>NC_081311.1:51657500-53072500 GCF_026419965.1 Kogia breviceps
AGAGCCAGGCAACAGGGGCCAGGGATCATAGTGTGATGCCCTGGCCAAACACACTACAGCTTTGGCCACCTTGGCTTCACTTGGGAGCTTATTAGAAATGCAGAATCTCAGCCCCACCTGAGACTTACTGAATCAGAATGTGCACTTAACAATGATTCATGTGCACCTGATGGCTTGAGAAGCCCAGCTCTCTACCTCCTGCATCTGAATGGCCAGCACTGATACCCAAAAATCTGGGCTGGGAGTCAGGAGTCATGTTTCCCCACATACTGTATGGCCTTAAGGAGTATGTTTAACCTCTTCATGCCTTTGTCTCTCCATCAATGACAAGATCTGACCCTGTTCTCTTGTACATGATATCATGGTGATAAAACAAAAAGCCTTAGGCTGAAACTCTACTGCTGGGTCCATGATCTTTGGGATTTGGGGAATTAGTAAGAGAAAGATGAGAGCAAGCCATAGGACTAGATGGGGGTAAGTAACAAAGAAATAGACTTCTAGGGCTTCCCTGGTAGTGCAGTGGTTAAGAATCCACCTGTCAATGCAGGGGACACGGGTTCGAGCCCTGGTCCGGGAAGATCCCACATGCTGTGGAGCAACTAAGCCTGTGTGCCACAAGTACTGAGCCTGCACTCTAGAGCACGTGAGCCACAACTACTGAGCCCGCACGCCACAGCTACTGAAGCCCACACATGTAGAGCCCATGCTCCGCAACAAGAGAAGCCACTGCGGTGAGAAGTCCACGCACACTGCAACAAAGAGTAGCCCCCCCACTCGCTGCAACTAGAGAAATCCTGTGCGTAGCAATGAAGACCCAATGCAGCCAAAAAAAAAAAGAAATAGACTTCTAGAGAGAAATGTGTATGCATATGTGTGTGTGGATATAGATATATAATATATTCATATAAAACAGCAAAGAATAGCGTCAGAAATGACTCAGAGTAAATCTCAGCTAAATCACTCTTCACAGAATGAGCGTCCATAACCCCCACCCCTAATCAATGGTTCTTAATCCTGGCTGCACAATAGAATCATTTGGGGGCTTCTAAAGACCTCAAGCCCTGCCAGCCCTTCAGACCAATTACATCAGAGTCTCTGTGGGAGGGGCCCAGACTTTACAGTCTGCAAAGCTCTGCTGTGCTTTTCAAGCTTTAAGATGCACACAAATGACCTGGGGGTCATTTAAAAAGCACATTTGGATTCGGGAGGTCTGGGGTTGGGGCCTGGGAATCTACATATCTAACAAGCACTCAGATGCTTCTGGTCCAGGGACCACTTTTGAATGGCCAGGCCCCAAGATGATTCAAAGGTGCAGACAAGTTTGAGAATATGTTTTTGAGGATGTTGTGGGGAATTAAACGAGGTTGTAGATGTGACACATGTTGCATATAATTGTCACTTAATCATCGTAATTTTCCTGTATGCCCCTTTCTTGAGTGAGTAATAGTAAAAATCAGGGGATGGCAAGGAATAGTCAATAAGGTGGGACTCTAATATTTATTGAACACCCACTACACACTATGTGCTTTAAAATATGCCACCCCAATGAGGCCATTTTGGTGGAAGCAGAACAAAATCAGAGATAAGAAACTTGCTCAAACTTGGCCACACATTAAACAAAAGGCCAATCCTGGATTCATGCCAGGTCTTTCCAATACCCACACCTAAGTGCTTTCCAAGCTGCCACGCTGCCTCACACCTAGACGGCAAAGGCCTTGCATGTGTTTTGACAGTTGCGAAAGGAAGGGCAGCTGGGCAGAGCAGGCCTTGCAAGGAGACAGTGGAGGCCATTGTAGCAGCAGCTGCAGGGATGTGTGGAGTCAGGGCCAGGGAGCAGCTTAAGAGGGGAGCAGCGAGTTACCTCAACCAAGAGGACAGGAAGATTTAGGGATTGTGATTTTGGTCTTCACCCAAGGGCTTTTCCAGGACTCGCTTCCTTAGAAACGTTACCATCACCAAAAGCCATTTACTGCACTTCTGCTGAGGCTCGGGCTGCTTCTCTGGGTATGGTCCTTGCAATGCCCTTATGTCCCACATCCCATAGTTTACTGTGTGTTCCCACATGTAATATCAACATAAGGTGCTCTCACCTCCACTTTCCAGATGAATAATCCAAGTCAGAAAAATTCAGGGACTGCCCCAACTTCTCATGATTAGACAGAGGCAAAAGCCAGACCAGACCTCCTAACCAAATCCTATGCATGGGAAGACTTTGGAGGTTTACATCTGGCTGAACTTTCAATGACTGTTCTGTAGGCAGAGAAAAGGGGAGCTGTCTAGGGCCCTCTAGGAGTCCTCTGGACAGCGGGCATGCAATTCTGTGCCCTTCAAGGAGAGATGTGGAATCACATCATTATTTGGAATGGGAAACAACTAGACATCAGGCTTCTGTAGCAAGAGCAGAAAAGAAAGCTTGTCCGGGATCCTGCAGGAATCTATAATTCACCCCAGTAGCCTTGTGAGGAACCTCCAGGCTCTTCAAAAGACAGTCCTCCGGGACTGGCGACTCACGTTGAATTAATTTATCATTGAGTTAGCACTGCCACCCTGTGGTAGAAACTAGGCACTGCGTCATCCTTATCTTGCAGGTAAGGACTTCTGCCTAGCACGCTGTTGCTTTTCCCGCCTTTCTTCTCTCTTCATTTAGCTTATATGACAGGACAAATAGTAATGATATTACTGAGCTGGGAAAAATAATCCAGGAGACAGTTTTGTTGGAGGGAGAATGAGCTTGTATTTGAACAAATTGAATTACTAGTGTCTCTAACAGGGAAAACAGCAGAAATCCTTTCAATTTCATGGCAAGGGGAAAGATATAAATAAATTAGGTCTACTACCTTGCTATTGAATGTAGAAAATTTGTAAAATTCTTTTACTTTTAATAGAAAATATAGACGTAGTTTAGGCCATATTTAATTTATGTTTCCTTTTTTTCTAATCAATCAGGCACACGGTCCCTCCTCTTCCCAGGGAAATTGTCCCAGTGGGGATCTTGGGGAGGAGACCAGGGATTGTACATTTCCTTTACCTCAGAGACAACTTGCTACTTTATTTGTAACCTTAATTCAAGTCCATTTGTCGATAGGCAGTCATCTTTCCCAGCAAGAAGATGGTGGTGGGGGGTTGGGGGATATTATTCTACTGTACTTATATTTCTTTTAATAAGAGCTTAAATAAACTCTGAAATCAATGGATCTTAGAATGTAGGCACTCTTAGGAAGCAAATTTTGTGCCTTTTAAATTGGGCTTTATACAATCCAACGGTTCTGCAGAAGTGGTACCTTGATGAGTCTCCCTAAACCCATTCCCTGAGTGAGTTGCAGGGGTGTGGGTGGGTGGACTTGGGGCTTCTGAACAAACAGCTTCAGGTGGGGCTCTGGTCTTTCCCCACCGGGTGCTGTCAGCCCCGCCCATCTCCTGCCGACTCAGCCCAGGGTGGAGATGCCCCAAGCCCACCTTCCCCTCTCCAGACAGACTTGGGGATACAGGGCTCGAGCTAATGCTGTCCTTGGCCATATCCGGCCAACCTGCCTTCCTCCCTTCCTCTCTGAGCACCAGTGGGGGCTTGATCTGTTTGGGGACATGGGCCACTCTTGTTGGGTGTCTTCAGCCTCGTCTAACCTTCCAGCCCTTCTCTCTTGGAGTCTGGGGTCATCTCCCCTCTTCTCAATGTGTTTCCTCATCCCTCCTTAAGGATTTAGTGTTTCTAATGGGGATGTAAAGGGCGGGTCCTCAATAAAGACCATTTAAAGGTCCACGGGCTGTGGAGGCAGAGTCAGCATCTCTGGGCCTCAGCATCCATCGCTTTCCTGGTGACCCACTCCATCTGTGTGTGAGCCCGGCTCAGGTTCCAGCTTTCCCCACCCCATCCCCACTCCAGGGCCAAAGACAAGGACCCTGCGTGGACGCTGGAGTGAGGCTGAGTGACATCTCGGCCTCCACAGTGCCTGGCACAAGGGCACGGTCTAGGAAACAGTGCTGTGTGAAGGCTGCGTTCCCCTCCCCTCCCCACATGGTTTCGCAAAATGACTGAAACGGCCTCTGCTTTGTGCAGACTTCTTGGGAGTTATATGTTTCTGTGGCCTGATTTTCTGCATCTGCAAAACCACGAGGCAGGTCCTGGTCTGCAGGGACCCCAGATGCTGTTCTCCTGGCCACCCGCACCCACCCCCCACGTGGCCCCTCCTCCCCTCAGCTCCACGGGATTGGCTTTCAGACTTCCTGCCTCTGCTGTGCCTGGGGCAGCTGTCCCTCCATCATCAGACCTTCTGAAGAGCCCTCACCCACCCTCCACCCATCTCCATTTCCCTTTAGGGCCACGGATCCCACCCAGGCCTATGCACCTGCTGTGCCTTGTCCCTGAAGCGTTGGCTCTGTGGGAGAAGCAGAGGGGCATCCAGGGATGGGGACCCCAGCGTTAGTGTCTCAAACTCAGATGCCCGCGGGCTCCGCAGGGAACGCAGGAGCTGTAACTGATGGGAGAGCATGTGCCCTGGGCAAAGGGCAGAGCCACCCCACGCCTCAAACTGTCACCATGGAGCCTCCTCTGGGGCTGATGGGGCCTCATCTTCAGACGTCTGGAGTTCTAAATAAATTGTCCTGATTGTGTAAATGTCGGCAACTAAGCAACGTACAGCTAGCTGTCTTGACTGGCGGGTGCTGGTGGCTACTCTCAGTGAGCCATTCTCATGTGCCTGGTAACATTCTGGGCCTTTCTATACAGTCAAGTCACCATTACTGTCGTCACACCTCACAGGTTGGGAAACAAATGCCCAGAAAGAGTAAGTCACCTGCAAAGATCACGATTTAATAAGTGGTATTTGAACACTGGCAGCCTGGGTTGAGCTCCCACAAACAAACCTGGGGCTTTCACCCCTTTTTATGCAAGTTTCTGAGTCCTAACAGCTGTTCTAATGAGCAGCAGCTTCTACGTGCATGGTGAGTACACACTATCATGTTCAAGTCTCACGACAGACCTGAGGTGCATATTAACATCCCTATGTTAGGGGTCAGGAAGCTGAGTTCAGAGAGCATGACTTTCCCAAGGTCTCTCAGCCTCCGTGCGGACAGCTATGACCAACACTCAGGTCTGTCTGGCTCCAAAGTCCCGGCTCCTTCCACGCAGCTTGGTTTCTCTCTGAATCCCCTGTGTCGGGCCAGGCTCAACAGGGCCATCGGGGATGGTCGGTGAGTGTCTGGATCTTGGCTCCTGAGGCTGCTGGATGGGACTCCCGGGCAGCCTCCTGCGAGGGACTCAGTCCAGGGTGGCCAGGGTGGGCCTGGGTCTGAGCAGCGCCCTGGAGAGGCTCACTGCTCTCGGTCCCGCTCTCTTTTCTGCGGCGAGAGGCACTGCCAGATTCCCCTGTGCACCCTCTCACTGCCCAGAGCATAGTTGATGGCGTTGACCGTGGGCACAGCCTTGGCAATGAGAGCGGGCACCTGTTGTGACAGAAAAGTCCAGAAGAGAAGTTTCAGAGCCTCTGCTTCTCTCTCTGGTCCCAACTGGTGACTGCAGTCCCCCATGCTCACCCTGACATCCCCCCAGCCGCCAGGCATCTGTCCTTAGCTTGATTCTGCAACCTCTAAGCCTTCTCTGACTATGACATACATTGGTGGACGATGCATGGAATCACAGTCCTCTGGGCACCAATCTCAGCCCCTGGTCCCAGATTGTACGTGTCACCATCTGGCTGGCTGTCCCTGTCATCTCACATGAGGCCTAGGCCATGTCGAGCAGCGGCCCTGAGTGACGAGGGGACAAGCTAATACCCAGTGAGTTATGAGTGTTCAAAGGAAAAGAGAAGGAGAGAGCTTATCTTGGGGGCCATAAAGCCAGAAAGAGAGATGGGGTGAAACAGAGGCACAAAGATGGGGAGAGCTTTGGGTACTGGCGGTGTCTGTACCATTTGCAGCTTGGGGGAGATGGAGGTCACATCCGCAACGGCTGCGTATAGATACAGGAGAGCGTAGGGGCCCCAGCCGAGCAGCAGCGTCCTGGCTGGCAGAACGGTGTTCACCTGGGGAGACATGGGTAAAGGAGGGAGGCATCGACTTGCTCCAGGCGGTCGGCAGCCCCGTGAGGTCCAGGAACCAGGTCGGCACTCGGCAGGGCTGTGGGAAGATGCTGAGCCTGTGGAGGAACCTGGCACCAGATGAATCTCTCTTCTGTTTAAGATGCCTGACCCTAGGCCTCTCGTTCAAGCTTACTTGACCTCAGCTGCCTTGTCTATAAAGTGGCCTGATAACGCCTGACTTGCCTGGAGGCGGGGACTGGCGTGGATAATGAGCTTCCTTCCTGGTCTGTGTTCTGAGAAACCGGGGGGGGGGGGGGGGGGGGGGGGGGGCGGCTCTGTGAGTACGAATGTGTGCGAAAGGGTCACCAGGCTGAGCTGCCCTCACAACGCAGCCCCAGAACCAGCTGGCCATCAGTAGTAGCTGCAGCCAACTTGCAGGTCAACCAGTCCTGGGTTCAAAGGCGCCGCTTTCCTCCCTGTGAGATAGAATCAAGCAGCAGGCGATGTGGTACCACCTGTGGCCACAGGAGGGCGCATGACTTGCGCTCTAATTTCAGGGTGACTTGCTAAATTCCAGCTCCCCACATAACACCCAGAGGTTAAAATTCTGACGCTAAAAATCAGTGCCTATTTTCTTATTGAGCATGTCGCCTTTTAACAAAGAAGGTGACTTAAGCTCGCAGCCGTGGTCCCTGGGACAACGCGTGGCGACCTCTGCTGATGTTACTGAAACGGATGGTTTAAAGTCAACCCGGAAAAATCCGTGTGGCAGCCTTGTCTCCTGGCCGATTGAACCTCCAATAAAGTGTGGCGACTTTGAGCACCCAGGCAGGGTTAGGGGAGGGCAGAGCGCGGAGGACAACCGTGGAGGCGGTGATGAGCGGGAAAGCCACGGCACAGCCCTCGCCCTCCTTCTGTGGCCAGGGGAACCTGGGTCTACAGCTAAAATCGATTTGTACAGTGCTTTTCCAATTCACAGAAAAAAAAAAATGTGGCAGAGGAAGTTTCTCAACACAGAGAGTGTTTTTTTTATGCACTACGATTGCCCACTTGAGTGGTAGAGTCCCAGACCTGGGTTTAATCCAACTCTGCTATTACTAATTGCATGGCTTTTTAGTTGTTTAGCTAATAACCCCTTTCAGCCTCAAATTTCTAATCTGTGACATAGGGACAGTAAAACCTTCCTTCCTCGGGGAGTGGGTGCAAAAATGAAATGACATAATGCACATAAAGTAACATTAGTACCTGGATTTTTTGGTTTGCTATGTTTTTGTTTTTGAATTTTTGGTACTTCTTATGACTCATCTGCTAGAGACTGTTCAGTTGATAAAGTTAAAGAAAAATCGTGGCAAGAGAATATTAATGCAGAAATTGAGAAATGACCAGGAGGGCTTATTTTGAAGCATTGTTTTTCTTGGACAAATGTGCTTTCAGGTGTGGTTTTATGTTGTGGGTAACAGCCTGTGCCTGTGATTAAATGAAACATCTTGAAGCAATTTAAAAGTAGCATTTAAAATGCATGTAATTTCATGCCAACCCTCACACTCTTGGGAAGAAGCAAGTGTGACAGCAAGGATGGTGTCAGGTAGGGCACCCTGGCTCTCAGAGTTATGGGGTCTGTGTAAGTCTGAGCAGTTCTGATCCTTCCCCCTGGGTCTTGGTGATCCCCAGCAATGGGGAAGGTGTGTTTCTGCCCTAACACCCCATGCTCAATGTACGAAAGCTGGATTTCTTTCCTGATCGTTGAAAACACAGAGAACCCCTGATTGTTGTCACATCATTCATGTTCCCTGGTGTCCCTGAGAGGGCCAGAGAGATTTCTCCTGCCCTAGGTGTCGATCCTTACTGGAGGACGGCCAGTCTTCCCGAGTTTCTGCTCCATGAGCCGATACGATGTGACTGTGATGAAGAGAGGCAGGAGAAAGTTGAAAAAGGCCATGGTGAAGAGGAAGCTGGTGAAGTTTCTGCAGACAGAGGGGATGGAGGAGTCAGGATTGCCTCTCAGAGACGATCAGCTACCCTAGAAAGCCCACCAGACTTTGCTCTAGACAGGCAGGTGCAGGGAACTGCTCCCATTAGATGCGTTTTCAGAGTGTGGGCGCTCCCAGGTCCCAGCTGAACTCCCCTTGGAACCAGAGAGCTACTAGGTCCTCCTGGAACCTGCCTTTAAGAGCCAGTGAGCTGGAATGAGCGATGGTCCTCCTTTAACTTGCTGATGGGCGGTTCATGTGCTCAGCCCTGCTCTCTGGATGTGCCCCAAGCATAGAGAACGGGACACTTTAGTTTGGGAAACGTGTTTACCAAACGGAGATGTCAGTGGACCAGGAGGAAGGATCATCCAACGAGGGTTCCTGGCATAGGGATTTGGAAGGACCCTGTGGATGAGACTGGACATTGTATCACTGAAGAAATCATTGAAGGGACCAGAGAAGAGCCTGGGGTCCCAGGTAGTGGTCATGGGGAGGCAGGAGGGCTGCCCAGAAGCAGGTGGGAGTCACAGGGAGGTAGGTTGCCATTCCATGAAGGGGAGACCATGTCACCTGGGTGCTATCCACTAAGGAGGGGTGGGAAGGAGGGCTGCCAGAAGGACTGGACACCAGCTGGGGAAATACCTGCAGGGACTTCCCTGAAGGGCATTAGACAAGACCCAGCGTTCTCCAGTGGGTTTGACCAGGGAAGCGGGTCATCAATGCAGGTGCTTTATGAGTAAACATGAATAAACATGTAAAGCAGATGAATGCAAAGTGGCTCTAGTGGAAGCAAGAGGGGGGCTGAAGCCCATGTGGTCCCTCCCCAAGGCAGCCCCTAGAGGGAGCTCCGGACTCCCCAGAGCCAGGTAGACCTGGCAGCATACTAGACGTGGGCTCCACAATGGTAGGCTCCATCACGCATTTATTCTTGCCTCTCCAGGGCTTGGCCCAGGGCTTGGCTCACAGCAGATGCTCAGGGAATTCAGAGAACTGAACTCTATGCCAAGGAGGTCCCTTCCAATGCAAAGACCTTAACATTCTTTGACGCTATCGAACCAAGGATATGGCTCCCTGTAGAAGTTGGTAAGTCAGAGCTGGGACATCCGACTGTACTGAAGGTGGCAAAGGGGTCATGGGGCTCAGTGAATGTTATAACCAACACAGGCCAATAGCTCCCCGGATAGGACTCCTTCTGGGGCCCAACTCTGTACCCCAATTTGCATAACATTCCCATCACTTGGCCAGTCTTTGGAATGGGCTTTCCTTAGTGGGTATCATGACTAGGGAGTTGAGATTGTCTGGCAAATGCTGACATGTCCCCATTTGGATTTTCAGCCAACCCTGCAGTCCTACAGACTCAAAGCCAAGACTCCCATGGAAAGGAGCCTCGAAGCCGCTCCCCTCCCCTCACCTGTCCCCCCTGGAATAGTCCAGGGTGCAGCATGTCCCCAGCGGTTCGTAATCATAGTGTCCCCAGCCCAGGAGGGGCAGTGTTGCCCAGAAGGCAGAAGACAGCCACACAAAGAAAACCAGGGAGACGGCCGTGTTCCAATCCAGTCGGCTGCCTGCATGGGACACAGGAGGAGGATGGTTGAGAGGAGGAGACAGCTTCGCAGAGTGAAAAATAGTGGACTCTATGGTCATGCAGAATGTCCCTAACTGCTGGCTCTGATGCTTAATAGCGTAGTGTCTCAGGCAATTAAGAGTTTCTCTGAGCCTCAGTTTTCTCCTTCACAAAGTGGGAATGATACTCCCTGCTTCGGAAGATTGTTATGAAGTATAAAAGAGATAATTTTTATTATAACACACCGCCCTTCCCTCATCCCTGGTCCCTGTTTTCGTGCTGCTCCCCTGTGCCCTCCAGCATGGGAAGGGCTTTGATCCAGAGGCCCATGGGACATGGATTAACTGCTCTGTATTAAGGCCGAGAGCCTGTTGCCATCTGAGAACGTGTGCATTCATGTGTGCACATGTGAGAGTGCGTGTGTGTGTGCACACATGCATGATGGTCTGAGGGAGCTTTGGGGACAGGGCTGGGGTAGAAGTGGTGGGAGAGGAGCTCCAAGGTCAGATGGGGTAGGAAGGGCTCAGTTAGGAGTTAGGATAAGAACAAAGGCTTTTTTTGGGGGGGTGGGGGGGGCTGGACAGAGGCATGTGACTTTGTGGAGGGCAGGGGGCCATGTGTGTCTGTGGCCAGGGCAGATCTGTGATTCCAAAGGGGAAATGCTCAGGTCTTGAGGTCATGCTAGCTATGGACCCCAGAGTAGCCTCTGTGCCAGGCAAATCCACAGCTCCAGGATTCAGAGCCCAGGAGACAAAGGGAGAGACTCCCTCTGGAGGCATCCAGAACATGCCCAATCCCAGCCCTGCCCGTATAGCTGTGTGACTCGGAGCAAGCTACTCAACTTCTCTGAGCCTCTGCCTCCCAGTCTGCAAACTGGGGGTTTGCTGTGAGTGGTAACTGAGCCACGGTCCCCCAGATACATGTTTATGTATCTCTGTGGTGAGTGTTATTCTAAATGGTCTATGGGTGAACATGCTTTTTACTTTAGTGTGTATTAAAATGATAAGGACATTAAAGTTGTGATTTCACAGATATTTTTTAGAATGAGACTAAAGCAGTTATTTAGATTTTTAAAAATGGGTCACTTAAGAAAAAAAATAACAGAGCAGGTGGTACACTGATATGGATAATTATGAAGATGGAATTTGACAATACAGCTTGGAAAATCTAGAGCTAGTCTCATTTTCATGAAGCCTTCTTGTGACAGAGGCTCCATGGAAGTGTGGGGTGGGAAGGCACATGCCCAGTTTTACACACACACACACACACACACACACACACACATACACACACGCCACCTCTCTGCCTCCCAAAGGTGCCTGTCTTCAAGGGCATTTTGTGTATCCAGGATCTCATTTGATTTTCAAAATAAAACTGTGAGGTAGGTTATAAAAATCATCCTGCAGAGGAGACTAAGTTCAGAGAGGACCTCTGACTTGCCTGAGGCTGTAGTGAGGGCACAGGCAGCCTTCCCAGCATGTGCCTCAACACCTCTCCTGCACTCTCCCCCAACCTCCTTCCCTGAGTGCCCACACCCCACGCTCATGGGCACCTACACCCACCCTCACTTCCCTGAACTGGGAAACACTGAGCAGACCTCCCTGATCGCCCTCAGTAAGTGGATGTCCCTCCACTGTGGGAACCCGAAGACGTACGGGTGCAGTAGTGGTGATAGCGCCCCCAGGCGATGGCTGCGCTGCTGCAGATGCTGGCCAACGCTGTTGCAAAGCCCTGGAAGCCGTGAGCCTGGCAGCCTTCTGAGCCATAGGGCCAGCGCCTGTGGGAGAAACGGGGCACCAGTGACCCCTCCCCCCGTCCCTGTCTTCCTCCCTCACCTGCTCAGCAGCAGCTTGGAAGGCACTTTCGGCTCCTTAGAAAAGGGCTTTAGTATCTGTTTTTCCCATGGGGAAACTGGGGCCTTAGAGACCGGGCCGCTGGGGTGAAGGGGTGGAGCCTGACGCCAACTCTCCAGGCTCGGGGTCCTTCACGGCACCTCTGTTGGACCGAAGGGTCTCCCTGGTGATCAGATGCCTGCATCACAGGAAATGGAACAACCTGGTTGGGAGAAGAGCTTGTGCCTGAGGCTCAGAGGGGAAAAGATACTGAGCCAATGTCACACAGCAGATGAAGATAAAGACAGAGGGTAGATCCCAGGCCTCCCAACTCCCAGCCTCGTGGGCCAAGCAAGGTGGAAGCTTCAGTTGCGCCCCCCCCCCCCCCCAGCCCTGGGAAGGGGTAGGAGAAGAACAAGGCAAGGAATCCTCACTGATTCAGACCCTACAGACTGGTCAGCCCTGAGTGTTCATAGGAAGGCGGGGGTGGGGGTGGGGCAGCTCTAGCGTTCACAGGAATGTTCCGTCTGCTTAAGAAAACAATCCGGTAAACACCTTCTGAGGCCACTTTGGAAGACCCCGGTTTGCACATAAGGTCTTAGACACTTGTCAAAATCCTGTTTGCTTTCACAAACACTTATTTAAGGCTTCCTAGGTGCCACGCATTGTTTTATGTTACTTACAAATAATAGGTCAATACTTCCAGCAACCATATGGGTTAGGTAATAATAGGCAATTTACAGAAGAAGCCGAGTGAAAGAAATAATGAAGTCAGGATTCCAACGTAGGCAGCCTGGTTGCAGAGCCCATGCTCTTGTAGGGCCTTAACTATACTCACACCCCTACTTCCCTATCGATACCCACGAACTTTTGTTGGGCTTTCCGGCTGGCGGATATAAATAAGATGCTGGAATGTCCCCCTGGGCAGAAACCGTTCCGAGACAAAGGCCTGGGAAACAGGACATGTCTGAGACATGCCCTAACCGCGAGCAAACAAGTATGGCGGGGGGTAAGAACGCTTAAGCCAATGAGTTTAAAGGTCGCCCATGTGACTCAACCCCCCACCACAAAACCACGAAAATGTAAAGTAGGCATCCGACAGCTAACCAATCAAGGAACTAGAGCCAAGTGCCCACTCCGGTCCGAAACAAACAAACCAATCAGAAAAACCCTCGATATATCCACACTCTGCATAATGAAAACTGAAACCTATAAAATGTATGTGATTCCGCCTTTAGGGGGCGTGAGGACCAAGGAACCCTGGTGCACCGGCTCCTAATAAACCTCTTGCGTGTTGCAACGACTCTCGACTCTTGGCGGTTCTTGGGCGAGCTGGGACCCCTCGGAGACCGTTCAGGTCTAACACTCTTAGTCCCCGCGGTCAGCCAGCTCTGATGGTCAGGTCCGAGCAACTCCTGCGTTCCAGAAATCGGCTGGGGTTCTACAGGGATAGTCTGGAATTCGGATTTAACCTGGTTCAGTCTGCCCACCCTCTCCCCTATAGTCTTCTACGGGTAGGCAGAATGTCTCTGGCTTGCTGCCCAGTGCCCAGAGGTCAGGCCCCGGAGTCCAGGGACTTGGGAGGGGGCAGGTACCGGAGGAGGCTGGAGGTGGCTGCCATGAGGGCATTCAGGCTAATCCCACTGTCAGACAGCGCCAAGCTCAGCACCAGCAGGTGGCTGGGAGTCCGCAGTTCCGGGTTCTTGCAGAAACAGAGGATGGTCAGGCTATTGAGGCTGAGGCCGGAGAGAGCTGAAAGGAAGGGGAGAACTGGCACCGGGGCTGCAGAGGCCCTCCTGGGCTCAGAATGAGGGGCCGTGGGGTGGATGGGGCCTCAGCAGCCTCCCCCGAAACCCTCAGCATCCATCTCAGTGCAGCTCACCCAGCCCCTACACAGTGGGCTGGCCCCCAGGTACCGAAAGCCACGAGATGTACACCCTGCCCTCTACCCACGCACAGTCTGATGGGAAGACAGACAAGGAAGAAGTCCGATAAAGTGCAGCACGGTGTGTGCCAGAACTATCACAGTCGTGGACAGCCACTGAGCCCTTATCCCGTGCCCGGCAGGGTGTTGAGCACTTTATGTGGACCCTCCCAGTCAGTCTTCACCTAGAAACTGTCCTCCCCACCTACAGCAGAGAGGCCGAGGCTCAGAGATGCTGGCCAGCTTGCCCGAAGTATGCAGCTAGTAAGTGGCGGAGCTGGGACTGGAAATCAGGTTTTTCAAATTCCAGAATGCCTTCTCCAAGGGCTCTGGAAACAACATCAGGGAGAGCGTTGGATAAGGGGTGGCAGTGTAGAACTGGGAACTTCCCAGGACACCAGGCAGTGAGGTGAGCTGGAAGGGAGTGGTCTCCAGTGGTAGACAGACCTGACCTTGAATTTCGGTTTTATCACTCATTTGCTGCCCCTTATGCTCCCTGAACCTGGGCTTCTCCCGTCTAAAGAGGAATGGGAAAGGATCCTGCCTTCAAACCGTGAGCGTTCGCTAGGAGGACAGGGTGTGGAGGAGCATTCTAAAAAGAGGAAACAGCACGTGCAAAAACATAAACTTGTAAACTTTCAAGGCATGTTTGAGGACCTAGAGGGATACTAGATTGTAGGGTCCCCAGTGGAGAGGAAAAGGGGCTTCAGCCACCAGACGATCACATCCGGGGTCTCTGGGACCAGCCTAGTGGCTGCGGCTCCCTCTCCACTATCAGTTCTTGTTGTGTGAGAAAATGTGTTGATTATTTCTCTGGATCTGCTTTGAACAAGGGCTGCATCCCCCATCAACCTAGTCTTGGGCTGGTCCAACTCCAGGGTCTACCGGCCCAGCTCTGGCCTCAGTGAGCATCTTAGGGACTCTGGATTGAAGCTGGCACCTCATGGACCCAGGTCACCCCTGGAGCAGAAGACCTTAGGGCCAAGGGAATGGAGATGGTGCAAGTAATGTGGGGCTGGAGAGGAAGGGAATGAATGAACTGAAAACCCTGGGTGTCTCTCTAGGCTAGCACTTTATGCCCTGATCCCATCTAACCTTTACCACTACCCACTTGGCACGTCAGGGCACCAAGGGTCAGAGAGCTCAAGTGTCTTGGTTTCAGTGACACAGACAGCAAGTGGCAGAGCTGTCTGCCTCCAGAGCCTACCAGGGGCCTGATCTTATATGAGATTCTTAGCAGGACTTCCAGGGAATGGATTCAACTTTCTCTTGGCTGCAGAGACATGAAAAGCCCTGGTTCTTGGTCATGCCCTGGGCAGATGTCCCCTTCTCAAAGTTCCTCCCTCCCTGACCCTTGACCAGCTTCTCTCTCTTGGCTTCCCAGCCTGCGTGCTGCATCCTGCAGGTGCAGCCATCAGAAGACCCCATGAGTCCGGGCACAGAGGAGTAGGGTTTGGGGACCTCTCCTTGCCAGCTTTGCAGCTGCGGCCTGGGTTCTGGGACCCCGCTGAGTTCCTGCTCCACCCCGGCTCCTGCCTGGCTCACCTTCCACCAGCAGCACCGTTCCCACTGCCAGGACCTCCAGCTCCCCGAAGCCAGTGGGCAGGGTCCAGGACTCTGCCATTCTCTCTGCCTTTCTCCCAGCTGACCCAGCTCTTCTCTGGCTCCCCCAACCCAGGCCCCTCTGTTATAAAGGGTCATTCCACGTGCTGGCACATGCAGGTTATTATGCTAGACATTGAGCTCCTTTTTGCTGCCTTCCCTGGCCCCTCCAAATCGTCATCTTGGCTGGGACAGAAGGAACCCATTCACCAGTTAGACAGTGCCGCCTTTGTGAAGCCAGCACGGAGTCCTGCCTCATTCATTTCAGCTCCATCGGATTAAGGACCTGGAATCCAAATGGTGTATGGCTGAAAGCTAAATTAGAAGAGGGTTGCATAACGAAGGGAGGGATGGGGAGTAGAAGGGGGGATTTGAGCTGCAGCTGAGCCTGAGAACGGGTCAGGAGCCAGGCCCTTCCATATTTTCGGGTGCTGACAAGCTTAGCGCCTGTGTGCATGTGTGTGCACATATGTCTGTGTGTGTGCCCACCTGCTCGTGTGTGTGTTCTCACAAGCTATGGGGAAACAATGCTGGTTGGGAAGTCATTTGCTGTCATAGAAAGAGATCCAACTGGGACTAGAGATGGGTTCTGGTTCTGCATTAACCATTAACTAGCTATGTCCCTGGGGCGGGACCACTGGGGTCATCTCAGTTGCCTCTTTTGCAAAGTAAGCATCTTTGCCTCTGGGCCTGTGTGAGTCTTGGTCAGAAGAATGCGTGGTGGATATAGCCTTTGGGGCCGCATTTCCTGTCTCCCATAGAGCACTTAAGCCATGCAAGCTAAGCATCTCCCAAAGCACTGGATTGGGACAGAGGGGCTTCTGTCTTCTTGTAAGTGGCCCATGACCCACTAAGAGCTGTGCCATCTATAAATGAGGGCTGGCTACAAGTTACACACTGGCTTATAGTAACAGTTACATCAAGAAACACTATTCCTGGGAAATTTCTGGGGGTCCAGTGGTTAGGATGCTTCACTTTCACTGCCAAGGCCTAGGTTCAACCCCTAGTCGGGGAACTAAGATCTGACAAGCTGCACAGCGCAGCTAAAAAAAAAAAAAAGAAAGAAAAAAGAGAAGTAAAGGGGAAAAAAAAGAAACACTAATCCAGAACAACTTAATTCATTTTCAGGTAAAGAAACCGAGGCTCAGAGTGCTACCATTACTGAACACAAGCTCATGTGCTAACAAGCGTAAACCTCAGTTTGGAGCAGAGAAAGATATATTGCAGGCCATGCAAGGAGAAGGAGTGGCTCCTACCCCAAAAATGCAAACTCCCCGAAGGCTTTCAGCAAAGCATTTTTAAAGGCAAGGTGAGGGAGGGGCATAGTTGGTTGTTGCAGACTTCTTGGCGTCAGATCCTTTGTTCTTGCAGCTGTCCACCTCTGTCAGGCCATGAAGTTCTTGTAAACCTTCAACAAGACAAATGTTATTCTCTTTCTGCAACTCTTTATCTCTTTATGAATGGAAAAGTGTTATACTCTTAAAGGTCAGAGCTTTGAGAATGGGCTCTTCTGTATATTTCAGGCTATAGGCAACATTCTTAACTCTAAGCCAAAACAATAGAATAACAAAGTTAAAGAAACAGATCTAATTCGGAGTCAGGTTTGTTCTTCCTTATTACACTACCAGTAATATAGCTAATATTTATTGAGTGCTCGCTAAGGACTAGGCACCGTGCTAAATGATCTTAGGATGATTCTTACCACAACTGCACAAATTAGATACCATCATCCTTTTCATTTCACACAAAGAAACTGAGGCTCAAAGCAGTAAAGAATTGGCCTGAGGTCATGCAGTGATTCAAGGATGGAGCTGCAACAGAATCCCAGTCTCCTGCTGCCTGGGCTCCTGGTGAAGCAGCTCATTTTATCCTGTAAATGTTCATTTCCCATGCCCTTCCTCTTGTTGGCCCCCACTTTTATCCAAGCCTAGCCACCCCTCAGGGCTGAGCTGACTGTCCACGTGTTCCTGGAAGCCTTCCTTGATAACCCAGTTACCAGAGAGTGATCCCTGCCTTTCCTGATTTCCATCTTGCATTATTACTATAACCAGCAACATATTTTTGTCAGGTTTTTTTTTTTGTTCATGTCTGCAAGATGGCAAAAGACTTCAAGGGATAAGAGAAAGCAGGACAGGACCAGGAACCAAGGGTAGAATTTAGGCTGGCAAAAGAGAGCAAGGTTGTTGCATCCCCAACAGAAGGGGGAAAAGCCCGCAGGAAGTCCCTGGTGGTCCAGTGGTTAGGACTCCGTGCTTACACTGCAGACGGGCATGGGTTCGATCCCCAGTCGGGCAACTAAGATCCCACATGCCATGCGGCATGGCCAAAAGAAGGAGAAAAAGCCAGAGAAGTAGGAATGGGCAGGGCTGGCTTTCTGGTTTGGGGAGGAGGAGGTACAGGTGGGAAGCACTGAGAAAATCACATTGGCTGAATTGGAAGAGAGGAGGGAATGGGAACCAATGTTTCCTGGAAGCCAATATTGTCCAAACAGGCCTGGCACAGGTATTTTGTGTGTATACCAGGGCCCCAGGTATCTGCCTTGGTCACACCTCACTGGTGTAGGTTTGTCTAGGCGCATGGGCTGAGGAACCTTCTGGAAAAGCCAGAGGAGCCAGGTAGGGTTTGCCGAGCCAAAGAGCAAAGCCTTGGAGTCAAACGTGAAGAATAAATGAGTGAAAGGTGGTGTCTATGGTGGGATGAGGTTGGGGGTAGGGGACAATCAGTAAAAACCGACAGAAGCTTTTAGCTTTCTCTAAAAGCTCTGGGAGGGCTTCCCTGGTGGCGCAGTGGTTGAGAGTCCGCCTGCCGATGCAGGGGACACGGGTTCGTGCCCCGGTTTGGGAAGATCCCACATGCCGCGGAGCGGCTGGGCCCGTGAGCCATGGCCGCTGGGCCTGCGCGTCCGGAGCCTGTGCTCCGCAACGGGAGAGGCCACAGCAGTGAGAGGCCCGCGTACCGCAAAAAAATAAAAAAATAAAATAATAAAAGCTGTGGGAGATCCTGCTCTGAGACCCTCCTTGGAGTGAGATAACTTGAGGGGAGGGGTACTCTCCGCCCTCAAGCCAAGACACCTCATGCCTTTGGCATTGGTGGTAATGCCCTGAAGGCTCAGATGGCAGTGATCTGAGACTCGGTGCCATAGGGTACCCCAGGAGGCAGCTGTTTGCCTGGCGGGCTGAGAGAGTGCCCGAGTCCATGGGAGACACCTCTGCGGTTGCCCCCAAATAGCTGAATCTTCCCAGCTCCTCCGTGAGCAGCTACCTGAAAGTGCTTTCCCAAGAAAGCTTCTGCTCCCACAGGCTGTCAAGGTCTGAGAAACTTGGGTTGTTTAATTTTCATAAACACCCTGAGTAGAGAAACATTACTTCCCTTTGGCAGATGAAGACACAGAGGCCACGAGAGGCCGTGTGACTTATCCGACGTCACAGGCTGCAAATGGAAGAGCTGGGATTTGAACCCAGCGCTTGGGTTCTTTCTAATGCCTTCACCGTCTTCATCTCCATGCCTTTTCACTATAAGACAGGGTCACTGGAGAGAATTTCCAGTGGCCCTTATCAGAGGCCAGTGTTCTGTCTTCACCTCTTTTGAGCCCAGGCACCCTGTGGGGTCTGTGCAGCCGCAGCCTGGCTGGCATAGGGCAGTCCAGCAGCAGATTGCCCCTGGGTGGCTGCCCACTTCTTGTCGTGCCCTGAGAGCTCTGGGCCTGAGGCTGTGGCTCTGGAACGGGATCCCCCACCCCCATCTTCAGGACTGGGTGATTCCAGGAAGCAATAAGCCGCTGAGTGCTGTGGCCAGGGCTCCCCTCCCTAATCCCCAGCCTGTCCATGATTATCCGATGGCTTCGGTTGGGGGTGTGGGCAGCCGATGAGCCGGTGGGCAGCTGCTGGGTTTGCTGGGCCGGCAGGACAGAGCAGTCAGGGACAGGCCCCTGCCTGGGCTACAGAGGAGTCAGGAGCCATGAGGGTAGCGGTGGGCATTCTGTGGCTCCTGGCCCTCGGAGGGCCCCCGCAGGCCCGGAGCGCCTGCCCTTCTCAGTGCAGCTGCAGCCTCCATGTCCTGGGTGACGGCAGCAAAGCAAGGTATGGCACCAGGTGTGCGGGGTGGGTTGCCCAGCCTCCAGTGCTCCACCAGCTACGCTGGGCTGGCAGGGGTTGGATGCATGGCCCTAGGACCGTGGCGGGGTGAAACCTCCATTTCCCTGGCCCTCAAGACCCAAGGGTCTCGTGGGGTTTGTCTGGGCTGCATTTTCTTCCAGTCAGCAGGGTGTGGCTCTGCCTCGGGGGTGGAGTGGAAGTACCAGGTACCTTGACACATGGGGCAGGGGTGGGGCACAGGTGTGCCAGCTCCAGAAATCCTTCCTGAGTCTTCCTCCAGGATCCTGTGAGTGGAACCCTCTTTAAGGGCACAGGAAGTCTCCCCCTTACCTCTTTCTTTTCCTCTCCTTCCCTCCTGCCCCCTACCGTCCTCTTATCTCCTCAGCCCCTTCTTTCCCAGGACTCTTCCATTCTCTTGCCCCACCTCCTGGGGGTACCCAATCATATCCCAGGTATTTCTTACCGCCCCACCCACAATGGGACCACCCGATTCCTCACGCTCTTCCCACTTTGGGTCTCCTCTGGCCCAGCCCCCAGGAGCCTCAGCCTTGACCCCTTTCGATGGGCTCTCAGAAAGGCCAGGAGTGCCCATTCCATTGCAAGCAAGGGCCCCTCCATCCTCAGCCTTTCCTTTGACTTTCCTCATCCCCCATCTGAGCCCTGAGAGCACCTCCATCCTCTCCTCCTCCTCTCCCTGGGACGTCCCCAAGGGTCCCGTGGTTTGTGGACCCTTGCTCTTCCCCCGTGGTTCATTCCCTATCTCTCTTTGGCAGTCTTTAAACTATCTTTTCTCTGACCTCTTCAGCCCATCCGTTAATGACCACTGCATTTCCCAACTTACTCAAAGATTTCAGTCCCTGGTTTAGGGTCTTTCCTACCATCTTTCCAACCTTCTGGAGTTTCATCCTCCCTTTCTCCCTTGTCTTACATGGGTGTTGGGGAACCACTGATGGCTTCTGATCAGGACAGCAATGTTAGTGCAACTCTTTCAATGATCTTAGCACTACGTGTCAGGCTGATCGGGTGTGAGGGGAGGTAGAGAAAGGTGAGGCACCCCCAAGAAAGGATACCCCATGTGGTCTGAAGAACAGGAAGAACTCCATGTTTGGCCCAAAGCTGTGATGCTCCAACTCATATGGGTCATCAGAGGTAAGGATCTTCTCCCCAAGGGAAGCCAGGGCTAAGCCCTGAATAGGCCAGGAATAGCCCATGGCCAAGGACAGTGTGACCAGGGTGACAAAGAGCCTCTCTTACAGCCTAAAGAGAGCACAGGGCTCAAAGTCATACAGCATCAGTGGCAGAGCTGGTCCTGCAACCCAGAACTTCAGTTCCAGTTCAAGAACTCTTCTTACCTGGTGATGCTGCCATGGGCAGGGACCAGGGAGGGCTTCTGATAGCAGGTTGACTTTAGGATGGAAAATGAAATTCCAAGGGCAGTTTCCAGGGCCCCTAACATCAGCTAGTGGTTATGCCTCCTCTGAAGCCAGAGCTCTCACCATCAGTTCTACCTGCCCAGAAGTCCCACAGCTGATGGGCACCCGCCCATCTGCATGGAGTGTGAGGAATGAGGCCATGAAAGGCTGTTGGGAAACCTGAGATCCCCAGTGGCCAAGGGCACAGGTTGTGCAGTCAGACAGAGTCTCCTTTTGTGTCTCAGACACCTTCCTCACCCCATCTTTAACCAGGATATCTCGGAGGGCCCAGCCCTTACTTCTGAGCACCTGAGGGGCCTGCCTGTGCTCCATGCTCCCCTGTCATGAACAGAGTGTGTGTACTTGTGGGTCCTGGGGTTTCCTGGGTCGGGGGGGTGGGTGAGTCTGGGCACCTGGAGAGGTGTGTCCCCTTGTCCTTCATGTCTGATTTGCCCCACCAGAAGCCGTGCGGTTGGCCTGTGCTGGCTCTTATCAGTTTCTTTGATCCCTCCATTGACCTTTTTCTCCCCATTCCAGCACATGCTTTCCCATCAACTCCCTTCCTCCCACCTACATTCAGACCTTCCTCCCTGCAACACCCAAGCTTCCATTATCCCTGAAGGTATCACTGCCTCCAATGCTTTTTCTTCCTTTGCTGAATTATAAGCTGTATGGGGACAGGGGCTGTGAATCTGATATTCTTCTGTCACTCAGTAGGGGTTCCATGTATATCTAAAGAATGAATATGAGTGAGTGGAAGTAACTGGGCCTTTTGTGGGCACCATTGACAAAAATAAGCCAAGCCCAGCTGACTTTGAGTACTGTATGCAAGTTAAGCTGAGGGATGCTGGTGGAGTGAGAGTGTGTGTGTGTGTGTGTGTGTGTGTGTGTGTGTGTGTGTGTGTGTGTGTGGTGTCAGGAAGAATGATATGACCAATGTGTTATGACCTTACAAGAGAACAATCTCTCTTAGCAAAGCTAAACAACCTCCCCACCTCACTCCCACCCCACGTCCTTCAGTCTGAGCAGAAACATCCTCCAGATGAAACTGGGACTGCACAAGGGCTGGATCCCTCATGCCCAGACTCAAAGTTTCATTCTCTTGAGAATCTTTCCCTTTTTACCGTCTGTGTGTGTACTGCTCTCAGTGATAGCATTTAACACAGTCCTGCATTGTCAGCTCCTCGAGGGCGGGGACTGCCTCCTGTTATCTCCCTATCTGCTTTAGTGTCAAACTTAATAGAATGAGGTTTAAGAAGTCACTGTTTGGGCAGAGGATCATTGGAAGGAGCTGGTAAGACTGACCTGATGTACTTACAGTGCTGGGATGCAGAAACGTACAACGGTGGTCAATAGCCACTGGGCTTCTACAGGTGACAGGTATGCAGAGCTGGTACACACATGAACTCATTTAAACACCCAAACCACCCTGTGCGGTGGAGTCTATTATTCTGGGGAAACTGAAGGAAATAGAGGTTACATAATAGACTCAAGGATACACAGCCAGCAAGCAAAGAGCCCAGAGGTGAATCCAGTTGTGGTGCTGCAAAATTCCAGCTTTTAAACACCTTGATCATCTCATGGTCCCTCAGTGTCAGGAGAGGCTTGAGGCATCCCGTGTGTGGCTTCCAATTCTGATGCCATTGCTATATACATATTCTTTAAATGAAGAGAAGCCAAAGTAGTCACAAAAACTGAGCTATAAAGCTATAATTTAACAAAGGAACCCTTTTTTTTTTTTTTTTGTGGTACGCGGGCCTCTCACTGCTGTGGCCTCTCCCGTTGCGGAGCACAGGCTCCGGACACGCAGGCTCAGCGGCCATGGCTCACGGGCCCGGCCGCTCGGTGGCATGTGGGATCTTCCCGGACCGGGGCACGAACCCGCGTCCCCTGCATCGGCAGGCAGATTCTCAACCACTGCGCCACCAGGGAAGCCCGCAAAGAACCCTTTTAACTCATAGATACAATGCTGCAATGCACAAAATGATCTCAGGATTTATAAATACTATTCATTCTTAGTGCACTGCAGGTGGTGTAGGCTGTAAGGGGACATAGTAGTTCAAGCTTGAGGTCCTTCAGGCCAGTGACTGAGACCAAACCGCCCTCCTGGGACACTTGTGAGAGGCTCTGCCAGCAAGAAGCTCCCAAAGAGAAAACAAAAGGAATCTTGTTACTAGCCCACCTCCAGGGCACACCGCAGTCTGGGTCTGGTGTCCTATGAGGCCGTGCGCACCAGGGGGTCTCTTGAAAGGAGGTTAAGTAAGGGGGAATCTCCGACCCCGCAGGACCTTTGCTCAAATACTCCCATTTCTGTAACCAGGACAGTGGTGTGCAACGACCCTGACATGACCCTGCCCCCAGCATCTGTCCCTCCGGACACCTCCAGCCTGCGCCTGGAGCGGACGGCCATTCGCAGGGTGCCCGGGGAGGCCTTCAAGCCGCTGGGCCGCCTGGAGAAGCTGTGGCTGCCCTACAACGCGCTCTGCGAGCTCAACGCTCTGATGCTGAGGGGCCTGCGCCGCCTGCGCGAGTTGCGCATGCCCGGGAACCGCCTGGCCACCTTCCCCTGGGCGGCGCTCAGGGACGCCCCCAAGCTGCGGCTACTGGACCTGCAGGCCAACCGCCTCTCCGCTGTGCCCCCGGAGGCCGCGCGCTTCTTGGGGAACCTCACCTTCCTTGACCTCTCCAGCAACCAGCTGTTGAGGCTCCCCGAGGAGTTGCTCGCCACCTGGACTCACCTGCAGACGGGACCCTTCTTTCCCGGCCACCACGCCAAGCTGGTCCTAGGTAAGAGATGGCATCCTTCACTTGGAACCACTTTAGTGAGACTTGGGGGTCTTAGGCAAGTTTATTAAAGCCTCTCTGAGTCTCAGGTCTCTACCTGGAAAATCACACTTGCCGTCTGTGAGTAAAGATTGAATGAGAGGCACACATTGGTAGGTAGGTTTAGGGGATCAAGCTCCCAGCCAGACTGCTGCAGTTGAGACCCCAGCTCTGCCCCTTTTCCCTGTCCCATGAGGGGCTAGGAATCATGGTGAGGCCCTGGCAGAAAGTGGGTGGTAGAGAGTGGGTGGGCAGTGTCAGAAGAGAGGTGTCCTGGCAGGTGTCCCTGCAGCATGCCTTGGCTCACGTGAGGTCCAGCACTGGGGGCTGGAGAAATCTTAGAGCAGTTTGGGGCAGCTCCTGCCCTGAGGCCTGGAGAGTCTCTCAAGGAGGGAATATTGAGACCCCTCACTTTCTGGATGTGGGGTAGGGAACAGCAAAGCCCATTCCAGCTCCATCTACCCTACAGACGTTCTCACCTGATAAAGGACATTGTATAGTGTGGTACTTACATGGAAAGACGTTTCTTTGAAAATCAACTTGGAATGTCCTATATATATATATATTTATATTTTATGCCCTCTTCTGATTATAATTCCTTCTCCCCCTCCTAAAAGGTAGCCACTGTTACGTTTATTTGCATGTTCCCTGTCGTTTACATTTACATACACATGCATATACAAACATACATGCACATAGAAATTTTAGCAAACATACATGCACATAGACATTTTAGCTGTGTGTTTTGCATAAAATGTCATCATATCATATGTATCAACCAGCACTTTTTTTGCCCCGCAATATGTCTTGGAGATCTTTGTAAGTTACTACAAATGGATCAACTGCATTTTTTAAAACTCTGGCATAATATTCCATCATACAGTTCTACTACAGTTTATTTAGCCATTCCTCCTTTTATGGGCCTTTAAATTGTTTCCATTATTTTGTTAACACCTGTGATGCTTGAGAACATTCTTGACAATGCATCCTCGTGCACCGAGACAAATGTTTCTCTAGAATAGGAACTGAGAAGTGGAATTGCTGGGTCATGGAGTATGCACGTTAGATGTTTTAATATTAATCACAGTCTCTAAAGTGCCAGTTCTTACCCCCCACCAGTAGTGTGCACCACCATCCATGCTTGTGTCCACTCTGCAAGCTTATCTGAATGCCAGCCAATGTGTGGGCTCCATTCTAGGTGCTGCGGATACAGCAGTGAACAAGATGGATGAACATCTATTCCCTCATGAAACTAACAATTAACGTGGTCAGAATGTTTAACGTTTGCCAGTCTGACTGGTGAAAGTTTCATTGCCCTTTGCGTTAATTCTTTGGGGATTCTGTGTGAAGTCAGATAGCTCACCACCAGAGCTGGGCAGTGATGACTCTTGGGGTGCAGATGCATCATGAAATGCATTTAACCAGTGACACAAGGTAGCAATCACCTGGATGGGGTGGGGCTGGGGAGTAGGAGAGGAGCCGGAGCCTTCCCAGCTAGGGCTGTAAAAGACCCGGGAGTCATGGATATACAAGCAGGTCTGAATCCACCTTCCCCAACCCTTGACATTTCTATTTCCAAATATATCAAATACATGTATGCAAACATATAATATGCTATTGATTAGATGCTATCAAATTTAATAACAATCTGAGATTGTTATTTCTACCCTCAGTGGAGGGTAGAAAGGACATCACATTAAATGCATTCATTTTGTATTTAAAAATGCAAACATATGAAAAGGAACTGTGTCTTAGAATTGAGAACCCACAATACCTCTCTATATGTTGAAGGTTATTTGACAGGGTAGGTGCAGTGACCTGCTTTCAGCTCTATACAAATATTCAATTTTAAAGTAAAGAGGGCTGGGAATATAACATAAGATTTGATTCCCTGTCATCCTCACTCTTGTCTTTTTGAGCCTGTGTCAAAGGGACCATGGCTCAGAACAGCCACACTCTTTGCTGGGGTGATGCTGAAAGTGCCACTTATACTGGAAGGACAGGGGTCAGGAATTCCCTGGATATCCAGTGGTTAGGACTCCAGGCTTCCACTGCAGGGGGCCTGGGTTCGATCCTTGCTCAGGGAACTAAGATCCTGCAAGCTGCAAGTCGAGGCCAAAAAAAAAAGCGGTGGGGGGGTGGTCGGAGTCATGAAGCATTTCTAGAAATGGATGGATTCTGGCATATTGCAGTTATTGCAGAAATACCCACTGCCCGGCCGGTAGCCTGAGAGGATCAGTCCAAGAGTGGCAGCAGTAAGTGCCAATTTTGTCGGCATGCCGTATGGCTTACCCAGTGCTTAATATCATTTATCTTTATTTATGCTTATAGCCACCCAGAGACGGGAGTAATGCTGTCATTCTAGATGAAGAACCAGGCTTAAGGTTGTAGTGAAGCAAGGAGCTGGGTCTGGAGGCCAGTTCTGCTGACCCTGAGCTCACAACGTGCCTTGTCCTCCCTGGGGGAGAAGGGGGGCTGGGCCTGGGGATCTGAATATCTAGGGCTCACCTCCTGCCCTGCCCTTCACCCCTGCAGGCCTGCAGGACAACCCCTGGGTGTGTGACTGCCGACTCTATGACCTGGTCCGTCTCCTGGAAGGCTGGGCCCCAAACCTGGCCTTCATAGAGGCCAGGCTGAGGTGTGCCAGCCCGCGCAGCCTGGCCGGAGTGACCTTCAGCCAGCTGGAACTGAGGAAGTGCCAGAGTCCGGAGCTCCGTCCAGGGGCGGCCAGCATCAGGTCCCCCTTGGGCAGTGCAGTATTGCTACGCTGTGGGGCCTCCGGGGTCCCTGGGCCGGAGATGAGCTGGAGTAGGGCCAACGGGCACCCACTCAACGGCACAGGTGTGTGAGCTCCGGGGACGGCTGTGCTGAGATCCAGACTGGGGCGGATGGGTCATCATCCCACATGGGGGGGAATGGGGCTTCAGGTTTGCCAGGGAGAGGGAGGTAGGCTGAGCAAGGCTCTTTACTCCCATCCTGTCTGAGTGGAGTTGGAGGACTCTGCCCAGAGGCTGGGCGTGGGGACAGTGGCTTCAGTAATAACAATGGATCTCAACCTGTCCGGTCATATTCCACCAGCCACTCTATCAGAGACTTGGGGCCCACCCTGAGAGGAGCCAAACGCTGGCTTTTTGGTAGAAGATGCTCTCTTAGTGTATTTAATATTGATAGTAAGGTTCCAAGTTGTCAATATGAAGCCAGCATCACTAGGAGTAATTAATGCTAGGAGTTACCATCTATTGAGCGCTTCATGTGTTAAATGTATTACATACAAGGTGACACTGAACTTTAAAGAACAAACCGATTATCCTTCTATTTGGGGTATAAGTAAACTGAGGCTAAATGGTTGGTCTGCATCACACAGCTTGTACAAGGAGGAACTGCCTGTGCCCTTTTTGCTGTGCAGACAGAGGTGGTCCATCCCTGGCACTTGGTGGGGGGGGGTTGTAGGCGTCACACCCCACCTACATGCAGAAAGAGGATGAAGGAGGAATAATTTCTTGGCACCTGTGACCAGAACACCTCCCATCCCTCCCAGCTTTCTTCTGTGTTTCCCCCAACTCGGTTGGCAAGCGTTGCTCTAGGACCGTGGGCTTGAAATCAGTGTACAAACAAAACTGTGTAAGGAGCTCCACGAATGTAATACAGAAAGTTGGAGATGCTGTGATTGAAGTGGCAGTGGGGCCAGGCAGGGGTGTGCAGAGCACTTCTAGCTGGGCCTCTGCCTCAAGTTCACCCAACCCACCGTACTCCCAAAGCATCAGCCTGCCACCCCTGACGGGTCAGCGCTGCAGAACTCAGGCCCTTGAAAGACACAGTTGGAGCATCTCAGATTTAGAAGGCTGATCCTTCTTAGTCTCTGCCTCAGCCTGTGTCTCCCCAAATTTGAGCCCAGGTGATCTCCATCCCCATGGCTAATCTAAGACAAGTTCAGTGATGCCCAGTCTGTTCTCGGGATATCAGGGTGTTTGGCGGAAGGTACACAGTCCAGGGGCTGTGAACTCGGCCCTGGAAGGAAGCTTGGGGCAGATGGGCGCGTTCATTCTCCCACACGTGCTTCTTCCCCACAGTGCACCAGGAAGTCTCCAGTGACGGCACGATCTGGACCCTGCTGGGCCTGCCTGCTGTGTCCCTCCTTGACTCTGGAGACTACATCTGCCAGGCCAAGAACTTCCTGGGAGCCTCTGAGACGCTTATCTCCCTGGTCGTCTCTGAGCCCCCGACATCCACGGAACGCAGTGGGGGCCCAGTGGCACTGTGGGCCAGGACAGGTACGGGGGCAGAAGCAGCTGCATACAGCAAGATGGTGGCCAGGCATGCCCCCCACATCCCCGAGGCTGCCGTCCCAGCCACTCGGCCCCCTGGGCCCAACACGAAGGAGCAACTGATCCTCCAACCCTTCCAGATGGGGGCCCCAGGAGAGCACTTGGATGTGCAGGCAGGACCCCAGGACGCCCAAAGGGTGAGCTCTGTCAAGGTGGTGGGGGACACTTACCAGAGCGTGACATTGGTGTGGAAGGCCCCCCAGGCTGGGAACACAACTTCCTTCAGCGTCCTCTACACGGTCTTTGGGCAGCACGACATGAGGCGGATGGTTGTGCAGCCTGGCAAGACCAGTGTCACCATCCATGGGCTGGTGCCCAAGATCAAGTACGTGGCGTGTGTCTGCGTGCAGGGCCTGGTGCCCCGGAAGGAGCAGTGTGTCATCTTCTCCACTGACGAGGTGGTGGATGCTGAAGCCACTCAGTGGCTCATCAACGTGGTGGTGATCAGTGTGGCCGCCATCATCGCCCTGCCCCTCACGCTGCTCGTCTGCTGCGGTGCCCTCCAGAGCCGCTGGCGCAAGTGCCACACCAGGGGCTCTGCTGAGGCCACAGGTGCCTATGTCAACCTGGAGAGGCTGGGCCACAGTGAGGATGGCTCAGAGGAGCTGTCCCAGCACAGCCTCAGTGAGGCCGACAGGCTCCTCTCTGCCTGCTCCAGCCTGGACTCTCAGGCCTTGGGCGTCAGGGTGGGCCGACGGATCAACGAGTACTTCTGCTGAGGGCCGTGCACACAGATGCCTACACGCCTGCTCCCGACCGCTCGCCCTCCTCGCCTCCCACACGCTCACTCTGACACCTGAGTCCACGCTCACCCGCTCTTACCTACTTGGGTATCTCCTTACTCATACATTTACACACAACAGCAACAACAGCTAACACTTACATAAGCACTTACTATGTGCCAGAAAGTGTTCTAAGTGCTTTATATACATTAACTCATTGAATTCTTATGACAACACTTTGCAGCAGGCACCACTCTTCTCCCCGCTTACCTGGAGAAGGAACAGGGTGAGTAAGTAACTTGCCTGTATCAGTCAGTTTTTGCTGTGTAACAGATAAAGGCAAAATTGCAGTGGTATACAATAAGTGCAACAAGCACTTATTTTCACACAATCCATAGGTCAGTGGGTTGACTGTGGTGGCTCTGCTCCGTGTGTCCTACTTGGGGCTCAGAATGGAGAGTCAGTGGCTACCTGGGGCAGACTTCTTTCATGGAGATGTCAGATGCTATCAGAGAAATGAGCAAAAACATGTGATGCCACTTAAGTTCCTTAACACTGCCATTTCTGCCCATATTCTACCTGCCAAAGCAAGTCTCATGGCCAAAACTAAACTTTAAACAGGGCAGGAAAGGACAGTTCTCCCATGGAGGTAATGGTAGGGCAAGACATATTTTGCTGAGCAGTGATCTCATCCATGTTGCCCGCAAGTACACAGCTAGGAAGTGGCAGCTCTAGAATTTGGACCATGCACTTGACTCCAGAGTTGATAGTCCTTGCTACTTTCCTATACTGCATCTTGATTGCATTTATGCTAACTCGTAGGCACTCACACATAATCTCTTTGTGCATTTGCCACATTTGTACAGCCACATACACACACGTGCAGGGACCCTCACTGTGGACACATGGATTCTAACATTTTTTTCTCCGGGTGCCATTCTGCCTACAGATAATCATCTGATTTTCAGTAAATTCTAGAAGTTTAGATGATGCACAGAAGACTACTGCTCATTTACTCTCAGAATGTCAGGCTGGAGGGATCTGAGAGACCCTCCGTGGCAGGTGGCACGGTACACTCAGTGCTGTCTGGCACACAGCTCACCTCTGTCCCCATGTAGCAGCATTTGTGATTCTAACTGAAACTTACCTGGGTTCCTGAGGGTGTCTCAGAACCTTCTGGGTCACTCAGTAAGCCACTTCAAAGGAGGACTCCTGTCTGGTTTGCTTAAAGCTGGGAAACCTCTGAGATGTCATCTCTGCACATGGGAGAAGACAAACGTTCCCAGCAGAAGGGCCAATGTTCTGTCTTGTCTGAAGGAGTGGCTTCTAATGAAGGGAGCATCCAGGCTGTTTGGTGCCAAGGCCTTTGGGTAACAACTGAGGAAATTTGGGGACAGCAAGCGATGCAAGAAAGCTATTTTGCTGGTATCACCTAAGAGACCCCATATTGTCTTGACTCTTTGCTAAGTATAAAAACCAGTGTGATGCAGTGATGTCTAAAGTTACTGTACTTCCTCTCACATGTACGAAAGACCTTACAACAGATGACCTTACAACTTTTTTTCTTGTTTTCTCTCATTTTGATCTTCACAATGACCTGTTTTTAAGGCTGGGCTATTTGATTTTACAGACAAGAAAACTGAAACCCAAAGAGCTGAATAATTTATAGAGCACAGGGATGGATTTTCTTGGAGGATTATGTTCTGGCCAGGCTGAGGGTCTTTGTTCAGTATTGATCTCTGCAGTGTGACCCACAGCAGTTTTTCTATGGAAATGGATCTTTTTGAGCTACTGAAACCTGGGATCAGAACCATGACAGCACCAGTGCATGTGAATGTGGGATTTCCATACATGGCTCTTTCCTGCCCATTACCTGTAGGGTACATCTGACTTTAACTTGGGGGCTGTTGCTATTGGTTAAGAAATTATTTGGTTGGAAAATGACAAAGCCACTGTCTACATCATAGGTCAGCAAACTTTTGTTTTTCTATAAAGAAAGCCAGATAGGAGATACTTGAGTCTCCATTACTACTACTCAACTCTGCTGATGTAGTGTGAAAGCGACCCCAGACAATATGTAAGTTAATGAGCATGGATGAGTTCAAATAAAATGTTATTTACAAGAACAGGTGGCAGGCTGGATTTGGCTCCCAGGCTGTAGTTTGCCAACCCCTGATCTAGATTTGTAAAGGCATTTCTGCTATGCCTTGTGAGACTTAAGACTCAACTCTGATTGTTAGGTATATGAGACTGACAGACACTCCCCAAATCAGAACCAATATAAATGCAGTGGATGACAGCAGCCATCTGCTGAAATGATAAAGATGTTTTCTCTAAATGATTGGCTGAGCCCATCGAGACGGAACAATTATTGACCTAACTAACATGCAGTCAGTTTTACTGAACCCTGTTTGAAGAAAAATCAGGAACTTGAAAGCAAGAATGTGTTAGTATTTATCCAGTATCGTGTGAGTGTGTGTGTGTGTGTGTGTATGTGTGTGTGTGTGTGTGTGAAAAAGAGAGAGAAAGAAAGTTTCAACTTTCCAATGATTCATGAAGACCTACCTTGGTGGTCTGAATGGAATGGCTCCCAAATTGGTCAGCCTCCAAATACCCATATGTCAGCCTTTCTTTGTGTGTTCTGTCTTCCCTGGTTTGCTCTTGTAGAGAAGAATCATCCTGGATTGTGCCCATGAATATTCAAGTCACTGGAAAAAACAAATTCACATTGTAAAAAATAAAATGACGTCCTGTTTATATATTAGTCTTGTGGTATATGAATCTGGTTAGTATGAGTCAGTCCCTGGAAACCTAATGTCTTCTTAAAATCCTGGGAGAAGAATTTCTAGGACTTCCCTGGTAGCACAGTGGTTAAGAATCCACCTGCCAGTGCAGGGGACACGGGTTCGAGCCCTGGTCCGGGAACATCCCACATGCCACGGAGCAACTAAGCCCTTGCGCCACAACCACTGAGCTTGTGCTCTAGAGCCCGCAAGCCACAACTACTGAGCCCTCATGCCACAATTACTGAAGCCTGCGCACCTAGAGCCCGTGTTCCACAATAAGAGAAGCCACTACAATGAGAAGCACGCACACCATAAGGAAGAGTAGCCCCCACTCGCCGCAACTAGAGAAAGCCCACGTGCAGCAACGGAGACCCAACACAGCCGTAAATAAATAAACTAATTAATTTTAAAAAAAAGAATTTCTAGTCTCTCAAGTGCTGAAGACCAGCCTGCACTAGGGTGATCCCACAGCATGTGGCCCTTGGAAACTTTGTTTGGAGGTTGGTTGGAATCATGACATCTCCAACACGTCTTTTTTTTTTTTGACTGCAACATGGTTATATTCCTCCTGACCTAGGCAGAGGGTATGTCTGTTGTCACTTGATGTAGATGTGTAAACTTACAGGGAACCAAAAGGCAGACAACAGAAATTTTATCCTGAAAAATGGATGTGGCTATTAAAACTAGGCTGTTAGTCAAGGGGCTCAGTGAGCAGTGCGTTTAGAGGACTAGAGCTGGAAACTTTTGTTTTAACTATCATATAATCCAGGAGAGACAAAAATCAATTTACAAGTACTTGAACATTTTACTGTATGGGCATTGTAGTCAGGATTGGTTAGGCTTATGCTGTGCTAACAATTCTTATATTTCAGCGGCTTAACAAAGAAACATTTATTCCTACTCTCACAGAGTCTACTTGAGTGAGTGGGAAATGAGGATGGAGGGAGGGCTCTGCTCTCTTCTTCACTCAGGGACCCAGGCTGATGAAGACTTCACCACCTGGAATGTCAACAGTTGCTGCAACAAGGGAAAAGAGAACCTGGAGAATCACATAGGGGCTTTAAAAACATCATTTCATCCAACTTTTCATTAGCCTGAATATTGGTCACGTAACCCACCTGTTTCAAGGGGGCTTGGGGATGTAGTCCTCTGTGTGTCTATCACAGGCATGCGGAGCCAAGAGGACCGTCTGAGACATTGTTGGAGCAGGTGGAGGAGTGAAGGAAAAACACCAGCTTGAGAAAGAGGAAGGACAGCCTATCTGCCTCCTGGTAGGTTGCCTAGTTCTCTGTCTGAGCTCTACCAAAGTTCCGATCATATTGGGGTATGGGGGAAAGGGGGCGTTTTCCAGTTGAATAGATAGGAAATCTAAGACAAGCCAGGGAGCTGCCGCTTAGAAGCCATTTTTATCTAATTAATTTCACAAACGCAGAGTAACTCCTCCCCCAAGACTCTGTCTCTCCTAAAAATCCTAAGAGCCAAGCTCCTAAAAGCATCCTTCCAGAAGGGAGATGGGGCTATAATACCCTCAGATTCCTTCCTTCCTTCCCTTTGTTGTTAAGTCTCTTGAGTTTAGGGACACTACTTAACCATTAGTTGCTTAAGAGAAATGACACGAGCCAAGCTAACTTTAATTGTTCCAGTCTCCTGTTTTAACCGACAGCACAGCTACTCCCTATGCCTATATATAAAATAAGGAAACTAGAGGATGAGGGAGACAGGAGAAAAGAAGGAGCAGTGCAGAAGTGACCTGGGTGATTCCAGAGATGACATACCAGTGGGTGTCCTTCTCAAGTTTCCGGCAGACCACTGGAAAGTTGAGTTGAGCTGGATTCATTTAAAGAGGCTAGATGGCATGAACAGAGAAGAAATTGTGGGGATGTAGGGCTCTTTAGGCCTTTCTATTTTGGGGTGAGAAAAGAACTCACTAGTCATTTGTGATACCCATGGATTGAATCACATTTTCCCACAAAGCAAGCCTGGAAAAATTTTGGCCAACCTGGTAGGGAACTCTGCATTGAGAATCACCCATCAGAGCTGCCCCCATGAGGCCAGACTGGCCAGGGCGCTGTGCCCTCACCACCCTCAGTCTCTGCATGGGGCTGCCTGGGGAAGGGCATGACCTCATGCAAGCACTCCTTGGAGTTGAGCATCGACTCATTCCTTGAAGGGTGTCTAGGCAGCACCTCTCCACATCTGCCACAGCTTTGTGCTCATTGTACTCTCCTTGCTTTTTAAAATTTCACTTTGAGAGGAAGTCCAGAGATCTAGCCAGATTGTAGACTTAGACTGTCTGGAAACTCCAGCAAATATATGTGGCTTGGATGGAAAGCCTGGGGTGTAATCAGCTTACTTGGTGACCCATTTCCCCTCTCACTGGTTAGCTACTAAGCGGATTTTCTTCCCTGAGGTCTTTTCTAGGATATAATGTATATCATGAATCTTAGGGGAACCCATGGAATTTCAATAGTCATCAGAAAGTACCCCAAGTAATGGAAAGCAGACTCTCTTTCAGAGTCTGTCGGTGTGGGAGGTGACTTAAACTTTATTGGGCACCTACTCTATGTTAGGTACTTTATTTTGCATAATATTAATATTTCCTAGAAACACTATAAAGAATTCATTAATTTTCTCACTTTGTGCAGGAGAAACTGACTTTCCAAAGATCTCAAGACTAGGAAGTATAAGCTAGATAGAAGACCCCATGGGACCGGATCTATAACAGTCTTGCTCACCATGGCCTTCCTTGCACCTAGCAAAGGTGTGGCTTACAGCAGATGACCAATATATATTTGTTGAATGAATGAAGAATGGCAGATCAAGTATACAAAACCACGTATTATCTCACTTAAACATTTTTAACATAAGAAATACACAGCGTTCAGGGAAGATTTATAACATGTGAATGAAATACACAGCATTCAGGATAAACTATGTGATCCGGGATAAGAAACATGCTTTGATTTAATCAGAAAACACAATCTTGTGGTTTAACCTCTGTACCATGATGCTTCTCTGATTCTGGTCATCCAAGCAGCAGGTGCAGCTGTCTTAACACAGAAGAAAAATGAATCCACCACACGAGGTGCTGGGGAGATTACCACTGATAGGAGTGGTTGCAGAATTACTTTGTTAACCATTATCTGCATTCACTTTTAGAGACTGGTTGAAAATTCTAGGTTTCAGAAGCCAGTTGTGATTGATGAAGTATTAGATGGATTCTGGCCAAATCTCCTGAACCATAGTGCTTAGGATAGCATTACCTGCTTGTTTCCCAGATCTTTTTTTATGAGGCTGAGGGGAGGCAGTATCAGGACTGAATTGGACATCTGGCTTATGGTTTGCTCTCTGGACTCAAGAACCAGAAAAACAGTGAATCTTCGGACCTTAGTTAAGAGACATAGCTCCCTCTTCTGGGTTCTTACTGAGCTTGTGATCTGGGCCACAACAGACCTCAGAGCATCCAGGGGCTTTGCTGCGGCTGTGCTGACCTACATCATTATGGATTACCAATAATAGGATTTGCCACTCGGAAGCTTGGACTATACTTATTCAAGAGCTCATAAGGTAGTTTCTTACAGGAGAATATGGCTTCAGTTTCTCACTATTTCTTGCTAGTTCTGGTCTTTCTGGATTCACATGCAGCTCAGCCATCCTGTCTGCCAGGATGTACCTGCTCAGAGGAGAGTTTTGGCAGGTGCGCTGGGCTAACGAGATCCCAGAAGCTTGTAGGGGATGCGGGCTTTCTTTGGGGATGATGTTAAGTGGGAGCAGGCCAAGATTTGCCAGGAAATCAGCAAAATCTCTGTGAGACTCCCTCTAACTGGTGCTGAACGTTGATAAACTGTGCGCTTTTACCAAAATCGGTCTAACTCTTGTATTTCAAGAGAAGTGTATTTTTTCCTTCTAACTCATATGTCTAATGCCAGGAGAAGCCTGCTCCCACTTCACAGTTTCCTGTTGTACATCTCAAAGCTGTTCTGGTTTTTTGTACAGGACTCTGCAGTGCGTGTCTATCACTTTGGGAAAGATCCCAAGGAAACTTCCTGAAGAGTTCAAGCAAGTGAGAATTGAAAATTCACCCTTATTTGAACTGCCCCGAGGGTCTTTCATCAACATGAGCACCTTGGAGTACCTTTGGCTCAATTTTAACAATGTCACTGTGATCCATCTAGGAGCCCTGGAGCACCTGTCAGAACTGAAAGAGCTGAGACTGGAGGGGAACAAACTCCGTTCAGTACCATGGACAGCGTTCCGGGCCACCCCGCTTCTGCGGGTCTTGGACCTCAAAAACAACAGGATTGATGCACTCCCTGAACTGGCTCTTCAGTTCTTGGTCAATCTGACCTACCTTGACCTATCCTCCAATAGGCTTACAGTTGTAGCCAAGAGTGTCTTCTTGAACTGGCCAGCCTACCAGAAACACGGGCAGCCTGGCTGTGAGGCCGAGATTCTCTCCAGCATGGTGCTGGCTCTGCACGACAACCCCTGGTTATGTGACTGTCGCCTAAGGGGACTTGTCCAGTTTGTAAAGTCCATCAGCCTTCCAATAGTCCTGGTGAATCCCTACCTCATGTGTCGAGGTCCTCTCTCCAAGGCAGGTCAGCTTTTTCACGAAACAGAGCTCAGTGCTTGCATGAAGCCGCAGATCTCAACCCCCAGTGCCAATGTCAGCATCCGGGTGGGACAGAATGTGACCCTGCGATGCTTGGTACAGGCTAGCCCCTCACCAACTATTGTCTGGACTTATCCCCTGAGCACGTGGAGGGAATTTGATGGTAAGTGCCTGCACCCTCTCCACGTATCTGGGGGGTTGGGAAGGTCTGTAGCAACCCTGCCCTCAATAGAGAAGTTCTAAACTGGGTCAATCATGAAGGAGGGGTGCAGGTAAGACTGGGACAGACCTGAATTATACTCACCACGACAGAAAAAATTCTGAGACAGTGTTCCACTATTGGCATTATATTATTATTATTATTTGGTCATGCAACTCAGTGAAAGCCCGGAATCCTAACCACAAGGCCAGCAGGGAACTCCCTATTGGCATTATTTTACATGGTTGCGTACAGATCTCTATAGGATATAAGATGTAAATATATGTACTCCATATAGTATATATTTATATATTTGTTGCATACAGATCTATCTGTCGATATAATATATATTTGTTACACACATATATGTATATTATATATTTATATATTTTTGCATACAGGTCTCTATAGGAAGTAAGATGTAAATATATATATTACATACATATTTGTTGCATATATATATATTTGCATATTTGTTGCTTACAGATCTTGGTAGGATGTAAGATGTTAATATATATGAATTGACTTAACATATTGTATTGATATAAATATTATAGAATTGTATATGAACCCATATATTCTTTGAAAGCCTTCTAGATGCAAAACACCATACCGTGTATTTTTAAATCATAGAATTTCTGACTAGAACTGATTCTAGAGATTATCTATTACTTATTTCTTAAACGTGTCTGAGCAGACTCACCTGGGGTGCTTGTTTCAAATAAAATTTTCAGGCCTCTCCCTGGAGATTTGAATCAGTTAGTCCAGGGGAGGGCCTGAGAGAATGTATTTTAACAAGTGCTTCCTCCCTTTGCCATTGCCTATCCCCCAGCTAGCTCTTACCAGGCAAGGTTGGGAAGTCCTAGATATTGACTGAATTTTACACTTCCTACCGCTGTGTTGATCAGACCTTATTGGCTTGAAGTTGCCACACTGGGACCCAGGGAGATGGAGTGACCTTCGTGGGCCCCACAGCTGGGATTCTAACCTGCCTCTCATTTCCTGATGCTCATGCTCTGCTATCACACCTCAGCTGAAATCACCTTTAATGCCACCCTTCAGCGTTGGGCTACATCACAAAGCCAGGGATGGCCTCTTTAGAGGTATCTTGACGCTATCTGGAAGACAACTAGAAATATCTAAGTGAAACTTGAGAAGTACAATCAGTCACCCAGATATTTGTTATATATGGTGACAAACCTCTGGATGATTAAAAATACTTAATTAGCTGAAATCTTGACTTTTTCCTATCATTTGATTGCATCTTATTGGCTTGAGGTTAAATACCAATGAAGGAGAAACATAAGATCTGTTGTCGTAGCCTCTTTGAGAATGATGAGATGCATCCAGGTGTTATCTTTTGTGATGTTCTATTATCATTCTCTTTGGTACCATGTTAGATCCATTCTCTCAGTAATAATAACAGCTAACACTGAGCACTTACTATCAAACTTACGGAGTAAATACTGTTATCATCCCATTTTACTGATGAGGAAATTGAGGCCAAGAGAATCTAAGCAACTCTTCCTAGACCATATATTTAGTAATGGATAGAATCCAGGCATTTGGCTCCAGGCTCTGAGCCACTCTACATCTGGGAGGTAAAAAGGCACTTCCTGAAGCTCACAGTATTATACAATCACCCTGTTGTTAGAGATCTCCTGGAATCCGCGTGTTAGCTCAGCAAGGCTAAGGTTGTTTGGTGGGAGGAGCTAGTGAAGTTAAAAGAGTGTGGTCTTCATAGATGGAAAAACTAGGTTCCAGATCAATCGACACCCCTGAACGATTCTCATTATAGGCAAGTTGCTTAATCACTCCAGCCCCCAACTTCCCATGTGTAAAATTTGGGTGCTTACCTTACAGGATTGCTGAGAGGCAACACCTGGCACCTAGTACATGCTTAATAAATGGTCGCCACCACCTTTTAACAAAAAAACTGGCATTGCTTGGACACTCTCCAGCTGACTGTCTCTCTGAGCTGTTTTGCTGTCTCTCTACCCAGTGTTGACCTCGTCTACTGCAGAAGATGCTGCTCTGTCGGAGCTGGTCATACCTGCTGCCCACCTGGTAGACAGGGGCAGTTACACCTGTGTAGCCTCCAACTCCATTGGCAGGAGCACCTGTGTCATCTCCCTCCACGTCCAGCCGGCCCAGGCCCCGCCCACACGCCATTCTCTTTTCTCCACTTCAGAGGGCAATGCCTACGTTGACCTGCGGGTGGTTAAGCAGACGGTGCGTGGGACAGTGCTGGAATGGTTTGTGGCGGCCGACACCCCTGAGAAGTGGTTCACCCTCTAATTGGGTCGGATGAAGCCCTCAGGAAGGAGGTCGTTCATGTCGGCTCAGGAATCAGCACATACTTGGTGGATGATCTCCTCCCTGGCACAAAATATGAGGTCTGCCTTAGCCTGGGGCGCCAGCCCCCACGCCAGGGCCGGTGCGTGGTCTTTGTGACGGGTCGAGACCACGGCGGGCTGGAGGGACGCGAGCGCCTCCTGCACACCACGGTGATCCTGTGCGCCGTGCTGCTTGCGGTGCCTGTGGGCGCCTATGTCTGGGCAGTCCAGGCTCCCTGCAGCTGCAGGGAGTGGGGCCTGCGCTGCTGTCCTCATCGCAGGAAAGCCCCCAGGTGCCCCCTGGCAGTCCCAGAGCACAGGGATGTCTCCTACGGAGACCACACAGCTGTCTGTGAAGATGGCCTGGGGCACAGAGATGCTGAGGGGGAGGGCGGCGAGGAGAGAGATGAAGAGGGAGACAGTGGCCCGGGAGGAATGGTGGGGACCTCCAGCCCCTAAATTAAATCTCTGTGGCAGCTCACCTTGGCTCCACCCATTTAGTCAACAAGTATTTATTGAGCAGCTACTCAGTTCCAGGCTCTGAACTTGACACAATGATCCAGGAGACATGATTCTTATCTTCACAGAACTGGTGCCAATGGACCTTTGTCCAATTATCCATGGTGACTCGAAATTAATAAATGTTGTTTTCTAAATATATAACCCTATAACATATGTTTACATGGAACATTTACATATAACACATTTCACATGTGTTATCCTCCTGCAGAAAGGTAGGCCTTTGTTACAGGTGAAGAAACAGAAGCCCAGAAAGTTACAATGGCTTGACCAATGTCACCCAACTAGTAGGCAGGTGGCACCACCCAAAAGAGGTTCTCGTTCCACTGTTTCCTTTAAACGTTTGCTTTGAAGCCTCTTTGTGTCTCCGGTTGTTCAGAAAGTATTATTCTTCCTTTTAACAGCAAACTCCCAGCTGAGATCACATAAGTTTGATGTTCTAAAAAAGCTGCCTTTGGGGGTGATGAGAGCCTGGTGGGTGATGTGAGTCTCCATTTGTGGGTGTCTGTGTCCCTGTGAGCAGTCTTTGGTGCTCCTGAGAACCTGGTGCCATCAGCAGTGAGGAACAGGGGAATGGCTGCAGCCGGGGCTCATGGTCCAGTGATTGATGGAAAGCAGGGTCACAGGAGCCCTATTTGGAAAGAAGAGAATTTATATAAAATCATATAACTATAATTATTATTATTGCTCTTATACTTATTACAAAGAGGAGGCTACACAGTCCTGATTCCCACCTAGCTTCATGTGATTGTGAGATTAAGGCTTATTTTTTCAGCCCTGTGTCCCTAGTATTGCAGTGCTGTGACAAATGTTTTTATATGAATAAGGATATAATCCGCACTCCCTTCCCCAGTTAATGTTCCAAGCTCTCCTATTAAACCCCTGAGAGGTGGTTGTTTCCTCTCACTGGGCTCACGTGGAGTGTGGGGGGGTCCCCCTGAACCTCAGGGACGGCTCAGTGTCCCTCCACACAGCCCTGTTAGTGAAGGTCTTTCCCAGGATTTGAACTGACATCTGTGTCCTCACAGCTTCTCCCACTGGCCACAGGGAAACGCTCTGAAGACTCTAGTGTGAGCTGACCTCCTTGTGACATCCCCAGAAATATTTTCTCCCTCCTTCCCACCTTCCTTACCAATTCCTACTCATCCTGCCAGACCCATCTCAAGTATCATGTCCTCCAAGTAGCCCTCCTTGACTTTACATGTCTAGGAAAAAGAAATAATGAGTGGAACAGGATATGCAATGTTTTTGTCGTTTGCAAGCCCTTTGGGGCAGAGACTGACCTTTCTTGCTGTAGCTGCTGGGCTCATCCAATACCTGGACTGTGTTGGTAATCAGTGTTGGTTATGATGAATTTTAAAAAATTGAAGACAGCTCTCATATTCAGACCAATTGTTACCTCACTTCTTCAAGTTCTCCTCATTTATCTTTTTCTGAGCACCAGAAGCTTTTTTATGGAAAATTTCAGTCATACCAAAAGTAGAGAAAATCTTGTTCTTCTCTTCAGTCAGCTTCCATAATTTTGTTTTAACAGTTTGCACTCTTACTTCATCTAGTCCTTGCTCTCAACAGGTTTTTCAAACTGGAATATTTATGGTAAATACAAAACTTACCTGTGAATATTTTCGTTCTATCTCCAAACAGATAATGAAGTTTCAAAACGACACGACCACGATTCCACTGTCACACCAAAGAGCATGCATTTTAGAACTATATGTACATATATAGTTATATATACATATGTGTACAAATAACACACACGTATATGTAATGTAACAGAGAATTTTTTAAATGAGAGATTTCCCACGATAAATTTTGAAAAAAGTGGTCGGAGCAGGGTAAGAACATACTTCCATTGGCCTCTGCGTACTCCTTTCATAGGATCAAAGGCTGTCCATGCGTCTTGAGGGGGTGCAGTCATCGTGGAGGGGCCTGGGGCTACCTTGAAGGCAGGAGTGGATGATTGGCCTCCACTTGGGGCAAAGAAAGCTTCGTGGTGGGTGTGGACGGAGGGATAGGAGGAGGGAAAGGGCTGTGGAAGAGGAGGGTGGGTAGCAGGGAGAGTCAGGGGCATGTCCTGAGCAGGGGCAGTGTTCAGCTGTGTCTGTGACATGGAAATTTAGGGAGAGGGAACATAATCTAGAGAGGATTTCTGAGAATCTGAAATTTTAAGACCCTTAGACTGCCCCTTAAAAAATCCTAAAGATGCACGTTAGATCGATTAGTCAATATGATGGTAGGGGTAGTAGCACAGACTCTGGAGCCCAGTTTCCTGAGCTTAAATTTTGGCTTTGCTTCTTACTGGCTTTGTGACTCTGTTTCCCTGAGCCTTAATTTCATCATCTGTAAAATGAGGATCATAATAGCACCTACCGCATAAAGTTGTCCTGAGGCTTGTACGAATTTATACATGTAAAGATCTCAGAATGATGCCTGGCGCATAGTAAGCCCTCAATAAGTATGACCATTTAAGGCATCCATGTCCATTTGTGTTTTCTCTGAATGTGACTCAGCAGACAGACTGGTCATTTGGAACAGCAGGTCTTATTAAGATTACATTTGTGTGTCTATGTAGAAATACATACATATATGTATACATACATATAAAGACAGGGTATCTATGCTAATGTCCTTCACATTCTGTTTAATTAATGCTTAATTAATGTTCTGTTCTGTATAAATAATGTTTCAAATATGCTATAGTTTTAGATTCAGTTGTCATGCTCTTGGGAATCTGTTTAGAGCTTAGACCATGTCTTTTTAAGGTAAGTGCCTTTGATACAGGAGACATTTGTAAGCAGGGCTACTTGCTTTTAGAATGAAGCCATTGCTAGTCCTAGGCATCTGTTATTAGCAACTTGAGAGAGGTGTTTTGTCCTTTTTTCTTTTTGCTTGTTAGAGCCTGTGTCCCTAACACCTACAGGAGGGCCTGACACAGATGATATACTCAGAAATTGTGTTACTGAAAGAATGATTGAGTAAATTATTGATTAGTAAATAAACGACTGGACCTCACTTAGCCAAAGAGGTGCATTTGTACAATTTTATAATGTCACCAATATCACCAGCTCATTGCTACAAAATAAGGTCACTTACTTTATTGATCAAATTATGGTTGCTTAAGCCTTACCCACTTCATTCTAGAAACTGAGACTTTCTATTTTTTAAAAAAATTTATTTATTTTATTTTTGGCTGAGTTGGGTTTCAGTTGTGGCACGTGGGCTCAGTAGTTGTGGTGCGCGGGCTTAGTTGCCCTGAGGCATGTGTCATCTTAGTTCCCCGACGAGGGATTGAACCCACATCCCCTGCATTGGAAGGCAGATTCTTAACCACTGGACCACCAGGGAAGTCCCAGAAACTAAGACCTTCTGAGCACTGCCTCCTCACCCAGTTATTTCTGTGAATCTCCTAAGGGGTCCTCCCTGTGTCCACATACCAGTCAGCAGCCTTAGTCCTCACATGGCATCCTCCCCATTCTCTCTGCCCATCCTCCCATGCTCGGGGCCCTTGAAGACTGTCAGGGAAGTAGTCCTGCTTGCCAACAGATGCCAACATCCATGCTGGGTGAGCTGACCCAGGATTTTCTCAAAGCTTCCAGTCTTCATGGTGGGGAGGGATAAATTGGGAGATTGGAATTGACATGTGCACACTACTCTATATAAAATCGATAACTAATAAGAACCTACTGTATAGCACAGGGAACTCTACTCAATACTGTGTAATGATCTATGGGAAAAGAATCTAAAAAAGAGTGGATATATGTATACGTATAACTGATTCACTTTGCTGTAGAGCAGAAATGAACATGACTTTGTAAATCAACTATACTTCAATAAAAATTAATTTAAAAAAAAAGCGTCCGGTCGTCAGAGAACCAGGAGACTCTGGCTCCTGCCCAGCTCTAGCCAAACTTCGCCAGCTGGACTCTGGGGGACAGCTGTTCAGTACAGAGTCCCATGGGTCCTCTTGGGGCAGTCTCATTGGTTCCTAACTCCCTGGGAGAGTAGATGCTCAACCGCAATCTGTAGGGCTGCAAAGGTCAGAGATGTTGTGGCGTCTGCCCCGCCCTCCCCCACTTGCCTGCTGGCCTGCTCTCCTCTCATCTCCTATCAGAGGGTGGAAACACCCTGGAGGTAGGATGAGCTGTAGGAATCCTTTCCTCGGGGTATGATGCCCTAGCATGGGGACCATTGGCCGTCCTCAAATGCCCTCGTGTACAACTAAGAGCAGCGCCTGCCTCCTGAGCTTGCAGCCGCAGAAACAAAACTGGTGGCAGGTGCTTTGCACAGATTAGCTCTTGTCATCCTCCTAGCGGTGATTTTTTTGCATCCTGTACTGATGAGGAAAGTGAGCCCCAGGGACGCTTGGTGTCTTGTCCCAAGTCACACTTAGGTGGCAAAACCAGGATTCAGACCCAGGGCTGTCAGACTGTAAAGAGCAATGTTTGTCTGTTTTTTGTCTTGTTCTGGTTTTCTCGGCCACACCACGCAGCTTGTGGGATCTTAGTTCCCCAACCAGGGATCGAACCCGTGCCCCCTGCAGTGGAAGCACGGAGTCCTAACCACTGGACTGCCAGGGAAGTCCTGAGCACGATGTTATTTCATATAATTAGAAAGTCTGAGCTCAACCACAGGAAGAAAAGCACACACGGTTCTACAGACTTCTTGGAGTCACATTTGTTGGTTGTCCATCTATCCTTGGGGCCCAGGGGTGGTAGAGCCCACCCAATCTGTTACCCCTGCCTCCCAGCTCTTTACCTTGAGGTCTAACATTGTGCCTGTCCTAGTGTGACCGGGCAGGCAGTCCCTTGGCCCACACTGTTCCCTAATGCAGTGGCACCTGGCCTGGCCTCACTCCCACTGTCCAGAGGGTCTCCTCCAGTGCCACCACATTTGCTAGTCCCTTGGCATTAGCCATATCTTCCTCTTCTTTCTCAATATGGCTTGTGCTGGCAACTAGGCACTTTTGCCATGCTTCCCAGTACAAGAGTTGCTCACATGCCCAGTTTCCAAGATTGCCTCTGCTTTGGTTCAAGTTCCTGGGCTTGTCCTGGAGCCCGCATTCCCCACCCCTGGGTCTTGATACTGGCCTGAGCTTCTAGCCCAGGGGCCTTCATGTCCCAGAGACAGCACTGCTTCCTGGGCTTTCATGCCTATACAAGGCCTCCCAATTCCTGCCCTTGCTGAGCTGGGCTGGGAGATAATTAATCTTAGCTCCAGATCCCATTCCTCCCCAAGCAGCCCTGCTGAGGCTTGTCCTGCTCCTCCAGGCTCTGATAAGCCACACTCAGGTAGACAAGCTCCACAAACGTGTTGCTGTTACAGATGTACGTGCGGCAATTTGGACAAAATTTTGCAGCCCCCCACGGTCGGATCTGGGGGTCGGGGGGTAGATCCACCAAAGGAGCCAGGCAGCAGGCAGAGCTCGGCTGTCAGGACAACTGGTCTCTACAGGTCAGCTAACACTGATGTGAAGCAGGCAGCCAGAGGTCAGCTTGGCTTTTGGTTAACAGATTTTATTTACCATTTACGAAAGAAGTTGACTGCATGCAAGTTGTAAGGATGCTGCATTGCCTATGGAGGGCAAACATGATCCAGCACAGTCCTGTCCTGAAACCTGTACCTGTTTGTTCAGTCTGGGCTCCTGGCTTGTTAGAGCCCAACCCTTAATACAGCTTGGGCTGTGGACTGCAGAAACCCTGGCAAGGAGCCTGCACACCGGCACATGAGTAACACTTTCAAACACCAACTCAAAAATCAAGAAAACCACATGTGCATGTAATCTGTTTAAATAAAATCATGGACATATTCTAGAGAGGTTATTAGTGAGTGGAGTGAAACGCAAAGAATTGTTCCGTTTCTCTTTCTGGGCACACATTTAGATTTCCTCTTGGCAGATTTCCTTAAAGTCAGATGGAACGTCTTTGCATTAATAAAGGCCTGCATGTCGTCTCTGGTGGAGGCCGTGGTCACAAGCTGATGAGGTGCGCCCCAGCTAGAGAAACATGCTGCGGGGCCGGGAGCCCTCAAACCAGGTCCCTGCCGCCAAGATGCTATGTGGCCTCTGGCATCCACTCCTCTAGGGAACTCATTTTTGTCTTCTTGGCAAAACGGAGCCTTGGCTGGATGTGCTGCCCAGCTCTGGCCCTCTCTGACAATGGCTGTCCTGGGCTGCACGGGGGATGTAGTTGGGGGGTGGGGGTGGGGAGGGAGGAGACATGGAAGGGAAGCTACGCCATCACCCAGCTCGGGCTGCGGTGGATCGGTGGCAGAGCCCTCACCCAGCACAGTGCCTCTTGGAGGTGCTTGGAAGAATAGCTGAGGGGCTCCCAATACTTTGTGGAAGAGCTGCACCCCAGAGAACTGGGCTGCGGAAAAATGCTTTACGTTTGTGCTGCTTTGCACTTGCTTAAAGCCCCTGTCGCTACTATTTGTTTGATCCTCGCCCCAGACCCATGAACGAGGTAGACTCACTTTCTTCATTTTCCAGATGAGAAAGAGGACGAACAGGAAGTTTAAACAGCTTTCCCAAGGTTATGGCATGTAAGCAGAAGAGCTGGATAAAAATGGAAGTCTTCCCAGATCTCAGCCCTGCACTGTCTCTTCGAGGACTTCTGTTAGGACAGCTCCTAAGGGGACTTGATGCTTTTCCGGATATCTCCAGGGCTGCCAGCGTGGCTCCAGCTATCTCTGGGACCAGGGCAGGTCCATGTGGGCCTAGAAGGGGCCCACAGTCTCTGCCCAGACACCATCTTCCACCTCCCAATGGCTTTTAGGCACAGGCCCACAGTCAGTGTGAGTTTTCAGTGCATCTTTGCCCTCCCCTGCTGCATTTGGTCTCCTACAGCCTGCAAGGCTTGCTGGCCCTCAACCTTAGTCAACACTGAACCTCCTTTTTCCTACCCTTGCTCTTAGCTGAAGACGTCAGGATCCAGCCTCTAGTAGGCCTTGTCACATGTGGCCAGGGCCCTGCTCCTGGACTGAGAAAGCTGGGGCCCCAGCAGGACCCAAGAGACACTGTGAGGTCTGGGCTTGGTGAGTAGAAGACATAGATCTGGCTCCTCATCAACTCCCAGCCTCTGCGGAACAGGGAGCATTGAAGCTGTGCCGAGGATCTGGGTGACAGGAAAGCATTTGCCAATTGCAGCCATAACCAGAGAAATAAATTCCTTGCCCAAGGCACTGTCCAGAGCCCTGGGTAATGGGGGCTATGCCATTGTACAAAGCAGGGCTGACCCTAAGGAGCAGAGCTGGGGAGTACGGCCCAAGCAGCTGGGCAGCTGGGTTGGGAGAGAGGGACTACAGGACACGTTCTAGAAGTAAGCTTTGCTCTTCACATTCTTCTCAAACTTTTGCCTGAGCTCAGAGACCAGAGCTGATTGGACGGGTCTTCCCGCAGCCTCGTGTTTTGCCAAGGCCTTGGGTTTTGGTGATGGATGGGGTTGCTGAGGGGCGAGTGAACCGGAGACTGTAGACACCACCCTACAGTGGGCTGGTCCCATGCTGGGTGCCATGCTGGGTGGTGGAGGGGGAGCAGGGGCTTTGGGGGGCGGTGAACTTCCCAGGCTGTTGTTGTTGCAGTTCTCATTGGGAGGATCCTCTCGGAGCGCAAACTTGTCAGCGGCCTTGGTCCTTCTGAACTTGAGCCACTCGATGCGGGCGGTGTGGGGCGCAGGGCTGGGCCGCTTGCGGAGCACACGCCGCACCGGCAGGACCTTGCTGGACTTCTTGTTGCGCCAGAAGGTGGCGGTGGAGATGAGGACGGTTATGGCCACAGTAATGGCCATGACGCCCGCCAGCACACCCACGGCCTTCATGGGGTCGTCTTTGGTCTGCATCAGGAAGTCAGCCATGGGGTTTCGGGACAGCATCTGGAAGAAAGATGCATTCGGCTGCTCCTGCTTCGTCCCCGGAGGACAGAGCAGGGACTGTAAGCTCCCTTAAGCCTGATGGTTTTTGAGCTTTCTGGGGTCAGGCATCCCTTGGAGAATCCGATGAGCACTGTGGGTTTCATTGCAGAAAAAATGCCCACAGAGAAAACACAATGCATGCACCTCTGCAGAAAAATGCACACAGAGAAAACACAATGCATGCACCTCTGCAGAAAAATGCACACAGAGAAAACACAACGCATGCACCTCTGCAGAAAAATGCACACAGAGAAAACACAATGCATGCACCTCTGCAGAAAAATGCACACAGAAAGAGCATGATGCAAGCACCTCTTTTGGATGAAGAACTCCTGCATTAGCTGCTACTGCTTTCCTTTGACTGGGGGGAGTGTGTGTCACGTTTGCCCAAGTGCATTAGGAACCTCTTAAGTGATGACTTCCTGCCAGACCCTGAGCTGAGAACTACACATAATGATTTTACTTCTGCCTTTCAACACCCATGTGAAGGAGGCATCATTAGTCCCATTTTACAGAAAGGGAGTGGGGGCTTAGCAAAGTTCAAAGTCACACCATTACAAAGTGTTGAAACTAGGATTTCGACCTGATTTCAAAGCCTGTGTGTTTGATGGCACAGGTGGTCTTCGAAAGCATTGGGTGGGTGTCTTTGGAGGAAGGTGGTCTTCCGCCCTCTGGCCATGTTGCAGCGAGGCCTGAGCTGGCCCTCTGGCCCTCCCCACCCCCCCCAGATCAGGGCTCCGTACCCACCTCAGTGTCTACGATGTCAATCTTGAGTAAGGCCGTGGTGCTGAAGGATGGGGAGCCGCGGTCCTTGGCCTGCACCTCTAGGGACCACGTGTGGTCCCCTCTGGGTGTGATGTTGTGCAGGGCATCCAGGGAGCGGATGGAGTTCTTGAGCCAGATCTCCCCCGTGTGTGTATCGATGTCAAACACGTTGGCTGGCTCTGCGTGGGTGATGGAATAGTCCACCAGGTTGTTGGGCTCCTCTGCGTCCTGGTCTGTGGCCTGTGCACAGAGAGGGACAGACAGAGCTGGGCTTCGAGGGCGATGCTTGTGTACCCTGGCTAAACCAACACGTCCTATAGAGCTGGCTGGGCTGAAGGGAGATGGTCCTGATCCTGTCTGAGTGAATGGAGCTAGGAGAGGAACTGAATGAGCCAGGGTGGGTCTGTGCTTGGCTCTCTATATGTGTTTAGCAATTCATTCTCAGAACAAGTTAGGCAGTCCGTATCGTCAAAAACCAGAAGCCTGCAGGCTGAGGGACTTGTCTAAGGATGGAGAGGTAGAAGCAGGGGAGCTGGGACCCAGAATCAAGTCTGTTGGGTTCCAGGGTTCATGCTTTTTCCGTATCGGGAAGGCAGTGCAGTGGGGAGAGCAGTGCTGTGAAAGCAGGCAGACCAGCTGTGTGAACTCAGGCAAACCAAACTTGCAACCTGCCTGAGCCTTAATATTTTTTTATGTGTAAAGTAGCAAAAATATCTTCTTTCTCCGAGGCTACTTCTGGGTTGAGGTGGGGATGAGGGTATATAAAGTACCTTAAAAACCCTTGCTTACTTCAGGAATCCTATATATATATATATATATATATATATATATATATATATATTTTTTTTTTTTGTGGTACGCGGGCCTCTCACTGCTGTAGCCTCTCCCGTTGCGGAGCACAGGCTCCGGACATGCAAGCCCAGCGGCCATGGCTCACAGGCCCAGCAGCTCCGCGGCATGTGGGATCCTCCCGGACCGGGGCACGAACCCGCGTCCCCTGCATCGGCAGGCGGATTCTCAACCACTGCGCCACCAGGAAAGTCCCCAATATATTTTAAAAGAAATTCTTATGCTACAGTGCTTCTTGCAGTTGTAGGAACAAGACTTTTAGGGGAGCTCATCTACCTTCGAAGCCCACCTCAATTTTCACTGGGGTCCCCAACACCATTGTCTTCTCCTGGACGCTCTTTCCAAACTGGGGGTAGTGGTCATTGACATCCAGCAGCGTGACGAACACCTCGGCTAGGCTGTACCTGCCCTCCATGTCCTCCGCCTTCACATAGAAGTTGTACCTGGCAGTGTCCTCGGCGTCCAGGCTGGCCCAGGGCTGGGTGTAGATGATCCCAGAGGACGGGTGGATCAGGAAGCTGTCGGGCACAGAGATCGCAGGCAAGGGTGTGCACAAGCACACTCACGTACACGCGTGTACACTCACAGAGGTGCACACGTGCCTGCAGTAAGGAGCCGCCTACAGGAAGGGGCGGTAATGCATCAGGAAGCTTCCCCAAGGCATCCCGCCTGCTCCTCTCCGCATCCTTGCAGTCTAACTCAGGGAAGCAGGACCACCCACCTATTTAGCAGTCTATCAATGTAGAACTTAACCCGAGTCACAGCCTTTCCCTCTCCTCCCACGATTTGCCCCTTCCTAGCCCAGCACTGCTTGCCTGGCCCCCAAGGCCACGAGCCCCAGCTCCAGGCCATAATGATGTCCCTTCTCTCAGACTCACCTCACCTGGTGGGTCCCCACACCTCTACCTCAGGCTCTCTACAGCTCCCCTCCATTCCTTGCCCCCCGGCTTGCCTCCCCGAGCTAGGTCCTGTTCTTCCCAGGTTCCTCCTGCCTTTAGCACAGATCCTCCTCCACCCGCAGCCTCCCAAATCCCTTGCCTGAGGTCCTGTCCGCGATTCTGGATCTACTCACAGGTCTGCGCCGGATCCATAGATGGAGTATTTGACTTCACCCCAGGGACCTGTGTCTGGATCGACGGCCTGGAAGAGAGAAAGCTCCCAGTGGCCCCTGCCCCTTTGTCAGGGCATGTTGGCAGCTCTAGCTTTCCATGGCAAAACAAGGATTTGGGAGGTTTGCCCAGCTGGGGAGAAACTGATCTGGAGGCATGCTCTGGAGCCCTAGTTTCACCCCAGGAGATCTCAAGTATTGGAGGAACCAGATCTGGAAGGCCTTATATTTCTCATTATATGTCCTCATTATAGTCCTGTGAGGTGCTGTTATTCCCACTGTATAGAAGAAACTGAGGCTCAGAGAGGGCAGGTAGCTTGTCTAAGAACACAGCCAGTGAGTGTGGGCTTTGCGATTCAAACTGGAGCCCCAGTTTGTCTGACTTCACAAGGCCCCCTTCACCCCCAGTCCCTGGGTCAGCCCCAACCCACTGTGACAGCCAACACGTTGGAGCCCCCTGGGGCATTCTCGGGGATCCTGGCAATGTAGTAGTGGGAGGTGAACTTCGGGACATTGTCATTGGTGTCCAGGAGCTGGATCACGATGTCCGCTGTGGAGGTGAACTTCTTTGGGGTGCTCACTTCGATGGCCAGGAGCTGGGGAAGAAAGGAAAAGGAGGACTTGTCTGGGTGGCAGTCTCTCTGCAGAGAGCCTGCCACGTCCCTTCTCAGTATCATCCCTGCCCTATCTCCCGTTTTCTCAGCGCCAGCCAGCTATGCCTGCCCCCACCTGCAGGGGGCACCTCTAAGGCACGCATCATTTCCCTCCCCACTGACCGCAATGCCCGTTTCCTTAGGGTTGCCATTTGCATTGGGACCAATTTCTTTTGCTCCATTGATTTGCATATTCCTTTTTTTTAAACTTCCATTCAAAAAACTATTTTGCTTCATAATATACTTTAATATCTGTTAGAGCAAGTTCCTGACTCATATTCTTTTTTCCTGAATTTCCTGACTATTCAGGTTTATTTCTCCAGATAAAAACCAGTATAATTGTGTCAAGACCCCTCCCTCCTCCCCTAAGGAAATTCTGGGTAAGACTTAATTGAGGTGGTGTGATTCTTTATTAATTGACGAGAATTTGCATTTTTAAACAGGGTGTTTCTTTATATTTCTTGCCTTCTTTCTGTCCTTTTGTTAAATTTGTGCATTTTTTGTCATTTAGTTGTGGCATATTTCTTGTTATGGTAATTCCTAGACATTTTATCTATTAGTTGTTATTGTAAAAGTGATCTCTTATTCCATTATTCTCATTGCTATTTTTTTTTTTTTTTTTTGGTAGTACGCGGGCCTCTCACTGCTGCGGCCTCTCCCATTGCGGAGCACAGGCTCCGGACGTGCAGGCTCAGCGGCCATGGCTCACGGGCCCATCCGCTCCACGGCATGTGGGATCTTCCCAGACCGGGGCACGAACCCGTGTCCCCTGCATCGGCAGGCGGACTCTCAACCACTGCGCCACCAGGGAAGCCCCTCATTTCTATTTTTTGTACGTAGGAAAACTATTAGGTTTTGTGTATCAGCTTTATAATCAATCGTGTTAGCAAATTTGCTGTGTCTAACAGTTTTTCGATAATTTCTTTTAGATTTTTCTAAGCAAACAATCACATAATTTAAAATAATGATGATAATAATAATGATACTTTTTATCTCTTTCTTTCTAATGTTTGTATTTTTGTTTCCTTTCTTTATCCAGGAATAATGTTATTCTAGGAATAGTGTTAAAGAACAGTGGTGAGAGCAGTTATCCACGTTTTGTTCCTGACTTCACAGAATGCTTTGAGAATTTCACTTTTATCGATTGACTGATTGATTGAAGTATAGTTGATTTACAATGTTGTGTAGAATTTCACTTTTAAGCATGATGCTAGCTATTGGTGTCTATGCATTTATAATCATAAATAATTAAAGCAATTTAAATAATATCGACAAAGTATTTTTCCTTTTTATTAATATAAATTATATCTTTATGTATAATATGCATTATTATTTATGTTTGTCATTTTAAATAATTACAAGTACAAAGGAGTATATTTTTCATCTTCTGCTAAAGTTTTTAACAGAATAGATGACATATGTCAAATGTGTATGAGAAAACTTCTATCCTGAGGATCAAATAGTTTTCTTCTCTCAATCTATTCACATGGCACATGGTATTGGTAGTTTTTCTTTGGACACCCCTCCTTGCATTCTGGGGATAGTCGGAGTTTAGAAGCGGGAGCTCAGTGAGGCTGTGTGAACAGCAGGAGAAGGTTCTTGTATCATGATTCTTCTCCCTTTCCACCTGCTCCTCAAATTAGCAGGAGGGGCAAAGAAACTGAGAGGAAAGGAGTAGGGCCAGGAGGGGCAGAGCATGGCAAGGGACCCCTTAGGAATGAATCTAGGTGCTGCTGTGACCCCCTATTCAGGGTAGTGCAAAGCATCACCTACCTTGAAGGTTAACACTTTGAACTTTTCAAAGTCAATGGTGGCTGAGTTCTCTACAATGATCGTGACTTGGGCTTCATTCAGGACCGTCTGGGGGACCACTCGGAACATGCCCCCGGGTCCCACCAGCCGCAGGTTGAATTTGGCATTGGCTCCCTGGGCAACAGTTTGGAGAAAGAAAACAGGGAACATGAATGAGAATAGAAACTCATTAGATAGTCGCGCTTTGCAAGGAGCCTTCACGTGCCCTTGACCCCGGGAAGTGAGTATTATTACTTCTTTCTATAGGGGAGGTGGTCAAGAATCAGAAAGGTTAAGAAGACTATGAAGACTAAGCAAGGAAACAAGCACAGAAAGCCTAGCCCTGAGCCGGGCACAGGAGGCAGCAAGCCACATTTGCAATATCTGGAGGGTCAGACGCAGAGGTGCTTTTATTTGACTGGCTTTTTCTTTTTAATTGATTGTGAATATATTTAGGCCAAGCAGCTAGTCTCTGATTATCTACCCTCCCTCCTCTCTCTCTTGGTTACCCACTCTTGCGTCATTCGTTTTGTGACTCTCCAGGCTCCTGTGACATCAGCAGGAAAGGCTCATGCAGGCTCAGCTTTGGGACTTGGTCCCATGTGGTTTTCAGGAAGACAGAGTGGAGGGCAGGACCACATACCTGGTCTGAGTCATTGACAGTGATCTTGAGGCCCCGCAGGATCTCCCCCTGGGGCGGGTGCTCATACATGGACAGCTCAAATCGGTTCTGGGGTCCACTCTCTCCATAGAATGTTGGTGGATGGTTGTTGAGGTCCACGGTCCGGATGGTGACAGGGGCCATGGCCTGGGAAGCTGGGGTCCCTGCAGAGCTGACCTCAGTTACCTGGGGTGGGGACAGGTGGCTATGGCTGTGTGGCAGGCTGATTCCAAGATGGCCCCAATGATCCCTGCCCTTATTAATCTCCTCTTTTTCAGTGTGGCCTGGCCTAGTGACCTGCTTCAAAATGATAGAATATGGCAGAGGTGATGAGATATCACTTAGTGATTAGATTAGGTCATAACTTCTATCTTCTAGCAGACTCTTTTGCTGGCTTGGATGAAGCAAACAGCTGTGTTGAAGAGGCCTGTGTTCCTAGGAACTAATGGTGATGTTTAGCTAACAGCCAGCAAGGAACAGAGGTTCTTAGTCTGACAACCCATGAGGTACTAAATCCTGCCAATAACCATGTGAGCTTGGAAGCTAATCCTTCTCCTTGGGCCTTCAGATGAGAACCCAGTCCTGGCTGAAAATTTGTTGGCAGCTACGTGAGAGACCTTGAAACTGAGGACCCAGCCAAGCTGACCCTGTACTCCTGACTCACAAAAGCTGCAAGATATAAACGTGAGGTGTCTTAAGACCCTAAGTTTGTGGTGATATGTTACAACAGTCATAGGAAACTAGTATAGTGCTATTACTAGTCCCGTTTTACAGATGAGGCAAGAGGAGTGAGGCCGTCACCTGGGGTCACACAGCTGGAATAGGAAGAAGGTAGATGTGTCTGATTCCTTAGGCAGTGCTCTCGCCACCTCACCGCACAGCCCTCTCCTTGCAGCCAGACGTGGGTTCAAACCCTAGCTTTACCATGCTCTGCACTTGTGTCCACATGTCCAAGGAGAGGCTGCAGGGAGGGGAGGTGTGGCGATGCAGCAGAGGATGACTAATACAGGCTGCAAAGCCAGGACCAAGAGTCCACAAGCACCTCAGGAACGGGTGGCAAATACCATATGAGGCCGTGCAAGGGCTTCCTTCCACTCTCCTATAAGCATGTCTGGTCTTAACCGATCCTCAAATGACCCTCCCTGGCCCCTACTCCATCACACACTAGCTGCTTCCTAACTCTTCTTTGGTAGAAGCTTGTGCCCTCCGCCCCCTTTCCTCCCATTCAATGCTCAGCCCATCCCCAACTCAGATACTTCACACTGACTTTCATGCTGCAGGTGGCACTGCCCGCTCCCCCCCCCCTCCCGAGTGTGCTGTCCCCTTGGCTAAAGTGGCTCCACTTTGCAGGTTGGACTTGACCCCGGTCTCTCCTTCCCTGGCTCCTCCCTCTTCCTCACTCTTATCCTGGGGTGCTCCCGCAGTGGCCTTCTTAGCCCATGGCTCCTCTCTCCCCCTAGCCCTCCTCTGGGTGGCCTCATGCCCTCCCCTCCTTTCACAGCCACCTGTATGTTGATGCTGTCTGCCCTGAAGTCCAAACCTGTACCCTCAAGTTTGGATGTTTCAACTTGAATGTCCCCGAGGCACCAGAATGCCTCATGCCCATCCTACTCAACTTGCTTCCTCACCTGTATTCCTGATGGCATGGTACAACCCTAGATTCGTCCCTCCCTCTCCTTTCCCCCACCCTTCACGGCCCCGTTCTGAGGAGTCTGTCTCCTTCACAGTTGGCCGTTTGTCCATTTTCACCATTCCTCCTCCGCTCATCGCCATGGCCCCTCGGCATCTGTCACCTGGGCCGATGGCTTTGCTTCCCTACCTCTCATCCACTTCCCTCCAAACCCAAGTTGGGACCAGTGCTCTCCAACACCAGGCTGAGACTGGTGCCAGAATCACCTGGGAGCTCAAAACATGCAGAATCCTGGGTTTCCCCCATCCTCAGGAGTGTGTCCTGGAAATCTTTTTTTTCCAAGCTCTCTGATTTTGGGAATCCCACTGGTCTAGTGAGCAGCCAGAGTGAGCTTTTAACAAGACTCTAATTCTGCTCAAATCTTTCTATGGCTCTTCCCTGCTCTTGGGCAGGACTAGCTATGTAGTTCACAGGCCCAGTGAAAAATGAAAAAAGGGGGCCCCTTGTTAAAAAATTGTTAAGAATTTCAAGACAGCAAGAGCAGAGCATTAAGCCCAGCATGGGACCCATCTAACTGTGGTTCCTGTGTCATCTCACAGGTTGCATGGCTGCAAAGCTGGCCCTGTTGCAGGGAAAACCCAAACCCATGCCTCGTATTCAAGGCCTTTGCTCCTCTAGCACCACCCGGGGTCCAACCGTTTCTCCTTTACGTGCTGCCTGTGGACTCTTGGCTCCAGTCCCACCTGACTCCTCATTGCCCCCTGCTACATCATGTGCTCTCGCCTCCAGCCTCGGCTCACTGGGCTTCCCTAGCTTTGCAATGCCTCCGCCTGCCCCACCCTAACGGGTGCTCCCCAACACCAGTCTCCACTTGCTGGGTCCTACCCATGTTCATGGCATCGCTGCTTCCATCCTTCCTTCTCCTGACTCATCACAGCTCCCCTCACCAGCTGCTACCTCTTGTAGGTGCTCCTTGAAGCAACATCTAGATCCTTCCTCCCTAGATCCTGCGAGCCCTGGGGGGTAAGGGGGCAGCCCAGGTCTCATCACCTTTGGAACCTTCCAGGGCCGAAGGGTGGGGAAGGCCAAGCTCGTGGGAGGGTACCTGTACATGCAGCTCATACACCTCTCTCCGGAGCTGGGCAGGGCTCTGGATGATGGAGATAGCTCCAGACGTCTCATTAATTTCAAAGGCTCCATCACTGCCTGTCACAGAGGAGAGATGTACCCTGCAGTTCTGAACAAGGCCACATGGTGGCGCAGGGTGCCGTACGTTCCTCAGACGTTATCTCATTCAAGTCTCCCCTATTATCATCTGTGTCTTGCCAATGAGGAAACTGAGTCTCAGAGGGGCTAAGTAACTTATCTAAGGTTACACAGTGAGTGCAGAACTGGGACTCAAACTCACTACTTTCTGGCTCCCAGGTGCTCTAGTATTTTGCTTCTTGTGTGCGTGTGCGTGTGCGTGTGCGCGCGCGTGTGTGTGTGTGTGTGTGTGATAAAAAGAGAAAGGAGAAATAAAGAGGTATAGAGGAAGGGAGATGGGGGGGTGGAGAGAAGGAGAGAAAATAATGGAGGGAAGAAAGAAAAAGACTGGAGGAGGAGGAGTAGAGGGAGATGCAAGAAGACAGGAGAGGAGATGGTGTGGTGTGGGCACTTGGTAGGTGTTTGAAGGATTGCAGCGGTGGAGGGCATGGAAGGCAGTCAGAGGTCTGCATGCCTGGGGAGAGATGCCTGTGTGTGATAGTCGGCACACCTGCATGTGTGTGAGCTTCTGGAAGGGGAGTGTGTGCCAGGCATGTCCCAGGGACAGGGTCAGAGGAGGTGATGGTGTCTGAGTGAGAGCATAGAGATGTGTGCATGTCTGGGACCAGGTACGAGGTGTGGTGGTCCCCTGGAGGGGACCAGCTACTGGAGGGCTGAAGAGCCCTCCCCAGGGATGGCTTCTCCTGCTCAGTTGCTGCCCAGTTGTGGAAAGAGCCAGAAGACTTAGGTTCAAACCCAATGGGAACTTGGGATAATTTAGCTTCTCGGAGCCTCAGTTTTCTCACCCATGTACAGGGCTAGTACTAGGGACACGCAAAGTCATCATTGCATTTAATTCACTGAATTCAACTCTATGCTCTAGGCCAAAACATTTAAAAGAATGAGAAAAACACATGGCAACTTAAAGAGTATAAGAAATCTTGCCACCCCTTCCCATTAACGAGGTATGCCCAGGAACATGAAAGGGAACATGAATTGGCACCACCTGTGCCCTCTCAGTATCCACTCCCCCCCCCCAGCCCCTCCCTGCCCAATGCGTCTCTCCCCGTTGCTGGACATAATGAGAAGCAGGGACCAGAGCAGACGCCCAAGGAGACATGCTGCCTCCTGCAGGGACCTAGCCACTCTTCTCCATGCATCTTGTGCTTCTGGCCTATAGATGAAGAAACTGGGACCTGGAGAAGTTGGATCTCACTCTGGTTACCCAGCGAGCTGTAGCTGCAGCCCAGCAGTGAGCCCCAGACTCACCGTTCACGAGGCTGTAGAGAACACGGTTGGGTTTGCCACGATCTCCATCCATGGCGACGACCGTGAGGACCTCTGAGCCCTTGGGGGGAACAGGAGCAGCTGCCTGAGGCCGATGGGGGATGCTGGGGCTCTCCCTTCCCCAGACGCTGCCCCACAGTGGGGAGGTGAGGGGAGGTGCCGCCCCACTCAAGAGCCAGGCCTCTGCGTGACCCTACCCTCACTCTACCGGGAGCTCGTGGCCCCCTGGCCTTCCAGGGCTGGAGGGAGTGCCTGAACCCCGCTGCTTGCCCCCCACGTGGCTTGGCACGTGGGCTGCCCCCCTGGGCACACAGGCCTCCTGCATGGCCACGTCCTCACACCTCTTACGCTGCCTCTTTCCCCGTACACCACTCTCAGGCCTTGCCTCTACTGCCCTCCCTCCAGCCTCACCCCTGTTGCCTCATCCATCCTTGGCCTTCAGAGGTGCCTGAAAGGAGAGGTGGGAGAGGGCCCAGGCATAGGGGGTCCAATGCAAAGTCCAGGAACTAGGATTTTATCCTGTGGCCCCGGGGGGCCATTCGAAGGCTTTGGGAAATCGCCCAACCTGACAAGCCCTGCTCGATCCTGGCCTGCCGCCCCCTCCTGGTCTCCCTACTCAGGGCCGTCTCCCCGGAGGCCTATCCATCCTCATGGCAGCTTCCTGACTGTCCTCTCCCCCAGCCCCGGCACCTCCTTTCCCCTTAGCTCCTCAGCAGGACCGTCTGGGCCTCGCCCTGCTCTGACCTGCGGCTCCCATGGGAGCAGCCCGGCCTTTCTCTCTCCCTCACTCTGTGCCCTTCTGCACCACTCGGCTGCCAGCATCTGAAAAGGTGATGTCTTAGCCTGGGCCCAGCACCTGAGTGGTGCTCAGTAAGCGTTTTCATTGTTGTATAAAGCTGGGAATAATCAGAATCCGAGGAAGTGAAAATTGAGAATGCAATTCCATTCCACGGAGACTTCTTGAGCCGTGGCCATGGGAGGTCTGGCTGGGGGGGGGGCATATAAACACATGGGCTCACCCCAAGGAGGGGCGTGCCCGTGGAGGGGCGAGCCGGGAGTAGGAGCAGACATCAACCAAAGATGTCTGCGAAAGCAGTGCCGGGGCTGAGCCGAGAAGGGCGGGAGGCGTTAGGCCCATGGGCACGTGTCTGGCAGGAGGAAAAGGGTGAAGTGGCGAGAGGGCTGGGCTGAGTAGTGGATGGTGCGGGCTCCCGGGTGGAGGGGAGGCCGGTCCCTGGATGCCAGGCCCAGGACTGCAACCTGAGAGGCCAAAACACAAAACACGAGGGTGGGCGGGGAGGAGGGACGGAGACTGCGCTGAAGGGGGAGGAAGCCGAGGCCAGCCTTCCAGCGGGGCCCGGCCCGCGTGTGATGTCTGACAAACTGTGGGAGAGCTACCGGCTTGAGGGGCCCCAGGCTACAGGCTTGGAGGGAGGGAAGTGAAAGGCACCTCACCTCCTGTACGAGGTGGAGAAAAGGGCCACCTGAACCAAATCATCAGCTCTCTTCCCAGCCTCTCTTCTCAGCCCTTTTGAAGGGCTGACATAAGCTTGAGTGAGTGAAGAAACGCTTGGCATAGCCTGGGCACCCGGTAGGTGCTCCAGACGCAAGCCGCCCCTGCTTCCCGGGCCCACTTCCCCGTGCAAAACAACCCGTTTGTGGCCTCAGTGAGGGGTCCAGAGCCGGCCTCCACGTGAGCTGAGGCGCGCGAACCCGGGGCGAGCCCGGCCATCCAGCAGGGGGATCCTCGGGCAGCGCGAAGGACAGGGCAGCAGGTGTCCGGAGGTGACACTGGGCTGAGGGGCGCAGCCACCCACCGGAAGGGTGTCCTCGTACACATAGCCGTAGTAGGGCGTGCCCACGAAGACAGGGGCCATGTCCTGCACGTCCTCCACACTGACTGTGACCGTGGTGGTGGCCGAGAGCACCACGCTGGCCCCTCGCAGCCTCCCTCCGCCATCCTGTGGAAGGGTCGGAGAGGGAAGAGAGGTTGGGCTCTGGAGTTGCGCACACTCCCACGGAATCCGGCTCCTGTCACTTACTGGCTGCCCTCCCTGATTTCTGTTTGCTTCTGTGTCACCTGGAGATAATTTTGCCCTCATACAGGTGTTAGGAAAATTAAATGAGATGCTGCATGAAGGTCTTCAATCGGTGCCTGGTATGCAGTAGGCGCTCATAGGCATTCCTTTGGAAAGGGTTAGGTTTCTTTCCAGGGAAATCATGTCTGATCAGTAGCAGAGGAGGAGGGGGTCAGAGCCAAATCCCCTCGCCCAGCCAGGAGCCAAGCCTCAAACACTCCTGAGGACCTGCAAAAAGCATGATGTGGACCCACACCTGAGCGTATATAATGGAGCTGTGCGCCCACCAAGCCAGCCCTCATAGAGTGACTGTCAGGCAGGGCCAGCACAAGCCTCCTGGTGCAGACTCAGGGGGATGCCCTGTAGCCAATATGTGACCAGCAGGGGCCTTTCTGGAAAAGAAAATGGGGGGCTTAGTGGGATGGCTGGGGTTTCCTGCCCTCAGGAAAGAGCAGCCACTTTGGCTGAGCACCTGCTGAGTTGCAGATCCCATGTCACATGCTTTAGAAGTACGAGGAATTTAGTTAAGTCTCGGCGTGGGCAGATGAGAACACTGAGGCTCAGATTGGGTCACACAGAGAGGAAGAGGAAGAGGAGGGTGAGCAAGCCCGGGCAGAGAAACGGAGGTGCCCAGAGGCCAGGTTGTGTGGATGTGAGGGCCATGAGTCTCCAGGCACGGCCACCTGGGCCCACAGAGGAGAGCCAGGCCTGCCAGTCCTGAGGGGGCATACGCCCTCTCCCAGGAGGGAATATGCCCTCTCCGGCTCAGAAACACCAGCCTCCTTGGAGAATATGTCCATGTCTGGGCAGGCTCCACGCAGTAGAGATTCCAAGCAGCTACACCCCCCCTTCCCCTCCCCCATCGCACCTTCTGTCCCAAACTGCCCCCCAGTTGTAGAACCTAGCTGCTCCGATCCAAGGGCAGCTTCCCCTGACAGAGGCTGAGGAGAGTCCAGATGCTGACTTTTCCTCCCTCTCTATTACCTTGGCAACCACAGCAATGAAGTGGGCCCGGGCCTTCTCGTAGTCTAGGGTGGCCCCAGCCTGGAGACGCAGTACACCACTGTGGTGGTCCACAGAAAACTTGGTGGAGTGTGGATTCTGTAAGAGCAAGGGGCAGGCTGGGCCTTGGGGAGGGACCCAGGTGGCCCCAGGATCGCCTGCTCTGCTTCCTGAAAGGGGGTCTTCACCGTCCTTCCTTCATCACACGAATTCTGGTCTCAAGGCTGAGGTGCAAACTTCAGGGCACTCAGTCTTCCCGGCCCCAAGGGCCCCGCTTCCTAGGGCTCTGGGCTTCCCCTCCCTCTCCCTCAGTCCAACAAAGACGTTCCCTTCCAGCAGGGGCCTCAGCTCTTTTCTCCGCTCAGCTAGAAAACAACGGGGCCCAGCTCGGGGCTAAGCTCTGGCCTGGAGTTTCCAGCAGGCAAAAATGTCAGCAGAGTGCTCTACCCTAGAGGAGGTGAGGGCTGAAAGCCATAGTGACAGAGAGAACCTTCAGGATCTTCCAACCCCTCCATTAAGTGACTGTGGGTCAGTCAGCAGCATCTTGGTAGGGGGTTGGGGAGGTCAGGTGGGGACAGGAGACAATCCTCAATCTAAAGAGGGGTCACTGTGTGTCAGGAGCTGTTGGTGGAGCTTGACACGTATTTAACCCTCACAACTATCCAATGAGGATGCGCTTTCAACTTGCACATTTTACGCATGAGGAACCTTAGCTGGGAAAGTCATACAGTGATTGAAGCCCCAGGCGTGGGAAGTGGTGGAATCTTTCCAGAACCCGTGGAGCCCAGGGGCTTTCTCCAGAACCTGTGTCTCTAGCCACTGAGCTATACTGCCTTGAAAATGGTGAGAGCAAGTGATTAACTGTGGAGAGCAGAGAAGATGCTGAGGAAACAGCAGCCATGGGAAGGAGGGCAGTGGGTTCCGGAGGAGTCCAGGGAGAGGCAGGAGGTGTGGGGAGGGGTCTCCGCCTTCGACAGGGTGGGATGGATGGACAAGGGTAGGGTGGGGGTGTCGCAGCTCTGCTTATCTTGAGATCTACCCCTTCTGCCTTTTTTCCTATTGACAATTCTAGGCTCAGACACGTTTCTTTTACTTTGTGTGCGTGCAAAGTGCCCAGGCCATCTTCTGGGGGAGGGGTTGGTGGGGGGAGAGCTGAGGGTCCTGAGGTCTGGGGAGAGGGAGGCAGGTCAACTCAGAGGGAATAGTTGAGGCACTGACCTAAGGGCTTTAGTGATGGAGATGGGGGCTGTCCAGGTGTCCCCGCTAGCCCAGGCCTCTGGTTATTTCCTGTGTGTCCCACCTTACCTTCAGGAAGTAGGTGACACTCCCTCCAGAACCTGTGTCCCTGTCCACTGCATGGACCTTGGCGATACTGCTCCCGGCAGGTGTGTCCTGAGGGGTCACAGCCATAGAAGATCAGTCCCAGGGGCAGTGACAGATGCTCAGGGAACTGGGGTCTGGGAGCACGGAAAGGTGGAGTCAGGGGAGTGTGGGGTGAAAAAGAGGTGAAAGGTGGTGATTGACCCAGGGAGCATCCAATAGGAGGAGGGGCCTTGATGGAGGAGACACACTGGAGTCAGAGTGGTGTCAGGAAAGGGCAGAGGAAAGGAGGAACCAACAGACAACCTCCCCCTGAGAACAGCTCCAAATAGACAAAGGCTTTAAATATGAAATGACTGTAAACAGTTAACAAACACAGACATCTTCAGTATCACCAGGGATCACACACGCGCAGTTTAGAGCCAGCGCAAATATCTTTCTCCTACTGAATTAGCAGACATTTAAAACTCCCAGAATTGCCAGTGTTGGCCAGGAACCAGGAGACAAACCCTTTCTCACATCCTAGGGGAAAGGCAAACAGGTGCCATTCTGGAAAATCAATTTGGCAACACCTCACAAGCACCCATGCTTTGACCCAGCAATTTCAAATCATTCCAATTAGAGAAAGGAACTTTTATTTTATTTTTGTTGTTGTTGTTTTGTTTTTTGCGGTACGCGGGCCTCTCCCTGTTGTAACCTCTCCCGTTGCGGAACACAGGCTCTGGACGCGCAGGCTCAGCAGCCATGGCTCACGGGCCCAGCCGCTCCGCGGCATGTGGGATCTTCCCGGACGGGGGCACGAACCTGTGTCCCCTGCATCGGCAGGTGGACTCTCAACCACTGCACCACCAGGGAAGCCCAGAGAAAGGAACTCTTATGCTCAGAGTTTGTTGCTTGATGTTTCTTATGATGGCAAAAATTTAAAGTATTTTTAATATCCAAACATAAAGGAACAGTTCAGTAAATGTTGGAATATGCACTCAAGGAAAGCTATTAAAATCTTAGTTACCGCAACTTTACAATTACTGAGGAAAATTCTTATGTTATAAATTCAGTGAAAAATAGAATACTAAAACATATGTTTAGTATAGTCATAACTATGTGAAACAAAGAGAAAGCAAGAACCTATGATCATGAAAGTGATGAGGAGGAAATATCCCCAAATTTAACAATGTTGTCTCAAGGTGGAGGGATTAAGCATGATTTCTGAAACTCTTTTTTCCCCTACATTTCTGTATAATTCACATTTTCACAACAAGAGTACATTATAAGGAATTCCCTGATGGTCCAGTGGTTAGGACTCGGCATTTTCACTGCAGGGGGCAAGGGTGCCCCCCCCCCAAAAAAGAAAGTGCATTATAATTCTAATGGAAAATGGTCAATGCACATTCCTCTGGAATAAAAATGTGAGGGGCTGGCAACTGAGGTGGCAGGAGGACACAGAGGGGAGGGGTCTCCTGAGGGTAGTGAGTGACAGAGGCGAGGGCTCTTCACTCCAATGTCCTGTCCCCTTGGCCAGGTCACAGGGCAGCCCGGAGGCCTGGGGCAGGAGTGCATCGACCCTGCCTGGTGGCCCCTTGCTCACCTCGGGAACCTGGACAATGTAGGGCTCCTGGATGAACCTGGGTGCCTCGTCATTGGCATCAGTCACCAGGATGGTGACTTTTTCCGCCACCTGAGAAGGGGCAAAGGGGACAGGTATTGGAGCATTGAGACCTTCTGGGTGATAAAGGGACAATGGCCTCTAACACCCTAGGTGTATGTCTCTGCCCCCTCCTTCCCCCTCCCTTCCCCTCCCTCCCTCCTTCCTTCCCTCTTTTATTCATTCATGCAGCACATACTGTTAAGGAACTACTTGGGGCCAAGCACTGTGTTCCATGCTGGAGACAGAAGACACAGTCTGATGGTGTGAATTTTGCAGGGTGGAGTGGTGGGCAAAGAGTAACATAGAAAAGAACAGTCGTGGTATCATTCAGGGCGACAACCGCAACAGGCCGGGCGCTGAGGGCTGGGGCCTGCACCACATGACTCTGGGGGCACCGTGTGCCCCAGCCTAGGCAAAGGCACCAGTTTAGGTGGCTACATCCAGAGGCCCAGAGAAGAGGCATCGGACCCACCCTGCGGTGGATGACGGCAGGGAGGCCTCACAGAGGTGTGAGAAGTAAGGCCTGCAGCACTTTGTCAGGTGAGAGGGAAGGAGGAGGAAGGTGAGTCAGGAAGAAGCAGCAACGCGGGCAAAGGCAGAGTGAAACACACACATGGGTTCAGAGCGCATAAGCAGGTTTAGGGCTACTCGGCTGGTAGGGTGAATGTGGGAGAGAAGGCGGGTGAGTCTGATGGTGCTCTGAATGGCAGTCTGAAGCTTGGCGTCCACCCTGAGGGCAGTGGGGGCCAGCTGCTAGCACTTTCTGAGCTGGGATCTGTGGCCAGGTCTGTGCTGCACAGTGATGGCTCCAGATGTGGATTGAGGCCGGGGAGCCTTGGAGGGAGGGGAGCCCCCAGGATTATCCAGGAAGCAGTGATGAGGGCTGGGCAAAAGTGGCAGCTGTGGGGAAGGAGGGGAGGGAGGAGGGGTCGGGTGCCCAGGTGTTCAGCTTGGGCGATGGGGCAGAGCCAAGAGCCAGGTGGGAGGAGATGGATGGGCAAAGCAGGTCTGAGGAGATACTGCTGGAGGAATGTGGATGTGCTCTTCTGTCAGAAGTGCAGCTGACAGGTCTTGCTTTCTTCCCTCTCTCTCCCTTCCTTCCCCTCTCTCCTATGAGCATGTTGGGGCAGATCCTGCTGGAGCTCAGCTTGGGTTTGCTGGGAGCACTGCCTTGTGTGCTGCCAGGGGCCGGCTGGAGTGTGTACTCACCAGATTCAGGCCGTCGGAAATGCTGATAATGGCTTCAATCTCATCCTCCCTCTGTGAAGCACAAGGACAAAGTGTCCAGGAGTCTGAGGCACCATAGGGACCCCTGGAGGCTGTTGCATCAGAGGAGGCCTGGGCATTTCAAGGGAGCCCTGGAGCAGGGCGGAGTGGCTGAAAGCTGCCTCTGGCCATGCTTGAGACCTTATTTTGGGGCTTGGCCCATCAGAGGTTCTCATAAACCCAGAGGGTTGAGGTGCCAAACGAAAATGCACCCCTGTTAGAATGAGGAGAGATGCTAACTAGTGTGCTGGAGGACCCAGGAAGAGGTTTTTAATCCATTAAAAAATTTTCCTCTTTTTGCCCCTTATCTCTCCCTCGACTCTCCGTATTCTACAGTTCCTCAGAGGTCCAGGTCTGTGGTGTCTCAAGCTCTCCCCTTGACATGGTGGGTGTCGAGGTCCCCAGGTCCCGTAGGGTGACAGGGAGGGGAGAACAGTTGCACCTCCTCTGCTGTGTCCCCACAGCTGTCTCTGGGACCCACCCTTTCCTTTCTCTGCACTGGTGGAGTCTGCCTTTGGATCAGAGCTGGCAGCACCCCACGGCTGAAGTCCAGGTACCTGGTCCACCAGCCTGGTGTGGGATCTCACAAGGGAAACATAGCCCATGCCCTGTCACCCGCAGGTTCAGAGGGCACAGAGGGGAGGAGTTTTACCAAACTCAGACCCGCTTTCTAAACCAGTCTTTCCAGCCCTGATCTGCTGGCTGAGTTTTCTGTGATTTATGGGAGCTCTTCAGAGATGCTCTCTAGGGCACCTTCCCGCCCACAGAGATCTGTCTGCATGCCTGGCAGGCAATGTTCCTCGCAGGTCCCCATACCTCTCTGTCCAGCTCTTCAATCAGGGTTATGTTTCCAAAATTGGGGTCAACCGAAAAGACGCTTCTAGCGCTGGGGTCAAAGCTGATGTGGTAGGAGACAGGGTCTCCCTCGGGGTCTGTTCCATTCAGAGTGTACACATGAGAGCCTGGAAGGAGACAGTTGAGCACTCACTGCTGGCCCCGTCCCAGCTGGCTGCTTCCTACTCTTTTTCTTTATTCTTCATGACTATCAGTTAGCTGTTAGTATCTGCCACTTTACAGATTGTAATCTAGAATACAGATTACAGAGGGCTTCAGGGCTGCTGGGTCTAACTCTAGGGTCTCTGCCTGGAAATGATTCCTGTCCCAGGAACCAAGACTGGGGATGGGGGATGAGGGAAAAGGGAGGAGCCTTAAGGTGGAGGGGTGACCCACGTGCAGCACTGTTCCCCATGCTTGGATTATTCAGGGAATTCTGAGCAGGTGCTTCTTATACACTGCAGTGGTCCTTTTACTCAGGGTAAAAGGGTTCCCAGACCAGGTGATGGAGACCAGGTGATGGAGAGGAAGTGTGAGTCTCCCTCCGTCTCCTGCCCCTCCTCTCCCTGCAGATCCCACTGAGTGCATTGTTCTAGGGCCCTTTTAAAACGCAGAGCCCTGAGGCTCTGCGACGTTAGTACTTCGCTCAAGGTCACACAGTGGGTAAAGGCCCCAGTGCTGAGGACTGCCGCCTGCCCCCGGGGCCGGCCCTGTCTCCGGGCTCAGCGGCTGGGTCTCCAGGACTGGCCCAGCTTAGGTGTCCACGGCCGGGCGCCGTGCCCTCCTTTCCTGCAACTGCCCCGGGGAATTCAGAGCACAAACAGGGTGTCCCGGGAGTCACGGGTTCGGTCTCTACGTCCAGGGGAACGTGGGCCGCCCCTCCGGGAGACCTACGCGGGCCAGACGCCAGGCGCACTCACCCACAGGGCTGTCCTCCGGGAGGCTGAAGAGGGCCATGTTTCCGTTGGTACTGCCCACCCCGTTGTCGAAAAAGTAGGGGGCGAAGTTGGCCTGGGCTAGGAAGAGAACACAGAACAGAGGACACACGGACACGCGCAGGGGACAGCTCCGCACCGGCGTGGTCGCGCCTCTGGCCCACCCGCGGGCAGGCGAGTGCTCCCCTGCCAGAGCCCAGCGCGCCCACCGGGGGCCTCGGCCACCTCCTCCCGAGGGCTCCGGCTGGGCTCGGCTTGTCGGGGACACGCACAAGCTGGGCGTCTGGAGCTCAGACAGCGGCCAGTCTCAGCCCCATCAATGGGCAGACTAGGAAATCTCGCCCAGAGAGGGGCAGTGCCCTGGCCAAGGTCACATGGGGAGTGGGAACTCCCTCCCAGAGCCCTCGGGGCAGCTGCCAAACCTCCGACTGTGCTTCTGAAGAAGCGAAGAGCAGCGAGAATCCCCCCTCCCCAGTCCCTGTCTCCGTCCCCCATTCCGAGCCCCACTCTGGAAGTGAACGGTCCAGAACCGTCCCTGGGTCCAGCAGGCTGGCGCCGGCACCCACTCCTCGTCCCTACCGGGGCCCGCGGGGCCTGCGGCCACTCACCCAGGCGGAGGAACAGCAGCCCCAGGGGCAGGACGGCCCGCAGGCCGCGCCCCATGTCTCCGCGGGCGGGTCTTGCTGCTCCCCGCAGCCGAGGCCGGGCGCCGGAGCACGGAGCATGCCCTGGGCCCGCGACGATTGCAGAGCCAGGGGGGTGGGGGTGGGGGGCGGCGGGAGGCGGGCGTGGGGCGGGAGCGCTGAATGGTGCGGAGGGCGCTAAGCGGATGACACGGCTCGGATCGGCGCCGCTGGAGCGCTCCCGCCCGCAGCGGAATGAGACCAATTAGTGGGTGCAGAGCGGAGGGGACCCGCTCCCAGCAACGGGCGAGGGTGGGGGGCGGGAGGGCATTCCTCTGTGCTACCGCGACCTCTGCCCACAGGTCTGGAGCGCAGGAGCCAAGGGGACCCCAGGGCCGCAGGGCACTGGAAAACTGGGACTTTTTCCAGGTCTGCAAATCCTGGTAGCGCTGGACTCCACTGGAGTTTTCCCTTCTTATGAACTTCCTCTGTGACTGTCAGGGAATTTGCCACTCTCTTTGAGCCTGACTGTAAAACAGCGGCAGGGAAAGGGCCCAACCTCAGCGCAAAAGGATCCCTCCCACTAGTCTCTAGGAGAAATGAGGGCGGGGCAGAAAGGGGGTGGGTGGACTTTGGGAAGGGCATGGCCTTAAAAATCCAAATAGAGGGCTTCCGCGGTGGCGCAGTGGTTGAGAGTCCGCCTGCCGATGCAGGGGACGCGGGTTCGTGTCCCGGTCCGGGAAGATCCCATTAAAAAAAAAAAAAAATCCAAATAGAAGGCTTTGGGGGTGAGATTTGCAGTTGGGAAAGAGGCAGATGGTCAGGGATTATCAGGACCACCTCTGAGACCTCAGCCCATTCCTGACCTGCCCCCCAGGCCAGGCTAGCTCTCCCAGAGGGTCCGATTACTAGTCTGGTCACTTAGTGGGGGTCCACGTGTGTGCTGGGCAGCAGAGAGGGCCTTCAAGTCTCTAGTAAAAGGTGGAAGGCAGAGATTGCCAGGCTAGTCTCCCTCCCCATCTGCAGTGCCCAGTCGTGACCATGGAGAAACAGCAGACCCACTCAAGCCTGGCAAGGAAGGGTGAACTGTTTGAAAGCAGATTCAAGCCCCATCATGGGACAGAGTTGCTAACAGAGCTGGCCAACACAGGTATGGACTGTCCCAGGAGGGGTGAGCTTCCCATCCCTGGAAGATGTTTAGGCAAGCAAGGTGCTGCTGTGGGGGCCCTGGCTGCTGACAGCTGGGAGAAATACTTAAGCTCAGGAGCCTTCCTGGTTGCTGATAAGTTTCCCTGGGTTGGACCTTCACTTCCTTGCTTAGACACCAGCATCTGGTTGAAGAAGCAGCCTGTCTCCTTATATTCACAGGGTGTACAGGGCGGACACTTCAGGCCCGAGCTTGGTCACTCTCGAGGATACCCTTGGGCGGGTGTGGCCACAGAGAAGACCCCTTTGTGTGCTCCCCAGAGAGGCAGGGGTCCCAACGTTTCCTCCCCAAGGGCGCTCACAGGAGTAGAGCATCCCGCATCATCCGGGCCAGTCCCCCTCCATCTACTGTTAGCAAGAGTTAGGGATTCAGGCCAAGGAGAAGATGAATGGCAGTCCCAGAGTGCTTGGCACTTTTCAGGCCCAATTAACCAAAACCCTTCATGTTGAATCCCCTCGGGCTTGGCCCTTTCACTGAAAAGGTGCACTTTATTTATTTTTTGAAAAGGTATAAGTTATTTTTATTTTATTTAATTTATTGAAGTATAGTAGATGTACAATGTTACATAAGTTACAGGTGTACTAGTGATTCAAAATGTTTAGAGGTTATACTCCATTTATAGTTATTATTAAAATATTAGCTACTTTCCCTGTCTTGTACAATATATCCTTGTAGCTTTTTTTTTTTTTTTTTTTTTTTTTTTTTTTTTGTGGTACGTGGGCCACTCACTGTTGTGGCCTCTCCCGTTGCGGAGCACAGGCTCTGGACGTGCAGGCTCCGCGGCCATGGCTCACGGGCCCAGCCGCTCTGCGGCATGTGGGATCCTCCAGGACCGGGGCATGAACCCATGTCCCCTGCATCAGCAGGAGGACTCTCAACCACTGCGCCACCAGGGAAGCCCGTTTGTAGCTTATTTTATACCTAATAGTTCGTACCTCTTAATTCCCTACCCCTACATTGCCCCTCTCCCCACTGGTAACCACTAGTTTGTTCTCCGTATCTGTGAGTCTGCTGGAAAGATACACTTTAACTTGCACAGACATTCCTGCATCTTTCGTGTTACAGAATGCTGGGACAAAGGCAGGGCAAGCATTCCCTGTGTTCTTCACAGAGATGAGGAGATTGCGGCTCTCTGTAGATCACCCAGTGAGCTGGAGGCACAGACGGGGTTTCCTGGGGCAAGTGTCAATGTGCTGAGAAAAGCCAGCTCTCCTTGTGTCCCATCTGCCCATCTCCTCACCAGTGGTTGTGGTGTTTTTGACTTCTTTCTCCTCAGCTCACTCAGTCAACAGACTTGTACTGGAGAGGGATAGAGAAGGAGCACCCCACATGCCGTGTGTGTTTTTGTGTGTGTGTGTGTGTGTGTGTGTGTGTGTGTGTGTGTGTGTGTGGTGTGATTGTCCCTGCTTTCGAAAGGAAGAAGTTAAAGCACAGAAAGGGTAAGTTACTTGCCCAGGCTCACACAGCCAGTGAGGGAAAGAGTCTGGATTCACACCCAGTTTGGCCTGGCTGTAAAAATAGTTGAAACTCTTTCCGTGGCAGAGGAAGATGACCGTGAAGCTCCTGAAGCTTCAGCTCCTGAGCCCTTTGCTCACATGTGCTTCCAGAGCCCTAATTTTGTATTTGTAGTTTATATTCTTTTGTCCCTCTTCAATTGTACAGGTTCAGATCTGCTATAGTGACTAGCGGCCTGGTTTGCCTGGGACAGAGGGGATTTCCAGGGATACAGGACTTTCAATGCTAAAACCATTAAAGTTTGACTTAAACGGGAATGAGTTAGTCACTCTAGACCGGCCCCTGTCCTCAAACAAAGCATCTGAGAACCTAGGAAAACAGCAGCTCTTTATGGAGGTTCTCACCATGGACCCTGATCTTGACCTTGTGGTGCTGAGGGTCTGGAAACTGCCTGGAGGGCTCCGTTTCTCATAGCTGGGAAGGAAAGTCCCACCTGCCATGAGACATGGGGCTTGGCCCTCACTCAAAGACCCTGGGCAGTCTCGAGCACACCTGTCCCCTTATCCTCCACATGCCTATTACCCCTGCTTGGTGACAAGCTCCCTCTCCCCTGGGCCTCCTCACCATGGCCCCTGCTGTGAAATACCACATCAGGTCATCTCTAGGTCAGGTTCCATCAGCTCTTCCTCAGGTAGATGTAAAACAGCTGGTCCCACTGTTAGTAAGTGGGACTTCGAGTGCCAGCTGCCAGACTGGACATGCATGTGTGTTCTAGCCCCACCTGCCAGCATGTCACCCCAGGCTCTTGTGACCTCTTTGATCATGTCTGATCGAGTGTGCTAACCCGCAGTACCTTGCCCACATACATGCGCGCACATTCACAGAGCTACCCGAAAACACACGAGTTCTAGTCCCATCGGCAGACCCATTTGTGCACACATGCGTGCACACCCAGCGGATCGCTCACATCTCCTCATTTAAACACGCATGCCCAGGTCACGTGTGTGCACCTGCACTAGGAGACGTTGGGCAAGGAGCTCTCTCAGCTCCTATTGCTGAGCAACAGATGCCTGCTTTCGGGCTCATGTTCCGAATGACTCTGATCTAGGAGGGGGAAAGGGTTGGTCTCCAGCACCCTGCTACTGCCCCAGCTGTCTGGGATGAGACCATCTGGCAGACTAATGTCTGCCCTGGAACTTGGCATCCTGAGCTGTTCTGTTCAGTTGCCAAGTTCCAACAAAATGACTGCTCATGACAGGGAAGCAGTGGTCCAGGATGGGATTTGGTATTGAGCATGAAGGCATAGGGTCAGGGGATGTACCTTCTCTGGACACGACTGTGAGGTCCCACCTATCCCAGCCCAGGTGAGGTCCTGAGGACTGTCCTCTACAGGTCTGGGTCAGGTATACCCACCTGGCTGGAATTTGGGAGTCCCTCCCTACAGCAGTGGGCTCTGCGGGGCTGAGGAGTCCTGGACATTATCTGCTCTGAAATGTGGCCACTCTCTGTCCCCTTGCTGTGTCCAGGCCAGGTATAAGTTGGCTGCCTCAGTGTCCTTTGACATGGGAGTGGCATTCCTCCTCTTATCTGTCTAAGGCCCGACTTGTTCCCCTAACTGAGGGACTCTGCAGGAATCTGGGGCTGCCACCTATTCCTCCAGTCTCCATCTAGCTGGAACTAGCACCCACTTGCTGGGATTCCTGTGTCTTAATGCTGGCTCTTGGTCACTGTGACGTTCATACAGGTGGGCAGAAGCTCCAGTCCTGGCGTTGCCTATTTTCACCCTGTAGCAGTCTCATTTGCTATCTCAGCCTGCCGGATGGCTGAGTCTGGGTAGGGGATATTCCCAAGAATGCCTTCTTCTCCAGAGAGTAGTATGCTTCTGTCCCCAGACAGAACTGGTCCTTACTTGGGACCCTGACAGGGCCCCTAAAAGAATGTAGTGCTGTAATCTGTCTGCTTTGGTGTCTCCCGCAGAGTGCCGTGAATCCTTTAGGGGAGAGACCATGTTTCATGCATAGGTTGCTTCAGTATCCACATAGGTCCTGTCCCACAATAGATCCTTGATGAGCAGCTGTTGACTGCTCAATGGCTGAATGATGACTGAATAAATGAATTAACGAAGAGACACCTGACAGTGTCATAAGTCTCAGTTCCTGGTCCTAGTCAACAACTGACCCTCTTCAGGCCTTTGACATGCTCCCTCCCCCTCCATGCATCCATAAATAGGCTGAAGTAGCCAAAGGGTATACACTGAAATGCCTGCTGAGCCAGGCAGGATGTGGAAAAGTGTGAAATGGCTGAGGAAAAGGCAATAGGGAGTGGTGGGAACTACTGCACACGGATAAGCGTCCATATCTAGAGCGTATTTAAACATTGAGTTGAACAAGTGAAATGGTGGCATTTTGATGTGGAAAAGGATGTTTTCAGGTCTGACATCTTGTAATTCGATAAAGTCCACCCTCTGGTTCATACTTTGCAAATCCTGAGGGGCAGGGCAGTTTGACAGATTAAACAGCAGATGAACCAAAGACCTCTTCCAGTGATGGAGCTGTTGATAACAAGCCTGCCACTTGCCTCTGGACCTGGCCACATGTTACCAGACTGCTTGTAAACAGGCAAGGTCCAACCACCACTTGGGAAACCATACTAGATACCTAGACACACCCATATCCTAGAAGTTTTATGATGCTTCCACTGCAGGGCAAGTGGCTGTGGAGTCAGTTGGAGGCAGTCACATGTGGGGTCCTGCGTGAACATTAACCAGCTGGGACTCTAGAAAGTGGTTCACCCTGGACAGTTGGCCCAGAGATAAGCTCAGAGATGAGTCAGCAGAGTGGGTGGGCACAGGGCTGTAAAATGCATGTGGTTTCCAACAGGAGGTTCCGTGATAGCTGGGGATGGAACTGGTCCCGGACAACATAGTTAGTCTCTTTTTTTAAAAAAATTTTACTTTAATACACACATAATTTTATTGCAAAGATGTGATCAATAAAATGTTTTTCAAACACAAAAAGTATTACATTTTGATCACATTTTATGGGGAAGTGGAACATAAATATAAGTTATAAAAGAACAGTGTAGAATTACCAAATGTTAAAGAGCTCATTCATGTAATTTTTTTGAATTTTATTTTATTTATTTTTTATACAGCAGGTTCTTATTAGTTATCTATTTTATACATATTAGTGTATATATGTCAATCCCAATCTCCCAATTCATCACACCACCACCATCCCCGCCTGCCACGTTCCCCCCTTGGTGTCCATACATTTGTTCTCTACATCTGTGTCTCTATTTCTGCCCTGCAAACCAGTTCATCTGTACCATTTTTCTAGGTTCCACATATATGCATTAATATACGGTATTTGTTTTTCTCTTTCTGACTTACTTCACTCTGTACCTGAGGACCTAGTCTTGAATGGGGGTGGAGAGGGGGAGAGTTCTGGATCCATTTATTTTGGTGGAAACAGATCTGGGATGACAGTTTGGCTTCTATTTCAGAGCCAGACATTTCTCATTTCCTCTCCCTAACAGCCCTCTGTGACAGGCAGTCTTGGACTCATTTTCCAGATGGGGAACCTGAGACTCTGAGAGGTCGTCTGACCTCCCTGATGTCATAGAGTCAGCCATCACCTGAACCCAAGTCTGTCTGGGAAGCCTGTGCTCTGTCAACTGCACTAGGGGTCCCACCAAGTCAGGGAGTGTGGGCCCCTTCAGTTACCATGGAGACCGCACACTTTCTCCAGTGACGCTACTGTAACCTGCCAGTGTGTTTAGATTCTTCAAGGAGTCAATTAAGGCAACAGAAGAATTCCAGTTTTATAACGTAACGTCACTTCCAGATGTCTGGGTTTTCTTTGTATCCTCTTAGGGTCCCTGTGAGCCTTGAATAGCCTTATTCATAAGACTTTCCCTGTCAACTCAATACCCTTTGAGGGTTAAGTTCTTCCATCAAGTTGAAAAGCCTGTGTCGCAAGTTCTGGAGAGGGCATCCCACAGGTGAGCATGGGAAGGAGAGTGTTTGGCATTTGGACAGCGTCCGGCTCTGCATGGGCACCTCTGTTTGCTTGGGAATTGGTCTCCGTCTTTCCCTTGCTCCTCAGAGGAAGGACAGATGGGGCAGGGTGGGCGGGCAGGTGCAGGGTCCTCAGCTCCTTTCTGTGCCTCCCATCTTTGGCCTGGGCTGCTCTGAGGGCTGGTGTCCCTGGAAGCCCCTTTGGGTCACTGTCCATCTGGCCCAAGGCTGGTCTCTTTCTGGCACTCACCTGCCCCAAGCCAGTGGCTCAGAGATGCGGGGGCTGCATTCCTGCCCCTCAGAGACAGCCTCCTCCCAAGGGCCAGGTTGCATCTTCCCTTTATTTGTGTACCTTAAATGACTTCCCTGTGAGCCCTCAAAGATGCTGAGGCTTCTGAGCTTGTGCTTTCCTGAGGACAAGGAGGGTTCAGTGGCCAGACATATGGCCTTCGAATTGTCCCTCCTGCTGACTCTTGAGCACGCGTGTTTAGTTTCGTGTGAGTGTTTTCTTTACCTTCTCCTGGGTAGGGTGTGGGGGGGTGGAGCGGAGAGGAGATGGGTGAGAGACGAGGATCTGGAATGGCCAGCTCCCCCATTGCTGGGCGGCGAGGGGTTCACCTTGCAAGAGAGTTCCTGTGAGAGTCCCACACAGCGCAGGAATGTTCACTGTGGACTTGGCCCCCAGCCCATACAGTTACTGAGCCTCAAGGCTGCTCCACTGTTGTTCCGAAGCCCCTTGAATCCCTCCCCTCTGTCCCTCCCCTGCTGTTCTGCCTTCGTCCCAGCTCATTCCATCTCCTCCTGATGGTCCTTCCTACCTGTGTTCTCTCCTGCTCACAGACAGCTCTGGCTCTCCATTGTCCTTAGGATAAGCTCTAAATATCTGATAACATTTGGATGCTCTCATGGCCCCAGGCTGAAAACTCCACTTCCCTTTTGTCCCGCGATTTTGCTGTTCAGTTGCTAGATTCTTCTCACACACTCAAATCTTCAACCCTGCTTCACCCTAATGCGGCACGCACGCGCACACACACACACACACACCCATTCTTGTGCGCGCGCGCACACACACACACACACACACACCCATTCTCCCGCTGGAGCTCTCCCATAACTCAGTGCAAGCATCAGCCCCTCCTCTTTTCACGTCCACTCCTATGCCTGGTCCTCTGTTCTTGATTCACAACTGTGTGACGATTTCTCAGCCCTCAAGGACTGTATTTGCTCATCTCTGAACCTCAGAACTAGCACAGTCTGACCATTACCTACCCCAGGAATGGGTGACTGAGTGAGTGAGTGAATGAGCTCACAAATGAAGTTTCTGGAAGGAAGGCAAAGTCTGTCCTAGGACAAGGTAGGGACTTTGAGCTTGCCCTAGGATCCTTGTCCCCATTGCCCAGGGCCAGGGAAGCCCTGCCTATCAGCCTCACACCTGGTGGGCGTGGACTTCTCAGATGTGCCTGTGGGATGACATGGGGAGGACCTTCTCACCTTGCCGGGAGAATCAGATTAGAAGGAATTTACTGAGGGATAAGCCTCTTAGATCTGGGCCATCTGTTCCCTCTGAACCTCCTCTCTCCACAGTTCTGTGGTCACTTGGGCATAAACACTCCCCTATAGGGTGGGGGGCAGGGAAGGCAGGGGCTTCCCGGAACCAAGGTCCTCTGTGTGCCAGGCACCTTGTGGGCATTTTACAGCTGTCTACTTGCTGGAGCCTCATGTTAGCCCTCTGAATAGGTCCTGGACTCTCCATCTTACAGACAAGGGAACTGACTTGCCCAGGTCACACGAAAATCCTGGGGAGGACTGGGGTTTGAGTCCTGGTGTGTCGGACCAAGACCCTTGCTCTTGTCACTATTCCTCACTCCCTCCTTTTGCTGGTTAGGGCGTGCTGTGAGAAAGGCGTGGCCTGCAGGAGAGACCTCAGGGTGTGAATTTCCTCTAGTAGAAAGCTGTGGCTCAGGCCCTACGACCAATTTTCTCAGGCAACCATGTGCTATGCATTTTGTTTTTTATTTACAATTTGTTTCTTTGAACATTCTTTCCAGCAGATTCACATCGGGAAGTCAGGAAGGGGTTCCTTCAGGAGCCATGGGATGTGGGGCTTAGGTGTACTATCTCAGGACAGATGAACCTCTGCATGGCTGGTCGGCTGCTCTTGGGCTCCTGTTACCCTGCACCCTAGCAGGCTCAGAAGTCTCCAGATTTGTAGCTGCCACAGGTCACAGTGGAGTCTTGACTATCAGCGTTCAAGAGGCCAGGTGGAGACTGAAGCCAGGTGGGCTGAACCTGGCACACAATAACTCTGAAGGTTGGTGGCATGATTGAGATAAGGATCTGGAGTTCTGGAACTTTCCCAGGGCCTTTGCTGCCCAACATGAAGCCCTCCAACGTCCCAGCTCGCTGCCATGAAGGTTGAAAGGGGTTAGTGAAGCCCGTTGATGCCTTCCTTGTATGTTTTGTCTTGCTGGATTTTATATCTCTGAAGCCAGCATGAGCCCAGAGGGGCTAAGTTACTTGTCCAGGGCCACATAACAAGACAGGCATTCCAGGACTTTGACCTTTGAATCCATGTTGTGGTTTGCAGAAGATTCTGGTTCTGGCTTTTCTAAAAGGCAGCATCAGCACAGTCCAACATGGCAGGCAAGAAATGTTGTATCTTTAAGAGAGGAGGCTCAGGTTCATGGGCAGAGCCTTTGTCACCAGCCCCAACTTTGAGGGGAGCATCCTGGGGGAACCTAAGTCTTCTGGGTGCCTAAGGCACTGAGCATGAGGGTCTCAGCTATATGGAGCCTGTTTTGGGGAGCACTACACCTGTGGAAGTGCCCCAGGCACCACCCAAGAGCGGGGCTTTGCCTTGAACTTGCATCGTCTGCAGCTTCTCACATGGTGTCCTGGGAAGGAACAGTGGGCAGACAAGACCAGACAAGAGGCAGAGAGGCAGACAGAGTCAAGGTGGGGGAGAGGGGAAAATACAGTTAAGATTAATTTTTAGGTACAAAGATTAAAAAAAAAATTAAAGCAAGAGTCAGATCTTACCCTCCTTCCTGGAGGCCCAGAGAGGGCTTTTCATTGCAAACATGACCAGCCCAGGCTATTTCTATCCCAGCAGGGAGTAATCTGATTTACAGGCAGAAGATGGAGAGAAGGTAGTCTATCTGTTCAACTGTCTCTGTCAAGAGCAGAGTCCACTAAAGTTGAGGGGTCTGGAAGGCCTGTTTCTGATGGCAGTGGTGAGAGGGTTCACGCACACCTACTTGTAGGCCCTTGGACCCTCAGGCTGTCTCCTCCCTGTCTCAGGCAATATGTGCCTCATCTTCCGACAAACCAGTCCCGTTTATGGGAGGCATAATCCACACGGAAAAAAAAACCTGCCTGCATTAATCTAGTCTTCATAGTTTTTTTTTTTTAAGATTTTTTGATGTGGACCATTTTTAAAGTCTTTTATTGAATTTGTTACAATATGGCTTCTGTTTTATGTTTTGGTTTTTGGCCATGAGGCATGTGGCTTCTTAGCTCCCCAACCGGGGATGGAACCGGCACCCCCTGCATTGGAAGGCCAAATCTTAACCACTGGACCGCCAGGGAAGTCCCCATAGTTTTTATTAAAGTAATTTATTTTTAAATTTATTTTAGGCTGCCTTGGGTCTTGGTTGCTGTGCGCAGGCTTTCTTTAGTAGCGGTGAGGGAGGGCTACTCTTTGTTGCGGTGCGTGGGCTTCTCGTTACGGTGGCTTCTCTTGTTGCAGAGCACGGGCTCTAGGTGCACAGGCTTCAGTAACTGTAGCTCGCAGGCTCGGTAGTTGTGGCACACGGGCTTAGTTGCTCCGCGGCATGTGGGATCTTCTCGGACCAGGGCTCGAACCCGTGTCCCCTGCATTGGCGGGTGGATTCTTAACCACTGCACCACCAGGGAAGTCCCCATAGTTTTGTTTTTAATAGCACAAATAATTCTGGAATATCCTGAATATCCTATCTGGATATTCAGATATCCAATCTGAATATCCTATGGTAGAGAAATGGTTAATTAGTAAATGGTACCTCGTGATGATGGAAATGTTTAACAGTGATAAAACCCTGTGATTATGAAGACTATATAGCATCACGAAGAAAAATGCTTACAATGCAATGTTAATTTTAAAAATTAAAAAATGAGGTACAAAAAAAATAAAACTAGGTAAGCATGTTTGTATTAAAAAAGGAAACAAATGAGGAGGGTTATTAAATTATGGTAATGAAATTCTTCTTTTTCCTGTTTTCGTTTCTGGATTATTACTATACGCAAGGTGGTATGATAGTTAAGAATATAGAATCTGGAGCAGATTGTTTGGATTCAAAGCCTGGCTCTGTCACTTACTTACCCACCCTAGCTGGGTGACCTTCAACAAGTTACTAAACCTCTCTATGCTTTGGCACCTCATCTGTAAAAATGAGGATAGCAAAAAGTATCTAACTCTTAAGATTATTGTGAGGGTTAAATGAGTTAGCACATGTAAGTGCTGCACAGTAATTGCTATATAATCACTAACTATATGAAAAATAAATTTAATTATCATAATTCATCTGTAGCTTCATCTCTTAATCATAAATAAGTGCTAATATTGGTGTAATTTTCTCTTTTTCTTCCTATTTGAAAGTGCTTTTGCCTTTCCATAGTGATAACCATAGTAATATACAGTGTAAACTACTCCTTTCTATTAATATCATATTGTGAGAGTTTTCCACCAGCAGTTTTGATGGAGAACCATGATTTCCTGATCATTGTTTCCCCTCCACCCCCTGTCCCCACCCTCAGGCCCCAAGATTCTCTTCTGTGGCTCCTACAATAAATACTGCAGTTAACTGATTGCAAATATGGGTGCAATTCTCCACCCTCCCTTTGCAACGTGACTTTGCAGCTTCTCTCATCATGACAAGGGGTCTATTTCCCTGCTCCTTGAATCTGGCCTGGTGACTTGCTTTGACCAAGAGGATACAGTGGAGATGAAGGTGGACCAGTTCTGAGGCCTGAAGAGGCCTTAGGTACTTCCACTCACATAGGTGGAGCCCTTCAGCCCCAAGTAGACAAGTCTGAGTTTGCCTGTTGGAGGATGAGACACCATGTGGAAGAGAGTCCAGTTGCCCAACTGAGATCATCCTAGCTTCAGACCACCAACCCCCAAACTTGTGAGAGAGCCCAGCCAAGCTCAGCAGAATTGCCTATCCAACCCTTGGAAGAATGAATGAGCCCAGCCAAGCAGAGAAGAACCATTCAACTGACCTGTAGACACATGGGAAATGATAACTACTTATTGTTTTGGGTCAATGAAGTTGGAGGTGTTTTGTTATGCAGCTGTGGCTGACAGGTATAATCACAAGGAGCAAGACTGCTGATCTGAGCCCCTCTGATGGTCCACTGGGCAATATGGGCCAGGTACCCTCTCCACCTCCTCCTTTCCTGCATCCATTGTACTGAGCCCTTGTGTCCATCCTGCTACCACCCACAGTTGCTAAAATCCTCAAGGCATCACACTCGTGGTACTCAGTGGGTAACCTTTGTCTCTGCAGTCTGGGCTCCTTTCTGAAGACAGTGGCAACCCCACGGTGGGAAAGAAATCTCTCTGTGTCCCTTTCAGCCCCTGTCTCCCACTATGGGTCAAGTCATTTTGCTGGGCTTCAAATCAGTGAGGGTGACACGGAGCTCTCAGGCCTCAGGAAGGCTGTGGGATAGGCAGGCACGCTCTCAGACTCGAGGGACCCTCCCACAAGGCCACCCCAGCCTTCCCCAGGAGCTCCCTCTCACTCACAGCCTCAGGACACATGGATGGAGGGCAGCTTGACAGAGTCCCCAGGGTCACAGAACTTCCCAACTGGTGGGGTCTAGACAGCTGTCAGTCTGACCCTAGCCTAAACGTGAGGCTCCTCAAGTGCTAACAGAATCAACAAACTGAACATTCCTTTTAAAAGTGCTGCCATATAGATTGCTACAAACTTTTCAAATGCTTTATAGAAAGCCCTGTTTTAGTAAATTGGTAAACGTGGTAAGTTCAGCAAATTGGCCACTCAGCACATTGATTTTTTTCTTTTTTTTTTTCGGTAGGCGGGCCTCTCCCGTTGCGGAGCACAGGCTCTGGACGCGCATGCTCAGTGGCCATGGCTCACGGGCGCAGGCGCATGTGGGATCCTCCCGGACGGAGGCCGTGACCCCTGCATCGGCAGGCGGACTCTCAACCACTGCGCCACCAGGGAGGCCCCCCAGCACATTGGTTTTTGACAATGGTTTTGTCAAATTGACCCAGAGTCCTGTGCCCGCCCGTTCCTGTCACCGCCACGGTCCTAGAAGAGCACACAGGTAAAAGCCATGCTCAGGAAAGACGCCTTAGATTGGAGGGTAGGTGATATTGTCCTGCGTGTGTCACAGCTGGTGATGTCAGCTCAGGGACATCATCCAGGCTGCCCCAGGTTACCTTCTCTTTCGACAGACGTGCACAGACACTCCTATGTCAGTGAACTGGGATACAGAGGCGGAATTCCCAGAGCCTGACACACCCAGTGTCCCTGCTGTTGATTCCACAGCGTTGAGTGGGCCCCAGGGTCAGCCCTGGAAGACGGCGGGTGGAACTTCCAAGCCTGGGCGAGCTCAGGCTTCCTCCACAGCCACGGGAGGGCAAGTTTACGGGGTAGCTGGTGCCAGGCTAATGCCTGGCTTTATAGTCACGACCCCACGGACAATGAGGTAATAGACTCTATGAAAATATAGAGTCCATTATTATACCCTTTCACAGGTGAGGAGACTGAGGCTTAGCAGAGCTGGGGTACCTGCTCGAAGGCACACAGCTAGCCGGTGGTGGAGCTGAGATTCCAACCCAGATGGAGCTTTCCTTCCAGAAAGTATGCAGTCTCCCTTGGGCACGCACATGTCTTCATAAGCGTGATGCTGGAAACTTCTCTCTCTGGAGGAGACAGTTTGTTGCAGTGGAAGGAGGAAGACAGATCCAAGTTCCTGGCTCTGCCTCGTAGTCTTTCTGAGCCTCAGTTTCCCAATCTGTAAAAGGGTGACCATGTTTCCCCAGGGTGGTTCCAAGGATTTAAATGAGACCGCATGATAGGGACCTAGTAAAAATGTTTTTTGCTCTTCTTGTTCTAAGTTGTTTGCAAATTCCTGCAATGGAATTTAAAAGACATATACGCTAAAAGAAATCCAGACTCAGCACGGGAGCCATGAACTTAGATTATTGTAAAGTCTTGTGTGACTGAACAAAGAGCTGACCTTGTACTGTGCACAGGGAGTTAACCCAGCTGTTTCCTGTGAACCGTGTGGGCTTGTCTGTGCGTGTGTGTCTGTGCTTGTGTGTGTGTGCGCACGCACCATGCATGCTTAACTTCCCTTATGTTTATCGTGATGAAAGAAATTTTCACGGGGAGTTCCCTGGTGGCCTAGTGGTTAGGATTCTGGGCTTTCACTGGCGTGGTCTGGGTTCAATCCCTGACCGGGGGACTGAGATCCCACCAGCTGTGCAGCATGGCCCCCCCAAATTTTTTTTTTTTCACATATTGAGAAATAGGAAAGTCATTCTGGCTTATACATGAGTTCACTTGAATTTTATGCTAACTAAAATAGCCTGTGTGTGGCCTATCAAGCATACATTGTACATCTGCTTTGAATATTAAAAGGGCACATTGACCAGAAGTAAATTAAATAAATGCCCCTCTTCCTGGGGTGCCAGCGCTGGTACTCCTTTGATTAGCATTCCTTCCCAGGTGCCAAGGTCATACTGAGTCGCTGTGTACATGCTGATCTGTTCTTTTCTTTCTTTTTTTTTTGCGGTATGCAGGCCTCTCACTGTTGTGGCCTCTCCCGTTGCGGAGCACAGGCTCCGGACGCGCAGGCTCAGCGGCCATGGCTCACGGGCCCAGCCGCTCCGCGGCATGTGGGATCTTCCCGGACCGGGGCACGAACCCGCGTCCCCTGCATCGGCAGGCAGATTCTCAACCACTGCGCCACCAGGGAAGCCCTGTTCTTTTCTTTTTGGAACCTTGAAGAAATGCAGCCCTGGCTTGTTTAATGTTCTTTGTTCTGACAAGATAAAAAACTGTGCTGAAAACCCTGCTTCTCCACAACAGTTTCTCAGTCATCTGGGAGGCGGGCTTCTGGGCTAGTCCTCAGTTTGGCTCAAATCAAACTATTTTTTATTCTTATTATTGATTGTTTATTGATTATCTTCATCGACAAGGGCCTCTGAGCAAGTCCATCCTGGGGAGGGGTTGCAGGGTCTGAGCATACCCTGCCCCTCCCCATGGGGAAGGACTCACACACCTCCTCCTCCAGGCTGGAGCCTCGGGAGAGAGCAGAGCTGCAGTCAGCCAGCCCAGGCAGGGCCTCACACTGGGGTTCAGTGTGTGAGAAATGGTTATTTTTACCTGGCCCCAGCGGGATGGGAGGCCAGTCTCAAAGGAGGGGCTGTCAGCTTCTCCAGAGAAGCAGCCCGAGGCTGAGCCGAGCAGCCTGCCTCCCTCCCTCTGCTTCACACCCAGGCCCCACCCGCCCCCAGCTTGGTGCACAGGACTCTTGGTAGCTGAGAGGGGTGTGGGAGCTCGGCTCGGATCACAGGTTCCCTGGGCCACGGCCCCAGAGGAGCCAGCAGGGCTGGGGCCTTCTCAGACTTCTGAGAGGGGGCCTTAGGCTTCAGGGGCGGGGGGAGGGGCGACGCAGGCAGAAACCCTGGGTTTGTGTCAGGCCTGGCTGGCTTTTGCCATGGGGGCTCTGCCTGGCCCAGGCTCTAGGATCCTCCTACCAAAGGCCAGCAGAGGTCCAGCTGTCCTAACCTTGCACCCCTGGGCAGGCAACTCCCATGTATCAGCCTGCCCCTGGCCTGGTGCCCCTGACCTGGTGCCCCAGTCCTGGGAGCTGGGTGCCTGCAGCCCTCCGGTGGCCCGTCTCCCTCACTCCCCAGTCCCCTCCAGGCCTTGGAGGAGAGACCTCACCCTGGCAGGGAGCCCAGATCTGCATCTCTAGCCTGGTGCGCTGTTTGCCCACAGCTCTGGGACTCCCTGGACCTGTGTGCCCCATCCCCTCTGGTCACCCTGCCTCATGTGCCAGCTCACTCACGAGGCCAGCCCTGCCTTGGTTCGTAGCTTCCATGAGTGCCTCCAGACTCCCCCCGCCTCTGTCTTCAGGCCTCCCTCTCGCCCATCTCCTGCCTGCTGGCCTGCTGCTTCCCCTGCCTGCCCTGTCCCCTCCACACTCCTGGTGCCAGTTCCTTGTCTTTCGTCAGGTCGCACAAATGTCACCTGCCTTGACGCCTCCCATCCAGGGTAGGGGTCTTCCCCATCCCACTTTCTAATGGCATCCTGTTCTTTCCCTTGTGGGAATGTATTCAGTTCAAGGTGATTAATTGTTGACTTTTTTTGGGGGGGGTCAGTTTCCCCCACTAGACAGGAAGCTCAGTGAGGGTGAGATCATGTCTGCTTGTGGCCCTTCTGCAAAAGCACCTGATGTCCCCCAGGAACAGGGGGCAGGGGGTGCATACACGGCCTCTCCCACGGCCTCCCCAGAGCTTCTCCTTACACCTGGGCAGGTGTGTGGTGCTTACCTTTCCGGGTCATCAGGTCAGGGCCAGGAACTCGGGGACAGCAGGGCTTGCCTTTCCCAGGCTTGGCAGGATGTCTCGGATGCATTCTCCCTGAGGGTGGACACAGGAACAGAGACCCTCTCTTAACGTGCTTGGGGACGCCAGGGACTGGGTCTGTGCAGAAGTGACAGGAGGGAACTTCAACTCCCAAGGCAGAGGGCTCAGGAATGTTTATTCAAGGAAACTCAGGATGGGCCAGGTTACAGGAGGGCCCATGGGAAGAGTGGGCCTTGAGGTGATCTATTTTCCATAAATAAAAAAGTCAGGGCTTCCCTGGTGGCGCAGTGGTTGAGAATCCGCCTGCCGATGCAGGAGACACGGGTTCGTGCCCTGGTCCGGGAAGATCCCACATGCCGCGGAGCAACTAAGCCCGTGAGCCATGGCCGCTGAGCCTGCGCGTCGGAGCCTGTGCTCCGCAACGGGAGAGGCCACAACAGTGAGAGGCCCGCATACAGAAAAAAAAAAAAAAAAAAGTCAGTGTGGGGAGATACTCTGCCTCCAGAATGTCTTCCTCATGTCCCTGTCCGAGTAACAGCTCAGCACTGTCACTCAGAAGTGTCTATGCCCTTTGACAGTAATTCTCTCCCTCTGGTAATCTAAGAAAATAATCCTAAGCTTAGGAAATGTTTTATGTACACATATGCTTTTTACTATATACTTAAAATAGTGCAAAGTTGTGACTCATTTGAATGTCTAAACATGTAAATTCATCACAGCACATTAACTTGATGGCAAGTTATACCTAAAAATATTAGTTAAATAACACCACTTTGGGGAATCTGCTAAAGATATTCCTAAATGGATAGGAAACTTAATGAGGAAAGGTATTCATCTTCATTGAATTGTCATTAAGGTAACATTGGCAACCTCTAACTTTTCCAGCAGAAGAGGTCTGATAAATTGCATTGCTATAGACTGTGTTTATGAGGAACTCTAATCACTGTTTTCCATGTTGTATATGTGGCAATGTTCATTGCAGAAACTTTAGAAAACAAATACTTTCTATAATCCTACCGTGCAGACAGAGATGGTTGCTGTTGACATTCTGGTATAAATGCTTCCAGATTTCAATCATAAGTATTTTTGGTGACTATAATAATATAGTGATAAATAAAAGAGATACAAGATTGAACATACAGAGAGTTTTCAGTTACAAAGATGCTTGTATGCATACGGAAAAGAAATAAACAAAATGTTGAACATGGCCATTCTTGAGTCATGAAAAAACTATGGGTGTTTTTCCCTCCATATTTATTTCTATATCCCCAAACTCCAATAAATGTTAAAATAACCGGGCTTCCCTGGTGGCGCAGTGGTTGAGAGTCCGCCTGCCGATGCAGGGGACACGGGTTCATGCCCCGGTCCGGGAAGATCCCACATGCCGCGGAGCAGCTGGACCCGTGAGCCACGGCCGCTGAGCCTGTGCGCCCGGAGCCTGTGCTCCGCAGCGGGAGAGGCCACAACAGTGAGAGGCCCGCATACCGCAAAAAAAAAAGAAAAAAAAACCATAAAATAACCATAATTGCTAAAACAAACAAACAAACAAAAGTAGTTTTTAGAGGGTTAGGCAAGAGTAAAAGCTCAAAATATTCAGCTATCTGAATTGAGAACGACAGAAGAGCTAAATACTCATATCCACGGAGGTGCAAGGGCTGTCTCCCCCAGTTCCAAATGCACACGAACATGCCCCCCACCACACACTCTCATCCCATCTGTCTGCCACAGGTGTTTCTTGTGCATGAGATTTGGGGGTGTTCAGACTCATATGGTCTACTAATGAATTTATTCATTCACTCAAAACAGATTGACTGTGCCCCAAGCTTCATGCACGTGTAATAGAGCAGCTCCAGAACTTCCAGCAAGGTAGGACTTCGGTGCACAAAGCAATCTAGCTGGCAGGTTGTGTGTCCGAGTGGTAAGCACACTGCTTTTACTTAGTTTTTATGTGTGTGTGTCTGGGGCGCTGGCACTGTGGATGGAGATTGCAGGGGTTTAAAACTCCCAAGCCACCCCCGGTGCTGCCATTGTGGATAGAGGTGCTGTACAGGTTCAGGGGTGACAGCCCATCTTTCAGGGCCCAGGACTGCCTGTGAGGGCCTGCCCTCCAACATTTCCTGATTCCAATCTTCCCAGACATGGGAATCCCTGTTCAGGGACCAGCACCTTTGGGCAGGGGAGGGGGACGGTCCTACCTTCTGTGGAGAAGACGGACAAGCAGAGAAGCAAGATGCAGAGTAGGCTGGCGAGGGCTAGAAACCTCATGGTGGCCCAGTGGGAACCTCACGTCCTGGGGAGGCCGCTGTGCCGGAGAAGTCCTCCCTTGGGGCCACCGGGGACCTTTATAGAGTAGCAGAGAGAGAGGTGTTTCCTGGTGGGCAGGGCACCAGCAGCCTTGGAATTCTCATAAAGGGTAGAGTCAGCCCCTCCCAGGAGGAAAAAAAGACTCAGCTTTTCGAGAAGTTGAGAGCATTTCATGAACTGTAAAACAGAAAGCTATAAATGCCCAGCCCCAGGAAGGAGCTCCTGACAATGGCCTCAGAAAGCTCCTGGCAGGGAAGAGCCACTTCCCAGCGTTGAATATTAACTTTTAGTGTCAGCATTCATTCCATCAAATACAGATTTTCCTGTTCATTCCTTAGATGTGGCAGGGAGGCCTATAAAACCCCTTGCAAAGCCTCAGGGAAGGGTCTTGAGTAGTGAATGAAAAATAGGGGGCACAGTGCTAGGAATCAGATGACCTGGGTTTGAGTCCTGGCTCTGCCACATATCTGCAGTGTGTCCTTGAATTTGCCATTGAATAGCTTTGAATCTGCTTCCCGTCTGTGAAGTGGGCACAGTGCTCTCTTTCCCACAAACCTGAACGAGGACATGTGTGAGGAGCCACCTGCAACATGGGAGATGCTTGTATGGCTGGAAAGGAGGTGGACCAGCGGCTGCACCCTCATGGGCGTTTAAGACGGTGATGAAGCAAAAGAACATGTCAGGTACAGAATCAACCTGAGCCAAGATGTGGAGAAAGAGAACATCCTACAACGGCAAACGTGGGGGAAAGTTGGCTGATGGTGCAGGAGGCTCAGGAGTCACCTTATTCGTTGGACACACACCATGCGCTAGGCTGTGCGCCTGGCCCCAGGGACACAGAAGACGCTGCCTGGCTGGTCTCAGGGAGCTTCTCGGGGTGGAGGCAGTCATGCAGACACACAGAATTTGCATCTTCCCTTGTAATATATGTCCATCTTGTCCTTTCCTTTCCTAAGTGTGCCCTTCTAACCAAAGAGCTGGTTCCCAGCCTCGAAGGGCAAGTGGGAAGATGGTAGTATCAGGTTCAACACTCTAGGATGATCCTGGTTCCTGGCAGTCAATTCAGACAGTCCCCACTGCCCGGAATTGGCTCTCTTCTCTTGCTAGAGATTAGAGATTCAGGATCACAGGCTCAGACAGCTTGGTGAGCAAACTGTTTGCCAGGGTATATTTTGACACTCAGCCTGTATGCTTTCATGTGTTCCCAAAAACCTTAAAACTAATCCACACAAAGAAACTGGTTGGGGCGACTGCTCTTAAAGACCAAATGTTATACTGTGTTAGTCACCTGCCCAGCCCCGGCCTGATTCCCTTTCCAGGCTGCGTTCTGAATCCTGCTCGCTGTGGTGAGCGGGCAGTGGCTGTGGCAGAGGGTATGGTCAGGAAGACCCAAGGGGTCTACCAAGGACAGCTCCAGAGCTGGGGCCCAGGAAATGCTTGCGGCGTGGCCATTGTACGAAGGAGGGTCGGGAAGAGGATGGGGCTTGTCTTGAGTCTCCGTCCGTCAGCCCTCATGCTGTTTTCTCTTAGATTGCTTGTTGCAGGTTCCTAAACCCAGCAAACTTTCCCAAAGTTGCTTCCTGAGATTACAACCATGACCCACATCAAGGACTATTACCACTATTTTCTGGGGTCACTTAGGGTGCCACCACTGAGTTCTCTGGGCAACAGCATACCTTTGGCTGCCACTCACTCGTTACCTGCTGTAACAGGTACTCTTTGTATTGGCATGGTTCCTTTTTCTTTTGGCAAGCCATCATCAGAGGGGAAAAGAACGAGGTACTTGGCAATGGGGGCAGGGATTGGGCCAGATATTCAAGCTGAACTCTACCTGCTTAGCAGTGGTGCAGAAATTAGGAGAGATTCCCAGGCTAGTGAAGACAGAGATTCGTTTGGATACACAGTCAAACAAAGCCAGGACTTGGGTAATTTTCCCAGAACCCTCAGCCACTCAGCCACAGGGTCAGAAATAGATGTTAGGTTCTCAGTACAGCTTTTTGGGGGGCACTGAACAGCTAAGAATAGGAAGAACTTGTGATCGCAGGGGTCTGTTCCTTACACACTCACACATACAACTCACGGATTTGTAGGTGTTCCCAGGACCATGTGTTTAATAGGAAGAGCAGATTCAGATGTCAGAATTCCACCTGCTTTTTAAATGCTTCTAAAAAATTACTGAAGCAATCTATGATGCATTAATTTGAATAACACAGGGTATTAAGTATAAGTTCCATCCAAAACCCCACTCCCCAGAGACAATCCCTGTTCACAGATTTTCACCTGCTTTTTTAACATTTCAAGATAACTGTCAACTTCTTACTTTAAAAAAGGAAGGGGCTTCCCTGGTGGCGCAGTGGTTGAGAGTCCGCCTGCCGATGCAGGGGACGCGGGTTCGTGCCCCGGTCCGGGAGGATCCCACGTGCCGCGGAGCGGCTGGGCCCGTGAGCCGTGGCCGCTGAGCCTGCGTGTCCGGAGCCTGTGCTCCGCAACGGGAGAGGCCACAGCAGTGAGAGGCCCGCGTACCGCAAAAAAAAAAAAAAAAAAAAAAAAAAAAAAAAAAAAAAAAAAAAATCTTGGGGCTTCCCTGGTGGCGCAGTGGTTGAGAATCCGCCTGCCGATGCAGGAGACATGGGTTCGTGCCCTGGTCCGGGAAGATCCCACATGCCGCGGAGCAACTAAGCCCGTGAGCCATGGCCGCCAGGCCTGCGCGTCCGGAGCCTGTGCTCCGCAACGGGAGAGGCCACAACAGTGAGAGGCCCGCATACCGCAAAAAAAAAAAAAAAAAAAAAAAAAAAAGGAAGAAACACCTCTGGCTCTTTAGAATATTTGAAATCTCATGTTGAGCTGAGAGAGGTGAAAACGAGAAGCATTTTAACAGGAACACCTGTTAGTTTTAAGCACATGCAGTTTGGGTACAAAAATAATCAAGTTTGAGGCTTTGAATCATTTCCAAAGATGATTTTTGAACACTTGGCAATCTTCCTGAGAAAAAAGTCTCCAGAGACACACCTGACACACAGGGGAATTTACAAGGAAGAAAAAAATTTTCAAGTCAAATCTGTGATTTCTAAGGTCAATTAGGAAAATGTCTGAAGTCCTTTATGGTTGGTTAGAGCATTTTGACCCATGTCCCTCTTTCACTCTTGGCCACCACGCTCTTCTTCAAGGCTGTTTTATGGACCCTGTGATTGATCAGAAATGACTCTCCATCCTTTATTTGCTCAGGAAATTGCAGATCAGTTTATAATAGAGGCGAGGCCAGCATCTGGTGTGATTCTTCAGTTGTCTTCTCATTTAATTCTCCTCCCACCTCAGGGACGCAGGCATTTCATTTCCATCTTACAGCAAGGGAAAGGGAAGTTTTCCTTCACCTAAGTATGTTATGGCAACTTCTCACCTGGAACCAGGTGTGTTTGCCTCCAAATCAGAGGTTCTTTCCTGACAGTGGTACCATTAGAGCTCGCGAGTAGTTGAAAATAATCCACTACACTGAAGTTTAGCTTACACGCTACCCTCAAATTGCACCAAAACCTGACAGCTTCCTCTATTTTTTTACAATTAATCTGAACTTCCTCATAAGCCTCCAACCCACTGGATCTCGCCTGCTCCTGGGTGTCCCGCTCCTGGGGACAAGGCTGGTAAATTCAGGGTCTGTTGCCTCCACTTTCACCCTTGCTGGTCCCCTAGGTTCTCAATGATGCTGTGAATCCACTCACTGTTACTCATGCCTCCCTCCCCACTGGTGTGGGCTACCCTGCCTCACCATGGTGGCTGCCAGCAGGCCTGCAGGCTCCTCCATGGGCATGTGCCACAATGTGACCTTCTCTTCCACACCACAAAGCCACCTGGGGAGACTAGAAGGCACTGTGTTCTATCCTGTGGCCACTCCATGCTGGTGCTGGAACACCTGTGAAGCCACCATCTCTGAGTCCCTAAAGGGAATAGTCCCTTGGCTTTCTGCTCTCTCTCTGGAGTTCCTGGCCTTTTGCCTCCACCCCTTCACATCCACCCCATGGTTTTAGCCTGGAGTAGGGGACTCAGGACGCTTGCTTTCTATTTCTGTCTCCCTTGCTCGCCTACACTCATGAAAAGCACAGGCTCTATAGCCACATGATGCAGGTTCTCAGCAGAACACCTGGCAATCTTTAGCTGTGTGACCCTGGACAAGTTGCTCAACTTCTCTGTTCCTCAGTTTCTCTGCTCCTCAGTAAAACAGTAACTGAAGTTGGAGGGGAAGAGATCCCTTTGATGAAAGTGAATGCTAAAGCATTGTGCCCTATGAAAAGAAGTTTTTGTTATATTAGGCAGTCAGTTGCTAGCAGTGGGGTGCATAGCTTTCCCTCCCTTTTAAAATAACCTGTCTCCAAGAAATACCAATTTCCCAATTGTGCTCAAGGACGTATGACGCTTCTTTAACGTGGAACAATGACTGTCTTTTCTTGCCACGATTTGGGGCAAAGAAGAAATAAACATTGAAATTCACGTCTAAAGGACTGATAGCAGACTCACCCACACATGTGGATTTTGATGGAGAAGGGTGAGAGGACCAGCAAAGCAAGTGCCACTGACTTGGGCAATAGGGAGGAAGGAGGATTCCAAGGTTTCCGGCTTTTGCCAGCGTTCGGAGCTGGAGAACGGCAGGTGGGGTTGGGATGGATCCTGTTTGTCAGTGTCTGTTGCGTGCTTTGCAGGTTTGGCAGCAGGCTTACCAGAGGAGACGTGTCCCCTTCCCTTACTCTTGCCCCACGCCTGGAAGCACCAGGACCAGGTGGATGCTCAAGGTGCCGACAGAGTCCTGCCATCCTGGGCTAAACTTAAACCCTGATGGCACTGCAGACACAGCACATCAGGGCTAAAAGGGCCTTGAAGGCTTTGGGTTCAATTCCACTCAGAGGCGAGATGGTGCCAAAGGCCAGAGGGTGGAGAGAGTTTCTGCTTTCCCAGTAAGTTCCTAAAATCTGAAAAGCTTCTTTTAAGGTGTTCAATGTATTTTCTCTCCATATGGACTTACTTTTCTAAAAAACTACTTAGGGGCAGATATAATATACTGAAAAAGACACTGAACACCCCATTTCCCTTCCAAAGGCCCATTTTTTCTGCCACTCAGAAATAACAAGAGTGAAAATCTTGTCATAATTTCTCCAACTTCTTTTTTCTTTCTTTTTTTTGGCTGTGCCAAACAGTATGAGGGATCTTAGTTCCCTGACCAGGGTTCGAACCCGTGCCCCCTACAGAGGAAATGTGGAGCCCTAACCACGGGACCGCTAAGGAACTCCCCAACTTCTTTTTAAATGCGTCTTCTACTTAAATGAGGTAGGTGACCATACTTCTTTTCTGAGGCACCCAGTATAAGGGTGACATAATTTGTGAGCACAAGTAGAGTCACAAACACATTTGGTTTGCAGGCGGAGAAGGCTGGGTTCTCTGCAAAGTAGGTCCGGATGCTTCCCATGATGCTTTGCGGGGAGGCTGCCCCAGACATACCCCTTCCCACCAAAGCTGGGAGGCCCCTCCAGCCCCCAGCCTTTCTGTGCTGGGGTGTGTAGGACACCTATGTTCCTGTGGGCACTCAGCATAGTGAAACTGCCCCCTTTCTCTGAACTCCTGTAGTGAGTAGTCTCGATAATGCTTTCGTAATTTCTCAATAATCACTTCACAATTACCTTGGGTCATTTGTTGCTGTTTCTCACATTTTAGCGACATGGTACCAAATAGAGTGCCTATCTCTTGACCTGACATCTTAAAAACAGTGACTTGTAAAGATTAATGCTGTTATGGGGGGAGGAAAAGGGATGGACTGGAAATTTGGGGTTGGTAGATGCAAACTATTACATTTAGAATGGATAAACAACAAGGTCCTAATGTAGAGCATAGGGTATTATATTCAATACCCCATGATAAACCATAATGGAAAAGCATATAAAAAAAGAATGTATATAGGTGTATAACTGAGTCACTTTGCTGTACAAAGTAACACATTATAAATCAACTATACAGCAAAAAAAAAAAAAAAAAAAAAGAAAAGAAATTAATGCTGTTGTGTTCAGGTGCAAAATTCCCCACCAACAGTAAGGGTTTCTGTCTCCAGCATTCCCCGCTCAAAGGTCAGCAGGGCCAACGGCCCTCTCTCACTATGAGATCTCTCCTGGCTACCACCCACTGCCTCTGCCTATCTGATACTGTCTTCTAGCTGACATGCTCCCAGCCAGGCTGTGACAGCAGGGCAAAAAGGGTCTCATTCACCCTGGTTTCTCCCCACAGTTGGTGCTAAGAGTTCATTCCTTCAAGGAGTACTGAACTGAACCAACTAGTTAATCCCTTTTATGAATAGCCAGATCATGCCAAACCACAAAATCTTTCTCTCTCAACTTCCACTGGCATTCCTGTTTGGGAGTCATTCTGCATTGCTGGGAAATCAGTCCATTCAACCCGTATGAAGTATGTAACTGGGTGGGGCTGGGTTGTGGAAGATTCTCTCTGAATCGTCAGATACCAGTTCTTACAGGACAATGAACTATTAGAAATGGAAAACAAATCATTGAAAAATACCATTATTTCTTCAATTCTAAGATGCCACTGATTTAAAGATAAGCTGTTTAGTTTTGTGGAAAAAAATCATGAAATGGAACACACATTTCAGAAATGAAGTCTGAAAAATACTGGATCTTAGAACAGGTAGCATGACTGACTAATAAGCTAATAAAGACACAACACCCTTCCTAGGAGATCATTTGAACCTCATTTCATCAAGCTCTGCGATGCTAAGTAAAACTACTCTGGGGCACATAAGTGAGCAGTCCACCTGTTCCAAGCACATGGAAGGCTAGCCTGGAAGAATGATGGCCAACTGACACCACACGTACAGGTGATCAGGCAGCTTTTAAAAAGTGCTGAGTGGAAAGCATTTGTTTTAAATATTTAAAACTTTTCTGAATTTGCCCAGTTGTGAGAAGGAATGTCAAGTTGGTCCTGCCATAAAATATCAATCCTGTATTTCTGGGTGTAGCCACAGGGACCCCTCCAAGGCTTCTAACTGTATCCAATGAGGCTGCACCACAACCTCTCAGCTGAAGGTGGAAGGTTGGAGGCCCGTTAGGAGGGCTGATAGTCCATTAGGTGAGGAAGCAACACAAGCTATGAGCAAAGCAGAATGTAATGCTGAGGCTGAAGGGAACAGATTGTGCTGGATCTGCCCTCATGCTAACTGGTGGTGGCCCTGTGAGATACTGCTAGAACAGTCCATATAACCCTCCCTCCCCCATCAGACTTCTCACCGATTTCATCTTTGCTACTGGCACAAAATGCTCCTTTTGCTATCTTCAAGTGTTAATACTGAGGGAACTTTCTCCATACTCCTGAACTGTTTCACAAAAGACAAAGTCCTCAAGATCACAGCTTTCATATCTTTTCCTGAAAAATGGCTTCCATTTTGAGTGCTAGCTAAATTGAGTACATTTAAGGAGAATTTCATCTTACTGATTACATCAACCTTAAAAAATGGTTTGATCTGTAGCTCCAAGTGGACTGGGCAATACAGAAAAGGAGTTTCTGGTCCTCTATACAATAGGATCTGGGGAAGTAAAATATAAATGATTACCATCCATTTATCCTTCAACGAGATCAATCCCTTTTGATAAACACTAAAATTCTAATGTTCTAAGTATTTTCAGCTAGACCTCAACCTGCCTATTTAATCTGTATAGTGCTTTTGATTCTCAAACAGGATTTCAGCCCTATGGAATTCATCACGAACTTCCCAGTATATCTGGGTAGGAGGTTCAGCTCTACCACTTTATTCTTCCCAGCCGTATGACCTTGTGCAAAGACTGAACCTGTGGGCTTCAGTTTACTCCTCTGCAAAATGGGGACAGCAGTGCTTAGCTCAAAGGAATGTTATGATTATGCAAAGGGCTTAGCACACAACATGCAAACATTTCAGTTCATTAGCTGTTATCAGCATATCTGGACCCTCCTACCCTATTCAAATGATATACATCTTGGGTATATTCAATTTCAGGGACTTTAATGTGGACACATGCTACACAGATGAACAAATTTAAGGAAAACATGCCTGCTTTTCTTCCCAGATCCTAATATTTTAAAGTACACAGAAAATACTCAAGGGTCAGGGCTCTAGGCACAGCATACACACCAGTTGTGAGCAGGCAATCAGGCTTCAGGGGAACCTGTTCTTTTCTTGTCATCTTCCCCCATAGCCCTACTCTCTCTCCATCATATTTCTGCTGTGTAAAATGCCTTACTTTTCTTATGTGCTGTAACTATGTTTACTCTTGAAGACTTCCTTCTCGGACATCTTGTAAACATAACATTGCTCTCTTCTGACACTCATCACAACAGGCTACGGCTGTCTTTACATGAGGCTGCTGTGCTTTAGAAGGCAACTTCTATTATTGTCTCCCCTGGGTCCAGTTAGCGTGGTCCAGATGCCATACTCACATCCTCTGAACATTCATTAGATACCATTCTAAGCAAACCAAATGGGCCTTTATTGTGATTGTTTTTAACCACATAACTCAGTTATCCTTTAACACTTCAGATGATGTTTCAGAAAATGAGAAATGGATTTTTTTTTTTTTTTTTTGCTTAAAGCCTATCAATTTGCAGGTCTCCACTCTTCCCTGTGAGTGACGTGAGGGAAAAAAAACCCCAGTGCTATGTTAACAGTAGCCAGAGAAATAGTGATTTTTCTTCTGTTATCATTTAAGACCTATTATAATATTTTAATTTATAATATTCACATTTTATATTGAAAAGTCTTCACTGTCTTACCAAAATCAGAAAAAGTGCTATAATAAAATGCTGTCATTAAAAAAAATTAAAAAAAAAACCTCCTTGATTTTCTAGATAAGCCTTTGCCTGATACCACTGTTGAAATTATATCATTTTGTGTTGTGTGTATATCATCCCAAAATAAGGATATAAACTTTGTGTGCTAAAACGTGACTGACAACAAGACCGGTAAGATTTCACTCTAAGATCACACTGTACAGGGGCTAAGGTAGAGAAGGGAAAACACAGACGTTTCATAGATCTTTCTTAGGAAAAAACCCTTCAAAACCAGCCAGCAACAGCAGCTAAAACTTATATAGCGTTTACTAAGTGCCTGCACATTTCACCTTAACCCTATGAGGTAGGTTCTGCTATTGTCTTCATTTTACAGATGAGGAAATGGGCACAGAGAGGTTAAGTAATTTGCCAAAAATCACGTAAGGAATAAGTGGAAGAGCTGGGGTTCAGATAAATGCAGTGCAGTATAGCTCTGAGGACCATAGTTATAATCATACCATACTCCATATACTACATCAGTAAGGGAGTAAGTTGCTTTCTTGAACAAATCTCCTATTCAATGATATGCGTATGGTTCAGCTGGAAACATTACAGACCAATCACCATCTGGCTAGAACCTTTACTATTTCAGAAATAGGCATCCTATGTAACTTGAGGTGGGTAGAATAGTTACTTATGGATTACTGTACTAAATATTTGTCAAAACACCAACTATCTAAATAATCATACACTTATTTCATTCATAAGAACTTCCAAAAATAATTCTTCTGTACCAAAAAACTTATAAATGGCACAAGAGAGTTAAATAATGGCCTATGGAGGAGAGAAGGAAAATTCTGCTAGGGGAAACACTAGTGAAGCATTTTCTCCATTACATTTTTGATTGATATAGTTCATGAAAGAAGCCTCGCTTTGCCTTTTTTTAAAAAATTTATTTATTTATTTTTGCCTGCGTTGGGTCTTCGTGGCTGTGCGCATGGCTTTCTCTAGTTGCAGCGAGCAGGGGCCACTCTTCGTCGAGGTGCACAGGCTTCTCATTGTGGTGGCTTCTCTTGTTGCGGAGCACGGGCTCTAGGCACGTGGGCTCAACAGTTGTGGCTCGCGGGCTCTAGAGTGCAGGCTCAGTAGTTGTGGTGCACGGGCTTAGCTGCTGCACGGCACGAGGGATCTTCCCAGACCAGGGCTCGAACCTGTGTCCCCTGCATTGGCAGGCGGATTCCTAACCACTGCACCACCAGGGAAGCCCTGCCTTCCTTTTTTTAGTGATTCCTCTGAGAGGGAATGCAAGGAACTAAATCTGAGGGGGAAAACTGCTTTCATAATCTCAAGTGTAAACCACGAACAGGCTTTTCTGATAAATGTTAAAGCCTGAAGAGATAAGAAAGGCAAGCATGTATTCCTTTAAACATTTCAATAAATTTGCAAAAATATTCAGCAACTATGCACATACTGTTTTATACTTAAAATGCAACAATTTTCATGATTCAAATATGTTTTTCCTGAGTGTTTTAAGGATATTTTGTTCTACTAGACGATTCAAAAGTAAGACTTACACACACACATGATATATGTAACAGGAATTCTCCACATGATTAGCACTGTGGACTCTCCTAACAGTGTCAAACAATGAGAAGCCAAACATGATCACATCCATATCGTAAGGAGAGCCTGGAGAATCACCTATGTCTTTGTTTTCTAGTCAGTGCTTCTGATAAGTTCAGCAGATGTACAGCCATGACTTGTTTCCAAACATCCAGACCCCCTCACTGGCTCACCACAATTACACGAGTAATAAGTTCTAAGTATTCAAAGAAAGACTGCAGGTGTCGCTTTACTTCTCTCTGGTCCCTTTACCAAACCCCTACATCACTTATGACATTACTTGTTAATATTCTGCAATCCAAAATGAAAAATGCAGGTACACAAGTTTGCTAAATTTCACTTAACCAAATAAATTTAAAAATAGATAAAATACTTAAATTCTTGCAACACAAAACTTCGTTTTTATATTCATTTAAACATTTTAGAATTACTCAAACACAAGAATTGAAAATGTGTGTGTTATTTGGAAGAGAACTACTGAATTTATTCTCCAGAAGAAAAAGCAGACCTGAAGCATCACATTACTGGAACACCTGAAACATGTTGACAAGTTCTTATCTTCTAAACTTCAACGAAAGCTGCTTGCACAAACTGTTTAAAGAATATCTACCCCTATTAAACAAGCCAGATATCTGATGTATTAAGGAAGTCAGAAGCTGAGTCACTTCATTTCTTTCTGTTGGCTCCAGTTGCTAGAATACTGGCAATTCGCATAAATATGTTTAATGTATCCATGTAGATTCTCAGCATCCTAGAAAAGAAATTATGCCTGTTAAATGTGATGTAATTCGTGTAACAATGACAAAAACTATTTCTTAATGTAGGAGAGAAGAACGCGCAACACTGATTATTTGTCCCAGGTATATGAATTGGAAATTTTAAAAAAGATGCCAACTAAGGAAGTCCTAGACTAGAAAACTATGAAGATTTTTCTTTTGGCAGATTAATCTTTTAAATGTTAAAGGGCAGCTTTAAAAATCATTATATTCTGACACCCTACTATGAGTACAGTATCTTGCTAAAAAGAAAAAAAAGAAAAAGAAATGGGTGATAGACAATGAAATAATCAAAACAAAAACCAAAGAAATACCTTCACAAAGGTGCCAGACACAAGTCTGGCATTTTAAAATATAACACACTCCCTCAATGCCTCCCCTCATTACCCCCAGAAAACCTGCTACAAATCTGTAAGCATTATAGCAATGTTTAAATAAAATAAAAAATTGAAGTTTCCAATTTTTAATAAAATAGGCTTTTCTATTAAAAATTTCAATTATGTACACTTTCCAAAAATAACACTTGACTAATACATCTTTTCTTCAGTTTTAAAGTCTGTTAAATATAAATTACACACACACACACACACAAAATTAATTGACCAACAAAAGCACTTATAAGGCTAATTAACAAAAATAGGTAAAATACTCTGAATCAATTGAATACATACCTAATTATTACACTTAGTTGCAATACAATCAAATGTTCTGTGTATACATAGCTTACTAAGGAAAGAGAACAGACCAAATAATAACAAATAAAATAGTAAAATTCAACAAAGTCATTGTTGCAGGTTGAACTCAAAAGATATGTTCAGGTCCTAATCTGTGGTACCTGTGAATGTGACCCTACTTGGAAATAGGGTCTTTGCGATTATAATTAAGATGTGAGTTAAGAAGAGGTAATACTGGAGAAGGGTGAGCCTTAATTCAATATGGCATCATTATAAGAGACAGAGATACAGGGAGAACATCATATGAGGACAGGAGTAAAGATTAGAGTGATATATCTACAAGCCAAGGAATGCCAAGGATGGTTGGCCATGACAAGAAGCTAGGAGAGAGGCATGGAGTAGATTCTCCCCTAGGGCCCTCAGCAGGTACCAACCCTGATGATAACTTGATTTCCAACTTCTGGACTCTGGAACTATGAGAGAATAAATTTCTGTTGTTTTAAATCAGCCAGTTTATATAATTTGTTATAGCAGTCCTTGGAAACTAATACAGTCATAAAACAAAATAGGCCAAAGCAACACAAGTGTCCTTATGCAACAAAGAAAAGACATTAAAGGCTACTTACGAATTGATGGGATCATATTTTTGAACTCCATACACTGGTACTACTTCTGCACGCTTGATTACTTTCTGTGTATCATACAGAAGAAACATGCTGAAAAGAACTAATCCACCATAAACTGCCACTGAGTACAGAGTGGCGCCAGCCACAGTGGTAGGTGGAAGAAACATAGATCCTGAAATCAAAATGGGAAAAAAAAGTTTTTCTGGGAAAAAGGATTTTTCTGTAACTGGATTTATAATCAGCATTACTTAAAAAAATTTTCTTCTTTGGTATGTTGCACAGATAAGAAACCATCGGAGTATGTGCTCTAATTTTACATACATTCAGTTCAAAACCCATTATACTCATTCTTGCAATGGGTCACTTACCCACATTATAGGAAAGTTCCTGCGTCAGAATTTTCATGTTCTCCAGACCAACTTTCCCATTTTACATGTATTTGGTAAAACCAATAATAATGCTTTGCCATGATGCCAAATAAGCAAATCCAGTCAAATTAGCATATATGTTTTAACCAACTTTAAAAAATGACACTTACTAAATTCTCTCCAGTAGGATACCTGAGTATGTCAGATGATTTTAGGACATCATGAACCAAGAACCAAGCATCAAAGCACAGTGGCTTACCTAGTGAGGACACAAAGACGACACCCAGGCCCACGCCCAGGGGTGCTCCCATGTTCAAAAACTTCTCACTGGGTGCACACATGGCCACAGTGGAGAGGCCTCCCACAACACCAGCTGTGTACCATGCAGCTCTGATGAGAAGAGGCCCCCCTAATATTGTCAGAGGAGCCACCACTGCACCCATCACACCTGGAGAAAGAGCAAGCAGGCAGTTAAATATTTGCTAAATAACAACCAAAAGGAAAATGCTTCTTCTAACCAACATGCCATCTGAACATATTATAGCTTATAGTTAAACAATATGATTACAAAAAGTCTTCTCCTTATTTAGGTGACACTATCCCCAAAACCCCACAACGAAAACTTGTACCTATCCAAACTCTAAATCACAACTAACACTATTCCTAGTCAATCAGTCAAAACTCACACAAGTATAAACACTAATCTAGATTTTTAGTAACTATGTCAAATTCAGTGTAGTTCATTATTTGGATCTGAGTCTACCAACGGTCTTTATAACAATATTCACATTTGGAAGAACTGAGATGAAAGGCTTAAAATAACTGAAGGTCAAATCTACTGTGCTGAAAGAGAACACAGTAAAAGGAAATAAGCATATGATGTTAATCTTAAAGTAGGAACTTGAAGGACAGGTGCTGCTGTTACCTTGTGTAATAGGGAATGTAATCACAGCTTGTAAAAAGCAATTTTAGTTGTCAGATATTTATAAACATGTCCACCAAAAGTATAGTAACAATAATTTCATTAGCAAAGGTAAATAGAAATCTTTTATTTAAAAAAAAATAGATCTTAGATAAGGCATTCTTTCCGTATTGAGTAGAGCAAGCTATACCCTTTTCTTGTTTTCTTTTTGGCAGTACCATGTGACTTGTGGGATCTTAGTTCCCCAACCAAGGGTCGAACCTGGGCCCCCTGCAGTGGAAGCGTAGAGTCCTAACCACTAGACAGCCAGGGAATTCTCAACTATACCCTTTTCTTAAACATTAAATGTGCATAGTTGAACTCATGGAATAAGCACAGAGCTACCTTCACACTGAAATTTTAATACCAGTGTGTCTCTTTTGAGACTAACATTTCTAGACCAAGTAATAGGGCCTATTTTATCACATGATGATGAAAAATTAAAAAAATTTTTGTTCTAGGAAAGATATTGGATAGAAGTTCATCTGTATGACATTTCTATTAGAATTCCTATCAGTTTTGCAACTGACAGCAAAATTTTAAGAAAAACTTTCAAGGAGATTATTGAGATTTTTTCCAATGATACTGATAAAAATCTTAAATGGCAATAGATGTTTGCTGCTTAAGAACAAATCAATTACAAAACTAATAAGAATAGCTCAACATTATCATTGTGAATGAAAACTGCCCTTCAGGAAGTTAGTACGTCCACTGGGGAAAACAAGTATGAAGGTTCCTCAAAAAATAAACACAACTATCATATGATCCAGCAATCCCAATTCTGGGTTTATAAGCAAAGGAACTGAAATCAGGATATGAAAACAACCCAAGTGTTTGTCAATGGATGGATGGATAAAGAAGATGCGGTATATATAAACAATGGAATATTATTCATACTCAAAAAAGAATGAAATGTTGCACTCTTGACAATATAGATGGATCTTGAGGGCATTACGCTAAGTGAAGTAAGTTGGACAGAGAAAGACAAATATCATATGATCTCACTTATACGTGGAATCTAAAACAGTCAAACAGAGAAACACAGAGCACAGTGGTGGTTACTAGGGGCTGGGGGGAGACAAAAATGCAGAGATAGCTGTCAAGGGGTACAAGCTTCCAGTTATGATTAACAAGTTTGAGGACCTAATGTACATCATGATTACAGCTAATAATACCGTATCATAAATGCTGCTACGAGAGTAGATCTTCAATGTTTTCACCATAAAAAAGATACGGTAAATACGAAATGAAGGTGTTAGCTAATGTTATGGTAGTAATCATTCTGTAATATATAAATGTGTCAAGTCAACATGTTGTATGCCTTAAACTTATACAAAATCATGTATCAGTTATATCTCAATAAAGCAGGGGAAAAACACAGTTAAAAGAGACTAGCTTTCAGTGAGCGTTTCAGTAATTCTTGCACAGTATCACTTAGGCCTGATTGAGACCGCAGCTGTGTCCACAAGGTATTAAACGTCTGTATGAAAAAATGAAAATAGAATGCATTGGGATGTTTATCCTGGGTCAAAAGCTGGCTTTGATGTCTCTTTGACACTGTGAGTGGCTGGCCTTAGGTCATCCACTTTGGATTAAAGGGGTCTGAAACTCAATCATGCCTGTGAATGAAGAATTAGACAGAGTTGGACTTTAAGAAATAACATTGGGGGCTTCCCTGGTGGCACAGTGGTTAAGAATCCATCTGCCAGTGCAGGAGACATGGGTTTGAACCCGGTCCGGGATGATCCCACATGCTGCGGAACATCTAAGCCTGTGCGCCACAACTACTGAGCCTGCGCTCTAGAAGCTGCAAGCCACAACTACTGAAGCCCATGGGCCTAGAGCCCATGCTCCGCAACAAGAGAAGCCACTGCAATGAGAAGCCCGCACACGGCAACGAAGAGTAGCCCCCACTCATCGCAAGTAGAGAAAAGCCTGCACGTAGCAACAAAGACCCAATGTGGCCAAAAATAAATAATAAATTTATGGAAAAAAAAAAAAAAAAAAAAGAAGAGAAATAACATTGGGGGGTGTCAGTCTTGACTTTGGCACTTCCTGCTGTGTGACCTCACCCAGCCTCAGCTTCCTCATCCATGAACACATGGACAGGCTAATGCCTGCACACACAGCTTCCCAAGATGTTTATGAAGAATAAAGCAAATTTTGAAAACAAATTAAAAAAAGAAAAAAATGGCATTCATACTGCACAAGAAAGGGTTAACACAGCAGACCTAAGCCTACCTTTACAAAGACCTGCTTGCAAGGTTAGTCCTTGGCTCGCATCTGAGAACTTGGCACTGGAATCATTCTCTAACCTTAGGGTTAGACTATTTATGCAAACAATGAGTTATGCTGAATGCCTGCTTTCCTTCTGGGAGTATGGAGTTTGGTAGTTGCTAGAAGGGTTCCTAAATGGTCAGACCCCAGTAAAAACCCTGGGCGCTGAATCTCTAATGGGCTTCCCTGGGCAGAAACATTGTACATGTTACTGTACATTTCGCATTCTTGCCGTATGCCCTCAAAGGAAGGAGACAGCACTGAAAGCCTGTGTGGATTTCTCCACACTCTAGACTTTGCCTGTATCTTTCTCCCTTGCTGATCCTGTTGTGTATCCTTTCACTGTAATAAACCTTAGCTCTGAGTATAACTATATGCTGAGTCCTGTGACTCCATCTAACAAATTGCTGAATGAATGGGTGGTCTTGGGGACTGCCCTCCAACACACATAAAACACCCAGAACTTAAGTAATTTATATGTTACAATAATATCAGATAAGAGGTTTTCTAAGCAACGCAGGTAGAAAGGCTTACTTATTCTAGCTCGAATTAAAACTACATAGCTACTTTAATTCAACAAGTGGATCCACTATTTATCAGAGGTAAAATGACACTGAACCTGTTTATTCAAGGAAACAGTGTCTAAAATGGGAAACAGGTGTAGAACTCTATTTACTGGCCAAGACGTTGAATAATCCTTGAATATTTATATGGCATTAGGAGATATTAAATTTTATAGCAAATGCACACACTACGTTTTAAGTAATTTTTTTCTTAAAAGCAGGTTACTGGTATTAGAAGAAAATATTGGGACCATCGCCCTCCCAACCACAAAAGTTCTGTCTTGTAAAGGTCCATGGAAAATATCTATGGTTGAATTACCTAAGACCTAATGGAAGAGAGGCTTGAAAACCAAGGTTGGGAAGTCATGCTCTCTCACATTCACCAAAACAAAACCAGCACATAAAGAATACAAATGATGTATTTCACACTGGAACTGCATCATACTGGGTACCCCAAAACTAATTTCCATTTACTAACCCACGTTAAAAACATTTCAGTCTGTCTCCCTGGAATTTTCATGGAAATGCTTATAAAATTTGTCTTGGCTTATGGTAGAGACCATGCATCTAAAGCATTTTTGTTTCTGCATCTGGTGTTCTTTACTCAACCCAGAGGCAGAATACCCTGGGATACTTGCAATGGAAAATACTTTATGTAAACTTTAAAATATTTGTCTTTCCATAATTAAGGAAAATATTACATATACCTAAAGGAATATTAATACTGTTCTGCAATACCAGGGTTGGATAGCCTCTGTCCTGCGCACAGGAACTTTGTGCCAAGAACTATCTAAATACCGACCCAGCTAACCACATCACACACAAAAGTGAATTTCCAAAGATCTTTTTGACTGCTTTCTTCTTCCCAATGCTCCACTGCAAAAACCTCTGCTCCTATTCTTTAACACGTCTTACATCCTCCTTCTCTGGTAGAGACCCCCGGTTTCTTATTTTTCTAAAGATATACACAACAAGAACAATTCTCAAGTGATGTGTATCAGATCTGAAATCCTCCTGGTATTAGACCAAATGCATAAAAGGAAATCTCTGCATATACTAGACTGTCACCAGAGGCAAGTGTAATACTGGGGCTGTCTATGGTCTTAGTATCAGAATCATTAACTTTCCAGAGTGGAGATCTGGCAATAATACTACCAGGAATAAGTGCAGAAAACCGTAAGCGTTTAGCAGACATGAGGCTTAATTAAGTTGTGTACATATCATTTCATTTATGACTGTGAAGAGCCATTAAAAAAGGCAGTGTTTAAGATTGTTTAACAACAATTGTAAAACAGAACATACCAGAATGTAGTAACCAAGCAAGATGCTTTGGGCCCGGGCTCTGGTCATATGATATCGACTGGACCAGCATTCCAGCTCCAATCATGGCTGCAAAGGTTGCACCAATTGTCTGAAAGACATGTATTACTAAGAAAAATTGATCCTTATACAACAGCAAAGCAGAAACCCACAGGTTCCAAGTCCAGTTAGACCCTCCAATAAACCATGTTTAAAAAGATGAAGGATAATAAACAGAATCCTATTATTTTTCTAGCACATTAAAAGGCCTTGTGCTTATTTCAGTTTGGTCAAATTAGCAAAAGCACCCCCTACTATCATACATAAGGTGTTCCAGACAACTTTAAGTGAATGAGTAGAGCTTTGGCAGATAACATCATCTTTAAAAAATTTTATTCTTGTTAGACAAAGGTATAACAAAACCCCTTTAAAAATCCCAGAATAATTATTTTAAGTTATTTATTTTGGTATAGCACAAGTAACATTAAAAAAGTTAGTCATGATACACCAATTAGAATATATATACATATATATCTATATATATCTATATATATCACATTGTCTCAAACTCTATATTTGCTAAATGAAAACTTGAAAAAAAGAAGCACATGGAAAAGATGAGAAATAAGATTCTACATTTCCATCCTCCCAATTTTCTGGCTGAATTGGCCCTCATCCCCTTTCTTTGTCTATCTTAGATTTCCATTGTTATACATTTAAATATTGCTTGTGCATAACAAGGAAGAAATGTTTGTAATGAAAGATGATAATCTTCAGGAAATTTAAAGCAGAAATTGCAAACTTGCAGCCCTTGGGCAAGATCAGGCAGCAGATGTTTTGTTTGGCCAACTATTCAAAAAACAATTGAGTGTGAATGCATTTAGTTGGAAGGCTTTCTCTAGATGCCAAAATCCCATGTGACATACTAGGCCTGCTTCACTCATCTGCATTATGTCTAACCCATGGCCATCTGAACAGCCAACCTCTGAGGTAAAGTACAGGTAAACATAATAGCTGTTTTTGCTGAGAATGCGAAAGCCTTCACTCACAACACAGAAAAGCACGCTGGGTTCTACTTCACCACCTTCCAATGGAGAAACAATTACTAAAAGCTACTTCATCTATCTCTGTGCAAAGCATTTTCAGGATATTTAATACAATTATATATTTTTCTTTTAAAGTCCTTCATCATCCAGGTTCATTTTTTGCCTTTTACCTTCCCACACTCTACACTCCAGCTACACTGAACTGGTAGGCTGCAAACATGCCCCAGTTTCACACCTCTTTAATTTGGTTTATCGTGCCTAAAAATACCTCCTTCCTATCTGGTTGACATATTCAAGTATTACCTCCTTGCCTGTAAAGTTTTTCTGGTAGGTACCCTGGCTGTAATAAGCAGTGTCAGATGTCTCTACTCCGTTCCAAAAGCACTTGGTACAAACTTTGACATTATCTGTGTGTATGTCTGTCACCTCCCAAAGGCTTCTTCCTCTCTGTAGCACCTGTCTGGCTTTCTAAACGATTTTACTTAAGCAGCCCTAAAGGCAGGTGAGACTGACCTTATGCCCACAAGCACCTGAGAATATGGCCCAAGCACAAAACCTCCTTGAAGCCTTATTTTAGGGGCTAAACTCTTTTGTATATTTTAATCTTTCATGTTTGCTTTATTACAAAAGCATTGCTTTAAATTGTTTACCTCTGATTAAAACTGACATACCTGATGAGAATGCAACAAGTTGATTCTGTGCCTTCAATAACCTCTAGGCTAGGAGATTCACGACACCCATCTGAGAAGCAAGACCCTAATATTGAAGTGTCTAAATGGCTACACAACTGCAAATGGTTCTCCTTTTGGAAAGTACAGAATAGTGGAAACATTACAGATTTGGAAGTCATAGGGATTTGGGTTGCCCATGGGAAGATTCAGTGGGAATTTGCTGTGGGAAGTGTGTAAGTATTATATAAACTTTCCCATCTTCCATTCCCTTCCAGTCTCACACTCGTTGCTCTAGTTTGCATTACCATCATTTTAGACCTTGAAAAGGCACAGCTGGTACACCTGCTTCCCATCTCTTCCACATTAGCTCTTAAAGCTCAAATACAAATCATACTTTAGCTGTTCCAGTATCTGCAATGGCCTCTAACCGCTTAGGTGCTCTCCTCAGCTTGGCAATCAAACACACCCTTTCTAATCGTGTCTTCTTCACACTCCAGACCTCAAAAACACTTGAACTTCACTTGAATGGGATTATAAAGTCACTTGTAATGACTACCTCCTCTTCTTTGCCCAAGCTGTTTTTTTCCACAAAACTCGACTACCCTGTCCTCTCCTACTAAAATTAAAAAATGCTAGCAAAACAACAAATGCTCAAGAAACTCTCACTGAATATAAAACCTTATGTAAGGTCAAGAAAAGTTCAGAATAGTGCCAGCACTATTCTACTCCTATAGTATAGAGTGCTTGGGTTTTTGTGACAGCTATTCTCCACTGACCTCTAAGATGGATTTTTTTTTTTTTAAACATCTTTATCGGAGTATAATTGCTTTACAATGTTGTGCTAGTTGCTGCTGTATAACAAAGTGAATCAGCTATACGTATACATATATCCCCATGTCTCCTCCCTCTTGCGTCTCCCTCCCACCCTCCCTATCCCACCCCTCTAAGTGGTCACAAAGCACTGAGCTGATCTCCCTGTGCTATGCACTGCTTCCCACAAGCTATCCACCCTACGTTTGGTAGTGTATAGATGTCCATGCCACTCTCTCACTTCGTCCCAGCTTACCCTTCCCCCTCCCCGTGTCCTCAAGTCCATTCTCTACATCTGCGTCATTATTCCTGTCCAGCCCCTAGGTTCTTCAGAACCGTTTTTTTTTTTTTTTTTTTTTAAGATTCCATATGTGTTAGCATACGGTATTTGTTTTTCTCTTTCTGACTTACTTCACTCTGTATGACAGACCCTAGGTCCATCCACCTCACTACAAATAAGTCAATTTCGTTTCTTTTTATGGCTAATATTCCATTGTATATATGTGCCACATAAGATGGATTTTCATCTGCCTTATTTTTTAGTAAATTACTACAAAATAGAGCTGTTTGATATCTGCTGCTAGATAAGCAGAATGTTCCTGAAAGTTTGGGATCCAACATCTTTGCTGCTACTAAAATACATATTCAACAAGGAATAATAGCTGACTTGCCTAAGAAGGTATTTCCTACTTTATTTCAGCTGCACTAATAATTCATATATTACTTGAACAAAGATTTGTTTAATATAGTAAGGTATTCTATCCATTTAATCCCCTCCTCTGATAGTTTTCATTTAATCTTTTGCTATTTAGTGGGAAAGGAAAACAAAAACAAGCTAACTTACCACCCAAGAGCCTCGCATCATGAAGTTCATGAGGGCAGGAGTTCTGCTCACTGCCAGGGCAGACAAAGCTGTTATGCCGATACTTCCTGCTAAGTACATATAGGTGGTATGAATTCTGTCCTTCACATACTGAGGCCAAATTCTGTAAGAAACACAACACAGTTAATTTATAGAATTATGAATGTGAATTTTGGATGAATCATTTACTGGGTGGGAGATCTTGAGAAATATCACTTTATTGCTCTAAATCTTATTCCAGTATCATGGAAATAATGATGCATGTTGGAGTTACCATAAAAAATTAAGTAATATAAAACATATAAGCACTTGGTACATATACAAAACAACACATTTGCTTCTTGCTTAAACACATATAACCGTGGTAAAAGACTTTTATTTATTGTTTGAATAAATATATGCCAAGGAAATAAGAGATTCTATTTTTATTCATGTATATTTCCACACAGTTGGAACACTGGACACAAAATATTCCAAAGTGGTGAAAGATAAGTATGAGAAGAAAACTGGAACCTTTAAGGCGCGAATTGTTCGAGAACAATTTACTTACACGGCTTTTTCAATAGCTCCAATCTCATTAGACATTCCCAAGCCATAGTAGCACAAAGCTCCAAGACCAACAGCAGCCCCTCCAGCAATAAACCATCTTCCCATCTGATCAACTGCAGAACACAGAAGGAAATGCAAGTTAATACTGCTGTCTTGACTAAAATGATTAGACTTAATTAATCTTTAAGTTCACTCTAACAAAATTTGCAGAGGCAGTGTTCTGTAGATGTAGGGGTACTTCTGTGATATATGTTATTTTATTCGTAAGAGACATGTGTTCTCGTGACACTCTTAGAAAATAAAGATGAGAAAAACATGTTAACATCACGTTATATTTAATATTGTGTCTAAAGTGCTTTTAACAAAGATGATGCTTTATATGGAGTCAAGAAAAAAATGAACCAAAGAAAAAGGTAATTAGTGTTTATGCAGCAGGATCAAGGGAGAGGGCGCTCTTGTTTTATAGAGTAATGAGAAGGAAATAATTTATCAACTCTTAACTGGATGAAGGTATTCACAAAGAGCATCCTGCTCCCTTTAGTCAGTTTGTTCCCTAAGAATGTTACTACACTGTTGCTATGATTCATATAATTCGGTTTCTAGGGCCAACTGACCAACAGAAATGCCTTGAGGGATGCCAACTAGGGCTCTCTCCCATTTTAAAATACAGATGGACCCCAACTTAAGATTTTTAAAAAACGATATGCATTCAAGTAGAAACTGTACTTTGAATTTTTCATTTGGATCTTTTCCTGGGCTACTGACATGCAGTACGATACTCCCTTGTGATGCTGGGCGGCGGCACCCACTCAGCCAGTTGATCATGAGGGTAAACAGCCGACACACTTATAACCATCTGTACTCGCCCAACAATTCTATTTTCCACTTTCAGGATTCAATAAATCACAGGAAGGATTCAACACTTAATTACAAGATAGGCTTAGTGTTAGATAATTTTGCCCAACTGCAGGCTAATGTTAAGTATTCTGAACACGTTTAAGGTAGGCTAGGCTAAGCTATGATATTTGGTAAGCTAGGTATATTAAATATATTTTGCACTTCAGGACATCTTCAACATATGATGGGTTTATCAGGACGTTAACTCCATTTTAAGTCAGGGAAGATGGGTATTGACCTTTTGCAAGGTTGTTAAGTAGCAGTAGTGTTCTTTGATTTTGGGTAGATTACCAATCTAGATTCTGAACTTGCAAAGCTGAAATCCAAACTGTGAACCAAACTGACTTCATTAGGGTATTGCTTCCTGAGAGGCCCTAAATGGGCAGCCAATCAAGATGACCCCTCTTGAACAACTAGCTTTTTATTAACATCTATGTGTTGGTGATTTACTCTTGACCTGAAACATATACAAATATTCTGTTTGAAGTAAGATTCTACATGACTTCAAATGAACTTCATTAACAGATTATAACTTTCAGATCATGGCACATTAACTAATAATCCTTAAAAAAATGGTGAAAGTAAAATTTTTCTGGAAGAAATATGACTGGGGACCACTGAGCTCAGTGTGAAGTACCAACCTTTTCAGGGTCATCAGATACCTGAGGATGACTACCCTTCTTCTCACAAAATGCACATATGTACAAGTTTACATATACTTTAAGGAGGCTGTTCATGGACCTTTATTTATTTATTTATTTATTTATTTATTTATTTATTTATTTATTTATTTGTGGTATGCGGGCCTCTCACTGTTGTGGTCTCTCCTGTTGCAGAGCAGATCGGGGCATGAACCCGTGTCCCCTGCGTCGGCAGGCGGATTCTCAACCACTGCACCACCAGGGAAGCCCCATGGACCTTTTTTAAAAACACGAGTTTACTAAAGGCTGCCACCTACTTTTAAATATTTTTTCCAACGATGGTTCCAAAGCTGCCTCCTTGAGTTCTTGGCTAGTTTTCCCACGCCGAATTCCAATTCTTGTCTTGGTGGCATATTCCTGATACACATGGAAACAAAGACACACACCACCCGCACCAAAAGAATATTAACAACAAAATAAAACAGAGGATCTCATCACCCTAGAAAACTCTGTATAATGTAACTTGGTACTTTCTATGTATGTAAGTCATACATACTTCACTATGAAAGTATGTTAGCCAATCTAAAAAATTAAATGTAGACCCTACCTGTGCTCTATCTTCGAAGTGATTCACTAATTCATTACAACCTAACTTTTCAGTTCAGGTTTCAGAACTGTTTATTTCATAAACTACAAATTTTATTTATATCTCTAGAATTATCATATTTTAAACACTAACTTTTAAAAGATATGCATTCAGTAAGTATTAGCTGCATTTTTTCATCTGGGAAATGGGCTCAATCCCTCCTTTAACACAAAGCCAAACGGAGGGATGACTACTACCTCTATTTTAGCTCTTTTTCAACAGTGGAACAGTTAATTTAAGAGAAAAAAGTTGTATCTTTTAGCTTCTGTATATTTCCTTATCTACCTCACATTTCAAAATTTATACTCTTAATGTGAATGCTAGAGCAGAAATCTACTACAAAAGGAAATGGGTTTCTCTCTAACTTGACAGATTTTGTTTTACCATTCTCTAAACAAGAGCTGAAATGACATGTTTAGTAGTTATTAATAAGTTATTGGCCAAATGGTAATATTCTTAAGCTTTCGACAATAGGCTCCACGATCTCTCTGTTGAACCATACAGCTCTCAATCCTTCACAAATTAAATTATCTGAATGAGAAATTCCAAGAGCTGTAAGTAAAGGAGAAGTTACAGGCGTTTTTTTTTTTTTTTTTTTTTTTTTTTTGCGTTACGCGGGCCTCTCACTGTTGTGGCCTCTCCCGTTGCGGAGCACAGGCTCCGGACGCGCAGGCGCAGCGGCCATGGCTCATGGGCCTAGCCGCTCCGCGGCATGTGGGATCTTCCCAGACCGGGGCACGAACCCGCGTCCCCTGCATCGGCAGGCGGACTCTCAACCACTGCGCCACCAGGGAAGCCCCACAGGCGTTCTTTTTCATGTATGATAAGGATGGAACAGAATGATACAACACTAATAGGGAGAAAGAGCTGATTTGGGACATTTTCAGGGCTGTTTCAGTAAATCACTAATGGTAGAATAGGGAGCTTCACAATCTGTCAAAAAAATGGTCCCAGGAGCATACAGACAGACAGACAATATAACAATATTCAGATTATCTTTACCCTGCTGGGTGGTAAGAGCCACTGATTTTTCGTGATGGAATTCTTCACAACAGGGGAGGCTTTGGTGAGAGCTGGGTGGAAAACCCTGGAAGGTAGTGTCCGGAGACACACAAGTCTTGCGGCCAGCATGGTGGTGCACCAGGTTTACCAAGCAGATCTGAAATGCTAGTTAGAGATAGAGACAAAAAAATCACCCATTAACCAACCCATTGGCTCTAAGAAAGAGCCAATCATTTCTTAGGAGGAAAGGTGAATTAAAGTGACCTTTTAAAATGATAATGATGAATACTCTGCTTGTCCCTAGTTAGTTCAAGAAATGCATCCCACAGAACTGGTTTGGGATGGACCACCAAAATGGGTTTAAATCCCAATCGGAACAATAACAAGAGGAATGACTTTTAAGTTATGTGTCCAATACAGAGTGGATTTAATATCTTAAGAGAATTAAGGGGTGTATGATGGATTTTATACATGTGGTTTTGGCTGAAGATTTATACCAGCATTCAGTGGGAAAATTTAAAAGAGGGCTAAGAATAACTTTGAGCAGAGGAAAAATGTCATCCAAGAAGAGATGAACTCTTCAAGGTCATACTACATTGCAAGGTTATAAAACATCAGTGGAAACCAAGCATGCCAAGTATTACTTCCCTTCAAAACATGATATAAAAATATTCAAGGTATTGAAACCACCTGGGATGTATCTTAAAAATGTAGATTCCTAGGTCTAACTTCGGTCCTAATGATTTAACCCCTAGGAATAGGACACAGTAATATGTATTTTAACTAGCACCCCAAAAGCTAAGAATCGTTGCTTTTTTTTTTTTTTTTCCCCTGTACGCGGGCCTCTCACTGTTGTGGCCTCTCCCGTTGCGGAGCACAGGCTCTGGACGCGCAGGCTCAGCGGGCAGGGATCACGGGCCCAGCCGCTCCGGGCATATGGGATCCTCCCGGACTGGGGCACGAACCCGCGTCCCCTGCATCGGCAGGCGGACTCTCAACCACTGCGCCACCAGGGAAGCCCAGAATCCTTAGTTTTAAATACCTGAGTGTAGTTCCCACTCTGTCACGGGAATCTCCGAGGGGTGTACAAAACTGACACCTATCCTTTGGAAAAATGCCGAATCATTCTAGCATTTTCGTGGCATTACATCATCTCAGCCTAAAGGTGCTGTGCCTCTCAGTCCTCAGCACACCTACTGAGGAGCACCAGCTCAGACAGAGTGGCCTCCACAGTGGGAATTTTACTTCTACCACAGGCCAGAAATGGCCTTGTGCGAATGTTTGATCCCTGAGACTCAGGTACCTTAACTACAAAATGGGTACTATTACCGACCCCGTACGCTGCCGTATGCAGCGATGAGCTCGGGCGCCTAGTCCCCCGAGAAAGTTCAGCTAGATCACAAGACTCGGATAAGAGCTCGGAAGCAAAAACTCCAGCCTCCCAAAGTCTACGCACGACTCTACAGCACACCAGCCGCAGGCACCCCCTTATCTACCACAGCGGCGCCTGGGCGGCCCGGCTGCGGGGATGATTCAACACCTCGCTGCCCAGGGAGAAGCAGACATAGAGAGCGGGCGGCCCCGAAGTCGCCGTCCCCTCCACCGGGTCACCTGCAGGACGGCCCCGACGCGTCGCCAGCCCGTGACGCAGCCCGCAGCGCCGCCGCCTCCAGTCCTCCCCACATGCACGCAGCTGCCCAACGAGGCCGGTTGTCAGTAGTACGATGGATCGCGGTGCCTCACGGCCCGGGGGAGGCTTACCTCAGTCCCTGGTCAACTCAAGCGCGCATTTCCCCTTCCGGGCCGGCGAAATGCAACGACCACCAGCTCACGCGCCCTTAGCCCAACTCTCACTGATTGAGAGCGCAGTATCTTTAGCTCGCTGCGTGACGCAACATCCGGAGAAGCCGCAAACTCTAGAACAGCCAATCATGAGCGGAGGCCTAACGGAAGGGCTGGCAAAGTAGGAAGGAGGGGTTCCGAGCTGTAGGGGAGGGGCCAGTGGAGGAATGTTGGGAGCCTCGCAGTGAACGTCCATCGTGTGTGTGGGCAGAGAAGGTATTTCAGCCATTTTAGCTCTGGGTAGCGGAGCTCACCTTCGTTTTTCTCTCAACAGTTTCACTTGCAGCAGTTAAAAAATTATTTTAAAATTGAAAGAGGATAGTATGAGAATTAAAAATTGTTCCTTCGTCCCGTTTCTTTCCTCTTGTCAAGAATTTATTGCCAGATAGTGTGCCAAATTGGCAGTTTCAGACCGGAGCCAACGGGTTTCTTGCGGCAGATGTGAAATCTACAAAAGGGTCTGAGTCACAAGAGGTCGGAGAGCCGCCTGGCCGGATTTTAGGAGTTCTTTAATTGCTTTGTGACCTCCCCATGACACATTTTCAAGGTTCAGTGAATACTAGTATAATAGGTTGGTACAACAGACTCTGCCTCTTACCCAGGGTTGTTTTGAGAACTATTCGTATGCATGTAATTTGTAAGTTGAAAAACAATTTCTTGGCTACGTGAGGAAGATATTCCCCTCCTATCATTCTCATTTACCCGTTAAACAAATATTTACTGAGGCTCACTTTGTACCAAATTCTGTACTAGGGATACAAACAAATAAAAGACATATTGTACCATTGTTTTGGCAAAACAAACTCCTTGCCCTTATGGCGTTTACTTTCGGGTGGAGACAAGAAAATAGACAAAATGTTTATTAGTGATAAGTACTAAGAAGAAAAATAAATATGCGCTATTTCGACAAGGTGATTAACAACTTGTAAAATTCATGAACCTAATCTCCTCAGCTATTGTTAATTGTGATTTACGATAATCCTCTAACCGTGATAAAGGTTTGCGTTTTATGTGGGTAATAAAACAGCTTGGCAGCACACAGGTCTTATTCACTCTGAAAATGGCAGGAAAACACTGGAGAAATATGTCGCTTGAGATAGTGAACAGATCGAGCATGATCAATTTAATCTTACTTTAGATCTTCACCCAATTTGATCAGCTAGCAAATAAGTTCTCTATTTAGTTCCCTTAGTGCTATTTTTCCCCTAGAGCTTCTGTTACTAGCAAAGAGAAGGCATTCACAACACAGTACCTGAATAAACGAAGTACCTTTTTAAGTCCAAGTGACTTGCTTCAAGATTATTGATTAGGGCTTCCCTGGTGGCACAGTGGTTGAGAGTCCGCCTGCCGATGCCGGGGACACGGGTTCATACCCCGGTCCGGGAAGATCCCACATGCCGCGGAGCGGCTGGGCCCGTGAGCCGTGGCCGCTGAGCCTGCGCGTCCGGAGCCTGTGCTCTGCAACGGGAGAGGTGACGACAGTGAGAGGCCCGTGTACCGCAAAAAAAAAAAAAAAAAAAAAAAAAAAAAAAAAAAAAAAAAAAAGATTATTGATTAAAGTTTATTATCTTCAAAAAAGAAGAAACATTTCTGATTTCATGTTTTCTTTTCTTACTTATGGGGCTAGTGTTGTTTGCACAGATGTTAAATGTTTTGAAGCAGTAGAGTTACCTTGTCACATCCTTGGGAAGATATGCTTAGTGTGGAGGGAGGAGAGGTTTCATTGACTTTGAAACCAATTGGGAATTTATTGCAGTTGTTTAAGCAAAAAGTGATGAAGGCTGGAATTAAGAAAGAGGGACAGAGAAGGGGTGTATGACAGATAAACGACTAAGGAGGAATTTACAGGTTTTAATGACTGATGACTATCACTGATAAGGATGAGGGAGGCACCCAGGATAATCCCTCTGTTCTGAATTGAGTGAAACTGGGTGGATAATTGCACCATTAATTTAGAGATAGATTACAGGACGAGATACAAATGTGGGGGAAGTAGGTAAAACTCAGTAAGAAGTGTTAAATTGTAAGTTCTCTGCTTCTAAGACCTTGGAGCATAGGACAGATAAGATAAAAAGTCATGAATCACAAATCCTAATGCTGTATATACACTACAAGTTTTTTTTTTTTTTTTTTTTTTGCAGTACGCGGGCCTCTCACTGTTGTGGCCTCTCCCGTTGCGGAGCACAGGCTCCGGACGCGCAGGCTCAGCGGCCATGGCTCACGGGCCCAGCCGCTCCACGGCATGTGGGATCTTCCCGGACCGTGGCACGAACCCATAACCGCTGCATAGGCAGGCAGACTCTCAACCACTGCGCCACCAGGGAAGCCCTATACACTACAATTTTTATTAAAGGCTGCTGACTGGTTTCTTATCCTCCACTTGCTGGCTAAGTGGAGAGTGGGTTATGGGGGAGAAAAATCAGACTCGAGGACTAAAAATATTTTATTTCTTTTTAGTTAAAATAAATACCCTCACCCTGTCTTACTGAAACTGAGCAGGACGCTGAAGGGCCCTCCGGGGTGCAAAAGCCTTTCCAGGTCCCTCATTTCTTATTTGCAGGATAAAGGCTTCAGCCTCCTAGATCTTCTCTGAGCTCCAAAGAGCAGATTCAAACAGTTGTCAATCAGGGAAGTGGGGGAATGCAGAAACAAGGGAGGAGCAGTGAAGAAACAATAATGCAGCCTTGGGGCAGGTTCCTGGTTCCTTCTCATGGAATATACATAATATCTTTAAGTTCTTCTGCAGGAACAAAATCTCCCACCCATGTGGAGGATGGTAACTTCAGGCTGAGCGCTTGATTCCTGGGGCATCGCCCTGCTGCCTCACCACCACCCAATCAGAAGAAAGTCACATACCCTGCAGCCCTCCCCCCAAATTTTGCCCATTAAAAACTTCTCCCTAAAAACCACTGGGGAGTTCGGGGTTTTTCAGCATAAACCACCCATTCTTGCTGGGCCCTGCGATAAACCTTTCTCTGCTTCAAACAAATTTTGGTTTGTTTGGCCTTACTGTCCATTGAGCACATGAACTTATGTTCAGTAACACTACTAGACTTTTCCATCAGGAGATGTGGTATGGCTGAAAGAGAGTTGAAAAGGGAGTTTGTGACCTTTATTCTCTGCCTTCCCCAACGGGGTCTTATGTGTTCACCATGTTTCCCAACAAAGGTGCTCTTCTCTGAAAGTTTGGTGACATTTTTGAACACAGGGGACCAACTTCTCAAATAGTGTTTAAGTGGCAGAAAACAAAGCAGGTATGAAGGAGTCAAGCTCTTCCTCACCCTGTTTTCTCTTGGTCTTAAAGTTTGCCATGTCAGAGAGTCCTAGAATCCCTGAGGCCTGGATAAACCCAAGACTGTAGCTGTGAGCATGGGCCAGCTTGCTTGTACCCTTCAAGACACTGCTCAGTAGTGAAGAGGACACCAGAAATATGCATGGGCAAGACACCCAGGATGGGCATCAACAGACCATGGCATGTTCTATATGACAGAGCCAGCATCTGACTCTATCTGGGTGAGAGACAAAACTGTGCCAACCTCAAAAGTTAAATCCTTCCAGCAACTGAAGGAAAATGAAGCCGTGGGTGAGAAGGGGGCTGCTCCCTCCGAGTTCTGCTGAAGGCATTTACCCGGGAGCTGGTACATGGAAGTAGAATGGAGGGATAGAAAACAGGCCACACCTTTTTCCTCTTGTTTAACATGGATGTTTCTTCTTTCTTTTTTTTTTTTTTTTTTTTGTGGTACGCGGGCCTCTCACTGTCGTGGCCTCTCCCGTTGCGGAGCACAGGCTCCGGACGCGCAGGCTCAGTGGCCATGGCTCACGGGCCCAGCCGCTCGGCGGCACGTGGGATCTTCCCGGACCGGGGCACGAACCCGTGTCCCCTGCATTGGCAGGCGGATTCTCAACCACTGCGCCATCAGGGAAGCCCTCTTCTTCTTTCTTTCTTTCTTTCTTTCTTTCTTTCTTTCTTTCTTTCTTTCTTTCTTTCTTTCTTTCTTTCTTTTAATAGTAGTGCTGCTCTTTATTTATTTGTTAAATTAAAAAATTTTAATATATTTTATTTTATCTATTTTTTAAAAATTAAAATAATTGTATACCGTTTTTAAAGGTTACTTTCCATTTGCAGCTATTACAAAATACTGGCTATATTCTCCATGTTCTACAATACATCCTTGAGCCTATCTTACCCCAATAGTTTGTACCTCCCACTCTCCTACCCCTATATTGCCCCTGCCCACCCCCACTGGTAACCACTAGTTTGCTCTCTGTATCTGTGAGTCAGCTTCTTTTTTGTTATATTCATTAGTTGTATTTTTTAGATTCCACATGTAAGTGATATCATACAGTATTTGTCTTTCTCCATCTGACTTATTTCACTTAGCATAATGCCCGATGCATCCATCTATGTTGCTGCATATGGCAACATTTCATTATTTTTCATGATTGAGTAGTATTCCTTTGTGTATATTTATATATCACAACTTCCTTATCCATTCATCTGTTGATGGACACTTAGGTCACTTTCATACCTTGACAATTGTAAGTAATGCTGCTATGAATATATGAACAGTGGAATGCATGTGTCTTTTTGAATTAGTGGTGTTTTTTTTTTTTTTTTTGATACCTACCCAGGAGTGGAATTGCTGGGTCATATGGTAGTTCTATTTTTAGTTTTTCGAGGAACCTGCATATTGTTTTCCACAGTGGCTGCACCAGTTTCCATTCCCACCACAGTGTATGAGGGTTCCCGTTTCTCCACATCCTTGCCAACATCTGTTATTTGTGTTCTTCTTAAAAAAAATAAAATTATTTATTTATTTGTTTATTTATTTTAATTTTGGCTGTGTTGGGTCTTTGTTGCTGCACGCAGGCTTTTCTCTAGTTGCGGTGAGGGGGGCTACTCTTCATTGGGATGTGCGGACTTTTCATTGCGGTGGCTTCTTTTGTTGCGGAGCACGGCCTCTAGGTGCGTGGGCTTCAGTAGTTGTGGCATGCAGGCTCAGTAATTGTGGCTCGCGGGCTTAGTTGTTCCGCGGCATGTGGGATCTTCCCGGACCAGGGCTCAAACACATGTCCCCTGCACTGGCAGGCAGATTCTTAACCACTGTGCCACCAAGGAAGCCCTTGTGTTCTTTTTAATGATAGCATTCTGACAGGTGTGAGGTGATATCTCTTTATGGTTTTGATTTTGCATTTCCCTGATGAATAGGAATGTTGAGCATCTTTTCAGGTGCCTGTTGGCCATCTGCATTTCCTCTCTGGAAAAATGGGAAAACTGGATAGCTACATGTAAAAGAATGAAATTAGAACATTCTCTGACATCATATACAAAAATAAACTCAAAATGGATTGAAGACCTAAATGTAAGACTGGATACTATAGAACTCCTAGAGGAAAACATAGGCAGAACACTTTTTGACATAAATCACAGTAGTATTTTTTTGGATGCATCTCCTAAAGTAAAGGAAATAAAAGCAAAAATAAACAATTAAACTTAAAAGCTTTTGCACAGCAAAGGAAACCATTGACAAAAAAAAAAAAAAAGACCGCCTACTGAATGGGAGAAAATGTTTGCAAATGAGATGACCAATAAGGGATTAATATCCAACACATATAAACAGCTCATACAATGCAACATCAAAAAAAACCCCAACCAAATTAAAAAATGGGCAGCAGAAATGAATAACGTGGATGTTTCTAATCCATATGGGGCCCAGCAGAGGAGAAAGTGCTTTGAACTTGTGGTGGAGGATGGTGATAAGTCCTAAATATGACTGGAATTGTCAGATTGTCCTGAGCTTGCCAGAATGGAATAAACTAAGCTATCTGCTTTAGGCTGACTGGGGGCTCAAAAGCAACATTGATGCCAGATTGAGAAAAAGTGTAGCTCATTTTTATACTCATTTTATTGGCAGCTTTTCAATGTACACCACTCACAGAGATGCAAACAAATGTTGTACATATGTCAAAGGGCAAGTCCATTAATGGAATAGTAACTGTGAAGGGGCAGAACACTGGAGGAATCTTGAGAATCATCTCACACTTCCTGGTCAGATTGTAAGGAGTAAACTAAGACCCAGAAATGATAATAGCTTAAGAAAACCTAACAAGGTAATGGTGGATCTGGGTCTAGAACCTACATTCCCAATGAGGGTAAAAACTGGTTCTGGACAGGTGAAAAAACTCTTTATACACAGGTAGACCTTGGAGATATCGTGGGTTTGGTTCTGGACCCCTGCAATAAAGTGAATATCGCAATAAAGTGAGTTGCATAAATATTTTGATTTCCCAGTGCATATAAAAGTTATGTTTACACTATGCTGTACTCTATTAAGTGTGCAATAATAGCATTATTTCTGAAAAAAACAAGGTACATACCTTAATTAAAAAATACTTTATTGCTAAAAAATACAGACCATCACCTCATCTTCAGTGAGTCATAGTAGTAACATCAAAGATAGTGCACTGATCACAGATCACCAAAACAAATATAATAATACTGAAAAAGCTTGAGATATTCTGAGAATTAAACAAAATGTGACACAGAGACATGAAGTGAGCAAATGTTGCTGGAAAAATGCCACCGACAGAATTGCTCACCACAGGATTGCCACAAACTTTCAATTTGTAAAAAATGCAGTAGCTGCAAAGTGCAATAATATGAGGTATGCCTGGATATATATATATATATATATATATATGTATATCTCACAGTTATACATTACATACAGTACATGTGCCAGTATATCTGTGGCATTAAAATTTCATGGGGGAAGGCAATTAGGAAAAAAGTGTCTGAAATGGCTCATTAGGGAAGCGATCATGAGAAACTTTGATCTAGAATTTAGGACTCCTTTGACTCATGGTGGTCCACTCTGGTAGCAGACCTGCTCAGCAGAAAAATCTTACTTTTCCATCTATGATTCTATCAGTGAGATGTTATTTGAGGTAATTTTATGATCTCTTGATAAAAATTCCATATCTGTATTCTTTGTGTTCCAATATATTATTTCTAACTGCTTTGGGACATCTCCATCTAACTTGTCTAAAACCAAGTTATAGCTAAGGGGTGGTCCAGCAGATTGCACGTAATAGATGTACTCCAGAGCCTTCAGATTCATTTCTCCCTGAGCCTTCAGATTCCTTTATAGTAGTGCTCTCCAAATGTAGGGATTAATAGGTCCTAGGTCCTCATGCCAGTAGCAATGTCATCAGCACCCCTGAGCTTGTTAGAAATGCAAATTCAAGGCCTTCCTCAACTTACTGGATCAGAATTTCTGGGTCTGGGGCCCAGGAAACTCTTTAACCAAATCTACAGGTGATATTTATGCATGTTAAAAATTAAAAATCACTTTTCAACAGTATGCTAGAGAAATTTTGCCATCTCATACTCATAGTATAGGTTATTGTTTAGTCCAAGCTTCAGTTAACCAACTAGAAAGCTATAAAGACACTTCCACAAGCTCACACTAACACACTTAATTCCTGAATGCCAGGGAAGTGCATCCATATTGATAATCAAACTATACATTTTATTTTCTTTAACACCTTTAGAGTCTACTTCCATAAATGCTAACCAGACTACTGATCGTACCAATTGATGAGATCCTATTTCTCCTTGGTGTGTAATATGTCTCTCCGAGAACAGGCTTTGTACCTCTTCATCTGGGCTATGCTGAAATCTGACTTGATTTATTTAGATTGACAGGAATGGAGGGTGTGCTTGTAATAAAGCATTGTCACCCAGATATTTCAGTCTGGGCCACATGATCAGAAACCCAAAAGTGTGGGGTCCATATGGATATTTTTTAAAAAAAGCTAACAGTGTTGAAATAGTTTGTTAACTATTAGAATTATACTGTTTTAGCAATAATACAGAAAGTAGGCCAAAAGAATAGTTCAATAATAGCTAAAGCTTATTGAATTCTACTATGTGCAGACATTACTAGTTTTTGGTCATTTTATTATTTATTTATTATTTATTATATTGTGTGCTCTTGTAAGATGGCCTCAGAGGCTTGACTCTGCCCTATCCCCTTACCTCCCTGCCACCCCCACCACCCCGCCACCAAGAATTTAAATCTCCTGATTGGATTTGACCAAGGATGCTTTTTCAGGTGGTGTGTGGGCGGGTAAAAAGGACAAACAGGGATTTCCCTGGTGGCACAGTGGTTGAGAATCTGCCTGCTAATGCAGGGGACACGGGTTCGAGCCCTGGTCTGGGAAGATCCCACATGCTGCGGAACAACTAGGCCCGTGAGCCACAACTACTGAGCCTGCGCGTCTGGAGCCTGTGCTCCGCAACAAGAGAGGCCGCGATAGCGAGAGGCCCGCGCACCGCGATGAAGAGTGGCTCCCGCTTGCCACAACTAGAGAAAGCCCTCGCACAGAAACAAAGGCCCAGCACAGCCAAAAATAAATAAATAAACAAATGTGGGTTTAAAAAAATCGTTAAAAAAAAAAAGGGCAAACAAATTAAGGGTTTTCAAGGGAGGGATTATAATGATGGACCATAGGATTTAGGCTGGGTCAGGATGGATGTGAGAATGGTGAGAGAAACTAAAAACCTGCTATAGTTAATGGGCTGGAAGTTTTGGGATTTGTATTGTTGCTTGAGTTGGTGATTTCAATGAAATGAGGTTGTAGTAAAAAAAAATTTGGATACGTGAAATTCAGAAATTGGAGGAAGAGCTGTTGATGGTAATGGCAAGGTCATGAGTATGACCATGGGATAAGTGACTGAGGTATGGTGGAAGAAAAGATGATTATTAGTGACAGAGAGCTGAGAGGTCTAGGTGTTGGACAGATCTTCCAATGGATGCTGATACACTGAGAATGGCGACATGACTAGGGGTGGAAGGGAGGGTGGGTATGTAAGTACAATAATGGCCCCCTAAAAATGCCCATGTTCTAATCTGTGGATTCTGTGAATATGTTTCCTTACATGGCAAAAGGGACTTTGTATATATTATTAAGTTAAGGATCTTCAGATGGGGAGTTTACCCTGGATTATGGGGCTAAGGGGAAAATAGTCACAAGGGTTATTGTAAGAGTGACGCAGTAGGATCAGAGTAAGAGAAGGAAAGGAGATGTAATGATGGAGACAGACATTGGAGTGATATGGGGTTATGGCCCAAGGAATGTGGGCAGCCTCTTGGAGCTAGGAAAGGCAGAGAAATAGATTCTCCCCTTGTAGGAGGTAGCACCTCCAGAAGGAATGCAGCCCTTTCTGAAACCATTTTAGACTCCAGAACTGTGAGGTAATAAATTTGTGTTGTTTTAAGCCAATAAGTTTGAGGTAATTTGTTAAGCAGTCATAGGAAATTAACACAGCAGATATTAGAGTCATTAATGAATTAGGGAGAGAGATGGTAGTGGTTAGGAGGTGGGGTGGTAAAGGACAGAATTAAGGAGGAAACACCTGATACATACATTCAAATGTTGCTGGGGTTTTAGAAGGAGGAAGGGAACTTACAGGTGATGTATCATGAGTTCCAGGGCTCATGATGGAAGGTTTGGGAAATAAGATTGGATTAGGATGGGTCTAGATCACTATAGGGACATGTTGATGGAGAACCTGGAGATTTTGGGTTTCTGTGGCACCTGGAAAACAAGGAAGAGAGACAAGAGTCCTGAGGTCTGTTATCTCTAGGTAGTTTCATTTACTTACTCAACATATATTTATTCAGCACCTACCCTGAGGAGGGACTGTTATGGGCATGAATGGTTTGGTGACCCATGGGAAAGTTAGTGCATCCTTCTGGGGACTCCTGGTGGCTGTTATTTTGAATGCCAGAAATTTGAGTTGCTCTAAAATATTCCTTTTCCTTTTCTGTGGGCAAAGTGGTATGACAGGCTGGATGGGTTGAGGGGAGAGGAGAAGGAAAGAATGTTGATGGCAGTGATGTCTTATTTGCAATAGGAAGCTTGGGACTTTCACTTTCTCCAGTGGCTTGATGGGCTGGAGAAAAGACAAGCCACCTAAAATGAAAGAAGAATCAGACTGGCATCAGATTTTTTATTCACCACATTAGATGCTAGAAGTCAGTGGAGCAATGACTTTAAAGCTCTGAAGAAATAGAACTGAGGACCTGAAAGTTTATACTAGGCAAGAATATAAATTGAGTATGAGTGAGGGCTGGACTTTGCTCTGGGATAGATTCGTTGCCTTTCCTCCACTGTGCTCTGTATTGCAGGAGACTTTTTCTGTAGGCTGTGTTTCCCAGGCTCCTGTTTTACTGCCTTCTGGTTGGGTTCAAGCAGTGAGAGCACACAGGAGGAATGAAGATACAAGGATATAATTCCTCCCAATCCCTCCCACCCCTCCCCCTGCAGTGGAATCTGACCTTTGCTGTGTGTTCTCTGTGGCTCCAGTTTCTCCTCGGTTACATGGCCCAGGGGTGGGACCTGCGAACACCACCTCTTGCTTTGTCCCTCCAGCCTAAGGATGACTGTGAATGTCCACAGTCTGTAATAATTGGGTTGCCTTTCTCCTTGTTTGGTTTCTTAGTTCTTCCATTATTTATGTAACCAATTTTTTCCATTAAATTTCCTCTGTTTAAATGCTTTAGTGGCTTTACTTTTCCTGTTAGGAATTTGAGTGATATGGCAAGATAAGGATATTTTTGGGAATTCATGGAATCAGAAAGTTTATCTCTGGCATAAACCTTCTCAGGAAGTTTTATGATGATATACTCTAGAAAAGCAAGGGAGGAATTCAAGAAAGAGGCTGGATCCACTCCAAGAGGGAGCAGTGGATCCAATTCCAGAGGGCAGTGAAGGAAAATCCAGGATAAGAACTGCCCCAGGCCTGTAGCACAAACATATCAGCTTGAAGTAGGAGTACAGAGGGCTCCAAAAAAAGGCAATTAACCACCCCCCCAAAAAAAAACCTATGTAAGACCACAAGCTGTTGTGATCCAAATTTGAAGCAAAATAAGATATGCAATGATTTTTTTTTTTTTTTTTTTTAGATACGCGGGCCTCTCACTGTTGTGGCCTCTCCCGTTGCGGAGCACTGACTCCGGACGCGCAGGCTCAGCGGCCATGGCTCACGGGCCCAGCTGCTCCGCAGCATGTGGGATCTTCCCGGACAGGGGCACGAACCCGTTTCCCCTGCATCGGCAGGCGGACTCTCAACCACTGCGCCACCAGGGAAGCCCCGATATGCAATGATTTTAAACATAATTGATAGACTATAAGAGAACCCATTTCACCTTGACACAAGGATCATTCTTCTCACCATGGCCCAGGGGTTGTGACATTGGACTTGTAAAAAAGGAAATATAATCATAGCATTATATTTGGCTTTGCAGTAAAAAATATTGAGTCATATTAATGTAAATGCTCTTTATTGTTTTCTTTTTAGCTCTTAAAGTCAAACTAAATTCAAAGAATAGGAGACCTGGGGCTTCCCTGGTGGCTCAGTGGTTGAGAGTCCGCCTGCCGATGCAGGGGACACGGGTTCGTGCCCCGGTCCGGGAAGATCCCACATGCCGTGGAGCGGCTGGGCCCGTGAGCCATGGCCGCTGAGCCTGTGAGTCCGGAGCCTGAGTGAGAGGCCCGTGTACCGAAAAAAAAAAAAAAAAAAAAAAAAAGAATAGGAGACCTGATTATGGTTGCAGCAGAGAATATAAACGTAACAACCTCGGTATTGTAAAAGTGCAAATGCAGAAGGTCAAGGGAAGAAAGTTGAAAAGAGGTATGAGGAAATAATATTCTCCTTTTGCAAAGGGAAGAATGAGCCAACTAAAGCTGATAGAATAAGTAGAGGACCACTATATAATTTAAAACGATTAAGATAACCAATAGTAGACTTCGAAACAGTGTTGTAATTGTCAAACATTATGAGATGCAGGAGTAGCATACCTGATTTCAAGAAATACTTCCTCCAATTGTCAAATCAAGAAAGAGGCTGTGGGACTTCCCTGGTGGTGCAGTGGTTAAGAATCCGCCTGCCAATGCAGGGAACACGGGTTCGAGCTCTGGTCTGGGAAGATCCCACGTGCTGCGGAGCAACTAAGCCCGTGCGCCACTACTATTGAGCCCGCGCACCACAACAAAGAGTAGCCCCCACTCGCCGCAACTAGAGAAACCCCGCGCGAAGCAATGAAGACCCAACGCCGCCAAAAATAAATAAGTATATAAAAAAGAAAGAAGGAAAGAAAGAGGCTGCTTCTGGGGTAGGCGCTGCAGAGCAGGAATGGGGGCAGGCTATGTTTCTTTCCAGCCTCAGTTCTCTTTTATTCTTTAATTTGTGTCCACGAAGTTTTGAAACACTTTGGAGTAAAAGAGAAAAACAGTTATCAGAATTTATCTCTGGGAAGTAAAACTGTATTTTCCCCCTTCTTTTTGCTTTATCCTTTGAATTATCTATATGAGCATCTATTTACTTTTCCATGAAAGCATTTGTTTACTTTTATAAAAACAAGAGCAAGTATTCCACTTTTCTTCATGCTGGAGAGTTAAGTCCAGACTCTTTATTACCAAGAGCCAGTAGCAGGTGGTGATTCTGGGCATGGTTGAAACCCTACTGGCTATGTGATCTCAAGTCAAGTTATGTAACCTTGCTATACTTCAGTTTCTTATCTGTGAAATTGAGATATTAAATATAGTACCTACCTTTTGATGACTGTTCTGAGGATGACATGAGTTAATTTATAGAAGGTTTGGGGACTGGAACCTGACACATTGCAGACACTATGCAAGTGTTTTCTATTTTATTACTTTGCTGTCTAAGATTCTTTATTATCTGGCTCCAGGATACCCTTCCAAATGTGTCTCTCTTTCTACTTTCTGAACTGTTTGCTATTCTTCATACATAAATTGTGTTTTCCCACTTTTCCCTTTTGTCCTAAATCTCTTCATTTCCAAATCAAACTTTTCTTCAAAGTCCAGCTCATGTACCACTTTTCCATGTAACTTTACCTGATCTTCCAGCTAGAAGTGCCTCCGCTACACATCACAGTTTTTATCTGTGCCATGAAGAGTTTTATGGCATTTAATACTTCCTACGCTGTATTCTGTTATTTATGAATATATTTATACATTTTTCCAATTAGGTTGGATGCTCCAAGGACAGAGTGAGTAAGTATTTTATTTTCAAGTACTTGGCAGACAGTAGATGTCTCCAAAATGTTTTGAAGGTACATTGAGTTAGAGAAGAAAAGGACAAACAATGCAATATCCTAGTTAAAATAAAAGGCTCAGTAACGCTTTCCCCCTCTAGTAGAATTGTGCTTGTTTCACTTTTGTTTTTCTCTTACAATAGGCTGGGATAAGACTCAGAAGCAGCCTTGATAATAAACCACATTTTCCATTTCTAATAACCCTTTAGTAGCTCAGTGCTGAAGCTCATTAGAGTGAGGTCTCTTTGTTTACTGAACAAAGACCACAGTTTTTCACTAAACTGATGACTCATTCCTTTATGATGTTTGATCCGGTTCACTTTTTGCAGAAACAGCCTGTTTGCTGTTGGCACAATTTTTTATTTTTGTTTCTATAGGTGGCGCTAGCTGTGTGTGTGTTTAAGCCACAAACTGGGCTGAAAATTAACCTTGTTTAGAAATAACTGAATGTCCATTTGCTCTCAAGCTTTTTGCTTCTTTGTATTTATTTACTCTTAGAGAATTGCTCTAAGCAAGGCACTGGAGATGCTGCTCTAAGATAGGTCATTAAAACCAGGTCCATTAACCTGGGATCACCTTCAACATCTTTGGGTAGTTCAGGTTTTAAGGAAAATATTAATAATAAAAAATCTTAAATTATTTATAGTGATTCTGAATCTATTATGCTATAACATTAATTTAAACAAATCATGTACTAATCATGCCTAGCTAAATACAGAATGCTAATTTATTAACATTAATGGAAATACTCCTAGCATTTCATATTTGATAATACTTCATGCCTAACTTCCCTGCAGCCTTTTTATTTTACCTCTAAGTAATAATGCTGACATTTCTTCTTTCAATATTCTTTTTGTATTATGAATGTGAGCATTTGATATTATTATGCTGAAGGCAATATTTTATGTTTGAAAAATAATTTACAGCAAGGATTTAAAGGTGAGCATCTTGTGCTTTGGCCCATGAGTCCACGGTCTAAAGAAATCTAGCAATAAGCTCATTGAGATTGAGTAAATGAGAGTCAGTATTCTCTGCTTCTTTTTGCAAAATGCATTTCTTAGTGTTCTTGAAACACACACACACACACATGTGCATGAACATACATTGTCTATATGTAAGAAGTTGATTATGTTAGCTTAATGAGAGGGGAGTAACATCAGCGAAATCATGGATTCATGGAGAGAAGTGTAGCCAATATACATGGCGCTCATTGCAGGAGAAGGTGAGTAGCATTTCTATAAGCAGGGATATCTTCATGGGCCAGTGATCTATACAGTCACATAGACCCCTTTGCTTAGAGAAAGCCAGTACTTGGTTTAATGTTCTGCTTTTGCTGTCTTGAAAATGTTCAAAAATTATTAAGAATTTCTTCTTGCACTGGACCTCGCAAATCATGTAGGCAGTCCTGTCTTTAGGCTTAATAGCTTTCAAGACAGTTGCAGGGCTACAGTGGAGAATTTGCAATAGATGTCATACCCTATGCGACTATCTTCAAGGCTTTGAGATTGAATGAAATGGAGAATCAGTGAGATTCCCTGAAAATAGCCCCAGCACAGGGTCATTGTCAATGGGCTGTGGAGGAGCCTTCTTTGAAGAGTTCGAGCAGTTGGCAGCTGAAAACTCTGCAACTAGCCTTCCTCACCCAGGTTTCAAAACACACACTCAGCATGCTCATGCTGAGAACTTTTTTAAATTAAGGATTTCTGACACTTTTCCAGAAATACTCCTATCACCTCCCATTGCATTCAATTCCTGAATGGATGTCTGAAACACTTCTTTTCTGGTAGGTAGAGCATGTTTCTTGGACATTCCTGCTAAGTAAGACAATAAAAAAAGGCAGAACTAAAAGTCACCTATATATTTAGCCCAGTGCAGTGGCAACACACCTATAATTGCATTAGCAAATAGGGTGGTTTTGAACTTTGGAATTGGAACTCATAACTACATTGCTGGTATCCTTTTGCAGAAAGAGATGACTTTTATCAGCTGTTCACATGGTTGTGTTCATCAGCAGAAAATAAATGAGTCTGTGCTTAATACAATTTTTCCTTGGAGTGAGCTTGCACTGAAGTTTTAAAAATTAGATCAGGGGGAAAAAAATCTGAGCATGCCATGGTTTTCCCTCCTGCTCTGTATTCTAGATGCCTCTCCCGACACGTTACACAGGGTTTCAGGGCCTTATCTATTGCAGCTATTTACATTTATATTTAATAAGAGAATCTTCTCTGTTCTAGGCTTTATAATATATATGTTTCAGCAGGGATTACCATGGACTTAGGAACAGAGTTTATTTTTGTTTTGTTTTTTTGTTTTTGACTGCACCGTGTGGCTTGTGGGATCTTAGTTCCCTAACCAGGGATCGAACCCACGCCCTCAGCAGTGAAAGTGTGGAGTCCTAACCACTGGACCGCCAGGGAATTCTTGGAAACAGAGTATCTGAGAACATATTTAGCGTGTTGGGGTTCCTGACCCTTGTCCTCAAAAGAAACTAGAATAATATTTAGATCCAAATCCTTTTTAAAAAAATTAATTCTTGTGAGTGCTTCAAAGCTCAGTCTTTATATATATATATATATATATATATATATTTATTTATTTATTTATTTATTTATTTATTTATTTGGCTGTGCTGGGTCTTAGTTGTGGCGTAGGAATCTTCGTTGCCGCCTGCGGGACTTTGTTGCCGCGCAGAATCTTTAGTTTCGGCATGCGGGATCTTTTAGTTGTCACATGCGAATTCTTAGTTGTGGCATGTGGGATCAAGTTCCCTGACCAGGGATCGAACCCGGGCCCCCTGCATTGGAAGGGCGGAGTCTTAGCCACTGGACCACCAGGGAAGTCCCCAAATCCTTTTCTATGTGGAAACATTTACGTTCATCATTCATTCATTCTTCATTTACCATTTATTCTTAGTTCTTGATTTTGAAATGAATATGAATTTGAAGCTTCCCTTCCAGAGAAAGGAAGGAATTTGTTAAAAGCTGTAGGTTTATTAGTATCCACTTGAAATATGCAGCTTCCTTTGAGGCTAATTACAAGGAAGGAAGTTATCCTATATTACAGAACTATCAGGTTTCGCATAGCAGATTGGCGCTAAACAGCTTGCACAATTGCCATAAGATTTGAATCATTAAGATAGTGGGGATATAACATTTGCTTGCTGTTGCCAGTGTATGAGTACTCATGAGCCAGTGCCTCTGAGTGGTAGAGTGGGGCTTTTTGTTCAGAAGTCCTTAACGACACACACACTGAGGAATCGTCTATGAATAATTTTACCACAAAGCAATTCTTTATCTTCCCGTTTTTGCAAGCGATCTTGATATTTAATTATACATTTTTAAAAGTTTGCGGTTAGAAAAGGCAACATGGGGCTTCCCTGGTGGCGCAGTGGTTGAGAATCCGCCTGCCAATGCAGGGGACACGGGTTCGTGCCCCGGTCCGGGAAGATCCCACATGCCACGGAGCAGCTGGGCCCGTGAGCCATGGCCACTGAGCCTGTGCTTCCGGAGCCTGTGCTCTGCAACGGGAGAGGCCACAACAGTGTGAGGCCCGCATACCGAAAAAAAAAAAAAAAATAGAAAAGGCAACATGGAAAAACTGTCAATTTCAGTTAATTTCAGGTGTGAGATAAAAACACCTGAAATAAAAACTAGGGTTAATATTTTCTTCCTAATTTAGGGTTTCATAAATATAAGATATAATGTTGTTCTTATAGTAAAGCAATTTATTTGCAATTTTTTATAGTCTCATTTTAAAAAGTGATTAAAATAATAAAGGAAGGAACTATGGAAATATTTGGGAGGTAACTGTCAGATAAAATCAGTATTTCTATAGAAAAATATGCTAAAAGTTTATTTTTCTTTTCAATAAAAGCACTTAGCAAAGGTACCCAGATCCCTTTGATTTTCTTTGTCCCTTCTTTAGTTCTCTGTGACAAATTCCCAGGTCCAGGAGGAATATTTTGTCATTTGGTTTAATCTTTTTCCAAAAAAGGATGCTGTCTAGAGCTGGGATATTCAATGAGCAACCGAGGTTATCCCAGAGACTTGTAAAAAGTAAACACGCTGCAATAAAAACCAAAAACAACAACAAAAACAAAAACTATTGATATACACAACAACATGGATGAATCTTAAAATAATGATGCTGAGTGGAAGAGCCAGACCCCTCCGAAAAGAAGAATATGATGCCATTTATATAAAACTCTAGAAAATGTGAACTATTCTGAAGTGAAAGGAAGCCAGTCAGTGGTTGCCTGGGGAGGGCGGAGGCAGAGAGAGGCAAGAGGAAGGGATTACAACAAAGGGGCATAAAGAAACTTCTGGGGTAACAGATATGTTCTCCATCTTGATTATGGTGATGGTTTCATGTGTGTGTACATATGTCAAAAATTTCCAAGTTGTACACTTTAAATATGTGCAGTTTTTGTACATCAATTATACTTCAAAATATACACATTTTTTTGGTGTTAATTATACCAAAAAAAAAAACCCCACCCTAAACTAAGTGCTCTGCAGAATTAAACATAAGAAAAACAAAGCAACCTATGATCCCAGTGGTCAGAGATAAACACTGTTAATGTAATGGTTAGGTACTTCTAGAACCTCTTCTGTGAATGTAGAGTAATCACTGTTGGTCTATCCATCTATCACTTTCATTGATCTATCTTCCTGTTCCCCCAATATATATGTATCCATAAGGTCATTTTACTACTTTTAGGATTGCTGTTTTCATGTACTCTGCTGTCCGTCCTCTCCCCTAGAGAAGGGATTGGGTGGGACCGCCCAAATCTTCCCCTCATCCCTTCCCTTCTATGTCTGAGGTGTTTGCCCATGAACTTGAGCCTGCCTGGGAACTGCAGCACCGCACACCCACATCTACAAATCTACCTCAGGACCTTCGGCCACAGAATAGTAACTCCAACTTCAAGATGTTAGCATCTTCAGACATGGCACTCTTGAGTTTTGAAAAGTGGTATTTACCTGACTGTGGACAATTTCTAGAGCAGAGTCCGTCACTAGCCTTGGGCGTAGTTGCTGTGATCCTTTCCATCCAGGCAATTTTACATCTGGTTCCGCTGGCTGGAATTGCAGGGTGTTCCACGGTGCTCTTCAGCATCTCGGGAAGAAAAGCTTTCGACGGTATTGCAGTCCTTTCTGACCCACAATGATTGCTTGTCTGCTCCTGGGGCTTCTAGTAGCTCTTTACCTCATTTGAGTATGAAGTTTACCCTTCTGCTACTTCAAGTTGATATTCTTTAAACAAAAAAAAAAATAGAGGTTGGTCACCCTGTACTTCTGCAACCAAGAGAGAAAGGAAAAAGAGACAGGGATTGAGAAACAGAATTTCATTTGCTCTCTTTATTTCTTTTATTTCAGAACCCTTCACTTACCTCCGGGCCCATCTGTCTGTTCTCTCTGCTCTCTTTACTAAGGCATTAGTTTTTAAAGGAAAGGATTTTGGGACCCAAAAAGTCAATAGGACTCAAAGAATTGTCAACATACACATTTCAGAAGCTAACCAATCTCAATCAACCTCAAAGAAGCACGGCTAACACTTGTCTATAAAGAAAAGCTATTTCAACTGTTTGCCAAAGCATAGATCTATGAGCCAATTTTATTTGCCATCTTCACAGACACTGTGTTATTAAAGTCATTCACCTGCTGGGAATATTTTCAAAAAAAATTATTCCCCTATGGGAAATTATAAAAAATTTAGAATGACACATTTTAACTACTGAATATTAATGCAACCTTTTCTAACTACTAATAAAAGAATCAAATCCCTGTTTGTGAATATATTAAAAAGTTAGACCAGGCTATTTCATATGCAACCAGTAATTTTTTCACTGTGACATTCATTTTCACTTTAGAATTTAGACAGGATTATAACGGGACTGATAAAAGCAGAACTATACACTTTGAAATGTGTGTAAGTGTGCACATTTTTGGCTTCATGACAATTGAGTGTAGTGTTTGCTTTTGAGGTCAATGAGTTCAGAGTCCTCAATTCCATGTGTGACATAAACCATCATAGGGTATTACTCCCCATCAAGAGGTTCAATTACGCGGGTGGTAAAATTAAGTTGATTACCTTGACTTAGCTATGACATGTGATTTGACATAATTTGGCTGTTCCAGTGAATAGATCGGAATTATATTGATTCAGTAAAGACTAGTGGTTTAGGAATTGGGAAACCTGGATTTTAGTCCTGTGTCCATTTATAATAAAATTGGGCAATTATCGGTGGGTCTCGTGTTTTGTGTGTGTGAGTGTATGTGAGTGTGAGTGTGTATGAGTGTATTTGTGTGTATGTTTATAAAAAAACGGTACAAGGTAAGACATTTAGCGTAGCTGAAACATTGGGTGTGTTATGAGTAGTGGTAGAAGATAGAGGTGTACGAATAGGTCAGATCATAAGAGACATTATATGTCATGCTAAAGAAAATGTATTTTATTTTACAGGTACTAGGGAAACACGCATTTTTAAAACCTTTTAATTTGAAATAATTTTAGACTTATATAAGAGTTGCAAAAATAGTACAAAGTCCCATATGCTGTTTACCCAGCTTCCTGTGATGTCAATGACTTATATATTTATCAAAACTGAGAAATTTTCATTGGTACAATACTAATAACTAAATGATAGACTTTGTTTAGGTTTTTATCAGTTTTCCCATTAATTTTTTTCTTCTGTTCCATGATCCAATCCAGGATACCACATTGCATTGGGTTGTCATGCCTCTTCAGTATTCTCTTATCTGTGACAGTTTTGCAGACTTTCTTTGTCTTTCCTGACCTTCACATGTCTGAAACGTGCTGGTCAGGTGTTTTGCAGCTGTCTCTCAATTTAGGTTTGTCTGAAGTTTCCTCACGATTAGATTGAGGTTATGCTTTTTTTTTGGCAAGAATACTACAGAAGTGAGTTGCCCTTCTGAGTGCATCATAGCAAGTGGTACTTGATGTTGATATGTTATTATTGGTGATTTCAACCTCATTCATTTGGCTAAGGTGGAGTATGCCAGGTTTATCCACTGTGAAGTTATTTTTTTCCTTTGTGATTATTAAATATTCTGAGAGGATGTTCTTTGACACATACAAATATCCTGCTTCTCCTTAATTTTCTGCCCACTAATTTTAGCATTTATCCATGGATCTTACCTGCAGCCATTACTATTGTTGTGTTCGAATGGTGGTTTCCTATTTCCATTATTCCTTCTACACTTATTAATAGGAATTCTCCTGTAAAGAAGAGTCAAAATTATTTTGAGGAATGATTACTGTGATGCTAATATGTGGATGAGAGATTGGAAGGAAGCAAGACTGGGGGCAGAGAGACTACAAGTTAGGAGACTTGAAATAATTTAGGAGAGATGACAAGAGCCTGGACTGAGGCAAGTGCAACACAGGTAGGTAATTAATATGAGAACTATTTCAGAGGCAGAATCAAGAGAACATGATGACTTATTAGATGTGAGCAAGGAAGGCAGGCATCAAGTATGGCAAGAGGTTTCTGTCTTGGAGATAAGGAATAGTGGAGGAATAAGTGATTTTGGAAGAAGAGAGCTAAGAAAAACTCAAGTAGGGACATGCAGAGTGGAGGAAACCTCATGGGACATTCACAGAGTGTTGTGTGATAAGTTGGTCATACAAAAGGCTGGAGCTTTGAAGAGAGGCCTGGCACAGAAATACAGAGCTGCAAGTTATCAGTGGGTTGGTGGGAGTTGGACTCATGGAGATGCATGACCTCATCCACGAAAAGTATGTAGAGGCAGGGGAGTCATAGCAGGCTAAGTATCACCAACATAAAGTCAGGGAGAAGAAAAGGAACTCACACAGACAGAATGAAAATGGGCACTAGAACAGTAGGAGGAAAACTAACGCAGTGGGAAAATGCAGGCCAAGTGAGGAAAAGTCTCATGGAGGGGGGGATGTTCACCAGCATCCAGGTTACAGAGAAGTCAGGTAGGAGAAAGACTGAAACAATATGGCAGCTATGAGTTTACATCACCAGAGCAATTTCAGCACAGTAGTGAGGGCAGGCCCTATAGATTCCTAAGGGAAGTGAAGATGGAGAGACTGTGTGTACAGACAACACTTTCAGTGAGTTTGAAGGAGCTGGGAAAGAGATAAGGGTAGCAGGAGGGGAGGGGGACTAATTTAGGAGATTATTACTATATACTCTCCCCTTTTCATACTCGTAAGTTATGGTTGTGAGTATAATATTTATTATTCATACATGAGCACGTGTAATTACCCTTATTTCTCTGGGTGGTTTATATTAAAATACACACACACACACACACACACACACAATTATCTGGTGACATTCTAGATAATTCATCATTCCACTGAATGACTGTGCTTCACCTGGCTGGCACAGAATCGCCTACAAGCCTTGCATTATTATATCTCAATTCAGTGTGTTTGGATTGAGTATTTGGCCAAGGTCTCCATGTACTCAGTGGACAGGTCAATTTGTTTTGCTTGGCCAGGCTCCTGAGTGTCCCCCAGTCCCCAGCCTTACAAATGCTTCATCATCAGCTGAACAGAGAGCAAGGTGAAAGGAGATAGTTCAGCTCAAATCTATCCCCACGAGGGAAAAAGCAATTCAAAACATATGCCCTGCTCACAGAGAAGCAAAAGCATTATCTTTGTACTCCAGCATAGAGGTCAAATTTCCCTCAGTAAACTCAATTACTTCCTTTATTCTATCTGGAAAGAAAATTTTGCCTGTAGAACAGCCTTTGAGCATGAGAAATTAACTCTGGAATATGAATCATTTGAGCTAAAAGTATAAGATATTCTGGAAGCTGAGTTTGGCCTTGTAGCTATTTATTAACATTTATAAGGAACTTCTTTTCATTGTAAAAACAATGTAATAATATTACAGAAAGTTAAGAAACATAAAAGGGAACCACTGCTAATCTTATTAGCATAGTTACTATTCTTTTGGGGTATTTTTGTGTTTCTTCTATATGCACTCATATTTTTGCGTAACTGCAATCATACAGATTATATATAGTTTTATCACTGGCTTTTTCAGTTGACTCATAAGCATTGTTCTGAGTTGCTAAGTACTCTTTATAATTATTCTTTTTAAATGATTGCATAATATTCCATGGAGTGTATGTGCCGTAAGTTAATTAAGCATTCCTCTACTGCAGAACATTTAGTCTGTTTCTAATTTATCATCATCATAAATAAGGCTGTATTAAAAAATATTGTATGCCATGGTTTTAACCCTATATTTTGTAGTGTTTTCTTAGGTTGTATTTTCAAGAGTGAGACTGCTGAGTCATAGAAGATGAACATATAAACTCTTCATATTTTCTTCCATATTGCCTTTTAAAAGAGTTTACTTAAAATGATGTCATCAACTAAGTGGGTGGGTGGAGGTGTTCAAAAGGCCAGAGCGGGTCCAGTAGGATGGCTCTCCCATGTGGACAGAGGTCGAAGGGCACTGCAAGTTCCGTCTAGGGATCTGCTGACAACAAAACTTAGTGAAGCTGAAATGCTGCTGTGAACTTCAAACTGGAGGTGGAATTCCATGTAGGAGGAACAAAAGGAAATAGGAAGTAAAAAAAAGGTCAAGGGCTTCCCTGGTGGCACAGTGGTTTAGAATCTGCCTGCTAATGCAGGGGACACGGGTTCGAGCCCTGGTCCAGGAGGATCCCACATGCCGCGGAACAACTAAGCCCAGGCACCACAACTACTGAAGCCCGAGTGCCTAGAGCCCGTGCTCCTCAACAAGAGAAGCCACCACAATGAGAAGCTTGTGCACTGCAATGAAGAGTAGCCCCTGCTCACCACAACTAGAGAAAGCCGATGTGCAGCAACAAAGACACAACGCAGCCAAAAATAAAATTTAAAAAAAAAAAAGTCAAAAGTCTGAGAGACACTTAAAAGATTGATGACGCAGTGGGGCAGAAAAAGCCAAGGTTGGGGGGAGGGTAAAGTACAACGCAATTGGAGACCATAGGTTTGAAGCCTGCATTGGTCATGAGCCGTGGTGTGGCGAACTCACATGGAGTGTTTCAGACACACACAATGGCACTGGGCTCAGCAATAATTAAAACTCAAGTTAGTTTTCACTGTCTTGTAGATACTGTCTTAAGTCTCTCAGGGACGCCCTCATTTCATCTCCATTACAACGTTAACAGGTGCTATTACTGCTCCCATTTTCAGGTGAGAATGTCAAGGCTTACAGGTGAGCAGATAGGTGACTGTCCTGAGTGAGAAGGCACAGTGGTCAGATGTCAGGTGATCTGATGCCTTTTCCTTTGCCACACCCTGCTCTCCACTCCACTGGAGTTTCAAATTTTGTGAACATACTCGGTATAAATATACCTCATTATTCATTCAATTTATATTTCTCTGGTTTCTTGTCATGCTTAATATTTGAATAAGACACTAAATATAAGAATTGGGGGGCTTCCCTGGTGGCGCAGTGGTTGAGAGTCCGCCTGCCGATGCAGGGGACATGGGTTCGTGCCCCGGTCCAGGAAGATCCCACATGCCGTGGAGTGGCTGGGCCCGTGAGCCATGGCTGCTGGGCCTGTGCGTCTGGAGCCTGTGCTCCGCAACAGGAGAGGCCACAACAGTGAGAGGCCCGCGTATGCAAAAAAAAAAAAGAAAAAAAGGATTGGGAAGACGGATTTCTTCATACTACATGAATAATGTTTACTTAACCATTTGATATCCCCACCCAGCTGGAAGGACATCAGCTTTGTTTTATTTCACTTTTGTGGTTACTCAGCAACTGTTGTTGAACTGTCAGAGGGTTTTCATAAAAAGCTAGAAGAAAATTTTTGAAACCTTAACAGTTGCCTTTACATGGTGAGAAAATGAATAGTTGTTTACACCCTTCACTTTGGCATTTTCTAAATGATATACAATTACTATGGATTTCTTTGAAATTAATAAAAAATTTTATTTTATTATTATTTTAAAACATCTTTATTAGAGTATAATTCCTTTACAATGGTGTGTCAGTTTCTACTTTGTAACAAAGTGAATCAGTTATACATATACATATGTCCCCATATCTCTTCCCTCTTGCATTTCCCTCCCTCCCACCCTCCCTATCCCACCCCTTTAGGGGGTCAGAAACCACCGAGCTGATCTCCCTGTGCTATGCAGCTGCTTTCCACTAGCTATCTATTTTACGTTTGGTAGTGTATATATGTACCTGCGACTCTCTCACTTTGTCCCAGCTTACCCTTTCCCCTCCCCATATCCTCAAGTCCGTTCTCTAGGAGGTCTGCGTCTTTATTCCCGTCTTGCCCCTAGGTTCTTCTGACCATTTTCTTTTTCTTTTTTTAGATTCCAAATATATGTGTTAGCATACGGTATTTGTTTTTCTCTTTCTGACTTACTTCACTCTGTATGACAGACTCTAGGTCCATCCACCTCACTACAAATAACTCAGTTTTGTTTCTTTTTCTGGCTGAGTAATATTCCATTGTATATATGTGCCACATCTTCTTTATCCATTCATCTGTCGATGGACACTTAGGTTGCTTCCATATCCTGGCTATTGTAAATAGAGCTGCAATGAACATTTTGGTACATGACTCTTTTTGAATTATGGTTTTCTCAGGGTATGTGCCCAGTAGTGGGATTGCTGGGTCGTATGGTAGTTCAATTTTTAGTTTTTTAAGGAAACTCCATACTGTTCTCCATAGTGGCTGTATCAATTTACATTCCCACCAACAGTGCAAGAGGGTTCCCTTTTCTCCACACCCTCTCCAGCATTTATTGATTCTAGATTTTTTGATGATGGCCATTCTGACCGGTGTGAGATGATATCTCATTGTAGTTTTGATTTGCATTTCTCTAATGATTAATGATGTTGAGCATTCTTTCATGTGTTTGTTGGCAATCTGTATATCTTCTTTGGAGAAGTGTCTATTTAGTTCTTCTGCCCATTTTTGGATTGGGTTGTTTGTTTTCTTGATATTCAGCTGCATGAGTTGCTTGTATGCTATGGAGATGAATCCTTTGTCAGTTGCTTCATTTGCAACTATTTTCTCCCATTCTGAGTGTTGTCTTTTGGTCTTGTTTATGGTATCCTTTGCTGTGCAAAAGCATTTAAGTTTCATTAGGTACCATTTATTTATTTTTGGTTTTATTTCCATTTCTCTAGGAGGTGGGTCAAAAAGGATCTTGCTGTGATTTATGTCATAGAGTGTTCTGCCTATGTTTTCCACTAAGAGTTTGATGGTGTCTGGCCTTACATTTAGGTCTTTAATCCATTTTGAGTTTATTTTTGTGTATGGTGTTAGGGAGTGTTCTCATTTCATACTTTTACATGTACCTGTCCACTTTTCCCAGCACCACGTATTGAAGAGGCTGTCTTTTCTCCACTGTATATTCTTGCCTCCTTTATCAAAGATAAGGTGACCATATGTGCGTGGGTTTATCTCTGGGCTTTCTATCCTGTTTCATTGATCTATATTTCTGTTTTTGTGCTAGTACCATACTGTCTTGATTACTGTAGTTTTGTAGTATAGTCTGAAGTCAGCAAGACTGATTCCTCCAGCTCCGTTTTTCTTTCTCAAGATTGCTTTGGCTATTCAGGGTCTTTTGTGTTTCCATACAAATTGTGAAATTTTTTTGTTTTAGTTCTGTGAAAAATACCAGTGGTAGTTTGATACGGATTGCATTGAATCTGTAGATTGCTTTGGGTAATAGAGTCATTTTCACAATGTTGATTCTTCCAATCCAAGAACATGGTATATCTCTCCATCTATTTGTATCATCTTTAATTTCTTTCATCAGTGTCTTATAATTTTCTGCATACAGGTCTTTTGTCTCCTTAGGTAGGTTTATTCCTAGATATTTTATTCTTTTTGTTGCAATCGTAAATGGGAGTGTTTCCTTAATTTCACTTTCAGATTTTTCATCATTAGTGTATAGGAATGCAGGAGATTTCTGTGCATTAACTTTGTATCCTGCTACTTTACCAAATTCATTGATTAGCTCTAGTAGTTTTCTGGTAGCATCTTTAGGATTCTCTATGTAAAGTATAATGTCCTCTGCAAACAGTGACAGCTTTACGTCTTCTTTTCTGATTTGGATTCCTTTTATTTCTTTTTCTTCTCTGATTGATGTGGCTAAAACTTCCAAAACTATGTTGAAGAATAGTGGTGAGAGTGGGCAACCTTGTCTTGTTCCTGATCTTAGTGGAAATGGTTTCAGTTTTTCACCATTGAGGATGATATTGGCTGTGGGTTTGTCATATATGGCCTTTATTATGTTGAGGAAAGTTCCCTTTATGCCTAATTTCTGCAGGGTTTTTATCATAAATGGGTGTTGAATTTTGTCGAAAGCTTTCTCTGCATCTGTTGAGATGATCATATGGTTTTTCTCCTTCAATTTGTTAATATGGTGTATCATGTTGATTGATTTGTGTATATTGAAGAATCCTTGCATTCCTGGGATAAACCCCACTTGATCATGGTGTATGATCCTTTTAATGTGCTGTTGGATTCTGTTTGCTAGTATTTTGTTGAGGATGTTTGCATCTATGTTCATCAGTGATATTGGCCTGTAGTTTTCTTTCTTTGTGACATCTTTATTTGGTTTTGGTATCAGAGTGATGGTGGCCTTGTAGAATGAGTTTGGGAGTGTTCCTCCCTCTTCTATATTTTGGAAGAGTTTGAGAAGGATAGGTGTTAGCTCTTCTCTAAATGTTTGATAGAATTTGCCTGTGAAGCCATCTGGTCCTGGGCTTTTGTTTGTTGGAAGATTTTTAATCACAGTTCCAATTTCATTACTTGTGATTGATCTGGTCATATTTTCTATTTTTTTGTGGTTCAGTCTCGGAAGGTAGTGCTTTTCTAAGAATTTGTCCATTTCTTCCAAGTTGTCCATTTTATTGGCATATAGTTGCTTGTAGTAATCTCTCATGATCCTTTGTATTTCTGCAGTGTCAGTTGTTACTCCTCCTTTTCCATTTCTAATTATATTGATTTGAGTCTTCTCCCTTTTTTTCTTGATAAGTCTGGCTAATGGTTTATCAATTTTGTTTATCTTCTCAAAGAACCAGCTTTTAGTTTTATTGATCTTTGCTATCGTTTCCTTCATTTCTTTTTCATTTATTTCTGATCTGATCTTTATGATTTCTTTCCTTCCGCTAACTTTGGGGTTTTTTTGTTCTTCTTTCTCTAATTGTTTTAGGTGTAAGGTTAGGTTGTTTATTTGAGTTGTTTCTTTTTTTTTTCTTTGCGGTACGCGGGCCTCTCACTGTTGTAACCTCTCCCGTTGTGGAGTGCAGTCTCAGCGGCCATGGCTCACGGGCCCAGCTGCTCCGCGGCATGTGGGATCTTCCCAGACCGGGGCACGAACCCGTGTCCCCTGCATTGGCAGGTGGACTCTCAACCACTGCTCCACAAGGGAAGCCCTTGAATTGTTTCTTGTTTCTTAAGGTAGGCTTGTAAAGCTATAAACTTCCCTGTTAGAATTGCTTTTGCTGCATCCCATAGGTTTTGGGTCATTGTGTTTTCATTGTCATTTGTTTGTAGGTATATTTTGATTTCCTCTTTGATTTCTTCAGTGATCTCTTGGTTATTAAGTAGTGTGTTGCTTAGCCTCCATGTGTTTGTATTTCTTACAGATTTTTTCCTGTAATTGATATCTAGTCTCATAGCATTGTGGTCGGAAAAGATACTTGATACGATTTCAATTTTCTTAAATTTACCAAGGCTTTATTTGTGACCCAAGATATTATCTATCCTGGAGAATGTTCCATGAGCCCTTGAGAAGAATGTGTATTCTGTTGTTTTTGGATGGAATGTCCTATAAATATCAATTAAGTCCATCTTGTTAAATGTATCATTTAAAGCTTGTGTTTACTTATTTATTTTCATTTTGGATGATCTGTCCATTGGTGAAAGTGGGGTGTTAAAGTCCCCTACTATGATTGTGTTACTGTCGATTTCCCCTTTTATGGCTGTTAGTATTTGCCTTATGAATTGAGGTGCTCCTATGTTGGGTGCATAAATATTTACACTTGTTATATCTTCTTCTTGGATTGATCCCTTGATCATTATGTAGTGTCCTTCTTTGTCTCTGTAATAGTCTTTGTTTTAAAGTCTATTTTGTCTGATATGAGAATTGCTATTCCAGCTTTCTTTTGATTTCCATTTGCATGGAATATCTTTTTCCATACCCTCACTTTCAGTCTGTATGTGTCCCTAGGTCTGAAGTGGGTCTCTTGTAGACAGCATATATATGGGCTTTGTTTTTGTATCCATTCAGCTAGTCTATGTCTTTTGGTTGGAGCACTTAATCCATTTACATTTAAGGTAATTATCATTATGTATGCTCCTATTACCATTTTCTTAATTGTTTTGGGTTTATTATTGTAGGTCTTTTCCTTCTCTTGTACTTCCTGCCTAGAGAAGTTCCTTTAGCATTTGTTGTAAAGCTGGTTTGGTGGTGCTGAATTCTCTCAGCTTTTGCTTGTCCATAAAGCTTTTAACTTCTCCGTCAAATCTGAATGAGATCCTTGATGGGTAGAGTAATCTTGGTTGTAGGTTTTTCTCTTTCATCACTTTAAATATGTCCTGCCACTCCCTTCTGGCTTGCAGTTTCTGCTGAAAGATCAGCTGTTAACCTTATGGGGATTCCCTTATGTGTTACTTGTTTTTTTTCCCTTGCTGCTTTTAATATTTGTTCCTTGTATTTAATTTTTGATAGTTTGATTAATATGTGTCTTGGCATGTTTCCATTGGATTTATTCTGTATGGGACTCTCAGTGCTTCCTGGGCTTGATTAACTATTTCCTTTCCCATGTTAGGGAAGTTTTCAACTATAATCTCTTCAGATATTTTCTCAGTCCCTTTCTTTTTCTCTTCCTCTTCCGGGACCCCTATAATTCGAATGTTGGTGTGTTTAATGTTGTTCCAGAGGTCTCTGAGACTGTCCTCAATTCTTTTCATTCTTTTCCCTTTATTCTGCTCTGCAGTAGTTATTTCCACTATTTTATCTTCCAGGTCACTTATCCATTCTTCTGCCTCAGTTATTCTGCTATTGATGCCTTCTAGAGAATTTTAAATATTATTTATTGTGTTGTTCATCTCTGTTTGCTCTTTAGTTCTTCTAGGTCCTTGTTAAAGGTTTCTTGTATTTTCTCCATTCTATTTCCAAGATTTTGGATCATCTTTACTATCATTATTCTGAATTCTTTTTCAGGTAGACTGCCTATTTCCTCTTCATTTGTTAGGTCTGGTGGGTTTTTGCCTTGCTCCTTCATCTGCTGTGTGTTTCTCTTTCTTCTCATTTTGCTTAACTTAGTGTGTTTGGGGTCTCCTTTTTGCAGGCTGCAGGTTCGTAGTTCCTGTTGTTTTTGGTGTCTGTCCCCAGTGGCTAAGGTTGGTTCAGTGGGTTGTGTAGGCTTCCTGGTGGAGGGACCAGTGCCTGTGTTCTGGTGGATGAGGCTGTATCTTGTCTTTCTGGTGGGCAGGTCCACGTCTGGTGGTGTGTTTTGGGGTATCTGTGGCCTTATTATGATTTTAGGCAGCCTCTGTGCTAATGGATGGGGTTGTGTTCCTGTCTTGCTAGTTGTTTGGCATAGGGTGTCCTGCACTGTAGCTTGCTGGTTGTTGAGTGGAGCTTGGTCTTGTCGTTGAGATGGAGATCTCTGGGAGATTTTTGCCGTTTGATATTACATGGAGCTGGGAGGGCTCTTGTGGACCAGTGTCCTGAACTTGGCTCTCCCACCTCAGTGGCACAGCCCTGACACCTGGCTGGAGCACCAAGAGCCTGTCCTCGACATGGCTCAGAATAAAAGGGAGAAAAAAAAGAAAGAGAGAAAGAAGAAGATAAAATAAAATAAAGTAAAATAAAATAATTAAAATAAAAAATAATTATTAAGAAAAATACTTTTTTTAAAGTAAAAACAAACAAATAAACAAACCGGACAGACAGAACCCTAGGACAAATGGTAAAAGCAAAGGTATACAGAAAAAATCACACACAGAGGCATACACATACACACTCAGTAAAAGAGAAAAAGGGGAAAAAAAAATATTGTTGCTCCCAAAGTCCACTTCCTCAATTTGGGATGATTCGTTGTCTATTCAGGTATTCCACAGATGCAAGGTACATTAAGTTGATTGTGGAGATTTAATCCACTGCTCCTAAGGCTGCTGGGCGAGATTTCCCTTTCTCTTCTTTGTTCACACAGATCCCGGGGTTCACCTTTGTATTTGGACCTGCCTCTGCGTGTAGGTCGCCTGAGGGCATCGGTTCTTTGCTCAGACAGGATGGGGTTAAAGGAGCAGCTGATTCAGGGGGCTCTGGCTCACTCAGGCCGTGGGGAGGAAGGGGTACTGATGAATGCGGGGCAAGCCTGCGGTGGCAGAGGCCAACGTGAGGTTGCCCCAGCCTGAGGCGCGCCGTGCGTTCTCCCGGGAAGTTATCCCTGGATCACAGGACCCCGGCAGTGGCGGGCTGCACAGGCTCCCGGGAGGGTCGGTGGGGAGAGTGATCTGTGCTCGCACACAGGCTTCTTGGTGGCGGCAGCAGCAGCCTTAGCGTCTCACGCCCGTTTCTGGAGTCCCCGCTGATAGGCATGGCTCGTTCCCGTTTCTGGAGCTCCTTTAAGCGGTGCGCTTAATCCCCCCTCCTCGCGTACCAGGAAACCACGAGGCAAGAAAAAGTCTCTTGTCTCTTAGGCAGCTCCAGACTTTTCCCAGACTCCCTCCTGGCTAGCCGTGGCACACTAGCCCCTTCAGGCTGTGTTCACACCGCCAACCCCAGTCCTCTCCCTGGGATCAGACCTTCGAAGCCTGAGCCTCAGCTCCCAGCCCCCGCCTGTCCCGGAGGGTGAGCATACAAGCCTCTTGGCCTGGTGAGTGCTGGTCGGCACCGATACTCTGTGCGGGAATCTCTCTGCTTTGCCCCCCGCAGCCCTGTTACTGCGCTCTCCTCCGCGGCTCCGGAGCTTCCCCCTCCACCACCCGCAGTCTCCACCCATGAAGGGGCTCCTAGTGTGTGGGAACCTTTCCTCCTTCACAGCTCCCCCCACTGGTGCAGGTCCCGTCCCTATTCTTTTGTCTCTGTTTTTTTCTTTTTTCTTTTGCCCTACCCAGGTACATGGGGAGTTTCTTGCCTTTTGGAAAGTTTGAGGTCTTTTGCCAGCGTTCAGTGGGTGTTCTATAGGAGTTGTTCCACATGTAGATGTATTTCTGATGTATCTGTGGGGAGGAAGGTGATCTCCGAGTCTTACTCTTCCACCATCTTGAAGCTCCACCCACAATAAAAAATTTTGAAACAAACAAAACAAAAAAGAATTGGGAAGAGAACAATAGGGTCACTTACCTATCTGAAAAAAGTAGCCATAGACAAGGAGGTGAGCGTATTCTAAATTGGTATTGAGTCAACACAAAACTAAGTGATGGCATTCAACTTTCGAATTCAAGAATGTTTGCCTAACACTGAAGCTTCCTAGATTATGGCTATTAGTTATTGTAAATATTCCATCTTTAGAAATGAAAGGCTTATTATTCCAGTGTGTTGGCCACATTGTACATGGGATCAGATCTCTTCAAACATAACCATTATAGATAAGAAAAAATTGTCATTGGGGAAGAGTGAACTGAGAATGAAATCAGGCTCTTCTACAAAAGGCTGTGGACGTCTTGAGCAGAAATACGACAACCAAGTGCTGCCAAAATTTGGCCTCTGTACATCAGCGCCAGAGTAAAGCCTCTGTACTTCAGTGCCAGATGAAATCTCCGTGACAGAGTTTTGGGTGAAGTAGAAATAGTTTTATTGCTTTGCCAGGCAAAGGGGGCCAAAGCGGGTTAATACCCTCAAGACTGTGTGTCCCGCCCTGGAGGGGGTAGTGAGAAGCATGATAGTGTTCAAGGAGCAGGGCGTGATCAGCTGGTGGACATTTTTCTGATTGGTTGGTGATGAGGTAATTGGGAGTCAGCGCCGTCAACCCTCTGGTTCCAACAGGCCTGGGGGCTACGTGCTTGTGAGCAACAAACAATTAATTTCTCCCCCTGGTGGTGGTTTCAGTATCTGCAAAACAGCTCAGAGGACTTGGCTCAGAATATTATCAATAGTACTTGAGGAAGTACTAAAGGTCCTTGACTTTGTTTAATGGCTAAAGTATTAATATTGTGTCTTGCTTGACTGTTTTTCTTTCTGCATTTTCTCACTTCTCTGATTAAATTTATTCTTTGACTAAAGTTTTTCTGCAGTCAAAAGGCAGGCAGAGGACATGGGTGGGAGTTTATTCTGGGAAGGCTCATATGGGTCCTGCTCAGTTACACAGGCACCTAAGTTTTCATCTTCTTAGTCCTGTTTTCCAACAAAAGTTCTGAGGAAGATGCTTCAGTGGCACGGATGGTCTTCTGTTTTGAAATGACGTAGGAATGTATTTTTCTGTTGAGAACTTTCCTTTATGAAACTATGATGTTTAGATTAACATTGAAAAGACTTCCAGTTCAGTTTCTACATGTGAAGAGCTTGGAATCTGTCACTCCTATCCTTACAACAAGAAAAAACTGGACAACCTGAAAACCAGTGACTTTTCCTGGCTGTCTTAGGGAAACGAGGATGCAGGGAAAACCACCATCCTGAATGTTGGGTAGAGAATGAGCTCATTAGAGAGAACAAGTGTTGAAAATTAATAAAGAAAATAAAAACAAGCGTTTAAAAAATTATTTTATCAAGGGGGTCCTAGATTGGGGTTCAGGACCACCTGGGCATATCTGGAAGGACTACGGTAACTCCTGGGAGAGAAAGCCACCTAAAGGAAGAAGGAACCAAGGAGAAGTTTTGAACCACCCAGAGCCAAGGGGATGTGGTTAGCAGGACTTAGAAGTGTTTGTTATTCCAGTTTGTGTTCGAGTCCTTAATCCTTGGATTTCACAGAAGATGTTGGAGTCCCTTGGAGAACAGGTGTGTTGTACATAAACTCCTACAAGGATGTTTCTCCAGGACACTAGGGCATGAGCCACAGAGCTCTGACACTGTTGCAACAGAGCGTAAGACAAAGGGAGAGGGACCACTGTACACTGGTGATATCTCGGGGGTTCAGGAATTCAGCTGCAGTGGGAGAGGGGACATCTGGCAGGAGACAGAGGGACGGCAGTAACACTCAGATGGTGCACACATGTTCATAAATACACCTGAGATATACCTGGGGACTCCAAGAAACACTTCAAGTGCCAGGTAGGGGCATGACCCAGTGAAAAATGAGTTATTTCTGCTAACGTCACACTATTCGCTCCCACAGGCTGTGAAGAGCTGGGCAAGGTCTCACTTCCTCCAAGAACAGTTTTGTGTCCTCTCTCATTCTGGTCATTCCTTCAACTAGCCCTTTGGTTGGGCTGCTGAAACATCCAGAACTCATGTGCGAAAATGCTTAGGAAGCAATATTATGTAGGATAGTTTTCTTGGCCCTGTGAATGGATCTGTTTCTCTGCTTGATTTCATTGTAGAAAATATGAATTTCATGAATATCTCCTTGAAATGGATAATGTGGAGCAGCATATTTGTTAGATCCTTTCTGCCATGTAGGTTTTATCCTTCTTGAATAATAGAGTTTGAAATTGGTTGAACTCCACGGTACCCAGGTTCTTAGCTTTTATCTCACACTTTACAACTTTCCCCTAAGAACAATGTATTTGCTTTTCAGGACTTTGGTTGTGTGCTTTATTTCCTCTATGGGAAGACCCAGGTAAAGTTTAAATTACAGTTAATTGATAGAGGCCAAGGAGGAAGATTGAAAAATTTAATTAGTTTCCCTGCAAAGTAATGTGTATTAACCTGACTTTCCACACTAGAGACTAACATTATCTTAACTTAAGGTGCACACAAAGTGTTCTGTTTAAATATACAGGGTCTGAGTCACCCTCCAAGCTTATTTTCTGTCTAGAAAGAGGAGAGAATCAAATCCCTTTTAAATTATAAAATTGTTCTGTGATTAGATACCATGGCTGTCTCCTGAGGCACTCACTGAACGTCATAAATAGTTCACACCTGTTAACAGTTGATTATTTAGGAGGTATGGAGCAGGTGCTATTGGTGTCCCGTGCTGCCCAACTTGGCTTCCAGCTACGGTTGTGGTGGGAGCTTTCAGGCAGACCACCTCCCACCTTACACACTCATGGGTCTCAGCTCTCTGTCTTACGTCTTTCTCCAAGTGCAAGGAACTTGCTCAGCCTGTGTGCTTGGGCCTGGAAGTGTGAGACAGAAGTTGGCCCTCCCACAGTAACCAGCAACCACTGGGGGCAGGAGTTGTTGGATAAACACCCCAATGCTGACCTTGGACCGATGACTCTAAGTTTCATTTCTGTGTGGCTTCCCTAGCAGGACTGAGCAGTAACCAGCTCAATCAAGCAGCGCTTATCGGGTCTCCTTCCCTCTCTCCCAGCTTCTCTGGACACTCCCAAATGAATTATCTGAGCCCACATCCTTGTCTCAGTTCTTGCTTTTGGAGAACCCAAACTAAGAGCTGGTTAGTTTGGAGGCTTAGATAGGCTGATCTTGAACATACAATTCACTAGCACCTGCCTGTGACTATTCATTCAATGAATACCTTTGAGAGCCTCCTGTGTGCTAGGCGAGGAGTTTTGGTGTTGAACAAAACAGAGCATCTGCCCTCGTGAACCTTCCATATGACTCTTTCAAACTTCACAACAACCGTGTGAGTTAGATGTTATTATTACCCCCATTTCATGTGTAACTAATGTGATTGAGGATTCTCGGCTCTTTGGGGATATAAACATGACTTTAATTTTTCTAAAAACGCCTAGCTTTTCTCTGTGGAGAGGCGTGTCCCCAGATTTCTTCCCAATTTTATAAATTTTGAGCCACTTCTTCTGATTAAACAATCTCATTCTAGTTTTATGACTCACTCCCATGCACTTTAAAAAAAATTGAAGTATAGTTGATTTACAATGTTGTGTTAATTTCTGCAGTACAGCAAGGTGATTCAGTTATACAAATATACATATTCTTCTAAAAGTTCTTTTCCATTATGGTTTCACAGGGTACTGAATATACTTCCCTGTGCTACCCAGCAGGACCTTGTTATTTACTCATTCCCATGCATGTTAAACCTTCAACGTCCTAATCAGTTCTAAAGTGCCCATTTCTGTTCTTGGGAGGGCTTAAAAAACCCACTTGGAGACTTGTGTGAGGTGTGTGTGTGAGGGGAGTGGTCTGTAGCTTTGGTAAACAACTTAGATGACGCTGTCGGAGGGGGCTCACTGAGAGGACGTGACTGTTGGCTGACGCAGGAGCTGCACGGGGCTCTCTCTGGCCCACTGCTCTGTCCTTGGGATGTGAGCTCTGCTTGCCTTCCCTGAGCTGGAAGCTGCCTCACGGACACAGCCTTGAGAGAGTAGGTGTTGTTGAGACCATCTGGACGGTATATTAGACTGAACCCAGTTAAAGCCTCAGTAGAGAAGCTTCTATAGAAACTTCTAAGATTCTGGCAGGCAGGAATGGAAATCTACTCATCTCGTGGCCACCCAGGACAAGCCTCGTGAGTACGTTCCCTGGCTTAATAAGCCTGTCACCTACCAGTCTGAAGTGGTCTGCCTCTTTCTTCGTTCTGTTCCTGCCCTCCATGTCCAGGGAGCCAGTTTCAAATTTTACCCTGGGAAGCTCCCAAGGTTGGAACCCAAAAACTGGGGAGGCAGCCAGGAAGCTGAAGAATGGGTCTGGGGAAAGAGACATCCAGGGGGGAAATCCTGAGTTGGCTATTGGCCTCTATGTGGAGAGGGGTGGCATGTATGTTAGAGGCTTGGGGACCCCGTTAGTACAGGGACACCCGGAAAACGCAGGCTGGTCTAATGCGCCTGTTTGAGGAACTGTGCAGCGCCCTGCTGCACAGGAGAGAAACACGTGGGTGCGCGGTGGGCCAGGCTCTGCTATGGGCAGGTCGCTGCATACTGATGTCCAACTAGAGGCTCAGCTCAAATCAGGAAATTGGAAGGAGAGCTGAGTTTAGAGAAGGATGTGCAGGTGTCCACTACTCTGCTAGCTTGGGGGCTGGCAGTCAAAGCAGGAGTGCAGGATAATACGTTGGAGCCCTTAACGTGCCGTTTTGCAAAGCCAGGAGGGCACAGGCTTCAGTGGAGCGAATTTATGACAAAGCTTCTTTCTTTGGTCTCTCCTTGCCCTCCATGTACAGTGGGGGTGGGGGTGGGTGGGCAGTCTCAGATTTCACTGGAGGAACTCTGGGGGTTACCGACCAACAAATACAGAGATAAGATTGAACAAAAGGGATTCTAAAGCCTTCAGGTGCACGGATAGTCCCTTGCAGTGAAGTTTTCTTTTGAGGAATTTCTGATATTAATTCAAACCAAATATAATGTGTATGTCATTTATACCTTTGCCACTGGGAGAAGGGAGATGGAGAAGAGAGAGGGCAGACACAATCATCTTCAACTCATTTTTAATCAGCTTAAAATGACATGATCTTTTTAGGGTGGAGTGGCAGATTTTCCTGTTTATTCTACTTTGCTTAGATTGGGAATGGAGAGTATCTTGTAATTCCCCAGTCAGCTGTGTTAGGCAGTGGTTGCCTGGAGAGCCCTGTTGGGAAGGAGTCTGAGGCCATAAGCAGGTGTAATAGGAAGGTCATTAATTAGTATCAAATTAGTAAAGCCAGTCATGGGTGTAGGAGGAGAGAAAAGCCACACTTTTAAAATGTGTTTGCCGTCCTCGATCTGGTTTCACGTTACCAAGTTGCACTTACTGGATAAGGCAACCTGAAAGTCTTCCAGAGTTTTTAATTTACTAGGTTTTACAGTTCAGGTCCAGGGCTGCAAATGACAGGAAATTAAGCAGAAAACCAAAATGTGCTGTAGGGTATTGGATAGTTCACTGAATCTCCAGGAAGACTGGAGAACTAGCTCATAAAATTGACAGCAATCAAGATGACCCGTCATGGCCATAGGCAGGTAACCCTGGTGTCACTGGATGCTCACCAGTTCCTCCAGCACACCACTGCTCTGGCACCTTCCCTGCAACACTCTTGGACTTGTTAAAAAACCTTTTTATGAAAAATTTTAAGCATATACAACAAGAGCAGAGTATAATGAGATTCCATGCATTAATTCCCAGCTTCCCTGATTATTACTGATACAATTCTGTCCCTCTTATTTTATCTATCCCCCATTTAAAATTAAAAGTTTTTTTTTTTTGCTGGAATATTTTGAAGCAATTCTAGACATCATAATAAGTCACTTGTAAACACTTTGTGTTTTTCAACAGCCTATAACTTAAAAAAAAAAAAAAACCTTATCCACATCACTATTACCTGAATTCGAGATGCCTTCTTCCCTATAAACTAAGTTTTTGTAGGACTTAGTCATTAATCAATCCTTTTTATTACTTCCTCAAGGTTCATCATTACATGCCTACACTCCTGTAGCCCAAGAGCTAGGTTGCCCCTTTGTCATGCATGATGGGAGATGGGGCTATACTGCCTAACTATCTTGGAATTACTTCCAAATAATAAGGGTGTACACAGCCTGGGCAGAAAAAATGGCAGATAAGGCATAGTAGAGATTGGAACTGCTCACAAAACCATCAGATAAGTAGCCACTTGTCAAAATTGCCGTTTATATTTCCTAATTGCTTTTGACTTATAGCCTAGCATTCTTCTATAATTTCATAAATATGCTTTGATAGTCATTGAGTGTTGATTTAAAGTGATGTGGTTTCCACCGGGTTGGAAGGCTATTTTCTTCCTGGGAGGTTTATTAGCAATTACATATGTAAATCTATGCATACTTTCTTTTGATACATTCTCTTGGGAAAAATTACACCAAGAAATTATTAATGTACATGAAAACAACAGTTAAAACTCCCAGAGGATAATAGAGGCCTTGAATATTTTTACATATTTTAAGGTATCCACCAATATCACTCGAGGGTGGCAGTGTTGAGGAAAGAATGTTAAAATAATAATTTTCCCTGTTTAGATGTTTTAAAAATTTGACCAATGAATGTGTTTATATTATACCAGAAGAAGAATTAAGGTTGTGAACTATAGAGTTTCCAGCAGTAAGATGGAGTTAATTGCAGGTTCTTGGCTCTATCTGGTAGGATCCTTACTTAATGCAAACTTATGACCTTTCCTTGCATGGGAAGTTGGATGCATAATTTTTCTTCATCTCCTTGTTTGGAATCACATATTCGCCATCATTTGCACTTCCTATTGTCTTTCATTATCTTTCCTCTTCATTATCACTAGGGTTCATGGGTGATAATCACAATCTAATTTCTACCATTGGCTGTCACTGGGGACTACAATTATCGAAATAAATAAATTCAACAAATATCTATTGATTGGTATTGATATATCCATTATAGAGATGGAGGGCATAGCAAGGTTCTGCATCCTCAAGGGGATCAGGGGAGATGAGATGCAAACCCATAAGATAAAAGTGTCAGAAAAGAGCTAAAGTAAAAAGTTCTTAGAGTTTAGAGAGGGGAAAGGTTACGATGACTCTTGCCTGGAGAGATCAAGGAAGGCTTTCTGAAGTATGTGGCATTTGAATCGGACTTTAAAAAAAATATATTTATGTTTGGCTGCATTGGGTCTTCGTTGCTGCGTGTGGGTTTTCTCTAGTTGCGGCGAACGGGGGCTACTTTTCGTTGCGGTGTGCGGGTTTCTCATTGCGGTGGCTTTTGTTGCAGAGCACGGGGCTCTAGGCGTGTTGTGCACGAGGGCTCTAGAGCGCAGGGTCAGTAGTTGTGGTGCACGGACGTAGTTGCTCCGCGGCATGTGGGATCTTCCCGGACCAGGGCTTGAACCCCCTGCATTGGCAGGCGGATTCTTAACCACTGTGCCACCAGGGAAGGGAAGCCCTGAATCGCAGTTTAAATACTGGCTTCAAGGCATTTACCGTGGAGGAGGCACATTCAGAAAGTACTGGCAGGCTCTAGGAATTGCCCTAGTGGGGCTGCACCCCTCCACCAGGCCCCAGCTCCGCGGAGCAGGCAGCCACAGTGGGCACACAGCCCACGTGGGGAGGCGCCCTGGGGACCAGTGCTCCCCGGCTACACCAGCAGGCTTTACCTGCGCTTCTCGGGGTCTTACATATGTCGCCTCCTCGTTGTGACTTCCTGCTCTGCCTTTCACTGGTAGTGTAGCTGAAATTTGGCCTCTGTACCCTGACACCGAATTGAATCTCAGAGACAGACTTTTGGGTGAAGTAGAAAAGAATAGCTTTATTGCTTTGCCAGGCAAAGAGGGCCACAGTGGGTTATTTGCCCTCAAGACTGTGTGTCCCGCCCAGGAGGGGGTAGTGAGAAGCTTGATAGTGTTCAAGGAGCAGGGCGTGATCAGCTGGTGGACATTTTTCTGATTGATTGGTGATGAGGTAATTGGGAGTCTGCATCATCAACCTTCTGGTTCCAACAGGTCTGGGGCCTACGTGCTTGTGAGCAGCATACAGTTAACTTCTTCCACCTGGTGGCGGTTTCCGTATCTGCAAAACAGCTCAAAGATACTGTCATGTGTATCCCTCGAGGGGGAACCAGGATCCTGCCCCAAGACTGTACTATTGTGTGTTTTTTTTTTTTTTTTGACTGCTCCTTCCTTGTCTCCACATCCCCTCCCTTCCCTGATTAACATCTCTTTGAACATGCTCATTGGAATGCAGGGAAGGTCATGGAGGCTGAATGAAGCCTATTTCTTGCCAAAAAGAAACTCAGGGCACATAAAGACTTTTGTGCCCAGGAGTCCCACAGGGTCCTGCTCTGTTTCAGTAGGGGTAGGCACCAATCCAGAACTGAGTCAGAGAGCTTTGCAGTTGAGTCTTGCTTGTGGTTTTATGCTAAAATCAGCAGAAGCAAGGTCAAGAGGTCAGCATGTGAATACCTTTCCCTGCCCCGGAGTTGAGTGGGCCTGGGTTTGAATATGGGCTCCAGCGTTTATAATCTGTGTGACTTCAGGCGAGTTGCTTTTTTTTTCTCTGTTTCAGTGTTGTCTCATCTGTAAAATGGTGGGAGACATAACTATTTTCTTGCAGGGTTCTCCTGTGTGTTAAGCAAGTGAATGGGTATAAAATGTGGGAACGGGCCTGCTGGCTTGTGCTTTCACTAGTGCAACAGTGTGTGGGGAGGAGCCTTGGGGGATGGGGAAGGGCACTGGCTGACTTGTGGATAGTCTTGCGTGCCAGGCCAGGATGCTGAGGCAAGAACCCTGCTTGCTGCAACATCTAGGCTGGGCCTGGATGAGCGTCTTTATTTTGGAGCTCGAGGTTATTTCCAGGGGACTGGGAGTGAACCTAATCCCCTTCTAGGTGCTGCAGGAGAACTGAGTCCCTGTTGCGTGGTTACCAAGGTTTCTGGAAGAGAGCTCTGGTGTGGACCCAATGTCCTGCATAAGCCTGTCACACAACAAAGGGGCATGCGATTGTATCAGAGGAGTGGCTAGTGGGAACATATAAAGGTGACTCCTAAGGTCTCATCCCTGTACCAGGAAGTGTCCATTCTAAGGCAGTTCACACACAGGCCACAAGGGATTACAGGATACAGATGCATGTACGGGGAGACAGGCTTGTCAAGCTTCAAAGACGAAGACCGTGGGTAAAGGAGTAAGAAGTGAAAATTCAGGCGACTGTAAATCTTTGAGCCATTTTGTGCATCTTGAAGGCATCACCTTAGTCAATACAAAAGCCTTACATTGCTGTTCTGAACAAGTTTCGCAGAGTAGAAAATGTAAAAAAGTAAGATTACCTCGGAGAAAATCGGTGCCCTGGAACCTGCAGGGCGGCCCATCACACTGCAGCTCACTGGCTAGAACGAGCTTGGCCAGGATGAATTAGCCCAGGATGAATTAGCCTCTGCAGCGCCTCTGGGCTGAGTCTGAGTGTCCCCGGAAGAAGCCAGCCCTAGGTTCAGCGGAAGGACTAGGATGGGAGTGAAAGTGTGGGAAAGCATTTGAGGCGAGCCTTTGGTGAACATATATTCAAGGGCAGGAGAAAGGTCCCCATCAGTTCTGCCCTGGGTGAGCACAAGTCTCCTAGCACCCCATCTCTTGCCCAGGAACCTCTCATTGAGAAGATACCCCCTCTGAAGTGTTCTTTTTCCAGAGCTGACTCAAAACCATTGAGGGAATGTCAGCTTCTGAATATGTCTTAGAGACCACAATGTCCAGTGGTTGCTATTTTTTTTTCCAGGAGAATAATAAAAGTTAGAAAAATTGATGAGGGCTACTGCATATTTTGCCTTCTTGTTAGGGTGGTACTAGGTAATGGTATCTGTGCAATAATCGTAGCCTAAGAAGCTTTAGTCTAATCCAACCCTCTCAATTACAGAAGGAAAAAAATTGAGTTGCAGAGACAGGGAGCAGTTTACCTGCAGGTTCCCAGCTCAGCCTGTAAGTGGCAGAGGTGAGACAGGGACCCAGGTCCTCCTGGGTTTCAATTTTACTATCATTTCTACTACACTAACCAGAACAATGTGCTGTGTGTCTCTAATTGTTTACATATTGTAATTGCCTTAATATTATCTTCCCTTTAGCTGTTTAGATAAGCACCAAAAATTATGGGTCTTATTCTGTACAAGCTGGCATCACTTAGGATATTGATATCTTATAAGGGAAATGGAAGAAGCGAGTAGCTCTGTTTTAAGTTCTTGATGTTTCCAAATGTCTCCAGTGATGAGCATTTGTTTGAAGAGAAAAGCTTAAAATAGGGCAAAGTATCTTCCTTTCCATCAGAAAAAGGCCAACAGCTCACAGAATCTTTCTTAGCCTTTCTGACATTTCCCAGAGAACCTTGCAAATTACTTGCAGTGATTTGGAAATAATGAAGGACCTTACACATTTTGTAGTACCGTGTTTCCCCAAATGTGTTACATTCATCAATGGTATGCGAGATGATTTTAAGTAGTATAAAGATCGGACCTTTGATTTTACTAGTAGGTATAAATAGGTATTTATTTTAATGTATGTAATAAAATATATGATAAAAATATAATTAGTACAACAAACCTATAACATTTCATTGCTTAGAATGGAGCTAATTATAAAAGGGAGTTGTTTTAAAGAAAAATGTCAAATAATAGTATGTTAGTATAAGTGATGCCCAAATTTGTCAAAAATTGGAACAGTGATATCTGACATTACAGACATATCTACAGTTTGGGAACTACTTACTGAGGCCACATGTAACATGTATAAACTGAACAGTTGTAACGGTCCACAAAACTTGGAAGCACATCAGTGGAACCCCCAGTTAATTTATAACTGTCAATGAGGTTTTTATTCCCACGAATGGGGGAGAACTTAATCTGGGTCCTTTCACAAATAGAAACTATGATTCAGAGGTTTGCACAGTGGATTCAAGATTTTCTCAATCCCAATGTGGTACCCAGCTGTGGCCCTTATCCCGCTGGCTTCCCCTGAAGAGTCTCCTTTGGTGATTGATTAGGGGTTGGGAGAGGGGAGAGCAGGCTTCCTCTTCGTCTCCAGTGTTTCTCTGCCAGGACCATCTCTACACTGCTTAGTCAGCCCTGCCTGGCACAGGTGGCATCACTCTGCCAGCCTGCGATGCACTGCAGGTAGTCTGTGCTGCCTGCCTACACTTCCAAGGTGTACAGCATTTTCCCCTCCCACCTCCATCAGTATGCACATGCGTGCACGCGCGCACATGCACACACACCCCTCCAGTGAGTGTTCACACACACACCTCTGAGGCAGGTGCTTTGCTTTTCTGAAAGGACCTTAGAACCTTATAGGTCTCTTCTAAGCCAGTTCACTCTGCTGGACCCTGTGTGGGTCTGAAGTTGTCTTTGCCCCTCCTGCCCAGCTGCACCTTTCTGTTAGCTCTCCTCTCCTTTTCTCATGCCTTGTGGGTACCAGATGCACCTGTGGAGGTTGCCTCGGAGCCAGACTCCCTCCCAGTCACACAACGGCAGTCTCCCCTAATGGGTGGGGTGGAGGCACAGGGGCCCCACTCATGCTCTCCACACATTTCCTCTCCATCCCTTTCCTCCTTGCTTTAGAGCTCTTCTTTCTTCTACCCTGGCTCCCTAGGTGACCTCATCCAGTCTCATGGCAATTAATGATGAACAGGACAGAAGTGGTACCTGCCCTCATTGAGCTTACATTCCACTGGGGCTAGAAATTCAAAAGGCAGGAGAATTGACAAGTAATATAAAATAATGCAAATTATAATAAATTTTTGTAAATGAAAGGAAGGAGGCTGAGATATAAATAATGCTGCGGTTACTATTTCTTGCTCAAAATTTTGCTCACTCTTCAGATTATTACAGATTCTTAAAAGTAGAGTTGTCAGGGAAAAGGTGATCATATTCCAGCTTCTGGATAGATTTTTTCAAGGTTTCTTAGGTGGAGATAGTAATTCGGAGAAGTTTAGGATGCTTAGGGGGGTGTGTCTCTAATATTTTGAGCTAGGAATTAAAGAAGGAAATAGTCATTAAAAAAATTGTGTATCAGTCAGGGTCCAGTCAGTAGACAGTAACCATATAGTAATTTAAACAGGGAAATTTTAACGTAAATGATTAACTGTATCAGTGTATTACCTACTAAGGAGAAAGAGCTATAAAGGACACAGCAATAACAGATAAAAGGAACAGTCACTATCTCTAGGGTTGTGGCAGAGAACCAAGGAAGGAATGAGTTTTTTTTTTGCGGGATGCGGGCCTCTCACTGCTGTGGCCTCTCCCGTTGCGGAGCACAGGCTCCGGACGCGCAAGCTCAGCGGCCACGGCTCACAGGCCCAGCCGCTCAGCAGCATGTGGGATCTTCCCGGACTGGGGCACGAACCCGTGTCCCCTGCATCGGCAGGCGGACTCTCAACCACTGCACCACCAGGGAAGCCCAAGGAATGAGTCTTGAACAGGTTCCCCATTAGGGCAGAAATCTAGATCTAATTAGAGAGGGCATGGCTGTGGCCTGCAGGACAGTGAAGTTTGCTGTGGTGCTGCACCTGTAGGACTCACTGGGAATCTACCCTCTAGGGTACCAGGGAAAGTTGTCCCCAGCGATGTGCCTTGTGCAGAACTTGTTGGGGAGCTACTTGTAAGACTGGTGCTGCTGAAACTCCTGGGGGTGGGAGGGAGTGTCATGTGAGTGCCTCTAGTGTCCCTGCGATGCCAGCTGCTGCCCCAGAGGAGCAAATGGAGAGGATTCAGGAGGAGAAGCCCCTCTCTCCTCCAGGGTCCCCCCAGCTCCCTCTGCCAACAGAGTTTTACATTGTGCCAGTTGATAAGGAAAATGCGTTCCAGCATCCCAGGAGGCCAGCGGAGGATGGATTTGGAACTGAGAGGCAAATATATCAATTCCTGTTCTTCTTTGGTGGAAGATCAGTCCTGGGACATTAATTCACCAGTACATTTGGCCATGTCAGCCAATCATATTTTTGTGGCTCAAGAAGGCCCTTAATTCATTGGCCTGTGATAAGAAGCACTCAGTTTGTGCTGAATGGTGGGTGCCCTGGGGATATTAATGCAGCTCCCAAAGCATCTGCAGTAGATGTCATCACACATGGGGTATATTTATGCATCTATTTCCTGTATTGTCTGTGTCTCCACTCTAGAATGTAGGCTTTATGAGGGCTTGAGTTTTGTCAGGTTTATAGACTGTAGCCAGAACAATGTGGGGTGCATAGTATAGGCTCAATTCATTTTTGGTGAATTAATGAATGGATTTCCTGCATATCTCGGGGAGAGGATGTGAATATCAATGACCTTGGAGTGCCTGGAGTACTAGCTCACAGGCTTCAGAGGGTCTCCTTCCCTATTTTTGGGCTGGTAAATATAGACACATCTAGAGCCTCCCACACCTTCCCGTTCCAAATGACTGAGTGCACGCCAGCATTAAAAGGATCAGGCAGAACACAGTTGCTAATACTTCTGGACAACCAACACAAGGCTTGAGATTACTCATTTTTCAAGGGTAATTGCAAACCATAGCAGCTGTCCTGGCCCAAGCTTGCTGGGCATATTTCACTGCAAGTGGGAGAGGCTGTGACTGTTGCTGACAAGGGGAAGCAAACCCAATGCACACAGCCTTCCTCAAGGGAATTAAGCTCAGCTCCTCTCAGCAAAGTATTCTTACCTCCTCAGCTGTGAATGGTCAGGAATCTCTATCCATTGACTCCTTCAGGCACCATCAGCATATTCAATGTGCTCTGGTTTTGGCATCAGAGGAACATTTGCACTGCAGGTGTTTTATTTACTGTTTTGAGAGGTTCTGTATTTCAGGGTAATTTATTTTACTTTCGGATGAAAGTCTCTATCAATTTTGTCTAACATCAAGTCATCTTGGACTGTACTAGAAAAGGCCACATTTTAATCTTACCTGATATTTTTGTACATCCAGAATATCTTTTTTATGGGATTCAGGGGGGAAGAACCAGAGTCAGGATGTGGGCTTTGGCGTCTAACTAGAGGTCAAGGTAACTCACGTGGAGACGAGAACAAATTCCAGATTAAGTTGGTGATAAATTTAGAACAGTGTAGAGTTTATCCCTGAGCCTGCAGTCAGGGCTTTAAAAATGACTGAGGGTATGAATACATGATTCAAAACTAATCTCGGGAACTAACACAAAGTTCAGAAGATTTATCAATGCTAGCTAGATCAGTGGGGTTTGAGATGAAATATTATAAATCAAGTGTGAGCCGGTGTTAATCCAAATCCTGCCTCCAGCTTGGAAGGTTATGTGTGAGGTGAGAGAATCACAGGGAAGAAGCCACTGGAGGAAAAGACACTATTTCAGTGGGGGCGTGCGGTGTCTCAGACTTAGGGCCCTGGCACTCGGGAATCAAGTCTGTAAAAGAGCATCCCCTTGTCCACACTACAATGTTGAAGGGTTTTCACTTCACCTTCTTCAGACCTAGATACCAGGGCATATGGGAAAATAGGGACATGGTACTCTCAGGGCCTGAAGGGCTGAATCTGCAGTGTGTTGTTTTGGGAAGGCAGCTGGTGAGGTGGCTGAGAGCCTTGGTTTTTCTCACTCACAATACAGGAATGACCACAGTACCAAGTCATACGTTTGTTGGAAAGATTAAATGAGATAGTCCATGTCAAATATATAGCACTTATCCAACAGTCAACATGAAAACATACTAGATATGATTTATTATTTTCATTATTAATGAATGCACATCTTGTGGTTTGAAGTATTACATTCCCTAAAGCTGTATCTTTTCGTTTAAATTTAACTTTTCAGTCCAGAAGTCCCTGGGGTTCCTATAATATTTTAACAGCATTGAGTACCTGGACTCTGCTAACAAGCCCACTGGGTTAGGGTCTAAACAGTGTCCTTGCTTGAAGAAGATGAAGAACACTTTAGGCAACATGTCAAACAGATTCAATCTTTAAGCAATCAGAAATACACGTTCTTGGACTTCCCTGGTGGCACAGTGGTTAAGAATCCGCCTGCCAATGCAGGGAACATGGGTTCGAGCCCTGGTCCGGGAAGATCCCACATGCCGCAGAGCAACTAAGCCCATGTGCCACAACAAGAGAAGCCACCACAATGAGAAGCCTGTGCAGAGCAACAAAGAGTAGCCCCTGCTTGCTGCAACTAGAGAAAGCCCGCACGCAGCAACAAAGACCCAACACAGGCAGAAATAAATGAATAAAATAAATACATAATAAAAATAAATTTAAAAAAAACCACCACGTTCTTGAAAAACATATTCTTGAGCATATATTGAGAGCAAACTTACCACAAAGCATGTTAACATCCAAAAACAGTAAAGGTTCAGTTCAGTTGCGAGTAACAGAAAAACTTAAAATAATAGTGGTATAAAAAATTTGTTTTTCCTTTACTAAAGGAACATGGCAGGTTGGGCACCCCTTTGATCATCAACAACTCAGCCTTCTTTGTTATTAGTCTGTCATCCTTAGGATGCTGTCTCATGGTTCAAGATGGCTACTTAGGCTCCAGCCTTCATGTCTACATGCCAGCCAGCAGAAATGAGGAAAGGATTAACAAGGATAGCCTTTCCCCCTTTCAGGAGTCTTTCCAGAATTCACACATGATACTTTCACTTAAATTCCATTGTCCAGAGCTTTGTCCTGTAGCCACACCTAGCAGCAGCAGAGTCTGGGAATGTAGTCTTTATTTTATGTGGCCATAAGCTCAGCTAAATATAAGGGATTCATTTATTAGGAACAGGGCGGAATGGATACTGGGGGACAATTAATCGTCTCTGTTACACATCCCTTCCCTTTGTTCTGTAGCAGATCTTGTTAGCTGCATTGGACCACTATATCTGAGGTGTGTTTCTGCCCTTCTTTCATAGAAAGACAGTGGATGGGACTCCCCTCTTTTACAAGAACACTCGGAGGGTATTATTGTTTTTATTTTACAGATCAGAAACCTAAAATTTAGAGATGATAAGTACCTTCTCCGAGATTACACAGTAATTGATGGGGACAGGATCCGAGCCCAGGTCAGTCTGACTGACAGTAAAGCCCCGTCCTCCACCTCCCTTCCCTGCAGCAAGCTGCTGCTAGGAGCAGATGGAAAGGCTCACTAGTCACTGGATGGCCTCACAGCCCTAACATCCTCATGTGTGCACCAGGCAAATTGCTCTGGAAATAAAGTATGATGGCTCCCTGGCCTAGCAAATCCTTTAATAGTCTAGTGGCAGGTCAGGTAGATGTTGGTCAAATGGGCCAGTCTCAGGGGCTGGAGCTTTTGCCCCAAGAAGGTTCTCCTGGGATGTCTAAGGTGAAAAAAGCATCCCAGGGCTTCCCTGCTGGCACAGTGGTTGAGAGTCCGCCTGCCGATGCAGGGAACACGGTTCGTGCCCCGGTCCAGGAAGATCCCACATGCCGCGCAGCGGCTGGGCCCGTGCGCCATGGCCGCTGAGCCTGCGCGTCCGGAGCCTGTGCTCCGCAACGGGAGAGGCCACAACAGTGGCAGGCCCGCGAACCACACACACACAAAAAAAACCCCAAAAAACATCCCAGGAGAAGTGCTTTTCAAGTATTGATTAAGGGAGCGTTTGGCTTTCATCTTCAAAGAGGCACAGTTGGTTGGTTCATCTTCCAGATTCTAGTTCTCATTCCCTCTCTCTCTCTAGCCCTCATTTATATTTCCTGGATACATTTGTTGCGAGACTGCTATCCCTTCTTCTATTTTCACTGTGAAATGATGGGGAAAGGTCTGAATCAATTTTGGAGAACTTCAAACTACTGAAAACCCAGGGTGTGTTCCATGAAAGTGAAACAGAGAAACCAGAAGATCCAAAACACACTCACATTGTAATAGCTGGTAAAAGATCAGGCTTACACACAGAGATAAACGCTTATGGTTGGTTCTTTCTGGAAGCGGTACCTAGGGCACTGCACTGGGCTCTGCAGCAGAAAAAGCAGATGACACTGCAGAGGGTTTCCCTAGGAATTTTGGAAAGGATTTGTTTACTCAACAATTTCTTTTGTCCAGGACTGCCCACTTAATTCATATGTTAGAAATGCCTTCAGGCTGCAGGGTACCAAAAGAAAATCACATAATTAAGGGGCAGTGAGCTCTATCAGAAGGAACACAGGCTTTGGAATCAGATCGATCTGGGTTTTTCAGTAGCTGGTTCTATAATTTTCTTGACGTGTGACTCTGGGATAGTCTTTGCATCAGTGTCTTCAGCTATAAGATCGGAGTAAATACATCTGATTTGTAGAGGAGTTTTTTTTGGGGGGTGGGGTGGGGCGTGCTACGCAGCTTGTGGGATCTTAGTTCCCCGACCAGGGATTGAACCAGGGCCCTTGGCAGTGAGATCCCAGAGTCCTAACCACTGGACTGCGAGGGAATTCCCTGTAGAGGAGATTTTAGCAGATATATCTATATGTATATCTATAGCTTCTAAATATATGTATATCTCCTAAAATATTTACAAGTGACTTTAGATATAAGGTGTCACAATAGTGGGTCACATAGGACAGATGTTAATGTGCACACTGATTCTATAGTTGGGGACCCTCATCAGTCCCAGTAGGCTTTTTATATATCAGCTCTCTATTGCCGTGTAACGATCTACCCCAAAACTTAGTGCCTTAAAACATAAGATTCTACAACCTATGGGCAAGGTTCAGTAGGGACAGCTCATTGTTGCTCCAGGTGGCAAGGACTGGGGTCACTAGGAGCTTGGTTGGGCAGAAACAAAATGGCTTTACTTACACATCTAGTACCTCTGGTGCCTCTGCTGTGAGGACTGGAACACCTGGGGGCTGGCTAGGTGCCTTTCTCCTTCAGTGTGGTCTCTCCAGCAGGGTGGCCACCTTAGCTGGTGACTGAGAGCTCCAGGAGAGCAAAAGAGGAAGCGGCCAGGCTCTTTAGGGCAGGCTCATGCTGTACTCTGCTGGGTCAAGGAAAATCTCCATCTAGCCCAGATTCAAGGGCAAAGGATATAGACTCCACGTCATGATGGGAGAAGCAAGAATTTGTAGTCATCATTTAGCTACGACAACCATGATATAAAATTAATTACTTTTTCCCGGCTCTATCTCGACCACCAGCAGTGAATGTTGGCAAATCCTAAATTAGGAAGATATAATTGCTGCCACCTGCCAGAACAGAAACAGGTGCTGTTAACAGGCCCAGAAATCTGTCTGGGGCTCTGGGAGTGAGAAGGGGGAACAAAGTGTCTCTCCTGAGCCCTTTTCCAAAAGTGGCACGTTTACAAACATTTTGAATGTAATATGTTAACATGGTGTTTGTTAAGGCTGTGAGGAGAAGAAACCAGAGGAGGCCATTTAATGGCAGCATTAAATGCACAGCAGATAATGCACAGCAGATAATGCACACTAACGGTAAACTTTTTATGTACTTTTCTCCCTGATGAACACTGCAGACCTCTTTCCCCTCCCCCAGCCCCTAGATGAACATGGACTTCCTTGATATTAGAGCCCACCCTGCTTCTCACAGGGCCAGGGCATCCTGGGGCTGCTGTTGTGAGGTCACGTGTGTGTGTTTGTGTGTGTTTGTGTGTGTGTGTGTGAATAAGCATGTGAAGGTGTGCATAAGTATGTAAAAAGGAGTGTGTGAGTTGTGTGACTGTGTGGATGTGGGTGTGAGAGTGAGTGTGGATGCAAGTGTGTGTGGGAGTGTGGAGACAGCGTGAGAGTGGGAGTAAACCCAGAACTGGGCAAAGAAAGAAAACACCTGGAATCTTGATTCAACATGATGGGATTAGGATCCGCCGGCCCCTTGGAATATTGCCTGACTCCAGAGCATGCAGCCCCTTCTCCTCATTGCTGATGTTGACATATCAGAGTCTTTATAAGTGATGGAAATAAAATGCCATGATTCCTGCCAGCTCTCGACTGGCTGAGTCTGCAGAGCCTGGGGCCAGAGCTGGAGGAAGGGGAAAACCTTGAAGGTGTAAGGATTGCGGATATCCAGAGCTTGAGCAGGAGCGTTCTGTGAAGCAGGCACTGTGTTCCAGAGCTCACCTTGCTCCCTCTTGATCCTCTTCATCCTGGCTGTGGGGCATTCCTGAAGAGGGGAACGTGGTGCACGGTGAACTGGCATTGTTCTTTTGGTGCTTTTGAGGGTGGTCCCCACCACTCCCTGCAGACACTGTTGTGTTCTCCCCAGGCTCAGACACACCCACTACATCCTCCTATTAGCTAACCACCAAACCTCCACGGATCTAGGAGCTGGAAGGAGTAAAGGGTTAAGAATCTTTACGTAACAAGTCGTCTTCTTTCTTTCTTTCTTTCTTTTTTTTTTTCCCCCGAACATTTCAACATCGGGATGAGAGTTTTGTCTTTGTAGCTTGGAAAAATAATTTTCCCTCATCTTGTTTCCACATCTAAATTCTGTATATTTCTGTACGGGTTTCTTAAAGTTGAGGATGATTGATGGGTTTTCAGTGAAGGAAATAATAACAAAAAAATAACTCACAGAGCACTTTTAAATACATATCTTATTGTGGTACAGGGATATTTGAGAGATAATTTCATGAATGATTTGTTGGTTAATAATTATTGTTAACATTGATTCAAGTAGGTACTTTGTGCCAAGCACTATTCTAAATACTTTATACATGCTCTTCTAACTTACAGATAACTTACAGTTACCCAGAGATAGTAGGTAACTTTTTGTGATCACACTGATAGTAAGTAGTGTATCAAGCTTCGAACCCAGGCTTTCTGCCACTGTGAGCACCCAAGTTCTGGGTCAGTAGACTCTACTGTGTCAGTTAAGAGTGTGATCCAAATACTCAGGTGTCAGTGGTCAGGGAGTGCAAATTGACTGTGACAGTGACATTCACTTTTCATTGGCTCTTGCCCCTGCCCCTTGACTCCTTTAAGTCCTATCTTTTTCATCATCAACTACTTTGATTATTTTGGGGAACCCCTCAGGGTGCTTTCTCGTGTCCACAAATTATCTCTAGTTGTTATTCTCCTGCTGGGACAGCAGAAATTAAAATCACTCACTTCCATTGCATATCCTAATGGTCTAGTTTTAAGTTTAAACATTCACATGGTATAGTGAGGAAGAACTACCATTGCCAAAGTGTGACCACACCCATTTCCTCATCTGAATTTCACGATCACCCTGTTGGGTGGTGGCACAGGTGTTATTATCATCTTCTCCCCATTTTATAAATGAGGAACCTACAACTCAGTGAGGTTATTTGTCTGGAAAACCATAGTTGGTAAAGAGTGGAGTTAGACTGAACAGAGCTATATCTGATCCCAAATGACCACACACAATGCTTCCTTATTAATCCCTGGTTTTCATGTATACTTGTCACTATGGGTGTCCATAGCTTTGACACTTATTTTTGTGACAAAAATATGTTATCTATATGGTAGAAAGAACTAACCTATTGAAACTAAGAAACACTCTTCTAAATAACCCTTGATTCAAAGCGAAAATAAAATCTGTATGACCAAGTCGTTACAAATAGAAAGGAGAACAAAATATATGGGATACAGCTAAAGATGTATTGAGAGGAAAATACATTGTTCTTAGATGCTTTCATAACTTAAAGATCAAAACTAAATGAACTAAGTTTTCAATGGAGTAAACTAGAAAAGAATAGCAAAGAAAGCTAAAAGAAAATAGGAGGGGCCTAATGTGTATGAAATAGAAAAGAAAAATAATAGAAGGGGTTAATAAAACTAAAGCTAGTTAAAAAAAAAAACAAATAAAGTAGAAAGCTCCTTGTGAGAGAGAGGGAGAGAGTGAGAGATGATATTAGGAAGTGGCTATAACCAAAGCATAGAAAAATATTTTTTAAAGTGTAAGAGAATGTTATACGCAGCTTTATAGAAATACATTAAAACTACATTAAAATGTATAGAAAATGAACAATTTTCTATGAAAACATGCATCACTAAGTTTGATTCAAGAAGAGACAGAAAACTTGAAGAGACCAATAACAGGATAAATTGGAAACTTTATTAAAGATCACCATTTAAAAAGGCAACAGGCTCAGATGGTTTTACTCTTGAAATACATGTTTTAGGAAATAAATTATTTCTTTGTTAACAAAACTCTTCTAGAGAATAGAATAAGAGTTTTATTTTTAGTTTATTTTATAAAGCTAGTACAAGCTAATGCCAAAAGCTTAAAAAAAAACACAAAGCAGAAAACTATAAGCCAATTTCACTTATGAATATAGATGTAAAAATTCCTTATAGAGTGCTCAGTTATAAATCAGTTCTAGCAACACATTAAAAGAATAATATATCAAAAATAAGTAGGATTTCTTCTATCAATGCAAGGATGGTTCAATATTAAGAAATCTGTTAACATAATTTATGACACCAACAAACTGTGATTATGTTCTTAATTGCCAGAAAGCCATTTAATAAGATTTTGAACAGCCAATTAAAAAAAATGAAAAAACAAAATCAAATAAACCAAAAAAACCTATATAGGATATAGGCTATTTACTAGAAACTAAGAATAATCGTTATACATGGTGAAATACTTAAGCCTTTGTCCTTAGAACCGTTCCCAGGACATGTTCACCTGCTATTTTTCTGTCCAGACACAGTGCTTTGGATGCTCTTTACCTGCCAGTGACTCACAAATGGCACCTTCAGTTTGGGCTTCTCTCTTTAGAACAGATAGATAATAACTGCCTACTCAGAATTTTCATATGAATGACTTAACAAGTTTTCTGTGGCCACATTGGAACCCATGATCCCCTCTCCTGCTCTAAGCTGACCCTTCCCTGCTATTTTCTCATTTCAGTAAATGGCACCACTTTGACCAGAGCCCTCTTTGTTCCTCGCCTTTCAATCTCTTCTATTAGCAAATTCTGTCTTTTCTACTTTAAAAATGTATCTGAAAACCATCTCCCCTGGAGATTAGGGGACTGGCGAGGAGATAATTAGAACGCCCATATTTGCATTGTACAACTTGTTACATGCATAGCTTTTGTAATTTGAGATCTAATAAAAGGTAAAAAAAGGGAAAAAAATCACTTTGAGTCATGAAAAGTGCTTCTTGTTGCCTTTTAAAGCCACATTTCTGAGGAAGCTTTCTGACTGGAATAATAAATTGTGCATGAAAAACATAGAAACAAAGGAGAGGGCAAGGTCACCACTGAAATGGAAAACTAAGTGACACATGGCTTGAAAACTCTCTGAATCACTGGCATTCTCCTGATCAGGCTGAGTGGAACAAATAACTCCCCAAACAAAATGCCACAAGGGCAGTTTCTTTCCTTTCTCCCTCTCCTTTATCCCTTCTCCCTCTCCCCCTCCCCTCCCTTCCCCTCCCCCTCCCCCTCTCTCCCCATCCCCCCCCTCCCCACCCCACCATGATTGGAGAAACTGTATCAGTCTATCATCAAGTAAGTGGTTTCAAAAAAGTAACAATGTTTCCAATATTGTATTATGAATATGACTGTCATACTGTATGCCATAAAAATTTTATAACAATTCATTCATTAGTGTATAGGCTAGGCTACCATGAAACCATTGTGTCGATCACACTAGGCTACCATGAAGCAATCATATTGCTGCTTCTTATCACTGCTTCTAATTGCTGTTAGCAATGCATGAATCTTTATACCTGCAAGTGAATATGAGTTTCTTTTTCACATTATCTTTTCATTTCTGATGTCTAGTGTTAGTAATATGTATATCACTTGCAGTGTTTTGTATTACATAAGACAATATTTATGTAGGTACTGACAGACAATTCATCCAGTAAAGAGACGATGTAAAGTATTGATAAACATAGTACAGTACTGTAAATGTGTTTTTTCTTCTGTATGATTTTCTTAATTACATTTTCTTTTCTCTAGCTTACTTTATTGTAAGAATACAGTATATAATACACATTAATTACAAACTGTGTTAATCGACAGTTTATGTTATCAGTAAGGCTTCCAGTCGACAGTAGCCTATTAGTAGTTAAGTTTTTTGGGGAGTCAAAGTTATATATAGATTTTTGACTGTATGGGGTATCAGCGCCCGTAACCCTTGCATTGCTTAAGTGCCAACTCGATTTAAAATTAATTTGGATTAGGTTTGATGTCCTACTGCTCCCCTGTTTTCTGATTTGAATCTCCCTCTCTCTTTCTCTCTTATTTTAATAGCAGAGATTCTTTTATTTACCGGTTTCTTTTAAGTGCTCAAACCAGCCAGATCTGGTGGTGCTAGTGCATCCCCCCCAACCCACCTGATCCCCTCATCTCCTTCCACTTTTTCTTCTTCCTCCAGGTCTGGACACTAAGGATCAGGACTGGTGATTTCTGTTTGTGTGATTTCTTCAGTGTGATTTCAGCAGTGTGATTTCTTCATCTAATGACTCCTGTTCTTGAAAGTCTCACGGTATTTTTACCCCAGTACAATTTCTGTTTGAAATTCCCATAGAGCAGAGTCCCCCAAGCCTGAGGCCTGAGGACCAGGAAGGTCACACAGCCCAGAGAGTACCATGTTGCCTTCACAAAGGGTTTCCACAACACTGGGCTTCCAGGTGGGCAGGTTAAAAGCCTGAATAAGGTTTGGTTTACAGGGAAGCCAGCATGAATAATTGAAGACACCTGCCTTGCCAAGCGCCCCCGGTAGCACAAGAAAACTCAAATTAGCTATAGTCTTGCATGGAGTGCATCTTACATGCGCTTTCATGGTCTCTGGAGACCCACACTCACAGAAACTGCCATTCAACAATGTTAAATATGGGGAAAAATCTGCCAATGGAGCAGTGAGTGGGACCATATCAGAATTTCATTCACTATTTACTTCAGCAAGACTTTTCTCAACTTCCACAGGTTATAGCAAAACCTGAATTGTGATAGTTTTTGTGTTTTCTCTGAGCAGTCAGTGGTTTTCATAACTGCGTGAAAAATGGTGAAGTTGCTTCTTAATAGGTATCAACTGGCATTTCAGGGATCTCCAAGGATTGTAGCTGTATCTTTCTAGCTTTGAGCTAATCTGATAGCTCTGTATTCCAGAAAAGACTCAACAGTGCTGGGAGATGTGAGGTGTCTCGCCCAATATCAGCTGGGCAAGGAACTGCAAAGGAGGTTATATCAGTTAAGGTCCAATTAGGAGATAGAAACCAAACAGTAATTTGAACAAGGAAGTTTCCTATAAAGAATTATTATTTACAGGAACTTTACTAAGGGGCATAGAAAAGAACTCTAAAATATACACTAGGGCTCTGAGAGAGTACCCAAGGAAGGACTAACTTGGAAGGGGAGACCTTCCACGTGCCTGGGACTCAGAGCTCATTGCAGAGGATGTGGTCATAGCCCCCTGAATGGGAAAGAAGTTCCCCAGGTTGCCTGGGCCAGCATTGGTCTGTAACTGACTCTGGAGCTATGGGCCGAGTCTGGTAAGCTGGAAATACTCATGCTAGGAAGCCAACAGCCCTGGACTGACTGGAAACTACCCGCTGGGATGCTGATGAATTTCCTGGGAAGCTACCTATGGAGGGGTGCTGCTGAACTCACTGCTAGGAAACCATCTGGGGCACTCGTGGAACTCACTGGGAATCCATTTGCTGGGCAGGAGTGCAGCTAAAGTCTCCTTCAGAACTTTCTGGGAAGCTGCCCATGGAGGAGGTTGCTGAACTTCCTGCAGAGAAGCTAGCTGGAGCACCCTAGAACTCACTGGGATTCCATCTGCAGAGGTGCCACTTACATTTGCTAGGGGAGAGCTTGGTGTCCTGCACACCAGCCTAGCACTGCAAGAGCAAGAAGCAACCAGCGGGAAAGGATGCTCTTATCCCAGTGTTCCTACAGCGCCCTCTACTGACAAAGGTTAATATCGTGCTGTAGGCAGGGGAGAAATATTCCAGCATCCCAGGTAGGGCAGTGATTTGGAGCTGAGAGGCAGTAAATGATAGGCAACACAGCGGACATTGAGACTTAGTTCTTTTACCTTCTAGTGAGCTCACCCTTTTACTACATTACGTGGCATACCCTTAATGATCGTTATTTTTCTCCTTTATTTATTTGTACACCAAGAGACAACAGTTATGGTAGAATATTGGTGTAGATACTGATAAATGAAAAGAGATCTAGAACTTATTCTAAATTTTATTACATTTTCTGATCTGAATACTTAGAGCAATGATCAAAATTTAGGACCAGAGGGAATTCCCTGGTGGTCCAGTGGTTAGGACTCTGCACTTTCACTGCTGAGGGCACAGGTTCAATCCCTGGTCAGGGAACTAAGACCCCACAAGCTGTGTGGCATGGCCAAAAAAAAGAAGAAGAAAAAATTAGCCCCAGACACTTGGGCTCAGTTCTGCACTGTCAAAGAAATACTAGGAGAATTGAGACAATTAAATATGAAATTCAGCCCCATTTTTTTTCAACATCAGTCAAAGCATAGTGAAGGCTTTGGGGGGAGAATATCTAGTGAATTTGTAGAGACCTTTACTGTCCAATAGAGTAGCACTAGGCACATGTGGCTTTCGAGCACTTGTTATATGGCTAGTGCAATCAAGGAGCTAAATTTCTAATTCAATTAATGAATTATATTATTTAAAATAAAAATTTCAGAGTGATATTTAATTCAGGTATTGAAAAACTTTTTAGTATGTTTAGAACAACTTTCAGGAATGTGTGGGAGGTTTTATGGGCCAAGATTGGAGGAGGCGTACTTAACTTTTGCTCCCAATCCATTGGCTAGAACTCAGTCACTTTTTCACAAGGAAAACTGTGACCCTGAGGAAAAGGGACCCCCTTTGGTGGATGACTAGCTAGGGTCTGTTTCCTGAGGTTTAGATAAATTAAACCTACTACCTGGGGTGCCAGAGGAGGGCCCTTTGTGGTTTAGATCAACCAGCTTATCTCATCTCTTTGGACATCATGGTTAGTTCAGAGTTGAGGAAGTGATCCAAGCTGATCCAATCGGAGTGAACCTTAGGACCTTGGCAAAGAATGCTAGAACACAGACTCTATCCACTGGGGTGATGATAGGTGGTTCAGAGCTGCTATGCCCATGAGGAGAGAGCCTGGACTGTTGAAAGATGTGGTCAGGACCCTGAGTGTGGAGCCTGTTCAGAGGAAGCAGAGCCAGTCCTGCTGCTGTCATGTGAGGTCTAGATCCAGACTGTTTGAAGCCGGGTTGTATAATGATGTGACCCAATACATTCTCTTTTAACCTCAGCCAGTCTGTTGCTTGTAACCAAAAGAATTCTAACTACTCCAAGTGGTGTTCCGCGGTAACTGGGTTCTTTTGTTTTTAAACCAAGACCTATTCAAGCTACCTCAGGAAAATGGAGGCGAATTATAAAAGTTATGCATGGAGCTGAAGTAGAATCTGGCAAGGAACAACTCTAGGAACAAGTTGCTCTCTCTATCCTTTCAGTGTTCTCACGGTCTCACACATTCTTATATCTCTGCATCACTGTGGGCATCTGCTCCGTAATTCATAACTTTGATTTGCACTCTGACATTGTATTGGGGGGGGGGGCAGACGTCCACTGTGCATGGTCTGTTCTATATCTCTTATCCTGGCATCACTTCTGGTTGAGCATTTGTCCTGAATTTTTCATTTTTAATGAAATGTTCTCAATAAATAACAATAAAATAAGCCTGGGTAGATTTGGCAGAGCTTTATTTTATACTTTCAGCTTTACCATGGTCTTGTCTGATAAAACATGAGATTCCAGTGCAATGAAGTAAATATCATCTTAAGCCATGGTTAAACCTGAAAGAAGTCCTCGATAATCTTCCTCTTTTCCAGACCTCTTATATTAGATGTGATATAACTAAAACACTCCTTCCTTTTTTTATTTTTAAAATTGTTTCATTTTTTTGGCCATGCCACACGGCATGTGGGATCTTAGTTCCCTGAGCAGGGATTGAACCTGGTTTTAACCGCTGGGCCACCAGGCAAGTCCCAATACCCCCTTTTCAAGGACAGTATGTAGGGTGCTCACTGATGAAATAAAGAATGTGCTTTCCTAGGGACAGCTACAGCTAACCCTCTGGCCTGGCTGGCTATAGGAGAAGTATTCCAGCACTGCCTCTGCCAGCCATTTGTTCTATCAGTTAGTTGTGCTGTGGCCTGAGCCTGTGAGATGCACAAAGTTCATCAGGCCTTTGAGATATTTAGGAAATTATAGGTGAGATCTGTGAACTAAGTGCAGAAAACAGAGGCTGAGTAGTCCTGGCATAAAGCCCATCAATGACATGTGAATGTTCCTACTATGGTAGTTCTGTAACCTATTGTGTGGAATAAATCTATAATTCTATTTTTGGTAACACCTTCATAATTTGCAGTAATTATAACTGCATAATTTTAATATTTTTTCATATCCTCTTTCATTCTCAAAAGTATCTCAGTTTGGGTGATAAATTATGTGGTCACCCCTATTGTGAATACCTTTTTTTTTTTTTTTTTTTTTTTTTTGCGGTACGCGGACCTCTCACTGTTGTGGCCTCTCCCGTTGCGGAGCACAGGCTCCGGACGCGCAGGCTCAGCGGCCATGGCTCACGGGCCCAGCTGCTCTGCGGCATGTGGGATCTTCCCGGACCAGGGCACGAGCCCGTGTCCCCTGCATCTGCAGGCGGATTCTCAACCACTGCGCCACCAGGGAAGCCCGTGAATACTTTTTATATCAGTTTTTGAGTTCCAGCTCTCTCTGTTAATTGGCTCATTCCCTCCCTCTGTCTCTGTCTCTCTCTCTCTGTCTGTCTCTCTTTAAGCTAAGATTCCCAAGACAATCTCTTTGGTCCAACATGTGGGAATGCCGGATTGTTTGTCATTGGTTACCAGTGAATTGGCTACTCTTGAACCAAGTGCTGTCACTCGGTCCAATCAGCTGTGGTGGGATTGCATGGTGTGGAGATGTCATGTGATAGAAAACATGTTTGTCCGTAGAGTAGTCAGTTTTACTTAAAAGTGAATACAGGCATGGTAATAAATTCAAATTCCTATGTAAAAGCACTTAAAAAGAACTGCCAAATCTTATACCAGAGTGAAGAATTGATACTTGAGAGCTGAAGCACTGATTACTAATATCACTTAATAGAATTAATGGAATCACAGTTGTGTCCCCATCATCTGTAAAAGTGCTGGATCCATATAATAGTTATTCAGTAAATATATATATTAAGTAAATGGATAAGTGGTAAATCAATGTCAGGTGTTGGGCTCAGAAACAAGAAAATGCTCTCTACTCTGGAGGAACTTGGACCAATTTTTCATCATATGTTGTTGCTCCATTGAATAGGGATTCTATGGAATATGGCTGCAGGTGGAGAGTCAACCATGATAGAATCAGGGTAGCTGTGATCCATATCTTGTCTTCTGTTTCAGATTTCCTAGAAATCTGAAAACTGTAAAAAAAAAAAAAATGTCTGTTAAGAGCACCCTATAACCTAATAATAAAGCCTAAACTCTTTCTTTGGTAAAAGAGAAGACTCTTTATGATCTTGTCAATGCCCCTCTTTGTAGCCCACTGTACCACATTCTTCTGTTGGCCTTCCTCTAGACAAGCCATAGCTAACTGCTCATGTTACCTGAGAACTGGATTTGCCTCTTGGTGCGTGTTGAGCCAAAAGATACAACCAAGCCGAAAGTTGGGAGAAAGAAGGATTAAAAAAAATTTTTATTGAAGTGTATGTAGTTGATTTACAATGTTGTGTTAATTTTTTCTGTACAGCAAAGTGATTCAGCTATATATATATATACATATATATGTTTTCCATTATGGTTTATCACAGGATATTGAATATAGTTCCCTGTGCTATACAGTAGGACCTTGTTGTTTATCCATCCTATATATAACAGTTTGTCTCTGCTAATCCCAAACTCCCAGTCCTTCCCTTCCCTACCTGTACCCCCGTTGGCAACCACAAGTCTGTTCCCTACGTCTGTGAGTTCATTTTTGTTTCCTAGATATGTTCATTTGTGTTGTATTTTAGATCCCACATATAAGTAATATCATATGGTATTTGACTTTCTCTTTCTGACTTACTTCGCTTAGTACGATAATCTCTAGGTCCATGCATGTTGCTGCAAATGGCATTATTTTATTCTTTTTTATGACTGAATAATATTTCATTGTATATATGTACCACATCTACAGGAGAAAGAAGGATTTATTACTTGCAGCAAGTAAGGAGAACGCTGAGGATCTTTCCCAAAGCAGTGTCTCTCTGAACAATGAAATTGGGGAAGTTTTTTTTTTAAAATTTCATTCTATTTATTTTTTATACAGCAGGGTCTTATTAGTTATCTATTTTATACACATAAATGTATACATGTCAATCCCAATCTCCCAGTTCATCACACCACCACCACCGCCCCGCCACTTTTCCCCCTTGGTGTCCATATGTTTATTCTCTACATCTGTGTCTCTATTTCTGCAAAACTGGGGAAGTTTTAAGGCAAGGTTACCTGCATATTCATGAAGGGGCTTGGGCAGTTGTCAGAGTCCTAGCTTTAGTGACTGAAGTCAGGAGGGTCAGAAAAGGTCAGCATCATCATCCCTTAGGTTCCAGCTGATCTGGTGGTTAAGTGCTTCCAGCTGATCTTTACCCATTGAAAGAGAACCGGGAGCCTTTATAACTGATATTATCTTTTCTATTTTTACTTCTCTTGCCTCATAACAGGCAATGTTTCTGCATTCTTTGGTTCCCTTAAGATCATTAATTACTGAGATCTCTTCAAGGATAAGCATTGTGGCCAGGCTTAGGTCACAAAATGGCTTAGGCCAGAAATGGCTTCTCTTATGTCAAGAAGGTCTTGCCTGGTTCTCTCTCTCCGGGGACCCCCTCCCCTATCTGCTTACACGCACAGTCCCCCAGACAAGCCAGGGTTTTCCATGCCCCCGTGCTATTTCCTCTGACTGGAGAGTCGTTTTCTTCCTACTTGGTGAGCTCATATTCCATTTTTGATGCTCACCTCTTATATTGGTTTACTATTGCTGCATAACAAGTGGCCCCAGACTTAGGAGCTTAGAACAACACACATGTACTATTTCACAGCTTCCATCAGTCAGTACTGTGGGAATGGCTTAGCCAAGTCCTCTCATCAAGATCTCAAAGACTTCCATCAGGTGGTGGCTGGGTGCTGTTCCTTTCTGAAGCCCAGGGTTCTTTCCCCAGCATGAAGTTATTGGCAGAATTTAATTCTTTGTGGTCGTAGCACTGAGGTTCCTGTTTTCTTGCTAGCAGTCTGCTGGGGCCCACTCTCAGATCCCAGAGGCTCCCATGGTACCTGGTCACGGAGCCCCCTTACCACATGGGGGCTTACATGTTCAAGGCCAGCAGGAATCTTTCTCACTACAGTCTGCTATGATGGATTCTTATATAACATAACACAATCGGAGGAGGAGTTACTGGGTAGAAGCATGTCACTGAATCCACACACACTCAAGGGGCGGAGAATATGCCTGAGTATAACGTATTGGGAGTTACCTTGGGGTGTCTGTTGCAGTCCATCGTCCGGCCTCCAAAGATGCATACCCTCCCATATGCAAATACATTCATTCCATCCCAAAGGCTTTAAAAGTCATCCCATTACATCTTCTCTCTGAATTGTTCCCTCCACTTCTTCAGCAGAATTGGATTTCCTTGCAGCTGTGCTTCTGTCTTATTTCACTCATGCTGCTGTTACAAGGTAACCTGCAAAGGCTTAGGTCTCCTTGGGCGATCCATAGGGTCAACTTGATTATGTCATCAATTCCTTCTAAATACAATTAAATAGTGAAAGGCATTGATGGCTCAAAGAGGAGGCTTTGTGAGGGGAGGCTTATATTTCACCTTGCACAGCAAAAGTTATCCCTCCATCACCTTTTAATATCTTGGCTTCTTTCCAATGTCTTAACCCAGGGAAACTACCCTGGTTGCTGTTCTTCCTCCCTCATTCCTCTTCCACTGCCAATGTCTCTCTTCTGTCTTCCAGCTCTAGCCCTCTCTTGGCCACACGTATTCTAGTCTTTTCTCTATATCTCAACCCTCCCTTCCAGATCTCTTTATCACTTTTTTTATGTTTCCATTTAGCCTTCTCCTCTTTTATAGCTTACATCCCCACTTTTCACCCTAGCTCAACAAAATCAAAGGTTCTTCTCAGTATCCACTGTCTTTAGAAATCAGGGATTATAAATCATCACCTAATAATTATTCCCCCTGTCCTAATAGCACCCATCAGGTCTTCCTCCCATACTGCCATATAGTACTTCATTCATTCATGGTTGAGTAAATTAATGAGCATCAAGATAATTTATCTAGACAATTCAAACTACCCCCAAGTCTCCACTTTTGTTTTGCTTGCTTGATCTTTGGCTGGAATTAACACAGTGCCTCGGTTGGCATCCCTGTACATCTTGGCACCATAGAATCTGCTTGGGAAGGACTCGCAGGATGATGTATCTTAGTATTAATTCCAACGCTTCAGTGCCCTCTGATGCATCCTTATTTGGTAGTCTTCTGCTGTAGACAAGTCATCACTTCCACAGTGGGCTCCCTGGTTGTTTTCAGCTTTGAGGGGTGCCTGCTGAAGAGAGCATTCACTAAAAGGGCTTAGGGCAGGGCATGTGAAAATATAGGGTGGGTCACTGTGGTTGAAAATAATGCTGTTCACAAACATCCCAGTTCTCCCCTTCCCCCAGATACATGGTAGGATGGGGCTTCTTCACCCCCTTTGAATGTAGGTGTGATCATATGACTTGCTTTGGTCAATGAGATGTGAGTGGGAGTGATGTCTGTCACTTCCTGCAGCAGCTTGAGCAGCCACGTTCCCTTCTGGCTACGGTGGTTGTGAAGCACACGGGGAGAGGAATCCTCTACCAGCCTGGGTGCTAAAGTGACCCAAGCTTCCCCTGCCCCTGACCTGCTTCAGATGTATGGTGTGAGTGAGAAATAAATATTTGCTGTGTTAACCCCTGAGTTTGGGTGTTATTACTGCAGCTTAGTCTGACCGATACAGTCACTGATATTCAGATTTGCCAGGGTGAATACATGTCAAATCATCCTCAGAGTAATTTGATAGAATCACATATTCGAATCTTCTGAGGCATATACAGAAGATGCTGGATGGGATACTTTGGCTGACTGGAGAGGCTCTGCTGACAGGAAATAAATTTGGTTTTAGCTCTCCTTTTGTCTCTCTCTCTTTTTTTTTTGGTGATCTTTTTCCAGGATGCAGTGGCTCTAAAGAGCCAGTGGATGTAAATCCTGGACCTAGAAAGAGTTTGGAAACAGCAGAGGAGAGCACTGAATTGCTGCTCCCTAATGCTGAAATGATTTGCTCACTTTCTGGAGAGATTCAATTTCCCTTCAAGGGCACTGTCTCAACTCTTCTTCTCTCACTACTCTCTTACCCCTTCTCTCTAAGTCATAAAAGTTGCATTTGGAGACACTTCGTTCAACTCGGATAAACATCATGTATTAAATGATGTATTCTTCCCCATCCAGAAAGCCCATTATAAATGTTTTTAGTCTCCTTGTTTGTATTTGAGCACTGGGTGGGAGTCTTATGATCCATGGAGTCCACTGAGTCTTGCATGTGAACAATAGCAGAGGCAATACTGAAGTTGATAGAGGGGATGTTGGGGAAATGAGCCCCCAAGGCTTCTGTCCTACCCCCTCACAGGATCCGAAGGACCAGAGGAAGGATGGCAGTTACTCTCTTTGGCTATCCAATTGTCTGTCTTTGGAAAATGATAGGATGAAGAGAGGAAGTCACAAATAATAACTTTCCTACTGCCCAGGTATAAAGAACTGTTTATGATCCCTGCTGTCTTTTAGGTTTGGATTTTATTTTTTCTCTGTACTAAAGATTAAACCTTAGTGGAGGTTTGTAGTGGAAGAAGGGGATGCTACAAAAACCAAAATACTTGCAGACATCTGCAAACAACTGTATATTTGTCCCCTTCATAGGAATCTCCTGGAGAGACTTTACACATATCCAAATGGAATTGCTGTGTTATAGACTTTTAGAGCTGCCTTTAAAAAAAAATTATTTTTCAAATCTTCCTTAATACAATTCACTCATCATTCCTTTAAGAAATGTATGTTGAATTCCTGTTATGTATTAAGTACAGTGCTAGAACTTGGGAAATAATGATGAGTAAGTTGGTCGTAGCTCCTACAAGATTTTTTACCAGTTATTGGGGGATCATAGACAGTAAACTAGGTGCTTTCACTGTGGGTTTCACAAATGCAGTGGTAGATGTGTGCACAGAATGCTATGGGAAAAAAATAGGAGGGACACCCAACCCAGACAGATATATGGTCAAGGAAAGATTCCTGGAGCAAGTGGCTTCTCAAGTGAACTTTGATGAAGTAGGAGTTGTGTGAACAAGAGGAGGGAGGAAGTGTACAAAGGTCTGGAGCTAAGTGGTAATGTGGCCAATTCGGAGACGAGCAAATAATTTGCATGGGTAGAGTTAACGTTCAAGAAGGAGAGGCTATGGAGTGTGAGGTAGGAAGTGGTTATGTTAGGTTTGAGGGATCTTTTACATCCAAATGAAGATGTAGAGTAAACTTACACATATATATACTATGAGTATATATATATATATATATATATATATATATATATATATATATACACATACCAGTGTGTATATATCTGTGTATCTGTATATGTATGTATATAGAGTTTAGGGAGAGTTCTAGGGATGTACATGCAGTCATCACATTAATGTTTAAAACCATGAATCTGGATAAGATCACATAGGGACAAAGTGTAGATTGAGAAGAGGAGAGGTCCAAAGATGGGGACCTGGGGCACTTAAAGATTAAGAGGTAAAGATGACAGAGATTCTTATTTCCAGTAAGTGAGCTTGGCTATTCTGACTAACCCTTCTACTGAAAACAGTACAAAATGCTGGATAAGGTATGAAAAAAAAAATCACCCACACCAATTTAAGAGCATTGAAGACCTGAAAAGATAGTCTAAATTCTGTGAGAAAGACTGAAATTAAAACAATAAATGGATTATTGGAATGCCAAAATCTGCAGGGCTTTTGTTGTTGCTACAAACTTGGGCTTCAGTTAAGTGGCCTAAAGCTCAAAAGAGACAGATGTCCAGGGTCCACCTCAGGTGAGATGTCTTAAAGGGGTCTTTTTCCATATTAAGCTGAGATTCCCAAGGGTTAAATCTAAGGTAAGGATAAAGTATAACCAAACCAAACTGCCTCCCTGTCATCCAATGATAGGGGAATGTGGAGAAGTCTGTTTTTCTACCAAAGAGAGTAGGAAACGAAAACAAAAAAGTAAAGAAAAAACCCCCATTCATTCCTGAGAAGTTGTAACAACAGATTGGCCTTTGTGTAGTTGTGTTTCATGGGTATACACATACACTGGGTGGGCTAGTCCACCTTAAGCTGTGAGGCTGGCTGGAAGTGATTGATCCTTTCCCAAAGGGACCTGCAAGAAGCAAATTAAATGCATCTCTGGAGAAGAGCACATTCATCTGAGACCTCAGACACTTTATAAAAAATTGCTCAAAGGCAATGTCCCACACACAAAGCAAGCTCACAAAGAAATAAGGCAATGTAAGTGAGAACCAGCGCCGCCCCCCCCCCCAAAAAAAAAAATCAAAAGGACAAGAGCAGAAATAGACTACAAATAATTCAGGTAATTATCAGGCATGGATTCTAAAACAAGTATCCTTCCTAGTTTAAAGAAGTAAATAACAACCTTGAAAATATTAACAGATAATAAGAATCTATAAAAATGACAGAGAAGATTTTCAAAAGAGCTACATAGAACTTCCAAAACTAAAATGTTCAAAATTAACATTAAAAATTCAGTGGAGATCTTTGGCCAGATTACACTCATCAAATAATCAGTGAATTACCATATCTATCAGAAGAAATTAAAGATAATATAACATAGAAAGAGGGAAAAACAGGTAGAATTTAACTGTGCATGCTGTAATTTCTACAGTAATCACTGTGATGAACTGAATGTTTCTGTCCTCCCCTACTAAGTTCATATGTTGAAGACCTGACCCCCTGAAGATGGGCCTATCAGAAGTAATTAGAGTTAGATTAGGTCATGAGGCTGGGGCCCTCATGATGCGATCAGTTGCCTTTAAGAAGAGATCTCTCTCTCTTTCTCCACATGCATACACATGCACCTAGGAAAGGCCATGTGAGGACACAGTGAGAAGGCAGCCATATACAACCCCAAGAGAGAGCTCTCGCTAAACAAAAATCCTGCCAGCACCTTGATCTTGGACTTCCCAGATTCCAGAAATATGAGAAGAAAATTTCTGTTGTTTAAGCCAACCAGTCTTTGGTATTTTGTTATGGCAGCCTGAGCAGACTAAGACAATCACTAAAGAGATAGAAAGAGTATAATCTCTAAGCTCATAGAAGGTGTAAAGGAATAAAATAAAAATATTGTCAATCCATATGAATGCAAGAAAGGAGAGAAAAAGAAGCGTAAAATTCATGGAACAAATACAATGTGAAAAATATGATGGTAGGTCCAAACTCCATAGCATTAGTAGTTACATTAAAAGTAAATGTACTGAATGTTCAAGTTAAAAATACAAAGATTATCAGACTGGATCCTAAAATTCAATCTAACATCATATCATGTTTATAAGAGATATATATAAAATATAAGGATTTAGAAAATTTGAAAGTCAAAAAGATAGAAATAATAAAAAGAAAGTTGGTATAACTAAATTATTATTAGGTAAAATGGGCTGCAATGCTAGAAGTGTTACTAGAGGCAATGAGAATCACTATAAAATAATATGAGGTTTACTTCACCAACATGATATGAAAATTTAAATTCCTTATGATTCTAATAACATAGTCTCACAATGTATAAAGCAAAAGTTGATGGACCTACAAATAGAATAGAAAAATACACAATCATGGTGGGAGATTTAAACGTGTCTCTCTTAGGAGAGAAGTTATTCTCATTAAAAGTGTTGCTGCTTTTGCAGGAGAGGGAGAGGTTTTCATTAGGAAGTGATGGGAAGGGCTTCTGGAGTTCAAGAATGTTCTATATCTTGGTCTAGGTAGTGATCACACAGTCATAGACTTTACAACTATTTATTGAACTGAGCATATAGGCTTTGCTTACTTTTCTGCATGTATATTACATGTCATTAAAGAAACATTAAATAAGTGAAAATAACAGATGAGCAATTTGCATAAGAATTGAGAAAATGTGAGGGGTGTGGTAGGAGGAAAACCTAAAGAAATGGTCCAGGGACTTCCCTGGTGGCGCAGTGGTTAGGAATCCTCCTGCCAAGGTAGGGGATACGGGTTCGAGCCCTGGTCCAGGAAGATCCCACATGCTGTGGAGCAACTAAGTCCATGAGCCTAGAGCCCGTGCTCCACAACAAGAGAAGCCACCGCAATGAGAAGCCCACGCACCACAACGAAGAGTAGCCCCCGCTCGCCGCAACTAGAGAAAGCCCGCGCGCAGCGACCAAGACCCAATGCAGTCAAAAATAAATAAAAAAGAATGAAAAGAAATGGTGTCTTGGCAGGTAAGTACAGGAAATATGTCAAGGAAGATGAACGAAGAAATGTGTCACATGCTGTTGATAAGTCACTTAACACAAAGACTGAGTACTGACATCTGGATTCAACAGTAAGGATGCCATTAGAAACTTAGACATGAATTGCTTTAGTAGAGCAGTAGGGGCAAAACCTGATTGGAGTGGGTTGAGAAGAGATAGGAGGAGAAAAATCAGAGATAGCCATTGTATTAGTTTGCCAGGGCTGCCATAACAAAGTACCACAAACAGTGACTGAAACAGAAATGTATTGTCTCACAGTTTTTGAGGCTAGAAGTCTGAGATCAAGAAGTCAGCAAGGTTTGTTTTCTTCTGTAGCCTGTGAGGGAGAATCTGTTTCTTGCCTCTCTCCTACATCTGGGGTTTGCTGACAATCTTCGGCATTCCTTGGCTTCTGTGGCATCACCCTGATCTCTGCCTTCATCTTCACATGGCATTTTCCCTGTGTGTGTGCTTCTGTGTCTGAATGTCCGCTTTTTATAAGGACACCAGTCATTGAATTAGGGGCCCAATCTACTCCAGTATGACTTCATCTTTTTGCATCTGCAAAATCCCTATTTCCAAATAGGGTTTATTTTGAGGTAGTGAGGGTTAAAATGTCAACATATGAGTTTTAGGGGGACAGAATTCAACCTATACCAGCAAGTATAGGCTAGCCCTAAATGGGACAAAGAAATGGAGTCTGCTAGAAGGAAATGTAGAATAAATTTTTTTTTTAAAGGATGGGATAATAAAGAGCATGTTTGTATGTTGGTTTGAATGACGCAGTAGAAAAGGGAAGAACTGGTGATTCATGATTGAGAGGAACAATTACTTGAGAGATGTCCTTGAATGGGTAAAAGGATATAGGATCCATTGAGTAAGTAGAAGCGTGGACCTGAGAGAAGAATGAGGACACTGTATCTATAGTAACAGTGGGAAGGCAGAGAGACAGGTACAGATGGAGTGGGTTGGTTAACATGGCAGTGGGATGGTGTGGAAGGTCTTTTGTTTGCTTCTATTTGTCAGGGAAGGTAAAGGAATGTAGTAGGATTGCTGGGGCACACTAAGGGCTGGTTTTAGATTATAGCTGTGATAAAGTACAATTAGTCAGTTTGCTTGTGGCTGGTCTCTAGCTGTGGTTAACGGCGTGGGTGCAGGTCAGAGTAGGCGCAGAGTTGGATTTAACTCGGGACTCTTTTGCCAGGTGAATATCGCAGAGTGAGAGAGGCAAAGGAGTTGAGGGAATTTGCAAGTGAGTGATTATAGGATGAGCCACTGAATCCAAGCTGGGTAAGGAAGAAAGCAAGGACAGAGAGAGAGGTTGTGGAATCTGGCTAGGACCGTTGTGTATGCTGGGATTTCCTCTTTTCTCCTGCCCATGGTAGTGGGGAAGCTGGGGAAGAGTGGCCTTGCCTGGAGAATGCAGGATCAGAATAAATATTTTTCCTTTTTTCTATTAGTTTACTAGGGCTGCCATAAGAAAATACCATAGACTGGGCAGCTTAAACAAGAGAAATTTATTTTCTCACGGTTCTGGAGGCTCAAAGTCCAAGATCAAGGTTATCAGCAGAATTGTTTTTTTCTGTTTTCTCTCTCCTTAGCTAGTAGATGGCCCTCTTCTTGCTGTGTCTTCACATGGTCTTCCCTTGGCCCGTGCATATCTGTGTCCTAATCTCTTCTTCGTATAAGGACACCAGTCATATTGAATCAGGGCCCATAAGTATGCCCTCATTTTATCCTAATTACCTCTTCAGAGGCCCTATCTCTGAATACAGTCACATTCTGAGGTATTGGGGTTAGGACTGCAGTACTGAAGTGAATGAATTTTGGGAGACCATATTTTCAGCCCCCAGTACCTTTTCATTCCGGAATAAATACACAGCATCCTAGGGGACTATTTTGAGGTAATTACTATTATTACTCCCTATTGGAGATGAAGAAGGTGAGACCCAGAATTTGTTCAGCCTTGCTCAAGGTCACACTGCCAGGGCAGATTCTGGAACTCACTCGAAAGCATCAAACCATTCTGTCCTGCCCAGACCTACACCAGTGCCTGGACCATAGTGGAGTTAATAGAGTTCACAAGTGCATGGTTTTGATTCCAAGTCATTTCTGTTTATTGCCCAAAATGAAATCTTCTGAAAACAGAAAATAAAGTTTATCACTACTGAGGAAAGATAGAGGACTCCAACATTTATTGATTATCAATACTTCATGGTCTTAAAAAAAAAACCTCAACATCATTATGATATGAATGTTCTTATTCCTGTTTTTACAGAAGAGAATATCAAGGTTGAGAGGAATTGAGAAGCTGCTGAATGTCACAGAGATAATAAGAGGCAGGGCTTGTGATTTAAAACCCATACAGTGACTTCCCTGGTGGTGCAGTGGTTAAGAATCTGCCTGCCAATGCAGGGGACACAGGTTCAAGCCTTGGGCTGGGAGGATCCCACATGCCGCAGAGCGGCTGGGCCCGTGAGCCACAACTGCTGAGCCTGCGCTCTAGAGCCCGTGAGCCACAACTACTGAGCCCACGTGCCACGACTACTGAAGCCCACGCACCTGGAGCCCATGCTCCGCAACAAGAGAGTCCACCGCAATGAGAAGCCCTTGCACTGCAACGAAGACTAGCCCCCGCTTGCTGCAACTAGAGAAAGCCCGCATGCAGCAACGAAGACCCAACACAGCCAAAAATAAATAAAAATTAAAAAAGAAAACAAACCTCTAAGACCAGTGGGGGATATCTGAATATGGACCATAAACTGCAGATTAAAAAAAAACAAAAAAAACCCATACGGTTTCCAGTATACCAACCAATGACGTTATATGTATGTATTCTGTTTGCTCCAGAGTGTTCACATTGCAGGTAGCACAGAGAGGTCCTGTGAATAGTAAGAAGAGTCAAGATGATAATTGGATAATTCGATTCCAAAATAGAATTTTTATACAGACTTTGGGATAAATGCACAGCTTCTCAACATGGTGACTTTGAAGGAAATGGGACTCATTTGAATCTTTTAACATTTTATCTACTAAAAGAAAAACATTTTTGTGGCTTCAGTTTAACTACTTCTGTTTATATTACTGTAAGCAGATCACTGTGTTTTGAAAGGTCAGTCCTTTCAAAAGGCTTCCATTACCACTTAGCAATTAGTTCAGTGCTTTATATGTGCAAAATAAAATGTATTAATGTATTTTATTTTTAAATGAGTATTTTTATAAAGCGTCTTCCTTTTTTTGTTCCCTCTAAAGAAATTCTCAGAGTCTGTTTTATTAGACTTAGAAAGCCCTTCTCATTCTCTTCCCAAATCATCCAATTTCAAGCTCTCAGAAGCTGGCAGGCATGGGGAAGTCTTTGCCATACTGGTGAATCACAAAAGGACAATTTTTGAAAAAAATTTATTTATTTATGGCTGTGTTGGGTCTTCGTTTCTGTGCGAGGGCTTTCTCTAGTTGCGGCAAGTGGGGCCCACTCTTCAACGCTGTGCGCGGGCCTCTCACTATCGCGGCCTCTCTTGTTGCAGAGCACAGGCTTCAGACACGCAGGCTCAGTAGTTGTGGCTCACAGGCCTAGTTGCTCTGCAGCATGTGGGATCTTCCCAGACCAGGGCTCGAACCCGTGTCCCCTGCACTGACAGGGGGATTCTCAACCACTGTGCCACCAGGGAACCCAGGGCAAATTTATTTATTTTGATTTTTAGAGACATCCAAGGGGGAAAGGGAAGTGAATGTTTGTTATTTATTACAGTCCTGACTCTAAATGTGGTTTCTGACTTTAGTGTCCTGTCTTTGCTGTCAGTACCTTCACGTTTCAGCGCTCCTCCAAGGGAGATTTTGGGCTCCTGGAGTTATCTGTCCATCAAAGCAGAAGTCAGTTCCTGGAGGCTGAGCCTGAGCTCAGGTGTGTCCAGGAGATGTCTCTATCTAGGCCCTACTAATGGCAATGCTCTCATTCTACTACAGGCAGTTGTGTCAATACAGCAGGTACATTGGACAGCGAAATACTAGTATTAGTTGCACTGCCCTTAGTCTGGGAAGTTGAATCTTTGAGGCTGTGCATCACTCTAGGTGGGATTGGGCTTCACAAGATATTGGGCCCCGTTGATGGTACAGGAGGCTGCACAGAACAGCATAGACACAGGGTCCACCAGCTGGCCATTCAACTCTTCCTCCAACTTTCTAGTTTTCCAGACTCTTTGTACCTACTGGAACATTTAATCGACTGCTTTTAAAAAACTTTATTGAGGTAAAAAAAAATCATGTACAATACATGCATCCATTTAAAGTGTACAGTCTTTGACAAATGTATATACCCATGAAATGAGCACAGCAATCAACATACAGAACATTTTCATCACCCCCAAATGCTTCCCCACGTTGCTTTGTAGTTAGTCACCTTCCTCCACTTCTAATCCCAGAAAACCTCTCATCTTTTTTCTTGTTATTATACATTAGGTGGCATTTTCTAGAAATTTATATAAATACAGTCATCCAGTAGGCATTCTTTTGTGTCTGGCTTTTTCACGTGGAATAATGATTTTGAGATTAAGTCTACCATTTTATTTTACTTTTTGTTTACCCCTTCTATTTTTTTTTTTGTTCCTCCCCTCCTGTCTTTGGATTGTTTAAATATGTTTTTCAGAATTCTATTTGAATTTAGTAACTTTAAGCTCTATCTCTTTGCATTATTTTTTAGTGGCATCTTTAGGGATTAGACTATACATCTGGGAAAGTTGTCAGTTTATTGCTTCTCAGTTCCAAATCCATTCCCCCCAACATTTTTTTTGTTTGTTTTTGGTCCTGCTTTATGATACTGGAGCTGGAACTTGCACGTATTTCTCCCTCGACAGCTGGTGCAATGTTAGGCTTTGCCAGTAGAGGGCACTGGAGGGCTGCAAGTCTATGGCCAAGGAGAGGGCTGCTTTTCCTGGTTCTTGCGTTCTTTTTCCTTCTATGGCATGACTGCCAGCATATTAGCACTGGAAAGGTCCAGGGGGTGCTCACTCTCCAGAGAGTTTCTGCCACCCAGGAAGCCTCTTCTACTGAAAAGATCAGGCCCACCAGTACCCCAGCCGGCCAAGTCCTGTACACCAAGTCCAGTCTGCTTTTTTTTTTTTTTTTAAGTATAGCTGATTTACAATATTGTGTTAGTTTCAGATGTACAGCTTCAGATTCTTTTCCATTGTAATCTGTTACGAGATATTGAATGTAGTTCCCGGTGCTGTACAGTAAATCCTTGTTATTTACCTATTTTATATACAGTCATGTATATCTGTTAATCCCAAACTCCTAATTTATCCCTTCCCCTTGCCTTTCCCCTTTGGTAGCCATAAGCTTGTTTTTTGTATTTGTGAGTCTATTTCTGTTTTGTAAATAAGTTGATTTGTACTTTTTTTAGATCCCACATATAAGTGATATCATATGATATTTGTCTTTCTCTACCTCACTTACTTCACTTAGTATGATAATCTCTAGGTCCATCCATGTTGCTCCAAATAGCAGTATTTCATTCTTTTTTATGTCTGACTAATATTCCATTGTGTGTGTGTGTGTGTGTGTGTGTGTGTGTGTGTGTGTGTGTGTGTGTATGTCTCTCTCTCTCTCAGATCTTTTTCATCCGTTCATCTGTTGATGGGCATTTAGGTTGCTTGCATGTCATGGCTATTGTGAAAAGTCAGCCTGTTTTTACCTTTTGTGAAATTATTTAACAGGCTGTTCCAAAGACCAACTCTGTCTCATATATCATGGTGAATTTCTTTGCCTCTGGAAAGCTGCATGTTCCTGTGGTGGCCACAACCTCTCCAATTAGGTCTTTTAAAATTTTTTAAAATATTTATTTATTTGGTTGCACAGGGTCTTAGTTGCAGCAGGCAGGCTCCTTAGCTGCAGTAGACAGGCTCCTTAGTTGTGGCTTGTGAACCCCTTAGTAGTGGCATGCACGTGGGATCTGGTTCCCTAACCAGGGATCGAACCCCAGCCCTTTGCATTGGGAATGCAGAGTCTTAACCGCTGTGCCACCAGGGAAGCCCCTCCAATGAGGTCTTGCCCCTCCAATGAGGTCTTAATCTCAGCCTTGAGAGGAGGCAGGGCCCTTCCAAACTTGTAGTTCCTCCCTTGTATAATTTCTCTCAGCTCTAGAGGTAGTAGCTGTGTCCTGTATTTGCTATTTCTTAAAGTCCACGTTTACACCTTTAAATAGTTAACCGCATTTTACTAATTAAAATTTTTTTCTATTTCCTTTGCTCTGTTCAAACAACTGGTATGGTTTCTATCTCCTAACTAGATCCTGATTGATAAAATATCCTTAGCTACTTAGAGTTAATGTTCTAACATTTACTATAGAATGTAGAAACCCTGCAACCATAGAAGTCCATTTCCCAGCCTCCTGCCTTTATGCTATAATTGTCACATGCATGGCTTCTACCTACTTTATAAACCCAACAAGGCAGTGTCATATCCACTTAACAGAAATTATGAGGAAAATAATAGCCTTTTACATTTACTTAGATATTTACTATTTAGAGTCTCTTTGTTCTTCTCCAAAGATCTAAATTTCCCCCGGTATCATTTCTCATAAGCCTGAATAACTTTCTTTTGCATTTCTTACAGTGTAGGCATGTTTGTCAGATTCTCTTAGTCTTACGTTATTTATATATGTCTTCATGTTGCTTTCATTCTTGAGAGATGTTTTTGTTGGATATAGAACTCTGAGTTGACACAGTCTTCTGTCTTCCATGGTTTTTGATGAGAAATTTGCAGTCATTTGAATCATTTATCTCTCTGAAGTTGATATGTTGATTTCCTTCAGCTGCTTTCAAGATTTTTATTCTTAATCTTTGGTTTTCAGCAGTTTTAATATAATATGCTTAAGCATAGTTTTCTTTGTATTTGTGCCATTAGGTATTGCTGAACTTTTTTTTCCATTGCTGAACTTCTTAAATCTCCAAATTTATGTCTTTCACCAAATTCGTAAGGGCTACCAGCCAAACTTCAAAGCAAGCCTGAGTCCTTGGCCTCTCTTCATGTGGAGGTGGGGCAAAAGAATGGTGGGGATGCCAGAATAGGTGTCAAATATTATTTCTTGAGTATTTTTTTCTGCTCCATTCCCTCTATCCTTTCTTTCTTGAGGTATATTATACTGTTTTCCCAAAAGTCCCTAGGCTCCTTTAATTTTTTTTGTTAATCATTTATTTCTCTATTCGTCAAATTGGATTTCTTTCTTTCTTTCTTTCTTTCTTTCTTTCTTTCTTTCTTTCTTTCTTTCTTTCTTTCTTCCTTCCTTCCTTCCTTCCTTCCTTCCTTCCTTCCTTCCTTCCTTCCTTCCTTCCTTCCTTCCTTCCTTCCTTCTTTCTTTCTTTCTTTCTTTCTTTCTTTCTTTCTTTCTTTCTTTCTTTCTTTCTTTCTTTCTTTCTTTCTTTCTTTCTCTCTCTCTCTCTCTCTCTCTCTCTCTCTCTCTCTCTCTCTCTCTCTCTCTCTCTCTCTCTCTTTCTTTCTGTCTCTCTCTCCCCCCTCCCTCCCCCACCACCCCCCAGATCACTGACTCCTTTGTCATATCCATTTTGATATTAAGCCCATCCACTGAGTTTGTAATTTTCAAATGTTATATTCTTCATTTCTAAAGTTTCCATTCAACTCTTTTTATGTTTTCTATTCAGCTAAGATTTCTTTCATCGTGAGGGTATTTTCCTTTAACTCATTGATCATAGTTATAATAGCTGAGCTGCAGCTCAAATTTCTGTTCAATTTCCCACCCCTCCCTTCCCCCACAAGTTTTTTTTTTTTTTTAAAGCTGGGATGTTTGTAGCCTGCCCTGCCATTTGTGATTCAGGAGTCAGCCAGAGAATGGGGCAGAGCTTACACAGGACACTGGGCTCCCCTTCTTTGGTTCTCTTCTTTCTGGAGTGCCCCCTCCTGTGGCAGCCCTAGGCTCTTTTTTCCTCTGGACAGAGAGATGACAGGTTCCCCTCAGAAGCAACTTCATGCCTTGCTGTGACCACAGCTCACCCCTGGACCAAAGCCATAAAGATGGGGAACTTACCTGGTATCAATCCCTTCTTCCAAATTTCATCTCCCCTGCAAATTCTGCCAGCCTTTGTTCACTCCACAGGGGATTCAGGTAGTATTTTATTAGTGTGCCCAGAATTTATATTTGTTGTTTTCAAGAGGGTCAGTCTGCTGGGAAAATTCCCTCACCTTACCAGCATTTAGGACTCCCTTGCCCACTGCTCTTTATTACCTGCATAGTGGGTATGAGTCTCAGTCCACAAACACGGGTATATGAGAACTTGAGTTCTATAATTTAACTTTATTTCTATTGGGAGCCCCCATTTTCAGATCTTTCAGGGCTTTGTTTTCCTTCTTCCTGTTTTTCTCCCCAGTTCCAGGGTCATATGACAGAATACAGACATTGGTCCAAACAGGTCATTGTGCAGCTATCTTTTCCCCTGTGTATGTGATCCCATCAAATCACTTGGCTTCCTTATTCTCCTAACCACACAGGTGAGGCTCCCTCAGTTCCTGGATGCTTGGACAAATGAGCCACCCTTTCCCCTCTATGGTCATCCAGTTCCCTGGTGGCACTGTTGGAGTAGAAATATGGGCCTGCTCTTCTCCCGGGACCCCTAGAACCTCTCTCTTCCTTTAGTTCTTTTCTCCTTTTCTCCGAGCAAAAGACGAATCTTGGTCTAGTCTAGGACAGATTTTACCTTTAAGTTTTTTCAAGACACATTATTTTTTTTCATGTAATGTCTGAGGTTCTCTGAGGAACTTCAGAGCCAGAAAGACATATGAGCTACTTCTGTTTCCACCCTGCCAAACGTCTTGCCTGAGGCTATGAGCTCAGAACTAACCAAGGCATTGCATAAAGGCCAATTGGGCAGCCAGGGAGGGAGGAAATATTGTAGGAAGAAATCTCATAGCTTGATACCTCCAAATAGTACTCAGACAGGGACAATATCTTATTTGTTTCTGATTCCCCAGCCTGTTTTTCAATGCAAGGCACATGGTGATTTCTCAATAAATGTTTATTAAATCAGTGAGCTAATTTGTTGTATAATATTGGGCAAGTCTCATGACTTCTAACCTCTGTTCTCTGAACTATAAAATGAGGATAATGATACTGATGTCACAACGTTGTTGTAGGATTAAAGGAGATTATGCACTCTTTGTGAAGAGTTCTCTAACTGTAATGTCTTATTACTGTTATTATAAATGTTCATTGAGCTGAGATAGTGCTTGGCAGCTTTTCCCAAACTCTGGGTGGTTCCAAGCAAACCTAGTCAACTGGAAACATGCTTTTTATCTTTCTACCAGAGAAGCTGTATAATTTCAATGTATTTTGTTTGTATTCCAAATTATTTATCCTCCAGATGACAGTGTTTATGTCAGTTTGCTCGATGATTTCTAGATGATGAGAATCGATTTTGGATTAGATTCTACCCAGCAAGGAGTAACAAGTACAGTACTGAGAAAATGATGGTAATATTATATCTCATCTTAAAGGCATGCTTTGGCTATTTTCATATTTTAGTTAGAATTTAGACTGAGTTCTAATCACATGACATGTTAAGGTATGCTTTAAATGCACCTTTTAAGTGTTAATAGAAAATGTTTTCCAGACTGCCTGATGAAGTAAAGATTGAATGAGATATTTCTCTTGTTGAACCCTCTGTAAATAAGCCAAGTGTTTAATAAGAATTTATACTTTTTGATGGCATCTGTATGAAAAGGACATCACCCATGTCTAAAGAAATCCAGCAGTAGGAAGGACTGGCTGGTACTCAATGACCTGGTGTCTTCCAAGGAGCTCATAAGACATGGAAGATTGCACATATGCTTCTTTCAAAGTTGTAGGGACAGCTGGACAACAACATGGCAGACACATCCACCCTGGACAAATCTTGGGGTTCAACCATGGAGCAAGCCTAAGGCCAGGATTTGAGAGATGGAATGATGTGCACCTGAATTCTATGTCAGGTCTGTAGAAAGGGACATATAGAGTGAGGGGTATTAGTCAGACTTTATGGTTATGATGGTTAACAACACTGTATTATATCAATATATTTGAAAGTTGTTAAGAGAGTAAATCTTAAATGGTTATTCTGTGAGGAGATAAGATGTTAAGTAACCTTAGTGTGGTAAACATTTTGCAGTATATGCTTATATCAGATCATCACCTGTGCACCTTAAACTTGCATGTATGTCAATAGTATCTCAACAAAGCTGGGTGAAAAAAGCAAGCCCCAGGTTCCAAACATCTCACCCTGTGGAGGTGAGGCAAAAGATTGGTGAGAATGCCAGTAGGAGGTGATGTCACTGTTGGGAGGTCCATCTGCAGGCCTTCATATCTGAATCCAGAGGACAAGGATGTTCAGGATCAGAAAATCCAGTCCCTGAAGGAACCAAGATGCCAAAGGCAGGGACCTTGACTCTGGGCAAGAGATTTTCCAGTTACTGTATTGGGGTTGTTCAATCAGTAAATATTTTTTGTTTACTTTCTGAATGCAAGGCTCTGTGTTAAATGCTTGGATAAAAGAGAAAGTTTATAATTCATTAGCACTTTCTGAAGTATTTTTCCTTATGCTGTATCATATATATTATATGATACATATATGTAACACAGCATATATGTATATCATATGCATTCATATGTGTGATACAGCATGTATCATATACATTGTATATGGGGTGTGTGTATATTATATATATATATATATATATATATAGGGTTGATCCTGGCACCACTATCTAGTAGCTGTGTTTTCTTTTTTCTTTTTCTTGGCCATGCTGCGTGGCTTGCAGGATCTTAGTTCCCTGACCCAGGGCCACGGCAGTGAAAGCGCCGAGTCCTAACCACTGGACCACCAGGGAAATCCCTAGTAGCTATGTTTTCTTAGGACACTTACCTCTCTGTGCTTCAGTCACGTTATCAGTAAAAGTGAGGTAATGACAGTACCTACTTCATAGGGCTGGTGAGAGGATTAATTATTTCATGTAGAGTTCTTAGAACAGTGCCCGATATGTAGTCAGTAACTGCTATCTATTCATTTAGTATCATTTCATAGGGCTGGGAAGTTGGGTGCCAGCTCCGTGCAGGGCTGATGTGGGTGATCATGGGTGACCCTGAGCAGTGGTGAGTTCCTGGTGATTCAGGAAGCCGTGTAGAGGGAGTGGGTGGGATTGGAAGGAGGCTCTTGAGAGTCTAATAAGAGGGAATCAAGGTCAAAATCCAGTTGGGAAGGACAGCTGGGGTCCTGGGTGGAAAGCTTGGCATCAGGGGATTGGGCATGGGTTCTGTTGTGGTTAACAAGACAGTGTCTGCCCCTTGGGCATTCAGTGTCTGTAGGTACTAAGGTTGGGAGGATCCGCAGCAATATGGACTTAGTGTTGAGACAATGAGGGGACACTTTACATTCTTCCTGCCTATGGATGGGCGGGGCTTGGCTGAGATAAGACTGGGCTGTAAATCTGATTTGTGGTAATAACAATAACAACAACAACAGTGCTACTACTGTTACTAATGATTGCATTTATTGATTATGTACTGTGAACCAGGAACTCCATTAAGTGCTTCACTCACAACAACCTTATGAGGGAACCTTATCACCGTTTTTGAAATAAGAGCACTAAACACAGAGAAATTCAATGTCTTATAAAGATTGCAGATTAATAAGTGCAGGGGCCAGGTTTGAGCCTAGAACAGTCAGACCCCTGCTCTTAATGAGTTAACATACTGCCTCCTAAACTTGGGGCAAAGTAATGGGAGAAAATATTTGCAAATGAAGCAAATGACAAAGGATTAATCTCCAAAATTTACAAGCAGCTCATGCAGCTCAATAACAAAAAAACAAACAGCCCAATCCAAAAATGGGCAGAAGACCTAAATAGACATTTCTCCAAAGAAGATATACAGATTGCCAACAAACACATGAAAGAATGCTCAACATCATTAATCATTAGAGAAATGCAAATCAAAACTACAATGAGATATCATCTCACACCGGTCAGAATGGCCATCATCAAAAAATCTAGAAACAATAAATGCTGGAGAGGGTGTAGAGAAAAGGGAACCCTCCTGCACTGTTGGTGGGACTGTAAATTGATACAGCCACTATGGAGAACAGAATGGAGGTTCCTTAAAAAACTAAAAATAGAACTACCATACGACCCAGCAATCCCACTACTGGGCATATACCCTGAGAAAACCATAATTCAAAAAGAGTCATGTACCACAATGTTCATTGCAGCTCTATTACAATAGCCAAGACATGGAAGCAACCTAAGTGTCCATCGACAGATGAATGGATAAAGAAGATGTGGCACATATATAGGATGGGATATTACTCAGCCATAAAAAGAAATGAAACAGATATTTTAGTGAGGTGGATGGACCTAGAGTCTGTCATACAGAGTGAAGTAAGTCAGAAAGAAAAACAAATACTGTATGCTAACACATATATGGAATCTAAGAAAAAAAAAGTTATGAAGAACCTAGGGGCAAGACAGGAATAAAGACACAGACCTACTAGAGAATGGACTTGAGGATATGGGGAGGGGGAAGGGTAAGCTGTGACAAAGTGAGAGAGTGGCATGGACATATATACACTACCAAACATAAAATAGCTAGCTAGTGGGAAGCAGCCGCATAGCACAGGGAGACCAGCTTGGTGCTTTGTGACCACCTAGAGGGGTGGGATAGGGAAGGAGGGAGGGAGGGAGATGCAAGAGGGAAGAGATATGGGGATATATGTATATGTATAACTGATTCACTTTGTTATAAAGCAGAAACTAACACACCATTGTAAAGCAATTATACTCTAATAAAGATGTTTTAAAAAAAAAAGAACATGCAGTATGGTCCATTGTGTTTTCTATTTCCTATATATTTGAAAGTGGAGATGATTAGATTGCTGCCGGATTAGGGTCCTGGAATCCTTTGTTATTTGGATTGCAGAAGTCCTGCTTGCATTTGGCTGAGCCTATCTCAGTACTTATTTTAGTTTAAATGTATTTGTGCGTGCGTGCGTGTGTGTGTGTGTGTGTGTGTGTGAGTGAATTTTTCCTACACACAAAGGAAATAGAAGGTGGAAAATGCAGCAGACATGCCTGCAGAACTCTCCTAACATTGGCGATAAGTAGAGAGGTACATGAAATTTCCATTTCAATCGAGTTTCCCATTAACACAGAGATTGACTTAGTTGCCAGTTTTAAGTTCTCAGAAACTGCAGTGGGTTACTTACTATGTTATTATGCCAATAGAGAGGCTTTGTTCAATTCTCATGTGAATATTTCTTTTGAGACCTAATGACATTAAGATGAAAACAGCATCAGATAGTAATTGGACTCCAGCTTTTGTCTTGAAAGTTTTTGAACCACATTAGTTCTGTTGTAACCAGTGACAGTGCTCATCATGTGAGGGAATATGCTTTTCCTCAAAAGGAAAAGCAAACTCAAGGCACTGAAAAGATTTTGCTGAGATTGTTCTGGGGGTAGACTCAGGCATCAATACTTGAACACGTGGTTTTGACTGCTTCCCCAGGGACTCAGCTTTCACTGGGTGTTTGTCCAACTAATTCCTACTGCCATCATTGTGACATGTGTGCCGGTGTGTGTGTGTGTGTGTGTCTGCACTTTTGGGGTAGGAGACCAGGGCAGTGGGCACTACTTTCACTTTAAAATCTTCAACAGAAGTGGAGAATAAAGCCCTATTTGTCATTTGGTTCAGCAGAGAGAAGTAGGGAAGTTCACAAAAACTAGATAAGATACTAATAGAGAATAGAATAGAACCCAGTGGATAAAATATTGAGAGCACAAAAGCAGTTTACTGAGTGTAGATATTATAGATTGTTTATTTTGTGGCTCTCAATGAACCCCGCTTCCCAGTCTTCATCCTTTCTGCTTTCTGGGCTTGACCGTTTCTCTTGCTTTGGTCAGTGGAGCATTATCAAGTGTGATGCAATCAGACACTGGGACTTGTCCTCTTGGAACAGTCACTCTCAGGATCCAGCTGCCATGTAAAGAAGCCCATGTGGAAGGACCACGTGGAGGGTGAGAGACATCCCAGTCTTCCAGCCAGATGTGTAGGAGAAGCATCTTGGAAGGCCCAGCCCTAGGCACCATGTGACTGCAGCCTCACAAAAGACCCCAGGTGAAGACAGCAAGAGAACCATCCAGCTGAGCCCTGGTCAACGCACAGATTATATGAAATGAAACAAAGAAAGGCTTTTGCTTTAGTTCACTAAGTTTGGGGTAGTTTATGCAGATAATTGAAACAGTGTGTTTCTGATCCCCTCAGATTTAACCGAGTTACAAGGCTCCCAGGCTCTGTCCCATGCTAACATGCTGCCTTTGATGATCACACTCTAGTCCCGAAGGCAGGTAGTTTCACAGACAACTTCCCTATCATTCCCACCTCCCATGGCCCCCAGCCAGGCTGGTAGGGTCTGAGGAGACATCTATTACCCTGACTAAAGCCTCTTAAACTGTGACAAGAATTGTGACAGAATCTTCCAGAAGTGGGGGGCTAATCCTTTCTGTGTCTCCTGGGTTAGTCCTTTGGGGAATCCTAAGAATAGTCTCAGGACCTGGGCGTTTTGCTCACATATCTGGAAATCAAGCTCACAGAGCAAATTGGCAGGCACAAAGTATCCAGGATCAACACTAACCCACTGGGGAGGCTTTCCTTCACTGACTCGAATAAAATACCTCTTTCATGTTACATACATCTGTTAAACTAAAAGCCTCAATGAAATATTTTTGAGTTTCAAAATCAAAGGCTCCATTCCTTTGGTATTAAAATAAAGAATATACCCCCCAGCTGCTCAGTTAATCAAGGGGAGAGAAAATGGGGGAATATGGAAAAAAAACTGGAAAGTGGGAATATGGGCAAGAGGGAAAAGAGACAGCACAGTATTAGAGAAGGTGAAGGGGAGGGAGAGTATGTTAAAGGCTTTAGCAAGACGGAAGAAGAAAGCAGAAGAGCAGACCAGTGGGGTGGGGAGGCTTCCTTAGGCTCTGAGTGGAGCATTTTATGAGTTGCATCCTTTTGACACAGCCTGCTGTTCATTTATGCTGTGGGATTTGAGTTCTCTGTTTCCTTGTCTCTGAAATGCTAATTAACTGATTGCCCAGTATCTGTTCTGTAATTGCTCTTTATTCTTAAACCTTCTGAGGCACAGCCTTCAAGGAGATGGCCCCAGGGGAGCGGAGTAGGAGAATGTTCACCTGGCCAGGTGGAAGGAGGGTGACCTCTGGAGATGCCCCTGGGTGGTGTCTTGCTCACTTGCATTTTAGAGGGGAGGGTATTATTCAGTGAGTACCTACTATTCACTAGGGAAGTTTCTATTTGCTCTCATATCTTTTAGTCTTCACAGAACCCCTGTGATGTTGCAAGTAAGGTTCAGAGGGGTCATCTAGCCACTAAGTGGCTGACCAGGTCATAAGTAAGTGGTCCACTTTGACCTAACAAATGCCAAAATTTTTTCCATTTCCCTGCACTCTCTCCAAGATTGATGTGAACATGTACTTTAAAGAATGTTTATTGTGGAAAACACATAAAATATTGAAAAGTCTGTAGAAGGTGAACTCCCATATTAAAGAATTAATCACTGTTAATACAATTATTTTTGGTTATATATTAGGTTTTCTTTGGTGTTAATATATTTAAAACAATTTTCATTTTCCATTTAATATTATTTAAATTTATGTATATTTTAAAGACATGACAACTAGAACCATAAATTGTTTTTAGTACAATGTGAAAAACTATGAAGCAAAACTAATTGTGAAATCAAAATTCTGAATTGACTGAATTAGACTTCTCTTTTTTTTTTTTTTTTTGCCAATGGTAATGGATATGTAAGGATATTGACAACAACATTGGAATAGCAGAGGAATTGAAAATGCTATACATTGATCAATGGGAAACTAGCTAAATAAATTATATTGCATATACACAATAAAATACCATGAAGAAAGCAAACACATATATAGTCTTTGGATGAACCATATACCATTCTAAGTGCTCTAGATTACATATACTATCTCACATAATTTCCCAACAATACTACTACTATCCCATTTTATATATGAGACAAGAAGTTAAGTAACATGCCCAAGATGACACACATATATATATATTTTTCTATGTCATAATATTGACATTCAGTCCAGTAGTCCTCCACTGTAACAGCTCCTTTACTTTGCAGTGAAAATTGATTTGTATATTTTTTGCCTCTGAGTCCTTGTGGGATTTTTTTAAAAAATTCAAACAGAAAGTCACAAAAATTATAATCATCTTCATCAGTTCACTCAGTCCCATGTAATTAATTTTTTTCATCTTGATCTTTTGTTAGCACTTTTATGAATTCATCAGTTTTCCCTTAGAGTTCTGAAAATGCTTATTCATTCAGTTCAGCAGTATATCAGTTACCAGAAACCTGTACTTGTCAGAGTCTTTTCCATGAATTCCTTGAAGATGAAACCCTTTTATAGGAACATTTTTGCAAAAGTATGAAAGAGTACACCCAGAACTGTTAGAGTACAACCAGAACTGTCTGTAAATGACAAAAGACTTAAAAATGATCGCAGTTAAAGATCTGATGAAAATTCATAATAATGCAATTGACAAGGAAATTTAGTTATTTCTGAGATATACAATTTAAAGTAATAACTAGAATTATGACTTATAACATTATACCAGAACATATAAGATTTTTAGAAATTTCATGTAATGTCTGAAACATTTATATTAACATATTTCCATACAAATAACCCAAAGAAAGTTTAGCATTAGTTGTTTTTTTTGTTTGTTTTTTTATACTGCATGTTCTTATTAGTCATCAGTTTTATACACATCAGTGTATACATGTCAATCCCAATTGCCCAGTTCAGCACACGACCATCCAACCCCACAGCGGTTTTCCCCCCTTGGTGTTCATACATTTGTTCTCTACATCTGTGTCTCAACTTCTGCCCTGCAAACCAGTTCATCTGTACCATTTTTCCAGGTTCCACATACATGCGTTAATATACGATATTTGATTTCTCTTTCTGACATACTTCACTCTGTATGACAGTCTTTAGATCCATACATGTCTCAACAAATGACTCAATTTTGTTCCTTTTTATGGCTGAGTAACATTCCATTGTATATATGTACCACATCTTCTTTATCCATTTGTCTGTCGATGGGCATTTAGGTTGCTTCCATGACCATGCTATTGTAAATAGTGCTGCAGTGAACATAGGGGTGCATGTGTCTTTTTGAATTATGGTTTTCTATATGCCCAGCAGTGGGATTGCTGGATCATTTGGTAATTCTATTTTTAGTTCTTTAAGGAAGCTCCATACTGTTCTCCTTAGTGGCTGTATCAATTTACACTTCCACCAATAGGGCACGAGAGTTCCCTTTTCTCCACACCCTCTTCAGCATTTGTTGTTTGTAGATTTTCTGATGATGCCCATTCTAACTGGTGTGAGGTGATAACTCATTGTGGTTTTGATTTGTATTTCTCTAATAATTAGTGATGTTGAGCAGCTTTTCATGTGCTTCTTGGCCATCTGTATGTCTTCTTTGGAGAAATGTCTATTTAGGTCTTCTGCCCATTTTTGGATTGGGTTGTTTGTTTTTTTAATATTGAGCTGCATGAGCTGTTTATGTATTTTGGAGATGAATCCTTTGTCTTTTGATTCATTTGCAAATATTTTCTCCCATTCTGAGGGTTGACTTTTGGTCTTGTTTATGGTTTCCTTTGCTGTGCAAAAGCTTTTAAGTTTCATTAGGTCCCATTTGTTTATTTTTGTTTTTATTTCCATTACTCTAGGAGGTGGATCAAAAAAGATCTTGCTGTGATTTATGTCACAGAGTGTTCTTCCTATGTTTTCCTCTAAGAGTTTTATAGTGTCCTGTCTTACATTTAGGTCTCGAATCCATTTTGGGTTTATTTTTGTGTACAGTGTTAGGGAGTGTTCTAATTTCATTCTTTTACATGTAGCTGTCCAGTTTTCCCAGCATCACTTATTGAAGAGACTGTCTTTTCTCCATTGTATATCTTTGCCTCCTTGGTCATAGATTAGTTGAACATAGGTGCATGGGTTTATCTCTGGGCTTTCTATCTTGTTCCATTGGTCAATGTTTCTATTTTTGTGCCAGTAAGATATCATCTTGATTATTGTAGTTTTGTATTATAGTCTGAAGTCAGGGAGTCTGATTCCTCCAGCTCCACTTTTTTCCTTCAAGACCACTTTGGCTATTCACGGTCTTTTGTGTCTCCATACAAATTTTAAGATGATTTGTTCTAGTTCAGTAAAAAATGCCATTGGTAATTTGATAGTGATTGCATTGAATCTGTAGATTGCTTTGGGTAGTATAGTTATTTTCACAATATTGATTCTTCCAATCCAAGAACATGGTATATCTCTCCATCTGTTGGTATCCTCTTTAATTTCTTTCATCAGTGTCTTATACTTTTCTGCATACAGGTATTTTGTTTCCCTAGGTAGGTTTATTCCTAGGTATTTTATTATTTTTGTTGCAATGGTAAATGGGAGTGTTTCCTTAACTTCTCTTTCAAATTTTTCATTATTAGTGTATAGGAATGCAAGAGATTTCTGTGCATTAATTTTATATCCTGCAACTTTCCAAAATTCATTGATTAGCTCTAGTAGTCTTCTGGTGGCATTTTTAGGATTCTCTATGTGTACTATCATGTCATCTGCAAACAGTGACAGTTTTACTTCTTCTTTTCCAATTTGGATTCCTTTTATTTCTTTTTCTTCCCTGATTGCCATGGCTAGGACTTCCAAAAGTATGTTGAATAATAGTGGTGAGAGTGGACATCCTTGTCTCATTCCTGATCTTAGAGGAAATGCTTTCAGTTTTTCACCATTGAGAATGATGTTTGCTGTGGGTTTGTCGTATAAGGTCTTTATTATGTTGAGGTAGGTTCCCTCTATGCCAACTCTCTGGAGAGCTTTTATCATAAATGGGTGTTGAATTTTGTCAAAAGCTTTTTCTGCATCTATTGAGATGATCATATGGTTTTTATTCTTCAATTTGTTAATATGGTATCACACTGATTGATTTGCATATATTGAAGAATCCTTGCATCCCTGGGATAAATCCCACTTGATCATGGTGTATGATCCTTGTAATGTGTTGTTGGATTCTGTTTGCTAGTATTTTGTTGAGGATTTTTGCATTTATATTCATCAGTGATATTGGTCTGTAATTTTTTTTTTGTAGTAACCTTTTTTGTTTGTTTGTTTGTTTTGTGGTACACGGGTCTCTCACTGTTGTAGCCTCTCCCGTTGCAGAGCACAGGCTCTGGACGCACAGGCTCAGTGGCCATGGCTCACGGGCCTAGCTGCTCAGCAGCATGTGGGATCTTCCTGGACCGGGGCGTGAACCTGCATCCCCTGCATCGACAGGCGGACTCTCAACCACTGCGCCACCAGGGAAGACCTTTGTCTGGTTTTGGTATCAGGTTGATGGTGGCCTCATAGATTGAGTTTGGGAGTGTTCCTTCCTCTGCAATTTTTTGTAAGAGTTTCAGAGGATGGGTGTTAGCTCTTCTCTAAATGTTTGATAAAATTCACCTGTGAAGCCATCTGGTCCTGGACTTTTGTTTTTTGGAAGATTTTTAATCACAGTTTCAATTTCATTACTTGTGATTGGTCTGTTCATATTTTCTATTTCCTCCTACTTCAGTCTTGGAACATTATACCTTTCTAAGAATTTGTCTATTTCTTCCATGTCGTCCATTTTATTGGCATACAGTTGCTTGTAGTAGTCTCTTAAGGTGATTTGTATGTCTGTGGTGTCTATTGTAACTTCTTTTTCATTTCTAATCTTACTGATTTGAGTCCTCTCCCTCATTTTCTTGATGAGTCTGGCTAATGGTTTATCATTTTCGTTTATCTTCTCAAAAAATCAGCTTTTAGTTTTATTGATCTTTGCTATTGTTTTCTTTGTTTCTATTTCATTTATTTCTGCTCTGATCTTTATGATTTCTTTCCTTCTGCTAACTTTGCGTTTTGTTTGTTCTTCTTTCTCTAGTTCCTTTAGGTGTAAGATTAGATTGTTTATTTGAGATTTTTCTTGTTTCTTTAGGTAGGCTTGTATAGCTATATAGTTCCTTGTTAGTACTGCTTTTGCTGCATCTGATAGGTTTTGGATCATCGTGTTTTCATTGTCATTTGTCTCTAGGTATTTTGTCATTTCCTCTTTGATTTCTTCATTGATCTCTTGGTTATTTAGAAACATATTGTTTAGCCTCCATGTGTTTGTGTTTTTTACTTTTTTCCCCCCTGTAATCCATTTCTAATCTCATAGCATTGTGGTCAGAAAAGATGCTTGATATAATTTCAATTTTCTTAAATTTACTGAGGCTTGATTTGTGACCCAAGATGTGATCTATCCTGGAGAATATTCCATGCGCACTTGAGAAGAAAGTGTAATCTGCTGTTTTTGGATGGAATGTCCTATAAATATCAATTAAATCTATCTGGCCTGTTGTGTCATGTACAGCTTGTCTTTCCTTATTTATTTTCATTTTGGATGATTTGTCCATTGGTGTAAGTGAGGTGTTAAAGTCCCCCACTGTTATTTTGTTACTGTCGAATTCCTCTTTTATAGCTGTTAACAGTTGCCTTATGTATTAAGGTGCTCCTATGTTGGGTGTATATATATATATATATATATATATATATATATATATATTTGTGTGTGTGTGTGTGTGTATGTGTGTGTGTGTGTGTGTGTGTGTATATAATTGTTATATCTTTTCTTGGATTGATCCCTTGATCATTATGTAGTGTCCTTCCTTGTCTATTGTAACATTCTTTATTTTAAAGTCTATTTATCTGATATGAGTATTGCTACTCCAACTTTCTTTTGATTTCCATTTGCCTGGAATATCTTTTTCCATCCCCTCACTTTAATTCTGTATGTGTCCCTAGGTCTGAAGTGGGTCTCTTGGAGACAGAATATATATGGGTCTTGTTTTTGTATCTGTTCAACAAGCCTGTGTCTTTTGCTTGGAGCATTTAATCCATTCACATGTAAGATAATTATCAATATGTATGTTCCTATGACCGTTTTCTTACTTGTTTTGGGTTTGTTGTTGTAGGTCCTTTTCTTCTCTTGTGTTTTCCAGTTAGAGAAGTTCCTTTAGCATTTGTTGTAGAGCAGGTTTGGTGGTGCTGAATTCTCTTAGCTTTTGCTTCTCTTTAAAGCTTTTGATTTCTCTATGAAACCTGAATGAGATCCTTGCTGTGTAGAGTAATCTTGGTTGTAGGTTCTTCCCTCTCATCACTTTAAGTGTATCATGCCACTCCCTTCTGGCTTGTAGAGTTTCTGCTGAGAAATCCACTGTTAACCTTATGGGAGTTCCCTTGTATGTTATTTGTCATTTTTCCCTTGCTGCTTTCAATAATTTTTGTTTGTCTTTAATTTTTTCCAATTTGATTACTATGTGTCTCAGCGTGTTTCTCCTTGGGTTTTTCCTGGATGATACTCTCTGTGTTTCCTGGCCTTGGGTGACTATTTCCTTTCCCATGTTAGGGCAGTTTTCAACTATAATCTCTTCAAGTATTTTCCTGGGTCCTTTCTCTCTCTTCTCCTTCTGGGACCCTTATAATGTGAATGTTGTTATGTTTAAAGTTGTCCCAGAGGTCTCTTAGGCTGTCTTCATTTCTTTTCATTCTTTTTTCTTTATTCTGTTCCACAGCAGTGAATTCTGCCATTCTGTCTTCCAGATCATTTATCCGTTCTTCTGCCTCAGTTATTCTGCTATATTCTGCTATTGATTCCTTCTAGTGTAGTTTTCATTTCACTTATTGTATTGTTCATCTCTGTTTGTTTGTTCTTTAATTCTTCTAAGTCTTTGTTAAGCATTTCTTGCAATTCTTGATCTTTGCCTCCATTCTTTTTCCGAGGTCCTGGATCATCTTCACTGTCATTATTCTGAATTCTTTTTCTGGAATGTTGCCTATCTCCATTTCATTTAGTTGTTTTTCTGGGGTTTTATCTTTTTCCTTCATCTGGTATATAGCTCTCTGCCTTTTCATCTTGTCTATCATTCTTTGAATGTGGTTTTTGTTCCACAGGCTGTAGGATTGTAGTTCTTCTTTGAAATCTTTTCTTAGAGGAGGACAAGACAAGTTGATTTGGGTTGAGTTCTCCATGTGGATGGTGTGGGTTGAGGAGATTGAGCCATCCATGTGGATGGTGAAGTTATCCAGGATGATAGCCAGATTATTCTGGGTGTGCAGAATAATCAAGCACCTACAGCAGTTGGATGGATAAAAGGCTGGTTTCATTGGAGCTGGGGGCCCAAGAGGAGGGGATTTTGGTTGAAATAGAGAGTAGTGGCCTGAGAGTAGGCAAAGCAGCATGAAAAGAACAATAATTCTCTCTATTTATATCTATGACAATTCTTCTATAGCCTTGCAAACAGGCCACAAAACATGCCCTGAAATAAGAAATAGAGCTACCAGCAGAGCATCTGTTCTTGGGGATAGGACAATGGAGAAAGCTGCATTGCTCAGGAATAGCCAGTTTAAGGTGGTTTGGGAACCACTGAGGAAAAAGAATGAAGATAAAGCAGAGGTTGGCTGAAATGATATATAAACTCCAAAGGACTCTCAAGAAAGAATTTGGGCAAGTGGGTGAGATTTGGAGCTGCAGGGAGATGGGGGTGGAGTAAGTGAAGGTTGGAGTAAATGGCAAAAGACCCTGAGTTATCACTGTCTTTATAGTCCTAAGGATAATTAATGCAAGATAAGAGGGAAGAGAAGGCTGACTTACTTACTTAGTCCTTGAGTCCCTCTCCCAGGAAGTAGAACCCATGGTTAGGATACAAGTGGAAGGGGAGAAAGACAAAGAATTGCTCTCTGGAGCCTCCTAGCAAAGGCTTCAGTGAGAATATGGAACAGACAAATCTTTCTTTGAATCAGATGGGTGAGTAAGTATAAATGAAGTTCTTTCATTTTTCTCAAAGTCATCTCATCTTATGAAGACAATGCTGTGTAAAGGACACTTTGGAAAAATCCCAAACAACATTTTTTAATAGATAAATCCTATTTGTTGAGATGTTTCTTCGTGTTTGGAGATAAATCATATTATTATATTTTATCAGCAGATGGGTGGTCAGTTGAGCAGTGTAAAACTGGCAGCAAAAAGGAAAAGGTTCCTAGCATCTATGAAGAAACCATTATTTTATGCAGGCTTCTGGACAGTGTCAAGCAGGTCTCTGCAGAGAAACACAAGGCAATTATGTAAATTGAAACAGCTTAATGGGCAGTGTCTGTAAAGAGTGAGAGTGAGGGTGGTGAGGGGGGAGGTAGTTTGAGTGAGAGCCAGAGGGTGGGCATGTGGGGGATTCTGCTCCTCAAGGTAGACACTGCCCTGGATGCAAGTGCTGGTGTGTGGAGGGACAGAAAACCATGAGGGTCAACATGGTGCCTCTTCTTGAAATGTCCTTTTAGCATAACCCAGTAGTCAACATAGTGATTACCAGCACAGACTCTGTAACTACACTGCCTCGTTCCCATCCTGGAACTAGCACTTTCGACCCTAGTTGATCTTCGCTCCCTCCTGTATAAAATAGGGCTAATCATTTTACTTACCTCACATGACTGTTCTGAGGATAAAGTAAGATAACATAGGAAAAGTGCTTAGGGCAGTGTCTGAAACAGAGAACACATGTAATGTTACTAGTATGGTTATCTACATTTTATGTGCTTTATAGTTTATATAGACACAGATGTCCAAGGGCCCTAATAGTCATGTCCTACCCTGCTTTCTCTAATGAGACAGAATTAAGTCAGGATTTTCTCTACCAAGTCACAATCATGTAGACACCAGCATGCCAGTGGAGGAGAAATACTGAATTACTAAATGGAGAACTTGGGTCATTGAAATAGCTCTGGGGCTGCTTAGGTTTTCACTTTTCATTGAGATGTGAAGGCTTGGTTTCAGTGCAGCAGTGTCACCAGTGTGTAAAGTCCCAGTTGGGCATTGTATAACTGAGTCACATCTTCAGCTCTGCTGTAGCTGAATTGGGTGCACTTGGCCTAATTGCAGACACAGTGGACAGAAATAGTGTGGACTGGCATGAGAGACACACAGAGCCCCTGGTGGGGGTCAGATACCATTCTTTGGTACTGCCACAATATCCTATGCAGCTTCTAATGTTACTCTTCCAAAGATTTCCATAATTGTGTTTATGCCTTTGTCTTGTCCACTAGACTATTAGCTCCTCAAATATGAATAATGATAATATTAACATTTATTCAGCCCCGGTTATCTCTTTGATTCTAGTATCTTTTAGATCCCACAGTATCTGGCACATGGTAGGCACCTATCAGATGTTCAATGGATGACTAGATACAAGAATAAATGACCTTTGTTTGAATCAGGCAGTTACTTAGCTTAGGGAATTTGTGCAAATTTCTCAGTCTTTCTGAGCCTCACTTGCTCATAACACCTAGCACATACTAGGCCTTTAATTGATTTCATTTAACTGAAATATCCCACTCCACCAGGTTAAAGGTACAAAATAGGTTATGATGTACAATTATTCCCATTTCTCTATCTCAGACATGGCACCACCATCCACTTACTTGCTCAAAACAGAAATGTAGGAATCATCATGGAATCTTCAGTTTCCCTCTCACCCAACATCCAACTCATTAGCAAACCCTCTAAATGCTATTTATTTATTTGACTGTGTTGGGTCTTAGGTGTGGCACGTGGAATCTTTCATTGCTGTGCGTGGGTTTTTCCCTAGTTGTTGCTCGCGTGTTCCAGAGCGCACGGGCTCAGTAGTTGTGACGCACGGGCTTAATTGCCCCGTGGCATGTGGGATCTTAGTTCCCTGACCAGGGATCAAACCTGTGTCCCCTGCATTGGAAGGGGATTCTTAACCACTGGACTGCCAAGGAAGTCCCTCTAAGTCCTTTCTGAGTCTGAATCCTTCCTCTCTCCACTACCTCAACCCTTGTCCAAGCCATGCTCATTTCAAGCGTGGACTTTAGCAGTTGTCTCTTAAATTGTCTCTTCACTCTTCTACATCCACTCTTTTTGGTCTTATGGATCCCAACCACCCCCGGCTCCTTCTAAGAAAATGGTGGGTGGAATGGAGTGATGACCTGTGCAGCTGAAAGACTTGGGGTGGAGGGAAGAAAAGGCAGGATGTGAGAGGTGTGTGTGTGTGTGTGTGTGTTTGTGTATGTGTTTGGGGAGCTCAGGGTGCTGGAAGGCAAGGAAGCTTAAGGAAAGTAAGTTCCTATAATAGGTAACAAGAAAGGGAATCCACAAGTGGGAGCACGTGGGACAATTAATGAGCAGGAGAAAGAAGGAGCCCCCGAGGTGAGCTCCGCCTGGGAGGATCCATCACGATGTGCCCTGAATGGGCTGCAGAGGCTGCTTTGCTGGAACCACCCTGTGCATCAGGCTCCATGTGTTTAACTAAGCAGCTAACACTGTACATTTTCTGGATATAGAGCCTACTCTCACACCCTCTTGATGGATGTTAAGGGCACGATAATAAGTTTATAATAAAAATATTCAACCACAAAAGGGAATAGGGTCAAGTTCTTGAACTTTTTCCCGACTAGGAGGCTCCATGCTTCCTGGACATATTTGCCTGCTGTCTTCCCAGCAAAACATGAATTCTGGATGTGGAGGTGGGGTGGCCTTGTTGAACCTGAACCTTGCACTTTATGAGCAATTCCTGCCTCTGTCATATGAGGATCTAACTCAGGGCTGCCCAAGGAGAGGACTCATCAGAGATTACTGGGTCTTTAATACCCACTGGGGATCCATTTTGAGATCTTCAGGAAGCATGATGTGGTTTCTTTATTTGCAGTCCCACTGCTGCGAGATGATTGGGACTGAATTTCTACAGTTTCACATTGTGCTGTGGTACACATAGATTCTAAATCCTTCCAATTGGAGATAATGTGTCGGCCCTGATCCTCTTACACTGGAAGTGAAATACAAAGAGAAGCTAAATGGGATTCCCTGGTTGCAGACCTCAGCTTAATGTGGGTAAGACTCTGGTCAAACATGAACTTCCGGTTTTCAGAGTATATTTAATTGAGAGCTGTGCTTTATTTTGTTCCCTGAGCTAAATTGGCATCTGTACAAATAAAAAATGTGAAAAATCGTAGCTGCAGGCTTAGGAGAATGCCAGGAAGAAAGAAAGAGAAATTGTGTTTATAAAACCACAGGGCTGAGCTATTCTTCCCTTTTATGATCATTTTTCCATTTCTTGGTCTTTCTTGGCTGGAGTGCCAGGGCCAGTGATATTTGAGAGCCATCTGTACAGAGCCAGAAGGCCAGGAGCACACTCTCTCCTGCCCTCCTTTCTTGCTATTGTTACAAGCTCTAAATCAATCTACAAAATTTGTCTAGAGTCATAAGAAAGGAAATCATTCATCCTTTCTCCTCTGGGTGACAATGGTGTCTGCTCTCTCTTTCCCTTGACCTCTTGTCAGAACCTGGGAGCTAAAAGTGTAATACCATTTCAATTTGTGCTTCTGGAACTTGGACCAGGCTCTACTGTTTAGTTGAAAGCCTTCAATACCTGAGAAAAATCTTAGGCATTAGGTAAAAAATAGTTCCCAGAAGTTTATGCTTGGAGTTGTAACTCTGCATGCTCAAGGACTATAGTTTTCCGGATTTGCTAGCAAATAGAATTTCTGCGATGCTTGAATCTCAGAATTGGTAGTGATTTGGAGGTCATCTCATCTGACTTTGTAGAAGAAAATATATCAGTTGTAGAAATTCCCCCCCTTTTGCAAACTGGCATCACTTCTTAGGTTTTAAACTCGAAAAAACAAATCCACAATAAGGCAAGGCTTCCTGCTTGGCTCTCTTTCTTTTCCAGGGAACCTCGGTACTATGATAGATGCATGTAGTGAGGGAAATCTGCCTTCTCTCCGAGATGCATAAAAATGCCAGGGAAATCTGCTGGTCCCATGATGGTCCCATTGTATTGTATTTTTTTATGCTCATAAGTTTTTGTGCATCACTCAACCTCAAAGGCCAATAGGGATTCCAGGAGATGAAGCTGAACCATGACAGTTCACCTACAGAGGAGGGAGGACTCTGATATTCATGTCCTGTGGCCCCTCTCCCTAACAGAACTCACCAACAGCCATTCCAAGCAGGGCTCAGGGCTGTTTGGATGCTACACGCTTTCGGTCTGTAAACAGGGAAGGAGGCATGAGCAAACTGCCCATTTCTGAATCAAGCCTCTTCCTCAGATTCTAGACCCTGCTCCGTCTGTGACCTAAAACCCCTTCATTTCTCACATGTGCTAGCCAGCCTCGGAGAAAGCCAGGCTGAGACAGCACAGAGAGCCAGCAGGTCATGGAGAGTTGATCCAGCCTTCTCATCCCCCTCCTCTTCCTCCTCCCTCTTTTCTCTTTCACTGCTGCTTTTGAAAAGGCAGTGCAGTGAGAAAACATGGGAGCCAGACATCTTTAAAACATGCCCTTTGTAAATCATCACTGTCTGTAGTCACAATGCAGGGAGGGCATCAGATGGAAGTGGCCACCTGCTCTCAGAGCCCGGTCCCAGGAGGCTGCAGTCAAAGGAGAAAAGAGGTTCTCATGTGTGTTGGCAAGGGCAGACAAACGGCATTTGAATTTGTTGAGATGTGGGGCTGATCCCAGCAGCTGTTCAGGCCCTCAGAGGGCTGTTAAGAATGTGCTGGAGCCTCCAGTCAAGCTGTTCTGCTGCTGCTGCTGGCTTTTTAAAAGCTGCCTGCCTGCTTGCCTTACATTTCTATGGCATTTTAACAATTATGAAGACCTTCCATATATGTGACTGCATTTCATTCTCATGGTAACACATGAGAGCTATGTATTATTGTTAACCACTGTTTTATAGGCCAAAAAAGAGAAAATCTCAGAAAGGATAAGTGCCATGCCCATAAGCAAGCTCAGTAAGTTGTAGGAAGCCACACTGCCCATGGTCTGGGTGGTCCTCTTGTCACACGCACAGTTCCCTGTCCTCTGTCATATTCCTAAAGCCGAAAGCAGCGGTCTCAAACTTGAGCATGCATCGAAGCACCGGGAAGGCTTGTTAAGGCGCCTGGTGCTGGTTGCCACCTCCAGATTTCCTGGGGTGTGGGATGGGCCTGAGAACTTGCATTTCCAACAGGTTCCCAGGTAATGCTGATACTGGTCCAGCAACCTCACTCTGAAAACTGCTGATAGCTAGAAAAGCATCCTTCTGTAGTGTAAAACCATTGCTAGCTCATTTTGGAAGACTTATTTCCACGTCCATAAAGCAGTGTAGTGTCGATGTATGTTGGGCAAAGGCCTGGGGGTGGGGTATAGAAGTCAGAAAACACCAGTGGAGCTTGCATTGCTCATGGATGCTTCCTCTCTGGACTCCGCCTGGTCATTTCTCTCATACTTAGTAACTTCCAGAGGCATCATTTCCTCCAGGAAGCCACCCCGACTCTTACAGTTTGGGTTCCCCCACAGGCAGATTCTGAGAAAAGGAATTTAGTGCAATAGTTTATTTGGGAAGTTCTGAAAATCTGATAGAAGGCAAGGTCTTTTCACCCCTGGAACAAAGCCCATTTCATTATAGGTTAGCATGTGTGCATACATTAATTAGTGGGGATGTTTGTGAATAAACTTATAAAGGCATAATGCATGCACATATATTTTATCTTATTCTTTAAGTCTCTGAAAATAGTTAAAAAGCCTACATGTTTATTTTGCAGTGTAAGAAAGGAAAGGAACACATTCCATACCCTGTGAAAAGAAAATGTAGCATACTTTGGGTGTGAGGGTGTGGAGACCCACAGGATTACAGCTTGGGATGGTGAGATAGTAGGACATGTGGGGTGGAAGACCAAGTCCAAGTCCTGACTCACTCATTCCATCAGCCACCCTTCCCTCTCCTGGACCCCGTCTGAGTTCCGGGCCCATGATATGTGCACCGGGGAGACAAAGATAAATACCACAGTCTGTCCTTATGGTGGAGGAGCTCACGAACTATTAGGGGAGGCAGATTCACAGACAGATGTGGTGAGACGCTACTTTTAAACTAGCAGTTTCTCTCCCTCATCGTTCCTTTTCTCCTTTGGACCTTTCTATTTAAGCAGCTGGGCTGGTCTGTGCTCATCCACTCAGGGAAAGGATATGACAACAGAAGGAAAAGAGGAGTCACTTTCTGGCTTCTGGTTTTTAAAGTTTCATCTTTTATTGGGAACAGAAAGGACTGGTTGAGGAAAAAATATTGGGGAGGAAAAAATAAAGATCCCTCCTCTAACCTCCTCCATCCTTTAGACTAGAAAAGGAATATTTTGGCTTGGAGGAGAGAGAGCTGGAGAAGTGACACCACTGATGTTATTGATCATGGAAAAGTGGTACCAGGACCCTTCTACTGGGTACAGTTCTGGGAACATGGCGGGACCCTTCCAATAGGAGATACTCATTGGACAATAACTATTATTATCACTCTCAGTTTAATACTAATCATTATTATTTCATGCAGTATACTCTCAGACCTACATTGACAAAGGCTGTTCAAATAAATTGATGCTTTCCTTTTTACTGATGGTGACAACAAGAGAGCAAGCTGGTAGGTGTTCTGACAGGCATGGCCCTCCCCTCTGAAAAGCACAAAACGCATAACTACATTTTCATACTAACAGGGATTGAGAAGTGGTAATCTTACTTTCTCCATTTTTGGTGGTAACCTCCACTAACCCACACCTAGCTTTCTCTGGTGGGAGATCACATAATGACGCTTTAGTCTGTGAGTTAGATGTGAACCTGTGGGCATACCAAAGCCAATCACTGCTGTGAAATAAATCCAACTGGGAAAGAAGTACCAGTTTGAGAGAAGAAATGGAAGTGCCCTAGGGGTTTTAGCAGCAGGATGATTTCCTTGCACATAAAATGGCAGGGAGATAGTGGAGAGAGGCTCAGAGCCTGGAAAACATGGAGACAGACCTGGGTTTACCCATGGTCCACTCAGTTGGCTCAAAAATCTAGGTCCAGACCGGGGGATGGATATCTCAGCTCACATGCATAGATGACTTTGAGAACCTGAGATTCCACCCCTGTGACTGCTTACCACAAGTCCCCTGGAAATGATGTCTTCTTGAGCTGAAATTGAGTTATACAAAAAGTAGAGAAAGTTACATTCCCTTGATGTCTCAACTTGTAGGTTGGGTTTCAAGTCTAGCACACAGGTAGGTTACATTGTGGAGTATGAGGGCCATGTAGAAGCATGCCCTGGTATAGCAGTAACTCAGAGGAGGCAGTAATGGATCCTCAGATGAGTTGCCTTTCTGAAGGGGATATGGCTTGAGCTAGCAGTTGATAGATAAATGTAAATTTAATGATCTTTTCATTTTTTAAAACACGATCTTGCCAAATGCAGTTTTTCCAATTTCATTATTTTCCATGACCATAAGCCTGTGATTAGTGCGAAATTACTAGAGACTTGTTTCATGCGTAATATTGAACAATTCTATGCCTCTTTCTAACAATTCTATGCATCTTTAAGGCTAAGAGCAAGTCTTTCTTCTCAAAAACCTAGTTGGCATGCCTAGGCCATGATAATCTTTCCCTTCCCCATGGCTGTTTGGAAAGTTTGTCAGTTTTGTACATTTTAACACATTAGATCATGTATTATGCAGGCTTGATCTCTGATTCATTTGAGTCATTCATATTTTCCTGGATTAATCGTAACTGGATTTAGATGTTTCATTGAGTAGATGTTCTCAAAGTTGGGACCAGTCAAGGTTCCCCTTTTTTTGTTTTTTAAGTTTCTCTAATGCTTACTAAGAACTTGTGTGTGTTGAAGCTTCTCTAAGTTCAGTGCAGACATTATTGTAACCCTGTTCAGTGCAGGAGGTGCTATTATTATCCCTATTTAACAGATGAATACACTTAGGGTGAGTCAAGAACAGAAAGAGGAGGATGGTCTGAGCTGTGACAATGAAAAAAGGACAAGACGTGTATGATCTAATCAGAACAGAAGGAAAATGCCTGGTGTCATTTATCAGAGTATCTTTTTTCTTTTTAATTTAAATTTTGAAGAAGTAAGGATTGCAAGTTAGGATCAGAACCTCAATATAGTTTGGTTATTTTTTATTCTATATGGGTTAATTTGAAGGTAATGATCTAGTAACCATTTGATGGTTGGGCCCTGCCATTCTCAATGAATCATTTTGTACAAGGCCTCAGCAGATGGTGTTATAACTGGAGGCTGGGTTCAAGTATGCCCCATTATTCTTGCAGTGAAGTTTCCCCTGTTACCCTGAGAACCTGGAGAAGCATTCTGTCACCAAGAAGGCTCTTAGTGGTCTGTATTCCTGTCTGCATAGGCATATGTTACCCATCTGGGCCCTCCTCTGATAGATTTCTGTGCTGCTGTGTTTAATCACCTCCTATTCACCCCATTGATATACCACCCCAGGGTTATGAGGATGGCTAAACACACAGCCCCTGACACCAGAAAGATGAGATCAAGAGCAGTTTATTTATCACACATACAGCCTGGAGTAGCTTCCACACACAGCACCACACAGGGCCAGAGGACAGTAGAACTCAGGAATAGAATGAACAATTCTGAGCTGTGGAAGACAGGCTTGGTAGTATCAAGAGCGTAATGTGGCTCTAGATTCATGGTGGGAGGGTTGGTGGGACGTGGCTTGTTGGTCTGAATAGTTCCATGGGCTGTCAGGGAATGGAAACCCTCTACTTAGATATAAGCAGGCACTTCAACTGGCCCATTTGATAAGGAGAGTTGTATGGCTAAGGGACCTTATCTGTAGAGGAGAAGGGAAGATGAATTGTGGGTAAGCCATTTGAGGCCATCTTAGTTTTACTATATATCAAGACAGCACTTGATATTGAACCTTACTGATGGGCCATAAGCCTTGTGCTATGCGATGCTCATGTGACGGCTCTCACTTTATCAGCTTATCTTTACTTATCACATAAAAAACAGGATCTCTGACCTTCTGGTGGCTGTCAGCTCCAGGATATGGATATTCTGAACACAGAATGCTGGCTCTTCAGATTTTTGACTGAGCCTCACTTTAGAGTAGTTTTTCAGTTTCTTTCAAACTGAAAGCAGAGCTTGCTGACACTTGAGAGGGAAAAATCTGAGGGATGTGTTCATTACTCAACTCTCAAACTTCCCCAGGATTCATACTGTATTCCTTAAACTAGACCACTAGGAAACTCCGGACCTTCTTTAATTAGATCACCCTGGGTAGTTAGGGCTCTCTCAGTTCCATGGGAGAGAAATATACATGATTCTCTTTAGGCAAATATGGGAGATTTGTTAAAAGCATATAGATTGGTTTTGGAGAGCACCAGGCAGGAAGGCAGCTGGCTCTCAGGAATGAATGGGAGCAAGAAGCTGGATGCTCACAGCCTTTCTAGACCTCACCCACCTTCATCTCTCAAGTTCACCTCATTTCTGTTTCTTTGTAGACAGTCCTTATATGCCTCCAGGCCACATGGTATACACCATGGTCAGCCCATAGAACAGCACCTGAATTGTCATCTCCTCTTCAGTAGATTGAGTCAGATTGAAATCTCTTAGTCTCAAGTGGAATGTCTTGGAGAAGGAAGTCTATTTATCTTGGGTCACTCATGGATCAACAACACTCTGGAGTCAGGGAGTCTGGATCACTTTAGACAAAATGAAGCCAGGACTCTTGGCTATGTCCGTATGGATCAAGTGAGAGATGGAGGAGCAGTTCTTATAGGAAGGGCTGGGATGACAACTCCACTCTATCACTCTTGCTTCCTATGGAATCACTTTTACAGAACAGAGCTTATTGTCGTGACATCAGTGGTCTCCAGTGCCATATATTATAAGGCTCTTCTTTTATTTATTTATTTATGGCTGCGTTGGGTCTTCGTTGCTGCGTGTGGGCTTTCTCTAGTAGCGGGGAGCGGGGGCTACTCTTCGTTGTGGTGTGTGCTTCTCACTGAGGTGGCTTCTCTTGTTGGGAAGCATGGACTCTAGGTACGTGGGCTTCAGTAGTTGTGGCACGTGGGCTCAGTAGTTGTGGCTTGCGGGCTCTAGATCGCAGGCTCAGTAGTTGTGGCGTATGGGCTGTGTTGCTCTGTGGCATGTGGGATCTTCCAGGACCAGGGCTCGAACCAGTGTCCCCTGCTTTGGCAGGTGGATTCTTAACCACTGTGCCACCAGGGAAGTCCATGGCTCTTCTTTATGGTGGTAAAATTCCTATTGAGGGTAGCATTCATTACATTGTTCCATGATCCATATAGAGTCAGATCACATTTTTTTGAATTTTGTCTTGCAAATAGCTTGAATTAGGCAAGTTACTTAACGCCAATCTACTTCAGCTTTTCTATATAATATAACAGGATTGTTGTAAGAATTAGATAACTCACTGTTATCTAATTGTTATCTAAGTGCAAGCCGATAACTCAGTGTTATCGGCTTGCACTTAGAATAGGAGACAGTCAATAAACAGTAACTCTTATTATCGTTATTAATTTAATACTAATCATTATTATTTCATGCAGCATGCTCTCAGACCCACATTGACAAAGGCTGTTCAAATAAATTGATGCTTTCCTTTTTATTGATGGTGACAACAAGATTGCAGTCCAGTAGGTGTTCAGAGAGTCATGCCCCTCCCCTCTGAAAAACAAAATTCATAATTATATTTTCATGCTAACAAGAATTGAGAAGTGGTAATCTTTAATTTTTCCATTTTTGGTGTGGACCTTCACTAACCCCCACTTAGCATTCTCTGGTGAGAGATCACATAATGATGCTTCAGTCTGTGAGTTAGATGTGAACCCGCGTGCAAACCAAAGCCAATTACGGCTGCCAAATAAATACAACTGGGTGAGAAATACCAATTTGAGCTGGCGTGTGCTTTTTGTTTTTCAAGTACAATTTAAGGAGGATCTGGGGTGAGAACAAAGAAAAAAGTTAAGTTGGAATTTGAGATTCAACACAGTACTGAAAAAGAACAAGAGGAATAAAGGGGATTATTTTATAATTTACTAAGATATGGGTCTTGGCAGCCAATATTTCTCTAACAGTAAAACAGTTCCCCTGTAAAAAGAATCCTTGTGGAATACACACATTTCCTTATTTCAGAGCCTAGAGAAAGCTTATGTTTCCTAAACCTATTAAATGTATGTCTTTAACCTGCTTGCTGGGAAGCTGTCCTTTTTTTTTTTAATTTTTTAAATTTTATTTTTAATTTTTTTACACAGCAAGTTCTAATTAGTCGTCAGTTTTATACACATCAGTGTATACATGTCAATCCCAATCGCCTAATTAGCCTAATTTTTACTTGGTAGCTTTCCTTACCAGAATTTTTTAATATCACATTTTTCCTAATTTCTTTCTAAAGTATGTGGCTACTATCTTCCATCTTGAGTAAATGTCTATTATACTTCTTTTAAGGTAAACTGTTTCAATTTCTCTCTGTCGCTTTTGTTTTTGGAAATAGGCAGAATCTAAATAAATAGAATTATGCAATCTAAAGTTAAAAGCTAAATAAGGCAGATGTAACAGGAATCAATTCTCTTTCTCTCTCTGTATTTATGCATACATACACACATTATTATACAAAATTCCCAAATTACTAACTACAACAATAAACTTAAAGCTGTAACCAAACTTGACTATCTCTGTTCTTCACTTTGCAATGAAACACAAAGAAGGGACAGGCTAATTAATTACTCCTTTTAGGAGTGTCAGTGACACCTTGAGAAGCTAAAATGGAGGCTGGGAACACAGTGCAGTGAGGTGGCATCACGTTCCAGAATAGAACACACGACTGGAACCAGAAAGAGGTGATTTAACTCACCTACTTTGCTCACACCTTCCAGACTCATATCTTTGCTCCCTTTCTTCCAGCTACAACAGACCCTTTGCTGTTTTTCAAATGTTTGGTGGAACATCCATTTTCCTGCTTCTTGTCCTTGCTTTTGTGATTTCCTTTCCTGAAATTTTTTTCCTACCTTCTGCACCTGGGAAAAAAAATCCTTCTCAGTGCAATGATATTTTGTTTTCTTGAAAGCAGAATGATGCTTCTCTTTCCTCAGCCCTGGGTTTTTCAGGTAAACATTTTGATTAGCAGCCTGGAGTAGGGGGAGAGATTCTCCAAGGGCCTACTACATAACGAATTATGACTCACTGAAGGGCTTCCTCAGGAGGCTCTTTGTAAGCCTTGGACTCTTGTTTTTTGCTAAGTTGGACATAAAGGCTGAGGCTGGGAACTGATGCCTCTGGATGTGTGTGAGATGAGAAGGATACGCGGGGCACAGGGGAGAAATGATGCAGCTGCGAGCTAGAAAAAGACTTGAGCAAGGAAAAGAAATATCTCACAGGGATTTTAAAAATTGTGTTTGCTCTTTAGTGTATGATTTAACATTGTCTCAACCTCCCCAAGAAATCTTCAGTGAAAGTCAGTGTTAATTGCCAATGCATGTTGAGGTGATCCAGCTTCTGGGCTTTGGACAAAACCTTTATTTTAGGCTCAAGACTGAGAAATGAGGTTCCCTGTGGGAGTATCTATGAATGACTCCAGGAGTCAAGGTCCATCTTCCAATGCCATCTCCTCCAGGCAGTCCCCCATGATAGCCCTACATAGAGTTGATGATTCTCCTCTGAGTGTTGAAAGCACTTTATTCATCAGCAAGCAGAGCTCTAAGTCCATGGTCTGGGGTTATTAATTCATGTGTTTGGCTCACCCACTAGACTGTGAGTTACTTGAAAGCAGGGTGCTAAGTTTTCTTGCTCCTGTATCCCCAATATGGACTTGTGATAGGCCTAGAATTGGTGCCCAGTAAATGGTGGAAATGAGTTGGCAGGTCCAGTTCTACATATGGCATCTACAGGTGTGTTTGCTGTTGGAATGACATCATCCTGATGTAGAACGTTAAAGGGAGCAGTTCTAGGCAGCTTTCAGGTCTTTCTTGCTGAGCCATCTAATGCAAGAATGTTATTGGCTAAGGCATTCTGTAGTTTGACATTTTGCTTACAGGTCTAATAAGAATGTCCACTTTTCTCCGTAGCAGCTGAGAAGCTGTCTTTTTCTTGACTGCTGACCTCCTGACCCCATCTGGGAATGTGGCATCCAATTAGGTCAGAGGATTTGCAGACCAAGGAGTTGGGGTTATAACCAGGTCAGCCTCTCTCTTGAAGTAGTTTTGAAAAAGAACTCTTAAGCAAAATAACTATGAAGGATGTTTCCGGACAAAATAGGAATAAATTGAGGAAAGAAATGAATGTTTAGCTATAAGCAGAGGACAAAGAAGGAGGGCAAAACTGGGCATTTGTTCAGTAGAATGGTACTTGCCACTGGCCACTTGATTAAAGGATGGAAAGTTTAAGTGTGTTTGTGTGTGAGAGAGTGTGTATGTGAGAGGGAGGGAGGGAGGGAGAGAGAAAGTGTGTGAGAGGGAGGTTACCAACTTAATTTTTCTGATATCCTCCTCTGTTAAATATCACCTTCTAGGGTGAGATTTTGGAGGGGACTATAGTTAGTTCATGTTCAAGCATACTAAGTGGCTTCCTGCATGGCTAATTTGAGTGTTCTCTGATTCCATAATTTCTCTATCACTGTTCAGTTCATGAAATTACCATGGAAGGTTGAAAGTGTAGTTCAGTATTTAGACTTTTGGGCTTTGGAGCCAGACAGAGAGAATAGCCATATGACACCTGGGTAAACAGTTGCCTTCAAGTTAAAAAGCAATGTTCTTCACAGTTAACTTGTATCGCATTAGACAATTATGTCAAGTGGGTACTTTATGGAGTTTGATATCAGGACAAACATTATTTTAAAAAAATTTTAAAATTTAATTTTATTTATTTTTTTATAAAACAAGTTCTTATTAGTCATCAGTTTTATACACATCAGTGTATACATGTCAATCTCAATCTCCCAATTCATCACACCACCACCCTCACACCCCCGTGGATTTCCCCCTTGGTGTCCATACGTTTGTTCTCTACATCTGTGTCTCAATTTCTGCCCTGCAAACCAGTTCATCTGTACCATTTTTCTAGGTTCCACATATATGCGTTAATATATTATATTTGTTTTTCTCTTTCTGAATTACTTCACTCTGTATGACAGTCTCTAGATCCATCCATGGCTCAACAAATGACCCAATTTCATTCTTTTTTATGGCTGAGTAATATTCCATTGTATATATGTACCACATCTTCTTTAACCATTTGTCAGTTGATGGGCATTTAGGTTGCTTCCCTGACCTGGCTATTGTAAACAGTGCTGCAATGAACATTGGGGTACATGTGTTTTTTTGAATTATGGTTTTCTCAGGGAATATGCCCAATAGTGGGATTGTTGGATCATAGGGTAATTCCACTTTTAGTTTTTTAAGGAACCTCCATACTGTTCTCCATAGTCGCTGTATCATTTTACATTCCCACCAACTGTGCAAGAGGGTTCCCTTTTCTCCACACCCTCTTCAGCATTTGTTGTTTGTAGATTTTCTGATGATGCCCATTCTAACTGGTGTGAGGTGATACCTCATTGTAGTATTGAGTTACATTTCTTTAATAATTAGTGATGTTGAGCAACTTTTCATGTGCTTCTTGGCCATCTGTATGTCTTCTTTGGAGAAATGTCTATTTAGGTCTTCTGCCGATTTTTGGATTGAGTTGTTTGTTTTTTTAATATTGGGCTGCATGAGCTGTTTATATATTTTGGAGATTAATCCTTTGTCCATTGATTCGTTTGCAAATATTTTCTCCCATTCTGAGAGTTGTCTTTTACTCTTGTTTATGGTTTCCTTTTTAAAAATTAATTAAGTAATTAATTAAGTTTTTGGCTGTGTTGGGTCTTTGTTGCTGTGCGCGGGCTTTCTCTAGTTGTAGCGAGCGGGGGCTACTCTTCATTGCAGTGCACGGGCTTCTTAATGCGGTGGCTTCTCTTGTTGCGGAGCACAGACTCTAAGCACGTGGGCTGCAGTAGTTGTGGCATGAGGGCTCAGTAGTTGTGGCTCAGGGGCTGTAGAGCGCAGGCTCAGTAGTTGTGGCACAAGGGCTTAGTTGCTCCGCGGCATGTGGGAACTTCCTGGACCAGGGCTCGAACCCGTGTCCCCTGCATTGGCAGCTGGATTCTTAACCATTGCACCACCAGGGAAGTCACTGTTTATTGTTTCCTTTGCTGTGAAAAAGCTTTGAAGTTTCATTAGGTCCCATTTGTTTAGTTTTGTTTTTATTTCCATTACTCTAGGAGGTGGATCAAAAAAGATCTTGCTGTGATTTATGTCAAAGAGTATTCTTCCTATGGTTTCCTCTAAGAGTTTTATAGTGTCTGGTCTTAAATTTAGGTCTCAAATCCCTTTTGAGTTTATTTTTGTGTATGGTGTTAGGGTGTGTTCTAATTTCATTCTTTTACATGTAGCTGTCCAGTTTTCCCAGCACCACTTATTGAAGAAACTGTCTTTTCTCCATTGTATATCTTCGCCTCCTTTGTCATAGATTAGTTGAGCATAGGTACATGGGTTTATCTCTGGGCTTTCTATCTTGTTCCATTGATCTATGTTTCTGTTTTTGTGCCAGTATCATATTGTCTTTATTACTGTAGCTTTGTAGTATAGTCTGAAGTCAGGGAGTCTGATTCCTCCCACTCCATTTTTTCCCCTCAAGACTGCTTTGGCTATTCAGGGTCTTTTGTGTCTCCATACAAATTTTAGGTTTTTTGTTCTGGTTCTGTAAAAAATGCCGTTGGTAATTTGATAGGGATTGCATTGAATCTGTAGATTGCTTTGGGTAGTATAGTCATTTTCACAGTATTGATTTTTCCAATCCAAGAACATGGTATATCTCTCCATCTGTTTGTATCCTCTTTAATTTTCTTTATCAGTGTCTTATAGTTTTCTGCATACAGGTCTTTTGTCTCCCTAGGTAGGTTTATTCCTAGATATTTTATTATTTTTGTTGCAATGGTAAATGGGAGTGTTTCCTTAATTTCCCTTTCAGATTTTTCATCATTAGTGTATAGGAATGCAAGAGATTTCTGTGCATTAATTTTGTATCCTGCAACTTTAGCTCTAGTAGTTTTCTGGTGGCATTTTTATGATTCTCAGTGTATAGTATCATGTAATCTGCAAACAGTGACAGTTTTACTTCTTCTTTTCCAATTTGTGTTCCTTTTATTTCATTTTCTTCTCTGCATGCTGTGGCTAGGACTTCCAAAACTATGTTGAATAATAGTGGTGAGAGTGGACATAATTGCCTTGTTCCTGATCTTAGGGGAAATGCTTTCAGTTTTTCACCATTGAGAATGATGTTTGCTGTGGGTTTGTTGTATAAGGTCTTTATTATGTTGAGGTAGGTTCCCTCTATGCCCACTTTCTGGAGAGTTTTTATCATAAATGGGTGTTGAATTTTGTCAAAAGCTTTTTCTGCATCTATTGAGATGATCATATAGTTTTTATTCTTCAATTTGTTAGTATGGTGTATCACACTGATTGATTTGCATATATTGAAGAATCCTTGCATCCCTGGGATAAATCCCACTTGATCATGGTGTATGATGCTTTTAATGTGTTGTTGGATTCTGTTTGCTAGTATTTTGTTGAGGATTTTTGCATGTATATTCATCAGCGATATTGGTCTGTAATTTTCTTTTTTTTGTAGAATCTTTGTCTGGTTTTGGTATCAGGGTGATGGTGGCCTCATAGAATGAGTTTGAGAGTGTTCTTTCCTCTGCAATTTTTTGGAAGAGTTTGAGAACGATGGGTATTAGCTCTTCTGTAAATGTTTGATAGAATTCACCTGTGAAGCCATCTGGTCCTGGACTTTTGTTTGTTGGAAGATTTTTAATCACAGTTTCAATTTCATTACTTGTGATTGGTCTGTTCATATTTTCTGTTTCTTCCTACTTCTGTCTTGGAACATTATACCTTTCTAAGAATTTGTCCATTTCTTCCATGTCGTCCATTTTATTGGCATACAGTTGCCTGTAGTAGTCTCTTAGGATGCTTTGTATTCTGTGGTGTCTGTTGTAACTTCTCCTTTTTCATTTCTAAACTTATTGATTTGAGTCCTCTCCCTCTTTTTCTTGATGAGTCTGGCTAATGGTTAATCAATTTTGTTTATCTTCTCAAAAAATCAGCTTTTAGTTTTATTGATCTTTGCTCTTGTTTTCTTTGTTTCTATTTCATTTATTTCTGCTCTGATCTTTATGATTTCTTTCCTTCTGCTAACTTTGCGTTTTGTTTGTTCTTCTTTCTCTAGTTCCTTTAGGTGTAAGGTTAGATTGTTTATTTGAGATTTTTCTTGTTTCTTTAGGTAGGCTTGTATAGCTATATACTTCCCTCTTAGAACTGCTTTTGCTGCATCTGATAGGTTTTGGATCATCGTGTTTTCATTGTCATTTGTCTCTAGGTATTTTTTTATTTCCTCTTTGATTTCTTCATTGATCTCTTGGTTATTTAGAAACGTGTTGTTTAGCCTCCATGTGTTTGTGTTTTTTACATTTTTTCCCCTGTAATTTATTTCTAATCTCATAGCATTGTGGTCAGAAAAGATGCTTGATATGATTTCAATTTTCTTAAATTTACTGAGGCTTGATTTGTGACCCACCTTGTGGTCTATCCTGGAGAATGTTCCATGTGCACTTGAGAAGAAAGTGTAATCTATTTTTGGATGGAATGTCCTATAAATATCAAATCTCTCTGGTCTCTTGTGTCATGTAAAGCTTCTGTTTCCTTATTTTCATTTTGGACGATCTGTCCATTGGTGTAAGTGAGGTGTTAAAGTCCCCAAGTATTATTGTGTTACTGTGAGTTTTCTTTTTTATAGCTGTTAGCAGTTGCCTTATGTATTTAGGTTTTCCTATGTTGCGTGCATATATATTTATAATTGTTATATCTTCTTCTTGGATTGATTCCTTGATCATTATGTAGTGTCCTTCCTTGTCTCTTGTAACATTCTTTATTTTAAAGTCTATTTTATCTGATATGAGTATTGTTACTCCAGCTTTCGATTTCTATTTGCATGGAATACCTTTTTCCATCCTCTCACTTTCATTCTGTATGTGTCCCTATGTCTGAAGTGGGTCTCTTGGAGACAGCATATATATGGGTCTTGTTTTTGTATCCATTCAGCAAGCCTCTGTCTTTTGGTTGGAGCATTTAATTGATTGACGTTTAAGGTAATTATCAATATGTATGTTCCTATGACCATTTCCTTAGTTTTTTTGGCTTTGTTTTTGTAGGTCCTTTTCTTCTCTTGTGTTTCCCACTTAGAGAAGTTCCTTTAACATTTGTTGTAGAGCTGGTTTGGTGGTGCTGAATTCTCTTAGCTTTTGCTTGTCTGTAAAGCTTTTGATTTCTCTGTTGAATCTGAATGAGATCCTTGCTGTGTAGAGTAATCTTGGTTGTAGGATCTTCCTTTTCATCACTTTAACTATATCATGCCACTCCCTTCTGGCTTGTAGAGTTTCTGCTGTGAAATCAGCAGTTAACCTTATGGGAGATCCCTTGTATATTATATGTCATTTTTCCCTTGCTGCTTTCAATAATTTTTGTTTGTTTTTAATTTTTTCCAATTTGATTACTATGTGTCTCTTTGTGTTTCTCCTTGGGTTTATCCTGTATGGGACTCTGTGCATTCTGGACTTGGGTGGCTGTTTCCTTTCCCATGTTAGGGATGTTTTCGACTATAATCTCTTCAAATATTTTCTTGGGTCCTTTCTCTCTCTCTTCTCCTTCTGGGACCCCTATAATGCCAATGTTGTTGTGTTTAATGTTGTCCCAGCGGTCTCTTAGACTGTCTTCATTTCTTTTCATTCTTTTTTTATTATTCTGTTCTGCAGCAGTGAATTCCAACATTCTACCTTCCAGGTCACTTATCCGTTCTTCTGTCTCAGTTATTCTGCTATTGATTCCTTCTAGTGTAGTTTTCATTGCAGTTATTGTATTGTTCATCTTTGTTTGTTTGTTCTTTAATTCTTCTAGGTCTTTGTTAAACGTTTCTTGTATCTTCTCGATCTTTGACTCCATTCTTTTTCCTAGGTCCTGGATCATCTTCACTATTATTATTCTGAATTCTTTTTAATGGAAGGCTGCCTATCTCTACCTTTTTAAGCTGTTTTTCTGGGGCTTTATCTTGTTTCTTCATCTGGTACATAGCCCTCTGCCTCTTCATCTTGTCTATCTTTCTGTGAATGTGGTTTTTGTTCCACAGGCTGCAGGATTGTAGTTCTTTTTGCCTCTACTCAGGACAAACATTATTAATAATAAATGTATCTTCCCAGTTCACATCTTAATTCTGTGACCTCGTGTAAGTTACTTAGCTTCTTTGAGTCTCTGTTTCCATGTCTGTAGAGTGGGGAAAATTTTATCCTTCATATGGGTATTGTGGGATGAAATGAGCTAAGGTGTGTAGTCTAGAAAGACTTTGATAAAGAGTAGTGATGATGGTGGTGGTGTTGGGTGGTGGTGATTCAGTCAGAGACAGCTGTTTGCTACCCTTTATATTTGTTTTATCTTCTTCCCTTAGGAAAAGAGCCCTGGTGTATGTCAGGGTGACAGTGTGCCCAGTGTAGACCACATTTTTCAGACTCCCTTGCAGCTAGGTGTGAGCATGTGAATATTTCTGGCCACAAGGCAAGATTAAGTTTGTAGGTAGAAGATTTAGGGAGACTCCTTAAAGGAGAGACAGCCCATGTGTCCTTTCCTGCTTCCTCCTTCCTGGTGCCTGGCATTCAAAGGCAATGGCAAGTCTCCAGCAGCCATCTGGAGCCTAAAGGGACTTTGACAATGGAAGCCATGATCTGAGGATGACAGAACAGAAAGATAGAGAAAACCTGGGTTCCTGATTTAGAGTGAAACTCTTTGCCAGAACTTCTTTTAGGTGAAAGCATTGTCAAATCATAGTTGTTTTGTTTTTATCAGCAATCTTAATTCTAATCAACAGTGATGACGAGGGTTCTTTCTTTTTGGAGTTCAAGGGGAGCATTTCTTTGGGCATTTTACAAAGAGTGACTCTTGGTTAGTTGGTTTCCAACAGGGCGAGTCTGCTGGAGCAGTCACTTGAGGGAATGGGTAAATGCTGGGATAAAGAAAGAAAGGGGCTTCAAAAGACCAGTCCAGGAAAAAAAAAAAAATCTACCAGCTCTGTACTTCCCAGCTGTGTCACCTTGGAGAAGTCAGATAACAGCCCTGACTTGAGACCTTTACTTGAGGGCTGCAGCAGGAATTAAGTGAGATCATTGTTACGTGATACAGTTCATAGTAATTACCCAAATAATGTTTCTTTTCATTGATTTATTAAAATAGGCATGGAGAAGAGCTTCCCCTTGGCTATCAAAAGGTAGGTGGAAATATTTTTTCTTGCCTGAGTTTGCATGGTTCGACAAATAAAAAGCTCACTGTTTCTTTCCTGGAATTACTTACCCACTTCATATTCTGCACACTCTGGTATCTCCTGCTCCTATTTGTGGCTGTTGACAGGCCTGGGCTCCCAGGTCCTGGGGGATGTTGGGGGGAGGTTAGAGAGGGTGGATACCACCTTTCAATCTCCATTCCGGTGCCCCCTGGCATATCCCTGCCCATAGAAGAGCTGATGACGTTTCTTTTCCCCTGGGGCCTCATGCTAAACACAGTTACTTGCAGCATTTGACAACAGAGCTGGTAATTTATGTGCTGCTGGAATGAAGAAGGAGAGTAATTGAGATGAATATAAATGTGCTCTGAAAAGACACCATATTTCCCCATCTCTTCCAGGAATCCGGAGCTGGTTACAGAAGGGAGGATGTTAATTGATCACTTGGTGGATTGATTTAAAACCCATCTGCCTTTAGAATGAAGTGTAGGGGAGATGTATTATCCACCGCCCCACCCAGGATGACTTGGCATTGGGATTGTGGTGTGTTTGGGGGTGGGTGGGGGCACAAGTCAGTATCAGATTGTCAACTGGCAAATGTTTGATGAAGTCATGGACCTGGGAGATCTTGAGAATGTTATGACACCTCTGAATCTCAGTTTTCCATCTTTAAGTGAAGGATAAGAACACTGTCTCATTGGATTGTTCTAATGGTTAAATGAAACACACTGTTTAGAGCACCTGGCACAGTTGCTCCAGGTTTTTTTTTTTTTTTTTTTTTATGGTGATAGCCTCCATTTTTTTTTTTTTTTTTTTTTTTTTTGTGATACGCGGGCCTCTCACTGTTGTGGCCTCTCCCGTTGCGGAGCACAGGCTCTGGACGCACAGGCTCAGCGGCCATGGCTCACGGGCCCAGCCGCTCCGCGGCATGTGGGATCTTCCCGGACCGGGGCACGAACCTGTGTCCTCTGCTTCGGCAGGCGGACTCTCAACCACTGCGCCACCAGGGAAGCCCGATAGCCTCCATTTTAATTAATGTTCTATTACATACACTGCTATTGATTTTTTAAAATGGTTTCGTGTTAGGTATCTAACAATTACACTGAAAACAATACAGCCCATATTCACATTACTGTGCAATTTCCACTAATTTCTGACAAGGGAAAATACACATGTTCGGCTTTTCTCTGGCACAAAGTAGGTAGTCCAAAATTCATTTCCTTCCTCATTTATAATTGAAGGATCACACCTCATTCCTGTCAGCTTTTGTGAAAATTTCTCCTTGCAAAGTTTCAATAATGACAGAAGATCCTTCTGTTACATTAAAGAAGGGTGAGTTTTTATTTGTCAAACCATGTAAACTCAGGCAAGAAAAATATTTCCACCTACTTTTTGGTGGCCAAGGGAAAGGTCCTCTCCACACCAATTTTAGTAAGTGAGTAGAAAGAAAGAAGCATTTTTCTGGGTAATTACTGCACTGTTTAGCTTCACTGTAAGAAAACTTTGTTTTGAGGAAGAAGTGTGGTGTGTGTGTGTGTGTGTGTGTGTGTGTGTAAATTCAAACATCTTACAGTTTTTAAAAATTAATTAATTACTTTATGGCTGCTTTGGGTCTTTGTTGCTGTGTGTAGGTTTTCTCTACTTGCTGTGAGCAGGGACTACTCTTCGTTGTGGTGCATGAGCTTCTCATCGCGGTGGCTTCTCTTGTTGAGGAGTATGGGCTCTAGGTTTGCGGGCTTCAGTAGTTGTGGCACGCAGGCTCAGTAGTTGTGGTTCATGGGCTCAGGAGTTGTGGTGCACGGGCTTAGCTGCTCCGTGACATGTGGGATCTTCCAGGACCAGGAATCGAACCTGTGTCCCCTGCATTGGCAGGTGGATTCTTAACCACTGTGCCACCAGGGAAGTACCGTCTTACAGTTTCTATTTTTCATCAATGGTACTTAAAAAATACCATACCATACTATCAACCCATTAAATGCAGCTTCCTCATTTCCTTCCTGAGACATACTCTGAGATCCAGAACATTTCCCCCCAGTACTGGAGGTGGGTCTCTCTCTCTCTCCCTGTGTTACCTTCATGGTAGACTGAGAAGTACTCCAGATTGATCCAAGTCTCAGCTCTTCTCTTAGAAGGGTGAGAAGTAGGGACCCCAGATTTTATTTTCAGGAGAAAGAAACAATATGGCTGGTGAGGCCTCAGGCAGATCTGGGCTGTTGCTCCTATTTGGGTCCCAGGAAGGGACCCAAATTCATCTCTTTGGAGAAAGTCCTAAAGAAGAGCCCTTTCCTTTCCTGACTTTTTTCACTGGCTCCACAGAGCTCTTCACTGTTTTGTGCTCTCGGGTTGGGTTTCCACTTTGTTTTTCTTTCTCTCTTTAGTCTCCTCTGGCTCCTCACTTGGCTCTCTGGCTGATACCTCCCCGTAGCCTAAGGTCTAGGAGTTTTCAACGCTGCCCTTGTGAACCCATACCTGTCCTCCAACCCCCAAGAGAGGTGAAGAACTGGGGTAGATCCAGCCTTGCTGAAGGTCCAGAAGACCCTTATTCCACCGAGCAATGAAAGCGATTGAAGAGAGAAGCAACAGCAGTTGTCTGGCTTGTGTTCTCTTATGAGGAACTGGCCACTTAGCATGTCTCCCTCACTGGGGGAAAGTCAATGCTCATTTATGTTTCTTTTCATGGCTGCTTTGCCACAGTCAGCACAGAGAAGGTGCTTAGTCTCTGTTGGTGGCACAAAGTAGAATTGAAAATCTCTGTGCTCATGTTCAATGGCTCCAATCTATGCTTTGTCATTGGAGCTGAAGCCTCCCCAAACTCCTGCTCCCTGGTTCCTGGGCTAAAACCAAAGCCCTTGGACCCAGTGGTGGTGTTGGCTGCTCAGAATCGCTGAAACTGGTTCTGGCTCATCTGGTGTGGCACTTACACTCCTGTCAGTGTCGGTCGTGTTCTCCACAGCCCCTGAAGCCATGGGTTTGCCTGGCCTACCCCTCTGAACGGGCTGGGCATCCTGTTGCAAAGCCAACGAGGAAGAGTCGTGGTTCCATGTCTCAGTGGTTCTCTTTCATCTAGAGGTCATGCCTTCATCTCCCCTTCTCAGCTGCTCCTCATCTCATTCATGTCTTCAGGCTCAGTGTGACTGCTGTTCCAATGTGCCTTGTTGGGCCTCCTCCATGTGGCAGTAGAACCTAAGAAGCCTTGTAGGACTGGGTCTTTGATGCCTCCTCTTCCCCTTCCTTCATGCTTACTTTATAGAGTGTATTATTTGCTTTCTGGGAGTTAATGGAAAGGCCTAAGTAGAGTAGATCTCTCCTGAATGTAGTAAAATATTTAGAAATTTACAGAAGTTTTCTAAAGACAGAGTTAGAGATTACATAATTGCAACGTGTGTCTCTTATGCTCACGTTGTATTTATTCCAGTCAATTGCTAACCTAATCAGTCAACCGACTCACCAATCCATCATTTGGATAACAGATTTATTGAGCTTTTGATGTGAGCTCAGCTATGTAGTAAGGGCCCTGGGAAACACAGAACAAGGAAAAGCCCAGCTCCTGCTTTGAGACACTTACAATCCAGTTGAGGAGAGAAGATAAACACTCATGTCACTACAGAAAAACCCACCAGGCAGTTGTTAATTGATTTCTGCATTCTGTGTGTGTGTGTGTGTGTGTGTGTGTGTGTGTGTGTGTAAAACACTTGTCATGGGAGAGGTAGTGTGTTGACATGAAGCCCACTCAGGTTTGGGGGTTGGAGGAACTAGGTTTGAATCTCGGTTTTCCCTCTTACCTAGTTGTGGGGCTTTGCATTCCAAATCGCTAGCAGAAAACATTTGTTGAGGATTCTTGTGCACATTGCCCAACTGCAAAGTGCTGTAGGATTGCAGGGGAAAGGCGAGGCATGACGCCCACCCTTGAGCTGCAGTCTCAACAGAGGCAACGAGACAAAACAGCAGATGACGACATCCTCCATGTTGGCCACGGAATGGATGAAGGGGAGTCTATGACTGTGAACATATGCCCTGACAGATTGATACAGGGAAGGGATATATGGTTCTGTAGTGTGCAATTTGAATGAAAGGCTATCCCATTTATGGAGCTCCTCCTGGGTTTCAGGAAGCAAGTGAGTGAGGCCTGCACGTGAGCATCTACTCCACATGAGCTGCTGCTGCTTTTTTTTTTCACATTAGTATCTTAAATTCCATCATCTGGATAATCTTCTGCAGGATCAGGTGTGATCCTGCTCTATTTTAAAAAAAGTTTTGAAGTATATTCAATTTACGATGTTGTGTTAATTTCTGCTATACAGCAAAGTGACTCAGTTATACATACATATTCTTTTTCATATTCTTTTCCATTACGGTTTATCATGAGATGTTGACTAGAGTTCCCCGTGCTATACAGTAGGACCTTGTTTATCCATCCTATATATACTAGTTTGCATTTGCTAATCCCAAACTCCCAATCCTTCCCTCCCTCCCCTCCCCTCCCCCTTGGCAACCACAAGTCTGTTCTCTATGTCTGTGAGTCCGTTTCTGTTTCCTAGATATGTTCATTTGTGTCATATTTTAGATTCCACATGTAAGTGATATCATATGGTTTTTGTCTTTCTCTTTCTGACTTACTTCGCTTAGTATGATAATCTCTAGGTCCATCCATGGTGCTGCAAATGGCATCATTTTGTTCTTTTTTTTGGCTGAGTAATATTCACGTGTGTGTGTGTGTGTGTGTGTGTGTGTGTGTGTGTGTGACACACACACACCACATCAGTATTCAACTGTTGATGGACATTTAGGTTGTTTCCATGTCTTAGCTATTGTAAATAGTACTGCTATGAACATAGGGGTGCATATATCTTTTCAAATTAGAGTTTTGTCTGAGTATATGCCCAGGAGTGGGATTGAGCCTGCTATTTTTTATGTAGAGGAGGAAATTAAGATTGAAAGAAGAAATGTACATTGCTCAAGGTCAACAACTAACAAGTAGGTGAAGCTCAGATTCCAGCTCACACGGTTCAGACACCATCCTGAATTTTGCAGTTTACCTGAGTATTCACATCATTTTCTCATTTGCAGATTAGGCAGCTGAGACCCAGCTAGGGTAAGTGCTTTCAGGTGATCCTTACCCTGAGCTGGGATCTAAACCTGCATCTGTCTGGCTCTAAAACCTGAGGCTGTTCTCGTACGCAAGCTTGGGGAGTTGTGGGGAGAATTTGGGATGTGAAAGAAAGGGTTGCTGTGTTTAAAAAAGCCAGCATAGTAGTTAAACTGAAGGGATCTCCCATTATACAAAACAACCCTAAAAGAATCTAAGCTAGTGCTTCTAAAGTGTAATGTGCATATGGGTCACCAGGGGATCTTGTAAAAACTGCAGTTTTGAGCCACTAAGTCTGGGGTTGGGCCTGAGATTCTGCATTTCTAACAAGCTCCAAGTGATGTTCTGCTACTGGTCGCTGGACCACACATCGAGTAGCAAGAGTCTAAACCGGGACTCTTAATCTAGACACTACTGACATTTTGGCCAGTTAATTCTTTGCTGTGGGGCTGTCCTGTACATTGCAGGATGTTTAGCAGAATCCCGGGCCTCTTCCCACTAGATGTCAGTAGCACCATCCCCCAGTGTGACAACCAGAAAGGTCTTCTGACATCGCCAAACTCACCTGCGGGGCAAAATCGCCCCCTAGGTAAGAACCACGGCTCTAAACCAGTGGTTCCCAAACTAGCCTGCACATTGGAATTGCCTCGGAAGCTTCAAAACTCCTGGTGCCTCTGTCCTACTCGGCAGATTGCAGTTTACTGGACCTGGAATGTGGCCCAGTTTTTGAAATATTTAAAAGCTTCCCCAGGTGGTTCCAAAGTACAGACAAGTTTGGCAACGTCTAGTCTAAGCTCACACTCTGGTCCAATCAGCTTCTCCCTCTTCTTCAGCTTTCAGGAAGCTGCCAGACCCAATACTCCCAGCTGCCCATGGCTGACCAGACACCTGGTCCTGGGAAAGGAAGGGGGGGTTTCCAGCCTTCACTCATCACACAGAGAGGCCAGCTCTGAGTTGGCTCTAATCCTCCAGTAAAGAAGAGCAGAAAGAAATTATGCAGGGCTGGAATATCTTTAGCCCCATGATCAATATCAATATCCATCATGTTGTCAGGGCTGCTTTGAATACAGAAGTATTATCTGTTTTGATCTCCAAAAAAAATCTCATTTTGAGCTGTGATCTCCCATAGTTTCTGTAAAGGCCTCTGCCATGTTTTGGCTCCTTTGCCTACCTCCCTTGGACCTTTGATAGAATCATCCTTTATTCCACTTGCACCTAGAGCCTAAGATAATAGTCTAACACTTGGCTGAAGTTTAGACTGAGCAGGTACTCGAAAGTAGAGAATCTTTGCTAGGTAAGATCGCACCCAGCGGACCCTGGGAGGAATATCTATTTTTAGTTTTTGACTCAGCTGGGCGTGTGTGTGTGTGTGTGTGTGTGTGTGTGTGTGTGTGTGTGTGGTGTGTTTGTATGTGTTGGAGAACTCATCAGGCTACCTAAAGCCAAGTATATTTTGCTGTCTGCTGTCACATGCTGTGAATATGGACAAAACACACCCATACTGGGGGCTTTGGATAGGAATTCCTTTTTAAGGACTCACCCTTGTCAGATAAACTTCCGCTTCTAGGGAAATTAATAGAGGAAGGATAAACTCTTAGGGCTGTTATTCTTTCTACCTATCGCTTGGTGCCTCCTTTTGCTTTCCTTTCCTGGGTAGTACGGGAGAGGAGAGACTGAATTGCAATGGCTGGAAACATAGATGAGAGAAGAACACATACTCATCATTAAATGTGCCTGGAGCATTCTCCTGGGTGGCAGCCTGGTGCTGATTGGACTTTGGCGACAGGCAGCCTGGGCTAGGTGTCCAGGTCCAATTTCATATCAAGGTTACTAGCAAATGACCTAAACGTCCTGAGCCTCCATTTCCTTATTTGTAAACAGGAAGATTAATAGCACTTGCAGGCTTGTTATGATGATTACATGAGAAAACAATAAAATCTAATGTTTATCGAGCACTACCATGTGTCAGAAACATGTATCAGCTCAATTAATTGCCCTAACAAATCCTTCCCATATTACGGCTGATGGAATTAAGGTTCAGAGAGGCTGAGTAATTGACCTGAGCTCACACAGGGAGTAGCAATGCCAGGCAGTCTGACCTGAGAGCACATGATTTTAAGACCTCACACTCTACTGCTTACTGCTAAAGTGCTGGCATTGTTGGTGTACCACAAACGTTACTGTTCCCCTTTCCTACTCTGTGCAACACATTTATTTTCCTAATTGCTAACATTATCAGTGGGTTGGGTAAAGATAAAGGAGGGAGGTTTAGTAGAAGGAGAGTTCCTGTATCTTTTGGATGTTAGAATGAAACACCTAGAGAACCAGGGCAGGCTGAAGTGAGGGGCCGAATCTAACAGGATAGACTAGGGATATATATCCTGCTCTTAGATATTGAAAACCACTGCAGAGATTCAGGAAAAAACATCAAACACTTACAAAAAGGGGATTTAGGATGAGAGCTAAATGTGAATGATCTGTGTACCTAGATTATGGTAAATGGATTACAGAAGGACCCAGCAATCCATGAGGTGGCTATGACTTGGCCATCTGTATACTATCCTCAGTTCTAGAAGGCTCTGAGAGCTCCATCCAAATTGGCAGGCACTTCACAGCCCAGTTTTCCAATCAAGTGCCCATGCATTCACCAATACTCTTTTTTTAAAATCCAAAGTAATAAACTCAAAAACATCATCTGATTTGTGTTTTGAAGTTAAATTCCTCTGGCCGATCCACCAGCCAGATGAGATAGTGCACATTAAAATGGCGACCACAGCACTACCAAAAACCATTTCTTGAGAGCATGCTATGTCCTAAGCCCTTCACTGAATGTTTGACATGCACCATTTCATTTAGTTGCTCATGGCCACCTAATGGGGTGGGTCCTTGTCTTGCTTCTCTTTTATAGATGAGGAAACAGGCTCAGAGGGATTATATAATTTCCCCAAGGTCATCCGCTTAGTAAAAGGAATTGGAATCTAAAAGAAATCACATCCAGAGGGGTATTTCAGGAAGAATTGGCTATCTGAGGGCCTTGAATGACCCACAGATTGTTTAATGGGCCCCCAGATAGCAGGCCCTGTCTCTGCTGGGAGCAGTGAGTGCTCGGTTTGGCTGAGGCCCTGGAGATTGCTTTACAACATATTTCTTTTTTTTTTTTTTTTAACATCTTTATTGGAGTATAATTGCTTTACAATGGTGTGTTAGTTTCTGCTTTATAACAAAGTGAATCAGTTATACATATACATATGTTCCCATATCTCTTCCCTCTTGTGTCTCCCTCCCTCCCACCCTCCCTATCCCACCCCTCTAGGTGGTCACAAACCACCTAGCTGATCTCCCTGTGCTATGCGGCTGCTTCCCACTAGCTAGCTATTTTACTTATGCTCAACATCATTAATCATTAGAGGAATGCAAATCAAGACTACAATGAGATATCTCACACCGGTCAGAATGGCCATCATCAAAAAATCTAGAAACAATAAATGCTGGAGAGGGTGTGGAGAAAAGGGAACAGTCTTGCACTGCTGGTGGGAATGTAAATTGATACAGCCACTATGGAGAACAGTATGGAGGTTCCTTAAAAACCTAAAAATAGAAATACCATACGACCCAGCAATCCCACTACTGGGCATACACCCTGAGAAAACCAGAATTCAAAAAGAGTCATGTACCACAACGTTCATTGCAGTTCTATTTACAATAACCAGGAGATGGAAGCAACCTAAGTGTCCATCATTGGATGAATGGATAAAGAAGAAGTGGCACATATATACAATGGAGTATTACTCAGCCATAAAAAGAAATGAAATTGAGTTATTTGTAGTGAGGTGGATGGACCTAGAGTCTGTCACACAGAGTGAAGTAAGTCAGAAAGAGAAAAACAAATACCGTATGCTAACACATATATATGGAATCTAAGGAAAAGAAAGAAAAAAAATGGTCATGAAGAACCTAGGGGTAAGATGGGAATAAAGACGCAGACCTACAAAGTGTTTCTGAATGAGTCTCCATGCTCTCAGCACATCTCATTGCTGCCCGAGATAGATTTTCTATCCCAATGTGTGAAAGCTTCTCCTAAGTGTTACTGTCACTGGCTCAGTGATAAGAAGGGTGATTTCCATAGTTTTCCCAGCTTGTGGAAGGTGAGATAGTGATGCATGTACTAAAGCTCAGAAAAGCCATAATGTCTGCAGTTTCTGCCTCATCTTTTTCTTCAGTTCATCTAAACAGGTTCAGATCTGCTCTCATTTTGCATTTATCAGAACATAACAGAGGTGAAAATTTAGCTGCTGTAGTTTAGCAGGTTGCCCGTCTTGCCAATAGAGCATAAGGGACCCCAAGAATCACAGTGTCCTTGGTCCTCCCCCTGTTTAGTCACAAGCCCTGAGCTACTTTTTCTCTGATTAAACTGTAAAAATGGTCTGCTCTTTGTTTTCAGCCAGGAGGGATTTGTGCAATTTTTGGGGGCGCAGGAATAATTCAGGCCGGAGCATTTACATTTGCCTGTCAAGTTTCCCCCTGTTTTGGGGTGTCTGAGGTGGACTCTGCCATTTCCTGTCTCCTTTTCCTATGGGGCACTGAAAAGATCCCCAAGGTTGGTCACTAACTTATTTCTTGACTTGGGGCAAAATTACCCTTGAAGGTGTAAATTACTTCACAGTCCTGGGTCTTTGTTTTGCCATTGGAAAATTAGGAAATTCATTCCTTCAACAAAAATTGTTCATTACTTCCTATGTGTTGGGTGCTTCAGGGCCAAGCACCAGAATTATGCTGGGGAGCAAATTCAGACACGGTCCCTGACGTTTCAGGGCAGAAATCTCATGCACCGAAGGGTTTGCACTGGGTGACACCCAGTGCTAGCCGCATCAACTCAGTTGTCCTTCACAACCCCTGTAAGGCAGGTATTAGCACCTCCATTTAAGTGATGAGGGGGTGGGATGCAGCCTCACACAGCAATAAACCATAGAACTGGAGCTCAGATCTGGTTCTGTTTGCTTCCAAAGCCCACTGGTTCTCCAGCCCACTGATCTGCTCGCTTAAGGGGAAGGGAGCTAATATTTACTGAATGCCCCTTAAATTACAGCACTCTTAAGTACGTCACCTAATTCATTCTCACATCAACCTCTGAAACAGGATTTTCAGCCCCCTTGCGTGGATGGAGGGCCTTGGATTCAGACATTCTCAGAGGCTTACGCAACCTTGCAGATGGCAGAGGCCGGAGGAGGGGTCACTTCAGCCAGCTCTGAGTCTCCAGAGTTCACTGCTGGGCCTTCATCTCCCTGGGCTCTGGCTCCCTGGTTCTGTAAAAGAGCTCACCTTGCACCACTGGAAGCTCCCTGCTTCTATGCATTGACTTACCTTCTTACCGCTCAGCTACCCATCTCGGAAACTTCATCTATTCTGATTTGGTTAACTGCCTCTCCTCCCAACCAGCACATGGGAGGTGTTCGGTAAACGTTGCTTAACTAAATCAATTAATACTAATGATCATCCTCCAGAAAGCAGGGCCTACCCTTGTGTCACTTGTTCTGTTCTTTGTCCAAGAAAGTAAAAGCATAGACTACAGCTAACACCAGTTCCTCCTGAAGCTGGCACGATAGGAAAAAGGAAGCAACTTCTTATAAAATATTTGAAAGAGTCCACATTCATATGTGAGGCTTTGTTTATGGGATAAGCAGGGCCACCAACTGATGGGTTCTGCTCTGCATTAAGCAAACATCCTCCTAGCAAGAATGGATTTGTACTGACATGCAACATAGTGGACCCTGGCTTGTTATTTTAGGGACTTCCCCCAACCTCACACTGACCCTGCAGGCAATCAGATCATCATTTGCAGGTTAATTATTTCCCTAAAGAGCAGCCATCATCCTCTCCCACCCTCTGCCGTCCTACCCTGCTGTGTGAATTCCCAAGTTTAAGAGAAAAATAATGCTAAAAGCAAAGGAACCATGCCATACCTTAACAGCAGTGGGCTGTGCTCCTAACATACAGGCTCTGAAATTTCGGTTTCCCAAGAAATAAGGGTTTCCTGAGCTTCACAGCTGTTAGCAGAGATGGCCAAACATGTTTCATTTAATTGTGCAGTCTAGATTCTTACCGCTCACTGACAGCGCATTAAAGGAAGCTGCACCTGCATTTATTAAAAGAGACAGAAGGAAAATTCCAGGTCTCAGTGCCTTAACAGCCAGGTGGAGGGGCTGGACTCTTAGCAGAAGAAGCTGAAAAGGGGCTGATAAGGAGAGCAGGGCACAGCAGCTAGTGAGCAGAGGACTAAGTGCGTGCTGAAGGATTTTACTGAGCACCCGAATTCTTAAGGGGATGCAGAAGCAATAATAATTCCACCTTACATTCCTTTGTTATTTAATCATCACAGCAATATTGTAAGGCAGGTATTGCAAGCACCATTTTCCAGATCACAAACTGAGTGATCTCAGAGTAACTTGCCTTTGGAAACTTCATAGCAGGGCCTGGACACAGACCCTGGTCTGTGTGATTCCAAGTTCCTTGTTCATGTCCTCATGAGACCATCTACAGGCATGTCCTGTGTGCCGGACTGTGCTTTAGGTACAGGTTGTACAGAGAGAGTGAGACCCCATCCCTGGCCTCAAGGAGTTTCTGATCTAGAGAACAGCCTATAAAGTCATAGTGCATGATCACATAGCAGGATGGGGAACACAGGGAGGAGGGTGTGCCTGACTCTGCGGGGTGGGGGGTCCTGGAGGCAGGGAGCTGGGTCCTGAAAGATACCTTGATGTCTGCCGGGTGGCCATGGTGAGCTGTGGGAGGGGCACTTGAGGCTTTTAGACAAAGTCCACAAGGAAGGTCACAGAGGCATTAGATTGGACTTGAATCATGCACAAGTGCAGGGGTAGAGCATTCCAGCCATAGCAAAGAGCAAATGTAAGGGCCTTGATAAAGTTCATATATCAGCTTAGTTTGTACATTTTAAAATATTTTTATCTTATGAAAAAATGACACATGCATAAGGTATACAATGAAAAGTATATTTTCCTGACTTACCAGTTTCTTATATGTCTTTCCAAAGATATTCCAGCATAATCAATCATATATATATATATATATAAACACATGTATATGTGACATATATATATATGACTCCCTATTTTTTAGAATTATGAATATACCTCTTTCTAAAAACACTTCTTCTAAAATACCCCTTCTAAAAACATTTCATGTTGGACGACACCTGTATTGCTGGCAGGGATTTTGAGGTCCTTCATCCTCTGGCTTCCCCTCATGTCTTTGGCTCATCACACAGTCCCCCTTGCTCACCGTGACCTGGGCACATGAGCTTTCTTTCAGTCCTTTGGACATTCTCCCTATCTCACAGAAACTTTGCATGCATTATTCCCTGGTTGGAATGCTCCTCCCTCCCCTGCTTCACCTTTATCTAGTTCAGGCGTAGAGTCCTTGATTCATCCTTAATAGGCACTTTCTTACTAAAGTCTCAACCTCCCTCTCCTCTCTCCTCTACCCCATCCTTACTTCAGTCACCATGGCTTTCTTTTTGTTCTTCGGTTGCACCAACCACCTTGCCATCGTCGGCCTTGGTCTCGGCTGTTTCTGATGCCAAGGATGTTCTTCCTCATGATGAGATGATGCTCGTGGCTGGCATCACTCAGATCTCCACTGGAACTTGATGAGAGAGCCTTTCCATGGCCACCTAACCTCAAGCGGCCACCCAATCTGTCTTTCTCCTATCATTCTGTGTTAGGTCTCTGTTGATATTTTTCTTGATTGACTGATTTGATTGATCTCTCCTGCTCCACTCCAAATATAAGCTCCGAAAGAGAAGAAAATTATCTGTCCTCTTCATCCTGTATTCCTAGTGCCTGAGGCACAGGGTACCTAGTGTCTGTTAAGCGAATAAAGGCCTTATATATTTGTTAGCACAGAAGTGCAGGATGAAAGTGGTGCTTAAGGAGGACTACGGATCAATAAAATTCAGAGCAATCAAGGACACCTTGGATGCAGAAATATTAGAGAAAGGAAACTGGAGGAGAGCACTTTCATGGTGTTTCTGCCACTTACATCCCCTCTGCTAATTGAATCAGAATTTGCGAGGGTGGGGTCCCCATATCCGTATGTTTTACAAGCTCCCCAGGAGTTTCTGGTATCAGCAGGGTTGAGAACAACTGAGCAAGGTGACATTTAACTGTCCTGCCCACTGAAATAGAGTGCCAGCTACGTAGGCAATTTAAAATTTTCTAGTTGTTATGATAAAAAGTAAAAAGAACAGGTGAAATTAATTTTTATAATGTTTTATTTAACCCACCATGTTAAAATACTATTTCAACACGTCATAAATATAAAAATTATCAATGTGATCTTTTATACTCTTTTTTTTAGAAATTAAGAAGTCTTCAAAATCAGTATGTAGCTTGTACTGACATCACATTGCAATTCAGACTAGCCACATTTTAAGAGCTCAGTAGCCACATAAAGTTGGGGTTCCTGTATTAGCTGGTACAGAACCACAGGTCCCTTCTGGTTCTGGCATCTGATAACTGATTCTGAGCACAGCTCTGTGATTCTGGAACTCAAAGCAGCCCAGCATGTATTGGGAATTGCATTTCTTTCTTGTTCTTATTCACATCCGTGTTTTCCCAAGACCTGCCTTCTCTTGGCTCTGGATTCATTTCTTTTCAAGCTGTCCGTTGGTACCTGAGAATCCCCGGCCTGGATCAAAGCTCTCTTGCTAACCTTGTGGGGAGGTTTTTATTCTTCAGTGAATATGACACGGGATCTGATTTTTAGCCAGTGGATGTCACTGTTTACTCAAGGAGGGTCCTTGGAGGAAGAGGCCATCTAATCCAGGGACAAATGCACAAACAGCAGTCAATGTCTCCTTGTTCCATGTATTAGTGTTTCCCTTCTAATTTGGAGGAGTGACAGATTTTTAGGAAGGGAACTGCAGGTGGTCAGTGCTGGTTCACCAGTGTCATCTAGAGGGGTTCATTGGTCTTGGAGATTCGAAGTTCCATTTAATAAAAGGCATCATCCAAAATGACAAGGCAATCAGCAACCAAGTGAATTGCAGTCAAGACTCCCTGATTTGCCCTTTTAAAAAAAGGAGATCTGTATTTCTGTAGAGCAGAGGTCACAAACAGTCAGCCCGTAGCCAACTCTGACCCACAGCTGTGTGACCCACATAGTGTTTGCGAAACAATCGAGCCATTTACAGTGGAGGGAATTTCACACAAACATTTGGATTTCTGGCTTTGCCTGAAATGTTAGCTCTGCCACATTAGATTCACACCCTGCAAAGCCACAGCTGAGATGGCAATCAGTTACCTTTTAAAAAAGAATTTTTTTTTTTAAATTTTATTTTTGGCTGCATTTGGTCTTTGTTGCTGTGCGCGGGCCCTCTCTAGTTGGGGTGAGCGGGAGCTACTCCTCATTGCGGGGTGCCAGTCTCTCATTGTGGTGACTTCTCTTGTTGTGACTCACAGGCTCTAGGTGCACAGGCCCAGCAGTTGTGGCACACGGGCTCAGCTGCTCTGTGGCATGTGGGATCCTCGGGGACCAGGGATTGAACCATGTCCCAGGCATTGGCAGGCAGACTCTCAACCACTGTGCCACCAGGGAAGCCCAATCAGTTGTCTTTTAAATGAACATGTTCTCTTCATTTTCCACAGTCCTCACCCTTCCCAAGTACCCCCCAAATCAGGTCACTTCACCCATTCATGTTGGCAGCCTAACGCCTGTTGACATTTGTGTTTCTTGGAGTAAACACATACATAGGTATTAACCACTTATGCAGGCATCTGAAGGATAGGATGATTTGGAAACAAAGGTGTTATGAGATTCATTTTTTAAGATCCTTTCCTCCTTTAGGTTTGGGGCTGGAGAATTCTTGGCTCATGGTAGGACTAGTGGCCTGTTGTTTTCACCTACTTCTTCAAAGTTACAGATGGCTCAGGTGGTCAAGAGCTCCCTACTGCAGCACAGGGTATGGAAGGTGGAAGAAAACCGGTTAGAGAAGGTAGAATCTTTGATGCCATTATTGGGGGGTGATGAAGATAGACCCCACTGGCCTCTCCTGACCTTCACTCCAGTGAGTGCAAGCTGGGCTTCCCTTGTACCTTTTTCTAAAGCAGTGGGTCTCAAATTTGAGTGCACACCGGCATCGCCTGGAGGACTTGTTAATCATAAGCTGGGCCTAAGTCCCCAACCTTCTCATTCAATAGGTCTAGAGTAGAACTGGAGAATTCACATAGGAATGAAGCTTTTAGATGCTGCTGATGCTGCTGGCCTGCAACCACACTTCTAGAACACTGTGAGATTACTTCAGAGGCAAAAGAGGTGTGTGTGAGTCTGTGTGTTCATGCACGCGTGTGCGCGATGATATACTGAAAATGGGATCTTGATTTCCTTTCCAGAACATGTGTATGATACAAGGGCCAGCATGTTAACAAAGGCAGAGGAGAATAAACTCATGCCCAAGCAACCATGGGCAAGGTTCTGGCTTTTTTTTTTTTTTTTTTTTTTTTGTGGTACGCGGGCCTCTCACTGTTGTGGCCTCTCCCGTTGCGGAGCACAGGCTCCGGACGCACAGGCTCAGTGGCCATGGCTCACGGGCCCAGCCGCTCCGCGGCACGTGGGATCTTCCCGGACCGGGGCACGAACCCGTGTCCCCTGCATCGGCAGGCGGATTCTCAACCACTGCGCCACCAGTGAAGCCCCTGGCTTTTTCTTTATCAGTGTGTTAGACAGATATCCTTCTCAAGAAAAAAGACCAAATGCCATTGGGTGGCCTCTAACTCGGGCTGATTACCTGACGGTGGATGAAATAACCTTTTTCTTAAAAGAAAAATAAGACAGCAACCACAGGCCCACCTCTGCTGGCTCTGACAGCACCGCGCAGAGGTGGGGAAAGGAGCCTTGGGGCAATGGGGGTTGACATTTACTGAGCACTCACTGTGTGCTAGGTGCTGTGTTATAGGCTTACCCGAATATCTCACTCAATTCTCTAACCGTGCCAGGAGATATGTATTATATATATTTACATTTTATAGTTGTGGGAACTGCCTCAGAGTTGTTAAGTAACTTTTCTAAAGCCACACAGCTAGTGCGTGATGGTCAAGTTTTGAGCCAGGCTCATCCAGCCCCACAGCAGGAGCTCTGAACCACTGTGATGCGAGCCAGAATGGGGTTTGAAGTGTAGGAATACCACTTAGAAGCTATAGGAAAGGATAAATTACTTCGCTCCTTTGTGCCTTTAGCTTCTTCTGCTGCAAAATGGAAATAATAATACCACTTCCTAGACTGTTGTAAGAATCAAATTGGCTAAAGTCTGTATATCATCTGATACTTCCTTGTCTCAGTGTAAGTACTAATCTGCTTCGCTTTTCCGTCACTGTCTCTCATGGATTCCCCAGTGATTTTGCCCTATATCTCAAAGCAGTCATTCATTTGGCATTTATTGTGCACCTATTATGTACGCTGTGAACAATCGAATTGGACATAGTCCCTGTAGTGTGGTGACAGGGAGGAGCTACAGGCTGATGATCTCCCTGCCAGCTCTCCCTCTCCAAATGCAAGTCTCCCAGGGCCCTCAAGTTCAACATGCCCCTCAACCTTGGCTCTTCTCAGAGAAAAGCCCTGTTTTGGTTGACAGTGCCATCCACCTTTGTTCTTTTGAGCCAACAGCCTGCCTGTTCCCCTATATACATTTCTTTCAGACATTATACTCTTTACTTCAGCAGGCCCCAGGTCCTAGGGGTTCTAGCTGGGGAATCCATTGAATCCTGATGACTCTTATCTAATTCAGGTCACCATTCACTCCTTACCAGGATCCTCTCTGCCTCCTAAGAGGGGCCTCCTTTGATGCCTATCTTGATCCTCCCACTAGTCTCCACATGGCTGGCAGAATGAGTGTTCTAAATGCACCTCTGAGCCCATTGCCACCTGCACAGGTTCTGCAGCATCTCCTCCTTGCCCTCACACCCCTGTCCAGCCTTTGGCACATCCAGTCTCTGGGATGCCCAGCCTGCCACCTCTTCTGGCCTCCTGGCGTCGTCCTCTTCTATTCTCCAGCAGCCCCTGGGAACCTGTCCTCTTACTCTACTGGCTTGTGCCTCCGTGGCTTTGCTCAGGAAACTATCTCTGCTGGTTCTGCTGGGAACACCCCGCCCACCCCTTCCCCTGGCTCATTCTTACTCATCCTTTCCAACCCAGCTCAGGAACCCGCTTTCTCAGAAAGCCTTTCCTGCTTCCCAGTTTGGCGTAAATTCTTCTCCCGTGCTCCCGTAGTCCTTGCTCAGCATCATTTGCTCACTGTAAGGTACTTATCTGCAGCTGTCTCTTCCACCGGATTGGAAGCTCCAGACACGTCTTTATTTTTGCATTCAAGTTGAGAGCAACCAGCCATGGTCTGGGTCCCTAAGATCTGGGAGTGTGGAAGTGGGCCAGGGGATTGGGTGTGGCTGGGTGGGGACCTCCTGGGGTGGGTGGAGAGCAAGGTCCAGAGCTTTCGCATTCGCAGCATCGTGCACCTGTGAGCGGGCATGCTCCTCATGAAGGGCCCCTAGGGTAACCTTTGGAAGTTTAAATAGCTGCAGAAGTCAGCATCTTTATTTCAAGACCATTCTTTCTGACATTTCTCCCTGTAAATGCCACTTCTACTGAGCCACGTGGAGACAGAGGTCTGGGGGGGCTTGCCCTATTCAGAGGCCTGTTTATCAATCAGAGGGATGCTGAGTTGATCCTGATTCCCAGCTGGGGGCCTTTGGACAGCAGCAAACATCAGCTTAGGTCCAGGACTGTCCCACCCTGCCTTGCTCTGCCTGCTTGCTGGCAATCTCCTTCCCTGGGCTCTCTCTCTGCACAGAAACAAGCAAGCCATAAATTAAGCCAGTAACTTTGTTCCCTGAGTTTCTCCCTCCAGCTCCTCCTCCCCACCAGGCATGTGAACTATCCCTTTGTGGCTCAGTGAGGATGCTGGCAACAGCACCGTGAAGGGTCAGGGTCAGAGGCAGCCAAGGATGGAGTATGATGCAGTCCCCAGCGGGGACTCCTGATTCCTCATCTCTCTTATGGGCTCTACAAGCTCTGAGAAAGAGTTGAGGTCTTTCTTCTTTTCAGAGACCTGGGAAATGGTGTAGTTGTCTGACAGGGGTTTCAGTCTCCACAATCTGGGAAAAATGGCCACAGGACTCCTTGTAGGGGACCAGCGAGGGTCATGGGAATGAATTCCCTATTTCTTGAAAGGGTAATTTCTTTTTCCCTGAAAGCAGCTCCCTGCTGGTTCTGTATCCTGTTAACAGGACGAAAGATGACACCTATTGTAGAGTGAATCGGCTTCTAACCGTACTTTCTCTTAATCTGATTCTTTATCAACCTATGAGATGGTGGGTGTGGGGCATGGCGTGACAGACAGGCAATACACTCCATCCTTTACAAATGAGGAAACTGAGGCCCTGAGGGATTACGTGTCACTAATGAGGTTATCTTTCATATTTGCCAAGCCTCTGCAGCTTGCAGAACATTTGCATTTAAATGTGTGCATTTACATTCTTATAACAATTACATTCTTATAACAAGAGTGCAAGGTAGATAAAGGAAATGTGAATAATGACATTGACAACAACTATAACTACAGGCTTGTATATGGTGGGTGCTCTTCTACATGATTATTAGATCTCACTGGACAATTGACTCTGTGGTAGCTGGTATCATGCCCTACTTGTCCAGGACTTAACTGAGTCTCAGATAAATGAAATAAACTGTCTGTGTGACACACAAGGTCAGTGTCAGAACTGGGATAAGAACTCAGGCTACCAGGTCTTCAGTGTAAAACGTTCTCTACTACTCATCCAAGGTCATGTGCTTGAGTGTCCTTCTAGAATCTTCTCTGGAACTTCCTCAGTCTTTGAACACGAGCAGGGGCTTCAGTTATTTCAGAAGGAGGGCCCCTGCCCCCTCACTGCCAGCAGGCTGGGGAGGCTGGTTGATGATGCCTAAGGAAGGCTCAGGGTCCATTTTTGAAAAATGCAAAATGTGGCCAGAACTCCCAAAAGTAGTAGAGAAATGTCCCCATTGAGCATTCTGCTCTGGGACACACTTTAGTTTTTCACCTAGACTTCTGGTTGCCAGATTTGGTTTTTGGGACTTAACAGTTTGTAAGCATCTAAGCCAGTCATGTTATACTCACAACTTCACTTTAAATTCAAGTTTGAGAATTTTCTGTTGAGACTGTAATATTATCCTGAGCTTATAAATGAGGACTTTTAAGATGCAGGAAGTTAAGTGATGTGCTTCAGCTCACACGGCCTGTTAAGTCTGTAAGCTGCATAGCAGGGATTTGAATCTCAACCTGGTTGACCCCCAAATCCCCCCAGTTTTCGACTTTAGTATAGTATGGAGGAGCCGGAAAGTCCGAAGGCAGATTATGGCTACACCATACAGCGCCTTTGAGCAAATTGGGAAAAAGTGCCTCCACTGGGTGTAGAAATTAGGAAGGGGAACCAATTCCAGGCACTTCCCTGGGACATGTGACTCAGGGAGCCAAGCCTTGTGGGAAGGCAAAGGCATCCCTTCCTCCAGGCCCAAGGCACAGTGCTACCCTGAGGAGGGGGTTGGATTTCAGCCCCAGTGACCCTCCCCTTAAGGGCATGTGTGCCAAGTACAACCTGTAAACTGGACAGGATGGTTCCTTCTGGAGCCCCAGTCTGCGGTGGTCAGAGAAGAAAGGGTCTTGCTGTGCTTACATCTGGGTGTCCAGGCATCCAGGTACTGTAGCCAAAAGTACGTGCCTTGCATCAGAAGGCCTGGGTTTGAATCTGCATCAACTCCTTCCAAGCCCTCAACCAGGAATAAGCCACACAAACCTCTGTGCTTCAGTTTCCCTCCAAGGGTTGTTAGAAGGATTAAATAAGACATTGCTTGCTCTGTGTGTACCTGGCGCCAGCCTTACCAGCTCTTAGGGTTTGTGGATAATACTAGGAGGGTTGCCTGGAGGCTCTTCTCAAATCAGTCACCAATGTTTGGTTAGCGAGCCAGGCTCTCTTTTCATTAGCTGCTTTGGCATGGTAATCAGAAGCCCACGAGGATCTAATTAGAGACAGATAAACAACTCTGGAAGAGAACAAGACGTTCATGATTGGCAAGTGCATCCAAGGTAAATTTATCATGAGTCTCAGTTCCGTTCTGTAGGTACAAAACACAGGTGGAAGTATCTTCTATCCCTATCCCCACGGGAAGCTCCTATTCATTCTTCCAAACCCCAGTTCAGAGCGCTCATCCTTGGAGCTTTCCCTGATCCCTTAGGTACATTTAATCCGTAGTTCTGCTTGAGGCCATTTTCATACGCATCTAACACCTGCTTACTCATTTGTTTGCTAATTAATTCATTTGATTGCTTATGCAAGTAAGACAGGAGCACCTACCATGTGCAAGGTATGGTAGTAGGTGTGAGGCTGTTGTTCACGGGGGAGGACGCTGGCTTTTTCTTTGTCGTTTTTGGTTCCTGGACATCTTGGGCAGAACACCGCATTATGTTTCTGCACCCAATTCAAACACTGGCTCAGGCTCATGCCTACCCTGGACCCCCCTCCCCTCCCCCACGCCTGGAGGAACATGGCTGAGGGTGACCAGAGGAGCTGTGTAAAAGGAGTGACCCCCTTGCTGGCCACATCCCCATGCAGGAAGTGGCAGGGTCCACGAGGTGAAGATAGAGGACTGGCGGGCACAGGAACCAGCCAGGCAATGGCAGGGATTCAGACTTGAGGCTCCCTGGACTGGTGGGAGGGGGTGGGGTGGGGAGTGTAGCGTCTTGGCTTTCGGGGCTGACTTGGCCATCCCCTCCCCAGATGTTAGTGCTTCCCCTGGCTGGGGAGGTTTTACTGCAGCTGCTCTCACAGCTCTGTGTGTTATGTGTCTGCAAGAAAGAGAAGAAGGGAAAACCCCCACAAAAACAGAAACAGCTGGTGAAGGAAGCCAGCTCATCAATAAGGGCATTGCTGAAGCAACCAATAGACTTGACCCTCAAGGAACATTAAACCGTCTTGACAGCAACCATTTTGTGCTGCGAAATGCAGAGAGACACTGGAGAGATGGTAGCTCCAGGAGAGGCCTAGGGCTAGATGGGTGGAGAATTCCTACAGATAGTCAGGATTTTTATTAGTAATTACATTGTGAGGGAGAGTGCCAAGGACAGAGGCAGGCGGAGAAAGGCCATTTGGGAAAGTCCAGGAAAGAAGCAGTATGATGTAGGATGAAATAGCTCACCTGGGATGGAATCTCATTTCACTGTGCAAATCTCCATGGAACTGAGACGCTTGCAGTTCTAGCTTTGCTCTTGTTCTCAGCAGCCAAAAGCACTTGGCTTGAATTCCTGCTCCGCACTTACTAGAGGTGGGATCTTGAGAAAATTATTTACTATCTCCGGAGCTGCAGTTTGTACATCTGCAAAATGGGGATTGTTTTAGCTGTGGGAGCTTAGACACAATGTGTATAACATGTCTTGCACAGTGCCAGGCAGGCAATAGCCATGACTAAATAAAATGTAGCTATTAGACTTTTGGGGAGACTATGATGGTGGTGGTGGTATTAGTGTAACACTAGCTGCTGAGAAAAGGAAATCCCTTAGTTTCAGTTGCATAAAACAATGGAAATCTGTTTCCTGCACATGTAACATTCCAGTTCAGGGTTGGAGGCCAGAGGGTGGTTTTCTTCCATAGGTTGATTTAGGGACTCAGGTTCTTTACATTTTGTTGCTCAGTCATTCACCCAGACTTCAGAGTCCACAGTTGGCAGAGGGGAAAGAGAGTGGAGAAAGTGCCCCACTTCCTGAAAGTCCTGGCTTGGATCTAACCCATGGTATTCCTGCCCATATCACATTGATAAGAACCAGTCATGTGCCCACCCCTGGTGACAAGGAGGGAGCCTCACCAATGACCTACTACTGGGAGCTCCTTTCCAGGGCTAACTTTACCCTGTTGAAGGAGGTACACGCACGTTTGCTGGACAGGTAGTTTTCTGTGCTCCAGTGGCATGAGTGATGGTTTGGGATGATACAGATGCCTTAGCAGAGAGCTAATCCTAGCCAGGTCAGTCACTCGGAATGGGCACGGGCTAACTAATCCATTACGTGGAGCCTCTGTGGCTCAACAGCTTTGGCGTTGCTCAGGAGCTTGTCTGACATGCAAAATTTCAGGCCCCACCCCAGACCTCAGGGGTTAGAATCTGCCTTGACAACCCTCCACGCAACCTCGTCCTGTCCAGTGGAGATTCTGATTTTAGGAGGGCTATGATTGGGCCTAGGATTCTGAATGTTTCTAACAACTTCTCAGGTAATGCAGTTGTTGCCCGTCCATGGGCTATACTTTGAGTAGCAAACATGCAGAGGACGCCAACTTCAGAAGCTCAGCTTCTCCCTGAACAAAATGAGATTTTTCAGCGTCTATGTGGAAGTGGAGGGGCCTCTCACTTTCCAGTTGTGTAAATGGTAGTCATCTACTTGACATGGGTATCATTTCTCTAAATAGAAGGTTAAGTAGGTTCCCAAGCTCTTGCTTTGTCTGAGAAAGGAGGAAATCCAGAGACCACCCACAGAAACCCTGCAGCTGTGTGTTTACTGATATCTGGTGGCTGAGCAGAGAGATGCTTTTTTCAGCTGCGCGGTTAGAATCCATCTCAGGTGGACATGAATCTCTGTGCAGCTGAGATTTTCTTGCAGTTGTCTGCCACGAGCAGCATTAGTTAATGAAGCCTGGGCTAGGCACACAGGTAATCACCCTCTTCCCTCCTCTTACTTCCTTGCCCCTGTGACAGTTCATTCTTCTGGAAAAATTCATTAACCTACAGTAACACTTTTCACTGGTGACAGCTCTAGTAAAAGCAGCCTGGCATTTCTTACTTTTCACAGACTATTCTCGCAGCTGCCTGAGAATCACACACATTTCAAAAGGACAAAAAATAGCCTTGACTTGGGTTCAGTGCTCCTCTTGTAAAAGCAATGAGCTGAAGCTCTGTGGTTGCCTAAAAGTGATTCTGGTCTGTATTACAAGTTGATGGCCAAGACATCTGAGAAACTGTAGAGTGGAGGGTGGGAAGGGATGAAATGTACATTTATCACCTACTATGTGCCATGCACTTTTACTTTGCAAATGTAGCTCCTTAATCTTTAAGACCACCTGCAAATAAGGAGGGAGCTGGTGTTTATTAAAATCTTCTAGGTGCTCTGCTTTATGCTAGGCACTCTCTGTCATATTTGCCATCTAATTTAACCTGCAACTCCTGCAAAGATTGGACATAATTGTTATTTTATAGATGAAGAAGGTGAGGTTTGGCGAGAGATTAAGTAGATCCCAGAACCAGGATTTAAATTCAACTCCACCCACACCGAAGCTCATACTCTTCCAACTTCACTACAAGGTCACTGTCACTGACAGCCAAGTGGTGGACTTTTAGAGGGGCGGGTTGCTCTTCTGTAGTTCCCAGTCCATGAGATTGCTCAGCTTCGCGGTCAAGGGCAGTCTAGTAGGGCAGCTAAGAGTGTGAGCTTTGAGTCAAATCCATGTGTTTAATTCCCAGCTCAACTGGAAGTTGCAATCAAATTAACCTCTCAGAGGCTCAGTTTCCTCAACTGGAAAATGGGGATAAAAATAGTACTACCCTCAGTGGAATAATGTGAGGAACAATGAGACAATAATATAGGTTTTAGTGTGACTCCAGATAAATTAAATAATAAGTGTTTAGTAATGACTTACTTCACTCTGTATGACAGACTCTAGGTCCATCCACCTCACTTCAATGTGTTTTAGAATTTCCTATTTTCTCTCTCTTTGTCTTTCAATCCATTCTTCAGTTGGGCACAGGTAATTCATTGGCTTATTGAGGGATTAGAATTTGAAAATTAAGAATCTGAGGTGATAAAAGCTATTTTCCTAGAAATGGAAAATTAGCAAAAAAAAAAAGCAGAGAAGGCTGGTTTCATGTGTTTGGGCCTGCTACAAGAAGGTCTGTCCTGTGCTTCAAGCCTTAAATGACCTCTTTGGGACATTGTATGGGCAGCCCTTGATAGGTGTTTCCCTGTTTCTTTCTGTCTCTTATGCCTTTCAACATAATTGCTCCTAGTTTTCATTAGAGAAGAATTTTCTTGGAGAAAATTACTTTCTCAACCCTTTACTGTTATCATGACCTAAAAGTCATTGGCAAGTTCTAGAGCCAGGATTTTGTCTTTTTGTTTCAAGACCTAATTGGCTGGAAATTGTGAGCAAACCAACTCAGCTCATTGAAGAACCTCCCAAATAAATTCCAAAAACTCTGCTAGGGTTAGTTACTCATCCATGACATGGTGATTATGAGTGTTGAATGGAAGTTTAAGCAAATGGTTTGGGGCTTAGAAGAAGAATTCAGATGGATGCAGAATCTATCCTTCCTCCTAGGGTGGGTTGGGGCTGGAAACAGATCTGGACTCATTGTAGAGTGTGCAGAATTTGTTGTAAACGATCACTTATTCATTCATACATTTAATCAAAAATATTTACTGAATATTTATGGTGTGCCAGTCTAGTAGAGAGAGTAACGCTCACAAAATATGCTTATGGTCTCCTATATTTTCCAGATCCTTTGCAGTTAGTTGGGGCTGGAGACTCCTCTTGGCTGAGGATCTATGAGGGGGCATGTCCCTCTGGGGCCAGAATATTCAATTGCTGGCACAAGACCCTTCCGCATATGAGCAGCTCCTGTGACTGAGGAGCTATATATTCCAGATTGTGTAGCTATGGTAGAATGGTGTATCCTCTGTCTCCCTGGGTCCCTCAGTGACAATGTGGAGCAGAGCCCCCTACTAACTCATAATGGGAATGTAGCATGAGTAATAAAGAAATAGACCTTTATTGTATTACACCACTGACTTTTTTTTTAATCTATTTTTATTTTATTTTATTTTATTTTATTTTACATCTTTATTGGAGTATAATTGTTTTACAATAGTGTGTTAGTTTTTCCTTTACAACAAAGTGAATCAGTTATACATATACATATGTTCCCATATCTCTTCCCTCTTGCATCACCCTCTCTCCCACCCTCCCTATCCCACCCCTCTAGGTGGTCACAAAGCACCGAGGTGATCTCCCTGTGCTATGCGGCAGCTTCCCACTAGCTATCTAATTTACATTTGATAGTGTATATATGTCCCTGCCACTCTCTCACTTCGTCACAGCCCACCCTTCCCCCTCCCCATATCCTCAAGTCCATGCTCTAGTAAGTCTGTGTTTTATTCCCGTCCTACAACTAATCTCTTCATGACATTTTTTCCCCTTAGAGTCCATATATATGTGTTAGCATACGGTATTTGTTTTTCTCCTTCTGACTTACTTCACTCTGTATGACAGACTCCAGGTCCATCCACCTCATTATAAATAACTCAGTTTCATTTCTTTTTATGGCTGAGTAATATTCCATTGTATATATGTGCCACATCTTCTTTATCCATTCATCTGTCGATGGACACTTAGGTTGCTTCCATGTCCTGGCTATTGTAAATAGAGCTGCAATGAACATTTTGGTACATGAGTCTTTCTGAATTATGGTTTTCTCAGGGTATATGCCCAGTAGTGGGATTGCTGGGTCGTATGGTAGTTCTATTTGTAGTTTTTTAAGGAACCTCCATACTGTTCTCCATAGCGGCTGTATCAATTTACATTCCCACCAGCAGTGCAAGAGTGTTCCCTTTTCTCCACACCCTCTCCAGCATTTATTGTTTCTAGAGTTTTTGATGATGGCCAATCTGACCGGTGTGAGATGATATCTCATTGTAGTTTTGATTTGCATTTCTCTAATGATTAATGATGTTGAGCATTCTTTCATGTGTTTGTTAGCAATCTGTATATCTTCTTTGGAGAAATGTCTATTTAGTTCTTCTGCCCATTTTTGGATTGGGTTGTTTGTTTTTTTGTTATTGAGCTGCATGAGTTGCTTATAAATTTTGGAAATTAATCCTTTGTCAGTTGCTTCATTTGCAAATATTTTCTCCCATTCTGAGGGTTGTCTTTTGGTCTTGTTTATGGTATCCTTTGCTGTGCAAAAGCTTTTAAGTTTCATTAGGTCCCATTTGTTTATTTGTGTTTTTATTTCCATTTCTCTAGGAGATGGGTCAAAAAGGATCTTGCTGTGATTTATGTCGTATAGTGTTCTGCCTATGTTTTCCTCTAAGAGTTTGATAGTGTCTGGCCTTACATTTAGGTCTTTAACCCATTTTGAGTTTATTTTTGTGTGTGGTGTTAGGGATTGTTCTAATTTCATACTTTTACATGTAGCTGTCCAGTTTTCCCAGCACCACTTATTGAAGAGGCTATCTTTTCTCCACTGTATATCCTTCCCTCCTTTATCAAAGACAAGGTGACCATATGTGTGTGGTTTTATCTCTGGGCTTTCTATCCTGTTCCATTGATCTATATTTCTGTTTTTGTGCCAGTACCATATTGTCTTGATTACTGTAGCCTTGTAGTAGAGTCTGAAGTCAGGGAGCCTAATTCCTCCAGCTCCATTTCTCATTGTCAAGATTGCTTTGGCTATTCGGGGTTTTTTGTGTTTCCATACAAATTGTGAAATTTTTTGTTCTAGTTCTGTAAAAAATGCCAGTGGTAATTTGATAGGGATTGCATTGAATCGGTAGATTGCTTTGGGTAGTATAGTCATTTTCACAATGTTGATTCTTCCAATCCAAGAACATGGTATATTTCTCCACCTATTTGTATCATCTTTAATTTCTTTCATCAGTGTCTTATAGTTTTCTGCATACAAGTCTTTTGTCTCCTTAGGTAGGTTTATTCCTAGATATTTTATTCTTTTTGTTGCAATGGTAAATGGGAGTGTTTTCTTAATTTCACTCTCAGATTTTTCATCATTAGTGTATAAGAATGCCAGAGATTTCTGTGCATTAATTTTGTATCCTGCAACTTTACCAAATTCATTGATTAGCTCTAGTAGTTTTCTGGTAGCATCCTTAGTATTCTCTATGTAGAGTATCATGTCATCTGCAAACAGTGACAGCTTTACTTCTTCTTTTCCTATTTGGATTCCTTTTATTTCTTTTTTTTCTCTGATTGCTGTGGCTAGAACTTCCAAAACTATGTTGAATAAGAGTGGTGAGAGTGGGCAACCTTGTCTTGTTCCTGATCTTAGTGGAAATGGTTTCAGTTTTTCACCATTGAGAACGATGCTAGCTGTGGGTTTGTCATATATGGCCTTTACTATGTTGAGGAAAGTTCCCTGTATGCCTACTTTCTGCAAGGTTTTATCATAAATGAGTGTTGAATTTTGTCAAAAGCTTTCTCTGCATCTATTGAGATGATCATATGGTTTTTCTCCTTCAGTTTGTTGATATGGTTATCACGTTGATTGATTTGAGTATATTGAAGAATCCTTGCATTCCTGGAATAAACCCCACTTGATCATGGTGTATGATCCTTTTAATGTGCTGTTGGATTCTGTTTGCTAATATTTTGTTGAGGATTTTTGCATCTATGTTCATCAGTGATATTAGCCTGTAGTTTTCTTTCTTTGTGACGTCTTTGTCTGGTTTTGGTATCAGGGTGATGTTGGCCTCATAGAATGAGTTTGGGAGTGTTCCTCCCTCTGCTATCTGTAGGAAGAGTTTGAGAAGGATAGGTGTTAGCTCTTCTCTAAATGTTTGATAGATTTCGCCTGTGAAGCCATCTGGTCCTGGGCTTTTGTTTGCTGGAAGATTTTTAATCACAGTTTCAATTTCAGTGCTTGTGATTGGTCTGTTCATATTTTCTATTTCTTCCTGGTTCAGTCTCGGCAGGTTGTGCATTTCTAAGAATTTGTCCATTTCTTCCAGGTTGTCCATTTTATTGGCATACAGTTGCTTGTAGTAATCTCTAATAATCGTTTGTATTTCTGCAGTGTCAGTTGTTACATCTCCTTTTTCATTTCTAATTCTATTGATTTGAGTCTTCTCCCTTTTATTCTTGATGAGTCTGCCTAATGGTTTATCAATTTTATTTATCTTCTCAAAGAACCAGTTTTTAGTTTTATTGATCTTTGCTATTGTTTCCTTCACTTCTTTTTCATTTATTTCTGATCTGATCTTTATGATTTCTTTCCTTCTGCTAAATTTGGGGGTTTTTTGTTCTTCTTTCTCTAATTGCTTTAAGTGCAAAGTTAGGTTGTTTATTCGAGATGTTTCCTGTTTCTTAAGGTATGATTGTATTGCTATAAACTTGCCTCTTAGAACTGCTTTTGCTGTATCCCATAGGTTTTGGGTCGTCGTGTCTCCATTGTCATTTGTTTCTAAGTATTTTTTGATTTCCTCTTTGATTTCTTCAGTGATCACTTCGTTATTAAGTAGTGTATTGTTTAGCCTCCATGTGTTTGTATTTTTTACAGATCTTTTCCTGTAATTGATATCTAGTCTCATAGTGTTGTGGTCGGAAAAGATACTTGATACGATTTCAATTTTCTTAAATTTGTCAAGGCTAGATTTGTGACCCAGTATATGATCAATCCTGGAGAATGTTCCATGAGCACTTGAGAAAAATGTGTATTCTGTTGTTTTTGGATGGAATGTCCTATAAATATCAATTAAGTCCATCTTGTGTAATGTATCATTTAAAGCTTGTGTTTCCTTATTTATTTTCATTTTGGATGATCTGTCCAGTGGTGGAAGTGGGGTGTTAAAGTCCCCCATTATAATTGTGTTACTGTCGATTTCCCCTTTTAAGGCTGTTAGTATTTGCCTTATGTATTGAGGTGCTCCTATGTTGGGTGCATAAATATTTACAATTTTTATATCTTCTTCATGGATTGATCCCTTGATCATTATGTAGTGTCCTTCTTTGTCTCTTGTAATAGTCTTTATTTTAAAGTCTCTTTTGTCTGATATGAGAATTGCTACTCCAGCTTTCTTCTGATTTCCATTTGCATGGAATATCTTTTTCCATCCCCTTACTTTCAGTCTGTATGTGTCCCTAGGTTTGAAGTGGGTCTCTTGTAGACAGCATATATATGGGTCTTGTTTTTGTATCCATTCAGCCAGTCTGTGTCTTTTGGTGGGAGCATTTAATCCATTTACATTTAAGGTAATTATCGATATGTATGTTCCTATTACCATTTACTTAATTGATTTGGGTTGTTCTTGTAGGTCTTTTCCTTCTCTTGTGTTTCTTGCCTAGAGAAGTTCCTTTAGGATTTGTTGTAGAGCTGGTTTGCTGGTGCTGAACTCTCTCAGCTTTTGCTTGTCTGTAAAGGTTTTAATTTCTCCATCAAATCTGAATGAGATCCTTGCTGGATAGAGTAGTCTTGGTTGTAGGTTTTTTTCCTTCATCACTTTAAATATGTCCTGCCATTCCCTTCTGGCTTGTAGAGTTTCTGCTGAAAGATCAGATGTTAACCTTATGGGGATTCCCTTGTGTGTTATTTGTTGTTTTTCCCTTGCTGCTTTTAATATGTTTTCTTTGTATTTAATTTTTGACAGTTTGATTATTATGTGTCGTGGCGTGTTTCTCTTTGGGTTTATCCTGTATGGGACTCTCTGTGCTTCCTGGACTTTATTGACTATTTCCTTTCCTATATTAGGGAAGTTTTCAACTATAATCTCTTCAAATATTTTCTCAGTCTCTTTCTTCTTCTCTTCTTCTTCTGGGACCCCTATAATTCGAATGTTGGTGCGTTTAATGTTGTCCCAGAGGTCTCTGAGACTGTCCTCAGTTCTTTTCATTCTTTTTTCTTTCTTCTGCTCTGCAGTAGTTATTTCCACTATTTTATCTTCCAGGTCACTTATCCATTCTTCTGCCTCAGTTATTCTGCTATTGATCCCCTCTAGAGTATTTTTCATTTCATTTATTGTGTTGCTCATCATTTCTTGCTTCCTCTTTATTTCTTCTAGGTCCCTGTTAACTGTTTCTTGCAAATTGTCTATTCTATTTCCAAGGTTTTGAATCATCTTTACTGTCACTATTCTGAATTCTTTTTCAGGTAGACTGCCTATTTCCTCTTCATTTGTTAGGTCTGGTGTGTTTTTATCTTGCTCCTTCATCTGTTGTGTGTTTTTCTGTGTTCTCATTTCGCTTATCTTACTGTGTTTTGGGTCTCCTTTTTGCACGCTGCAGGTTCGTAGTTCCCATTGTTTTTGGTGGCTGTCCCCAGTGGCTAAGGTTGGTTCAGTGGGTTGAGTAGATTCCCTGGTTGGGGGGACTAGTGCCTCTGTTCTGGTGGATGAGGCTGGATCTTGTCTTTCTGGAGGGCAGGTCCTCGTCTGGTGGTGTGTTTGGGGATGTTGGTAACCTTATTATGATTTTAGGCAACCTCTCTGCTGATGGATGGGGCTGTAGACCTGTCTTGCTCTTTGTTGGGGATAGGGTGTCCAGCACTGTTCTTTGCTGGTCCTTGAGTGAAGCTGGGTCTTGGTGTTGAGATGGAGATCTCTGGGAGATTTTCGCCATCTGATATTACATGGAGCTGGGAGGTCTCTTGTGGACTAGTGTCTTGAGGTTGGTTCTCCCACCTCAGAGACACCGCCCTGGTGCCTGGCTGGGGCGCCAAGAACCTTTAATCCACACGGCTCAAAATAAAATGTAGAAAAAATAGAAAGGAAAGAAAAGGAAGGAAGGAAGGAGGGAGGGAGGGAAGGAAGGAAGAAAGGAAGGAAGAAATGAAGGAAGGAAGCAAGAAAGGAAGGAAGGAAGGTGCAGAGGAAGAAAGGGAGGAAGGAAGAGAGGAAGGGAGGAAAGAAGGGGGGAAGGAAGGAAGAAAGGAGGGAAGGAGGGAAGAAAGGAAGGAAGAAAGGAAGAAAGAAAGGGAGAAGACAGAGTAGTATAAAGTATAGTTATTAAAATAAAAAATAATTATTAAGAAGAAAAATTTCCTTAAAAACAACAACAACAACAAAAAAAAACAGAAAAATAGGTCGGTCGAACACTAGGACAAATGGTGAAAGCAAAGCTATACAGACAAAATCTCACACAGCAGCACACACATACACACTCACATAAAGGAAAAAAAAAAGGGGGAAAATAATAGTATATCTTGCTCCCAAAGTCCACCTCCTCAACTTGGGATGATTCGTTGTCTATTCAGGTTTTCAACAGATGCAGGGCACTTAAAGTTGATTGTGGAGCTTTAATCCGCCGCTTCTGAGGCTGCTGGGAGAGACCCCCCCCTCTCTTCTCTGTTCGCACAGCTCCTGGGGTTCAGCTTTGGACTTGGTCCCGCCTCTGCGTGTAGGTCGTCCGAGGGCGACTGCCCTTCGCTCAGACAGGACAATGTTAAAGGAGCAGTTGATTCGGGGGCTCCAGCTCACTCAGGCTGGGGGGAGGGAGTGGCATGGGGGCAGGGCGAGTCCGTGGTGGCAGAGGCGGATGTGACGCTGCGCCGGCCCAAGGCACGCCGTGCGTTCTCCCGGGGAAGCTGTCCCTGGATCCCGGGACCCCGACAGTGGCGGGCTGCACGGGCTCCCGGGAGGGCTGGTGTGGACAGTGACCTGTGCTCGCACACAGGCCTCTTCATGGCGGCAGCAGCAACCCTAGCATCCCACACCCGTCTCTACTGTCTGTGCTGACAGCCGCGGCTCGTGCCCGTTTCTCACACCACAGACTTTTGAAGTTTGAAGATTTGGTTCTGTGGCCTCACCTAGTCTCTCCTGCATAATTCAGTGAGGCATTGTGTTAAATGATGAGGTTCAACCAAGAATATTCATAGTTCCTATGCAGTTGTAGTCTACTCAGGGAGACACAAATTATTCAAACCATCTTGCAAATAAACAAAACTTTGAAAGTGATTAAGAGAGTGTCAGACAGCTATGATGAAATGTTCATAGCTCTCTTTTTACAAAACATGGGCTTGGTCAACCTCGGAATGACCTTATGTCATCATCATCATAAATTGGGAGTGAAGAAGTCCTCTTTGTGTTACTATAAAAATATACCTGCAAAAAATGAATTCAACCTGACTCTTAAAGATACAATGCTAGTGCCCAGAGGTGGCAGACTCATGAAAGGGCTTCCCTTTTCTGAATTAATAATTATAGTAATAATCATGATAATAATAGTGCTAACTAATATGTCAGGCTGGGTAAACAACCCAGATAAATCTTTGTTCTCATTGAGCTTATCGATTAGTAGGTAGGTTTTACTCCTGAGGAAACTGGCTTGGAGAATTCAAGGGACATGCAATCAGGAAGGGGACCAAATGCTAGAAGTACAGATAACAGCTGTCAGGGCCTGCCCCTATAGCCAGGGATAATCTCTAGGGAAGGGGAAATTGTTAGGTACACACCCCAAGAGGGCTGACTGTTTTTTACTCTTTTATTTACGATGGCTGTTGGTATTTGCTCAGTTTTTCTGTATAGCTGCCAAACTCTTTACTGATCTGCATATACTTACTTAGTTCATTAAGAAAGGACCTGGCTGACAAGCTGTACAATCTCTCTTGACACCAGTAGCTGGACATGTGGACATGCAGCAGAGATAACACTTGCAGGATGATACACATTACGTAGCTCCTCTGAGCTCCTTGATGAGGATAACTAAGACTTGTCTTCTGCAGTGCTTAGCACAGTGCCAAGTAAATGCTTAATGACAGAATATAGGACGTTGTGCTTATAAAGCATTTATAGGAAAAAAGCAGGTATTGGATTCCTGTTATAATATTCTTCTTTCATTGATCTGATGTGTCCTATTGATTTACCTTAATAGGATACTGTGATGATTAATTTTATGTGTCAACTTGGCTGGGCCATAATGTCCAAATATGTGGTCAAACATTATTCTGAGTGTTTCTTTGGTTGTATTTTTGGATGAGACTAACAATTAAATTGGTGAACCTTGAATAAAGCAGATTGCCCTCCATAATGTGGGTGGGCCTCATCCAATCAGTTGAAGACCTGAACAGAACAAATGACTGACTTCCTCCAAGCAAGAGGGAATTCTGCAACAATTCCCTGGGTCTCTAGCCTGATGGCCCATCCTGCAGATTTTGAACTTACCAGCCTCCATAATTACATGAACCAATTACTTAAAATAAATCTTCTGTACATGTACACATCTCACCTATTGCCTCTGGTTCTCTAGAGAACCTGATTAATACAGATACCCATTTATTTAAACTCCCAAACCTCCACATTTATTTAATACCTACTATATGCCAGGTACTGTTGGCAAAACAAAAAAGAATAAGCCATATTGTCTGCCTTCAAACTCTATTCATTCATCATTTATTTAGAAAATATTTATTGACTATCTCCTATGTTGCAGACACTGCCCTAGGCACTTGAGATACAGCAGTAAAAAAACAGACCTGAATTCTTGCCATCATGAGTGCTGGGGGAACATAAGCAGGCAATAAACAAAGTGTATAAGTAAAATAAAAAAGTAAAAATTGTTGTGTTGATCAGAAAGTTCATTTGATTTTTCCCATAAGATGGCTCTAGTAGTGCTTAGTTGTCTTTAATTTTGTTCGGAACAATTTAGTTAGATTGTATTGTGACAGCTGTAATATCAGCATGCATTTAAAAAAAACATCAAAATTGGTGAATTTTTGTGTAGCCATTTTAATATTGAAGATGGAAGAAAAACCCAACATTTTCAGCATATTATGCTTTATTATTTCTAGAAAGGTAAAAACATAACTGAAACGCAAAAAAAGATTTGTGCAGTGTATGGAGAAGGTGCTGCGACAGATTGAATGTGTCAAAAGTGGTTTGCAAAGTTTTGTGCTAGAGATTTCTCACTGGACGATGCTCCACGGTCGGGTAGAGCAGTTGAAGTTGATAGTGATCAAGTTGAGACATTAATTGAGAACAATCAACGTTATATACCACATGGGAGATAGCCGACACTCAAAATATCCAAATCGAGCTTTGAAAGTCATTTACACCAGCTTGCTTATGTTAATTGCTTTGATATTTGGGTTCCACATAAGTTAAGTGAAAAAATCCTTCTTGACCATATTTTCTCATGTGATTCTCTACTTAAATGCAATGAAAACGTTCCATTTTCAAATCTAACTGTGACAGGTGATGAAAAGTGGATACTGTACAATAATGTGGAACAGAAGAGATTGTGGGGCAAGCGAACCACCACCAACCACACCAAAGTCCGGTCTTCATCCAAAGAAGGTGATGATGTGTATACGGTGGGATTAGAAGGGAGTCCTCTATTATGAGCTCCTTCTGGAAAACCAAACGATTAATTCCAACAAGTAATGCTCCCAATTAGACCCACTAAAAGTGGTACTTGATGAAAAGCATCCAGAGTTAGTAAACAGAAAACACATAATCTTCCATCCGGATAATACAATACCGCATGTTTCTTTGATGACCAGGCAAAAACTGTTCCAACTTGGCTGGGAAGTTCTGATCCATCCACCGTTTTCACCAGACATTGCATCTTTGGATTTCCTTTTATTTTGGTATTTACAAAATTCTCTTAATGGAAAAAATTTCAATTCCCTGGAAAAAGCACCAGGAACAGTTCTTTTCTCAAAAAGATAAAAAAGTTTTGGCAAGATGGAATTATGAATTGCCTGAAAAATGGCAGAAGGTAGTGGAACAAAACGGTGAATATGTTGTTCAATAAAGTTCTTGGTAAAAATGAAAAATGGGTCTTTTATTTTATTTCTTTTAACATCTTTATTGGAGTATAATTGCTTTACAATGGTGTGTCAGTTTCTGCTTTATAACAAAGTGAATCAGCTATACATATACATATATCCCCATATCTCCTCTCTCATGCATCTCCCTCGCATCCTCCCTATCCCACCCCTCTAGGTGGTCACAGAGCACCAAGCTGATCTCCTTGTGCTATGCAACTGCTTCCCACTAGCTATCTATTTTACATTTGGTAGAGTATATATGTCCATGCCACTCTCTCACTTCGTCCCAGCTTCCCCTTCCCCCTCCCTGTGTCCTCAACTCCATTCTCTATATCTGTGTCTTTATTCCTGTCCTGCCCCAGGTTCATCAGAACCATTTTTTTTTTAGATTCCATATATACGTGTTAGCATACGGTATTTGTTTTTCTCTTTCTGACTTACTTCACTCTGTATGACAGACTCTAGGTCCATCCACCTCACTACAAATAACTCAATTTCATTTCTTTTTATGGCTGAGTAATATTCCATTGTATATATGTGCCACATCTTCTTTATCCATTCATCTGTCGATGGACACTTAGGTTGCTTCCATGTCCTGGATATTGTAATAGAGCTGCAATGAACATTGTGGTACATGACTCTTTTTGAATTATGGTTTTCTCAGGGTATATGCCCAGTAGTGGGATGCTGGGTCATATGGTAGTTCTATTTGTAGTTTTTTAAGGAACCTCCATACTCTTCTGCAATAGTGGCCATATCAATTTACATTCCCACCAACAGTGCAAGACGGTTCCCTTTTCTCCACACCCTCTCCAGCATTTATTGTTTCTAGATTTTTTTTTTTTTTTTTTTTTTTTTTTGTGATATGCGGGCCTCTCACTGTTGTGGCCTCTCCCGTTGTGGAGCACAGGCTCCGGACGCGCAGGCTCAGCGACCATGGCTCACGGGCCCAGCCGCTCGGCGGCATGTGGGATCTTCCCGGACCGGGGCACGAACCCGTGTCCCCTGCATTGGCAGGAGGATTCTCAACCACTGCGCCACCAGGGAAGCCCTGTTTCTAGATTTTTTGATGATGGTCATTCTGACCAGTGTGAGGTGATACCTCGTTGTAGTTTTGATTTGCATTTCTCTAATGATGAGTGATGTTGAGCATCCTTTCATGTGTTTGTTGGCAATCTGTGTATCTTCTTTGGAGAAATGTCTATTTAGGTCTTCTGCCCATTTTTGGATGGGGTTATTTGTTTTTTGATATTGAGTTGCATAAGCTGCTTATAAATTTTGGAGATTAATTTTGTGTGTGTGTGTGTGTGTGTGTGTGTGTGTGTGTGTGTGTGTGTTTCGCGGGCCTCTCTCCCTGTTGTGGCCTCTCCCGTTGCGGAGCACAGGCTCCGGACGCGCAGGCTCAGTGACCATGGCTCACGGGCCCAGCTTCTCCGCGGCATGTGGGATCTTCCCGGACCGGGGCATGAAACCGTATGCCCTGCATCGGCAGGTGGACCCTCAACCACTGTGCCACCAGGGAAGCCCGAGATTAATCTTTTGTCAGTTGCTTCATTTGCAAATATTTTCTCCCATTCTGAGGGTTGTAATTTCATCTTATTTATGATTTCCTTTTCTCTGCACCCCTTAAATGCTTGAGGAGCACTTTCTTCAGGCAGCAAACTCCACTTCCCAGTAAGATAGGAGCTCAAAGATATTAATGCAAAGGTGCTGAGTTCAAGTACAGCACTGTCATTGCCAACTCTATGAACTTGGTCAAACCATCCTTCTTATATTGTTTCTTCATCTATTATATGTCTAGAATAAAACATTGCACCCTTTACTTGGATGAGGCATTTCAAGAAAGCCCTTTTGACATGCTCAAAAGATAGTATTTCTCTTTGGTATACTGAGAAACGTGCACAATACATTTTCCTGCAGCTTCCCCTCTCATCCCTCACCTGTCTCAGATTCCTGTTGTGTGTGTCTATGCTGGGGGGATTGAGAGTGGGAGAAGGCTGTAGGTTACTGTCATGGGGTAGGACTCAGAAATAGGGATAAGATCTCTGTTTTTCACTTAATCTGACAATTAAAACAGATATTAGTGGCTTATCTTTAAAATATGTCAAAATCTTTTCATCAAAGAGGTTGCAAAAAAGCCAGCATAGTAAAATATTTTGTGTCCATCCATCCACCTCATAGGGTTGTACAAAGATATGAGAATAAAACAATCTATAGGGCAAAGCTTTGCACACTAAGTTGCTGTGTAAGTGCTAAGTGTTATTGTTGTAAACCAGCATGCCTTTGCTTGAAAACTATTGCATTTGAGATCCACTACTACACAATATCTTAACCTCTCTGAGTTGGCAGGATATGGGGAAAATTAATAATCAGTGTATGGGAGGGTCAGTCAAGGATAGCTCCCGTGAGGAGATGAGATCTGGGCCAGGTCTCCAAGGTGGTGATCCACACGGATTTGCAGAAACAAGGGTGTGAAGAGCTCTGGGGGCTGGAGGTAAGAATTGGCCAGCTTGGGGCAGGCCCCGGGCATCAGCTCCTTGTGGTCTTCCGCTGCTGACAGGAATATCTCTTGCTTTTTGTGTGAGAATATGAATGAGTTCTATTAGTTCAGCTATGCGGGAAGAGCTCTCGCTCTGTGATCGATCCCCAAGTTGTCCACAGGCAACTGAGGTGTATGAAGCAGACGGGCAGCCAGCCCCTCTTCTTCTACCTGCCTTCGCCTTCCTAGTCAAGAGCTGACAAGACGCCTCCTCCTCCCATAAGTCATCAGTCTGGCCACACCCAAATGGGGAGAGGGGAATGTTTTCTATTTTCATTATTATATTTTTAGCTAGTCACACTATCGTGCTTTGTAAACACCCTAAGATTTCAGAGAGTAAATCATTAATATCCTATTTGGGAAAGTCAGTTGTATGTAACTGCAGCATTGGCAGAGTAAATGGAAAGTGGAAGGCTAGGATCAGGGAATTAATTATCCTGTGCTGCAGACAGAACTAGGGCAGGTGTTTATGGGTTCCATCTAGCCGCTGCCATGGCTGTGCTGCCTCTAATCATTGAGATCATGTCCATGGGGCACATCTTCCCATTCCCTGCCAAGCAGCCCTCTAGCCCCAGCAATATTACTCTGAATTCAGAAAAAATAGAAGCTCTATTGATAACATTCCTTGAGGGGATGGTGTATTAGAAAGTCACATCCCTTCCCCTCAGGCAAGTTTTGTTAGAATAGCCATTCTGGACATTTCTCAAATACACACTTAAGAGAACATAATTATGGTTCCCAGGGGAGAGAAAGGAGGGCGGGGGAGGGATAAATTGGGAGCTTGGGATTGACATATACACACTACTATATATAAAATAGTTAACTAATAAGGACCTACTGTATAGCATAGGGAACTCTATCTACCCAATACTCTGCAATGACCTATATGGGAAAAGAATCTAAAAAAAGAGTGGGTATATGTATATGTATAATTGATTCACTTTGCTATACACCTGAAGTTAACACAACATTGTAAATCAACTATACTCCAATAAAAATTAAAAAAAAAAAAGAGAACATGAGGCCAAACCTCACCTTTGGGAGTTACAGCAAATGGGTCTGGGATGGAAAAGGTCTCCCCAGCTTACATGGGGATTAATAAATGTACCCTTGAGTGAGTGTAAAATAATGAGTATTTAAAAAATTGGTCCTAAGATAATTGTTATCCTCTTGGTTCCAAATCCTTTTGCTTCTTTTGACATCTTCTGTCCTCTGATCGGGACCTCAAGATCCTCATTCTGTATCTCTTCTGCCTTTTGTCTCTGGCAATTTCCAATCTCAATTCAACAACTGCCATTGCTGTTAAAGCTGCCTTGCATGTGGCATTATTTTGATGTTATTGCGCTAAAAGACCTCTCCAGTAGGGACGAGGGCAGTCAGGATCACAGAGGGCGAAGAGGGCAGATACTGCTTCTGTGCCATGTGAAGCCTTGGGCTCAGGAAGCGGGAATCCTCAAGACAGTCTTAAGGATGGTGCTGGAGCTGTGGCTCCGTAGTGTTGCCTTGAAGGTCTGGTTCCTGGGCTGTGCGGGTTGAGGCTGACAGCTTCTGTGCAAGAGACAAGATGGCCTTGTGGGCCTAGGGCCTGGCTGGCCAGCTCCCATTTTTAAGGGGGTCTGCCTCTCTCTCTTTTTTTTTTTTGGTCAGCTTCAGAGGCTGACTCATATTCAGTAAATAGTTCGGCTGTGACCTGGACATGGGTGTGTACAGGGCTGTTGCATTGCATCACTCCATGATGGCCCTGCATATTTATTTATTTATTTATTTATTTATTTGCGGTACGCGGGCCTCTCACTGTTGTGACCTCTCTGGTTGCGGAGCGCAGGCTCCGGACGCGCAGGCTCAGCGGCCATGGCTCACGGGCCCAGCCGCTCCGCGACACGTGGAATCTTCCCGGACCGAGGCACGAACCCGTGTTTCCTGCATCGGCAGGAGGACTCTCAACCACTGTGCCAACAGGGAAGCCCGGCCCTGCATATTTAGAAAACAAAGCAAAGCAACACTTTGCTGGGTAAATAAGGTGTGCACTCCTAGAACGAGGACTGCAGCGTTAAATGAAACAACACATACATGTGCATGCACACATACCCACACATCTTGCTTCTAATTATTAGCTTCAAGAACAAAATGACATTTTCTTACTTAATCTAGCATAGGATGAAAAATTTCATATGATTTTATTTCCTTTCTCTCTACATTTTCTACTCCATCCTTCCCTTCCCTGTCACATTTCCTTGAATTTTTACATAGGGTTTGGGAATTTAGATTGAGATTATTAACAAATTAATTTCTTTGTAATGACAATTGCCAACTCTATGCTGGACACTAATGTAAGCCTTTTACATTTAATCCTCACAACAAGATTTATTTTTGACATTTACAGTAATTTTTATAACCATATTAACAATAATTATTTGGACAACTTATTTTGCTAATTTATTGTTCCTTTATTCTATGACTTCCCCAGTTCTTATTTTCTGGTTTTAATTCATCTCTTGGCAATGTGGGGCATGTCTATTTTCAGGAAGTTTGATACACATGGTGAACATATTTGGAACAGCTGAGACTGTTTCTGTTCTTGTACATGTGTGAGAGTTTGTCAGGATCAGAATTCTGAGTCCACAATATTTACCCTCAAAAATCATGTAGAGGGCTTCCCTGGTGGCGCAGTGGTTGAGAGTCCGCCTGCCGATGCAGGCGTCACGGGTTCATGCCCTGGTCCGGGAAGATCCCACATGCCGCGGAGCAACTAAGCCCGTGAGCCATGGCCGCTGGGCCTGCGCGTCCGGAGCCTGTGCTCCGCAATGGGAGAGGCCACAGCAGTGAGAGGCCCGCATACCGCAAAAAAAAAAAAAAAAAAAAAAAATCATGTAGAATTAATTCATTCACTTAGGATTTTAGGGAGGACGTCATCATTCATCTGATTTTTGTTCCTTTGAAGTAGTGTACTATATCTTGTAGAGTGCTTACATTTTTTTTTCTTTAGCTTTGAAATGAAAAAAATAAGAGGAACCAGGAGAGTCACCGTGTGGCCATGATCCTATTATTTTGGCCTTTCACTCAAGTATCCCTTTAGATTTTCTGGCTCAAGTTGGCACTGAGCAGGCAGATAGCTGGGGTTTTCCCACGTGAATATAGAGGAGGGAGAGAAGTAAAGGGGGTGAAGACTCTGCAAGGGAGCAATTATAATGAGGAATTTGGTACCTAGATTGTACTAAGCAGAAAGTAAAGACAGCAGGGACATAATGGATAATGCAGTAATGGAGAGAGTCGATGCCTGGGAGGGCTTGATGAGGATAGACAATTACATCATTGGGGGTGCTAAAATAAACTAACTGGAAGACAGGAAGGACTCTTGAGGGTGGAATTTCCAAAATGAAGATTTTTGTGATGATTCTGTTTCATTTAGGGAATGCCTGTGGGATGGGTGCGGGATGATGTGGAGGTCCAGTAGCTGATCATCTAGGCTAGGTTTGTGGTAGGTTATGCCCATGGATGTTGGATTTGCTAAGAGGATGCCAGAGGGAGGAAGATAGACTGATTCTAGAAGTCTAGAGTGAGTACAGAGTAGGAATAGGCGGTCAGTTAGATTACAAGTTTGAGAGGGGTTGACGGCTGCAGTGCATGACCTCTAAGAAGGGTGCTGGAGGGACTATTTGAAAGCACAGTAGGAGTGGGGCAAGTAGGACTCCTACTCCCATCTCACCGGGAAAGGTGAATTGAAAAGGCAGTAAGCTGTGACAAAGAGAGTGGCATGGACATATGTACACTACCAAACGTAAAATAGCTAGCTAGTGGGAAGCAGTTGCATAGCACAGGGAGATCAGCTCGGTGCTTTGTGACCACCTAGAGGGGTGGGATAGGGAGGGTGACGCAAGAGGGAAGAGATATGGGAACATATGTATATGTATAACTGATTCACTTTGTTATAAAGTGGAAACTAACACACCATTGTAAAGCAATTATACTCCAAGAAAGATGTTAAAAAAAAAAAAAGAAAGAAAAGGCAGCAGCAGCAGCTGGGTAAGCCTTCAGGGGAGGCAGTGGCCTCAGAGGATAGGCAGGTTAAAGAAGAAGGGGAAGGAGAAGTTTAGGGAGGAATGGGAGTGCTTTCTGGTCACAGGCCATGAGTTCTAGAGAGTACAGGTCAAGGGTAGGGTGGCTTAGCATGGACGATGCTCAGATTAATATAAGAATGATGAATTGGTTGGTACTGGATGACTAAGTAAGTGAGATTTTGATTAGTCACTTGGGTAAACAGGTGTAAAGAGAAGGCAGAGCCAGTTTCATGAGCACGTCACCTGGGTGGTCACACAGGGGCTCCTGCTTAGAAGGGCTTCCTGCTTGGTTTAATGCTCTGCTGTGGCTACCTTAAAACGTCTAACACTTTTCGAACACCAAGCCCTGCGTTTTCATTTTGCTCTGGGCTCCACAAATTTTGTACTTGCTCCTGGGACAGGGTTAGGTGTGAGGAGAGTGCAATCCCCGCACTGCATGTGGTGCTGGGCTGACTGCCCAGGCTTTACCAGGTCTCTTTGCCCTTCCCGGTGGTGCTGGTGTAGACTATTTGTGTCAGTCGACTGATCCAAGGCTCAGCCTCACTTCCTTCCCACACATCTCCCAGTTGGAATATTTGCGGGGTTCTGCTTGGGTCTCTTATTCTAACTTTGTCAGTTGTTTGTGGAAAGGAATAGGCCACATCAACCTTTCTTCAAACCAGCCTATTGTATAAGATGTCCTGTAGAAGTTCCTAAAAGTTTCTAACATGAAGATGTCTCTATTTCTCTGTGCATCACTGATAGGTTTCCCCCAATTTTATGAACTTTGGTCATTTAATGAGAACTGGGGTGCAACAAAGAAGAAGAAGTATAGTTATATGTATTCAAATCACCATTAGAAGAGATTTTACTTTCTTTCTTAACATGTTCTCCCCTCTTTTTATTTTTTGTTTTTCTGCCATACAAAATGTCTTTTGTTTAAATTGAAGTATAGTTGATGTATATTATATAAATTACAGGTGTACAGTATAGTGATTCACAATTATTAAGGAGTTTACTCCATTATAAAGTATTTGTTATATTCCCTGTGATGTACAGCATATCTTTTAGCTCATTTTAAACCTAATAGTTTGTACCTCTTAATGTGCTACCCCTATATTGCCCCTCTCCTCTTCTCTCTCCCCATTGGTAACTATTAGTTTGTTGTTTATATCTGTGAGCCTGCTTCTTTTTTGTTATATTCACTAGTTTGTTGTGCTTTTTAGATTCCACATATAAGTGATATCATATAGTGTTTGTCTTTCTCTGTCTGACTTATTTCACTTAGCATAATGCTCTCCAAGTCCATCCATATTGCTTCAAATGGTAGAGTTTCACATTCATCTGTTGATGGACACTTAGGATGTTTCCATGTTTTGTCAACTATAAATAATGCTGCTATGAACATTGGGGTGCATTGAATTGGTGTTTTTGTTTTTTTTCAAATATATATCCAGGAGTGGAATTGCTGGTTCATATGGTAGTTCTATTTTTAGTTTTTTTTTGAGAAATCTCCGTACTGTTTTCCACAGTGGCTGCCCCAATTTACATTCCCACCAACAGTGTACGAGGGTTCCCTTTTCTCCACATCGTCACCAACATTTGTTATTTGTGTTCGTTTTGATGGTAGCCATTCTGACAGGTGTGAGGTGAGATCTCATTGTGGTTTAGATTTGCATTTCCCTGATGATTAGCACCTTTTCATGCACCTCTTGGCCATCTGTATTTCCTCTTTGGAAAAATGTCTATTCAGTCCTGCCCATTTTTAAATCAGGTTGTTTGTTTTTTGATGTTGAGTTGTTTATATATGTTGGATTCCCCTAACTCTTTTTAAAGGATCAGGGCGTATATCCTTGTCTTCCAAGTTCTCTTTGCTCTGAGAGACACTTGTATCATTAGACATAGCTGATGGCTATATAATTTAATTTTGGTAAGTTGCCAATTCTCATTGTTACTTAACTATTAATGCAAGAGAACTATTGACTACATGAAAATCAATTCAAGGTTGATCTATCAGCAACTGATGTAGTATCAATGGGTTACTTCCTTCTGAAAAGGAATTACCTTTTCTTTTTTTTTTTTTCCCTATACACCCTGTTGCCTATATTGACTACACATACTTCCAAGCACCAACATCATCAATTTACTGCTGTATTTCACATTAAGAGTGTGAGAAAAAAAATCTAAACATAGTGGAGATTAGTTTCCTGTGCGTTCAAAATGAGATCTAAATAAGCAAGACCTACAAGGGAAATGACCTTATTTATCTTGTTTATTCTTCACATTTTACCTCACTTAAGGAGGATGAAAATCAAGTTCTTTTTGCCTTCTGACATGCAGTGTGGCCTGCACAGCCTATGACAGTTATGGATGTGGAGAGGAGGATGTGTGAGGGCTTTTGAATGTCATCAGTTCAGCCAAATACCAGGGCTTTCTGTTCAATTCAACAGAGAGTATATATGCCTCATAAAGATGCTAACAAAATGTTAAACAAATGAGCCTGCCACTGGAAAGGAGTGAGGGGGGTCACTGGAATTTATGACACACCTATTATACGTTAGTTGACAGCTCCCTACTTTTATTTGTCATTTCAGCAGATGAAATGACAATGCTATGTGGTTTATTTCCCGTTTCTCATGGGAGGAAACAGACACAGAGGGATTAAGGATGTTGGTCCTATGTTATAAGTCATGGACAAAGCCAAGCATGCCTAGATATAAAGCAGGTGCTTTTTCCAATTCCTGTGTATTATTTTCTGGGTTCCCACATGTGGGGTTATAAAGATCTAGTTCCACAGTGAAAACGGATATTGAAGCAAGGTTTAAGTACAGCTCACCCTGTCATTTGGGTCAAGATGCATGCTTGGACTGGTATCCATTTGGACACCATGGTAGAGAAGACTTGGCATTTTGTAGGACTTGAGTTTGATACATCCTGCTCTGCTCGCTTCCTCCAGCATTTCTCTCCGATTCAGTTCCTAAGTGTGTTCTGATGCTTCTACTCTCAACCTTCACTCATGAGAAGTGGTGTGTGTGTGTGTTTGTGTGCGTGTGTGCGCGCGCATGCACCCTTGCTTTGGGGTAGGATGAAAATGAAAACTATTAAGATATTGAGCATTTGGCAGATTAACTAACACTTTATCCACAGGCATTAAAATTGTCATTCTCTGGCAAGAGAATAAATCCCAACCCTTATGTGAATAACCTTTTAATTTTTTCTTTGCGGAGAGATGAGTTGGAATATTGAAGAGAAAAGCAGTGTGCATCTTGTCTTGCTTAAAAGCTTGTTTCCTGTTCCCAGCAGATTATGCTTTCTACTTTACCGTCTTCCATCCAGATCTGCCTGATCTGAAGTTTTGAAACCATATTTATATTGCTATGATCATCTTCTAAACAGCATTCCTCTGACCCAGATGCACAATGGGAATACCTTTTGGCCTGTTGGGGATGGTAGTATGATGCCAGTGATATTTTATCCCTGGAGTTGGCTGAAAGCCTTGGATTTGTGGGGCAAATGTAATTTTCTAATAAAATACTTGGCTTAAATATGCATGGGGCAGTTGCCGAATTTGTTGGAAATTCTACTTGCTGTCCAGAGAGGTTATATCTCCACAACCGCCTTTCCCCCCCAAAGCTTGGGCTCCCGTTCACTTTAGTAACATGGGATATCTACCCAGATAAGAGATATAAAAGATATAATTTGTGCTTTCTAAGTCTATCTAAGTAACATAGTAACGAATTCCTTTCTCCCTTCCCTAAATATCAGTGCATAAAGAATATATGCTGGGAACTAGAAATTTAGAGACTAGGAAAACCCAGTGTGACCTTAGAAAACAGGCATGTAAAACACTGATTAGAACACAATAAAAATCATTACAGGTAAAGGGCATCAGAGAAAGTCTTATAAGAGATGTTATCTTTGGGCAAATCTGGAGAATGGGTATGAATTTTCCATGCTGAGAAGGCAGGAGAAAGGCACTTCAGGCAGAAGAGGGGTATTGAAAGAGTTTGACTTGCTTGGGAAAGAGTAGTTGGGGTCAAGTTTGCATAAATATGTGAAGGATAACAGCAGGAAGGGAGGTGATAAAATGTGTTGGGGCTATTGAAGGCCATAAACCCTAAATGCTGTGGTAAGGAGCCTGAATTTTATCCTATAGGTGATGGGAGCCATTGAAAGTTTTCAATAAGAAGAGTGCCATGAGAAGATTTGTATTTTAGAATAGAAGCTCATGATGTGTTGACACATCATTAGCTGATTGAGGTTGAGGAGGGATTAGAGGGCAGGATTCCCAGTTGAGGCTGTTTTACTAGTCTAGCTGAGCACCTGAATTAGGTAACTGGTGATGAGAATAAAGGGGAGTAATATGTTCAGGTGACATTGTGGAGACTGAATGGTTGGGACTTAGTTACCGAACATGGGCTGGGGACGTGGGAGATGTTAGGAATGGTCCCCAGTTTCTAATTGGACAATGAAGGGGATGGCGGTGACCTTTACTAAGCAAAGAGTACAGGAAGAGGAGTGGTTTGTTGAGGGGATGAGGGAGGATAAGGCATGTTACTTTGGATTCATGGCCTTCTCTAGCACTGGTAACCTTGGATGAAGAACCAGTTTCCTCCAGGGAGATGCCAGTGAAGTTCTCCCTCCTTTCACAGCAACCTTCAAGGCTCACTAGGACTCTGCCACGTGAAGAGCTGTATCATCCTGAGTTCTCCATCCTAACAGATGCAAACACAGCTAATCAGCAGCATCAGAGATGCACGAGCAGCAGCAAAGGGGTGTTTGCTAATGTCCTCTTGGGGAGTCATTCTGCACCTGTCTGGGTGAATAGAAGTGGTGAGCAAGGCAGACAGATTTGGGCTGGCTGGGCAAACACAGGAAAGATAGAACAGAAACTCTAAAACCTTGTTGAACCAGAACATGGCATGAAGGAGAAACACATTTTTCCTAAATACAAACTCCTGCTTTATGCAAGTCATCTCAGTGGAAAATACTCTTACTGGCCAGCTCTTCCAAGAATGCTTACAGTGCATGAAGAAAGCAATGTCCCAGCGTTGGTGAAATGCCCTGATGCTGTCTTCGACCATTTGTCGAGAGTCAGGGAATGTAAAGGGAAAGTGATAGAGAATAGTTTCCTGTACCTCCCATTAGCAATCATTAAGTAAGCTTCTAGAGGGTCAACCATGGCTTGGGAGGTCCTGCTGTCTCCCAGTGACAAAGTCAGGGGAAGAAGCTGAAAGCAAGAGGCATGAATGATGGATCAGGCAAGACCAGTGGAGCCCCACCAGCTCCCCATGATCTGTGGCATCCCTCTCTTTTCTCTGCACTCATTGTCATCAATGCACAAAGAAGCTTTGCAGTTGTCTGGCCCAAGGCCAGCACGGCCCATCGAATTTTATCTGTATTCTCTGTGTAAGGAGAAAATCACAAGGCACAAAATTGAAGACAGGAGCAATTAATGTGGAACATGCACAGCTAAATAAGCTATTTAAATGTATGACTACAAATTCCCAGGTCTGCCCTGGGAATGGGGACCAGCAATAGAGCCCTCATCAAACGTTCCAGAACTGTTTGCCAGACAGATATTTCAGTGCAAAACCCCAGAGGGGCTGTCAGGAGGTGCTTATGAATTATTTTTATGAAGAGTTTGTGAGGCTCAGAGGTGGAGATTTTCTTGGCTGATCTGGGTGGACAGGCAGAATGCTGGGTCTTAGGGTGAAGCATTCATTTATCTTCTGTTCTCCAGATGGAGTTAAATTTGGCCAGAGAGGCATAGTACTTGGTAGACTGAATGTGAGCCTCAGATGAGCTTGGATTCTTGGCTTTTTGATTGTCTAAGGAGTCTCTGAGTGGGCCAATTTTCCTTCATCCTGAATATCAGGGGAAGATAGAACAAAGCAGGCTCAGAAATATTTCCATTTTCTAGAGACTTTTATGGTAATTTTATAGCATTGCATGATTCAAATGTTTGTAAGGATTTTCAAACTTCGAGTAAAAGTTGGAAGAAGACTACGAAACTGGATTGGCTAGATTAGCTGACATGGTGATTACAACTGCTGACTTGGAAATTTTCCTAGACACCCAGTGATAAAGTAAATAATTTTATCATTTTTTCCCAGGAAATTCCTTGGAGTCCATGAATTCTGCTTTATTTTTTCCAGACTAAGAAACTGTCATATTTTTAAAAGACACAATTCTTCAGGTCATTGCCTTTTAGATTATTTGAAGTCAAAGAATCTTTCTGTTTAAAAATTCCTTAAAATATAGGAAATTTGATGATTCATTGTGAAGTTGACCTCTTTGCTTTCTGGCACAGTCCTGAATTCAACCAGGGAATAAATGAACTGTTATAGGATTGCTATAAAATTGTCCTTAATAAAAGAAAGGATCCTGATTTAGAAATATCTCTTCACAACCTCCATATATAAAAAAGAAATTCTTCAAAAAACTTAAAAGAAGACCCAGCTAGCTATTGCTTGTCTCTGGGAATCCTTTGTAGAAATTTTATAGAGAGGTAAAATGCATTAAAATGTGAATCAAAAGGCTTTATCATTAACATAACAAGCTTAGGCAAACCAAGCCATTTAACCTTCCTGGCTTCCATTTTCTCATCTGTGTAATGAGAAGGTTGGATGGAGTGGTCTCTAAGGGCTGGCTTCTATCCGTTGCCTATCCCTTTCCAACCATAATTGCTAAAGACTTACATCCTTGCTACTCAGATGCACAAGATGTGTCCTGGGACCAGCAGCATCCAGATCACTCCCAGGTGATTATGCGAAATGCAGTATATTGGCCTCTACCCTAGACCTACTGAATCAGAATCTGCACATTAATAACATCCTGGGTGATTCATACGCACATGAACATGAGAGAAGTGCTGGTCTACAACCTGTGGATTCCTTTCTTTTGTACTCTAACATCCTTGTTCTACCACTTTTTGACTGGGCATATCCCTTTCCTCTGTACCTTCAATTTCCTCCTCCCTCCCTCTTAAACATTTTAGTGTCCTGCTTCAAACAGACTGAGCTCCTGGAACAGGATACCGCTGACTGGGTCTTGATTGCCATTCTACTCAAGTCAGCTGTATGTAATTCATGTCTTGGGTAACTGATACTGCTTGTTGCCTCCATAAAGACTTTTGGTATCGTTACAGATAATTAATAATCTGATTGGCTGTTATATACTTACTAGGATGATTAATTTGGTGCCCAGAGTAGACAAAACAGACAGGGCTTCAATCTAGATTCCACCTTACCAGTTTTATAGCTGCCAGGAAATGTTGCATGTTACAAATGCGTCTGAAAGTACACATTTACTTTCCTTCACTGTAAACCTTCTGTGGCCCCAATACATCAGATACTTTAATAATGCACAATATCTTCATCCAGAGTTGAGTAAGGAACATTTATTTGACTGAGTTTTTCCACGAGTTTAAGATTAATTACTGTGTGAATTCCAGCTCTCAGAACTGATTCCAGTGTTCCAGTTTCAAGGACAGACATTACCAGACAATTATGCTATGATTATATGGTAGTTGATTTTCAGTTTTCAAGGTTAAGATTAATAGAATAAATACAGTGCAAACACAACGTTGACATTTTTAAACTTTTTTTTCCCACTGAAAGAGAAAATCATTTTTTTTCCTTGAACTTGCTGAGCCAGCTGTCTTTGTACAGAAAAAGGCCCCCTCCTGTTATTAGCTATTGCTGGAAATGGGAGAGGTGGCTGCTGGACCAGAGCAGGCTTGGCTGCCACTGTCAGAAGTGGGACAGCTCTTAGCCTGGGGACAGTGCTCTTTTGATTGATGAGTTAAGATTGACAGCACAAAGAATTTGTATAGGATGGGAAAGAAGAGGAGGGTACTCAAACCCAAGTAGGGCAGGGCGCATAAGGCAACACATCCTTAGCATGAGAAACTGCTACATTCACAGTTAAGATTAGGATAGTCAGAACTCTAAGATTTGTGAGCTTTCTTGCTTACCCTGTATCAGGGGTCGACACAGTATGCCCCATGGGCTAAATCTTGACAGCTGCCTATTTTTAAAAATAAAGTTTTAAAATTTTGGACCACAGCAATCCCCATTCATTTATATACTGTGTATGGCTGCTTTTATGTTACAAGGACAGAGCTGAGTAATTCCAGCAGAGACCTTATAGCCTGCAAAGCCTAACATATTAACTATCTGGTCCTTTATAGAAAAAGTTTGCTGACTTATATCCCATTTTATTCCTGAGTTTTAAATATTATGGAAGAGGGGAATGTAGATGAATTTCAATTAGGATCATCATTTATGATGAAACTTCATCCTACTATAATATGAACTTTGTTCCTGAACAACAGTCAAAATAACCTGATTTAAAAAATGGGCAGGGCTTCCCTGGTGGCGCAGTGGTTGAGAACCCGCCTGCCGATGCAGGGGACACAGGTTCGTGCCCCGGTCCGGGAAGATCCCACATGCCGCGGAGTGGCTGGGCCCGTGAGCCATGGCCACTGGGCCTGCGCGTCCGGAGCCTGTGCTCCGCAACGGGAGAGGCCACAACAGTGAGAGGCCCACGTACCACAAAAAAAAAAAAAAAAAAAAAAAAAAAAGGGCAAATGGCTTGAACAGATGACAGGCAACTGGCCAACAGATATAGGAAGTGATGTTCAACATCATTAATTACCAGGCAATTGCATATCAAAACTGTAGTGAAATATTACATCACACCTGTTAGGATTGGCTATTATCATAAAAGGAAAGATAACAAGCATTGGTGAGGGTGTGAAGAAATTGGAACTCTTGTGCACTGCTGGTGGGAATGTAAAGTGGTATAGCTACTATGGAAAACAGTATAGTGGTTCTTCAAACAATTAAAAATAGAATCAACATATGATCCAACAATCCCATTTCTGGGTATATCCAAAATAATTGAAGTCAGGATCTCAAAGAGAGGTCTGCACTCCTATGTTATTGCAGTGTTATTTACAATTGCCAAGAAATGGAAACAACCCAAGTGTTCATCAATAGATGAATGGATAAAGAAAATGTGGTATATAGATACAATAGAATATTCTTCAGCCTTAAACAACAGGAAATCCTGACACTTGTGACATCATGGATAAACCTTGAGGATATTATGCTAAATGAAATAAGCTAGAGAGAGAAAGACAAAGACTGCATGATTCCACTTATATGGGGTATTTAAAATAGTCAAACTTATCAAAGACGAGAATCACTATGGTGGTTGCCAGGGGCTGGGCTGCTGGGGAAATGGGATGTTCTTGTGCAATGGGTATTAAGTTTTAATTAAGAAAGATGAATAAATTCTAGAGATTGGCTGTTACATAGTGCCTATAGGTAGCAATACAGTAGTGTGCACTTCAAAATTTGTTAAGAGAGTAGATCTTACCACAGAAAACAAGAAACAAAACCAAAAGGACACAGGGGAACTTTGGGAGGTGTTGGATCTGTCTATTACCTTGATTGTGGTGATGGTATCGTGGGTGTTTGCATATGTCCAAACACATCAAACTGTACACATTTAAACAGTGCAGTTTTTTTTTTTTACATCCATTATACCTCAATAAAGCTCTTATAAAAAGAAAAGAGAGAAGTTAAGTAGAAACTCTATGACAGGGACTTCCCTGGCGGTCCAGTGGTTAAGAATCTGTCTTGCAATGCAAGGGATGCCGGTTTGATCCCTGGTGGGGGAACTAAGATCCCACCTGCCACGGGGCAACTAAGCCTGTGCACCACAACTGGAGAGCCTGAGTGTTGCAACTATAGAGCCCATGTGCTCTGCAGCCTGCGTGCAGCAACTAGAGAGAAGCCCACGCACCGCAATGGAAGACCCTTCGTGTCGCAACTAAGACTAGATGCAGCCAATAAAAAAATAAATATTTAAAACCCCTCAAAAAACCTCTATGACAGAGGTTTCCAGTTTTTTGGTCCAGCACATTTTGAGCTGAGCCCTGCAAGAGATTAGGCTATGTCTCCCTCCCATTCTGTCTGTACAAAGGTTTAGCTTGGGGAGAGCATGGAAGGAAATTGTTAAGAAGACATCTTGGAGGAAATCACGTATGGCAGGAATTATTTTCAATATTTCACTTTGCTGACTCCTGAGTCTCAAAGGCCTCTTACCCAGTGCCTATTCTGAGTATTAGTAGCAGATCTACTGACATTAACATGAATTGGAGGACAACCCATAGAATACCCCTTCATTATTATTGGACAGTTAGCATCCATCTTATACTTCTTTTTAAAAAAATCTTTATTGGAGTGCAGTTGACTTTACAATGTTGTGTTACTTTCAGGTGTACAGCAAAGTGAATCAGCTATACATTTATATATACCCATTTGATTTCAGATGTTTTTTCCATATAGGTTATTACAGAATATTCAGTAGAGTTCCCTGTGCTATACAGCAGGTCCTTATTAGTTATCTGCTTTATATATAGTAGTGTGTATTTGTTAATCTGAGTCTCCTAATTTGTCACTTCCCGCCATGTTTCCCCTTTGGTAACCATAAATCATCTTATACTTCTTTTTAGTTCTAGTGCTAATACCAGTAACTAGCATTATTGAAAAACAATCTCCTAAAATGAAGAGTCTTTGTAGTATATTTATTACCCTGGTCTTGTAAACCAGAAAAGGAGAATAATATATCTCCCTAAAACTCAAGGAAGAAGCCTAAGATCCACCATCAGCACCCAAAGCTAAAATTATACTTAAACTATTCCCTGATACTTGTTATGGGACATTCTCATAATTTTTAGGTACTATGTCGGTATTAAACTAGCATTGTTTTCCTCCCATAAATGGCTATGTACTTTGTGCATATTAAAATATGTCATTGCTACAGTGTGAGGCAGTTAAGAGTAGAAAGCAACTTTTCAGTCATGGCCCGTGAAATTGCAGGTTCTACTGCAGTGTTGTGTTGCTAAAGGCCAGTACTAATTATATTATGATAAGCATGAAGATTCAGATTCTCTGGGTCAAAAAACAACAGAACTCTGGTAAGTGTCTGGAAAAAGTTAAAGGAAGGAAATCAGCCCCAGCAAACACTTTCAAAGGAATAGTTTTAATTTCTTCCTTTCATTTCCTTTTTTCTATTAGATTTTTTCTTTGGTTAGATTTAAATTTTAATCTAGATCCATAGGTCTAGATTTTCCCATGTCATAAAAAAACAATGGCATAGAATTTGGAAAGAACAGTCTTTAGAGCCATAGCAGGTTTTGACTCCTAGCTCAATAGCTGGTACACTAGCTATATGATTTTGGACAAGTTCATTGATTTGAGTGTCTGTTTCCTCATCTGTGAAACAGGTGTAACAAAAAAAACCCCTATGTGTTAATGTGTGTGAAATGAATGAAATAATGTTTATAACAATTCCAGGCACTATCCTGCACATTAGTAGGTTAGGAAATTAGTAATAAATTAGGTTAATATGTTAGTGAACAGCTTAATAAAAATTTAAAGCCCTGTCTATTCTCATACTTAAAGGGCAGTATTATCCCATCTTGTTTTGTGTGAGAGTAGCAGAACTGGCTGTCATTTTCATTGGAGTGACTTATTTTTAAATCTGGATGGCTGTTTTCAAAACTAAACTACTAAAGATTCAGGATAGTGAGAAATTAAATCATGGTCTAATTGTTTTCTACCAGATCCAGTTTATGCACCTCTCCAGATCCATATGATCTAAGATGCCTGCCTGCCTCTTAGGCCTAAGCTGCTCTCCTGGAAAGCCTTGGCCAATGCTTTTAACACCTTGTTTCCTGAGACCCCAGGTTGGCTCTGCCACTGGAGGCAGAGGCTGGGTGTTAGCATTCCTCTGTTGCCATGGCAACTCCAATGCCAGGTCCAGGTTGACCAGACGCACAGGTGCTATTAGAGGGCGCGGTGACACAAGCTGGAAGTGAGGAGGAGTCAACGCCCTCTGGGGGCAGATTTAACCAATAAGAACATTCAACAGAGGATAGTAAGTAGTCCCTGGACATATCTGTCACCCTTCTCCCTGAAGGATGCTCCAAGACACAGTGAGTCTGTAGGCTTTGCAGAGACATGATAAGCAACAGGCTGGGTTTTCTTAGTTTTTACATTTAGTGACATTTCTATAAATTTTTATTACATTGTCTCTTTTATCTTTATATAGGTATAAAATCTCATATGAAAAATAAGATCCATGAAGATAATTTTAACTCTATTAAGACAGGACAAAAATCATACATAATAATGAGGAAGTTTAGGGTGAGAAATGAAGTAAAGTAGAACCAGTGAGCCTACCAAAGGCAGAGCTAGGTTGGCTTCTGGGTCTTTTTAATCCAGTCTTAAAGTCTCTCCAATACAGCATGTTCTCCTACCTGCATTCCACACAGCGTGTGCACAGTAATGCAGTATCCTATAAAGCAGGGGTCAGTGGCAAACATTTTCTGTAAAGGGCCAGATGGTAAATATTTTTGGCTTTGTAGGCCATGAGGTTTCTGTTGCAACTATTCAACTTTGCCATTTCAGTAGAAAGCAGCCACAGACCACACATCAGCGAATGGGCATAGCTGTGTTCAGGACCAAATACATGATATGAGGCGTCTTGTGCAAAATGACAATCCAAGGCTCTTTTTTCAAAAATTATCAAGAATTTCAAAACATCAATAGCAGTGCATTAAACCAAATGGGGGACACTTCTAAGTGTGGGGGTCCTCGTGGCTGTACAGGTTACAAGCCCATGAAGCCAGACTTGGCTGCGCTCAAATAAAAATTTATTTTCTAAAACAAGTGAAGGGCTGGATTTGGCCCATGGGCCAGTTTGCTGGACCCAACTATAAAGAATCAAATAACAGCATTTATCTTTGCTTGATCAAGAGGGTCCTGATTGCTGTTGATCTGCCTACTAAGCCATCCCTCAATTTTTCCATTTATATGCCATGGCTGAAAGTCCATATGTGGTCCTTGACCTAGAATTGCCCTGGCCTTAGAAGCTAACAAGCCAACAGCAATGGATTCTGCCCTAAGTACATACCATGCTGCTCTTTCCTGGTTACCTCTGGGAAGACAAAAGAGGCCTTTTGGTTTCAGTTCTTTTTTACTCCAGGTAACTTTGTGTTGACTTTCCCCGGAAGTGTCCTTGGCTTCTGAAACACCTTCAAAGACCACTTTTGAAATAAACATACAGTGATCCTTTCAGAAGCCTGTCAGCCTTTGATTAACTCTTGCCAACTTTCTAAGAGCATGTCTTGTCACTTTTCTTGAGTTTTCATGGAGGTCTTTGTAGTGTCTGGAATATTTTTAAAAATCTGTTTTCACTTTCCCAATTCAGAACTAGGCTCCTGGCGTTTCCCCGGGCTGGGTCTCCTGGTTTCCATCACATCCCTACTTTGACCTCTTGTGCTGGCCTATTGACTCAAGAGCCTCAACCCTTTAAGGGGCTGATATTTCTCCAGGTAGATGTGGAATTTTTAAAACTCCATGATGACATTAGTAGGAGTGCTACTTAGAGAATGGATTTGGTCTGTATAATTGGAATGGACACCTGGCTCTTCTTCCCATTCCTTATCTTTGGGACTTGCTTTTATATGAGGCAAGAAATAGATTCATAGAATGTGGGGACATGGAACAAAAATATGCATTTTTACAGGAAGCTCCAAAGTCCCTTACACACAGTATGTAGCTGTAAGTAAAGACCTCATATCAGGCCTGGGTTGGTCCAACCCTGCCTGTGAGAAGGCCCCCCAGGCTTGTTTTCTTCCATCCGGATTCCCTTAGAAACTTCAGAGTTAGAATAAATATGGAATGTTGGATCTGCCTTGTCTGCTATGTGGGAATGTGCCCATCTGGGAAGACCTGTGAGCTGAGATGCAGGTCTCAGACCTATGTGACTATAAAGCCTGGGGAGAAACTGAGACTGTAGCTTCTCTGCATCAAGGTGATTCGTACACAGCTCAGCCCTTGTCCAGGGCAATGGTACCTGTGCCATGTAGGTGAGATGTAAGGTAGCTAATGGGTCTCTTGATAAATTGAAGATGAATACCTGCTGTATCTCCTGTCCAGTGTCCTTTAATAAGCCTAAGTCAAGCCTGGTATGAGTTAAAGCCTCTTATGTCTCCTGGGTCTGATTGCCAGTATGAACCCATAATAGCCACTGTGGTGGAGGTCTTAATTCTGCTTGTCTTTAAATCCAGCATAGCACAGTGCTTAGAACTTGGGCTTTGGGTCTGACAACCTGGGTTCAAATCCTAACTCCGTTACTAACTTCCTCTATCCTATTAGGAAGACTATTTAACCTCTCTGTGCTCCAGTACCCTCATTTGTAAATTAGAGGTAGTAATAATAATAATACCTGTAATACCAACCTCATAGTTGTGAGGATAGAAAGGGTTAATGCTCGATGGATCATAGTGTAATGACTGTCACAGAATGGAGTAGACAGGGCTGCTCAGTGTGTATTAGTTACTACGGTTATTATTGAGAATAGTCTTTCATGTTATCAAAATTTTCATGTCAAGAATATCCTCATCATTGTCAAACATAAATGGAAGTTTGGCTTGATGTTATAATCTTCATTCATTTTTCTCTTAATAGAGAAGAATCTAAACATTGTATTCTATAAAATATTTTGGCATTGATGTCTGCATAATAATTTTCCCAGGGCCAAGTGAATCACTTTAATTTTCAATATTTATTCTTTCTAAATTTCTTAAACATTTTCTTCAGTTATATCTTTTGATACTGATTCTATTCCAACTGACCTCTCTGATAACCGAATTATCCAAGAATTCAGGAATTCTTCTTAATATTTGTTATCTTTTCTTATTTCTCTTTTTTTGCTGATTATTTCTTTATTATTCTGTTTGTTTGGGTTGACATTCTATTCCAATCTATTTTCTGTAGTTCTAATTCTATTATTTATTCCTTCTAATTCTTATTTATTTTACCAAACAATTTTTCCATTCTTTTACCTTTATGGGTACAATGTCCATTTTAGTTACCTGATAATGTGTGACTCCATATGACAACATTTTTTTCTTTTTAATCTTGATTTTTGGGGGGAGGTCCATTTCAGGTACTGGGTTTCCTTCAGTGTCTTTCCTTCTGTTTTTCATCCTTGTTGTTTCTAAATACAACTTTCTGACTGTGGTCAGTCTTTTGGTTCCTGTTTACTCATGCTTCCTGGTGGTTATTTTGCACATTACCAGAAGAGTCATAAAAGGAATTCCCTGGTGGTCCAGTGGTTAGGACTTGGTGCCCTCACTGCTGGGACCCCAGTTTCAATCCCTGGTTGGGGAACTAAGATCCCTCAAGCTGCACGGCATTGTCCTCCTCCCCCCCCACACACAAAAAAAGAGTGCTAGGGACACTGGAATAAGTTCCATGCTCTCTTAGTCAATGGTAGAGCAACCTTCCCAGGTTGGATGGTGTGATTCCAACTACCTGAAATAATAAAGATATTGGAAGAAATATTATAATAAAGATACTGACAGAGTGCTTCTCCTGGATTTTGGTGTGAGAAATACACCATCTGCATGTGGTCCTTCATTTTGCTCATATTACTCAGACCTCTCCTGAGAGGGAGGTTTACTGCATCAAGCTGATCAGTGAGAGAATCCACTTCTCTCCTACCCCAGCCACTCAGGCTCTGGCAGAGGGAACCACAGATGAAACATCAGACTGGATGACAGCATCTCATTCACGTGTGATATTGTAACCTGCCTATCAGGTTATGAGCATGATTAATTCAAGTGACTTTATGTTTGCTTTGCTCACTGTCAAGGCAGAAATGCTGCAACACTGCTGCCTGGGTCTGACTGGGAACCCAGAGAATAGAGCCAATATCTGAGCGAACACTCGGCAAGAGCACAAAGAAATAGCTCTGAATTCCAGGGGGAATGTGCAGAGCTGTGACAAGGCACATTTGCAAGTCAATCTGTAGTCGCGTTAGAGATGTTATTACATTTGTACTCCCTAGACACTCTGGGTACGGAGGAGTTAAATTTCTTCTGGCTACTGCTTGGTAGTGCTGGGTGTTTCTGCAGTGGACAGCTTCTTGTTCTCTGGGGCTTTTTAATTTGAGTACACACCGATCTGAGAGCAGAGAGACAGGACTCACTAGGGATTACTACAGGGTTTATTTACATAGATTTCATTTGCCTGTATTTGTAGGCCCACATCATGGTGGGTTGGGGGGCAGAGCAGGCCAGAGTGGGCCACACTCCATATATTTGTCTTCCTACCTTGGAGCCATGAGGGTGGTGGTCATTTTACATTTATAAGTTGCTGCAGGGAAATATGTTCATTTTAGGGGTGACTAGCAGGCTTGATGAGTAGGCTCTCCAACTCTGTCTTCGGGGGGAGTGACGTCATCATTATCTTCTGTCTTTGTGTCATTGGAAATCAGAGATCTGACATGATGGAGGGTCAGCACAACTGTGTTGTCTGGGTGCTTGTGCAGCCAGTCAGGCACAGAGCTGGCCAACAAGCCAATGTGAGTGAGGAGAGAACGCAGCACATGGAGGTATATGGACAGTGGCACTTTCTCCCTTTTGTCATTGTGTCCTTCAGAATCTTTATCTCCTGCCACCCCTGCCTTTATCATGCTTTTATTTCTCTCTTCTCCTTTACAGCCTCACATTTCATTTGGAGATTGTCTTGGATTTTGTTTTCTGACGGTAATTTGTTAACTTAAAATAATTTTTTGAATCAATGGTTATTTATACTAAACTACAAGTTTTAGTGATTTCTTTGTTTTCATTTGTTTCTGCATCTCACATTTTCCTAGTTGTGTTCATTTTTTTTTCTAGTGTATACTTAATTCTTTCAGAGAAGTTTCGTGAGGAGATAAACTTATGAATTCTTGTATGTTCAGATGTATCTATATTTTACTTCCATCTTGAATATTAGTTTGGCTGGAGATTGGATTTTAGGTTCAAAATAATTTTCCTCACAATTTTGAAGATTTGTCTTTAAAAAAATTTGGTATCCGATGTTTCCAATGAGAAGTCTAATGCCACTCTGATTTATATTCTGCTCTGGGTGACATTTTAAAATAATTTGTGGAAGTTCTGGTGGTTTTATATTTATTCTTGGTTGTTTTAAAACAACACCATTGTGTTCTAGGTGTCTTTTCAACTTGCTTTTAAGCGATTGGCGACAACCTCTAGTCTGAATATAAACATTTTCAATCCTGAGAAATTTTATTTTTATTTCTTGGATTACTTCATCCCCTCCATTCTCTCTGCATTCTCTGTTTGGAACTTCTACTAGATTGACACTAGAACTTTTAGGTATATTCTCAATTGTTCAATTCTTCCAGCCCCCTTATTTACCCTTTCTTTTTAGCAATATTACTACATGTCAAACCACTGGAAAATTTAGTGGCTTGAAATGACAACACTTTATTTTGTTTTATGATTCTGGGGTTGACGAGGCTGTGTTCCTGCTCTATGCCGTGCCATCTGGGGTTGCCCAGGTGGCTGCATTCAGCTGGGAATTCAGCAGGGACACCTATGTTGTTTCCCTGAAGCTTATCCCTCTCCATGTGGTGTCATCCTCCAGAGCCTCTCCACATGGACCTTTTCCCCAGTAGGGTAGCCTGGATTTCCTTACAACATGGCAGCTGGGTTTCAAAAGAGAACATTCTAAGAGGAGAAGGCTCTGTTTGTATTAACCCTGATAATGTTCCACTGGGCAAAGCCAGTCACATGGCCAAGACTGAGTCAATGTGGGAAGTTACTTTACAAGGGAATAAATGCTGAGAGGTAGGGTTTTTAAGACACCAACAAGTCAATCAAAGTTGGGGTGCTAATAGCTCGTCTTTTGAGGACAAGATTTTCACTGTCTCTTCTGAGGTTTAAAGCCTACCTGAGACACGACCCAGCTTCTTCTAGGGGCCCACACTTTCTGGTCTAGTCTGTGGGGAAAGACTCTGTCACCTACTAACTGCTCTGGTGGGAGGGTAAGGCACCTATTAGCTGCCCTGAGTTCAGCTTCCCAATTAAACTTCTCATTGCGTACTTTGTTGCTCCCTCAATTTTCTGTTCTGTTTTGTCTCTCAGTATCTCAGTTTTGACCCACATTGTTTTAGGTGGCAGCTTCCTTTTTCTCCTTGGCTGTACCCTTCTGAATCTTCTCCTTTCCATTTCTCCCCCACTGGAGATGTGATGCTGTCCTTTGAGAATATAAACTGGGTTTTCTCCCAGAAATAGATTTCCTTTTATCTTTTTTTTAAAAAGATGTTTCACTAAGTCTTTATGGTTTAAATAATCACCTTTTAATTACACTTAGCAAATATTTGTTGAATGGCTCAATTAATGTGCAGGAATTTATTGGTTGAGCTTAATGAAACCTGTGATTGCAAGTAGTAGTGTTTGAGGTACCCCGAGAGGTCACCTAGACTAATGATTCTTCAACTTGGCTTAAAATCCGTCAGTGGTTTCCCATGGCACTTTTGATAAAATCCAGTTTTCTTAGTATTTCACAAGTGACCTTTTGTGGTCTAGGCAGTGCTTAATTCTATAGCCCCATCTTTTGTCTTTGATCCTTTCCTCTTCTGTATTGGAACCACTCTTTATTTAGCTCTTCACAAGGGTCTCTCTCTAAATTCTGGGCCTCTGGAAAACCAAGGCTTTCTACCAGGAAGAGTCTTCTCTGAGTAGCTAGTCAGTGCTAACATACCCTTCAGATCTAGTTTCTCTGGAACATCAACCATGACTTCCCCACATTGTCAAAGCTGGGTTAAAATCTCTGATGTGCTTTAAGATTCTGCCGTCCGAGAACTTAGCATTTTGCAGTGTAATTGCACATCTATTGTCTGGTCCACCCAATTGACTGTAAATTCTAGAAGGGACCATATTGGTCATTCAGCCTGTAGCACATTTTTTAACATCCTGCCTAGTATGGTGCCTGGCACATGGTAGTCACACAGGAACCATTTTCTGAGTCAGTGATTGCACTAATGTGCTTTAGGAGACTTTACAGCATTTGGAGAAAGTTTTCTGTTATTAGCCTATATTTAAACATTATGAGGAATCTATTCAACACTTTCAGATAATAAGGGTTTGAAAAGAATTTCCAATTGAAAACAGAGTTCTGCTACTGAAAGAGCTTGACAAATCCTGCCCTGGGACAAAGATTTTATTTTACAGATGCAAAATAAATTCCAGCCTAGGGAGTAACGTACAAATCTCACATCTTTGTAAGTGGCAGAGCTGGAACTAGGTCGCCATCCCAGCTCTCCCTGTGCCACAGCCTCTATGATGGGTTGCGTGGCATTGCTGTGCCATCTGACCTACTCTGACATGCAGCTCTAAATGTTCTGCTCATAGCCCTTAAGGCGGTATCCGATTTCACCTGAGATGAAGACTGACTCTGCAGAATCTCTCTCATTAGTGCTATTTCCGAGGACAATGGGATCACCAAGCTCTAACGGAGCTTGAGCAGAAAAGGCTCAGTGATTCTATTAATATCATGCTAGTACTTTGAAGAAGGTTCAACCTCTCTCTAGCAGACTTCAAAGCCCTTGCTTTGTGAGTATCAGATATCCTATGTGTATCTTACCATAGTCAACAGAGGTAGGTAGGGTGGTTTTTGTCATCCTGATTTACAGCTAAGGAAACCAAGACTGGAGAGTGGCATGAGCTTGACCCAGACCGTGAAGGCAGAGCTAGGAAAGAACAGATACTCACTGCATCCCTCTTGGGGATCACACTGCTGTTAACTGACTAGCTTAACAAATACTTGACATTTCACTCAGCAAAAGGCAAACTACAATACAAAACAAAATAACACAAAATAACAAGCTCTCATTTCTGGAGCAGCTTATTAAATAGGGCTTCTTCATCTTTGACAGTCGGTAGGAGCCCTGTAGTGGGTGCTGTGCTGTGGTGCACCACACAGGTCCACCCTTCAGGACCAAGGCACTCAGTCTGCCAGCTGCTGGGAGGGCTAGCTCCTGTGACTCACAGCATCATCCTTCTCTGGGAATTCCCCTTGACTGAGGGAGTTGCCTTTGCCCACGTTTATGTCCTCTCCTTGGGGGCAAGTCTACATCCAGGACTGGCTGATGCCATGGTACAGAGACTTGACCCCCTTGCTCCAATCTGAGAAGGGGCCATACAGTTTCAGAGCACCCTAGGGGATAAGCTAAGGGCTGATACAAGTGTATGAAAGTCCAACTTCTCCTTTTGCCCAATCCTGCCCCTTCCTTCACTTCTTTACAGGAGTCACTCTTTCCTGTGCTTCCCAATCAACCTTCCAGATGTAAACTCCATTTCAGAGTTTATTGCTAGGGAACCGACCTACACAGGGAAGTTGATGAGCTGGGCGTAACCCACTCCTCATGAAGGAGTGAAGGGGAGTTCTTCCCCATCATTAAGTCGGGAGAGGAGGAGATTTGGAGAATCACAGAGAGAGCATGAAATGTGTTCTGGATTTTGGAGAACATGGAGACTGAGACCTAAGTCATAGCTGAAAGGCTTACAGCTGGGAGGCTTGCTGGGATTACCTCTGATGCTGTGCAGGGCAATAGGAGGGGCAATGAGCTGCAGATGTAGGTCCCTTGGAAATGAGACAAACCTCAGGGATCTTGAAAGGTTCTTCACCCAAGAGGCTGGTCTGGGGGGTGGTGAAAGACCCCTTCCTGGTGGACTGTCAGATGCCAGGTACATAGGGTACCATCCTATCGGTTAGCTAGAAGAGGCAGTATTGATACCAGAAGTATGAAGGCGATGAGGGTCTCTTGAAGAACTCCAAAAAATGCCCCCACAGGGCAAAAGGGTCAGTATTTAAGTGTCTGCATGGCTAAGGGTATTAAGAGAGGAACAGAGAAAGCACCAGGCATATGAGACACTTTGACATTCCTTCCTTCCCCCACTGCTCTTTTCCCCTCCCCAAGGTCAGAGGAGCCAGGAGTAGCATAGTGCATGGATGAAGAATGAAAAGTCTGAGGGAATGCTTAAGAGAAATATAAAAATATAAAAGTGAAGCAAAAAGACTACAACTGCCCTTCCTTTCCCATTATAGGCTTTCTCTCTGCTCCTCCTTGTGGTGATTTGGAGAGAGAAGTTTTAAATTGGACGAGAGATCAAAGTTTTGATATTTAAATTTACAGGATATTTTTGCCCTTGAACATGAGACCACTTATTAATACTTGAGAATGACTGAGGTAGCTCTGAGACCTGCTGAGATTTCATTCAGGGACAGACCAGTTTGGTTTGGCTGAGCAGTTTAAGAGGAGGGACACCTGATGAGAAGGAACACGTTTACTTTCTTCTCACACCTTACTGAGTCCAGTTCATTCAATGAACCGATTATACTAAGCTTCCTTTTTTGTTAATTTCCTGCTGAGGCAGAAGGCATTGTGTCAAGTCCTTCAATCTGCAAGGTTTTCTTAGCAGAGTATGTTCCCAAATGTGGGCCACATTCTGTCTGATGTTAATAAGTATTTCTTGGAAAGGATTCTTTGTGGCCAAGTAATTTGGGAACCACTGAGCTAAATAAAGTTCAGTGGTAATCTTTTCTGCAGGCCTTTTCAGAGCTTTTAAAACATTAATGTGCACTGTAAGTTTCTACGAGAGGTTTTCCCAACTAAAACTCATTTGATAACTAAGCCATTTTTCTGATGAGTATCTCTTAAGTCTAGTGTTTCTGGAAGCACTTAGGAATAGATGAATTTTAGGAGCACATCTCCCTATACTCATATCTCAGAGCAATGCTTTCTGGTCACAAGTGTATGGCAAGATAATATATTGAGATATTGTCTCACCTTGGGCTGCTACAACAAAAATACCATAGATTGGGTGGCTTAAAGAACAGAAATTGATTTCTCATAGTTCTGGAGGCTGGGAAGTCCAAGATCAAGGCTCTGGCAGATTCAGTGTCTGGTGAGGGCTCACTTCCTAGTTTATAGATGACCTCCTTCTTTGCTGTGTCCTCACATGGTGGAGAGCAGAGTGCTGGCCTCTTCACCTCCTTATATGGGCACCAATCACATCATGGGGGCTCCACCATTATGACCTAATTCCCTCCCAAACGTCCAAACACCATCACACTGTGGATCAGATTTCAACATAGGAATTTTATGTGTGTGTTGGGGGGAGCACACACATTCGGGCCACAACAGATATTAACTGAGAAGTTAAGGTTTTCACCCTAGTTTCTCAGCCTAAACATGCCATGTAGCAATTCCAGGTCTGCTTTAACTTACCTCTCTGGGTATGGGGGCTTCCTGTAGCAGGGGCCACCATATGTATTTTCACAGGACTGCACTGTACAGCATTCACAAGTCAGTGGGGGGAAGGGCACCTATGGGAGCTGGACAGTGGTTTCCCTGGAGGGTGTCCTCCCATAGGGCGCCTTCTGGAAAATGAAGCAGATGTCTTGCTTGCTCTCACATCCCTACATCCATAGGAAGATTCTATTGCCCAGCATCTTGAGACCAGTCCCACTTTTAGCAGGACCCTCTCCACCAGCATTATGCCTTTTTCTCTTCTGATTGTCTTCCTGGGATATACATTCTAGGTCCTAGAGTATAGTCCTGTTGCCTTGTAGTATTAAGACTTGGGGTGAGGGGAATGGCTCAGGGTACCAACAGATCTGTTACAGGGCATCGAACCTGCTGGATTCAGGCAAGGACAGAGGCAACATTCAGAGGGAAGTAGGGCATGAGAACAGCAGCACCTATCATTGAGACAAGGGGCCCCGAGGAAAGAAATATCATATAATGAAGAAAATTCTTTTCAAGGTTCAACTTACTGTTTCTTCAATCCCACACATGTACCTTTTGCCCTCGCTGTAGAAATCCTATTGATTTATAATAAAGCTCTGCCCATGGAAGGGAAATGAGAGCGCAGGAGCACATGACTGAGTGATAGTGCTTGTTGTTCATATCTGGTGTAGCTTGGTTTGTGAAATTACTGTAGAAAGTGCGGTCTCCTCTGCATCCTGTGGAGAACGCTTCCCAGAAATCACAGGACTTCCATCAGCACCACCCTCATCTCTCCGCATGGTGTCTTACCTCCTCTGAGGTGTCCCTGTGTGCCTTAGAGGATAAAAGGAGAGAATGATTGAGAGGACTTCAAAAAAAAAATTCTTGCAAGCATCTCAACAGAAGAAGAGAGTACCTACAAAGTAAGAAACATCCGCTCCCCTTGTATTTCACTCCAGCACAGAAACATCATCTCCAGAGGTTTAAATGAAGAAGGTGATGACCCAAGAATTTTACATTCAGCTAAATTGTCATTCATGTGTGAAGCCGTAAAAAGACACTTTCAGGAATGCAATGGTTTAGAAAGTATGCCACTTTCTTATTCTTCCCGGAAACTGCTATAAGATGTATTTCAGCTGGCTAGGAGATAGATCAAATCAAAGATTCAAAAGTGGATGATAGTACACACTGCCAGGAAAATCTCCGTATGTTCCCAAGAGTATAAAATGGCCCAAGTCACATTTTCTGACTGGGATATGATAGAATTTTAAAAGTCCATAATAAATGAAATAAAGGAATAACTTTCATAAATGACTCCTGGGTGAAAGATGAAATAAAAATGCAATGATAATCTACCTAGAAAATGAGGAATTTGATACAAATAAGAACACTTCATCCTTTAATCCTAATCATCTCAGTTATGAATAAGTTGTTATTTAGGGTAACTATTGTTGTGCTGGGGGAGGAGTGGGCTCATGACAGGAATTCTCACCTTCCCCTGGGAAGAAAATGATGGAAATAGGAGCCACCCACCCAGGAGAAGCACATGAACTGTCCCAGAAACAGGGAAGCCTTTAGAGAGGGTGGATGAGCTCATCTGATAGGACTCAGCTGAGGAAAAAGAAAAACAGTGGGGATGTGTTTCTTGAGGGTAAAGAGACAGAAAGTGGAATCAAAGGCAGTAGCAAGATAGAGCCAAAGACACACCAGCAGGCCTTGAGATTCAGGGAATCCTGACTCCACCCTCACATCCCCATTCACAGTGAACTTGGCTGGATTGCATGTGCCCCTCCACGAGGCTGACCGCCTGGCAGGGCAGCAGCATCGGTCCTTGGCTGCTGCCTGTGCTGCCTGCCTGGGGAGATCGTCAAAGTCTACCCAAGGCCTTGCCCTTGTGGGCCTCTTGGGAGGTCCTCAGAGCCACGCCTGAGTATAGAGGCAGGAAGCCCAGGGGAGGGCCTGTGAAATAGCATCGCAGGAGTCTGCAGAGACAGGCCACTCCTCTCCTGGTGGGCTGCCCTCTGCCCCTTTACCTGCTCCATCCAGCACCTCTGCCTAAAGATCACATAGCAGGGGCCACTCTTCCTCTGTTTACCACTTTATTCCTCCCTTTACCCGTGCCCACAAGGATGCTGGTCTGGCAGTGCCCACTGCAAGCAGGCCACGCAGGAGCCCACCAGCAGTGGGGGAAGGGCACCCACTGGACCTGGGCAGTGACACTGCCTGTATCCTTGGGAAGTTGTCCTATTGTAGGGCTTCTTCTGGAAAATGAGGCACAGGGCCTGCTCGCTCTCACATCCCCAGACATGGTTTGTGGGATGAAATGTGAGGTTGACTCACCAAGCGCTGAGGCTGCTGATGCTCAGGATGTGGCCTTGTCCCACAGGGGACACCTGGGGAAGGGAACACCCTGGCACCCTGAGACAAGGGCAGGCAGGATCCTGGTTGCACTGGATGCAGCTCCCGAGCACATGTGGCCATGGCCCTGGCCACACTCCATCCTGCTGTTACTGCAGCATCTCTGGGGACCCATCGATGGTCCTGCTAGAACGTGGGCCTTTGGGAGTGGCGCGACCCCCCCCCCCGCCATGCCTGCTGCCCTTTCCTCTGCTGCATTGTTCTTTTTCTTTCACCCACACACTCTCTCCTTGACCTTCCTAAAGTCACCAGAAGATGATTTTCCTACAACACAAATCTGACCATGTCTTCATCCTTTAAATTTTTCAGGGCCTGCCCATTAGTCTTTTGGATAATGCCTGAAGGAGACTGCATGATTCTGTATGTCTTTCCCGAGTTTTCTCCTTTCCCTCTCAAACTCTTCTTCAGACTCTCAAAATGACCTGGTCTTTCCTCACTGCTCATCCTCTGTGCACTGTCTGATCAGACAGCTCTGCTCCTCTTCATCTGGGCGAGTAGCTTCTTCTCATACCGTGGGTCTCAGCTTAGACATTACTTGAGCGGGAGAGCCTTCCCTAGTCCTTGAGGGCTGGCTTAGGTACCGCTTCAGAGCTCTAGAGGCATATTTTCCCTCCCCCGTCACAGCAGGGATCACATCGAGTCGTATTTGCTTATTTTCTGGTACACTCCCAACAGACCATAGGTTCTGCCAGGGCAGGAGCTTTCTTCTGATAGTTTCTTGTTTATTTATTTGTTTGGATCCTGCTGATGACTCATGGGCCTGGCACATAACTGGTTCAAAAAATGCTTGCAGAAGAATCAGAGACCTAATAGTGGGTTTGCTGCAACCCTACTGGCTGCTGCACTTGCCACAGGAGAATAGCAGCACTTTGAAGGCTGCTCGTCTCTTTTTGGCTCCAGAGCCCTCAAGCAGCTGGTCTCATTGAGGGTTCATGCCACCTCGGGATGCTGAGACAGCCCAGCTCTGTCCAAGGACTGCAGAGTGCAGGGGGAAGGGAGGGGATGTGAACGATGGCAATGTCTTCTAGGTGAACCTCCCTTTGCAGAGTGCCTGAGTGTGGCTGCACCCACATCCAAATGCCTTGGATGTGTAATAGGAACCTACATCAAGGCCCTTCTCATTCCTGAACTTGACAGGATCCAGAGGGGCTGAGTACAATACTGAATGATTTGTCTCCTTTTGTTTTTGTTCGTGTCACAACTCCAAGACGGTGGGCACTTTGGTCTGTGCCAAGTGGTATTGAGGTTGGAGAAGTTAGTGCCTGCCGCCTTTTAAATTATGCATGGTCAGCAATTACTGAAAGAAATGGAAACTGTAGCAGAAAATCTTAGGTTTGAACAAACTCCATTTCTTTCTTTCTTTCCTCCCCCAGCCCACCCCGGGACACACGGCTTGAATATATTTCTCAGTCCCCCTTGAAGTTAGGTGAGAGTTTTGGCAAGTGAGATGTGGGTGGAAGTGATGGGTGCCATTTCCAGGCCCTGCATCTAAAATACCTCCTGTGTGATAGAAACTCCAGACTGCTCACTCTTGCCTTGTTGGACAGACAGATGCAGAAGATCCAGTGCAGAGCTCCAAAGGCTAGAGGGTTCCAAGGCGTCCAGGAGATAGAGGAGCAACTAAATGGAAGGTGCCCAGGTCCCCGAAGCACCTCACTGAGGTGCTTCCTCATTCTTCTTCCCTTGCCAGCTCAGTGTGGCTTGTGATGTGGGCAAGAAGAAAACCTTTTGTTGCATTAAGCTACTGAGATTTGGGGGTTATTTGTGAAAGCGCTTAACCTACTCTAACTAACATAGCAACCTTCTAACCTCCCTCATCCCCGGATCATTGGTCCTGTCCCATCTCCCTGAATTTCCAATTTTACTCTAAGTACTTAGATGACAAGGTTAAGAGCAGACAGAGGCCCTGGTGCTGGAGAGTTGACACAGATACTGGCAGTTGAAGGAGAAAGGGAGGCCTTGTGTGTTTACTGTCCGTGTTGCTCCTCTGTCACTGCCATGTGCCAGGATGTGCAGGAAGTTCTCCCTTCAGAATGTGGCTGTGGTTTGTATTAGCATCGCTGGTATGATACCTCTTGTTTCCAGAAGGGCTGGCTGTGCAAGGATAACAAGGCTTCATGGCAACTGGGCCCTCCCGTTCCCGCAGAAGTCCTGTGTCCATGAACATCTGAGCACTGGTGACCATGAATGGGGACAGGCCCTGCCCATCCTGGGACACTGAGTTGCTGTCCAAGCCATGAAGGAAGGGAGCAGATTCCTGTTCATTGTGGTGAAAAATTCCAGCTTCAGAGTCAGACAGATGTGGGTTTCAAGCTTTGCCCTGATATTTGAGTAACTTTGGACCATCTTAATATCTTTGAGTGTCGTGTTTTTCACCTTTCTTTCTTTCTATATATTTATGGATATCAATATATACACACATATATGCATCTATCTAATCTATATTTAGATATATATACATATAAATATATATGTACATCTATTTATCTTTCTATTTTTATCTAGCCATTGGTTGATCAATAATAGGTTAAAAAAGAAAGATTACTTTACACAGCCCTCAGCAGAGTGCTTAATACACACTGTCCTAAATACGTTAGCTCTGTCCATGGTAGGAAATACAATAATAATGACTGCTTACTGAGTGCTGTGTTAATTCATTTGGCCCTCACAACAAACCTACGACTTAGGCTCTATTATCAGCTCCATTTTATAGATAAGGAAGCTGAGGCAGAGTTATATACCTTCTGCTGTTCACTCAGCTATAGAGTTAGAGCTGACGCTCAAACTCACACAGTCAAGAGTCCCTGCTCTTAACTACAAGGTCGAGAAGATGAGAGGGAGGAGGAAGGTGACAAAGATGTTGATGTCACCATCATCTGGCTTACCTACCCTTTCTGTGGGGCCCTTTGCCCACAGGAACATTTCACTGTGGCTGAGATTCCTTTGCCTCTGGTTTCCATGGCTCCCACTTTGGGCAGCTGTAGTGTGTTTAGATGCAAGAAAGGAGGTCTCTCTTGGCTCAGTGTCTCTGAACAGTGCCAGTCCTGCGTGTCCCAGCAATGCTGCCAGGGAACTGGCTTGGGAAGAAGAGTGCAGACTGGTGCTGCCCTGTGAGGGGCACTACTTCTCCTGCCCATGCCACCCACAGCTTCCATCAGGAAACCCTGAGGAGGTGCCACTCCCATGTGTCTGTTTTGGAGGTCCGGAAGCTTGCCTTCATCACCTTGCTGCTGCCATCTGTGGACGTAACTGGAGAAGCCAAGACTGTCCTTGACTTCTACCACTGCGTGTGGCTCATGGCCCTCTTGTCCTGTAAGCAAAATAGATTCCTGCAGCAGTGCCAGCAACTCATCATTCTGGGCGAAGCCTTGCCAGGGCCTGTCCAGCACCTCTGATGGTGCTGCCAACTAGGGCGTCGCCAGTCCTGACCCTCAGTGAAGGCCATGTTGCGTGTAGACAATGGTGTTGGACACATGATGACAAAATACAGTAGGTCCGGACCAGTAGGCCCATCCTAGGAGGCTCACGGTATCTGTTTTGGATGCGGCGGCTACTTCTGTCTCAGCATCACCCAGCACACACGATGGTAACAACAGCCTCCTGGGGGCTAAGCCTCACCTTCCCCCGGTGTCATGGTCATTTCAGGTGGGAAATAGCAAACACTAGGTGTATCCAGATAATCATAACCCCAATTATAGACTGAAATGGGTCCCCTTAAATTCATGTATCATAAATTCACTAATCTTCCAATGTGACTGTATTTGGAAATAGGTCCTTCACAGAGTGCTTAAATGAGGTCATAAGAGTAGGGTCCTGATCCAATAGGATTAGTGATACTGATTTGGGACAGCCAAGGGCAAAGGTGAGAGGAGAGATGATGCCCTTGAGGGATTTCTATGAATGCCTGTTTTCCAAGGCAAATAGTGAGCAGATTCCAGTCTCTACCTCCTGGCTTTAGCCCCCTTCATTCAGGTACTAGAAACTGTGTTCGGAAGGCTCACAATGGCAATGGGGAGGTCTCTGAGCCAAGGAGGATCCCATCTTGCAATGCACCACGTTGCAGAAGGTGTTACAGAGGATGAGAGGGGAGTTGAGATACTTGCTCTCCACACTGTGATATCTTTTGTGTCAGAGTGAAATGGGGCCACAGGGGACCTGCAGGAGCTTCGGGTTTTGGCCTCCCTGGAGAATTGCCACCAGGCTGAACTTTTTCTGCCTGGCTCCTGACTTCCTCACTCCAGGTTTGTCTCTTATCATTTGATTTAAAAAATTTTGGCAGCACCCCGCAGCATGTGGGACCTTAGTTCCCTGACTAGGGATGGAACCCACTCCCCCTGCATTGGAAGGCAGAGTTTTAACCGCTGGGCTGCCAGGGAAGTCTCCAGATCTGTGTCTTCAGTGGACTGCCCTGTAGTCTTGAGCCCAGGCAAGAGCTGAGCACCACCATCTTCCTTTAATTTCTTATGTAAACCAAACACCATTGAGGGGTTGAAGAGGCCGAGATTTGAGTACCACCTCTGTAAGTAGCTGTGTGACCTTGAGCATGGCACTGAACTTCTCAGAACCTCAGTGTCTTTCTCTGTAAATTGGGTTATTGTGACGAGTTCAAGAAATTGAGTTACCTAATGTGTATAAACGACCTAGTGCCTTGCCTAACACACAGATCTCTCTGGGACTACACTGGGGTTGAATTGCCACAGACAGGCCACTGCCGTAATAACCAGCCTGCCACGCTAACCGCTGAGAATGTCTCTAGTTTCCTATCAAAGAGCCTTCAGCCTGATTAGAATGTGATTATCTATATCCTATGGATGTGACAGTGTGAGCTCCAGGGACATACCAGACTCACCTCTCTCCCTCTTCCCTGCCAGGTGCTTGATGCTTCCTCCGTGAGGAGAGTTCTGCTGTCAAACCAGGTGGCTTCCCTGCCAGTCCTGTGACTTGGAGTCAGAAGCACATGGATCCTCTTTTGAATACAAGGTGAGGTGGAGTTGGAAGTTAATAGGACCGGAACCCTGTCATTCTCTTCTAAGTACTATCACTAATGCCTGGGGCTGCCTAAATATCAGGAGAGCCAGATTTCCCCCATTGTCTGAGAAGATCAGAGTGAGCCTGTCATCTATGGTGACATTCAGGGCTGGCAATTACCCAACACAATGCCCATCCACCCTCAAATTTAATACAGAAATCAGGTGTGTTGTGAAAGAGCCTGAAAAGTCTTTAATTTTCTTAGCTGTCTAAGGCTCCGTGCTCACTGGAGTGTCCCTGGCACAAAAGCGCCATCCATCATGTGCATTGCTGAATACAACACTTAGCCCAGCTGTGCAATCTTCCCAAACAGCTCAACAATGGGGCTCAATCAAGGCTCGGAACTTCTCCCGTCCTTTCAGATCTGCTCCTGCTTCCCTCTTTCTGGGAGAAAGAATGAGTCCATTGTTGGGTGTTTCTCTGATGCTTATCGTTGGCTGATGGGATGTATCTACTGACTCTTGTGACCCTTGAGGTCGAGTTCCCTAACTTTGAAACTGAGTTTTCTTGGCAGGGGGGTCAGTAGGCTGTCATCCTCCAGCCCTGTTTCCCCTTCTAGCAACTGAAGCAGGAAAGCCGTTCCTTTGGAAAATTTGGAAATTTCTGCTTAAACGGCCAACCTGTGAGACTTTGAGGTCCATTAAGTCTTTCTTCTAGTCTCAGAGCTGAGTAAGCTGGGGTTCAGCTCCCCAGGTATTAACTGGCAATTTGAACTTAAATGCCCCACTTAGACAAACAGCTCCACAGAGAAGGGTTTGCTTTGCAGGATATCACAAGTAAATCCAGGAAGCACTGAGCTGCATATATTTCTGACCTTGCTCAGTGGTGTTTGGGGAATCATGGGAGGGAGTGCTTAAAGGAAAAGAGGTTTCACAAGGTATCCAGGTGGGTGATGTTTTGTCTATTGTCAAAATGGTGCACTTTTGGCAAAAGTTGTCACAACTCAGGTGGGCTTAGCTGCAAGGCAGGCTGGGCCACTGTGGAGTGAGAGAAAGCTGGTACTGGGGCTTGGAGAACTGAGTTTCAGGGCAATTACCCAAAGTCAGGTTGCCAGTTGTTCCCTATGCAGACATTCAAAGGGATGGGGTGGGGGGCTCTTGTCTGCCTCTATGGAAGCATCCAAGTCAGACAGTATGCCTGGTGCAATAAGATGCCGGCAGGGAGTTCAAGGGAGGCAGAGTCCAGCTCAGGCAGGTGAAAATGGTGTCAATATCTCAGCCCGGTGTTGAGGTCAAAGACATAAGGGCAGTTTTTCTGAGCTGGAGTTCAGAAAATGATGTTAGATGGACTCAGCCCTCAAGGTGTAGGGTAGCTCTGGGACACAGGGGATCACCTGAAACAACACCTTCCTCCCCGTGTGATAAGCCGATGCCTTGGGTATCATGTGCCCAAGGCTTAGTGAGATTGATGCTGCAGGCTGAAGAGGGGCCAGATAGACTGAATCTGGCAAAAGATAAAGCTGTTTCGTTTATATTGAAGGAAAAATGTAAATGGCTGGTTGGCAGTTTCATGAAGAATAATCTCGTACTGTCACGAATGAAAGTAATTATAGTATTTTATATGTGTTGCTGGCACTCAGAATTGGGTTTGCAGCATAGACTAATAGTCTTTGGACAGTAATGCTTTTTCTTACCATTGATTTTTCCCTTTTACATTTCTGCATTCTCTGGTCATGCTTAATTCTACTTCCTGCACCATCTCTGTGTTAAACTTTCCTTTTTCTACCCCATTTTGCCTTTTATTTTTACCCTCTGCTCTGATTATTGTGGCATAGCAAAGAGCCTCAGAACTTAGTGACTTAAGAGACAGCCATGTTAATTTGCTTTCAGATTTCATTGATCAGAATTTGCAGAGGAAGGGTTTTCTTTGCCCCATGATGTCTGGGGCCTCAGCTGGGAAGACTCAAGTGGTTAGGAGTGATTTGAATGATTAGATTTATCTGGAAACTTCTTCACTCGCACACTGGCTACCTGGGCTGGAATGGCAGGAAGGCTGGGCTCAGCTTACTCTCATCTAGAGAACCCACATGAGATCCACCCAGCATGGCAGCTCAGGACTTCAGGAATAAGTGTTTGAGCATGGACATTATGACCCAGCCTTGGAAGTCACACAGCATGCTTTCTGCCATGCTCTGTTGGCTAAAGTAGTCACAAGCCTGTTAACTTCAAGGGAAGTGAACACAGGGAGGAGTATCCCAAAATTTGAGGCCATAATTTAAGGCCACAATGACCTCTGGACTTTGCATTTGTTCAATTGTTGCTGCTTCTAACACTTGGCCTGCTTTCTTTCCTCTCATTCTGCTCAAGCAGGCTGCCACCCTACTCAGGCAGCACTCTTGTCTGTCTGAGCTTATCTGTTCATTTTTTACAGTTTGTTCTTGCTGCATGGTTGCAGGGATGGGGTTATTCTTTACCCCTTAGGAAAACCTGTCGTTTGGCTGAGTTTGCAGCAGTGACACCAGAAAGATCATTCACAGGGAAGCATTATTCATGGCGTTTCTAAGATGCTTCTGGTTCCTTTTCTTTTCCCAGTGGTTTTATCAAAGGTCATAATTTTATAGGATATAGAGACTACAGAATAAATCATTAAGTTTTAAGTGTCTCAATGTTTCCTGGACTCCAATAGCTAGCTCTTCTCCATGGAGGTCCACACAACTGAGGTTTTTATCATACACAGTAACATTTTTTTATTTTTCTGATTGTTTAAAAGTGTGCTTGTCTGGTCTCCTAGACTATAATCAAAATCTGTAGGGGTGGGAGAACATGTGCTGTGGTTTGTTTATATGTGGTTGTTGAACCAACCTCAGTGTCAGAAAAGCGGTCCATCTAAAACTTAATAGGTATAATTGATTGGAAAGGTCATGGTCAAGCTTACTTGAGTGTGACTCAAATTTTTGTTTTTTTATCTGTTTGATTGACCTGACAGAATAAGTATACAACCTAGGTGCAAATGAGTCACAGCCAGGGGAATGCATGAATCTCTTTTCAAAAAGGACGTTCACATGTCCTTTTGTGACCTTATGATTTGTGGTGTTATATTGGGACATGGTCTTCTCTGCTGTAGGGGGAAAGCAAAGCACACTGGACTTGGGGTCAGAAAGTAGGGATTGAATCCCAACTTTGCTGCTAAGTAGTAGAGCTATGACCTTGGTAAGTCACATCCTCATTCCAAAACCTAGTCTCTTTAGCTATAAAATGGTAGTAACAGAACCTATTATTTAGAATTAGGACTAAATAGTGCCATTTTTTTTTTATGGCAAGGATGAAATGAAAGAATTTATGGGAGTGTTTGTAAGATGCAGTGATAAACTCTGTGATTTTTCATTACTAGTCTGAGTCAGGGCTGTTAACTCAAGGAGCGAGGCTGGTGATTTGAATAACTAAAAAAGCAGGACCTAAAAAAAAAAGGTTGGTGCTGCAAGTACCGTGTCTAAATAGGGATGTGTCTACATATTTTCAGCTGATTGTTGCCCAATTCAGACCCAGGTGGCCAGATTTTATTTTCTCAGAGAATCTAGAGCTGTAGAATTTTCTGTGGACTCTTCTGATTTTTAAATGTTTGTTATTAATTAATAACTAAATATAGACATATTTTATAAAAACCATAGCTTGAAACAAATTACTTCTGCAAATTATTTTTGTCCTATACACTGCCAGTTTAAGATTTAGTTCAAATGTGATGCTCAAGGCATAAAGAGGGCATGACGGGCTTCCCTGGTGGCGCAGTGGTTGAGAGTCCGCCTGCCGATGCAGGGGACACGGGTTCGTGCCCCGGTCCGGGAAGATCCCACGTGTTGCGGAGCAGCTGGGCCCGTGAGCCATGGCCGCTGAGCCTGCGCATCCGGAGCCTGTGCTGCACAACGGGAGAGGCCACAACAGTGAGAGGCCCGCGTACCGCAAAAAAAAAAAAAAAAAAAAAAAAAAAGAGGGCATGACAACAACATATGTATATACTGAAAACTAGAAGATATTTAGGAAAGAAATTGAAGAAGACAGAAATAAATGGAAATATATTCCATGCTCATGGATTGGAGAATTAATACTGTTAAAATGTCCATACTACCCAAAGCAATCTATAGATTCAATGCAATCCCTATCAAAATTCCAATGGCATTTTTCACAAAAATAGAACAAATAATGTTAAAATTATATAGAACCATAAAAGGGCCCCAAATAGCCAAAGCAAAACTGAGAAAGAAGAATAAAGCTGGAGACATCATGTTCCCTGATTTCAAACTCTATTGAAAAGCTATAGTAATTAAATCAGTATGGTATTGGCATTAAAAACAGACACATAGATCAATAGAACAGAAAAGAGAGCCCAGAAATAACCACCCATATATATGATTAATTAATTTATGACTAAGGAGCCAGGAATATACAATAGGGAAAAGACAGTCTCTTCAATAAATGGTGTTGAGAAAACTGGACAGCCACATGCAAAAGAATGAAACTGTGGACCACTATCTTACACCCTACACAAAGTTAATTCAAAACAGATTAAAGACTTGAATATAAGACTTGAAACCATAAAACTCCTAGAAGAAAACATAGGCATTAAGCTCCTTGACATAGGCCTTCATAATGACTTTTTGAACTTGATACCAAAAGTAAAAGCAACAAAAGCCAAAATAAAGTGGAACTACATCAAACTAAAAAGCTTCTGTGGGGCTTCCTTGGTGACGCAGTGGTTGAAAGTCCACCTGCCGATGCAGGAGACATGGGTTCGTGCCCTGGTCCGGGAAGATCCCACATGCAGCGGAGCGGCTGGGCCCGTGAGCCATGGCCGCTGAGTCTGTGTGTCCAGAGCCTGTGCTCTGCAATGGGAGAGGCCACAGCAGTGAGAGGCCCGCATACTGCAAAAAATAAATAAATAAATAAAAAGCTTCTGTGTAGTAGAGGAAAAATTACCAAAATAAAAAGGCAACCTACTACAAGGGAGAAAACCTTTGCTAATTATATATCTGATAAGGGGTTAACATCTAAAATATATAAAGAACTCATATAACTCAATAGCAAAAAAAAAAAAAAAAAAAAAAACCAGTTAAAAATGGACAGAAGATCTGAATAGACATTTTTCCAAAGAAGATACACAGATGGCTAACAGGTACACGAAAAGATGCTCAACATCACTATTCATCAGGGAACTACAAATCAAAACCACAATAAGATATTGTCTCACAGCTGTTAGAATGGCTATTTTTTTAAAAAATGAAGAAATTACAAGTGTTGGTGAGGATGGAGGATGTAGAGAAAAGGGACCCCCTGAGCACTATTGGTGGGGGTATAAATCAGTTCAGTCTCTGGAAAATGGTATGGAGGTTTCTCAAAAAACTAAAAATAGAACTACCTTGTGATCCAGTAATTCCACTTCTGGGAATATATCTGAAGGAAACAAAAATGCTATGTCAAAAAGATATATGCACCCCAGTGTTCATTGCAGTGTTATTTACAATAGCCAAAATTATGGAAACAATCTAAGTGTTCATAAGTGGATGAATGGATAAAGATGTGGTATATATATATAATGGAATATTACTCAGCCATAAAAAGGAATGAAATCTTGCCACTTGTGACAACATGGATGGACATCGAGAGCATTTATGCCAAATGGAATAAGTCACAGAAAGACAAATACTATATCATCTCTCTTACATGTGGAATATTAAAAAAAAATTACGCTCATAGAAACAGAGAACAGGTTGGTGGTTGCCAGGCATGGGATGGGGGTGGGGTGGGAGGAATGGGTGAAGGGGATCAAAAGGTTAAAAAACTTCTTTAAAGCAACTGGATAAAAATGATCTATAGGAGAACATTAATTTGAATGACATTGGATTTTTGTTTTGAAACTATGGAGGCCACAAAGAAATGTCATAATATTGTTAAAGTGGTGAAAATAAAAGAACTGTTAACCAGGAATTCTATATTCAGTGAGACTGTTCTTCAGAAACGAAGGGGAAATAGAGACATTCTAAGATGGAAGAACACTAATAAAAATGCCACTAGCAAAATTTTCCTTAAAGAATGGCTAAAAGTTTCTTCAAACAGAAAGGAAATTATGGAAGAAGGAATCTTGGAGCATTAGGATGGAAGAAAGAAGAGTGGAACAAACAGATAGGTGGGTAAGTAAAATAGACTAACCTTCTTGTGAGTTTTATAAATCATATGTAATGATTGAAGCACAAATTATAACACTGTACTAAAGACATGATATTTTAAAGTGGGCTAGGTAAAGTAAATTAAATAAAAGTAAGGTTTGCACACTTCAGTTTAAGTGGCATAACATTGATACCAGCAGACTAAGATATCTATATACCTGTATCTATATCTGCATCTATACCTATACTATGAACACGTAGAGCAACCACAACAAACTATACACAGAAATATATGTAAAAACACAATAATGAGTCAAGATGGAATCCTAAAAAAATTCTCGAGCAACCCACAGGAAGGTAAGAAAAGAGAAACAGGAATGAAAGTCATAGAGCAAATAAGCACATGTGAAAAACATTCAGTATTATTAGCCATTGGGGAAACGCAAATGGAAACTGCAATGTGATATCACTACATATCTAGAAGAATGCTTAAAATAAAAAATAGTGACAACACCAAATGATGCAGAGAAACGAGATCATTCACACATTGTTGATGTATGAACTCTGAAAACAGTTCTGCAGCTTTTAAAAATAAAACTCAACATGTAATTAGGATATGGCCCAACAATTGCACCCTTGGACATTTATCCCAGGGAAATGAAAATTTATGTTCACACAAAAATCTGTACTGAATGTTCGTAGCAATTTTATTTTTAATAGCCCAAAGTGGGAGACAACCACGGTGTTTTTAAATGGCTGAATGATTAAACAAACCATGACACATCCCCATCATAGAATAGGATACTGCTTGACAATAAAAAGAAACAAACTCTTGACACATGAAACAACTTGGAAAAATCTAAAGGGAATTTTGCTGAGTGACAAAAAACAGTCCCAAAAGGTTACAGGGAGACAAGGAATGATGTGGGAGGGGTTATAAATGGCCAACATAAGGGATGCTTGTGGTGATAGAACTATTTAGCATATTGACAGTGCTGGTAGATACATGAACCTACACATGTGATAAAATTTCATAGAAATAAACACACGCACACATGCACACACACACACACACACACACAACTGGGGAAATCTAAGATCGGTAATTGTATCAATGTGAATATCCTGGTTGTGATAACTGTACCATAGTTTTGATGTTACCACTGGGGGAAGCTGAGTAAAGAGGGGATATATCTGTATTATTTTTTTCAAGTCCATATGAATCTACAATTATCTCAAAATAAAAATGTTAACAACAAAAAAAGAACTGTTGCTGTGTTGCAAGATGCAGAGCTGATCTCATTCATTTTCCAACATTTCTGTGAGCACATTCAGACCTGGAGTCAAAATCTGTATCTAAAAACTTAGAAAAGTCAATCAAATTAGAATAAATTATGAATTGCCTTTGAAATGAGCCTCAACTATGACCTGTGATAGGACTCAGGCTTTGCAATAAGTTAAATAGTTTTTCCTGTGCTGCTGGGAGATTGGAAAGCTTTTTCTCTTTTGACTTCTCGCAAGTCAATTCAGTTGTTCCTCCTTCAGAACTCCTGAGATAGGACTCTTTCTGAGAAGCAAATTGTGCATTATCTGTCATCTCAAGATATCTTGGTTTGGACAAATTACAGGAAGAGTCCCCTTTCCTTTTGAATGCTGGAAGCCACTTGAGGGGGAGCAGGAGGCATAAAGAAACGATTTCCTACCAAATTCTTACTAAAGAAATGGCTTTTCCATCCTATGTGCCTATTGAAGGCAGTAGCAGTATTTCAGTTTGGAAACCACTGTAGCTCAATGGAGCCGAGAATTGAAAGCAGTTCATGGATTCATCTAAGGGAATGGATTGAGGCAGACCCAATCATTTGTGGCACATAGATGCTGTATTTCACCTGCACTTTACAGCAAATGCTACTCGATTATCTCACATACTTAAAAAGAATTGTACACATTTTGCTCCATCTCTTCTCTTGCCATATGACTTCTCTCATAAAATAAACCTTTCTGAGGGTGTGAGCTGGTGATGGGAGGGAGGTGAGTGAGTGGACAGTAACAGAAAAATCAAGAACTCAATGTTACATGATTTTATTTGTTCGACTTAGGCATTATTTAGATCTGCCAGAAGCTAGAAGGAAGCAGTTTTAGTATTTATTGAGTACCTACCATGTGCTACGTGTTGTGCTATTTGTTAAGAGGACAAGAAGCCAAATCACAAATCTTTAAGTGAGGTGATTTACAGATTACAAAGTGTTTTCAACTGCATCATCTCACCTGGTTCTCAAAAACTCCCTGTCAGGTAGGAATTATTACTTGTCATCATTTTATGAGAGACAACAGTATCTCGGACAGGTTAAGAGAATGCCCCATATTAAGGCTGTCGTCAAGAACGGAGCTTGATCTGTATGTAACTTGCAATCTGATTTCAACCCCTACCGTCTTTCTCCCTTAGTACATGACAGGATCCTAGTTTCCAAGGACATGTCAAACACATATTAATATGTACAAGCTTTCTCTCTCTTACTCCTCCCCACCCCACCCCACCTCTCTCTCTCTCTCTCTCTCTCTCTCTCTCTCTCTCTTTCTCTCTCTCTCTCTCTCTCTCTCTCTCTCTCTCACACACACACACACACACACACACACACACACACACACACACACAGAGATGACATAGATCTAGATAACAGGGAAGTCTTACCTCAGAATGGTCATGCTTTCTATGTGGTCACTTTGGGGCCCCAAAACACGTTTGTTTCTGTGTAAGTTGTCACATTGCTTACACATGTGATTACCAAGGCCTGTGTAGGTGGTTGAGTAGGTTTTGCCAATGTATTCCAAACAGCCGAAGAGATTTTTAAAACTCTTTTACAATTTGAGATTTTGTCAATCTTTACGTTCAAATAATTGTATTTTACAGAATAAATTCACCTTTACCTGGGAAACATTAAATCATACAAATCAGCAAAAGAGATAACAAAACACCCCACCATACACAAAACAAAACTAAAACAACTAAGTAAATCTACTTCATAGTTAAAAAGAGCTTAATCTTGGTGAAGAGATTTCCAGACTTTACTCTCCTTCCTTCTTTCCTTCCTCCCTCTCTCCTCCCTCCCTCCCTTCCATCCTTCCCATCTGCAAAAAGTGACATAAACAACTACATAATTTCATAATCCTTATTTAATAATATATTTTGGACACCTTATAGGTGTACAATAGTTCATTGAATAAGTCTATTATTGGACATTTTGATTGTTTTGAATTTTTCCCATTAATAATGGTGTGGGTTAAAAAGGAGTAATTTGTTTCATGGTTAATATAAAAAGTATTCTGGGGAAGGAAAGTACTTTTGCTTGGGATAATATTTTGTCAAGTCATCCAGGTTGGAAAATGAAATCCTACCCTCTATAAGCAGGAAGTGGTCTGGGAAAACTGTTCAGGTCTCAAGGAGGATGTATTCTCCAATTCCCACTTCAGATTTGGCCAAGGAGAACACACGGAGGGCAGAGACAGGAGCCCCAGAATGATGGAGAAAAGAGCTACTTCCAAAGGGCAGAATCAGGGTGTAATCAAGAACTCCTCACTTCACCCCATCCCTCCCCAGACATCACAATGTCTACCCAGTTGGAATTCAGAATTGCCATGAACTAGTGATTCTTTGTTTCCCATTCTTCAACATTCTGAATGGGAGTATTTATTGAACCTGTCCCTGCTGTATGATGGATGCAAATGGGAAGCAAATAATTTGTCATTGATGCTCTGGATCAAGAGGAGATAGGAATGAAAGAGAGACTATTGTCGCTACCCGGGGTTTGATTTGGCTTCAGTGACTGGATATTACTTTATGTTTTCTCCCTTGGGGAGGAAGTTGTTCTGTTATTTTTTGTTTGTTTTCTGGGTTTTTTGTTTATTGGTTGGTTGTTGCAGAAGAGGAATTAGTTGAATACTTGATGACCAGAAAAGCAGATTGTGGTAGACTCCAGTGCTCACTCACACTTGGTTCTCTTTTCTTCCTGAACACTTAGGAGGACCTGTTTTTTCAACCCCCTTGCAGTTATGTAGGGTTACTCATTTAGCTCTAGCCAGGGGGTTTTGGGTAGAAGTGAAGTGTTTCACTTATGGTCAAAGAATTTTAAAGCAAGTATCAATTTTCCATGCTGTATTGTCTCCTGCTGTAGTGAATCAGGAAGATACGCAATGATTTTTTAAATTTTTAGACATGCAATGATATTTTTTGATGTGGTATCAAAAGATCATAGAGACTTTGTTAATCTGGGCTAACTACTGAATTAAACTGTTAATTTTTTGGAGGTGTCTGTAAGTGCAGTTTGTTTATTTTGGAAAAGCCATCCCCCATATTACAGATTTTAAGAGTCCCTGAAAGCTCACACTTATGTACATTTGCTGCATGATGGATACTGTTCCCTTAGCACCTGAGATCCTGGGCTCACAATGAATAGGTGGTGGGAGAGGCCAGGCTCCCAAGCACTGGGTGATGGCTCGGTGGGGTGTGGCCACAGGCCAGCCTGTCACCTTGAGCGACTTTGTGGAGCCAAACCCCTCACCAGTGCTTGTTGTATATGTGTAATTAATGAGGAACCTCCCCTCCTTTTATTATATTAAGTCATTGAGATTTGTTTCTGTAGCATACTTTGATCTATCCTGATTAAAACACATAAAGCATTACTGAACTTTTATAATGCAATTATTTCTTTCAAGTTTTCGATTTATATTTTAATTTTGTTTACGATGAAGTCACTAGAATTGCAAAGATTTTCTAACTTTTAGCCTAAAATCTCCTACCCTTCAACATATGACCACAGAAGATTGGACAGATTAAAAGTCTGAGATCTGGAGTTTGACTTTTGTCTCTTTTGTTTATTATATGTGTAAATTTTGCATGGCACTAAGGCACAAAGTTAGTCATTGCAGCAGTGTTTATAATACTGAAAAGTTAACCAGCAAAAGTGACTATCAATAACAAAATGGGTTAAATGCATTAGAGTGTAGTTATATGATAGAATAATATTCAGCCATTAAAACTATGTGGTTGAGCTATGTTTACTTGCATGGAAAGATATTCTAGACATACTGCTGGGTTAGAAATTAACACATTTCTAAATAATGCAGGAGTCAAGAAGAAATTTCAAGGGAAATTGTAAAATATTTCTAGCTGAATGATAATGAAAATACAGCATACTAAAACTTGTCAGGTGAAGCTAAGCTGTGCTTAAAAATTTACAGTTTTGTTTTTTTTAATCAATTTTATTTTATTATTTATTTATTATAAAATCTTTATTGGAGTTTAATTGCTTTACAATAGTGTGTTACTTTCTGCTTTATAACAAAATGATTCAGCTATACATATACATATATCCCCATATCTCCTGCCTCTTGGGTCTCCCTCCAATCCTCCCTTTCCCACCACTCTAGATGGTCACAAAGCACAGAGCTGATCTCTCTGTGCTGTGCAGCTGCTTCCCACTAGCTATCTATTTTACACTTGGTAGTGTATATATGTCCATGCCACTCTCTCACTTCGTCCAAGCTTACCCTTCCTGCCCCCTGTGTCCTCAAGTCCATTCTCTATGTCTGTGTCTTTATTCCTGTCTTGCCCCTAGGTTCTTCAGAACCATTTTTTTAGATTCCATATATATATGTTAGCATAAGGCATTTGTTTTTCTCTTTCTGACTTACTTTACTCTGTATGACAGACTCTAGGTCCATCCATCTCATTACTTCGTTTCTTTTTATGGCTGAGTACTATTCCATTGTATATATGTGCCACGTCTTCTTTATCCATTCACCTGTTGATGGACACTTAGGTTGCTTCCATGTCCTGGCTATTGTAATAGAGCTGCAGTGAACATTGCGGTACATGATTCTTTTTGAATTTTGGTTTTCTCAGGGAGTATGTCCAGTAGTGGAATTTCTGGGTTGTATGGAAGTTCTATTTTTAGTTTTTTAAGGAACCTCCATACTGTTCTCCACAGTGGCTGTATCAATTTACATTTCCACCAACAGTGCAAGAGTGTTCCCTTCTCTCCACACCCTCTCCAGCATTTATTGTTTGTAGATATTTTGATGATGGCCATTCTGACTAGTGTGAGGTGATATCTCATTGTAGTTTTGATTTGCATTTCTCTAATGATTAGTGACGTTGAGCATGCTTTCATGTGTTTGTTGGCAATCTGCATATCTTCTTTGGAGAAATGTCTATTTAGGTCTTCTGCCCATTTTTGGATTGAGATTTTTGTTTTTTGATATTGAGCTGCATGAGCTCCTTGTAAATTTTGGAGATTAATCCTTTGTCAGTTACTTCATTTGCAAATATTTTCTCCCATTCTGAGGGTTGTCTTTTCGTCTTGTTTATGTTTTCCTTTGCTGGGCAAAAGCTCTTAAGTTTCATTAGGTCCCATTTGTTTGTTTTTATTTCCATTTCTCTAGGAGGTGAGTCAAAAAGGATCTTGCTGTGATTTATGTCATAGAGTGTTTTGCCATGTCTTCCTCTAAGAGTTTTATAGTGTCTGGTGTTACATTTAGGTCTTTAATCCATTTTGAGTTTATTTTTGTGTATGGTGTTAGGGAGTGTTCTAAGTTCATTCTTTTACATGGAGCTGTCCAGTTTTCCCAGCATCACTTATTGAAGAGGCTGTCTTTTCTCCACTGTATATTCTTGCCTCCTTTATCAAAGATAAGGTGACCATATGTGCATGGGTTTATCTCTGTGTTTTCTATCCTGTTCCATTGATCTGTATTTCTGTTTTTGTGCCAGTACCATACTGTCTTGATTACTGTAGCTTTGTATTATAGTCTGAAGTCAGGGAGTCTGATTCCTCCAGCTCCGTTTTTCTTTCTCAAGATTGCTTTGGCTATTCGGGGTCTTTTGTGTTTCCATACAAATTGTGAAACTTTTTGTTCTAGTTCTGTGAAAAATGCCACTGGTTGTTTGATAGGGATTGCATTGAATCTGTAGACTGATTTGGGTAGTAGAGTCATTTTCAGAACGTTGATTCTGCCAATCCAAGAACATAGTATATCTCTCCATCTGTTTGTATCATTTTAATTTCTTTCATCAGTGTCTTATACTTTTCTGCATACACGCCTTTTGTCTCCTTAGGTAGGCTTATTCCTCAGTATTTTATTCTTTTTGTTGCAGTGGTAAGCGAGAGTCTTCCTTAATTTCTCTTTCACATTTTTCATCATTAGTGTATAGGAATGTAAGAGATTTCTGTGCATTAATTTTGTATCCTGCTACTTTACCAAATCCAATGATTAGCTCTACTAGTTTTCTGGTAGCATCTTTAGGATTCTCTATGTATAGTATCATGTCATCTGCCAACAGTGACAGCTTTATTTCTTCTTTTCTGATTGGATTCCTTTTATTTCTTTTTCTTCTCTGATTGCTGTGGCTGGAACTTCCAAAACTATGTTGAATAATAGTGGTCAGAGTGGAAAACCTTGTCTTGTTCCTGATCTTAGAGGAAATGATTTCAGTTTTTCACCATTGAGAATGATGTTTGCTGTGGGTTTGTCATATATGGCCTTTATTATGTTGAGGTAAGGTCCCTCTATGCATACTTTCTGGAGGGTTGTATCATAAATGGATGTTGAATTTTGTCAAAATTCTGCATCTATTGAGATGATCATATGGTTTTTATTCTTCAATTTGTTAATATGGTGTATCACATTGATTGATTTGCATATACTGAAGAATCCTTGCATTCCTGGGATAAACCCCACTTGATCATGGTGTATGATCCTTTTAAAGTGCTGTTGGATTCTGTTTGCTAGTGTTTTGTTGAGAATTTTTGCATCTATGTTCATCAGTGATATTGGCCTGTACTTTTCTTTTTTTTTTTGTGACATCTTTGTCTGGTTTTGGTATCAGGGTGATAGTGGCCTCCTAGAATGAGTTTGGGAGTGTTCCTCCCTCTGCTATATTTTGGACGAGTTTGAGAAGGATAGGTGTTAGCTCTTCTCTAAATGTTTGATAGAATTTGCCTGTGAAGCCATCTGGTCCTGGGCTTTTTGTTGGAAGATTTTTAATCACATTTTCAATTTCAGTGCTTGTGATTGGTCTATTTATATTTTCTATTTCTTCCTGGTTCAATCTTGGTAGTTGTGCTTTTCTAAGAATTTTGTCCACTTATTTCAGGTTCTCCATTTTATTGGCATATAGTTGCTTGTGGTAATCTCTCATGATCCTTTGTATTTCTGCAGTGTCAGTTGTTACTTCTCCTTTTTCATTTCTAACTCTTGATTTGAGCCTTCTCCCTTTTTTTCTTGGAGTCTGGTTAATGGTTTATCAGTTTTGTTTATCTTCTCAAAGAACCAGCTTTTAATTTTATTGATCTTTGCTCTCATTTCCTTCATTTCTTTTTCATTTTTTTCTGAGCTGATCTTTAAATTTCTTTCCTTCTGCTAACTTTGGGTTTTTTTTTATTCTTCTTCCTCTAATTGCTTCAGGTGTAAGGTTAGGTTGTTTACTTGAGATGATTCTTGTTTCTTGAGGTAGGATTGTATTGCTATAAACTTCCGTCTTAGAACTGCTTTTGATGCATCCCATGGGTTTTGCGTTGTCGTGTTTTCATTGTCATTTGTTTCTAGGTATTTTTTGGTTTCCTCTTTGTTTTATTCTGTTATCTCCTGGTTATTAAGTAGTTATTGTTTAACCTCCATGTGTTTGTATTTTTTACAGATTTTTTCCTGTAATTGATATGTAATCTCATAGCATTGTGCTTGGAAAAGATACTTGATACGATTTCAATTTTCTTAAATTTACCAAGGGTTGATTTGTGTCCCAATATATGATCTATCCTGGAGAATGTTCGATGCACACTTGAGAAGAAAGTGTATTCTGTTGTTTTGGGGTGGAATGTCCTGTAAATATCAATTAAGTCCATGTTGTTTAATATATCATTTAAAGCTTGTGTTTCCTTAATGATTTTCATTTTGGATGATCTGTCCATTGGTGAAAGTGGGGTGTTAAAGTCCCCTACTATGATTGTGTTACTGTCAATTTCCTCTTTTATGGCTGTTAGCATTTGCCTTATATATTGAGATGCTCTTATGTAGGGTGCATAAATATTTACAGTTTTTATATCTTCTTCTTGGATTGATCCCTTGATCATTATGTAGTGTTCTTCTTTGTCTCTTGTAAGAGCCTTTATTTTAAAGTCTATTTTGTCTGATATGAGAATTGCTACTCCAGCTTTCTTTTTTTTTTGCAGTACACTGGCCTCTCACTGTTGTGGTCTCTCCCGTTGCGGAGCACAGGCTCCAGATGCTCAGGCTCAGCAACCATGGCTCATGCCCAGCCTCTCTGTGGCATGTGGGGTCTTCCCAGACTGGGGCACGAACCCGTGTCAGCAGGAAGACTCTCAACCACTGTGCCACCAGGGAAGCCCTACTCCAGCTTTCTTTTGATTTCCATTTGCATGGAATATCTTTTCTAATCACTCACTTTCAGTCTGTGTGTGTCTCTAGGCCTGAAGTGGGTCTCTTGTAGACAGCATACATATGGGTTTAGTTTTTGTATCCATTCAGCTGGTCTGTGTCTTTTGGTTGGAATATTTAATCCATTTACATTTAAGTTAGTTAATGATATGTATATTCTTATTACCATTTTCTTAATTGTTTAGGGTTTGTTGTTGTAGGTCTTATCCTTCTCTTGTGTTTCCTCCCTAGAGTAGTTCCTTTAGCATTTGTTGTAAAGCTGGTTTGGTGGTGCTGAATTCTCTTAGCTTTTGCTTGTCTGTAAAGGTTCTAATTTCTCCATTGAATCTGAATGAGATCCATGCTGGGTAGAGTAATCTTGGTTGAAGGTTTTTCCCTTTCATTATTTAAGTATGTCCTGCCACTCATTTCTGGCTTGCAGAGTTTCTGCTGAAAGATCAGCTGTTAACCTTATGGGGATTCCCTTGTGTGTTATTTGTTGTTTTTCCCTTGCTGCTTTTAATATTTTTTCTTTGTATTTAATTTTTGATATTTTGATTAATGTGTGTCTTGGCTTGTTTCTCCTTGGATTTATAATGTATGGACTCCCTGCATTTCCTGAATTTGATTAACTATTACCTTTCCCATATTATGGAAGGTTTCAACTCTAATATCTTCAAATATTTTCTCAGACCCTTTCTTTTTCTCTTCTTTTTCTGGGACCCTTATACTTCAAATGTTGGTGCATTTAATATTGTCCCAGAGGTCTCTGAGCCTGGCCTCAATTCTTTTCACTCTTTTTTCTTTATTCTGCTCTGTGGTAGTTATTTCCACTATTTTATCTTCCAGGTCACTTATCCGTCCTTCTCCCTCAGTTATTCTGCTCTTGTTCTAGAGAATTTTTAATTTCATTTATTGTATTGTTCCTCATCATTTGTTTGCTCTTTAGTTCTTCTAGGTACTTATTAAATGTTTCTTGTATTTTCTCCATTCTATTTCCAAGATTTTGGATCATCTTTACCATTATTACTGTGAATTATTTTTCAGGTAGACTGCCTATTTCCTCTTCTTTTTTTAGGTCTGGTGGATTTTTACCTTGCTCCTTCATCTGCTGTGTGTTTCTTTGACTTCTCATTTTGCTTAGCTTACTGTATTTGGGGTCTCCTTTTCACAGACTATAGGTTTGTAGTTCCCGTTGTTTTTGGTGTCTGCCCCCAGGGCCTAAGTTTAGTTCAGTGGATTGTTTAGGCTTCCTGGTGGAGGGGAATGGTGTTTGTGTTCTGGTGGATGAGCCTGGATGTTTTCTTTCTGGGTGGCAGGACTGCGTCCAGTGGTGTGTTTTGGGGTGTCTGTGAGTTATTATGATTTTAGTCAGCCTCTCTGCTAATGGATGCAGTTGTGTTCCTGTCTTGCTAGTTGTTTGGCATAGGGTGTCCGGCACTGCAGCTTGCTGGTCATGGAGTGGACCTGGGTCTTAGTATTGAGATGGAGATCTCTGGGAGAGCTTTTGCCATTTGATATTATGTGGAGCCAGGAGGTCTCTGGTGGACCAGCGTCCTGAACTTTGCTCTCCCACCTCAGAGGCACAGTTCTGATACCCTGCTGGAGCATGAAGACCTTGTCAGTCACATAGCTCAGAAGAAAAGGGAAAAAAATAAATAAATTAAATAAAATAGTTATTAAAATAAGAAATAAAATTATTAAAAATTAAAAAGTAATAAAAATTTAAAAAGTGAAAAAGAAAGGAAGAAAGAAGAGAGCAACCAAAGCAGAAAACAAATTCACCAATAACAACAAGCACTAAAAACTATATATAAAAAAAAAAAGCAGACAGACAGAACCCTAGGACAAATGGTAAATGTAAAGCTATATAGACAAAATCACACAAATAATCATACACATATACACTCACTAAAAATGAAAGAGGAGAAAAATATGTATAAAAAGGAAGAGAGCAACCAAATCAATAAATCTACCAATGATAAATAAACTCTACATACTAAAGTAAGATAAACATAAGACCCAAAACAAATTAGATGCAGAATGCAAACCCCAAGTCTACAGCTGCTCTCACAGTCCACTGCCTGGATTTTGGGATGATTTGTTATCTATTCAGGTACTCCAGAGATGCTGGGTATATCAAGTTGATTGTGGAGATTTAATCTGCTGCTCCTGAGGCTGCAGGGAGAGATTTCCTTTTCTCTTCTTTGTTTGCACAGCTCCTGGGGTTCAGTTGTAGATTTGGCCCCGGCATCTGTTCCCTGCTCAGACTGGACAGGGGTTAAAGGAGGGGCTGATTAGGGGACTCTGGCTCACTCAGGCCAGAGGGGAGGGAGGGGTATAGAATGCAGGGTGAGTCTGCAGCACCAGAGGCTGGTGTGGCCTTGCCACAGCCTGAGGTTTGCCTGTGGTCTTCCAGGGAAGTTGTCCCTGGATCACGGAACCCTGACAGTGGTGGGCTAGGTGTGAATAGTGACCTGTGCTTGCAGACAGGCTTCTTGGTGGCTGCAGGAGCAGCCTTATCATTTCATGTCCCTCTCTGGTGTCCGTGCTGATGGCTGAGGCTCGTGCCTATCTCTGGAGCTCGTTTAGGGGGTTCTCTGAATCTCCTCTCCTTGTGCACCCCAAAACAATGGTCCCTTGTCTCTTAGGCAGTTCCAGACTTTTTCCCAGACTCTCTCCTGGATAGCTGTGGTGCACTAGCCCCCTTCAGGCTGTGTTCACGCAGCCAACCCCAGTCCTCTCCCTGGGATATGACTTCCAAAGCCCAAGCCTCAGCTCCCAGCCCCTGCCTGCACCAACAGGTGAGCAGACAAGCCTCTCAGGCTGGTGAGTGCTGGTCAGTACCGATCCTCTGTGTGGGAATCTCTCTGCTTTGCCCTCTGCACCCCTGTTGCTGTGGTCTCCTCCCTGACTCCAAAGCTCCCCCCCCCCACCAACTCTGCCAGTCTACAGTTTTAAACACTTAGAAAAAAGAAAAGTTTAGAATTGTCCAATATTCTGCTTTAAAATGCTAGAAAAATATGAACAAATTAAATGTACAATCAGATGAATGCAGAAAAGTAGAATGATAAGAGCAAAAATTAATGAAGGGAAAATAGACAACTTGGGGAAATAACAGACTAAAGTTCGTTAATTTGGAAAAAAAAAACAAGATTGATAAATCTTTACCAAAACTGATCAAAAAAATTGATGAAATAACAAATTACCAGTATCAGAAATGGAAAAAGAAATATCAATATAATTTCTAAAGTCATTAAAGAGATATTACATACAACATTGTGACAGTAAATTTTACAGTTTAGACAATAGTGACAAATTCTGTGAAAAATACAACTTATACAAGATGAAATACAAAATCTCAAGAACTTTATCTGTGAAAATTAATATGTAACTAAAATCTCGACTAGGAAATTATAGGTTCAGTTAATTTTACTGGTGAATTCTATCAAACATTAAAAAGATTCTTATATATGTATTTTTCTTTTTGGTCCTCAAACATGTTTTTAATAGCTGCTTTAAAGGTTTTGCAGTTAATTCTGACAGCTGGGTCATCTCAGGATCTGTTTCTATTGGTTGATTTTTTTCTATGAGCTATATGGGTCATATTATTTTACTTCTTTGAAAATCTAACAGTTTTTTTTTTTTATTATTATATGGTGGGCATTGAGGAAAATACATTGTAGAAAGGCTAGATTAAATTGTCTTCCTTGAAAAAGTGTTGAATTTTTATCTGGCTGCCAGTTATATTACTGGTGAACTTTCTTGACCCCATCGTCCTTGATCTTATGCTTCATTATATTTGATCTACTTTGGTTTTTCTGTAGATCTAGCCATTTTTAGGTCTCAGGGTGTAGAAAGATGTGTGTGTGTGTGCCTGCAATTTTAGATGGGGTGGTGAAGGAAGACTTCTCCGATACAATGATATTTCAGAGCACCCAAAATAAAGAAAGGAGAAAGACAAGTGGCCCTCTGCGAGAAGGAGTATTCCAGGCAGAGGAAATAGCAAGTGCTAAGGCCCCAAATAAGAGCAATCCTGTGTGGTTGGCAAAGAGTGAGGAGACAATGATGGCTGGAGTAGAGTCAGCAAGAGGAAGTGTGGTAGAAGGTGAATTCAGAGAGGAAGTAGAGGTGTTTTTGAAACATAGTAAAGATGTTAGATTTTACTGTCAGTAAGATGGAAAGTCCTTGGACAGCTTTGAACAAAAGGGTGATAAGATCTGATTTTTAAGGGTCCCTCTGGCTATTTTGGGCACAATAGATTATGAGGGAGAGTGGGGCAAAGGTGAGAAAAAAGAGACCAATTGCAACAGGTGGCTATTGCAATAAACAAGGGGGAGAGATGATGGAGGCTTAGAATTGGGAGGAGTCGGTTAGAAGAGAAGGTGAGAAGTGTAGTCAGGTTATTGATATTTTTGGATGATAAATCTGAAAAGATTTTCCCCAAAGGATTTGCTGAAGATACAATACAATGGTTGAGAGGAACGATGAATTAAGGGGTTTTGGCTCGAGCCACCATTTTCTAAGACTTTAGGGAAAGAATAAGTTTGGTGTAGGGGGAAGATCAGTATTTTGGTTTTAAATATGTTAAATTTTAGACAATTGTATGTCTAAGAGGACATTTCAAGTAGGAATTTGTATTTCCTGAAGTTCAGGAAAGAGATCAGAGTTACATCAATGAAAGATGTTGATGGTATTTAAAGGAATAGAATTGGATGAGGTAATCTAGAGAGAGAATATCAAGAACATGAGATTAGAGTACTGGTCCTTCCTTTATAGGTCAGGAAGATGAGAAGGGACCAGCAGAAGAAATTGAGATGGACTGGTCAGTGACATAGGAGGAGAAGCCACAGAGAATAATGTCCTGGGGCTCTGTGAGATAACAGAAAAATTATATATTGGTCTCTGACCCTGACACAGAGTTCCTGACACAGAGTTTCTGAAGGCTTTGTAAATTCCTAAGTGATAAGAACACTAGGAACATCTTTTGTTCTGATGAGCAATGCTGGGTGGGCTTCTGGATGTGGGCTGGTCCAAGACATAATTAGAAACTTGCAATTTTCAGCCTACCCACTGCTCAACTCTCTAGAGAGGGGAAAGGGGCTAGAAATGAGGCTAATAATTGATCACACCTACATGAGGAAGCCTACTTGAAATCCCAATAGTATGGGGTTCGGAGAGCTTCCAAGTTGGTTAACACATCCACACACTGGGAGGATGATCCACCCCGACTCCACGGGGACAAAAGCCCTTGCACTCAGGACACCCTGACACCTCACCTTGTATATCTCTTCATCTGGCTGCCCATCTGTATCCTTTATCATATCCTTTAATAAAATGGTAAATGTTAATAAATATTTCCCTGAGTTCTGTGAGCCACTCTAGAAAATTAGTCCAACTGGAGGAGGGAGTTATGGGAACCTCAAATTTATAGCTGATATGACAGAAGCACTGGAGACAACCTGAACTTGTGATTGACATCCGAAGTGGAGTTGGAGCAGTCTTGTGGGACTGAACCTTTGTCTTTTGGGATCTGATGCTACCCCCAGGTGGATAGTGTCTGAATTAAGCGGTAGGGCTGGTGTAGCGGAATTGGCATTACAGGTGTTGTGAATGTGGTAGTAGAGTGAGACTAAAAGAGAGACACAAGAGAAAGGACCATTTTCCCAATACAGGGCCACAATGTCAGAAGTCACTGAGATAATGGGTTAGAAAAGGACTGAGAATTGACCTCAGATTAGTAACCTTGAGAAGAGACTTTTCTTTGGAGCTATAGGGGAAAAGGATTGATTGATGTAAGTTTAAGAAGAAAAGGAGGAGGAAACTTTGAGACAGTGAGCACAGGAACTTCTTCTGAGATTTGCTTTAAAGAGAAGTAGAAAAATGGGGTTGGTGTCTGAAGGGGAAAATGGGAGAGATTTTTTAAAAGAATTACAGTACATTTTAGCTGATAGAAATGACCCAATAGGTTTGGAGACGAGTAATTGAAGAGTTTCTCTCCTGATGGCCTCTGTATTTCACCATGAAATGAGAAGCAAGGTCATCAATGGAGGGTAAGAGGGAAAGAGAAAGGGGATTTGGAGGGGATTGGAAAAGGTACAGATTTCTTCTCTTTGAAACACTGAAGGTTTTCATATATATGTGTGGTGAGTGTTTTTCATCAATTTGCTCAGACTTTGTAGAGAACCTTTGTTTCAGTGTTGGAATTTGAGATTGGTCTTATGAGAGATTGTATGTGACACTGATCGTTTAACACTTTAAGCATGAGAAGGTCAAAGAGGACATTCAGATAATCTGTAGGTGTTAATGTTGTTTGCTATTTCCATGGGGCGCTCATTTGGCTTTATGGTGAAGAGAGCAAGCCCTGAAAAGCTTTCTACTTTCGCACAGGGGGAAAGATTTCTACTTCTCTAGGACCTTGGTAAAGATGACTGAAGGAATTAGTTGACAAGATCATGACCCACATCCCTGACTGCTCATGGTAGAGTTACAAAACGCGGCAGTCTCTTCATGACCTGGTCCTGTACCACCTTGACAATGTGTCTTAGTTCAGGCTGCTCTAACAAAGTACCATAGCCTGAGTGGCTTGCAAACAACAGACACATTTCTCACAGTTGTGCAGGCTGGGAATCTGAGATCAGGCTGCCAGCATGGTTAGGTTCTGGTGAGGGCTGTCTCACAAGTTGCAAATGGCTGAATTCTTCTATCCTCGTGTGGGGAAGCCATCTGTCTTGCAGCTCTTATAAGGGCACTAATGGGGTTCATACACAAATCATATCAAAAAACAAGGAATACCTTAGCCCCCCTTTGGAGATATATAATGCACACTTGAACATTAAAAGTTCTGAGGAGTTCTGCTGAAAAGAAACCTATTAAATATGTTTCCAGCCAGTGTTCTCCAGACTGATTTCATGTATGTTTTAAAGCGTGACATCTATTAACATCCCATAGGGCTAGAGTGTGATGGAAATTGTTTTGGAATATGCTGGGCTGGAAGGAACCTCTCATGCTTCTGAACTCCTGCAGTACTTTATCTCTCTGGCTTAAGACAGTTTGCTCTTTCTACTTTGTGCAGATGCACATAATTAGGGCCCATCACAAAGCTGGGTATTTCTTGAAGGCAGGGCTAATGATGAAATCAGGTTTATCTTTGGTGTCCAACATTGTGTTCTACACAGAGCAAGGGCTCTCCAAATATAGGGTGAAAGTGAATGGATGCTAAGGGCATTTCGGGAGGGAGCTCAAAGCCACACCACCTTTAAGGTCACCTCCCATTCATATCTTAAAAAGTTTTTTTTTTATTGGGATATAGTTGATTTACAATGCTGTGTTCGTTTCAGGTGTACACAAAGTCAATCTGTTATACATATACCCACTCTCTTTTAGATTCTTTTCCCATATAGGCCATTATAGAGTATTGAGTTGAATTTCCTGCGCTATACAGTAGGTCCTTATTAGTTATCTATTTTATACATAGTAGTGTGTATGTGTCAATCCCAATCTCCCAATTTATCCCCCCCTTATCCTCAGTAACCTTAAGTTTATTATCTACATCTGTAACTCTATTTCTGTTTTGTAGATAAGTTCATTGGTACTCTTTTTTTTTAGATTCCACATACAAGAGATATGATATTTCTCTTTCTCTATGTTATATCATAAGGTCCCAAACAACACCCTGTAAGGTCAGCGAGGTGTTACTATCTTCATTTCGTAGAAAAGGATAGAAACTTAGTGGGGTTGAATAACTTGCTCATTATTATACAACAAATAAATTGTAGAATGCTAGAATTCAGATCTTCTTACTTCTTTCCTTTATCCTATCTACAGTGTCTCAATTCAACAACTGCTCAACACTTCTTTTTTTTTTTTTTTGCGGTATGCGGGCCTCTCACTGTTGTGGCCTCTCCCGTTGCGGAGCACAGGCTCCGGACGCACAGGCCTAGCGGCCATGGCTCACGGGCTTAGTTGCTCCGCGGCATGTGGGATCTTCCCGGACCAGGGCACGAACCCGTGTCTCCTGCATCGGCAGGCGGATTCTCAACCACTGCGCCACCAGGGAAGCCCAACACTTCTTCTTTTGATCATACCTTTCCTTCTCTTTATGGGGGAAAACGTGAAGCCAAAAAAATTGCATCCCTACCATAAAATGATCACTCCTTTCAGTGACTGAAACTGATTTTGAATAAACTCTGATCCCCCCAAAACTTGATGGGAGAAGTCAAAAGCTTAGCAAAAAGAAAATTCCATATTTGTATCTATAATTTTTATTACAGTGATGGAGAAATTTTTAGTGGCAATGGAATTTCTCAGTCCAACATTTTCCCTTGGGGAATCTATTGCTGAGGAAATTGGAGGCCCCAGAGCTCAATACAGATAACTCCTATTTCTTCAGTAACCGTCACTGACATCTTTACATTCAAAGAAGAAGGAAGATGGGAGGTTTTCAATACTTGTTCAGCTTTCTTAGATCTTGGTGATTAAATGCCCTTTTGTCAGACAATTAAGATCTTCATCCCTGGATGCAAATGTTCAAAGGTTTGATTATAAATAGCATTTATTTAATATGAACAGATCCTGATCCTTTTGTCTGTCTAGGATCACTCAATAATACTCCTCTTTCAAAATGGATTTAGCTCACAGACTGTTTTATCACCTGCCTTCATTTCGGACCAAAGTGAGAAAAAATGCTTTCGTGTATGTTTGAATTTGTTCTCTCCTAACAAGAATAGGGAAACAGAGTACAGACATCCTGACCCGCTTTCTCACTTTGCTTACAGCTCTTATGCCAGCTATAAAACGGACATTGACAACTAGAACACTAAAGTTTTTATCTTCATGTTTTATCCACTTCATGAATAAAAAAGCCTCTGATTCACTTTGCAGTGTGGAAAGTGGTCTTGAACTTGTACTTAGAGTGGGATAAAGTTTAGCCAGTGTTTGTGCCATTTATGAGAGTGGTTCATTTCACCTTGGGCTTTATGTCTTCTGTACAGCCATTATTGCTCAGACATTGGACTTCTGTTAGAGGACAACTTGCTTGTGGTCAGTCTCTGATTAAGAGCCAGCCACTTCAGCATCAGCCTCTTATCACAGCACCAATTATACAGACTCAAAGCAATGTCTGTTTAGGGCTAGTTGTTCTGGGAATGCCTTTTTGGAGGTGATACTCTGTGTTTGAACACAACTGAATGAACAGTCTTGTTTCATCTGGAGCTCTCGACCATGGAGTTTTTTTCATTCATTCACTAGTTATTTCTTAGTCTCCTAATGTGGATCCACTCCATTTTCTTCAGGATTTTTTATTTAGCTTTTTTTTTCCCTTCAAATATCTGTCATTTGGAGTTGCCTTAAATTCACATTGTGTAGTTCTGTTTACAACTAAGCATGCCTCCTTCCTCCTTTCCATCTCTGTATAGATAATCATATACATCCATCAAGTCTCAGATAAAATGTTTCTCTCTCAGTGAAGTCTCCTGTATATTCCTAAGTTTTTAATTTCTTGGTGGTTCCATTCCCACAGATCCCAGTACTCTTGTGGCCTTAGGATCCCATCCACCCTCCTCTTCCCACTATAATTCTGAAATATATTGAAGATCCTGCCATTGTTACAGCACTAGAAATGATTTATGAAATTAAAATATATTCATACCATGAATATATTAATGCTATGTAGGCTCTCTCAGGAATGCAGGAGTGGTTTGTTTGGTTTTTTTTTTTTTTTTTGCGGTACGCGGGCCTCTCACCATCGTGGCCTCTCCCGTTGGGGAGGACAGGCTCCGGACGTGCAGGCTCAGCGGCCATGGCTCACGGGCCCAGCCGCTCCGCGGCATGTGAGATCCTCCCGGACCGGGGCACGAACCCGCCTCCCATGCATCGGCAGGTGGACTCTCAACCACTGCGCCACCACGGAAGCCCCCAGGAGTGGTTTTTTTTTTTTTTTTTGCGGTATGCGGGCCTCTCACTGTTGTGGCCTCTCCCGTTGTGGAGCACAGGCTCCGGACGCGCAGGCCCAGCGGCCATGGCTCACGGGCTCAGTTGCTCCGCGGCATGTGGGATCTTCCCGGACCAGGGCACGAACCCGTGTCTCCTGCATCGGCAGGCGGATTCTCAACCACTGCGCCACCAGGGAAGCCCCCCAGGAGTGGTTTTAATTGAAAAACTGGAACTAAAAGTCTTTTAAAACAGAAATGGAAGGGAATGCCTTCTAACTAAAAAATGGTATCTACTGAATGCCTACAGTATTTATAACACGAACGGTGAAATACTTTCTAGCATTACCTTAAAAGTCAGCAATAAATCAAGAATACACTCTATTACTATTTCTATTCATATTGCCCTGGAAGTTTGTGGTAGTATACTAATATTAGGTTGAACCACATGAAATTGATGATATTCAAGTATTTTTTTTTTTTTTTGCGGTACGCAGGCCTCTCACTGTTCTCACTGTTGTGGCCTCTGCCGTTGCGGAGCACAGGCTCCGGACGCGCAGGCTCAGCGGCCATGGCTCACGGGCCTAGCCGCTCGACGGCATGTGGGATCCTCCCGGACTGGGGCACGAACCCGTGTCCGCTGCATCGGCAGGCAGACTCTTAAGCACTGAGCAACCAGGGAAGCCCCTCAAGTATTTTTGAATAACCTAACAACCTAATGTAAAAAAGAGAAAGAGAAGATATAAAATTTTAGAATATATTTATATGTCTATGAATCAATAAGAAAAAGACAACAGAAGAAGAAAAACGGGCAAAATATATCTATACACAGAAGAAGAAATCCAAATGCCTCTCTTCAAAAAGGAGAAGGAGATGGAGATGGAGAAGGAGAAGGAGATGGAGAAGGAGAAGAAAGGGAAGGGGGAGAGGGAGGGGAGGAGGAGGAGGAGAAGATTCTCAATCTCAGTAATAAAGCAAATGTAAATTAAAACAATGAGATATTATTTCCTACTTATCGAAGTGTTAAAAGTTATCAACTGGTAAGAAACGATGCATATCTAGAGAAAATAAAATCATACATTGCTAGTGGGAGTTCAAATTGATAAATCAGTTTAGAGAACAATTCGTCAAGTCCTAATAAAGTTCAAAATATGCATATTCTGTCACCCAGCAATTTCAGTTCTAGCCTGGAGAACCTCTGGGGTGAATATATGTACAAGAGATACGTGCAAACCTCTTCATTTAAACTCTGTTTGTAATAACCAAAAAGGGGGAACAAATGGACCACTGCTCAGGAAGGGAATGGTTGGATATATTGTGACTTATGCATCCAATGGCATACTACCACAGGGAGGTTTAAACTGATCACTTAGATCTACACGCATCAACACAGATGATATGGCTAAAGATTTGAAACTGTATCCTTTGAACAACAGAGAGTTCAAAGGACTTTAAATAGCACTCATGATATGCCTAAAATTTGTTTCTGGAGATGAACCATTTTGTTTTGTGGATGTTCTGTGGAAAGAACTGGGATGTTGGAGAGTGGATAGTGTTAGTCCTGGGATGTTAAGAGCATGGGTAAACCCAGAGGAAACCTACTTGTACCTACGGGAGGACTGGAATTTATAAATTGGGTTGACCAATCTTATATGAAATCAGATCTCATCGGAGAACAAGTTACTGTTGGACGTACCCGCTGTCCATTTGTTTTTGGAAATGTAAATAGAGGTTATTGAGCAGTAACTATTAACTGAGATAACTGCTGAGAAACATTATGTAAACTACAAAGGCCTGTGCACATGCCAAGGGGTTTGGTCTTATTATGCAAATAATCAGCCAGAATTTCCTTCCCAGAGAAAGCAGATCTTTGGCAAGGCCCCTTCAGCTCCTACCCAGCAGCTCCTGTAGAAAAGCACCTTAGCCCAGCAGGTTGGATTCAATTAAGGAATGTTGGCAGCTGTCTCTGGAGCCTAGCAAACAAGCTGTGTTTTTTTGTCTTTGCCAAATGCATCATTAATTGCCTGGGTAAAAGAACAAGGCCAATTTAAGTCTCCAATTCCACCAGGAAGCCTTAGGGCTTTGAGTGAGAAGTGAATGACATGGGCTTCAGTTTCAGGAGCTTGGTCCTGCTTACTACTCACCATTTCTAACCGAAGGGAAATACCCCAAATCAGATTAATTAACTTAGTCCTGGGAGAGCCTGAGGGTTGTTAATGATTCTGTTCCTTGCATGAAGAAGAAGAAGAAGAAGAAGAAGAAAAAAATCTAAAGAAGCAAGGCAGTTTCTGAAGTGTAAGGACAAGGGGAAATGAATCAGGCAATTTTTTGGTTTGTTTTTTTCTGTGCTCTGAAGCAAGAGAGTTCTGCGAGACCTTTAAAAGGCCAGTTGCCAACTTACCTGCATTTTATCCAATTTTATTTTATCCATTTTATCCAATTCCCTGTTGGGGAATTGGAGAGTTTTCCTTTTTGATTCACTGCCCTTTCCAGAAGCAGCCTATTACCTTGGGAGCACTGGGGATCACGTGGCTAAAAATGGTGCAGAGTTCTTGCAAATGACTGTCAAGATTAGAGTGTCTCTGAAGACGTCTTGGTGGAGCAGTGGGAAGGGTACTTATCAGGAGGAGAAGGGACTGTGGAGAATAGGGGTCTTGCAGCTTCACTGCTGAAAAACCTGGTCAGTTCTGGTCAGATGGCTCTGCCTAGAAGAATAAATGCCCCTAACCAGAGCCCTTTGCTTTAGAGCTAGACTCTTCCTGTAAGAGAACTAACCCACTTTCTCTATCCAGTTTTTTTTTTCAACTGCAGATTTTTATTTTATTTTTATTTATTTATTTGCCATGCTGTGCAGCATGTGGGATCTTAGTTCCCTGATCAGGGATTGAACATGTGCTCCTTGCAGTGGAAGCACAGAGTCTTAACCACGGGACCACCAGGGAAGTCCTCTCTGCAGTTCTTTATTCCACTGTCGTCCTAATAATTTAGAGCTCTGCATGCTATTCTCTGCTACAGAAAACTATGACAGAAACCAGCAAAGATCAGGATTCTTGGTGTAACATTGAATTCCCTAATCTCTTCTTTCCCAGAAAGGATAACAGATACGATTTTTGCGGCCCAAACACAGGCATCTTTAGGCTGCTGGGCCGAGTGGAATGGTGGGAAACATTTGGACCTTTTAGATATTAGGTCTCATGTTACAAAAGTTTAATCTTTTGGTCTTAAATGGTATTTACTGAGTGCTTTTACTTGAAGGTTTGACTAATTTAAGAGTGAAGAGTGCAGCTAAGCTTCCTCTGGCCAATTCTCAATTGCCAAAAGTAAAAACACAAGTAAATGATAGCTGTGAGCCATTTAATTAGTCGGAATCTGAGTATGAGACACTCACGAGCTGGTGACAAAACAGGCACAGAGACCGTTCTGGTGTGCATACCTCCGAGGGCTGTCATGAGCTGCGGGCACAGAGACCCTGAGGGCATCGTTTGGGTGTTGAGGCCTTCTTGGCTGGCAGTGTAAGTTCTCTGAAACATGTGGAGTTCCTAACGTAGGAATGGAAGATAAGGTCATAGGTGAGCATGTCTGGTCTTGTTTGGCCTGTTATGTGGGAAGATAGTTGCCAAAGATAAACTATGTGTTGCTTTCCCCAATAATAAATCTGTGAGACCCCCCTACTCCCCACAACCCCTTCTCTTATAATGAGTGCCCAATACCATTGCTCTAATCATCAGCAAAGTTTCAGGTTCCTTGGCATCAGCAGCAAATGGGGCATTTTAACAGGGCCATGGCTAGACAGAGATTAGAATTCAGGGCACCTGCTCTCATGAAGTTTTCAGTTTGTTTGGAGAGAGAGGATGAAGGAAGGGATACAGTGAAGGACGAAGAGACTGGTCATTTTGGAGTATTTACAATCTTCTGAGCACCATAGTAGGTGCACTACTACATTATCTCACTGGGCCCACAAGTGGTTATATAATAATACCCATTCTACAGATTAGGAAACGGAGGGTGAGAAAAGTGAGCAATGTGCCCAAAGTGACCCAGCTTGGACGTATGGCATGGCCAGAATTTGAAGCAGGATCTGCTATATTAAAGTCTTGTTCTTATCACTGTTCCACACTAATCTTTGCATAATTTGACTGATGATAGATCACCAATATCTTTTAGCAAATGGGTCGTGAGAAAATATCCTCGCTGGGTTCCCAGGAGGGTGCAGAGGGGTGTGGCCTGTATGGAGGTGGGCCTTGTCTGGAGAAGCCCTTTGGGAGCAGGGAAGGTGGATGCTGAGAGATGAATTTGGAGAGCCTGGCAAGAACGTGGAGGGGCAGCAGCATTTAGACCTTCTCCATAGGACTTCATTAGTTTAGAAAACCACAGGGCAGAGCCCTGTGACCTAGGGCGGCAGGAGAGGCAGAGAGACTTGTGTGGTGGAAGGAAGTGGAAGGAGGAGAAGGGAAGGGGTGATGGGGAACCACGGGGGTGGGGGTGTTTAGAAGAGGAGAGAAGGGAAGTCAGGGGCGGGGAGAGAGGAAGGACAGGGGAGGGATATAAATGAAGAAGGGGAGGAGGAGGGAAGAGTGAAAACAAAAGGAAATAACAGTAACAACAGCCACAACAAACAGAAAACGAGGGAGAAAGAAGAAAGAAAGAGGGCGGAAGACCAGAGCCTGCAGTCCTTGCTGCTTCAAGCTTCAGTGGTGAGCCAGCACATCCCTGCCTGCTGGCAAGAGCAGCCTCCTTTGCCAGTGAACTTGAAGGCAGCACTTCTGTAGCTGTGTTTGTAACCCTTTGAGAGTTTTGACTCAGGGCTGAAAGGATGAATGCTATTCTGACCAGAGCTAACCTCCTTCTAGGGAAATGCTAAGTGAAGTTCAGCTTCTGTTCCAGAGGTGCCATGGCCAAGAACCTTCTCCTTTCAGGCTCAGCCCAGTGCATCTGAGTGTCCAGGCCAGCACTCACCCAGCCAGGTGCATAGCAGGTGGGCTGGACATTTCATCTGGCTGCCCAGGGCGTGATGGTGCTTACATTTGCCTAAATCCCCAGCACCAGTAGGATGCTGTGCTTGGACCTTGCTGAGTCTGCTGGATATTTGGCCTAAGTGCCAGGCTGATCCAGCTCGCTGGGTGAACGCACTGCTTGGCGGTTGCCAGTACAGGGTCCTGGCGGGGGTCCTGACAGAAACTTGTACGTTCCCCAGAGGCAGGATTTTACTTCTGGGAGACATCTGTGGTTGTTCACCCCCTTCTCTGTCAGTATTTCCTTTCACGCCAGGTCTGCTGTCCAGAGACACTGACAGCTGCTGAAGGTCCAAGCCATCCCCTTCCCTCTGGGCTGACTGTGGAGTGCGGAAACTGCCTATCTCATTAGCCTAACCTTACAGCGGAAAAAAACCAAAAACCAAAATAGAAATATAGCCTAAAACACTGTATCTTCCCTTTCTTCTCGCCTCTTCCTATCTGGGGGAAATGTGGGAAATATAGCTGGTGAGGTATGCAGAGGTTACCTTGGGAATGGGGGAGTGTAGGGCTCTAATTGTAACTAAGCATTATTCTGTAAAAATATGAGGAATTAGTGAAAGCTCATAAAGTGGGAAGTGCCAGGAATGGACTGTGGTTCAGAGTTCTGACAGCAAGTGCTATAGACATATGGGAGGAAGGAGAGAGAACAGCAGGGCAAGGGCCAGAGAAAAGGCTGTGGCTACCGTCCATGTGGCATTGGGCAGTGAGCATGGCTTGAGACATGTGATCAGGGTAAGAGGCCCTTTGAACTTTGCTCTGTCCCCTCAGCTCCCTGTTCAGGAGCTGGGGCAGAGGTTCTCACCTCTCCCTCCACCCCAGAGTGTCCAGCAAGCTATTTCTTGCTTTGTGGGTGCTGGATATTCTAGAAATAAAACCTGGGACTCTCCACGTCAGATAAAGTGTGCACTGTGTTAGTCATCTTGTTGTATAAAATGTACTCCCCCTAAAGCTTTAAACAAAAATATTTATTATTTCATAGTTTCTGCGGGTCAGGGATCTGGGAGTAGATTAGCTGAGAGGCTCTGGCTCAGAGTCTCTCATGAGGTTAAAGTCAGCCTCCACGCTGGGGGGCAGTCACCTCCAAGTTCAGCTGGAGGCAGATCTGCTTCCAAGATGGCACAGGTGGTTGTTGGCAGGAGGCCTCAGTTCCTTGCCACGTCGACCTCTCCATTGACTTCCTGAGTTCCTCATGACGGGACAGTTGGTTTCCGCAAGAGTGAGGAATGTGTGTGTGAGAGAGAAAGACAGAGAGAACATGGCAGAATATGGAGCCTTTTACAACCTAATCTTGCAAGTCACACACCACCATGTCTGCCATATTCTATGGTCATATAGACCAATCCTGGTACAGTGTGTGTGTGTGTGTGTGTGTGTGTGTGTGTGTGTGTGTGTGTAACTACAAACAGGTATGAATATCAGGGGGCAGGAATCACCTGGGGTCATTTTGAAGGCTGGCTACCTGGGGTTGGAGAGAAGCCTATCACATGGATGGCTGTCCCTTCCTCCTGGCAGGCAGCAGGCGAGGGGCTAAATACAGATGAAGTGAAGTCCACTCTGCCAAAAGGAGGCTGGCTGGGCCGGATGTAGGTGGCAGGGTCTTCTACCAGCTCCCACAGCTTTTGGGAACCTGCATAGTGTCCCTCTCACGTCTCTTTGTTGGATCTCCACACTAGGTTTCCCTATCCTTCTGTGGCCAGAGTCCTCAGATGAAACCCTCAGGGACCCAGTCCTGCCCCAGTAACCACTCTCACTGTTTCTCCTCTCCCCCATTCTCTGACATCTTTTTTTTTTTTTTTTTTTTTTTTTGCGGACCTCTCACCGTTGTGGCCTCCCCGCTGCGGAGCACAGGCTCCGGACGCGCAGGCTCAGCGGCCATGGCTCACGGGCCCAGCTGCTCCGCGGCATGTGGGATCTTCCTGGACCGGGGCACGAACCCGTGTCCCCTGCATCAGCAGGCGGACTCTCAACCACTGCGCCACCAGGGAAGCCCCTCTGACATCTTTTTTACCTTAGGAAAACTCCTGTTGTTTTGATTTTCTTCAGAACTTCTCTGTCTACTTTATCCTCTTCCTTCTCTCCTCAACCCTATTCTCCTCCATTTCTTTTGTTAGAGATCCTGAAGGCCAGTGAAACCCAGAACCCAGTCATTAATAACCAAAAAACTAGTTTATCTTTTCTCAAGGGGGCAGGAGAGTGCAATCCTCAATATCTCCCAGGAGATGAGAGGGTATAGCTACATTCAGTCCTTCAAGTGCATCAGGAAAAGGGAACTCCCTTTTGTTTCCTGATTGAAAGGGCTCACTGACTCTATTCTTCTGTGGAGGGCTAAGGGAGGCAAGGGAGAGGGAGGAGTTAGCAATACATCCAAGGAGCTGAAATTGAGAGTACCAAAGGCATAAGGAAAGTCAGGAGAAGCAGTTTGGGGAAAGAAACCAATGATTCAATTCGCATATTCTGAATGGGGCAAGTTAGCATGTGGTTGGTGATGCTGAAGATTTCTTGGGACAACGGATTTAGAGATGTGTTTAGAGGCCCTAGTGGTATAATGAGCTTGGTTAATGTTGCTCGATGCTCCAACTGTACAACTCAGCCTGAGCTCTTACTATAGTCCACCGCCCTGAAATAAGCCCACATTCTGTGCCAAGTCCTGGATCAGGTGCAGCAGTGCTTGTGTGAGGGGCTCTTGTCTCAGTGAGAGAGGCTGACTTGTATAGATGCAGGGGACACTTGACTGCAGTGGGTGCTGTGATAGGCATGTAAGTAATGTCCTCTTGGAGCTTTTGGGGGAGGGTGAGAGAATAACTGCCAGGGAAGTTTTAAAGAGGCTCTGCCATCTGAGATAATCCAGACAAATATCCAGTGGAGGGCAAGCTTAATTTCCATTACTGCTGTTGAACTAGGCTTCTCTGTGACCCATTGGTGGCCCAGAATGAAAGTCAACCCCATTATTTCCCATATATTTCTGTTTTTCCAGGAGAGCATAGGGAATGAAAACTACTGCCCAAATAGTAGACCATAGATCTACTCATAGGTGCCCACAACATCAAGTAACTCAGACTGTCAGCCTCTACGTAGACTTCCTTCTCCGATTTTGGAGCCGTTTCATCATCATTGGCTCAGAATCCCTGGCCCTTGTTGAATTACTAGCTCCTTCCATTTTCCCTGACTGCTCTCTTCTTGAATTGCCTCATCTAATCCTATCATGAAGTTTTTTTTTTTCTTTATTTGTATGCTAATGAAAGAAAATCTGTAAATGAGAATAGTTTTTTCCCCTCTGTTTTGTTTTAACAGATGATTAGTTTTCCTGTTTGGGCTTGAATAGAGAAAAGCTCAGGAAGGCTCTTGTTGAAAAATTCATTTTTTCTTTTTGCTGGTGATAAGAGCCACATTGCAAGAAATAATAAGCCCAGCTGTAGCCATTGTTCAGATCACAGCAGAGGCAGCAATACTCCTTTCCCTAACCCCTACTTTCTTTTCCTGCCCTTTGAGCAACCTTCCATGAGGCTGCTGTGATTTATACATGCTGAAATAGACTTTTAAAATTCCATAGGATTGAGCACCCTTCACCATCTAGCACAGCAAAGGACCTTTTCCCCCAGGTCTTGTCAGAAGATAGTATCCTGGGTCCCAATCTGGACCCTGCTGGTCTTTGGGGATGCTGTTGGCCATTCAGTCCCTGACATAGCCATTTTGGTCTTGGGTTCTTACTGCAGGCATCCTTTTACCAATTTTTTCCTCTTCAGCAGCTACATAGAGACATAATATGTTGCTGGCCAGTTTTCCCTGCCTGTGATAAATCACTCCAGACTCAAGGGAAAGAAAGAGTGACAACTTCAAGCAAGACCTCCAGGCTATCTCTAACAGATATTGTACTTCCTTTAAGACCCAATTCACATGACACCTCCTTTTTGAAGTCCACCTGATCACCAGCAAGTAGGTTAATATTGCCCTAAATGGGTCTGTACATCTCTTGATGAACATACTCATCACACTGTGTTGTCATTCTCTTTTAATATATGTCTATTTAGTCAAACAAGATCCACAGACTTGGAACACATTTAGAAGCAGACCTAGTATCCCCTTTTTGCTTCAACCAGAGTCCCTGACCCAGCACTTGGCTGAGGGTGTGTGCTCATTAAGTAGTTTTGGATGAACCAATGAGCTTTGAAAGACCATGAACATACACCCTTTCTACTTTTCTTTCTTTATTTTTCCTGGCCTTGGATGGAAGTTCCACATGTGTGGTGCAATCTTGCACCATTTACATTCTCTCCTGGTAGTGAAGATTCTATTTGTGAAATCTCCATGACTTCAGTGTTGACTAACCCCAACAGAAAAGGCATTTGAAGAGCTCAGAGCCTGACTATGGGCTGGGAGCCCCAGACTCCCACTGAGTAAAAAAGGTTTCAGCTGGTGTCATTGTTTGTGATAGGTTAGTGGTTCTTTGATTTTCTGATCCCTTTAAGGATACTTAACTTGTGTTACCAGAGGGGTCATTTGCAAACCACAGCAGATCAATGAACAGGGAATCTACTAGCTGTAGACCTCTTAGTTGATACTCCCCACACAGAAGATGAGCTAAGTGTTCTTGTTCTCAGGTTATGAGACAAGAATCCAATCAGCTTATTCAATGCTGACATTCTCCCCTTGGGTGTCACCTGGGCCTAGAGACAAGACTGACACTGGAGACACCTGTAGTGCTAGCACTTGGAAGGAAATGTGATTTATTTTCTCCAGTTCAGTGGCTTTGAGGTTTAGAGTACTCGTAAGACTTGTAAAGTAGTTCCTAGCTGTGGAAGTCAAACCATTTAGCTGAGAAGTTGGGTAAATAATCTTGTACAGGATCAGCCAGAATTCCCATCCAGGAAACAATCTTGTGGGCAATTTGATGGAAGGCATTACGGGTAAAAGCATGTACTTTCTCTCAGAGACTTGAATTCATATTCTGATTGGGTTACATACTGGCTGTGAGACCTTTGGCACACGACTTCACTTCTCTGAGCCTTGATTTCATTGTCTGCCAAGAATAGATAATATTAACATCTATCTCAGGATGCTATTGAAGATTCAATGAAGTACTGTATGAAACTTAGCCCTGGCACATAGTAGGCTCAAAAAAAGATGATGATGATGTTGATGATGATGATGATGATGATGATGATGTTGTTGTTGATGATGATCATGATGATGATGATGTTGATGATGATGATGTTGATGATCATGATGATGATGATGTTGATGATGATGATGATGATGATGTTGATGTTGATGATGATGATGATGATGATGATGATGTTGATGATGTTGATGATGGTGATGATGATGATGATGATGTTGATGATGTTGATGATGATGATGATGATGATGATGATGATGATAATGATGAGCTGGCCTCCAGCTTTCCCCAAGCTTGGAGCCAGTCATGCACCTGGAATCAGTTCCAGCTGGTAGACAAAACTGCAAATTTGTTATTGCCATTTCAGTGTTTACTTTTCAAATCTTTGAGAATTTTATAGAATAATACCCAATCGACATCAATGTGTTTACTTCCACAATATCACTCCATCGTCCCCAAACTCATGAAAGAGTTTTTCATGTTCATTTTACATGTGAAACAACTGAGGCTCAGAGAGGTCAAGGTGTCACACAATGTGGATGAGGCAGAGTCAGGAGTAAGTCTCAGATTTTATGAGCTCAGGTCTCCTACTTGGGCAGTTTATTGCTTTTTGTTCATAAAGTGAAGGGGAAGATGTGATGGTGATTCACTCTGTAATATAAATAACTGATATCTGCTAAAGGTGCTACACTTCCTACTAAAATCATAGGTTCCACAGTGACAAAGTTAGGAACAAAATGTTCCTTGCCTTTGGGAAACTCTTAGGCACTTACCTAACCTGTGATGCTCTAAGAAAGGTCAACTTCTGATCCACAGACAAGTGAGAAGGGGGTATGTCACAGCAGTTTGGAGAGGGTAGTTGTTAATGTAATCTTTGTGTGTATGTGTGTTTTATTTAAGTATAGTTGATTTACAATGTGTTCATTTCAGGTGTACAGCACAATGGTTCAGTTTATATATATATATAGTATATATACACACATACATATATATATAAATTGTATACATATAATTTATATATATATATTCTTTTTCAGATTCTTTTCCCTTATAGATTATTACAAATATCGAGTATAGTTCCCTGTGCTATATATTAGGTCCTTGTTGGTTATCTACTTTATATATAGTAGTGTGTACATGTTAATCCCAGTCTCCTAATTTATCCCTCCCCCACCCCTTTCCCCTTTGGTAGCCATAAATTTGTTTTCTATTTGTTTTGTAAATAAATTTGTATCTTTTTTTTCAGATTCCACATATAAGTGATATCACATGATATTTGTCTTTCTCTGTCTGGTTTATTTCACTTACTGTGATAATCTCTAGGTCCATCCATGTCACTGCAAGTGGCATTATTTCATTCTTTTTTATGGCTGAGTAATATTCTATTGTGTACATATACCACATCTTCTTTATCCATTCAGCTGTTGATGGACACTTAGCTTCCATGTTTTGGCTATTGTAAATAGTGTTGCAGTGAACGTTGGGGTGCATGTATCTTTTTGAATTATAGTTTTCTCTGGATATATGCTAGGAGTTCATGTAATCTTGGTTCATGTAATCTTGAAGACTCTGTGTGGGTCAGTTTGCTGGAGCTAAATGTTATGATTCCTAACAGAGCTGGAGTGGAGACAGGAAGAAAGATAGGTGGCAGCAGCCTGACATAGTACTAGGGTGATTTCTGTCAAGGACTTTCCCTGGGTCTCCATACTCAACATGGTCCACATGTATCCTGGGAATTCAGGCATCCTGAGTCAGAAAAGACTAAAATGAGGAGTCTTCTGGGCAGACTCAGGGAACTGTGGCTGACATATTTGTTCCAAGAAATTCCCTGCATGCCCGTAGACTATGGCTTTTCACATTATGCTTGAACACACACACACACACACACACACACACACACACATTCATGCACACACACCTATCCATATATACCAAGCTTGGCTTCCTTGGTCCCTTGTGAAGGGGCATTTCACTGTCTTTGCCATCATCACTGGATTTCTTCATTGCTTCCTTGAGTCTCTTCTTTCCAGGTCTCCCTGGTGTCTCCATCGCACAGCTCCATTTGTGACCTTGAATTTCACAGGTTGTCTCTGCTCTGGCCTTGCTGTGATTGCTCCTTCCACCCCGTGTGGCTGCTGTCCCCCTTCATCATCAGAGACCCCTGTGAGAGTCTACCTGGTTTAGGTGCTGAAGCCACTTAAGTTCTGACTTTGCTTTAAGGGGCTGCTCTCCCTCAGCACAGATCCATCTCCTGGTGGTTTCAGATCATTTGTTATTTCTCGCAAGCTAGATGGTCACAGCATGACCTCCACTATGTTCTCCACCCCCTGCTTATTAAGATGTTTCACAGGAAAGTATAAAAAGGCTGTGATGCATTTTAGTTATAAAAAATATGCTCAGCTGATCTATAATTCTGCTCCAGATGGAATTTCAACCTCCATTTCTCTTTTTGACTCTTGCTGAGGTGGGACCCTGCTCTTTACCAGCTGCCTTGGCCTATGAAGGATTACTTTCCATACATATTGAGAACCAGCTTTGTAGAAATGTGAGCACAGCTTTAGGCTGAAGATAGGACAAGTGCCAAGTGGATTGGGAAAGGAGAACACACGGAGTTTGAATTTTGGGCCAATTACTTATAAGCTGTGCAAACTTGATTAATTTAATCAGCTTTTTCAAACCTTCATTTATTAAATGGAGATAACAGTTTTTTGAAAGTTTGACAATTAAATGCGATGGTGTATGAAATGGGTCTGGGTCTTGGTAAATGCTTGATGAAAGCCCCATCTCTTTCTTTCTACTCCACATGATAATGCTTATATGTGTTTGAATAGAAATATCAATCAATGGATGATATCATGGATTAATGGGTCATTTATAAAACCCCAGCAGAACAATAAACAAGGACTCTGCTTAGACAGACCTTGAGTATTCAGATCTGCTGACACAGAAAGTTAGATAGCAGCATTCAAGTTACATATGCCTGCTTTCTATTTGGACAAAAGTCCCACCAGCTGTTTCTGGGGAGATGACAGGGCTGTACAATGGCATACGGAAGGCACCTATCATTGTATGTGAACACAAGGGATGTCCACTGAATATTAATTCCTTTTCTTTTTATTCAGAGCTGGCAGGAAATGGGATCAACTGCATATACATTAGTAAACTAACCTCAAAGCCATTGAGCTACATTGTGCCTCTGGGCACCTGTTGTGTGGATCCCCCGGCTAAGGTTGGCCAGGTATCATACAGCTGTGGTGTGAGGACAGCTCCAGCAGATGTCTCTGTGGTCCAGCCATCCTCAGCTCAGCTCGTAGGCTGCAGGATTGCCTGGGGGCTCCAGTGAGCAGAAATGCAGGCTGTGACATTCCAGCGCATTGTCTAGCTAGAGGATGTTTTCAGAGGCTGACCTGGGCACTGTCTTGGGCCTGAGGATGACAAGCATTGGAGTCTGAGTTCTCTGAAAGGACACTGAATAAAGACAGAAGGCGAAAGGAGAAGGAATTTTTTTCCAAGGAGAAAAGGAAATTTATATCTCAAGAACAGAGTGGCTAGTTGTAAGGGAACACTTGTAGATAAAGGAAAAGGTTGTACTTAATCTGGGTGAGGGTCTGGGAGCTTGGGGGAAGTTCAAACATTGAACTTGAATACTAACACATTTCACTTCCTGTGGTTACCTACATTGTTATTAGTCTTTTAATGTCACTGGAGACCCATGGTATATTTTAGTGCCTCTTCTTGGCTCCTTTTAAAGGGATAATTATAGCCATGCTTGAGTACTTCCTTTTTGTAAAAGGGAAAGTCCTTCATGTGGTTTTAGAATTTAGAGAGGTCAGAGCCAGTCACAAGATCAACTCGAATCTTAAATAGCTCTCTTCATGTAGAGCTTTCAACGATGATACATATATAGATGTGTCCCTTCTGCTTTTCTATCCCTGCACATCTTAAGTCTTCTGGTTGAAGACATATGCAGCTATTCCAAGTTGTGGATGTTGCAATGAAGACAATCTAGGCAATCATGAGATGTTTCTGGGATAAGGAACCAGAAATGTAACCACACCTATAAAAGTGGGGATTCCTCAGAGCTAATAGAAAAACTGTTGCCCCTTGTCCACACGACATCTTTATGGTGGGTCTGGGCACGTAGCTTCTGATAGAAAAATTTATCTGACCCTTTATCACTACCAACCAATCAACAACTCTTGGTGAACCTATGTCTACGAGCTGTTTTGGGGCTGGGGAAGATAGAAGGGAGGGTGAGGCCAGCTTCCCAAGCTGAAGGAGCTGCCCATCTCTTTGGCATCATGAAGTAATTAATAAATGGGTTAGCGGGTGGTTAAAAATTCGCTGAGGAGATCTAAGCTCAGGCTAAATGAGCTATAAGCATCATTGTGTGCTTGGGGGACTTGGGGATGATCTGGAAAAGTTGGAAGAGACTAAAATCAAGGCAGGACAAGAGCTAGGCTTTGAAGTACTTTTGAATTGGATGGGTGGAAAGTGAGGGTGGAAGCCTTTACAGTGAAGGTGAATTGTAATGAAAGATGCAGGAATAAGAGTGATGTGGGTGGGAAAGTGTCCAGAGTGGCCCAGCTGGTGCCACTGGGTATGGATTGTAGAGGAGTGATGTTAAGTTTACATTAGCAATGGGTAAAGGCTTTGAAGACCAGATTTAAAAAATTAAAAAAGATCCAACAGTTTATAGATACCGTGGTACCACTGTGGACATCCATGTTTTAGGAATTTACTCCTGCCATGTTCCAACCATATCCCAGAAAGGCACCATTGACCTTGTGGCCCAAACCTAAACCTGGGAGTCCTGATTTATTCCTCTCTCACTGTCTCTGACCCCTACAGTCAGTTGACCTTTGACTTCAAAAGCTGTGTCAGAAATAAAATGATAAAATCCATACTGTCTGTATCTCACTGATCTTACAACCTCGAGGAAACAGACATTAGTCAAGTGAAGTCAGAAATTGATAATTATTAACTGTGTAAGAACTATCTAGGGAAAGTGCAGGGCACTTTAGGAATAAATAACAGGGTGGCCTGGTCTAGTCCAGGGCTCAGGGAAGAACTGAAATCGGAAGAATTACAAGGATCCCGCTGTGTGGAGAGAAGGGTAGTAGGAGAGCATACTGGCTGGGGAAGGGAGTCTGTGTGAAGGCCACAGAGTGGGAGAGAGGGCCACTGTGGCCGGAGCTCAGGGACATGAAGTAACCCTTGGGTGCAACCCCTCCTCTTTTGGGATCACTCCAGTCTAGGTCAATCCTTGTGAGGACAAGGAGACCCTGTTCCCACCAGTGGAAGGGAAATTAATCACGTTACTATATACTTGGTATTTTGGAGAAGCCCAGAGCACCATTAGAATCCAAACCGCATTAATCAACAGTTTTTTTGGTATTTTTGTGTGTGTGTGTGTGTTTTTTTTTTTTTTTTTTTTTTTTTACCAATTTTGGACTTCTGTTTAGCTTCCCCTTCTCTGCTAAGTTAGAGCCCTGTGCTTACCCCAGCAGACACCCCTAGCCCCACCACCCACAAAGCTGGGCCCATCAGTATACCCTCAGCTCCGCCTGGGGTCTCATTTGGAGTATAGTGATCACCCAGTATGCTGAGATATCCTGGGAATCAGTTAGCCACAGGGAGAGCAGGAGGAAGGAGGATGGAAATGGATTTGAAGCAGGGATGTTCCTATCGGGTTGCATTGAGAGACGTGTCACTCCAAGACAGCCACAGTCTGCTTCCCTGGAGAGAGACAGCCTTGTGTTCAAAAAAAGGAGCCATGGTAGTGCCTCCCCAGGCCTTACTGACTTGTGTTCAAAAAAAGGAGCCGTGGTAGTGCCTCCCCAGGCCTTACTGACTTGTGTTCAAAAAAAGGAGCCGTGGTAGTGCCTCCCCAGGCCTTACTGACTTGTGTTCAACAAAAGGAGCCGAGGTAGTGCCTCCCCAGGCCTTACTGACTGATGACAAGTAATCCCTGTCTGGGTTCTTGATAGGAACACAAAGTGGAAGGCAACAGCTGAGCAGCCACAGGCTGAATAGCCAGGAGGAATGAAGAGTTCAGCTTGGATTAAGCGTTTCATAATTAGGACTGTGCAAGGCACACGCCTTCTTGAACTCCCCTGACCCTAATCTTTGCACTTGGCTGGGACACCCCTGCAGCACTGTTTCAGCCACCAGGTTGAACTCCTCTGAGAGCAAGATCTACTGGTGCTAAAACTGGCTTCATCACATCCTTAGACAGAGCACAGATTTGTAGGCCAACAAGCCCCTAGAGGAGCCGCTTCATCTCCGACGCATCACTCACAGCTTCCTTTTCTTCCACATTCCTAACCCTCTGAGGTCCCTACCTGCCTTGTGGTTAAACTTGTCCAGTTTCCACCCTGCTGAATTCTCTCTCTGAACCTCCCAAACTCCCAGTGAAGGATGGATGAGGGTGAAGAGCTGCTACTGAGCATGCACCCTGGGAGTGTCCAGGGCATGGACAGCCTAAGTCCTTACAGAAGTGCATCCAGTCATCATTTTTCATTCTCACAGATGCCAAGGCTCAAGGAACCCATAGGCACCAAAGAATCTCCCTGTATCTTTAGATTTGGAAATAATATTAAATCTCTGTCCTTGGCCACAGGCAATGGATTCCAGAATTCAGCTCCTTGGTGATTCTCCATATCATTTAGCTGAGTAGGAAACACTAAGTACAAGGAACTTTCTGATAGATATTTATGGCATTATGTGATATTTATTTTGAAGATAAAAATTGTCTTGTCTTCAATGCACAGATTTCTGATGCACTGGAGTAGAATCTGATAAAGGAAGGCAGGGGATGCTCCCTGATGCAGGAGGAAGGGATAGATATGCGTTGAATGTATAATAGGAACCCAGCTCAGAATTAGGCATATTACATAGATTTGTCAATGCTTCTCACAACTCTGTGGGCTAGAGGATAATGTCCCAGTTTTATAACCGGTCACCCCACTTCCTTATTAAGCAGTAGAGCTAGAATTTGAAAGCAAATCTGTGAAACCAAGCCCATGGTTGTTTCACTACATCAAATTGCCTTGTATTTATTTACGTATGCACAGAGGCAATGAAATCAGAAAATATATTTCATAGGTGCTGTCTCCTGGAGTAAAAAAATAACACCCAAACGTAACACTCTTCAAGTCCCGAGCTCTTGTCATCATTTATAAGCACTCCTCAATGATAGTCGGTTGCACCTGTCACCCTTCTACCTTGAGGAGGGTGAAGACGACAATTTCTATGAAAGCTTTACGGGCTGAGATCAGAGAGGCAGTCAGTGTAGAGTTCAAACTCCAGTCCCCAAGGTCCCTTTTATTCCACGTGCCAATAAATTCAGCAGCCCTACTCTGCAGTCATGCTGCTTTATTCTCAACAGCTTAGAATAGCTCACATGGCCCCATGTGTCCTTTAGTCTGTATTTTGTTTCTCCTCTATGAGCTGGCTCTGTGATTGGCACTGGAGATGTAGAGAGATGGTGCTCAAGTAGCAGAAATACAGATGCAACTGAGTCAGTACAGAGCAGTGTGGTGTGTGTCTCAGAGCTGGACACACAGAGGAGGGAATCACCAGCTTCACTTGGGGCAGAAGCTCCTTGAGGATGGGTCAAGTTCCATGAGACAAAACACGCGTCCATAGGAGTCCTTGGGAATGACAGGTGGGACCCATCTTTCAGGGCCTTCCTTGCGTGTCAGGTTAGGGAGTGTGTAATTTATCCTTTCATCATGTAGAGCCACTGAAGGTCTGGCTTGGTCCCAGACTCTTTGCAGTCCTGTATCGTCACATCTGAGCCTTCCTTGCAGGTTCAGCCACGCTCCCATCTCTGATGAAAGGAGGACTGGTGTTGCAGTGAAGCAGGAGATTCTCAGAACACCCTTGCTGCTAGTCTAATCTGACCTGGTGTCCCCATTACTATAATCAGGCTTCTTCCCTTGCTGTGATGCTCCTGTTCTGATCTGCTTGATCTGGGAAGGGCTCTCCATTCTCAGGGACTAGAGGACCCTAAGCACTAGCTCAGCGACTGATCTTGTCATTGTTTCCTCTCTGGATCTGAGTATCATTCAACCTGAAATCCTGGGCTCTGCCTGACTTTGGGGGTACCCCCTTACTGTATCTTGGAACCCCCCCACTTCCAATCTTCCTGGCTAGCTCCTTGCCTGAACCAAATGTGAGGGGGAATGAGGGCTATTCCCAATCTTAGTATCTAGGTTCAACTCCTGCAGGTGGTGGGCTCCCCAGTTCTCTACCTGTCCCAGAGGTAGGCAGATATTCTGAGCTTGAACATTTACTTTTTAGCTTTATTCAGATGCTACTGTGAAAAGCAGCTCTCGTTCTCCGACCTCTTGTAAGTCATTCGGCAGGACAGTTCAAAGCTTAATGTGGTTTTCAGAGGTAATAATTCTTGCTAAGTCTCTTCTGATTAATTACCATTGTGGATTTTTATATTCCTTGGGGGAGATTCTGCCAGGAATTTTACTTAATGTTAATATTCCAGTGCCATTTGGAATATCTTGGCCATTTGGAATATGTCTTCAAGAATATTTTTTTTCTTGAAAGTTATATATGTGACATGACTTCTGAGACTCTAAATATCTGAGACTTTTTCTGTGGCATTCACATTTGAAAGTCAATCTGGGTATAAATTTTAGGCTTTCAATACTTAAAATTTTATAGGTATTGTCACCCTGTCTTTTGGTATTAGAGTTATAGGTGAGTCTGATTTTGGTTACTCTGTGGAGAAGCAGATTATTTCTAATTCGTTCATTATTTATTAGATGTATATCCATTGCATGATATCAGGTGGAATTATATGAAATGGGTATGCTTTCTTTTATAGTCCAAAATAGTTGAAAGCAGTTATTCCATATGGTTAAAATTAATATATACCATACAATGATCTGTGCTAGCACAGAGAATCAATATCAAACAGTCCCTGCCCTCCAGGTACATAAAGCCTGGTGGGGAAGCAGACAGATAAGCAGTTAATACAATAGAGTGTGACAGGAGCTATAGTAAAGGTAAAAACAGAGCAGTGGAGAAAGGAAACGTGGCAGAATTGGGACACCAGAGAAGGTGAATTTGTATGCTTTTCTTACATCCTTTTCTTATATCCTATTACAACTCTCTCTTTATGTCTGAACTGCACATCCGTGCATGTGTTTTCTTTATTCTTGATAGTTGAGGGAGACGAAGGACGGGGAAAGAGAGGACTATAGCATTCAGGCTGCTTCAAAAGCAGATTCCTTGCAGTCAGAAAGCTACCCTTTCCAGTTATATTGCCCTTGCATTCTTTTTATTATTATTAATTTTAATTAAAATTTTTTTTTACTATGGTAAGGACATTTAACATGAGATTAATCCTCTAAATTTTAAGTGTACAATACATTGCTCTTAACTACAGGCACAATGTTGTACAGTGGATCCCTCTAACTTACTCGTCTTGCACAGCTGAAACTTTACACCTTTTGAACAGCAGCTCCCCATTTCCCCCTTCCCTTAGCCCCTGGCAACTGCCACCCTGTTCTCTGCCTTTATGAGTTTGATGCTCAGATATCTCATGGAATATGGAATCATATAGTTTGTCTAGTTTGACTAGTTTCTTTCACTTAGTATAATGTCCTTTAGGTTCATCTACATTGCTTCATATGACAGGACTTTTTTCTTTTTCTAGGGCTGAATAATATTCCATTGTATGTACCTATCACATTCTCTTTATCCATTCTTAGGTCAATGGATATTTAGGTTGTATCCATGTCTTGGTTAGTGTGAGTAATGCTGCAGTGAACACATGAGTGGAGACAACTCTTCAAGATCCTGATTTCAGTTGTTTTGAATATACACACAGAAGTAGTATGGTTGTATCATATGGTAATTTGATGTTTAATTTTTGTAGGCGGGAGCCACCATACTGTTTTCCGTAGCTGCTGTGCCACTTTGAATTCCCATCCACAGTGAACAAGGATTCTAGTTTCTTCACATCCTCACCAGCACTTGTTATTATTATTTTTTTGGACAATGTCCATCCTAACAGATGTGAGGTGATATCTCATTGTGGTTTTGATTTGCATTTCTCTGATGACTAGTGATGCTGAGAATCTTTTCCTATACCTGTTGACCTTTTGTATGTCTTTTATGTAGAAATGTTTATTCAAGTCCCTTGCCCATGGGCAGCCTGTGTTGGAAGGAAGAGAGGTCATCTTACCTGTCACCAGGGAAGCAGAGCCCAGGTGGGCCACAGAGTACCTTTTTTAGTCTAGTCCTCTCAGTTTTGTATTTAGTAAATATTACTCTCATCATGTGAAAATTGCTTGATTCTTATAACGTATTCTCTGTCGTTTTTTGAGTTTGCATGTTTTTCTGAGCTTCTTCACAGACATTTTGATGGGACATTGGGGAAAGCTGATTCAGAGGCTCCTTGCCTGATGCCACTTTAAACCAGAGACAATAGATGTTAGGTTAAAGCAAGCCCAAGTTTTATGCACCTCTTTGAACACTGGATAATGGATTTTGAGCTACCCATTCTAGGGCCACCTAAAGAGTTTGATTACAGCTTCCCACTTCAGTTCTGCTTACTTTTGGCTTTCTCATTTTCCCCCCAATATACCTGAGTTCTCTGATTCCAGCAAGCCTACATAGGTGATGACAACATTATTTTTCTTTTTTTCCTGAACACAGACCCTCTCTAATCTTTCCAAGACTTATCATCTCTGCCTTCTTCTTTTTTCCCCCAGACACCTGCTGTATTATTAGGGGGGAAAATATTTAATCCTAAATAACTAATATTTACTTATTTGTGGGGCATATGACTTTATCCTAACTGCTTGATAGGATCTCTCAGGTTTTGGTATTATTTTTTCTGTAGATTATAAAATTTTTGACAAGCAGGAATGTTATTGGCGGGCAGCCTCCTCATTAAGTGAGGAGGAATACAGTTATGTATTCACACCATCAAGGTGGAAGCCTGGCAGCCCTCCTTGTCTTTATTCTGGAGGAACTGGCAGGACAGAGGTGTATATAATTGCTTTAGGTTCTCACAGCCAAATCTCTCATCTCCATGACTTCCTGATGGCTGGTGATGTGTACCTGCCAACCAGGCAGCATCAACAGATGCATCCAGGCTGGGTGCCAGAGCCAAGGCCCTGAGAACTTGTAAACTAGCAGCATCTCTCTGTATGATGTGTTTGAAATAGTTTGGAATAGGAAATAGGGAAAAATGAGAAAATCTGTTTTAAAAGATTTTTGAAAGCTTCATGAAATGATATTTTTGTGTCCATTATATTAAATATCTTCTATATACTAACTCCCAAATTTCTATCTCCAATCTAGACCTCTCATTTTAACTCCAGACTTGTATGTATATCCAACTCCTTGTTTGAAAATTCCACCTAAATATTCAAAACTAAATTTATAATCTCCCCATCCCACCCACAGATTTCTTCATCTACTTCCTTTACTATCTTAGTGAGAGCAGCCCATCTCTCTTCTTGCTCACTGTAAATTCATTGTAATCATCTTGACTCTATTCCCTTACACTACATTTAAAACATCAGGAAATATCGAGTCTACCTTGAAAATATATATTCCTAATACAACTGCATCTCACCCCCTCTACTTCAACAACCCTGGTCTGAGCCACCCACCGTCGTTTGCCTAGACTACTGCAAAAGTCTCCTAACTTTACCTTTGCTTCGGCTATTTTCTACCTAGCAACTAGATCAAGACTTTTAAAATTAAAGCCATTGCATGAGACCTTTGTTCAAAATCCTCCAATGTCTTTCATCTCACTCATGGCCTAAATCTCTACAAGGTTTTACGTAATCTGGTCTCCTATTACCTTTCCATCTAGTCCCTACCTCACTCTCTTTGCTCCATCTATCCTGGCCTCCATGATTTCTCAAACATTCAAAGCATATTTCCTTCTTAAGGTCTTTTTGCTGGATGTTTTCTGAGATCATATTTACCCAGATATCTACATGGCTGATTTCTTCATCTCCTTACAAGTTTTGCTCAACTACCATCTTCACAAGGGTGCCCCTGGCCACCCTGTTTAAAATTATAACCTGTTTTCATTACTGCTCTTATTCCTCATCCACCTTCTTTGTTCTTTTAAAATTTATCCATAGTTATCTTCACTTTTAAAGTATTATATATTTATTTATTGTATCTATTGTTTATTATCTGTCCCCCATCCACTCCACTCAGTGAGGGCTCTATGAGGACAGGGATTTCTGTTTTGTTTGCTGATGTATCCCAATTATGTACCTATACTGGGTGCATAGTAGGTGCTCAACTACTGGTGTATGAATAAATATTCTGTTAAATCCCAAGAATGATTCCTCCTCAGTATCAAACGACAATTAGAACTATGGAGAGTACATTTCTGAGAAGTTTGGAGTCCCAGATTTAATTAGTCTAAGTTAAAGCTTGAACATGCTGCCCTTGTCAGCCCTAGGTTTGCAAAAAGCCATCAGAATGAAGGAATATAAATAAAATTCATCACCAGTCACACACTCTATTTTTTTCTTTTCTTTTTGTAGCAAGCCTTTCTTAATGAGTAAGCAATATATTGATTTGCATTGTGGTATAGAGTTCCATATGTATGTAGCATAAAGAAGGGATGTATAAAATTATAAGTTTTTTACATTTTATGTGAAAAGGTAATCTATTAACTAAAAGTAAAAAGTGAAAAATGAAGGATATAAATTATAATTTCTTTAGAGAAAACTAAAAGTTAATGTAAAACTATATCTGAAAAGCTAATAAGGAAATTTAAATGGAATTCTTTAAAATATTTAAGTAATCTGAAGTAAAAACAAAAGAGGAAAAATAGAATAAAAAAACAGGAAGATGTGGAAAACAAAAAATAAACTGATAGATTCACACTCAAACATATCATTGCTAGTGATAAAGGGAAAATTTACTATTTATATGGGTCAATTCTTCAGGAAAGTATAATAATCATAAACATGTAGGCAACTAATAACAGAACCTCAAAATATATGACACAAAAATTCAAAAATCATAGTTGGAGATTTTTAAACTCTTATTCCAACAACAGAATTGCTCTCTTTTCCTATTCAATATTATACTGAAAGTCCTAAGCATTGTAATAAGGCAAGAAAGATTTAAAAAAATGGATAAGATTGAAAATGAAAAAGTTACACTGTCTTTATTTGCAGACTGCATGGTTATGTACATCAAAAACACTAAGGTATGTATAAATAGGTTAGAAAGAATAAGGGAATTTATCGAAGTTGAAGATACAAAAAATCAATTATATTTCTATACACTGGGTATGAACAGTTAAAAAAAATGAAACAAAAAACTCAATTTATAATAGCACCTTGGAAGTAAATTAAATAAAACATGTTCAAGACTTGTACACTGAAAATATCAAAATATTACAAAATAAATTTAAAGTATAAATAAAAGGAATAGTATATTGTGTTTATTGATTTAAAATATCAATATGGATGGTTAAGATGGCAATTCATTCCAACTCAATGTGTGTATTCAATTCAATTTTAATTGAAAGCCTAGCAGCTTTTGCAGAAATTGACAAGCTTATTTTAAAATTTTTTGTGGAGAACAGAGTACCTAGAATAGGTTAAACAATTTTGAAAGGCAAGAAATAGATTAGAGGACTTAAAAATACCTTATATAATGACTTACTCTAAAGGTACAGTATTCCCAGTATGGTGACAGGGTAAAAATAGACATATTGATTAATGGAACTGAATAGAGAGAACAGAAATAAACATATACAGCCAATTGACTTATAACTAAAGTGTCAAAGTAATTTAATAGGGAAAAGATACTCTTTTCAACAAAAGTCCTGGATTACCTGTATGGGAAAAAACCCAAACCTTGATTCTTAACTTACATCATGTAAAAAATTAACTTGAAATAAATCATAGACCTAAATATATGAACCCGAACTCTAAAACTTCTCAAAAAAATAGGAGAAAAAATTCTGTGACTTTGAGACAGGTTAAGGCATGAGGCATAAAAATGGTAAAATTGACTTTATCAAAATACATACTTTTCCTCTTTGAAAGACACAGTTAAGAAAATGAAAAGGTAAGCCATACATTTAGAGAAAATAGTTGCCAAACATATTCTAGCTTTATATCCAGAAGACAAAAAACCCTCTTCCATTCAATGATCAAAAGGCAAAAAAAGGGCAGGGAAAGGAACTGAATAGAAGCTGTAGAAAAGAAGATATACCCATGGCCATTAAGTACATGAAAAGAGGGTCATCTTCACTAATCATCAAGGAGATGCAAATTAAAATCACAAGGTGATACCACTCTGAACCCACTATAATAGCAGAAATGAAAAAGACTGACCATACCAAATGTTAGCAATGATGTGGAGCAGTTGGAACTCTCATACTTTGCTGGTGGTGATGCAAAATGGTACAGCCACTACAGAAAATAGTATGGCAATCAGTAGTCTATAAAGCTAAAAATACACTTATCTTGTGCCTCAGAAATCTCACTCCTGGTTATTCACTCATTAGAAATGGAAATGTATATCCACACAAAGACTCGTGTGTGAATGTTCATAGCATTAGTCATAATAGTTAAAAATTGGAAACCCAACTATTTATCAATTTGTGAATGGATAAATAAAATGTAGAATTGTAGAATACTGCTTAACAATAAAAATACACACAATATTAATACAAAAACAAAATGGATAATTCCCTCAAACATTATGCTAAGTGTTAGAAGTCAGACACACAAAAATATACTACATTATTCCATTTATATGAACTTATAGAAAAGGAAAAATTATGTGTACAGAAATCAGACCATGGTTTCCTGGGGTCAGAGGATGGCAAAAGGGATTGCCTACTAAGGAGCAAGAGAAAACATTTTAGATGGTATATAAACAATGATATTCTTGATTGTGGTGGAAGATACCTGTCTGCAGACAATTAACAAAAATTCATCATACTACATGCTTAAAATGGGTGAATTTCATTATGTGTACAAGATACTTCAATAAAATTTAAGAAGTCATTATAGGTTCTATAAAAATATATTACAATATAATAAAAAAGAGTATAACTATAGATTCAAAGGAAAACTAAAAGTAATGAGTTTGCTTTTTCAGCAAAGAAAACATCATTGAAAACATCTCTTGGTGTTTTTGAAAAGTTTCATAGTAGAAATATTGGAAATAATGCAATAAAAGGCTAATATTGAGGCATAGATGTAAAGGAAACTTAGCTAAATAAAAAAAGTAGCTCAAAACAACCCAAAATGCAGCAGTGGAAATAAATAGATTTTGGGATCCTTAGAGTGCTGAATTGATATAGTACAAAATAAATCCAGTAACAGGAATTACCAAAAAAAAAAAAAAAAAATTATGTCTTGGAATAAAGAGAAAAAGAAAAAGAGATAAAGAGAATGATAGATATAGAAGGCAGGTACTTGAGATCCAACCTAATATTTTTGTTGTTCCAAAAGAATAAACTTGAATTCCATGAAAAGTAACAGTTATCAAAGGGAACATGGAAGTTGTCCTTGAACTAAAATGTCTGAGTCTATAATTCAGATGAACTTATTGAGTATGGATAAAATTAATGAAAGAGGCCAACTACTAGTCAGATCTGTGAAGGTTTTTCATTTTAAGGAGAAAGAAGAAACACATAATGGCAAAATAAATCAGTTTCATAAAATGAACTATAATCAGGCTTATTTTTGTCTCAAACACTTGTCTTCTCAAATATTTCTTATCTTTAACACAAAAATAAAAACTCTCCATGTTAAGTCAAATCGTTCTTCATGTCAAAAGGCAACAATAAGATATTCTCCTTTATCTCAGAAGATAGCCAACTACTGTTAAACTATGCTAAAACAAACAAATAATTCAAAGGGGTAATCCAATTTTTACAGTCTTTGGTTTTTGTATGAAAGGCCTTAAAGACAACATGAAAGAAAACAGAATATATGATCTATGTATAAGGAAACTTTTAAAAAAGCATGGCTACAAATTTGTACTAGGAAAGCTCACACTATTGTTTAACACAGATAATTTTTATTCTAAATCTACTTATTATATAGTAATAATCTAGATCCTTAGCCAGGGATATTTACAGCTATTAGGTCAAGGGAATTGAATAATCAGAAGAGACACCTACCATTTGATGTATGGGAGCTCCTGACTAAATATCAGCTCATTATAACACTCAGGAGAAAAATTATAAACTTCTGGAAATAGAGGGACAGAATGAATGGGAAAGATGTGTGCACAAAAATTCCTGTTATGCTTGTGAGAATTTGGAAGTTATTATTTCTTCTTCACTATCAAATGCAAGTTTAATTATGTATTTATAATAGTCAGACCATTAATGATTAAGAACATGATTTCTACCTTCCAAATACTACAGAATATAAAAGCAAAAGTCTATAAAACAAAAGATGAAGCATAATAGAAATGACAGAGAAACAGCATATAACATGAAACAAAATAACAAAAATAAGAATGCACATATTAGTTACAATAACAAATATGAAGGGATTAACCTGTTGTCCTACTAAAAACTCAAATTCTACAATTTGGCTAAAGTCATCATCAAACTTTGTTACTTTGAAGGCTACAATATTAAAAGAAAATATGAATAAGACTTAAATCAAATTAACAGAAAAAACTGAAGGGACCATTACATGGGAAAATGTCGATGGTTTTATATTTATTAAAGTTATAATTCATAATAAAATAACAATTTTAATTTGTATGTATCAAACATCATACCACAATATAAAGTAAATACAAAGATAATGTGATGTATATGTAATTGTAGTGATAGAAATGATCACTTCTCTGTCTTTAATCATGAAAATGATGGAATATAGAGTCTATAAACAGTAAAGTGAATAACCGCATTTCATCTTTCAGAAAGAGAATATGACTTATTTCAAACGTATATGAATCAGTTATAAACAGTTGACCATATACTAAGACACCTAAAAACTTAAAAACATAAGAGAAATCATGGGGGGATAAACTTTAAAACATAAAAATAACCATAAGTGAATAATAAAACAACATAAAAGCTAAGTATCTTCTGTTCATTAGAAACCATGTACAAATGAAATGCTACTTAAAAAGTGAGACACTGATGAAAGTAATTAAAGATGATACACACAGATGGAGAGATATACCATGTTCTTGGGTTGGAAGAATCAAAATTGGGAAAATGACTATACTACCCAAAGCAATCTACACATTCTATGCGATCCCTATCAAGCTACCACTGGCATTTTTCACAGAACTAGAACAAAAAATTTCACAATCTGTATAGGAAAACAAAAGACCCCAAATAGCCAAAGCAATCTTGAGAAAGAACAACGGAGCTGGAGGAATCAGACTCCCTGACTTTAGACTATACTACAAAGCTACAGTAATCAAGATAGTATGGTACTCGCACAAAAACAGAAATATAGATCAATGGAACAGGATAGAAAGCCCAGAGATAAACCCATCCACATATGGTCACCTTATCTTTGATAAAGGAGGCAAGACTATACAATGGAAAAAAGACAGCCTGTTCAATAGGTGGTACTAGGAAAACTAGACAGCTACATGTAAAAGAATGAAATCAGAATGCTCCCTAACACCACACACGAAAAGGAACTCAAAATGGAGTAAAGACCAAATCTAAGGCCAGACACCATAAAACTCTTAGAGGAAAAGATAGGCAGAACACTCTATGACATAAATCACAGCAAGATCCTTTTGACCCACCTCCAAGAAAAATGGAAATAAAAACAAACAAATGTGACCTAATGAAACTTAAGAGCTTTTGCACAGCAAAGGAAACCATAAACATGATGAAAAGACAAGCCTCAGAATGGGAGAAAATAATTGCAAATGAAGCAACTGACAAAGGATTAATCTCCAAAATATATAAGCAGCTCGTGCAGCTCAATATCAATAAAACAACACAATCCAAAATTGGGCAGAAGACCTAAATAGACATTTCTCCAAAGAAGATATACAGATTGCCAACCAACACATGAAAGGATGCTCAACATCACTAATAATTAGAGAAAAGCAAATCACAACTACAATGAGGTATCACCTCACACAGGTCAGAATGGCCATCATCAAAAAAACTACAAACAATAAATGCTGGAGAGGATGTGGAGAAAAGGGAATCCTCTTGCACTGTTGGTAGGAATGTAAATTGATACAACCACTATGGGGAACAGTATGGAGGTTCCTTAAAAAACTAAAACTAGAACTACCATATGACCCAGCAATTCCACTACTGGACATATACCCTGAGAAAACCATAACTCAAAAAGATTCATGCACCACAGTGTTCACTGCAGCACTATTTTCAGTAGCCAGGAGATGGAAGCAACCTAAGTGTCTATCGATAGATGAATGGATAAAGAAGATATGGCACATATATACAATGAAATATTACCCAGCCATAAAAAGAAACGAAACTGAGTTATTTGTAGTGAGTGGATGGACCTAGAGAGTGTCATACAGAGTGAATTAACAAATACCGTATGCTAACACATATATATGGAATCTAAAAAAAAAAAAAAAGGTTCTGAAGAACCTAGAGGCAAGGGAAGAATAAAGACACAGACATAGAGAATGGGCTTAAGGACATGGGGAGGGGGAAGGGTAAGCTGGGACGAAGTGAGAGAGTGGCATGGACATATATACACTACCAAATATAAAATAGATAACTAGTGAGAATTGGCTGCATAGCACAGGGAGATCAGCTCAGAGCTTTGTGACCACCTAGAGGGGTGGGATAGGGAGGGTGGGAGGGAGACATAAGAGGGAGGAGATATGGGGATATAAGTATATGTATAGCTGATTCACTTTGTTATACAGCAGAAAGTAACACAACAATGTAAAACAATTATACTCCAATAAAGATGTTAAGGGCTTCCCTGGTGGCGCAGTGGTTGGGAGTCCGCCTGCCGATGCAGGGGACGCGGGTTCGTGCCCCGGTCTGGGGGGATCCCACGTGCCGCGGAGCGGCTGGGCCCGCGGGCCGTGGCCGCTGAGCCTGCGCGTCCGGAGCCTGTGCTCCGCAAAGGGAGAGGCCACAACAGTGAGAGGCCCGCGTACCGCAAAAAAAAAAAAAAAAAAAAAGATGTTAAAAAAATAAAATAAAAATTCAAAAAAAGAAAAAGAAAAGTGAAGGGAAATGGTGATTTTCAGAGCAATAGCACTCTTGTAGTCAGAAAAGAAGAAGAGAGTTAGGTACTCTTCACAGAAAATGCACTGGGTAATTTAGTTAAGTATATATTATAGATTCCAATGCATTTTACATTAAAAATAAGTTCGACTCCATTACTCATGTAGGTTGGAAAAAAAACAACTATGCTATAAAAAAATGTATAATATAAGACTTGAAAGTAAAGAAGTTCATGTTCTGTTAGGAGAATTCTATACACTTCTGGGCTGATAATTTGAAAGTTTTCCCATTATGGTATTGATCAGTATATTATTATGCTTTTCTTAAGTATTAAAATAAAACCTAATTATTTATTTTTTAAGAACTGGCAAAATTTTTTGTTAAAGCTATGATAAAGTCTTGATATCCTCAATATATAAAAATCTTATAACAGAAATAGTTACAAATGGAAACACAAAGTGAGAAAATTCATCTAAGATGAAATACATATGGCTAAGAACTATGTGGGGAAAAGTTCATTCTCATCAATAATCAAAAAATATATGTTAAGGTCAGAAAATATTTTCACCTGTCAAATTACAAGTAATTTAAAATATATAATACTCAATGTTGACAGGGTCCAGATGAATTGGGCACTCTCATATATATCTGGTGAGAGTGTACACTGATAACAACATTTCTGGCAACATTTTGACAATATCTGCCTTGACACAGTAATTTCTCTTCTGGGAATGTTTTCTAAGAACATTATCAGAGATATGCATGAGTCCTTTTGTGTTAGAATGCTCATTTCTTAGCTAACTATAATAATGATAAATGCAAGCAAACTGAACGTCCAACATTAGAAGAATGGTTAAACAATTGTACAAACTGTAAAATATTATCCAGACATTAAAATACATATTTTTGAAGAATATTTATGGATGAGGTGTAATGTAGATTAAAACAAAGTTTGATACAAACTGCATATTGTCTACATGCCATGACAGACACATTTGCTTATCCTAAATCCATTCTCCCCTTCCTTTTTACTACCAGGACCCCAATATGCATTTATGAAAAGAAACTCATTCTTGGAAATTAAAATTTAGATCAAAAAGTACAACAAAAAATATAGGGCTTCCCTGGTGGCGCAGTGGTTGGGAGTCCGCCTGCCGATGCAGGGGACACGAGTTCTTGCCCCGGTCCGGGAAGATCCCACATGCTGCAGAGCAGCTGGGCCCATGAACCATGGCTGCTGAGCCTGCGTGTCCGGAGCCTGTGCTCCGCAACGGGAGAGGCCACAACAGTGAGAGGCCCGCGTACCGAAAAAAAAAAAAAAAAAAAAAGATATATATATATATATATATATATATATATATATATATATATATATATGTAGGATAGCTGATTAGACATAGCTGACAACATATGAGTGAGCTAGGTTAGGCAGAAAACTTATCTCAGGATGCAGCACAATGGGGAAGAAAAGAAAAGTATGAAAGAGAAGTTGAGGCATAGAGGATAATTATAGAGGACGAGAAAAAAAAAAAGAATATTGAAAACAGGATAGCAAGAGAAGCAAAGATCTTCAAACTGAAAGGGCATCTGAGCGCTCAAGCAACGTTAACTTTAAAAATATTCTTTAGCGTCTGATCTGGATGAGTTTTTTCTCTGATCCTCGTAGGTTATCCCAGATTCCAGGGCCCTATCGGTTCTTGTCTCTCAAGTCAGGTTCTCCCTAGAGAAAGACCCATTTTGAGAAATGGCAGAAGAGGAAGGAAATGTACAGAGTTGGATCTTGCTCAGTAGCACTCCAACTAATCATGCTGCCTTAGCTGTGCCACCCAGCTTCCACCTCTCGGCATGGGGCACTCTCAGTGCTGCTCTCACTTTTTGTGATTTGATCTTCCTAAATGTCCTGCCTACCATGCTAGCCTGTGGCTTTCCTCTTCTCTTCAATTCAGTTGACTTTTTATTTTTCTATGATTCTTCAGTTTCTCATCCACTAAGACTTTCCCTGTGCTCCTTTTTGTTTGCTTGCTTATTTATGTCTTGCATAACTCTGCTTCAATTAATTGTTTTCTTTTAATTTCTATTAATTGAGCATAAGGCAGGGGAGTCTTCAGTGCCTACTGAGCCAGCAATTTTGAAATCAGAAATCCAAACATGTCTTTTTACACTTCAATTAGTGGAGGATTAATTAGGGAATCCAGCGTGGGATAGAGGCTGATTAGGCTAAGAGGGTAAACAAGTACCCCGAGTACACTGCAGACGTCATATACAGGATAGTCTAGGCAGCAATACCAGTCTCCTGAGCCTGTGTGATGCTAAGATATGATAGCCTTCATTGGCTCAGATACTGGGTGGGACCAAGACCATGATGGGAGACATCAAATGTTTTGGTTGAGTGAGGTGGAGAAGAGCAAGGGCAATTGTTGCTATCTGAATACTGTTTAGATTACCAGGCCTGATTGCCAGCAAAGTCTTGATGGGATCTTTAAGGCATTCTACATGTAAGATCATGTCATCTGCTAACAGAGGTAATTTTACTTCTTCTTTTCTATTTGGATGCCTTTTATTTCATTTTTCTTGCCTAATTGATCTTCCTAGGACTTCCAGTATTATGTTAAATAGAAGTGGTGAGAGTAAGCATCCTTGCTTTTTTTCTGATCTTAGAGGAAAAGCTTTCCGGTTTTCACTGTTCGGTTTGCTGTTTGCTGTGGGATTTTCATATATAACATTTATTATGTTGAGATAATTTATTTCTATACTTGGTTTATTGAGTGTTTTTTATCATGGAAAGGTGTTGTATTTTGTCAAATGCTTTCTCTGCATCTATCGAGATGATCGTATGCTTTTTATCCTTCATTCTGTTAGTATGGGGTATCACCTTGATTGATTCTTATATGTTGAATCATCCTTGTATCCCAGGGCTAAATCTTACTGGGTCATGGTGTATGATCCTTTTAATGTGTTGCTGAATTCAGTTTTCTCGTGTTTTGTTGAGAATTTTACATCTGTATTTATCAAGGATATTGGCCTTTAGTTTCCTTTTCTTGTAATGTCTTTCTCTTGCTCTGGTATCAGGATAATTTTGGCCTCATAAATGAGTTTGGAAATTTTCCTTCTTCTTCAATATTTTGGAAGAATTTGAGAAAGATTGGTATTAATTTTTTTAATGTTTGGTAGAATTATTTAGTGAAGACATCTGGTCCTGGGCTTTCTTTGTTGGGAGGTTTTTGATTACATATTTGGTCTCTTTACTCATTATGAGACTATTCAGATTTTCTATTTCTTTATGATTCAGTCTTGTTAGGTTGTATGTTTCCAGAAATTTGTCCATTTTTTCTGAGTTTTCCAAGTCATTGTCATATAATTATTCACATAAGCTTAGATCCATTTAGCTTGTGTTCGTGCTTCAGTGGCTCTTATACATTGTTGAACTTCATTGCAAATTCATGGACAGCATGGGAAAATATTTTTATCATGGGAATCTGATGGAATAGAATCTATTTAAATAAAATCAGCATCCAGCCTCTTTTTTGGCAGGAGTGACGGTGTGGTCCGGAGGGCAGAGTTGCTGGAGAGCTCCCAGGCAACATGCTCATGGTCTCTGGCCTTGCCATTTACTCATTGGCTTGCAAGGGAAATTTGTTTGGGCTCCCTAGTCCTGAAATTCTATGTTTTTCCATTTGAAATACCCATATATTTTCAACATTAGAAGAGTTTCTTACATTTGCCCAGTCTTTTGCAATTTGGAAAATTCTTTCATATATGCTACCTCAAGAATCATTATCTTTTTATCAGTGAGTAACTGAATTCAGAGATGTCAGATGGCTTTCTCAAGGCCACACTGCCATGAAATGAGAGTTGAAAATTTTTTTTTTACACCCGCTGCTCTTTCCATTATAGCACACATTTATGGATTTGAATCTTCCTGACACATCCTAGCTAGATACTAAGACAAAATTGCACAGAGATGGTCAGATTGGAGAGTCATTTAAAACTGATAGATTTTAAATTTTGGACTTAAGAATGAATAGAGCTTTATCTAGCTGTGATGTAGTTCTTCAGAAGTTGAAAACAAGTTCTCACACTCTCCCTGTCTTGCATGTTCTTTCTACTGGACTGTATTTTTCTGGGTCATTATGAATTCATTTATTTAAAAAAAATCTGTTAAGTAAATACCATGTGGTTGGCACGTGTGCTAGGAGCCTTGGGTAAAGAGATAACCAAGACAGGCATGGTCTCTGGCTTTTATAGAATGCATGGTCTCGTAGGGAAGTCAGATACTGAATGCAAGTTACACAATTGTAATGAAGAGAAGTGCCTTGTGAGCATGTAACAGCAGGACCTGAGGTGCTCTGGGAATCCTGAAAAGGTACCTTTCAAGAAGTGTTGTCTTTGTTGAAAACCAGGATAGGACACATAGACAAAAGTGTGTAGAAGGAAGGCCCCTGGGGTCTTCTTTGAGGAATGAGAAGCCCAGTGTGGCTGAAGAGCAGAGACAGATAGGGAGAGTAGCATTCTCATTCACAATCTAGGGGAAACCTGGCCATCCAGGTTGAAGCCCAGGAGGAAAACATGAAGGCTATAGCTTGGCTGGTGTGTAGTCACCCAGAGCATTTGCAAGGTCATTTGATGCCCGACTCAGGACAACTGCTCTACACCAGAGTTTTCCTACAAATGGGAACGGCCAGCATTTTGTATGATTGACTTGAGCATTGGTATGATTTGGTCAGCCAACTGAAGATTATTTGAGCTCACTGGCAGGCATGGATGGAGACCTTCCTAAGGTAATGAAGTACTGCTTGGTTTTGAAAGGTCCTTAGTGGGCTATACTCCTGACATTGACTTGAGGGCAATGTTGCCCGTGGAAAATGTATCTCAACAAGAAGACAACATTTCATTTTTGTATAACTGTGATTTAAAAAATAGCTAACAGTTTCAGCATTTTTCTCTTTAAAATTTATTTGAGTTTAATATGAGGGAAAAAACCCCTCAGTTTAACCAAAATCTGAAATTTTCTTTGAGTTCTTATGTTTCATTATTTTATTCAAGGTTAAATCATGTGTGACATTAAATATCTTGCAATGTAATACTCTTACAGGGAACCTTTTTGGTGAATGTGATTTGAAGATGTGATTAGGTATCTACAGCAAAATGAAAAAAAAATGAAAAATATTATTTTGGGCAGAGATACAAGTTCTGTATTTGGTTATTTCAGTAGGACTAGCCCAGTGCTGAGAGAACATGACACTCCAGGTACTGGTGATGAAGTGAAAAGATACAAAGTCAATAATCATTGATTGATATGGCAGCAGTGTCTCATGTTATGGGGTATAGATTTTGTGACTTGACTAGCCATGGATGGGAAATAAGTAGAAGTGAAATAAAGCACACTGTTGGCCAAGGAATGCTCATGGCTACTCTTACCTACCTCATACAACCCTTAAGTGTTGCTTTTCTGGATTGGTCCAATTCTAGGACATTGTACTGGGCCGCAGTTCCAGTGATGGTGCTTTCAAAGAAGGTGATAATCTGTGTGATCTGTTGAGGTGGACTTTTGGATACTCTTCTTTCCAATGACTGGGGGAAGACAGACTTCAGTTACTGCTTCTCTGAGGGAAAGCCAAGCCATATGAATTTTTCTCTTTGCTGCCTCATTCTGAACGATCTCTTTTCCAAAATTAATATGTGTGATTCTTCAATTCAGAAGGGCCTGGGGCCAGGTTACCAAGACTTGCAGCAATTACTCTGAGTCTTCATTGGGTCTTTTGCTTCTTGTTGGCCAATGTGTTTACCCCATTGCAATAGGAGACGTGTGGCTCAGCTATGCACTTTGCAGCAGAAGTAGACAGAGCAAGCCTTTCCAGATTCTGTAGGATTCTTTAGCTTAGGTAGAAAGTGTCCTCTCCATTCCGTGACCCATGTTAAATAGCCTGGCTCATTGTGGCTCCAGACCTAGGCCCATCAAAATATCAAATATTCCTTGTGTTATTCTTTGATCATGAATTTCTCTTAGTGATCTTAAAAAAAGAGAGTGAGGGAGTTCCCTGGTAGCCTAGTGTTTAGGATTCCAGATTTTCACTGCTGTGGCCCAGGTTCAATCCCTGGTTGGAGCACTGATATCCTGCAAGCCACATGGAGTGGCCAAAAAGAAAAAAAAGTGGGCTGAGAGCAAGATTCAGGTGTTCTTGGGTCCCTGGCCTACTTGCAACAAAATCTCTCACTTACTTTAACCTAGCTACGTTTATAGATACCATGGATTGATTTTTTCCCTTCCAGTTTCATTGAGATACAATCGACATATGGTGCTTTAAGGTGTACAATATAATGATTTGACTTACATACAGCATGAAATGATTACCACAGTAGATTCAGTGAACATCCATTGTCTCATATAGAGACAAAACTAAAGAAACAAAGAAAAATTTTTTTCCTTGTGATGAGAACTCCTAGGATTTAACTGTTAACAACGTTCACATATGTCACGCAGCAGTGTTCATTATATTCATCATGTTGTACACTATATCCCTAGTAGTTATCCTATAACTAGAAGTTTGTACCTTTTGACTGTCTTCATCCAATTCCCCCTCCCTGCCTTCCACCTGTAGTGACCACAAATCTGATCTCTTTTTCTACAAGTTTGTTTGTTTTGAAGTATAATTGACCTAAATACTATGTTTATTCTTCATGCATAACAGGGTGATTTTGTATTTCTATGCATTTCAAAATTATCACCACAATAAATCTATTTATCATCCATTACCATACAAAGATATTACAAAGTTATTGACTATATTCCTCACACTGTACATTTCATACCCATGACTCATTTATTTTGTAATTGGAAGTTTGTACCTCTTAATCTCCCTCACCTATTTCTCTCATCCCAGTGCTCCCCTTCCCTCTGGCAGCCACCTGTCTTTTCTCTGTATCTATGACTATGTTTCTATTTTGTTATGTCTGTTCATTTGTTTTGTTTTTAGATTCCACATATAGTGGATTAATACAGTATTTGTCTTTCTCTATCTAACTTATTTCACTTAGTGTAACACCCTCTAGGTCCATCTATTTTGTCACAAATGGCAAGATTTCATTCTTTTTTATGCTTGAGTAATATTCCATTTCATATATATATTACATCTTCTTTATCCATTAATCTATTTATGAGCACTTAGGTTCCTTCCATATCTTGGCTATTATAAATAATGCTGCAATGAACATAGGGGTCCATATATCTTTTCTAATTAGTGCTTTCATTTTCTTCAGATATATACCCAGGACTGGAATTGCTGAATTGTATGATGTTCTATTTTTAATTTTTTGAAGAATCTCCACACTGTTTTCCATAATGGCTGCACCAGTTTATATTCCTACCAACAGTGCACAAGGGTTCCCTTTTCTCCATATTCTCACAAACACTTGTTATTTGCTGTCTTTTTGATAATAAGCATTCTAACAGGTGTGAGGTGATAGCTCATTTTGATTTGCATTTCCCTGATGATTAGTGATGTTGAACATCTTTTCATGTGTCTGTTTACCATCTGTACGTCTTCTTTGGAAAAATGTCTCTCCAGTTCTTTGCCCATTTTTTAATCAGGTTACTTTGTTTTCTTGATGTTGAGTTGTATGAGTTCATATATTTTGGATATTAACCCCTTATCAGATGTATTGTTTGCAAATATCTTCTCGAATTCAGTAGGCAGCAGTTTTCATTTTGTTGATAGTTTCCTTTACTATGTAAAAGCTTTTTGGTTTGATGTACTCCCATTTGTTTATCTTTGCTTTCGTTTCCTTTGCTTGAGGAGACTTACCGCCCCCCAAAATATTGCTAAGACTGATGACAAAGAGCATACTGCGTATGTTTTCTTCTAGAATTTTTATGGTTTCAGGTCTTACATTTAAGACTTTAATCCACTTTGAGTTTATTTTTGTATATGGTGTAAGAAAGTTCAGTTTGGTTATTTTGCAGATAGCTGTTCAGTTTTCTCAACACCATTTGTTGAAGAGACTGTCTTTTCCCCATTGTATAGTCTTGTATTACTTGATATTTTTCTATATGAATTTTTAAGTAAATAACAGCTGCCTCTCACTAAATGCAAAATTTAATAGACAAAATAGGTTAGGGCAGAATCCTAATAACCATCAGTATTAGACATACTCAGGTGACTTGTCTCTTTAATCTTGGATAACGTATTCTGAATCTTTACTAGGGCCACAGCCTTTTCAAAAATGCACTTTCATTCTCATGGTTATTCAGTTTACAAAGGATTAAAGAATGAATCCAATAACTATGGATTCTCTTGGGTAACTAGAACCAAAGGTACAATCTCACAGATTTCTATTTATGAACAGAGAGTCAAAGGGAAAAAGACTTTTTGAGAAGGAAGTGCCACAGAGAAGGACCAGAAGGGCCAGACTATTATATGATGATGTGTTTTCACTTCAGGTAAATGAGTTGGATAAAAAAATTCAGAAAAATATATTTCACTTCCTGAAAGCGCTTGCATTATGTTAAAGGAAACTGGAAAGGTTGGATATATCTGGGTATTTGGAGAACATCTTATGGATATCACTTCTCAGTCCAGCTACCAATCACTTAGTTTGTTGCATTAGGGTTGGGGCATACTGGGAGGGATCAGAACTTGGAACCAGACCTGACCACTGGTGGAGGACCTCTGAAAACAAACCCACACTTGGAACCTCGGAGGGTGTCCAATCTAACAAGCAGAGGAGGGTGTCCAAAGGGAAAGAAATCATCAAAGAATAGGCATTAAAGTGATCTAAGAAACTTATGGGGAATACAGACAAACACATGGAGAGTCTCAGGCAGGGCTGAGTCCGTCTGACTGTAAGTAGACAGTCAAAAACAGAAGAGTTTTCACTAGGTGACAGGGTTCTTGCTGCTCAGTTAGGATCAAGAGGGAGGACTTTATCTCCTGATAGGAGGACAGCAAGAGCAAGGCCAATGCTTCAGGGACTGGTTCATAAAGAAAAGATTCAAGACAAAGATGCTAAGTGCAAGGGAGTGAGGTGGGGACACGGTTATGATGATGGGGTACAAGGTGGTACTTTGTCATGGGAACAAGGCAGAGTCCATTTAGACCACGGGCACCAGATCAGAGTATGATGGGACTGAATCTATTTAATTAGCCCTTCTATTCAAGAAATATTCATTGAATGTTTTCAATACTCCAGATACTGTTTTAGGCATAAAGGACACAATGGTGATCAAGACACACGTGGCTTCTGTCCACATGGTATACTTAGTAGGTTAGTCCAATAATAAATGATGGAAAAGATAAAGAGAAAACATGTGCTATTACTTTGCTTATTGATGTTAAAATATTTTTATGTGAAAAACAAATAAGAAAAAGATGAAATAGAAATAATCATATCCCAAATACTTCAAAATTACATAAAGTAAAATTCTCCTGTACCCCTTTCATCCTACCCAAAATATGGTTTATTCCTTTCCAGTAGTTAAAAAAATAAATTTATAAAGATATTGCTATATGCCTATGCATTTTGATAAGCAGCTTTGCTTTATTACTTAACAATGGGCTATGGACAACTTTTTAAGTAAATACATATAGATCGACCCAATCTTTTAATAGTTGTCTTGTGGACATAACTTAACACATTCAGCTATTTCTTTCTAGATAGGCATTTAGATCATTTCTAGCTTTTATTATAGACGATTAATGTTGCATCTTAAATCTCTTCTGTATGAGATCCTATCTGGTTCTAGAGATAGGGGTAGGTTGGCTTTGAAGGTGGGAATCATGTGGGAACAGGGATGGGAAGGAAGCTGGGAAGCAGGTATAGCTTGAGAGGCACAAGGGATCCTGTCCCATACAGACAATAAATGGGTCCATGATTATCAATGAAGCCCCCTCTCTAGTACTGTGCCTTTGTTTCAGATATAAAGGAGCCTCATTCACCCTATGCCTTCTTTGTCTAAGAACCAGGGGAGTGCCTCTGAGAAAGGTTGGTAGGGGCAGGGGTCTTCTATCTGAGTGACATTTATTGGTTGGAGAGGAATGTACTTCAGTCAAAAGAGAGAAACTGGAAGAAAGGAAGGAGAGAAAACAATGTAATATTTTTACAAGGTTAATGAAACTTTGAAAAAGTCTGATGCAGTAACTGAAAATATTTAGCTTTTCCATTAAGTTGGAAGTTCATGAAAAATGTCCTTTTCTGGAATATTAGAACCAATTTCTGCTTATTTTCTTTCCAAGTTCCTTTTTCTGTAAATTTTTTAATATGGGAATTTTCAAATACAAAAGTAGAGAGAATGATGAACCCACATACCCATCACCCAACTTTAACAATTATCAACATTTGGCCATTCATCTTCATCTGTCCCTCACCTCAATTCTTTCTCTCTCCTGGAATTATATTTTTTTGTTAGTTTCTGCTTTATAACAAAGTGAATGAGCTATACAAATACATATATCTCCATATCTCCTCCCTCTTGCGTCTCCCTCCCACCCTCCCTATCCCACCCCTCTAGGTGGTCACAAAGCACCGAGCTGATCTCCCTGTGCTATGTAGCTGCTTCCCACTAGCTATCTGTTTTACATTTGATAGTGTATATATGTCTGTGCCACTCTCTCACTGCATCCCAGCTTATCTTTCCTCCTCCCCATGTCCTCAAGTCCATTCTATGTCTTTATTCCTGTCCTACCCCTAGGTTCTTCAGACCTTTTTTTTTTTTTTTTTAGATTCCATATATATGTGTTAGCATACGGTATTTGTTTTTCTCTTTCTGACTTACTTCACTCTGTATGACAGACTCTACGTCCATCCACCTCACTACAAATAACTCAGTTTCGTTTCTTTTTATGCCTGAGTAATATTCCATTGTATATATGTGCCACATCTTCTTTATCCATTCACCTATTGATGGACACTTAGGTTGCTTCCATGTCCTGGCTATTGTAAATAGAGCTGCAATGAACATTGTGGTACATGACTCTTTTTGAATTCTGGTTTTCTCAGGGTATATGCCCAGTAGTGGGATTGCTGGATCGTATGGTAGTTCTAGTTTTAGTTTTTTAAGGAACCTCTATACTGTTCTCCACAGTGGCTGTATCAATTTACATTCCCACCAACAGTTCAAGAGGGTTCTCTCCACACCCTCTTCAACAATTATTGTTTGTAGATTTTTATGATGATGGCCATTTTCCAAGTTCCTTTTAATGGAGGAGAGCCTGTAGCAAAAATTAAGCCTCAGGACTGCATAAATTGCGTGCCTGTCTCAGTGCTTCAGCTCTTCCATTCCCCAGTGTATCATCCTCCATGGCACAACCACATGCTTGACAGATTTTTCATTTCAGGTTTTGGTTCTTCTTTCTGAAGGAAAAAAAAGTATTATTTTATTGCAGAAATGTTAGCAAGAGTGGTGTTTCATGAATTTCTTTGAAAAGGCAAGATAAGCCAGGCTCATTATTTTCCTATTATAGTCTTCTCAGTATCAGCTTGTTTCTTTACGTTCATTGCCATTTAAGTCAGCCTAATAGTCCCACACCCCCATTGCATTTTATTATCCCCTTTGGTGATTTTTTAACATTTAGCAGGCAACAGGGTCATTCGTCACCTCAAAGTGTCATCAAGGGCATCAGTAATTGCACAAAATGTTACCTACTGGAGCTTGGTACTTTATACATCTTCATCATTTGTACTTTTTGTTATTGTTGCATTTTCTACATTTTGTTTTTTATATTTCTAACCAGGGAATGGATTCCATAAATGTCAGTCTAGACTCCTTCACTGTGTCTCCCATAGAGTTTTGATGAAGTAGAAATTCAATAAATAAAGGCCTTTTGTGTATGTTATTGAGAGGACTTTGAAGCAAGGGTAAGAAATGGAGGTTGTGGATCTAGGCATGAGAAAGATTCTACCACAAACTACATGTGTGGGGCAGGTGGGGTTGTGTGTCTGGCTAGGAAATCCTCTTGGACAGGAACGTCACAATTGTAAAGTAGTTCAAATTTTGACTTGGACATCTCCAAAGTGATTATACTTACAGTAACAGAGACACACTGTATAAAATGAAAACAATACAACTTTTAGAGATTGCATCCTATTATGAGACTATACCATCTGCAATGAATACTGCATTAATGTTTAAATAAAACTGTAATTGTCTTATGGTCAGTGTAAATATATTGCATGCATGTTTGCGCTTTATAAAAATAGTTTTATTGAAGTATACTTGATATTCAATATACTGTTCATATTTAAAGTGCCCAGTTGATAAGTTTTGACATATGTATGTACCTGTGAAACAATTAGCACAATCAAGATAATCACCCTGAAAGTTTTTTTTCTCTCCTCTTGTCATCCTTTCCTCCTGCTTCTCTCACTTTTGCCGCAGGCAACCACTCATCTGCTTTCTGACATCATACGTTAGTTTGCATTTCCTAGACTTTATACAATTGAAGCTGTGTTATATTTACCTTATTTGGGTCTGTCTCCTTTCACTCAACATAATTATTTTGAGATAAATCTATGTTGTAGCATAGATTTATGTACCAATAATTTATTCCACTTTATTACTGAGTGGTATTCCAGTGTATGAATACACCATTGTTTGTTTCTCCATTCACCTGTTGATGGGCATTTGGATTGCTTCCAGTTTTTAGCCACTGGAAAGAAAAAAATCTGCCGTGAGCATTTGTGAACAACCACTTGTATGGATGGATATTTGCTTTCATTTATTTTGGGTAAATACATAAGAGTGGAATGGATAGAAGATATGGTAGGTATATGTTTAACTTTTTAAGAAACTGCTAAACAATTATGCAACGTGGTTGTGCTTTGTACTATTATACATTCCCAGCAGTAGTGTATGAGAGTTCCAATTCCTCCACATGCTATCCAACACTTGGTATAAATAGTTTGCTTTTACTATTCTAATATGTGTGTAGTGGTATCTCATTTGGTAAAAATTTACATTCCCTTAAGTATATTAATCTTTAATGATGTTTAGCATATTTTCATATGCTTATTTACCACTTATATATCTTTCTTGGTGAAATATTTATTCAAGCTTTTTTTTTTTTTTTTTTTTTTTTCACATTGCTAGAAAATGATAGAGCCAGGAGTTCATTCCAGGCCACCCAATGTGAAAAGGACCATTCTTTTTTAAAAAAATTTATTTATTTACTTTTGGCTGTGTTGGGTCTTCATTTCTGTGCGAGGGCTTTCACTTGTTGTGGCGAGTGGGGGTTACTCTTCATTGAGGTGCACAGGCCTCTCACTATGGCTGCCTCTCTCGTTGCAGAGCACAGGCTCCAGATGCGCAGGCTCAGTAGATGTGGCTCACGGGCCCAGTTGTTCCGCTGCATCTTCCCAGACCAGGGCTCGAACCCATGTCCCCTGCATTGGCAGGCAGATTCTCAACCACTGCGCCACCAGGAAAGCCCTATTCAAGATTTTAAATTCATTTTTAAATTGAGTTTTTCATTTATTATTGAGTTTTGAGAGTTCTTCATATTTTGTTGATAAAAATACTTTATCAGATATAGGCTTTATAGATATATTTTTTTCAGTCTCTGGCTTGTCTTTAACAGTATCTTTTGAAGAGTAGAAGTTTTCAGTTCTGATGAAGTCCAATTTATCAGTCTATTTTTACATCAGGGATCCATCAGACCACCCTCAGTTTTGAGATTTGCTAGGAGAACTCATGGGACACAGCATGTAATTATACTCATGATTAAAATTTATAACAGCAAAAGGATACAAAGCAAGATCAGCAAAAAGAAAGACACATAGGATGCAGTCCCAAGGAAACCAAGTGTTGTCTACTAGGGAAGCTTACTAGAGACTGAATGCCTCAGGGGCTGGTCATGTAGGCATCTTCCTAGAATGTACCAAAAATGCCAGACTTTCTGAAAGAAAGCATGTGTTAAGCATAGCCATGTTGTTTGTAGAAATAGTTTAGTCTCAGTGGATACTCTTATCAGTTAAGAATGGTGGAAATCCTCCTGCAGTCCAAATTCCCAGACCCTAGTCAAGGGCCAACCTTGCAATCAGGTCTTTCAAGGACAGCAGTCTCAGTTCTGCAATATTAACACTTTTCTATACAGTTCGTTTCTGGATCACACTTTTGGTGGTGTATCTAAGAAATATTATCCTAAGCTAAGGTCACAAAGATTTTCTTCCATGTTGCCTTCTAGAAGTTCTGTAGTTTTAGTTTGTACATTTAAGTGTATGAACAATTTTGAATTGTTTTTTTACACATGGTACTACTGAAGGAATTAAAGGTCACTTTTTAATGTATGGATAGACTATTGTTTAAGCACCATTTGTTGAAATAACAGTCTATCCCTTCTTCACTGAATTACCTTTGCACCTTTGTTGAAAATCAGTTGTCCATATATGTGTGGGTCTATTTCTGTCTGTTTCATTGATCTAAGTGTTTATCTTTATATCAACAGTATACACTATTGTTTTCATACATTTTACTTTTATAATTGTTATAACCCCATACTACATTATTATTTTTGTTTAAACAGTCAATTATCTTTTAAAGATATTTAAATAATAAGAACAACTAATATATTTACTCATTCAGTTATCTTTTCTGGTGTTCGTAATTTCTTTTTGTAGACCCTTTTATTATCTGATATTATTTTCCTTCTACCTGAAGGGCTTCAAAATTTTTTTGCAGTGTAGGTCTGCTGGTGATGAATTCTTTCAGACTTTGGATGTCTGAAAAAGGTTTTATTTTGCTTTTATTTTTAAAAGGTAAATTTTGCTGGGTATAAAATTATAAATTGATAGTTTTTTCCCAGTACTTTGACGACGTTGCTTTAATATCTTCTCACATGCATTATTTCAAAAAGGATGTCTGCTGCCTTAGTTTATGCCTTTTAAAAGAAACTTAAATACCCTTCATACGTTTCTGTCCAGCTTTTAAAGCAGAGTGGGGGCAGCATTGTAGATGGAGAATCCAGGCTTAAGTGGTGGGTGAACCATGCCTCTAGAATTCGTTATCTGTATCACCTAAGGCAAGATTTTTAATCCCTCTAATCTTCTATTTCTTCTTCTGTGTAATGCGGACATCATGCCTAAACAAGTATGGCTGGGCATTGGTACTGAATGAGATACAAGACATTGAGTACTTAGGATATGGCTAGGCATTATACTCTGTGTTTGTATTAGTCAATGTTCTCTGGATAAAGAGAACAAATAGGGTGTGTGTGTGTGTGTGTGTGTGTGTGTGTGTGTGTGTGTGTGTGTGTATGTATAAAAAATTGTCTGCATTATGGAGGCTGGCAAGTCCCAAATCTGCAAAGTGGGCTGGCAGACTGGAGACCCAGAAAGGAAGTGATGTTGTAGTTGAAGTCTGAAGGCCATCTTCTGGCAGAATTCCTTCTTCTTCAGGGGAGGTCAGTCTTTTGTGCTATCCAGGCCTTCAACTGACTGGATAAGGCCCACCCACATTATGGAGGGCAGTCTGCTTCACTCAAAGTCCACCAGTTTAATTGTAAATCTTATTCAAAAACAACATCACAGAAATATCCAAAAAGTTTGACCAAATATCTGGGCACCTTGGCCTAGCCAAGTTGACACATAAAGTTAATCATTACAATGTTTATGTTCATGTAAATTTGCTCATTTAATTCTCTCATCAATCCTATGAGGTAGATATTGTATTCCCATGTTTATATTGGGGAATCTGAGGCTAAGGAAGGGGAAGTAACTTGCACAAGACTGAAATTTCAACTCAGATTTGTTGGACTACAAAGCCCATGCTCTTAAGAAATCCATTAAAATGTATCCCAACACAGGACCTGTGACATAGCAGGTGCTCAATTAAGGTTAGCTCTCATTTCTTGAAGTGCAGAGTGCTGGTTTCCATCCCTCCCTTGCTGACTAAGCTGTGAGCAACTAAACAACTAGGACAGATCTTTTTGGTCTTCCATTCTTTATGCTCACTAAAGTGCCAGGTACACTGCAGGTACTCTGCAAATTGATGCATGAATGCAGTTGGAGACATTATTTTGAACCTCTCCTTTACTAAATCAAATAAATTTTTTTCTTGAATGATTACTTTGTGTAAAGTACCAAAGAGAAAATAAAGCCAGATCTAGCCTGAATCCTGCCTTCAAAAATCTTATAGTTTCATATTGTGGGTGAGTAATACATTCACTCATTCATTCTTCATTCAATTAAGTGTGTGTTTATTCCCTGCTCTGTGCCAGGAATTAGTCTAGGAGCTGGAAATACAGTGTAGACTCTGTATTAGTAGACCATGTCACTGCTATAACAAATTACCACAAACTTAAAACAATATAATTCTATTATCTTATAGTTTTGAAGCCAACATCCAAAATGAGTCTTACAGGGCCAAAATCAAGATCTTGGGAGGACTGGTTCCTTCTGGAAGTTGTAGAGGAATCCATTTTTTTGTTTCTTCCAGCTTCTAGAGGCTACCTGCATTCCTTGGTTCATTGCTCCACATCACATGGCCTTTTCTTCTTCTGCTTCCCCCATTACATCATCTTCCACTGACTAATCTCCTATCTCCTTCTTATAAGGACCCCTGTAATTATATCATGTCCACCTGGCCAGGATAATACCTCCATCTTAAAATCCTTAATTTATTCTCATCTGCAATGTCCCTTTTGTCATATAAGGTAACCTATTCACAGGTTTCAAGGATTAGGGTGTGGGCATCTTTGGTTGACCTTTATTCAGCCTACCATAGACCCTCATGCAATAAGTAGAGATAGATACTAAAACAGTGTAATATAATATTATGTTTAGACAAGTGTTATAAATGAAAATGAATTATGGGAGAGAGATACAGAATAACTGGGAGGAAGGAGTTCTTCTCATGAGAGATTTATTTGTTAGGGAATGCCTGTCTGGTGTAGTGACATTTGAGCAGAGGCTCTGGGACTGTAAGGTATCCAAACTATTGCCCCACAACTGAGGGTTATCAAAGATCAACAGCTTCCTACCCAGAGTGATGCACAACACCCTGTCCAAATTTCTTGTTATGAGCTTCAAGCTCTTGATGCCACTCCTGAGCCCTATCAGTTACTTCATAATAAGAAAACTACACAGGGCCAACGCAATGCTGGTACCAAAGAGACTGACCAAGCACAGGCTTAGGGCAAAGGAGGAGTGCCACTTCTACCAGAAAATGGGAGACAGTTCAGTTTTAATAAACTTACCCATCATTTTGCAATTAGAAAATCTAGAAAACGCTCTTTTCATCCAGCCTATATATAAAGTTAATGTCATTTTGAAAAATAAATTTTCTTTTGACTTGCCTGTGAGGAAGAGTGAAATATAACCTTTCACTTTCTCAAGGTCAGTGTGGCCCTGGTCTCACCCATCTGGGCTCACCTTGGTGCCAGTTGACTTTCCCCATTGTTCATCCGGCCTGGGCGGGCTGGCCACATTCAGGACCTGGACCTCCCTGACACTTCCCTCCACCCCTGAGCACGTGCTCCTGCTACAAATGGCCTTGTGGCCAAGTCTCCAACTTTGTTATTCACTAGCTGTTTTGCTATTTTTTTCCCCAGACTGTGATTAACATGTAGAAAGGCAAAGATCCCTCCAAGTAAAGCATTGAACCATCACCTGGAAATATATCCAGCTGTTTCCATAGTAGAGTTTAAGAGCATTTAGCTAATTACAGTCCTCAGGAAGAGAAAGCTTCCTAATGGAAGCAGCAAGATCTTTTCTGTCTTACAGTGGGAGCCAGTCACCAACAGATAAATAGAAGTTATGTCACGCCTCTCCTTGTCTATGCCCTCAAAGGCGAGGGTGTTGTAAAGTGCCTCTTCTGCAGGCCTAATGCTATGATGTGTATTTTGACAAAGATGCTTTTTCAGGGCTATGAAAATAAAAGCACCATAAAATCAGAAGTTAGCAGAGTATACATTGAATCTGAATTGAGTCCCAACCCAGCTGTACCATTGCACCTTGGCTGAAATGGCGTGACGCCTCTGTCACCTCCAGCTGCTTCAGTGGCTGGACTTCTAGGAGCCTGACAACAGAACAGTCCATTGAGATGGGTTGGCCTGGAGGGCCTGGGGAAGGAGAGAAGGAAGGAAGGGAGACTGGCCCTGTCCTAGTGTCATGGGTGAACAAGGGCCCTGAAAGTCAGTGTGTTGCATGTTTGTCGATGTGGGTGTGTGTTGCTTGGCTGGGAGGTAACTCAGGGCTCTGGCTCCCGCTTTCTAAAAGGTGGCTGCCCACTCCTTTTATGAGGCATTGCTGGGAGCATGCTTGCCCTCATTAATCTCTGTAATAGCAATAAGTAGGCAATTAAGTTCTCCCAAGGATGCATGTAAGATTTCTTGGCTTTAGCAAAGCTATGCTAGTTGGAGTTAATGGCAGGGAGCTGGAGCTTTGTGTCTGGGTTCAGGCTTATTTTCAGGTTCAGAGAGATAATGACAGACCCAGAGTCGATCAGGGTCTGATCGATAAATAAATAAATTATTTTTATTTTTTAAAAAATAAATTTATTTATTTTATTTATTTATTTTTGGCTGTGTTGGGTTTTCATTATTGTGCATGGTCTTTCCCTAGTTGTAGGGAGCAGGGGTTACTCTTTGTTGTGGTGTGAGGGCTTTTCATTGTGGTGGCTTCTCTTGCTGTGGAACACAGGCTCTAGGCACAAAGGCTTCATCAGTAGTTGTGGCATGAGGGCTCAGTAGTTGTGGCTCATGGGCTCTAGAGCGCAGGCTCAGTAGTTGTGGCACACGGGCTTAATTGCTCTGTGGCATGTGGGATCTTCCCGGCCCAGGGCTCAAACCTGTGTCCCCTGCATTGGCAGGCTGATTCTTAACCACTGTGCCACGAGGGAAGTCCCAGTCGATTAGTTTTGTTGACTCAGAGAGGTGACCCTCAGATTTTCTAGATGGTGAGCTCAGCGTCCCAGGGGTCCTGACTTCTTCATCTCCCTGATGCAAGGATTTGCTGAGTAGTTGCCTCTGCCTGACCCCTTTATCAGAGGGTGGCCCTCTCTAGCCAACTCCTAATCACCCTGGAGAGCAGGGGGAGGGACCGTTCCTGAATTGCGGCTCACTCACTCTGTTGTTAGAATGAACACCCAAACTGTGTCAGTGAACTAATATTAACACTGAAAATACTGTTGATCTGATGAATCCTGATATCTTAAAGGCCAATCCAACTCTGCCTGTTATCAGGATCATTCTAACAGTCTCCTGGAGTGGAAGTTTTCTTGAAGCTCTCTCTTCCCCACCTTTAGATCATCTCGCTGTTAGACAACCTTCTTAAACACCCACCTCAGAGTATGGTACTTCTGCTCAGGAGCCCTTCAGGCTTCCTATCTCCTTCCACACAAAGCAGGCTCCCCTGCTGAATAATCCTTGCTCACTCAGCCCATCCAGCTTGTGTCCCACATGCTGCCTCATTCTCCTCAGGTTTCTCCCTGGTGCTGGGCTGTCTCCTACCCTTTTGGCTTTTCTCCTGCTGTTCTGTTCATTTTGAAGATTCTCTGCTCTCTTTTTCCCTTAAACAAACATTATCTATCCCTTGAGAGTGACTGTGAATCCTGCCTCCTTCAGGAAGGCTTCCTGGGCTGATCCCCAGCTGCACCAAGCCCTTGTTCCCTGAACTCTTAGGTCTGTTATCGTACAACTAAAACTTTAATTTATATTGACTTGGTAATTTCACTAATTTCTTGGATTCCCTCAATTAAGTTTTTACCCAGCTTCACTGGTAGTGTCTGGAGGGCAGAGATCAAGCTTTCATTTACTCAGTGGGACAGTTTGGAATATGGGTGAGGCAGCAGACATGGGCACTGAAAACCAAAGAGCTAGTTCTGCTGCTTCGTATGTGTGGAAATTTGGGGAAATTATTTTTCATGTCTGTTAGATTTTTCTGTTGCAAGCATAAGAGCCCTATTTAAGGTAGAAGCTGCCTTTTCCGGTCCCACATTCTTCCCTCCAAGGCACAATGTCCACAGCTCAGGCCCAGGGCTATGCGTTGACCTTGCCTCTTTTTTCTTCAACTACAGTAATCGTTAGGATTATGATCAATATTCAGCTCTTCCCTTAGGGGCACAAAGTAGGATTGTACTTCCCTGTCCATTAGGGGTGATCATGTGACTATTACTTGCTCAATAAAAAGTGAGCATAGCTTACACTTGTCACTTTCCAATGGAAGCATTAGTAACTAGAGCACGCATCCACAAGTTCTGCTTCCCTCATGGTGATCAGGAAGTGTATTGTTTCAAATGGTGGCTGTTCCCTCAACCTGGATCCCTGAATGAAGATGAATGATGCAAGCAGAGCCTCCAACCTGTCCAAGAAGGTCATGTATAGTGAGCAAGAAATCAACCTTTGTTATTTTGAGCCACTGAGATTTTGCGTTTTGGCTTTTTTAAAAATCAGCATGATATAACCTATTCTCTCCTGTCTGATCCACCATCTTCCATAGTTTTTGCTCCTATTTCTCTTCTTCTTTTGTTTTTCTCTTTTTTCCTGATTTCCCTCACCTGTAAGGAGTAATCTGAAGATGGGCAGCAAGCTGTGCTAAAAGCATGAGAAACTATCGGAGGATGGGCTGCTGATACTCTCAACAGTAATGTCTCCATTAATTTCAGAACCAGAAAACTCTTGCTGGTCTTTTGATGAAAAAACTTGAAGTGTGAATATGTTTGGCCAAATCGAGACTTGGATTTTGATTTTGTAGGTGGTGTGTCATTACTTCCCCAACATTTCCTTTTGATGGCCAAATCAAGGTACTATAGAAATAGGTAGAACATTTAAAATGTTAGAACCAATAAAAAGATCTGTACTAGATTTGAATTGATATGAACACCTGTGAACTTTTGTGATTTTTTTTTTTCATATGATACTCACTAATCTAATCTAAGTGGCTACAACTTCCAAACATTCTTTGCCAAATCAGGATCTGGGATGGTGAGTCTTTTGTGACATACAGAGCAGATAAAGCTGACTTTATCTGCTAGACTTTGTTGAGAGATATGAACAAGACTTCCTCAGAATCTCTGATATGGTAGTCTGATAGACCCACAGAAAGCAAAATGTCCTCATGGAATTAGTTCACGTTTCATGTATTCTTAACTTTCTCAGCTCCAAATGTACATACCTGACTACGTCTGCAGTATGGGAAGAAGTAAGCGTCTGAAATCATTCTTTTGATATGCACTTTAACTATCCAGGGCAATATCCTGTTTTCTCCATCCTGAATCCTCTCAGGGTGCACAGATGAGGTGGGGGTGGGAGGTGGCTGCAATGTGTGACGGCTTGATGGCCTCATGTTTACTGATATGACAGGCAACATTCTTTGTCCACAGGTGGAATGACTTTGCATCTCAGCTGAGAAGAACAATGTAATTTTGTTCTTCAGTTGTGGCTAACCTAGGCTTTTCTTTAATTAACAGACTTGGCTAATAATGTGTTATCTAACAGTGTGTCTGAAAACAAGAACACTTGTTTTCTTCCCTCTATGACAAGGCCCAGATGTGCTCAAATCAAGAGTCAGTGTAAAATCCAAATCCCAATATAGGACTCGTGGTTTATTTAAAGAATCTAATGAATATGGCAGGAACAAAGAAAAAAAATTCAAATGTTCCCAACTACTTTGCTTGACTAGAGATTGGGACTCAGCTGATAAAAGAAACTTAGAGTAACTTCTATCCCTGGAAGGTCAGGCATAGAGGATTCAGTCTGTGGGATGGTACAGCTGTTTTGAGAAAGGGGTTCTGGGCAAGTATAGTTTTTAGAAATATTTTTTACAGGAAACAAAAATGTCACAGAATGTGAACTTTCCAGGAAACTGGCTCACTTTGTAGCAGCAGTTGGGTGATGGAAATGACCCACCCCTTTCTCAATTTGGATGCTGGATATGAAAATTAAAGTTGTAATTTTTAAACTGAAAGAACTCCTGGAGACAGTGATGTAATAGCCGATTTATAGATGTGAGGGTTTAAATAGCCATGACCTGAGAGAATTACAGCCATGTTGACACATTGAAAGACACCTCTTTCTCTTTGTCTCAGCATGGGTAAGCACATTAAATCCAGAGATTATTCAGTTTTAAAGGAAAATCATAATGTTGCATGAATACTGAGGAGTAACAAGCTTTGGCAGACTGGAAAATTCTTCAAAGTGGAATGCTTGCTAATGAAACTAGGAAAAATTCAGGAGGTGAGACAAAGTGAATGATTTTCTATTTTTCAAAGTGATAAAGCCGGCTCAGTTGACTTTATACTTACACATTTATCCACAGAGGAGGAGGGGAAAGAACTGGGATTCTTCTAGGAGACATTGGACTGAATCCCAGCTCTGTCACTTTCAGCTATTTCATTAAGCAGGTAATTCAACCTCTGAGCCCATTTTCAGATCACTGAAGCTAATGCAGAAGGTTGTTTTAGCAAACAAAATAAAATAATTTATTTGAAAACACTGTGTAATTTGTACAGAACATTAGAAATATGTCAGTATGATTGCTACTATTATTGCTTTTAATTTCCTACTTTTGATGGCGTGTGGAATCAATATCTAAGTGAATTCAATCTAAGGTGGATCTATTCCAAAATAAGGAATGTGTGCAATCTGGGTATGCAGAGAAGGTAAATAAGTTGTTCTACTAGTCTCATTGTGATGGTTACTTTTATGTGTCAACTTGACTCGACAAAGGGATGACCAAATAGCTGGTAAAATGTATTTTCTGAGTTTGTCAGTGAGGGTGCTTCCAGAAGAGATTAGCATTTGAATTGGTAGACTGAGTAAAGAAGATCATCCTCATAATATGAGTAAGGTATAATCCAATCTGATGAGGCTCTCAATAGAACAAAAAAGTGGAGGCAGGGCAAATTTGCTCTCTCTGTTTGAGCTGGGACATTCATCTTCTCTTGCTCTTGGACATTGGCACTCCTGGTTCTGAGACCTTTGGACTTGGAGTCAGATTTACACAATTGCCCTCTAATTTTCAGGCATTTGGACTCAGACTGGGACTTACACCATTGGCTTCCCAGGTGCTCAAGCCTTTGGACTCTGACTGAATTACACCACTGGCTTTCCTTGGTCTCCAGTTTGCAGATGGCACACCATGGCACTTCTTGGTCTCCATAATCATGTGAAGCAATTCCCTACAGTAAATCTCCACTTATGTATATCTCTCTATAACCTATTATTTCTGTTTCTCTGGAGAATCCTGACTCATATTACTGATGACCTAGAGTAGAGATAGCTAGCCCCAAAGATCATTTAATCTTTGGGCAGTATTACAAAAGGTATTGGAAACCCAGCAGAAAACTCTTTCCCCACTGCTCTCCTCTATGTGCAGGACTGGTTTGTGTATATAAGAGAAAGGTTGCAGATGAGTTGCAAAAAGCTGAGAGAGAGAGAGAAAAAAAGGAGAGAGAGAGAGAGAGTGAGCGAGCGAGCGAGAGAGCAAATGCTACAGGGATAAGAGGATAGAGACTCTTGCATCAAACCACACAGAGCAGAACTTCAGTCTAAGGTGGGGTAACAGGGGGTTAAAATCTACAAAAAGTTGAGTAGTGAGAACTTTGTTCACCCAACTTCATCTATGTCCATTTATTTGATGTGTGAATATGGGGCAATTTTAGAGCTTGTGAAAACTTTAGAACAAATCCTTAAAATATGTGCCTACACAAAAGACAGTGAACTTTCTGATTCAGAGCCCCGTCCTCTCTTATCTGCTAACTGATCTCCCTGCCAGTTACTTCTCATTCAATCCACCCTTCATGCTGTACATGCTGAGCCCCAGACATACCTCCAAAATGTGCATCTGATTATGCCAACCCCAACTTCAGATTACACTTTGGTGTAAGCTTTTACCAAATTATATGTGTGGTTTTCTCAAACTACTTACAAAGATGTGATGATAGAAGAAGCTGAAGATGGATGTTTTATCTCAAATGTTTTACCACACTGTAGAGATAAGACTGTACCAATACTTTGCTCTAACCATGTACGTAGCCAATATGTTACCCTAAAATCTAACCTTCACAGCGGTGCTTGGAACAAAAGAAGAGTGGGGGGAAACCTTGAGCTTCTTCTAGGGGGACAATATTTCCTTTTATTTTCTTCCTTCTCTTGTTAACTTAATGAACCTCAGAACCAATGCTGTGATCATTCTGATGTTATGGCTACTTGCTCTAGAGAAAGAGCCTAAGTACTAGAGAAATCTATCTGTTCATGCCATCATTACCCCTGCTTCTCTGTTACCTTCCATTTGGGATGGAGGATTGGGTGATTCAGCTTCTTTAGACAGTTACAAGCCTGTCTTGTTGTTGCCCTAGAAACGTCTGACATAGACGTCTTCAGGATATCACATAACCACACGGCCACAGGGTGTACTAGGCTGAGGTTTATTCATGATTCTATCTCTCATTTCAAGTTAGATGCAGCTTCCTTATCTAAACAGGCTTGTCAGAGAGTTGAACAATGGGCATCAGATGACAGCATTGTCCAAATAACCCATTAGCAATGTAACATGCCTGAAATTTGTTGTAACACTTTAAACATAATTTGAGCCCCTGCCCCATGTAAAGACAATTAATTTTTTCCCAGAGACATAAAAGCCTAACTGAGTAAGTCATACCTCCACAGAGAATATACTTTCTTAGCTAGGTACAAAAGTATCTTCTCTCTCCATGGTTTACCATGCATTGCTCTTGTTCCAAAGACTGGATCCTCAGGTTCTTGGTGAGAGCTGTTGTGAGCTCTGTCATTTGTTCCTTTCCCAACAGCTCTCGTGTTCTAGAAGGTCTGAGCAAGTTGTGTTACTCCAGTGTAGCCAAAACTCCCTACAGGTTATATTCACAGCAGTCCTTTCTTCCTCTAGGTCCTCTTATCATTCTCATCTGTCAAGAGTGTCCTTCTTTCAAGCAGGTTCAGCCCACAGCTCAAGCCTGCTGCCTGGACTGAGCTTTTCCTCCTTTACTGTATGTAGGGACAGTGCTCATTTTTCCTGGTTTGGAAGATTTTTTCTCTTTTCCACAAGTTTTAATATAAAGCAAAACCTGTTTCTTGAAATTGTTTGTTTTCCTCCTTGAATTTCTGATATCTCAGTTCCAAAGATCAAGGGTTAGTTAGCTGTTTAATACTAAATCTTGAAGCCTCTATTTCTGAGATTATTTTGGCTGCTCTGGACATACTCACACACTTTTCTGTTGGTTGCCAATTTCTTCTTTCACTGTGATTGAAACTGCATTTTGAGTTTCTGGAATCCACAACCATCATTCAATATTTATCTCTTGTTCATTGAGGCAACTTAAAAACGGATGGTGCAGGGGTGGCAAGCTATAGAAATTTGTAGGTGAGTCCTGCCTCAAGTCTTTCCCTGTACCTGAATGTAGGTATTCAGAATATGTAAAGAAAAGAAATAATATGGGCTGCAATTTTTTTTCTTTTCTGCCAATTCTAGCATGAAAAATCCCAAAGCCAATAACTACTGTGCATTTGGAATCTGTTATTTTGAGACAGAAATGTGGGAGATAAATGTCAGAGCAGTTGTTCCTAAGTTGCTTCAGGGGATTGGGAGAGCTTATAACAACACTGGAGACATTGAGGCTATGGAAGACGTGTTGTAGGTGTTTGCAGTTTTGATGTGTGACTACCTGAAGTCCTAGGGTCACACGCAGATTTTTAACTGGACAGCCATGGCAAGTGAAGGCCAGTGGGGTGCTGTCGAACCATTAGGATAACACTGCATCCTGGATTTCCTTGAGTGACACACCTGTCTATGTAGAATATGACTTCTCAAAATAACACCTTTCCCAGCACTCCCTCTTGAGTGACTTTGGAAACATCAGAAGCACAGATGAACAGAGACCTTTGCATCTATTTGCAGCTATCAGTAGAGCACTGTTATTGTAGATGGTGCAGAATGGGTCACATTTTCCAGAAGGCTCATCACCTAGGCACAGCTATGCAATTAACACTGGAATTCAGGCTTTAGCAAGAAGGTTCCACCTAGGAATCTTGGGGGGTTGGAAGTCTTAAGGTATTAAAAGTCAAGTATCCAATAAAGTTGATCGTCTATGCTGGTGTGAACTAAACTTCTCATCTGTTCTTGGCTGTAGATGATCTCAGCTATGGGAATTTCAGAGAAGAAGGGACACAGAAGAAGGTATTCCTGAAAGTGAAAATTTCTTGTTAAGGAATGGGCTCTAGGGAGCTCCCTGGTGGTCCAGTGGTTAGGACTTGGTGCTTTCACTGCCGTGACCCAAGTTCAATCCTTGGTCAGGCCAAAAACAAAACTAAAGGAATGAGCTCTAATGCCAAGTTGGAGATATTAGTCTTTCCCAAACAGGGCATGTTTGAGGTAGAACTAAGTAAGCCACTAGAATGCTAATTAACTCCATGATTAAATCTGTCATCTCAGAATGAATCAAGAGTCACATCAATTGAACTCATAAAGTAGTTGTCTTTATGATTGCCTGGGGTTCTAACCCCAGAACAACCAATGCCTTTTTGGCCTAAACAGAACTTGGTCCAGAAACTCAGTACCTCTAAGAAATTGGTTCTGTAATGCCTGTCTTCTCAAGACCTAAAAACCTTAAATATTCATATATCTGGCAGAGGAGAAACCTGAAAATGTAGCTAAAAAGACATGGCCAGACCTGATTTGAGGAAAACTAGGGGGATGTGCTTATATATAAGCAAAAGTGTAGGGTGTTTTCAGGAGGAGGAATTGTATTGAGTGTTTCGAGAGACTAAGTGAAACTGTGGTTTAAAAATGTCAAGATTTGGGCTTCCCTGGTGGCGCAGTGGTTGAGAGTCCGCCTGCCGATGCAGGGGACGCGGGTTCGTGCCCTGGTCCCGGAAGATCCCACGTGCCGCGGAGCGGCTGGGCCCGTGAGCCATGGCCGCTGAGACTGCGCGTCCGGAGCCTGTGCCCCGCAACGGGAGAGGCCACAGCAGTGAGAGGCCCGCGTACCGCGCAAAAAAAAAAAAAAAGTCAAGATTTGACGACATGTATGTAGGTTTTTGGTAATTTTGATAGGAGAATTTTTGCTTAAATGATAAAGGCAGAAACCAGGATAATATGGGATGAAGTATCAATGGGAGGTGAGTAACTAAAGGTAGTATATCTGGAAAACTAGAACATTCAGATTGGGCTGTGAGGGGAATAAGAGAAATGAGGCAGAGGGTGAAAAATAAAGTTATTTTTTGGGACTTCCCTGGGAGTCCAGTGGTTGAGACTCTGTGCTTCCCCTGCAGGGGAGAGGGTTTGATCCCTGGTCGGGGAACTAAGATCCCGCATGCTGAGTGACATGGCCAAAAATAAATAAATAAAATTTTAAAATAAATAAATAAAGTTATTTTTAACTTAAAAATGGAAAATAATGGGCATGTATGTGTGCTGATGGAAAATAATGCAGGTGAGAGGGAGAGATTGGTAGCCCAGCAGAGAAGGGGAAACTGAAGAAGAAAATTCTTGAAGACAGCAAGAAGTAAAAGAATTCAGATAACAGGCAGATACACTGGTATTTAATAGGAATTAGGAAATTTCTTTATTTGTAATAGGACTGAAGAAGAAGAAGATGGGTTTGAGTAGGTTTATACACTAGGTATAGGAAATTTGAGGATGTTTGTGGGCCTGGCTTATTTGCTCCAGTGATGTACGGGGAGGATCATTAGTTGAGAGTGAGGAGGGGTTATGAGAGGCAGGAGGTGATTAGAAGAGAGAGAAGAAGATACAAAGGAGTTACTTTGGACAATAGGAAAGCAAGTTTACTGGAGAAACTTGCAAGGGTCCTAAGCAGTGTTGTGAGCCAATCTAAGATTTGTGACCATGAACAATAAGGAAGAATCAGTTAGGCTGGATAGAAGATTTCCTCTATCAAGGATCAGATAATAAAGCTTTGGGATTAGGCAGGTGACCTGAAGCAGAGAGGAAAGGGAGAATACTTTGAGAGGCAATGAGTTAGAGAGGTGAGATTCTTGACTGGTAAGAGGAGAAGGGCTGAGGGTTCTGGAACATTGTGACTTCAAGAGAATGGCAAGTCCTTAGAGAAATAGTTGTGAGGTACACGTAAGCAGGTACTCCCAGAGACCTGTGGGCTCCAAAATGGCACAAAAGAGTAGCCTCTGGAACTAGAAAGCACTGACCACATGAGCTTGGGCAGTGAGCATCTCAACACTAAGCTGTGTGCACAGAGGCCTGATGATCAGAAAAGCTTCCTGTACTCCCTGGTGCTGTATAATTACCCTAATATTTGGCATAACTGCATGTTGGGAATTCCCAAGGATTACTGAAGTTGAATTTCTCATTTGCCTGAGAGAGTGGATAGACAAAATTAATTTGATTTCATCTAAACAAGGAAATCTAATAAATCTTGAGTATCTGTCTTTGTGGACTTTGAGTCATACCTGGTAGTCTATGATAGAGAAGTCAAGTGTAATAAGAAATTATAACAAATGACGTGGTTTCCATTGGCTGGTCAAGGAAGACATCTCTGAGAAAGTGACATTGAAGCTGAGACTTGAAGGATGCATAGGAGTTAACCAGCTGAAGAGGGGGAAAGGATGAGTGAAAATCTCCAAGACAGGAAGTAGCCTGTTGTCTTCAATGATCTAAAAGAAAGTTAGTGTGGGTGGTGTGTAATGGACAACTGGAGGAGTGTCCTGATATGAAGAAGATGTGGACAGGGGTCAGATTATGTACAATAGAACCCTACAATGATAAGCAGAGGTCATATCTAAAATGTCCTCTGGAAGATTCATGGATTTGAATCATTTCAATGATTTGAACAGAGCGAGTACAATAGTCCAGGAGAGAAATGATAGTTGCTTGCAGAAATGATGCAGTGATGTAAAGACATTAATAGCTTCAAGACCTATCCTGACAATGGAATTGACAGTACTGAACTGAGGAAGAAGTTATGGAGTACAACCACCAGGTTTCTAACTTGAGCTAATAGATCTATTGGAGTTCCATGAACTTAGGTAAGAAAGTCTTCATGAGGAACAGATTTCATGTGTGAGGAGGGGGATAGTAAGAGTGCAGTTTTGGACTTCTATGTTGCAGTGAAACATCCAAATGGAGATGTTTTATATGATTCTGGAGCACAGGGAGAGGTCTGATTTGGAGATATGCCATGATAACTGTCAACCTAGAGAAGCTATTTTAGCTACAGGAATAGATGAGGCTCTCTAGGGGTAAAATGTATGAGAAGAGAAGAAGATCTAGGATTAAGCTCCTGGAACTCTAATATTTAAAGACTGATAGAAGAGGTGGAGCCACCAAAGGAGACTACAAAAGAAGGCAGAAGAGCCAGAGAAGTAGAAGGAAAACCAAGAGATTGCTTTCAGAGAAGCTAAGGGAAGAGTGTGGGTCAGAGAGGAGAGACTAGTACTCTGCCATGTTAGCACAAAATCAGCCCTAGATAATATATAAATGAATGAGCCTGGCCGTGTTCCAATTAAACTTTATTACAAAACATATAATGGACTGTAGTTTGCCAGTCCCTGGCATACAGTACTATTGAAAAGTCTGGTAAGGTGAGAACTGAAAATTGCTCATTTGATTTAGCTGCAGTAAGATCATCATTGTCCTCATTAAGATAACTTTCAATTAATTGGTGAGGGCAAAGGCTCTGTTGGTATCTACAAAAGAAAGACTGGGAGGTTCGGAAGTGGAAGCAATTTATAATTTGTTCTGATGAAATTTAATTTTGAGGGGAAGATAATTAGGGCAGTAGAAAGAATGAGGTATGGGGCTAGGGAAAATGTGTTCTGTTTGAAGAGTGGAGTAGAAAGTCCCCCAAGAAAGTGGAATTGGAAGAGATCAAGAGTAATATGGAGAATTTGGTTTTTGAACACTTCCTCTCTTGTAACAGGAGAAAAGCTGAGGGTGACTGCAAGTATAGTGAGTTGTGGTTAGTTTGATGGGACTATGAGGACATTTGCTTCTGACAATTTATATTTTTCTTTATGAAAGAAAATACTAAGAATTAAGAAAAAAAACCCAAAATATTCACTGTCAGTGGGACACTGGAGGGAGGGATAGAGAAAAAAAATCAGAGAGTTGAGAAATTTATACTGTGTATAATACAGTCTGTCTTAATTATGCTTCCATGTTTGGCCATTTAGGATACTCCCTGTTTTCTGATATTAAAAAAAAAAAGGTGATATGTTGAACTCTTTTTGTAACAAAGTAATTCTATTTATAGCCATTTCCTTAGGATAGATTCTCAGAATTAGAAAAAAAGTTTTCTACTTTTTCTTTCTCTTTCCTTAAAAAACTATTTTTAATTTTTTAAAAATAATACCCTTATTTGTTAAAACTCAATTAGTATACATATAACTGAATCGCTTTGCTATACAGTAGAAATTAACACAACCCTGTAAATCAACTATAATTTTAATAAAATAAATTTTAAAAATGTCTATGGGGAGGGGTATGGGTAAGCTGTGACGAAGTGAGAGAGTGGCATGGACATATATACACTACCAAATGTAAAATAGATTGCTAGTGGGATCCAGCCACATAGCACAGGGAGTCAGCTCGGTGCTTTGTGACCACCTAGAGGGGTGGGATATGGAGGGTGGGAGGGAGACGCAAGAGGGAAGAGATATGGGAACATATGTATATGTATAACTGATTCACTTTGTTGTAAAGCAGAAACTAACACACCATTGTAAAGCAATTATACTCCAATAAAGATGTTTAAAAAAAAAAAAGTCTATGACACCAAAAATTCCCTCAGTTAGTAGAGAAGAACTTATAATAATGGCCTAAGAAAGCTTCAATTTACTAGATATGTAATACATTGTAAATTAAGAAAATTTTCATTTCTTGAAATTGAGGTACCAACACCACCAGTGGATTACACAGAGTACGTGCAGCTGTACATAGAACAGAGTTTAGCACATGTAGTTCTGGGGTTTAAAGTTAGGTCAGTCTGAAAGAATCCAAAGTGGAAGCAGCAGTCTGATCCAATTAATCTTCTTACTAGGATTTTGGGTTGATGAAGTCTGTATAAATTCCTTGAATCTTTGGGGATTGTCTTCACTACCATCATTAAGAAATCTATCAGTAAGAAAATTAGAAGGCAGGATTCAGTTGACTACTCCTACAAATAATTAGTACTTTCATTTTCCAGAGCAAATTAATGAGTCTAAAAAATGTTCACATCTTTTCCAGGCTGAACCATTCAATCAGGCTTGATGATTTAATTTAATATGCTTGTTAATTTTTTAATTAAAAAAGCAGATTTTGTATTTTTTTCTGCCAAATTGAATTCATTCCGTCCTTTACTCATTCATTCAGCCAACATTTACTGAGCATCTACCATGTGCTGGGCCCTCAACCAGTCCAGGTGAAGACACAGATGGTAAAATCCATCTTCCCTTTAAGATGTCCATGTTTTGTGGGTAAGAGAGGTGCACAAGGAGAGAATTTTACAACAGTGTGGTAAGTACAGTGGTAGAAATATGAACAAGCCATCATGGAAGCCTCAAGGAAGGGGTCCAGGAGAGAATGGGCCACCAGTCCTCTCTGGAGGCAGAGATGTTGGTGTGTGGGCCGAGGTTTACAGGATGAGGCAGTTTGTCAGCTGAGGAGTGTAGCTGATGCCAGAACATGGAAAGACTTCCTTGATTTAATCCAAAATCAGCAGCGTCACTTGGCCATGATGACACAGAGAAGGTAACTACGACTCTTCTCCTTCCTCTCCACCTCTTCCTCCTTTCTCTTCTCCTTTTAAATCTATAATTACTTTGAGCATTTCCCTAGTAACTGTAAGAAATTATAAACCTTGATGTGGCTTCTCAATTATGGCCAAAGACTTTTCAAGGCACTTCCTCACATTTTTTTCTAGAAGACATTTCTCAGATTCTTCCACGTACCTATCCATCCTAGATTGTTGCTTTAGTTGTCTCACTGGTCTCTTTAAACCATTCATGTCTCTGTGTCAACCCCTGTGATATGATGGGACATCTCCTCAAATGCAGATTTGATCATGTCGTCATTTAAAACTACACACTTTCTGCTTATTATCATAAGCTGGACCCTTAGCAAATTTCTGTGCCAATTCCTCCTCCCCCTGTGGGTATGAAAAGAAGGCTCAATGTTACCTTCTATTCACAAACTTACTATTTCAACTCTTTACTTAAAAAAAACCAAACAACTTTACTCCTTTTCTTTGTCTGACACAAAAAATATCATAATATAAAAAAAGCCCCTTCCTTTTTTTTCACTTATCAATATAACCTGGAAATTGTTTTGTACTAGTTTATACAGTCCTTTTGCATTTTTTTTTCACACACACACACTGTATTTTATTTTTATAAGAGATAAATAAACTGACACCAAGCATTGTAAATGGATGACCACAACAAAAGCAACAATGATTGCAATGACCAAACACGAAACACACTCATACTGTGTCATAATATTGACATTCAATCCAGTAATCCTCCACTGTAACAGCTCCTTTACTTTGCAGTGAAAATTGATTTGTATACTTTTTGCCTTTGAGTCCTTGTGGGATTCTTTTTTTAAATTCAAATGGAAAGTCACAAAAATTATAATCATCCTCATCAGTTCACTCAGTCCCAAGGAATTAATTTCTTTTCATCTTGATCTTTTGTTAGCACTTTTATGAATTCATCAGTTTTCCATTAGAGTTCTGAAAATGCTTATTCATTCAGTTCAGCAGTATAGTCAGTTACCAGAAACCTGTACTTGTCAGAGTCTTTTCCATGAATTCCTTGAAGATGAAACCCTTTTATAGGAGTATATTTGCAAAAGCATCAGTGTATACCCAGAACTGTCTGTAAATGACAAAAGACTTAAAAATGACCACGGTTAAAGATTTGATGAAAGTTCATAATAATACAATTGACAAGGAAATTTAGTTATTTCTGAGATATACATTTTAAAGTAATAACTAGAATTATGAGTTATAACATTATACCAGAACATATAAGATTTTTAGAAATTTCATGTAATGTCTGAAACATTTATATTAACATATTTCCATACAAATAACCCCCAAAAAGTTTAGTAGTAGTTGTTTTGTTTGTTTGTTTGTTTATACTGCAGGTTCTTATTAGTCATCAATTTTATACACATCAGTGTATACATGTCAATCCCAATCACCCAGTTCAGCACACCACCATCTCCACCCCACTACGGTTTTTCCACCTTGGCATCCATACGTTTGTTCTCTACATCTGTGTCTCAACTTCTGACCTGCAAACCGGTTCACCTGTACCATTTTTCTAGGTTCCAAATATATGTGTTAATATATGAAATTTGATTTTCTCTTTCTAACTTACTTCACTCTGTATGACAGTCTCTAGATCCATCCATGTCTCAAAAATGACTCAATTTCATTCCTTTTTAAGGCTGAATAATATTCCATTGTATATATGTACCAAAACTTCTTTATCCATTCATCTGTCGATGGGCATTTAGGTTGCTTCCATGACCTGGCTATTGTAAATAGTGCTGCAATGAACATTGGGGTGCATGTGTATTTTTGAGTTATGGTTTTCTTTCTCTTTTTTTTTTTTGTGGTACGCGGGCCTTCACTGTTGTGGCCTCTCCCATTGCGGAGCACAGGCTCTGGATGCGCAGGCTCAGCGGCCATGGCTCACGGGCCTAGCTGCTCCGCGGCATGTGGGATCTTCCAGGACCGAGGCACGAACTCGTGTCCCCTGCATCGGCAGGCAGACTCTCAACCACTGCGCCACCAGGGAAGCCCTGAATTATGGTTTTCTCTGGGTATATGCCCAGTAGTGGGATTGCTGGATCATATGGTAATTCTATTTTTAGTTTTTTAAGGAAGCTCCATACTTTTCTCCATAGTGGCTATATCAATTTACATTCCTACCAACAGAGCAAGAGTGTTCCCTTTTCTCTGCACCCTCTCCTGTATTTGTTGTTTGTAGATTTTCTGATGATGCCCATTTTAACTGTTGTCAGGTGATACCTAATTGTAGTTTTGATTTGCATTTCTCTAATAATTATTGATGTTGAACAGCTTTCCATGTGTTTCTTGGCCATCTGTATGTCTTCTTTGGAGAAATGTTTATTTAGGTCTTCTGCCCATTTTTGGATTGTATCATGTTTCTTTAATATTGAGCTGCATGAGCTGTTTATATATTTTGGAGATTAATCCTTTGTCCATTGATTCATTTGCAAATATTCTCTCCCATTCTGAGGGTTGTCTTTTTGTCTTGTTTATGGTTTCCTTTCCTGTGCAAAAGATTTTAAGTTTCATTAGGTCCCATTTGTTTATTTTTGTTTTTATTTCCATTACACTAGGAGGTGGATCAAAAAAGATCTTGCTGCGATTTATGTCAAAGAGTGTTCTGCCTAGGTTTTCCTCTAAGAGTTTGATAGTGTCCGGTCTTACATTTAGTATATGTGCTGCCAAAGCGAGCACTGGTCTTACATTTAGGTCTCTAATCCATTTTGAGTTTATTTTTGTGTATGGTGTTAGGGAGTGTTCTAATTTCATTCTTTTACATGTAGCTGTCCAGTTTTCCAGGCACCACTTATTGAAGAGACTGTCTTTCTCCATTGTATATCTTTGCCTCCTTTGTCATAGATTAGTTAACCATAGGTATGTGGATTTATCTCTGGGCTTTTTATCTCTGGATTTATCTCTGAGTCTTTTATAAGACTTTTACAACCCACCATAGGTGCATGGGTTTATCTCTGGGTTTTCTATCTTGTTCCATTGATCTATGTTTCTGTTTTTGTGCCAGTACCATATTGTCTTGATTACTGTAGCTTTGTAGTATAGTCTGAAGCCAGGGAGTCTGATTCCTCCAGCTCCGTTTGTTTCCTTCAAGAATGCTTTGGCTATTCGGGGTCTTTTGTGTCTCCATACAAATTTTAAGATGATTTGTTCTAGTTCTGTAAAAAATGCCATTGGTAATTTGATAGGGGTTGCATTGAATCTGTAGATTGCTTTGGGTACTAGAGTCATTTTCACAATATTGATTCTTCCAATCTAAGAACATGGTATATCACTCCATCTGCTGGTAACTTCTTTAATTTCTTTCATCAGTGTCTTATAGTTTTCTGCATACAGGTCTTTTTTCTCCCTAGGTAGGTTTATTCCTAGGTAATTTATTCTCTTTGTTGCAATGGTAAATGGGAGTGCTTCCATAATTTCTCTTTCATATTTTTCATCATTAGTGTATAGGAATGCAAGAGATTTCTGTGCATTAATTTTGTATCCTGCAACTTTACCAAATTCATGGATTAGCTCTAGTAGTTTTCTGTTGTCATTTTTAGGATTCTCTATGTATAGTACCATGTCATCTGCAAGCAGTGACAGTTTTACAACTTCTTTTCCAATTTGTGTTCTTTTTATTTCTTTTTCTTCTCTGCATGCTGTGGCTAGGACTTCCAAAACTATGTTGAATAATTGTGGTGAGAGTGGACATCCTTGTCTCTTTCCTGATCTTAGAGGAAATGCTTTCAGTTTTTCACCATTGAGAATGATGTTTGCTGTGGCTTTGTCATCTAAGGCCTTTATTATGTTGAGGTAGGTTCCCTCTATGCCCACTTTGTGGAGTAAATGGGTGTTGGATTTTATCAAAAGCTTTTCTGCATCTATTGAGATGATCATATGGTTTTTCTTCTTCAGTTTGTTAATATGGTATATCACATTGATTGATTTGCATATATTGAAGAATCCTTGTATCCCTGGAATAAATCCCACTTGATTGTGGCGTATGATCCTTTTAATGTGTTGTTGGGTTCTGTCTGCTAGCATCTTGTTGAGGATTTTTGCATCTGTATTCATCAGTGATATTGGTGTGTAATTTTCTTTTTTTGTACTGTCATTGTCTGGTTTTGGTATCAGGGTGATGGTGGCCTCATAGATTGAGTTTGGCAGTGTTCCTTCCTCTGTAACTTTTTGGAAGACTTTGAGAAGGGTGGGTGTTAACTCTTTTGTAAATGTTTGATATAATTCACCTGTGAAGCCATCTGGTCTGGACTTTTGTTTGTTGGAAGATTTTTAATCACAGTTTCAATTTCATTCCTTGTGATTGGTCTGTTTATATTTTCTGTTTCTTCCTGGTTCAGTCTTGGAAGGTTGTACCTTTCTAAGAAGTTGTCCATTTCTTCCAGGTTGTCCATTTTATTGGCATAGAGTTGCTTGTAGTAGTCCCTTTGGATGCTGTTAGCAGTTTTTTTCCTTTTTCCTTCATCTGTTATATAGCCCTCTGCCTTTCATCTTGTCTATTTTTCTGTGAATGTGGTTTTTGTTCCACAGGCTTCAGGATTGTAGTTCTTCTGTCTGCCCTCTGGTGGATGAGGCTATATAAGAGGTTTGATGGGAGGGTCTCCTGGTAGGTAGAGCTGACTATTGCTCTGGTGTGCAGAGCTCAGTAAAACTCTAATCCACTTGATTGTTGAGGGGTGGGGCTGGGTTCCCTCCTTGTTGGCTGTTTGGCCTGAGGCAACCCAACACTGGAGCCTACCTGGGCTCTGTTGTGGGGCTAATGACAGACTCCAGGAGGGCTCACACCAAGGAGTACTTCCCAGAACTTCTGCTGCCAGTGTCCTTGTCCCCATGGTGAGACACAGCCACCCCCCAACTCTGCAGGAGACCCTCCAACACTAGCAGGTAAGTCTGATTCAGTCTCCTGTGTCGTCACTGCTCCTTTCCCTGGGTCCCGATGCACACACTACTTTGTGTGTGCCCTCCAAGAATTGAGTCTCTGTTTCCCTCAGTCCTGTAGAAGTCCTGCAATCAGTTCCCACTAGGCTTCAAAATCTGATTCTCTAGGAATTCCTCCTCCCATTGCTGGACCCCCAGGTTGGGAAGCCTGACGTGGGGCTCAGAACCTTCACTCCAGTGGGTGGACTTCTGTGGTATAAGAGTTCTCCGGTCTGTGAGTCACCCACCCAGCAGTTATGGGATTTGATTAAAGATTTATTTTTATGTAGTCAAGGTAATCAGTCTTTCACCTTATAGCTTTTAGATTTTGAGTCATATTTTAAAATATTTGCCCTACCCCTGGATTATCAAGAATAATGTATACTTTTTTTGGTAACTTTTATGGTTTCATTTTTAAATTTGGTTATACTGAGTATACCTTGAGATATGGATCCAATTTAACTTTTTCTAAATGATATGTTGTGGTCACAGCAACACTTTATATTTTCTTATTTTTGCAAAAGAAACACTGGAAGAATATATTAGGGACTGGATATATTAGGAGAGGGATAGGTAGGAATGCAATGGAGGGATTGTGGATGGGAGTGAGTATACAATGCATATATAGTTTTATATTATTTTAATTTCAAACCATGTAAATGTTTTACATATTCAAAAATTAAAACAGAAAAATCAAACCCTTAAATTGAATATAAATAAAAGCAAATGAATGTAACTGTTATCAAATTGATAATATAATTACACAGAGAGAGTAACTATTTTAAGTAACTTCTGAACAGAGCACTTTAACTGTACTTTTTTGGTTGGATGCACTCTAACAAAACAAGGAGCTGTGCAAACACCACAGCAGTCATGCTGAAATTACCAAAGAACCAGATTGATGTACCTCCCACTGGCCAGATTTAGGACAATTTGAGCATCAAAAAGAATAGTAGCTCTAACTGATTATAATCCACTGAGTGAAATTATCCACATATCTACTGTCATACAAAAATCAATGGGAAGGAAAGGAAAAGGAAAGTAATAAATGGAGAAAATGTAGTATAATTATAAAATCATCATTTTGAAAACTCCGGTGTAATAGTTTAAGGCATGCACTATCAATGAATATTAAACCCATCACATGAAAGTGTATTAAATATGTTATTCATATGGTAGCAAAGGATCAGCCACAGATGACTGTTGTAGTTACATGGAATAATGAAGTGATACATAAGAGAAAAAAATCCCATGTGCTTCTGTTAAATTGTTCACACAGTGGCCCATTTCTTCCTTCCCCATGTCTACCTCCCTTGGCAAGGTGACTTTGCAGGAAGTGCCATCAAAAGGTTGTGTCTATTTCCCTAACCATTGAATCTGGATTGAATTTATGACTTCCTTTGGGCAACAGAACACAGTGGAAGTGATGTTCTTCAGTTCTGTGCACGGGTCTCAAGAGGCTTGTGTGTTTCTGCTCACTCCCTTTTATTTCCGTCATGCCATGAGAACCCATCAAAACTAGTTTACTGGAGGGTGAGAGACCACAGGGCAGAATTGGTCCAGTCTTTGCAGACAAAGCCCTAGACATGCGAGGTCAGTCTCAGCCAACCTGTGGGTGGCCACAAGAACACAAGTGAGCCTTGCCAAAAGACCTGAGCCCAGCACACCCAGAAGATCTGCCCAGCTGACCCTCACACTCCTGCTCCAAATCAGTTAGATTTGGAGGTGGCTTGTTACAAAGCAAAATCTAACTGATTCAGACATAAGCCTAGGAGAGTAGAAACATTGACTTTGGGACCAGGCAGCTGGAAGTAGTTGGAAAAATGATGAGCAATTAATTGAAGCTGAAAAATGGATAAGGCAATTGTTATCAAAGTCTGGATAAATAAAGTTCTATGTTATGTAGTAGTGAAACCACTGGAAAAGTGTTGCCTTTAGTAACTTGGAAGGTTAAAATATATACCTAATAAACTTTTCATCTGCCTTATTTTAGCTGCTTATAATAAGGAAATTCAAGGGATTCATGAGGTAAAGTTAGAACTATTTAGTTTGCAAGTAAAATTTAGAGGGAATATAAAGGAACCAGGATTCCCAGGGATGGAACATGAAACTATTTCTTTTCTCTAGTCTTCTCAACCAGTAAAAGATTCTTGAGGTAGAATACAGTCTACAGGTATAGAGAAAATCAGGAGTGTGCCCCTAAGATCCTTTATCAAAATGTGGGAAAGAATTAAGGAGACATCTAGAAGAACCTCTCTAGCTAGAAACATGACTTATAGTAATCTAAAGCAGCAGTCCCCAAACTTTTTGGTACCAGGGACCAACTTCGTGGAAGACAATTTTTCCATGGACCTGAGGGTGGGGGATAGTTTCAGGATGATTCAAATGCATTACATTTATTGTGCACTTTATTTCTATTATTATTACATTGTAATATATAATGAAATAATTATACAACTCATCATAATGCAGAATCAGTGGGAGCCCTGAGCTTGTTTTCCTGAAACTAGATGGTCCCATCTGGGAGTGATGGGAGACAGTGATGTCCAAAGTGTGTTGCTTATGTCCAGTCTACTCTGTAAGATGCAGCGTAGTTGTCACTTGCCACTCACTGATAGGGTTTTGATATGAGTCTCCAAGAATTGATTTATTATGGTCTCTGTGAGTCAAACCTCTCTGCTAATGATAATCTGTATTTGCAGCCACTTCCCAGGTCTAGCATCACTGCCTCAGCTCCCCCTCAGATCATCAGGCATTAGAGTCTCATAAGGAGTGCGCAACCTAGATCCCTCACATGCGCAGTTTACAGTAGGGTTTGTGCTCCTATGAGAATCTAATGCCACCACTGACCTGACAGGAGGTGGAGCTCAGGTTGTAATGCAAGTGATGGGGAATGGCTGTAAATACAGATGAAGCTTTGCTCACTTGCCCACCACTCACCTTTTGCCGTGAGGCCAGGTTCCTTACAGGCCACAGACCAGTACCTGTTGGTGGCCAGGGAGTTGGGGACCCCTGATCTAAAGGGAATTTCCTCAAAGAGACTGCCTTGCCCAAAGTGCTGTGAGTTAGTTAAGACAGACAGAAGTGTGTTTTGAAAACAATTGTGGGTGTATTTATTTTTCCAAATGGAGTAGAATATACTGGGATATATGGAAATCTTATACAGTTTTAAGAGACTTGTAGCAGCAGAAACATCATTAGCTGAATTCAAAGGGACTCTGATTTTATACAATTTCACAAAGGACTTTGGGCCTCCAAATTTCCACAAGAAATAAACAGGCTGAAAAAAGTTACTCAGCTACAAACACAACTATTTCTTGTGTCTCCGGTGAAGCCAAGAACCCACAGGGCAAGGCCAATTGCATTGCGAACAATGGATTTGTGAGCCATTACCAGGATTAACAGAGGGCGATGAACTAGAGGCAAGCCCCAGGGAGCAGAACTAGGCTGTAATCAAGAAACATTTCCTGCTCCCATATCTGAGGATCTGGTAACATTCGTTCAGTGGGATTTTAGAATTGCTATGGACAAGAGAATGCTACAAACTTCCATTTTTCCCATTTAAATGAAAGCATCTATTGTGGTTTGTCCAACTTTCTGTCTCATCATTATTTCATAAGTGTGTGGTAGCAATAACGTGTACTGGATATAGACCAAGAGAATCCAAACTTTAAGAGTGTGGACCTGATTACATGAGTCTTTTGGAAGTGCCAGTGGGAATGAATCTTTTTCATATAGGAAGGTTGTGAATAATTTTGATCAGAGGGGAGACTGTATTAGGTTATATGCAGAAATGGCAACAATTATTTTCCTTTTATATTCATATACCATTATTCTTCCCATTGAGATATGAAGTCCGTTTTCCTTCCTCTTGAGTTTGGGCTGGTCTTGTGACTTGCTTTTCCCAGCAGAACTCAGCACAATTATCAGTGGGCCAATTCTGAGCCAAGCCTCATGAAGACCTGCATATTTCTATTCAGTCTCTTGAATCCCTGCCCACCCAGGAGAACAAGCCCAAGTTAGCCTGCTGGGTGATTAGAAGCCACAAGGGGAAGCGTGAGCCCAGGTAGTCCAGCCAAGATCCCAGACATGGGATCCCAGAGAGCTCAGCAACAAAGCAAAGCCAGCCCCCCCCCAAACGACCAACAGCTGATTGCAAACGCTTGAGTGGACCACACTGAGAATAGCTGAACCAGGCCTGGCTTTACCAGAACATCACAACTGACCTGCACATGCATGAGGTAATAAATCATTGTTGATTAAGCCATTACGTTTTGGGAGGTTTTTTAATGCAGTAAAAACCAATTGATACAATGCTAAATGTTGTGGAACAGAAAGGTAAATAAAAATGTGTTCCAGATGGTATCTCTGGTCAGCAGAATCAGTGCCAACACCTACCTTCTTTGGATATTTTATTCTATGAGACAAATCAACCCCTGTGTATTTCAGCCACTCTTCTGTTACTGGCAGCTGAGTTAATTTCAAACGGATACAACAGATTTTGTTCTGAGTGCACTTCTCTCTTTACTTGCCTTGAGCAAATTCACCTAGATTTATCTAATGCCTTTCTTAATTCATGGAACAAAATAAGTTTTCAGAAAGTGTTTATTAAATGCATTGATGAGTGAGTGATTTGGCTAATACTGATGATCTTGGGATCTTCGTCTTCATCAAACAACACTTCTGGGATCCAGGTCAATACAGTGGTCTTAGAGTCATTAAATCTTAAAAAAAAAAAACCTCTCAACCAGGACATCTCATTCAGTTACTAGTTTTCTGTCTTTTAAAAAACAGGAATTTGATGGGGTAGTATATTTATATTGCAGTTTCAGCCTTTTTGTTTTTGTGAATAAAACTACAGACAAATTTGTCATCGCTATTAACATCAGCACATGTGAGTGGATGAAGTATTTGAGTAGATCTCTACATTTTCCTCTGTCAGAGTTACTAGTTTCACTTCTTTAAATTCACAAGCTTTCCGGACCTAATCCATCAAATAGGAGTATTATATAGTAATACACTGGGACTGCAGGGGTTATCTCTAGAATTCTGAGTGCTTGAGAAATTAGAGCCATGTAAATGCATGGTCTCACTGTTCCTTTCTATTTTATCTTCCCACACGTACTACCACACACTAGGATGGGATAATGTTTTATTATACCAAAAAGATTTTAAAATTAGACAAAAAACAGAGAGAACTCTGTGATAACCAAATTCAACTTTATTACATCTTAGGGAATTTTTGAACTGAGAAAGGCATTTCATCATAATGGTGGGAGGCAGAAGACTGGATTTAAACTTGGGCAAGTCACTTAAACTTAGCCATCTCAGCTTTCCCACCTGTATAATTGGGTTGATAATAATCTATTCCTTTGACAGGGAAGAGCTTTTTGGGAATTATAAAAGACTATGAAGTAGGAATTGCTTGTGTGTGTATCACCCCACAAAATACATGTGCACTACCATATGCCTTCTTACAGCTCATAAAAGTCTGTGTTGAAGAAATACTACCAGTTAATGAAAAAAAGACAACATCTTAGTTGCTAGAAATCTTGTTTTCCTATAAATATGGAAAATATGAGATTTGAGACATTCACTAATATCGTGGTCATTATTACCCTTATTATCCTCAATGGTTTTTATGTGTGTGCTCTTTTTGTAAGTTTATCTTTCCTTCAAAGAACATATCTGCAGGACTTTAAATTGCATTTGTGTGTTGCCATCTCTAATTACTAAATCAGAGTGCTGTATGATCCTGATGTGGTTTCCAGTGTCACCCTGGGCCCTCATATGGTCAAAATCCCTTGCCAAGTGGCATGAGCCTGATCTGGGGTGATGGGAAAGCCAGTGGATCTACAGTCATACCTGAATTTAACTGTAATTCTGTCACTTGGAGAGTAGATCCTGGCCATCAGACAGAAGAGGACCTTTACTGATGTAAATGGGGAAAATAGAAGTTTTAGGAAGAGAAATGTGACTTCAATTAAATGGAAGTAACAATTACTTGAGATCTGGATCGAGTATTCAAAGTAGAAACAAATACTGGGGTAATAAGTAAGACAACTGAAAAAAACCTACATGTTCAAGGTCGAGTTGAGATGGAGGAAGAAAAAAGAGGTTATATTTGAGTGCTGGGGAAGATGGGTTGTGGGTGAGAGAGCTTTTGCATCAGGGAGGAAAGGATTTTTTTTCTGTATCATGACTTTTTCTCCCTGGGAAGTGAATTCACCTACAGCCGCTGAAAAACAATCATCAGAAATGATCTTAAATGCATTATCGTCAACGGGTGCCATTTCAGATGGTGAGCATTTGGGATAGTGGGGGGGCCTTGCTATGAAGGCAGGTGGGGTGTTGCAGTCTGGTGGCATCATGACAATGAGCTCTACTTTAAGGGGAGAGAAGAGACTCCATCTGTCTTCACGGAAGCCCAGTATTGTACATTTTAGAATTAGGTAAGAAATATTCTCACCAGCTAGGACAAGGTAATTTACAGCTTACAATAAATTACACTTGTAAGTATTTGAAGAAAAATGCCCATTTTTTCTTACTGCTGAAGAAATGGTAGAGAGTTGTCTTCCTCCCTTCCTTCCTTCCTAAACATCTTTATTGAGTATAATTGCTTTACAATGGTGTGTTAGTTTCTGCTTTATAACAAAGTGAATCAGCTATACATATATCCCCATGTCTCCTTCCTCTGCGTCTCCCTCCCATCCTCCCTATCCCACCCCTCTAGGTGGTCACAAAGCACCGAACTGATCTCCCTGTGCTATGTGGCTGCTTCCTCATAAGCTATCCATTTTACATTTGGTAGTGTATATATGTCCATGCCACTCTCTCACTTCGTCCCAACTTACCCTTCCTCTTCCCAATGTCCTCAAGTCCATTCTCTACATCAGCATTTTTATTCCTGTCCTGCACCTACGTTCTTCAGACCATTTTTTTTTAGATTGCATATATATGTGTTAGCATATGGTATTTGTTTTTCTCTTTCTATCTTACTTCACTCCGTATGACAGACTCTACGTCCATCCACCTTACTACAAATAACTCAATTTCGTTTCTTTTTATGGCTGAGTAATATTCCATTGTATATATGTGCCACATCTTCTTTATCCATTCATCTGTTGATGGACACTTAGATTGCTTCCATGTCCTGGCTACTGTAAATAGAGCTGCAATGAACATTGTGGTACATGACACTTTTTGAATTCTGGTTTTCTCAGGGTATATGCCCAGTAGTGGGATGCTGGGTCATGTGGTAGTTCTATTTTTAGTTTTTAAAAGAACCTCCATACTGTTCTCCATAGTGGCTGTATCAATTTACATTCCCACTGACAGTGCAAGAGGGTTCCCTTTTCTCCACACCCTCTCCATCATTTATTGCTTGTATATTTTTTGATGATGATCATTCTGACTGGGGTGAGGTGATACCTCATTGTAATTTTGATTTGCATTTCCTTAATGATTAGTGATGTTGAGCATTCTTTCATGTGTTTGTTGGCAATCTGTATATCTTCTTTGGAGAAATGTCTATTTAGGTCTTCTGCCCATTTTTGGATTGGGTTGTTTGTTTTTTTGATATTGAGCTGCATGAGCTGCTTGTATATTTTGGAGATTAATCCTTTGTCAGATGCTTCCTTTGCAAATATTTTCTCCCATTCTGAAGGTTGTCTTTTTGTCTTGTTTATGGTTTCCTTTGCTGTGCAAAAGCTTTTAAGTTTCATTAGGTCACATTTGTTATTTTTGTTTTTATTTCCATTTCTCTAGGAGGTGGGTCCCAAAGGATTTTGCTGTGATTTATGTTATAGAGTGCTCTGCCTATGTTTTCCTCTAAGAGTTTGATAGTGTCTGGCCTTAAATTTAGGTCTTTAATCCAGTTTGAGTTTATTTTTGTGATGGTGTTAGGGAGTGTTCTAATTTCATTCTTTTACATGTAGCTGTCCAGTTTTCCCAGCAACACTTATTGAAGAGGCTGTCTTTTCTCCACTGTATATTCTTGTCTCCTTTATCAAAGATAAGGTGACCATATGTGTGTGGGTTTATCTCTGGGCTTCCTATCCTGGTGCATTGATCTATATTTCTGGTTTTGTGCTAGTATCATACTGTTGTGATTACTGTAGCTTTGTAGTATAGTCTGAAGTCCAGGAGCCTGATTCCTCCAGCTCCATTTTTCGTTCTCAAGATTGCTTTGGCTATTTGGTGTCTTTTGTGTTTCCATACAAATTGTGAAATTTTTAGTTCTAGTTCTGTGAAAAATGCCATTGGTAGTTTGATAGGGATTGCATTGAATGTGTAGATTGCTTTGGGTAGCATAGTCATTTTCACAATATTGATTCTTCCAATCCAAGAACATGGTATATCTCTCCATCTGTTGGTATCATCTTTAATTTTTTCATCAGTGTCTTATAGTTTTCTGCATACAGATCTTTTGTCTCCCTAGGTGGGTTTATTCTGAGGTATTTTATTCTTTTTGTTGTGGTGGTAAATGGGAGTGTTTCCTTAATTTCTCTTTCAGGTTTTTCATCTATAGTGTATAGGAATGTAAGAGATTTCTGTGCATTGATTTTGTATCCTGCTACTTTACCAAACTCATTGATTAACTCTACTAGTTTTCTGGTGGCATTTTTAGGATTCTCTACATATGGTAACATGGCATTTGCAAACAGTGACAGTTTTACTTCTTCTTTGCCAATTTGTATTCCTTTTATTTCATTTTCTTCTCTGATTGCTGTGGCTAGGACTTCCAAAACTATGTTGAATAATCTTGGTGAGAATGGATATCTTTGTCTTGTTCCTGATCTTAGAAGAAATGCTTTCAGTTTTTCACCATTGAGAATGATGTTTGCTGTGGGTTTGTCATATATGGCCTTTATTATGTTGAGGTTGGTTCCCTCTATGCCAACTTTTGGAGAGTTTTTATCATAAATGGGTGTTAAATTTGGCCAAAAGCTTTTTCTGTATCTATTGAGATGATCATTTGGTTTTTATTCTTCAGTTTGTTAATATGGTGTATCACATTGATTGATTTGTGTATATCGAAGATCCTTGTATCCCTGAGATAAATACCACTTGATTATGGTGTATCCTTGTAATGTGTTGTTGCATTCTGTTTGCTAGTATTTTATTGAGGATTTTTACATCTATATTCATCAGTGATATTGGTCTGTAATTTTCTTTTTTTGTAGTATCTTTGTCTGGTTTTGGTATCAGGGTGATGGTGGCCTCATAGAATGAGTTTGGGAGTGTTATTTCCTCTGCAAGTCATTGGAAATGTTTCAGAAGGATGGGTGTTAGGTCTTCATTAAATGTTTAATAGAATTCACCTGTGAAGCTATCCGGTCCTGGACTTTTGCTTGTTGGAGTTTTTTTTTTTTTTTTTTTTTTTGGCGGTACGCGGGCCTCTAACTGTTGTGGCCTCTCCCATTGCGGAGCACAGGTTCCGGACGCACAGGCTCAGCAGCCATGGCTCACAGGCTCAGCTGCTCCATGGCATGTGGGATCTTCCTGGACTGGGGCACAAACCCATGTCCCCTGCATCAGCAGGCGGACTCTCAACCACTGTGCCACCAGGGAAGCCCCTCTTGTGACATTCTTTATTTTAAAGTCTATTTTATCTGATATGGGTATAGGTACTCCAGCTTTCTTTTGATTTCCATTTACATGGAATATCTTTTTGCATCACCTCACTTTTAGTCTGTATGTGTCCCTAGGTCTGAAGTGGGTCTCTTGTTGACAGCATATATATGGGTCTTGTTTTTGTATCCATTCAGGAAGCCTGTGTCTTTTGGCTGGAGCATTTAATCCATTCATGTTTAAAGTAATTATCAATATGTATGTTCCTATGACAATTTTCTTAATTGTTTTGTGTTTGTTTTTGTAGGTCCTTTTCTTCTCTTGTGTTTCCCAATTAGAGAAATCCTTTAGCATTTGTTGTAGAGCTGGCTTGGTGGTGCTGAATTCTCTTAGCTTTTGCTTGTCTGTAAAGCTTTTGTTTTCTCCATCGAATCTGAATGAGATCCTTGCCGGGTAGAATAATCTTGGTTGTAGGTTCTTCCCTTTCATCACTTTAAGTATTATCATGCCACTCCCTTCTGGCTTGTAGAGTTTCTGCTGAGAAATCAGCTGTTAACCTTATGGGAGTTCCCTTGTATGTTATTTGTCATTTTTCCCTTTCTGCTTTCAATAATTTTTCTTTGTCTTTAATTTTTGCCAGTTTGATTACTATGTGTCTTGGTGTGTTTCTCTTTGGGTTTTTCCTGTATGGGACTTGCTGTGCTTCCTGGACTTGGGTGGCTATTTCCTTTCCCATGTTAGGGAAATTTTCGATTATAATTTCTTCAACGATTTTCTCTGTTCCTTCCTCTCTCTCTTCTCCTTCTGGGACCACTCTAATGCAAATGTTCTTGCATTTAACATTGCCCCAGAGGTCTCTTATACTGTCTTCATTTCTTTTCATTATTTTTTCTTTATTCTATTCTGGAGCAGTGAATTCCACCATTCTGTCTTCCAGGTCACTTCTCCGTTCTTCTGTCTCAGTTATTCTGTTACTCATTCCTTCTAGTGCAGTTTTCATTTCAGTTATTGTATTGTTCATCTCTGTTTGTTTGTTCTTTAATTCTTCTAGGTCTTTGTTAAACATTTCTTGCATCTTTTTGATCTTTGACTCCATTCTTTTTCTGAGGTCCTGGACCTTTACTATCATTATTCTGAATTCTTTTTCTGGAAGGTTGCCTATGTCCATTCATTTAGTTGTTTTTCTGGGGGTTTATCTTGTTCCTTCATCTGGTATATAACCCTCTGCCTTTTCATCTTGTCTATATTTCTGTGAATGTGGTTTTAGTTGCACAGGCTGCAGGATTGTAGTTCTTCTTGCTTCGGCTGTCTGCCGTATGGTGCATGTGGCTAAGAGGCCTGTGCAAGTTTCCTGATGGGAGGTACTGGTGGTGGGTAGAGCTGACTGTTTCTATGGTGGGCAGAGCTCAGTAAAACTTTAACCTGCTTGACTGCTAATTGGTGGGGCTGGGTTCCCTCCCTGTTGGTGGTTTGGCCCAAGGTAAGCCAACCCTGGAGCCGACCTGGGCTCTTTTGTGGGGTTAATGGGAGACTCTGGGAGAGCTCATGCCAAGGGGTACTTCCCAGAACTTCTGCTGCTAGTGTCCTTGTCTGCACGGTGAGCTACAGTCACTTCCTGCCTCTGCAGGAGACCCTCTGACACTAGTAGGTAGGTCTGGTTCAGTCTCCCCTGGGGTCACTGCTCCTTGCCCTGGGACCCGATGCACACTCTACTCTATGTGTGCCCTCCAAGAGTGGAGTCTCTGTTTTCCCCAGTCCTGTCAAAGTTCTGCAGTCTAATCCCAGTAGACTTCAAAGTCTGATTCTTTGGGATTTCCTTCTCCTGTTGCCGGACCCCCAGTTTGGGAAGCCTGATGTGGCACTCAGAACCTTCACTCCAGTGGGTGGACTTCTGTTGTATAAGAGTTCTCTGGTCTGTGAGTCACCCACCCAGCAGTTATGGGTTTTGATTTTACTGTGATTGCACCCCTCCTACCATCTCATTGTGGCTTCTCCTTTGTCTTTGGATGTGGGGTATCTTTTTTGGTGAGTTCCAGTGTCTTCCTGTCGATGACTGTCCAGCAGCTAGTTGTGATTCTGGTGTTCTTGCAAGGGGGAGTGAGAGCACATCCTTCTACTCCACCATCTTGGTTCAATGCACCTTTCATTTATTTCTGATCTGATCATTATGATTTCTTTCCTTCTGCTAACTTTGGGATTTTTTTGTTCTTTCTGTATTTGCTTTAGCTGTAAGGTTAGGTTGTTTATTTGACACGTTTCTTGTTTCTTGAGGTAAGATTGTATTGCTGTAAACTTCCCTCTTCGAACTGCTTTTGCTGCATCTCATAGGTTTTGGGTCATCGTGTTTTCATAGTCATTTGTTTCTATGTATTTTTTGATTTCCTGTTCGATTTATTCAGTGATCTCTTGGTTATTAAATAGTTATTGTTTAGTCTCCATGTGTTTGTATTTTTTATAGATTTTTTTTCCTGTAATTGATATCTAGTCTCATAGCATTGTGATTGGAAAAGATACTTGATACAATTTCAATTTTTTTAGTTTTACCAAGGCTTCATTTGTGACCCAAGATATGATCTATCCTGGAGGATGTTCCATGAGCACTTGAGAAGAAAGTGTATTCTGTTGTTTTTGGATGGAATGTCCTATAAATATCAGTTAAGTCCATCTTGTTTAATGTATCATTGAAAACTTGTGTTTCCTTATTTATTTTCATTTTGGATGATCTGTGCATTGGTGAAAGTGGGGTGTTAAAGTCCCCTGCTATGATTGTGTTACTGTTGATTTCCCCTTTTATGGCTCTTAGCTTTTGCCTTATATATTGAGGTAGTCCTATGTTGGGTGCATAAATATTTACAGTTGTTATATCTTCTTCTTGGATTGATCCCTTGATCATTATGTAGTGTCCTTCTTTGTCTCTTGTAATAATATTTATCTTAAAGTCTATTTTAAAGTCTGATATGAGAATTGCTACTCCACCTTTCTTTTGATTTCCATTTGCATGGAATATCTTTTTCCATTCCCTCACTTTCAGTCTTATGTGTCCTTAGGTCTGAAAGTAGTCTCTCTCTCTCTCTTTTTTTTTTTTGTGGTACATGGGCCTCTCACTGTTGTGGCCTCTCCCGTTGCAGAGCACAGGCTCTGGATGCGCAGGCTCAGAGGCCATGGCTCACAGGTTCAGCCGCTCAGCGGCATGTGGGATCTTCCCGGACCAGGGCACGAACCCATGTCCCGTGCATCGGCAGGCGGATTCTCAACCACTGCGCCACCAGGGAAGCCCTGAAATTGGTCTCTTGTAGACAGCATATATACGGGTCTTGTTTTTGTATCCATTCAGCTAGTTTACGTCTTTTGGTGGGAGCGTTTAGTCTATTTACATTTAAGGTAATTATTGATATGTATGTTCCTATTACAATTTTCTTAATTGTTTTGGGTTTGTTATTGTAGGTGTTTTCCTTTTCTTGTGTTTCCTGCCTAGAGAACTTCCTTTAACATTTGCTGTAAAGCTTGTTTTGTGGTGCTGAATTATTGTAGCTTTTGCTTGTCTGCAAAGGTTTTAATTTCTCCTTGGAATCTGAATGAGATCCATGCTGGGTAAAGTAATCTTGGTTGTAAGTTTTTCCCTTTCATCACTTTAAATACGTCTTGCCACTCCCTTCTGGCTTGCAGAGTTTCTGCTGTAAGATCAGCTGTTAACCTTATGGGGATTCCTTTGTATGTTTTTTGTTGTTTTCCCTTGCTGCTTTTAATATTTTTTCTTTGTATTAAATTTTTGATAGTTTGATTAATATGTGTCTTGGTGTGTTTCTTCTTGGATTTATCTTGTATGGGACTCTCTGCATTTCCTGAACTTGATTGACTATTTCGTTTCCCATGTTAGGGACATTTTTGACTATCATCTCTTCAAATATTTTCTCAGTCCCTTTCTTTTCCTCTTCTTCTTCTGGGACCCCTATAATTCGAATGTTGGTGCGTTTAATGTGTCCCAGAGGTCTCTGAGACTGTCCTCAATTCTTTTCCTTCTTTTTTCTTTATTCTGCTCTGTGGTAGTTATTTCCACTATTTTATCTTCCATGTCACTTATCCATTCTTCTGCCTCAGTTATTCTGCTCTTGATTCCTCTAGAGAATTTTAAATTTCATTTATTGTGTTGGTCATCATTGTTTGTTTGCTCTTCAGTTCTTCTAGTTCCTTGTTAAACATTTCTTCTATTTTCTCCATTCTATTTCCAAGATTTTGGATCATCTTTACTGCCATTACTGTGAATTCTTTTTAAGGTAGACTGCCTACTTCCTCTTCATTTTTTTGGTCTGGTGGGTTTTTGCCTTGTTCCATCATCTGCTGAGTGTTTCTCTGTCTTCTCATTTTGCTTAACTTACTGTGTTTGAGGTCTCCTTTTTGCATTGTGCAGGTTTGTAGTTCCCATTGTTTGGGGGTCTGCCTCCAGTGGCTATGGTTGGTTCAGTGGGTTGTGTTGGCTTCCTGGTCAAGGGGACTAGAGCCTGTGTTCTGGTGGATGAGGCTGGATCTTGTCTTTCTGGTGGTCAGAACCATGTATGGTGGTGTGTTTTGGGGTGTCTGTGACCTTCTTATGATTTTCGGCAGCGTCTCTGCTAATGGTTGGTGTTGTGTTCCTGTTTTTCTAGTTGTTTGGCATGGGGCGTCCAGCTTTGTAGCTGCTGGTTGTTGAGTGCAGCTGGGTCTTAGTGTTGAGATGGAGATCTCTGAGAGAGCTTTTGCCATTTGATATTACTTGGAGCTGGGAGGCTCTCCTGGACCAGTGTCCTGAATTGGCTCTCCCACTTCAGAGGCACAGGCCTGAGCACCTGGCCACAGCACCAAGACCCTGTAAGCCACACGGCTCAGAAGAAATGGGAGAAAAAAAGAAAGGAAGGAAGGAAGGAAGGAAGGAAGAAAGAAAGAAAGAAAGAAAATTAAAAAGAAATAAATTTATTAAAATAAATAATTTTTAAAAATTATTAAAAATAAAAAAATTAAAAAGTATTAAAAAATAGAAAAAGGAAAGAAAGAAGAGAGCATCCAAACCAAAAAACACATCCACCAATCATAACAAGCACTAAAATCTATGCTTAAAAAAAAAAAACAAAAACGGACAGACAGAACCCTAGGACAAATGGTAAAAGAAAAGCTATACAGACAGAATCACACAAAAAAGCATACACATACACTCTTACAAAAAGAGAAAAAGGAAAAAATATATGTATGTATGTATGTGTATATATATATATATATATATATATATATATATATATATAAATAAAGGAAGAGAACAATCAAAGCAATAAACAAATCTACCAATGATAATAAACTCTAAATACTAAACTAAGATAAATATAAAACCAGAAACCATTCAGTCGCATACAGCAAAACCTAAGTCTACAATTGCTCCCAATGTCCACCTCCTCAATTTGGGATGATTCGTTGTCTATTTGGTTATTCCACAGATGCAGGGTACATCAAAGTGATTGTGGAGATTTAATCTGCTGCTCCTGAGGCTCCTGGGAGAGATTTCCCTTTCTCTTCTTTGTTCGCATAGCTCCCGGGGTTCAGCTTTGGATTTGGCCCCGCCTCTGCGTGTAGGTCGCCTGAGGGCATCTGTTCCCTGCCCCAACAGGACGGGGTTAAAGTAGCAGCTGATTTGGGGGATCTGGCTCACTCAGGCCAGGAGGAGGGAGGGGTAAAGAATGCAGGGTGAGCCTGTGGCGGCAGAGGCCAGCATGACGTTAGAAAAACCTGAGGTGCGCCCTGTGTTCTCCCAGGGAAATTGTCCCTGGATCATGGGACCCTGGTAGTGGCGGGCTGCACAGGCTCCTGGAGGAGAGGTGTGGAGAGTGACCTGTGCTTGCACACAGGCTTCTTGGTGGCTGCAGCAGCAGCCTTAGCGTCTCATGCCCGTCTCTGGAGCTCATTTAGGCAGGTGCGCTGAAGTCCCTCTCCTTGCGCACCCCAAAACAATGGTCTCTTGCCTGTTTGGCAGCTCCAGACTTGTTCCCAGAATCCCTCCCGGCTAGCTGTGGTGCACTAACCCCCTTCAGGCTGTGTTCACGCAGCCAACCCAGTCCTCTTCCTGGGATCTGACCTCTGAAGCCTGAGCCTCAGCTCCCAGCCCCCGCCCGCCCTGGCCGGTGGGCAGACAAGCCTCTCAGGCTGGTGAGTGCTGGTTGCCAATGATCCTCTGTGCGGGAATCTCTGCCCTTTGCCCTCTGCATCCCTGTTGCTGCGCTCTCCTTCAACCCCTCTCTCTGCCAGTGAAGGGGTTTCCTAGTGTGTGGAAAGCTTTCCTCCTTCATAGCTCTCTCCCACTGGTGCAGATCCTGTCCCTATTCTTTTGTCTCTGTTTTTTCTTTTTTCTTTTGCCCCACCCAGGAACGTGGGGAGTTTCTTGCCTTTTGGACTGTCTGAGGTCTTCTGCCAGTGTCCAGTAGGTGTTCTGTAGGAGTTGTTTCACATGTAGATGTATTTCTGATGTATTTGTGGGGAGGAAGGTGATCTCCACATCTTACTCCTCCACCATCTTCAAGGTCTTCAATGTTTTCCCCTTTTCTGTTTTGTGATCTGAGCCTGGTTTCTTTGCTGAGGGAAGTCTTTTATTAATTCATTTATTCACTCATTCAAACAAACACTTCTTGAGTAGGTATTTTGTGTTAGGGTGCTGGCTGTGTCATGGTAAAAAAGACAAAGTATCTCTGCCCTTATGAAGCTTATAATTTAACTTAGAGAGTGTAATCATGCAAAAAAGAATAAGGTCATTTAAGGTTGTGTGCATGTTATCATGGTAATAGGGTGAATACAACAGTAGGAGGGGAAATTTTTAAGGGATCAGGGTATTTCTCTCTAAGAAGGGACAGATGAACTGACTTCTGAGTGATGCATCAACATTCCAGAAAAGTGGATGAACAGTATCTCAAATCGCTGGAACTTTGGTATATTTTCTTGTACATATACAACATATCAACAGGTGGGCAGTTTAGGACCAATGTATTAGTTCAATGACAATATCAAAACAGAAACTCTTCTTATTCTGATCATTCATTTTTAATATGTTGGATTCTCTCCTCATGATTTCAAAATGACTACTGTACTCCTAGGTGTCATATGTGCATTCAGGTCAGAAAGAAAAGGAAATGGTAGTATCTGTCGGAGCTGGCTACATAATTGACAGGGGCAGTTAAAAATGAAACTATGGGTCTTTGTTCATAAAGCAGGAAAAAAGTGTTGTTTAAAAGAACTAACACAGGACTACCCTGGTGGTGCAGTGGTTGAAAGTCCGCCTGCCGATGCAGGGGACGCGGGTTCGTGCCCCGGTCCGGGAAGATCCCACGTGCCGTGGAGAGGCTCGGCCCATGGGCCATGGCCGCTGAGCCTGCGCGTCTGGAACACAAAATAAACATTTTTCATTTAAAAACATTTTATTACTTATGTATATGTAGAACTGATTCACTTTGCTGTACACCTGAAACTAACACAACATGGTGAATCAACTGTACTCCAATAAATTTAGTAAAATAAAAGATAAAAGTGATACATGAGTGACAGCATAAACTTACCAACTGCAAAAAGAGTTTGGTACCATAGATTTATATAAAACAATAAATAATAATGTGATATCTTAAATCATCTTTTTCTGGCTTGCTCTTCTGCACTTTCATTTATTAGGGCATCAAAATTTCTACTCAGAGTAGGTACATTTTCAATCAATGTAATTGAAAACAATGCCAGTCACTCTTGGCAAGTATGAGACTGCAAATCATTTTGGATAATTTTTTAATTTTGAGAAGTATCTTTCTGCTGAGGCAACAATTGTCATGGGAGCTGCTAAGAGTATTTTATAGACTGTGGCAACATGAAAAAAATTTCTGATAAATTATTTTGAAATAAAAATTTTAGTACATCCAAAGTTGGTTCTCATGAAGCAATTTTTCTAAAATAAGTTTTCTGTAAGTCTGAATTTTATTTTAAGTGTAAATTTGTACCATGGCATTTTAATGTCTCCTCAGACATTTTCTGTAACATATGGAGGTTGAACAAGAAATGGGAAGTGGCTTCGTGATTTGCCTGTAATTCAAAATTCTTGTTTATGCAGTCCTTCATTGTATTTTCAATTAAAACATTAATTTTGAAACTGTCTTTCTCATTAATAATTGGCTCAACTGAAGCTTCCTTTGAAAAGTGTTCTTTTCTGCAGAATGCCACATCTTTAAATTTAATTTCTATTTGCTTTGCAACATTTCTGTAGCTTTCCAAACTGGAGATTCTAAATGATTGGAAGAATCCAAATAACTCTGATATATTTTATTGCAATGTCCATGCACACAATATTACTTTGTAAAAGTTTACTGACAAAGTTTCCTGCCTGAGCACTGGCGTTCCCATCCTGGCACTAAGGGCAGAGTTGATATTTATGCAGAGGCTGAAGTAAAGGGCTCAATGGAGGATGGCAAGCTGCCCTCCCACTGTATCACACTGCACAGCCCCTAAGCCTGCTGTCATTCTGGGCCCAGGTCCCTGCCCTGCTTCCCCGACCTTGGGGCCTCATATTATCCCAATTGCCCAAGGCAAGTGTACACAGCATCCAAGCCAATTGCTTAAGTGACTGCACTGTCTGCTTTGTCTGCTGAACTTAACCTATCACCTGGAGAATCTCTGCATCACATGATCATTCTCTACGGTCTCATAGGTGATTAATAGATTTATTAAGAATTTCAAAAGGCAATAGCAGAATATTACACTAAGTGGGAAGGTATGAGAGGGCCCTTGTGAGAGCAGAACCCTGTGTGACCACATTGCAGCCTTATAGCTAGCCCTGGTGCCTGTAATATGTTTTTCTTAATCAGGAAAGCAAAAATATTCCCAGAAGTCTCTACTTATGACTTATTGCCCCAAACTCTCTCATGGCTGCTTCTTGCTGCAAGGCACTCTGGGAGATTGATTATTTTCCAGCTTCTATAGTGAAGTCAGACAAGGGAGAAAGGACTTGGGAAAGTGTTGGTTTAGTCAATCAAGAGTCTGCTGTAGACAACCACAAGACCGTTTGTGGTAAAATGTACCAGACTGAATTAACAGGGAGTGTGGCATCCTGAGATGAGCACAAGTTTGTGGGGGGTCCTGGGAGCGGTGCTTGGAGGGAAGCAAGAAGCCCAATGTGGCTGGATCAGAGGGAGGGAAGAAAAATAGTTAGGACCTTGAGTCCTTGAATGGAGCAGTAATGCTATAGGACTTCAATTTTTGCGGGCACCAACACACTGTGTAGAGCCACTTGAAAGACTGGTTCTCATTTCCCCCTTCCCAGGGAACTAGGCATAGGGTATACTCAGTGAGGCCATGGGTGGAGGTCAAGGGTGGAGTAGCAGAATAGAAGGGAAGACATTCTGGTAGTGTGGGAGACTTGCTCCTAGAACTTACTTGTGACTTGTTTGGGCTTAGTGCTTTACATTCCAGTTATACTTGATGCTGGTGTGCTGTTGGGAATGCCTGATTTTATGTCTAGGTGGATCATATGGTCCTCAGTTCATGAAGGAAAGGCCTGGCTTCATCATCTTCTGGTACTTTATACGTGGGTGTTGAGTTTCTACCCAAATCCGGTAACAAGTTAAAACCTATTATTCAAGATAGAGGTGTGCAGAAAAGAGAACCCTCCTACATTGTTTCTGGGAATGTAAGTTGGTACAGCCACTATGGCATGCAGTATGGAGGCTCCTCAGAAAACTAAAAGAATTACCATATGGTTCAACAATCCCACTGCTGGGAATATACCCAGACAAAAGTATAATTCAAAAACATACATGCACGCCTATGTTCATAGCAGCACTGTTCACAATAGCCAAAATACAGAAAGCACCTAAGTGTCCATCAACAGGTGAATGGATAAAGAAGAGGTGGTACATATAGACAATGGAATACTACTCAGCCATAAAAAAGAATGAAATAATGCCATTTGCAGCAATATGTATGCAACTAGAGATGATCATACTAAGTGAAGTAAGTCAGAAAGAGAAAGACAAATACCATATGATATCACTTATATGTGGAATCTAAAATATGGCACAAATGAACCTATCTACAAAACAGAAACAGACTCATAGACATAGAGAACAGACTTGTGGTTGCCAAGGGGGAGTGGGGGAGGGAGAGGGAAGGACTGGGAGTTTGGGGTTAGTAGATGCAAACTGTTACATTTAGAATGGATAAACAACAGGGTCCTACTGTATAGCACAGGGAACCATATTCAATATCCTGTGATAAACCATAGTGGAAAAGAATATAAAAAAAGAACGTCTATATGTGTAGAACTGGGTCACTATGCTGCACAGCAGAGATTGGCACAACATTGTAAATCAACTAGACTTCAAAAAAAAAAAAAATAGAACAGGCATAGATTCGCTCCAAACCTTGACATTTCTGATGTTCTTCTCTAAGTACAGATTGACCTGGGTTCTATGAAGCATCCTGATCTTCCACAAACACTTTAAACATCACTGAATCCACTAGGTAAAGCTTGACTGATGACCTCGACCACCTGGAAACGTGGCCTTGCTCTAGGTCCTTCTTTAAGCTGACAATTTCTATTCTCTAGGTAAATTAATCAAAACAGCACACCCAAATATGTATATGTTACCTAGAAAATTAAAATGGGCTCACCAACCATTATGTCACTTACTTTGTGACACAGATTGCAGTGTATGTGTAGCAACTTGTCTTTTACTTTCAAAAGTGTACTCAGATATGTCCCATATCACTAGACACTACACCTCTGGCTGAGGTGGTCGCCTTGTATTGTTGTAGATTGTGTTTCCCTCTCTCTGGCTTGTGTGAATCTTGCCATGTGATATAGGATGTGTGCTACTTCCTGCTCAGTCATTTCACAAGATGCCATCATTACAGTGGACAAGTGTGATGAATTTTCTCCTATTGTTCTTTGTAAATAGAATTTCTATCCTTCTCCACCCTGATCTATGTCCTCTGAGGTTGAATTCTAAGGCTCCATTGCCGTCTGGATTCCAGCTGGATTTATCTACTAGAAAGTACTGGCAGGATATTGAAGGTTGGGAGGAAAGAGATCAGGGTGTTATTTTCCCCCGACTCTCTCTCACCAGATCTTCAATTGGTCATGGCTGCATTACACTACTGAAGACCACAACTTCATTGAATGCCCCCCTCATGCAACCACAGATCCTATTAATCTCTCCCTCCATTTGCTCCCTCAGGTCTGGGGAAGATAAAGGCTTCCTGCTGTTGTTAACCCCAGGCTACTTCAACATCCCTCCTTGGTGTCCCTTAACCCTGTTCAGACCTTTGGAAATAATCCAGTCAGTAAACCATCTTTAACTACTCATTCTGAGTATGCCATCAGTTTCTTGCCAGGTGCTGGGTTATAGAGAAAGTGAGGATCACTGTTGCATGGTGTTCCCTTGCAATCGTGATAGGGAAAAGTATCTTCTAGATCCATAAGTGAATATCAGGATCCAGGAATTATATTGATATGCTCTGGAAAATAGTCCACATTTAAAACAGGTAGCTACAGTTACAGTCCCATCTGATAATGGTTTTTATGGTTATTCTTTATGAGCCATCTCTTTTGTGGAACAACCTGTATCATTACCTCCCAACTTTACAATGGTGGAACACATTTCTGCAGGTCCCCTGGGATATGACTTTGACTGATAAATTATGGTCAAATACTTCTATTTGGCCTTTACTTTACATGTCAAGAAGCTAATTTGTGGGTTTTACTAGCAGTTGAGAATAGCCATTTCCAGTAAGTACTACTCTGTACCTGATTTATGTATAGGATCTTACTGGTTCTATAATAGCGTATATATAGAGGCTTTTAGAGTGGAATAATAAAGAACAATAGATCCAGGTTCATATTCTGAATGGTGGAAAGTAGTGCTATTAAGGGGCCCAGAGAATGAGTGTTACCCCAGGTACTAGAGTTTAATAAATTCTGAAGAGTGTGAATATTTCCTTTTTCCCACTGCACAGTTATCCTGGAAAATGGCCACAGGCCCCTTTATGAGAGTCTGAGAGTAAGATTTAGAGCTCTTGCTGCTGATGTTGTTGGAGAACCTTTTTCAAGATTACCCAGCCTCCTCTTTATTCATTGAACCCTGGGATTTTTTTTTAACTGGCTCAGATTAGGGTATTAGATCAAGGATTATGACTCTCTTTTGATTGCCTTAGGTTCATAAGACTTTTAATTTGTTTCATTTTTGTCCTAGTTACATAAGGAACTTAGTAGGATGCCCATTTATTTGTCATTCCCCACAAAGGTCATTTCACAGCAGATCATTATGATCCCTAATCCTGCATTTTTAGGCCCTCCACTCCCCTGATTCTGGTAAACTACTGCCTGGCCTTGGCCATTCATGATTGTACTATTCCCACTAAATTAGGAAACTGTTTCAGACCCAGTAGCTCCTACCAGCATCCCTGACCTTGAGAGAAGAGCTTGGTTTGGACAGGGGATTTTGCACGTTAAATCCACTCCAATATTTAGATCTCCCTAAGTCCCTGTAGTCCTTCTTTAATAGCACATTAAGAAATTGCTGGCATCTTAACTTCAGTCAGTGCAGGCCTTTATTGAACCCTTATTGCAGTTAATCAACCAAGCAACCAATTAGAACTACTCCCTGCTGCTTGCTCTAACACACTGAATTCAGAAATTCTGCGAAGCACATAACAGATATATTAAGTGGAATTTAAATTTGTGCTAATTTTTCTTGCCTGGCATTTTCAGAATCCATTCCTACACGTATTTCTAGAATTTTGCAGGTAGTGATAAACAAAGCCCTTCAATTATTTTGGAGGATAAGTTTTCTCTCCTAGGTCTGACATGGCTACTGGCCCTTGGGGAATGCTGGCATCTGACTCTGTGTCTAGGTTTGCAAACACTGAAGGATATTAGGATGGAATGAGAAGACGTAGGGCATACAACAAGCAGCCATGAAAACAACTCCATGAGTAAGGATGTTTACAGGCCCTTTAGGAATGTCATTAATAACTCATCAGCCAGGGATGGCAAAGGGGCTTTGAGTCCTCTGGATTGATTGTTACTGTACCACATCCTCATTCTGATTTTTAGGATTCCACACTTTCCCAACTAAAATACTAATTTCCATGCAAAAGATCTGACAAAGTTGTGGATTTAACTGATATTGTAATTTTCAACCCTCTTTTTGAAAATCTTAGTTTAATTTCAGCTCTTTCTGTCCTGTTAATGTTACTTTCGGAGTATACTCATAACAAGTCCCAAATTTTCAGTATGTGCCTTGAGTTGAGAACTATTTCTAGACTCTTCTCCTTTATAAACATATCTAATGCTTCTAATAATAACCATTCCACCCCATAATATTTGATTTTTTAATGCCTCTCATACTGATCTGTGGCTATAGCTATTCAGTCTCCCCAAATTTTACCTTCACTAGGCACTTTAATTTAAATGATTGTGGATATAATACAATTAGCTGTTTCACCAGTATCTGCTCTCAGATGGCAGAGCCTGATCCCCTTTAGGATTATAATAGTGGTAAGTCCAAAAATGTCAGATAATCTACTCAGACTTTGGATTTGGGATTTCAGGCTCACAGAAAATGTTGGCAATTAAGGAAGAAGAGCTGGCTTGGCTTCACTGGGATAAGGCTGTTTTTTCGAATACTTGGAAGACGACAGGGATTTGCGTACTGTCTGTATTTGAGACCCTGTCCCATTCACATGCCATGCTGGAGAGGTATCAGCATCTATGGGAGAATGTGGCTGCCAGGGCTACTGCACTGGATACTGAGAGCCAATGGCTTTCAAGCCTCACTAAATGGCACTTGTTTGCAATTGGTGGGGAGGGTGGGAGGCAGAGGGGGAGTTAGGCAGGGGGACACCTGGCTCTGAATGAACCATGAAAGCTTGGACAATGAGTTTCTCCATGGTAACCATGATGGGCATATAAGACTAGAGTCCCTGCTCCTATTTTTATAGAATGAGGTAGTTGGTACCCCAAAGATCAATAATGATAGCATCAGATCATAATCATGAATTTAAGAAAGAATAAAATCCTGTAAATTTGCTTAATAATTATTTGCTGATTGATTAATTTTGTTACCTGCAGAAAGTAATAAGGGGCATAGTTTAGGAGAAACATTTTGCTTAGGTTGATGTTGAAATGATTCCTTCAATTCAATTTGTGATTAGTTACAAGAACATAGCATTTCTTGGTGTCAAAAATTGTAGGATTTACTTAAAAGGAACTATTCGAAGATTCACTGGGTTTTTATTCTGTGAAGGGACCATGCTGTGCATTTGACATGCAGCATCTTCTTTAAAACAAAACAAAAATCCCCACGAAACCCAGGGGTTGAGTTTAATTGTGTTACTGTATTTTTCAGTTCTATAATTTCCATTTGCTTTAAAATTGTTTCTAGTTCTTTGCTGAGATTTCTTTTTTCTATTTGTTCTGAGAGAATTCATAACTGACGATTGGAATGTTTTTGTGATGGCTGATTTAAAATCCCTGTCTGATAATTCATCAACGGAGTCATCTTGGTATTGGCAGCAGTTAACTGACTTCTCATTCAAGGTGTGATTTTCTTGGTTCTTTGTAGGATGAATAAAATTTTTGATTGAGCCTTGGGCACTTTGTCTATTGTGTTAGGAGACTCTTGGTCTTATTTATGTCTTTTATTTTTGCATGCAATCACCATGTTTAGTTTTAGCATTCAGGTCCTTCGTATGTGCTGTGTTTCCAGGGGCAGTTTAATTTTCAGAACCTTTTGAGTGCTCTTTTGGTCTTTTTGGTTTATCTGCTGCCTATGGGGCTCCTACTGGTCCTGCTTGTGCTGTCTGAGGGGTGAAAGGAGTTTTCCCAAGCCCAGCTGCTAGGTGTCTCTTGTTGGAGGATGGGTGCAGAGTGAATCCCTCTATCTGTCCTTTTTTAGGCCTTTCCCCCCACGCTGCTCAGGTGTCTCTAGACAGGTGAGGAGCAACCATAGAATGTATGGACCAATAGGCTTTCCATAGCAGGCCACTTGTTATAGTTGGGCTTCTTTAGTCTGATTCTGCCTGTTCACTCTGGTATCTCTTTGAGGAAAAGTGGAGTCCTCAGGCTTGATGAAGAAGAGTGTTAGCTCAGCTGCTTATTTTTGGTTGTGGTCCCAGTTGATCCCTTTTGCTGATGGTGTTGGGTTCACCTGTTGTCAAAGGGACTCCCATCAGTCTGGGGAAGGAAGAGCCCATCTGGACTGATTTCTCTTGCTAGGTTGGAGGTCGTGAAATACAGCACTTGGGTTGCCTACTTCTGATGTGTGTGGGTTGCAAGATGCCTTGCTGTTGTGCTGTTCCTTGAATCTTGGGGTCCCAAACAGCTTGCCTTCTTCTAAACGACCTATCACATTTTTCCTTTGGTTATCGTTTGGACTCTACTAAGGCTTATAGTTTTGTTTATCAGGGAGGCGCTGGAAGAAATGGGTTAATGTCCCATTGTCTGGACCTGAACTCCTGGGGTTAAGTTTATTATCACAGTGAGAAAAATCTATGTAATTTCCCAAAGTCACTCAACTATATACAAAAGTGTCAGGATTCAAACCCAGGTCTGCCTAAATCCTAATTTTATGCTCTTTCTTCTTTTCCCAAATGGCAATTTTTAGGGAGATATTAATGGAAAACATCCAGTAATTAATAACAAAAATGTCTTTTCACTCAGCACCCACAATTACCAATGGATTCACATTATTTAAATAGTGTTTGTGCCCTATTCCCTTACCCTGAGTGATAAATAGAGATTGAGTGACAGATGTAGACATGCTTCCTGGACAGAGAAATACTATTTACTTGGACACTATTCACCAATGTAATCACCCTGTAGCTTTTCAAATGCTCCCTTTTCTATGCCTCTTTAGGTTGTAATCTACTGCTACACAATTAACACCTTTTAAACTAGATGCCCTGCTGGTGCAGTGGTTAAGAATCTGCCTGCCAATGAAGGAGACATGGGTTTGAGCCCTGGTCCGGGAAGATCCCACATGCAGCGGAGCAACTAAGCCCATGTACCACAACTACTGTGAAGTGGGGAAACTTCTGTTCTTTCTACATCTAATCTGAAGTGAAAGAAAATTGATTACCATCAAGTTGTTTGAGATCCCACTTGGCTATACAGAGCATAACACTGAATCTGATATACAACTGTTTAGTTCATTTACAGGGTTCTTTTTTGGAGTGATTATATATGAAACAAACAAAAGGATGCAAGTTATACTCAGAACAGAACTTTCCTCATCAATGGTTGTTCTTGGTAGGTTCATAGCTCCCATGTATCAGGCCATGGAAGGAATTAGTAAAATGGATCAGGATTAAGACAGCCTTCAAGAACAGTCCTTTGGTAAGGCTGAATTAATCCTGCCATACCCCGAGTCAGTGGTGTGCATGTATGTGTGTGTGTACACACACGCATGTGTGTTCATATCATTATATGTACACTGAGTCTTTTATAACTTATGTGCATGTAAGTTTGTGATCTCTACTGCTAAATTTTACTATTTGTCATTTTTACCTGTCTTTTGGATTTGTGCTCCTATTTGTCTTACTATGTTGCATAGATTTCTATAATTCACCTTAAAGTCTTTGAAATGAGGCAGAGGTTAAAAGAACAAGCAAATAAAAAGAGAATGAATAAAATAAGTCTGAAAGTACTTAAGCATCAGAAAAAAAAAAAAATCCTGCCATAATGGTGTCTTTCTGTAACACTGTGGGACATATAGCTGACTTCCTGGCTGAAAACAGAAAGGAAATGGAGTTTAAAATTAAAGCCTGTGAACAATGGATGGGTCTGCTGATGGAAGTAGCCCTGTGGTAATCCCCCTCTTTCTGTGAAAATCCTAACCTTAGGTAAAGGTGGGCAGTGATGGATTCTGTTATGGTATTCTAGGTCCCCCAGCTGGTGAAGAGCACCATCTCTTCAGGAACCTTGGCTTTGCTTGTTTCTGTGAAAGGCAGAATAAAAGTATTTTAGTTTGAGAGGACAAAGCACATGGGTGAGTGAGCCCTGAACTTGGCTGTGCCCCAAGTAGGCATTTTCAGTACATAGTTGGACGAGTCTAGGGAGGACTCTTAGAAATTAATTGATAAGTAATATGGAAAGGGTTTTCTCTGTCTGATGGGTGCTAGATGTCTCCTACTCCTTTGTATTTAGAAGATACTATGTTAGGAAGTGGAAAAATCCATGTTTGGAATCCCCTCCCTTTGTTCTATATCCTTGAAAGTCTTTCATTCTTTTTTTTTTTTTTTAAGAAACTACAATTATTTTTATTGAAAAATGTGAAAGTGAAATATTATATTTATTGCATTATTCTTTAACATCTTTATTGGAGTATAATTGCTGTATAATGGTGTGTTAGTTTCTGCTGTGTAATGAAGTGAATCAGCTTCATGTATATATACAACCCCATATCAAAAGTCTTTTCATTCTTCAAGGTCCAGGACAAATGCCTCTCATGAGCTTTAGGGCCCAGCACTGTGTCTTGTTCAACTTCACAGAGCAGCGCTAACCTACTGTGGTGCACATATAACAGCTGCCTCCAGATCATCCTTTAGATCTCAGCACTAGCCTTCCCTGACCTCCAGACCTGGTCTTCCTAGCAGACTCTTTCATTTTCCATCACAGGCTATGTCATACTTTGTAAGTGCATGTTTATGTGATTGTTTCATGTGTATATGTTTCTCTTATAGTTAGTTCTTTTTTTGCTTATTATGTTCCCATATATCCCCTGGTATATGATTTGCAGTAAAAACAAACAAACAAATATTTGTTGAGTATTGAATTAATACACTTTAAAATCAAAGTGATTTAATTAGCAGGTTTTTAATAACAGTTCCTTACTGGGACAACTGCATTAGAGCCACAGCTGAATGAATAACCAAGGAATATTAACGGGAACTCAAGTGAACTAAAGCATCTGTATTTACTGCAGTGGTCCTTGCCAAATGTAATTTCCTTGGACCTAGTATGCTGAAGAAAACAATAGCCAAATTAATGGTAATGTGAATGTTCATTCTGATGACATTTTAGAAAGAAAGCCCTGTTGCTTTGTCAAATCCATAGCACCCTTCCCTTTTTTGGGCATCTCTATCATTAGGACTTTTGACTGAAGTTGCTGAGAAGTTTCACTCACATTCTGGGAGGAGAAGGGGACTAGTTTTTGTGGCAATGACCACTCACCAGTCAATGTGTGGTATGGAGAAAGTCAGAGTCATTTGTACCCATCTATTACTGAGTCTAGACATTCTTGTTTTATTTTATTTTTTAACTGGAATAATTTTTTTTTGCAATAAAAGTTAATAATTTTGGCTTAACTCCAGGTGATTCCGATAGCCATGCACTGAGAGTTTTCTACTGGGGACATGTATGTGTGAACCCTGGGGCATCCATGGAGGTGGGAGGGATTCTGAAAGGACTTCCCCAATTCCTCTTCTCCTTCAGTGCCTGACTCTCCAAATTGAGGTTGTTTTTGGATGGAGTTTCATCAGGATTTTCTCAGCTTTCTTCCTATGAGGATGAGCTACTTTATTGGAAAGGAGGATCATAAGTTTATTTTTTGCCTTTTTTTAAAAAAATTTTAACCTGCAGTCTGGTAGTACTCATGCTGCAGGAAACAAAATGCCATTGAAGTTTTAGGCTTTCAGGTGCACCTATTTCTTTTTGTTCCATTAAAAAAAAAATAGACTTTATTTTGGCCTCGCTGTGCAGCATGCGGGATCTTAGTTCCCCACCAGGTATCGACCCCGTGCCCCCTTCAGTGGAAGCCTGGAGCCTTAACCACTGGACCACCAGGGAAGTCCTGAAACAGACTTTATTTTTAAGAACAGTTTCAGGTTCACAGCAAAACTGAGGAGAAGGTACGGAGATTTCCCATATACCCCCTGCCCCCATTCATGCATAATAGTTTCCTCTATTATCATCCAGAGTGGTACATTTGTTACAATTGATGAACCTACATTGACACAGCATTATCCACTGAAACCTGTAGTTTACATCAAGGTTGACTCTTGGTGTTGTACGTTCTATGGGTTTGGAAAAATTTGTGATGATATGTATACATCCTCGTATGAGGAGTAGTTTCACTGCCCTGAAAATACTGTGCTCCCTCATCCTTCCCACTCCCTTAACCTCTGTCAACTGTTGATCTTTTTACCATCTCCATAGTTTTGTCTTTTCCAGAATATCACATAGTTGCAATAACACAGTATGTTTACTTTTCAGATTAACTTCTTTCACTTAGTATTATAGGTGTACCTTTTACTGCTTCAGCCTTTTCCCTATTTTCTTATTCCTGGGATGATTTCAATGGGAAGAGGTTGAGGAGGTGGAAGGGGAGCTAGATACCTATGGAAAATTTGCCATTTAAAAATATTTTTTTAATGTCTCTCCCCTTTTCTGGCTATCAAATAACTAGAATTTATTTTTTTAGTTTTGAACTTAACTTTAGAAATTATATTCTTTGTCATCCCTACCTTTCTAATTCCTAGGAGCCTCCAGGTTATTAGTAAATGTTTGAAAAGTTAGAATTTACTTATACTAGTTAATTATGAATTGATCAATTTAATGAGCAAATATTTATTACTGTTCCCATTTTATCAGTATTTATCCCATAAGTAGTTCATGTGGATTGAAAGTAACATTGCGTTGGCTGAAAAGTTCGTTCCATACACCTTAGGAAAAAATACGCACAAACTTTTTGTCCAACCCAATATTATACTTGAAATTAATTTATAAACTCAAATTACTATCTAATACCAGTTCTTCAATAATTACTTCTAAATTAACAAATGAATGTACTCACCTTTACTGGAAAAATTATTTATTGCCCATTTTCTTTTTTGGAAAACAAAAAGATATAATTAATGACAAACTACAAAGAAGGTGAATCAAAGGACAGAGCTTCACAGCCAACTGAGGGAACATAGGATTAAAAATCCCTAAATTCTGTTTTTCCATCACAAATGTCAATGATTACACCAGAGGCTGAAACATTGCCAGACCTCAGCAAAATTGTAAAGTGGATGAAATTTGTCTTCATCGTCATTTAATACTCTAGTGAATTCCCTACTATTTTTTTTTTGTCTCACAGACAAAAAGATTATATGTGTTACCTTTTGTTCATTTTTGGTTGTAATTGATAGAAATCAACTCTGTTTGGCTTGAGGAAAATAGGGGATGTTATGGGAAGCATCCTGGAGTGTCTTGTGTAATCACAACAGAGCTGGATATTAAGTCATGAAGGAGGCATCAGGGCAGCTCTGGGAACTTCAGCAGCAGAAGTTCGTAGACTTTCTATCCTGGCACTACCACAAGTGTGACTCACCTCACATGACATGGTGTCTGTTCTGTGTCAAGCTTGGGCTTCTGTAAGAGAAAGTCTCCAGATACCTGCTTGTTCAAGGGGAAAGGTCTTGTGGCAGAGACACAGTCACCTGGGGCTTCCCCTTGTAGCGGGTACCCTTTACAGAGTATGGGAATGAGCCACGCAGCCACTCCAAGGGGTACCACTTCTCCATGGAGGAAAAGGGGTCTGCTAAAATTGATTACTTGTGGGCATAGGTTATATTTGGAAAGTGTGTTACCATTTCTTTGGCACTATCACATTTGAAACACTAGGATATATTCTTTAGACTAATGGGAAAAAATGGCAATCAAATCACTGGTAACTTTCATAGATATTGGATACAGGAAGGGATTCTTTGGCCAAGAGAAACATAGGTGATATAAGAGAAATGATCATAAGACCCAATAAATGGAGTTAAAGGGGGCTTCCCTTAGTGCTACTTGAGAAACCCCTTGGGATTCTCCTGTTCCTGAGAGTCTTGGGTAAAAGTAAAACATAAGATTTACTACTTGATCCTAGGCAATTAGGCAACCCTAGCCCAAGCCATCTGAGTAAGAGCGTCTCTGCTGTTGGGGAGGATGGTGATACGAATTTATACTCTGTGAGCACTTACTTAAACACTATTCTAGCCCTTCACTCCTTCAATGTTCACAATTGCCCTATCAGGTAATACTATTATAGTCTCAGTTTTAACTCTGTATAAAGCTGAAAGCGAGTTTCTAGCTGGTTTCACCATTCAGCATGTACATTCAAGTCCCAGGAAAAGCAAACAGTGGAAGAATGTATTACTGTATCTCATCTACCTAGTCTGGAAAAGACTTTGGCATCAGGATTTGTGGGTCAGAGAATCAGTTTCCCACCCTAAGTTCACTCTCGAATACTCAGTACTTACTAAGATGTAAAATAAATGTTAAGGGCCTTTTCTATTAGATGTACATCTTTACCTGTATATCTGACAAGATTATTTATTTTGTTTTTCAAGTAGTATTCCTAAGAATAAAGGAAATGGAGGAAAATGGCACCAGAAATAGTCCACAAAATAGTTGTAAGGGTTATACAGTATAAACACACCATTTTATGTTCATATGATAATAGAATCTGTTGTCATAGCAATATATAATGAAAACATAAAATCTGTTGAGTTTATAACACCCCTGTGAGTTTGGCAGGGTAAGGACTATTGGCCTCACTCACAGAGGAAGAGCCCAGGATTGCTCAGCAGGAAAGAAGCCAGCTCCTTATTAGAAATAGCTCATTTAATTCCAAGTAAGACTAATGTATTAGTGACATTTAAGATTTCTTTTAAACAAGGCACCCCTCCCACTCCCTGCTTAGGAGTTGCTAGAGGGGCCTAGTGGAGCGTTATAACTTTTCCCACCACCCAGAGGTAACAAAGCCATTCTTCTTCCTCTGTCTCAGTGGAGGCCACACAGGAAGCAGTAAGGGACTCTCCTAACCTTCCCAAGGAGATATCAGTCCTGCCTAGAGGGGAGTCAGAACTCTCACCCCTGTCAACACTAACAAGGAACCCCTCTCATTCTTGGGTGTCAGCAGATATGGTTCTTTTTATTGACCTCAAATGTCAATGAAATAGACAAATCTCTAGCAAGAGTGACAAAAAAGAAAGGAGAAAAACCACAAATTACCAATGTCAGAAATGACAGGAGATATCACTACAGTTCCTCCATATATCAAAAGGATAATTAAGGATTATTATGAATAACTGTGCACACACAAATTTGGTATCTTAAATGAAATAGTCTAATTCCTCAAAAATACAGTTATCATAATCTGCCCAATATAGAAAAATTAAAGAGCCCTATAAATATTAAGAAAATTTAGTTTGTAATGAAAAAATTTCCCCCAAAGAAATTTCCAGAACTAGATGATTTCATTGATAATTCTACCAAATGTTTAAAGAAGAATTAACACCAATACTACACAACCTCTTCCAGAAAATAGAAGAGGAACACTTCCCAATTCATTTTATGAAGTTACTATTACCTTGATACCAAAATAGTACCAAAAAGAAAAAAAAAACTCCACAATGATCAATATTCCTCAAGAATACAGTCACAAAAATCTCTAATGAAATATTAGCAAATAGTGTATATATGTATATATATGTAAATCAATGTAATCCATCATATTAACAGGCTAAAGAAGAAAGATGACATAATTATATATTTTGATGCAGAAAAAGCATTTGACAAATTTCAACACTTATTCTTTATAAAAACTCAGAAAAATAGGAATAGAGGAGAATTTCATCCATTTGATAAAGAGCATCTGTAAAATACCTACATCTAATATTATACATCATGTTGAAAGAGTGAGTGCTTTACCCGTAAGACTGAGAACAAGGCAAAGAAGTCTCTTTCGTACTCTGACTCAACTTAATGCTGGGGGTTGTAGACAGTTCAATAAGGCAAGAAAAAGAAATAAAAGCATATAGACTGTAAAGAGAAAAAATAAAACTGTCCTTATTTGCATATGACATGATGGTCTACATAGAAGATCATAAGGAATCTATGATAACATTTCCAGAACTGATATGTGATTATATATATATTAGCAATGAACATTGGGACATCAAAATTAAAAATACAATACCATACAATATTGCTCAAAAAATTAAATACTTTGATGTAAATCTATCAAACATGTTTAGGGCTTGTGTGCTGAAAATTGGAAAATGCTGAAGAAAGAAATCAAAGAAGGTATATCATGTTCATGAGTTGGAAAATGTAACATATTAAAGATATCAATTCTTTCCTAATAAATATGAGTTTAATGCAATTCCTGTCAAATCCCAACAATATTTTTGTAGATATAGACAGAAAATTTAACATTTATATGGAAATAAATAGGAACTAGAGTAAAACAATTTTGAAAGGAATTTGTGTCCTAAATTTCAAGACATTATATAGCTATAGTAATCGAGACTGTGCTATCGGTGAAGGGATAGGTTCATAGCTAATGAAACAGAATAGAAAACCAGAAATATACCCATATAAATATGCCTGATTGATTTTTCACAAAAGTGCAAAAGCAATTCAATGGAGAAAAGAGAGCCTTTTCCACAAGTGGTGCTAGAGGAGTTGGACATCTATAGGCATAAAAATAAACCTTGATGTAAGTCTCATACCTTATATAAAATTAATTCAAAATTGATCATGAACTTATATGTTAAATATAAAAATATAAAACTTTCAGAAAAAAATTATCAAGTTCTAGAGTGAGGCAAAAATTTTTTAGACTTGATAGTGGCAACATAATCCATAAAAGGAAATACTGATAAATTAGACTTTATCAAAATTAAAAAACGTTGCTCTATGAAATATTCAGTTAGTAGGATAGAAAGACAAGCTACAGTGTGGAGAAAATATTTACAAACAAAATATACAACATATCCAAGAGTATCTAGACAAAGAACTCTCACTGCTCAACAAAAATAAAAAAATATTCAATTAGAAAATGGGCAAAATAAGACACATTCCACTGAAGAATATAAAGATGACATATGAAAAGATGTTCAACATCATTAGCCATTAGGAAAATGACAATTAAAACCACAAGGATATCACTACACATCTATCAGAATGCCCAAAATAATTTTTTTAAAAGTGACAACACCAAACATTGACAAGGATGTGGAGAAACTAATTCATACATTGCTTCTGGGAATGTAAAAAGTACAGCTAGTTTGGAAAACAGTTTGACAGTTTCTTATAAAACTAAACACCTAACTACCATATGACCCAGCAAGTGCATTGCTACACATTTATCCTAGAAAAATGGAAACTTTGCTTACACAAACACCTGTGCATGAATGTTTTTACCAGCCTTATTTTTAATAGCCCCAAACTGGAAACAATTCAGATGTCCAATGTCCTTCAATAGTTGAATAGTTAAACAAACTGTTATACACACATATCATAGACTGGTACTACTCAGCCATAAAAAGGAACGAAATATTGATGCACACAACAATGAGGATGAATCTCTAAAGAATTATGCCAAGTTTAAAAAATGTCAATTCCTCAGATTTCCATACTGTATGATTCTACTTACATAACATTCTTGATATGACAGAATTATAGAAATGGAAGATAGATTAGTGGTCGCCAACAGTTAAGGAGAGGGTAGGGGCAAGAGGGAAATGGATTAGGTTATAAAACGGCAAACTGAGGGATCCTTGTGGGATGGAAATGTCCTGTATTTTTTTTTAACATCTTTATTGGAGTATAACTGTTTTACAATGGTGTGTTAGTTTCTGCTTCACAACAAAGTGAATCAGTTATACATATACATTTGTTCCCATATCTCTTCCCTCTTGCATCTCCCTCCCTCCCATCCTCCCTATCTCACCCCTCTAGGTGGTCACAAAGCACCGATCTGATCTCCCTGGGCTATGCGGCTGCTTCCCACTAGCTATCTATTTTACGTTTGGTAGTGTATATATGTCCATGCCACTCTCTTACTTTGTCACAGTTTACCCTTCCCCCTCCCCATATCCTCAAGTCCATGCTCTAGTAGGTCTGTGTTTTATTCTCATCCTACCCCTAGTCTCTTCATGACATTTTTTTTCTTAGATTCCATATATATGTGTTAGCATATGGTATTTATTTTTCTCCTTCTGACTTACTTCACTCTGTATGACAGACTCCAAGTCTACCCACCTCATTACAAATAACTCAGTTTCATTTCTTTTTATGGCGAGTAATATTCCATTGTATATATGTGCCACATCTTCTTTATCCATTCATCTGTTGATGGACACTTAGGTTGCTTCCATGTCCTGGCTATTGTAAATAGAACTGCAATGAACATTTTGGTACATGACTCTTTTTGAATTCTGGTTTTCTCAGGGTATATTCCCAGTAGTAGTGGGATTGCTGGGTCATATGGTAGTTCTATTTGTAGTTTTTTAAGGAACCTCCATACTGTTCTCCATAGTGGCTGTATCAATTTTCATTCCCACCAGCAGTGCAAGAGTGTTCCCTTTTCTCCACACCCTCTCCAGCATTTATTGTTTCTAGAGTTTTTGATGATGGCCATTCTGACTGGTGTGAGATGATATCTCATTGTAGTTTTGATTTGCATTTCTCTAATGATTAATGATGTTGAGCATTCTTTCATGTGTTTGTTAGCAATCTGTATATCTTCTTTGGAGAAATGTCTATTTAGCTTTTCTGCCCATTTTTGGATTGGGTTGTTTGTTTTTTTTGTTATTGAGCTGCATGAGTTGCTTATAAATTTTGGATATTAATCCTTTGTCAGTTGCAACTATTTTCTCCCATTCTGAGGGTTGTCTTTTGGTCTTGTTTATGGTATCCTTTGCTGTGCAAAAGCTTTTAAGTTTCATTAGATCCCATTTGTTTATTTTTGTTTTTATTTCCATATCTCTAGGAGGTGGGTCCAAAAGGATATTGCTGTGATTTATGTCATAGAGTGTTCTGCCTATGTTTTCCTCTAAGAGTTTGATAGTGTCTGGACTTACATTTAGGTCTTTAACCCATTGTGAGTTTATTTTTGTGTATGGTGTTAGGGAGTGTTCTAATTTCATACTTTTACATGTAGCTGTCCAGTTTTCCCAGCACCACTTATTGAAGAGGCTGTCTGTTCTCCACTGTATATTCTTGTCTCCTTTATCAAAGATAAGGTGACCATATGTGTGTGGGTTTATCTCTGGGCTTTCTATCCTGTTCCATTGATCTATATTTCTGTTTTTGTGCCAGTACCATACTGTCTTGATTACTGTAGCTTTGTAGTATAGGCTGAAGTCCAGGAGCCTGATTCCTCCAGCTCCATTTTTTGTTCTCAAGATTGCTTTGGCTATTTGGGGTCTTTTGTGTTTCATACAAATTGTGAAATTTTTTGATCTAGTTCTGTAAAAAATACCAGTGGTAGTTTGATAGGGATTGCACTAAATCTGTAGATTGCTTTGGGTAGTAGAGTCATTTTTGCAATGTTGATTCTTCCAATCCAAGAACATGGTATATCTCTCCATCTATTTGTATCATCTTTAATTTTTTTCATCAGTTTCTTATAATTTTCTGCATATAGGTCTTTTGTCTCCTTAGGTAGGTTTATTCCTAAATATTTTATTCTTTTTGTTGCAGTGGTAAATGGGAGTGTTTTCTTAATTTCACTCTCAGATGTTTCATCATTAGTGTATAAGAATGCCAGATATTTCTGTGCATTAATTTTGTATCCTGCTACTTTACCAAATTCATTGATTAGCTCTAGTAGTTTTCTGATAGCATCCTTAGGATTCTCTATGTATAGTGTCATGTCATCTGCAAACAGTGACAGCTTTACTTCTTCTTCGTTAACCTTCTGAGGGACATCTTCCTTCCAGCTGCTTCCAATTTTTGACAGTTATGAATAAAGCTGCCATAAACATTCATGTGCAGATCTTTGTGTGGACATATGTTTTCAAGTCAATTGGAAAGAAATATCCTGGAGTACAATTCATGGATCATATGTTAAGAGTATATTTAGCTTTGTAAAAAACTGTCCAAATAACTTCCAAAATGGTGTTCCATTTTGCATTCCCACCAACAATGAATGAAAATTTCAGTTGTTCCACATCCTCACTAGTATTTGGTATTTTCAGTTTTTTGGATGTTAGCTATTCCAGTAAGTATCTAGTGGTATCTCATTGTTGTTTTGATTTGCAATTACCTAATAACAACTGATGTTGAGAATTTTTTCATATGCTTATTTTTCAGCTGTATATCTTCTCTGGTAAGATACCTGTTCAGATTTTTCACCTATTTCTGAATTGAGTTGTTTATTTCCTTACTGTTGAGTTTTAAGATTTTTTGCTGTATTTTAGATAAAAACCCTTAATCAGTTATGTGGTTTGCAAATATGTTCTATTAGTATGTGGCTTGTCTTTTGTTTCCCTTAAAGGTGCCTTTAATAGAGCAGAAGTTTTTCAGTATTTAATTTTAATAAAGTTGAATATATAAGTTTGTTCTTTTATAAATTTTACTTTAATTGTATCTAAAAACTCATTGCTAAACCCAGATAGATTTTCTCCTACGTTTTCTTTTAGAAGTTTTATTTTAAAGTCTATGATTCATTTTTAGTTACTTTGTGAAACAAGTAAGATGATGATGATTTTACAAATAGATGTCTAATTGTTCTAGCACTATTTGTTATAAAGATTATCCTTTCTCTGTTGAGTTGCCTTTGCTTCTTTGTCAAAGGTCAGTTGACTATACTTTTATGGATCTATTTCTGGGCTCTCTCTTTGGTTCCATTGATACATGTGTCTATTCATTTACCAGTATTACACTGTCTTGATTACCGTAGCGTTTTAAAAAATAGACAGTTCAGAGGGCCCCAGCTTTGGTCATTTAAATTTGTCAGGAAGAAGCCTAGAGGACTGAGATTTTTATTTTCCAATTAAGCCACTAGTATACCTGCAGTGAGTGTATCCATCAATCATATCCCTCCAGTGCCTGCATTCTCCAGCCAAAATTTTAACAAGGTGGTGTGGCAGAGTTTCTAGGTACATAGAATGTCAAGTATTTTATTAACTTAGAAAAAAATAGTTTCAATATATAAAACTGAAAAAGTTGGTATTCCAGAGTACATAAAGAACTCCTATAAATCAATACGAAAATTATAAATAAGTTTTAAAAGTAGATGAGGGTTACGAATGGACAATTCACAGAAGAAATTAAAATAGCCAAAAAAAAAAAAGAAAGAAAATATTCTTTCCTAACTCCTCAGGGATCAAGTGGTACAAAACAGCAGTAGCATTTCACATCAATCAGATTCACACAAATTTAAAAGCCTGATAGTAACATGTGATAGACTATGACACAGTAGGAAACTTCATATACTGTTATTACAGAATCAATTAACATGAACATCCTAGGGAGTGTTTTGAAAATAACTAATAATATTAAATATCTATATTTCTTATAACATAGCAGCATTTCATCTCAAAGTATGTATTTTAGAGAAATTGTTAAAAAAGCCAAAGAAGGAGATTAAAAATGTAATAGATTTTTCTACTTTCTATATTCATCCCTACTGGGCGATTTTACCTAGGAAAGTGTAAGGAAAGCAGTTATTCCAATCCCTTGCCTTTTCTCAATCTGAAACCCTTGTTCTCGTTTTAAATGTCTGGGCAGTCAAGCCAGAAGCAGAGTAATTGAAACAGTAAGCATCACAGCCAAAGTCACATCCAGGCAATTTTCCTGTTAACTACATTGAGGGAGAAAATGGCAAATAACTTCAGTAGATGCTTCAGAAATTGCACCTGTTTTCTTGTGGCACATCATCCATATCATTTGGCAAATGTATGATAGAATTTTTTATCATATTAGCACACAATCTTTATGATTGTATTAAAAACTTGTATAAGGCACCATGGAAAATTGGAAACACCAGGTATTTTCATGCCATATTAATGCTCAAGGGACTTATGGAGACAAATTAAACTTGAATAGAAGCTTTGGGTTTATCATGTTTTGCTTCAGAGACACATTTTAAAAATTTATGGTTTAGCAAAATGCCTCTACAGTGTTTGGAATCAGACATTTCTGTATATTTTAACCTTTAAAAAATTTAACCTTCTTGAGATAAAATTTCATTGTAAATAAAATGGACCTAAATGATGACCATTTTATAGAGGTTTTGTGAGAAATATATGAAATTGTAAGTAAAGGCTTTTAGCATCATGATTGGCACAGTAAGAGCTCAATGAATGTTAATTCTCTTTTTTCCAATTTACTTAGAATAATTCCAACATGCAGAGAGTCATAGGGAATAAAACAAACAGCCATTTAAAGAATGATAGTATCTTTTCAGATTGTCTCAAATGATCTTTAAAATAAAATCAATTACTACAGGCACAATTAAAACTCCCTGTGTTCTATCTCTGACTACATTCATCTGCCTTCCCTCGAAATAACTATTATCCTTATTTATTCATCATTCCCATGCATTTCTGTATGTTTTAACTATTTATATAGGAATAACAAACAATAAAGTGTATAGTGTAAAATGTAACCTCAATTAAATAGACTCAGGAGGCCAGAAGGGGGAGCTCTCACGCCCTACAACGACAGAAGAGCCAAAGGGAAGGGAAAAAGACTTCTTTCCTGGCAAGGACTTACCCATTGAAAAACTGTGGACTCTTACTACTGTAGCCCTCCCAATTTCCTTTTCCCTTCTCCAAACGTGTTCTTCCCTTGTCATGTGGGAACTTGCAAATGGCTCTCTATGGCTGTAGACCACAAACTGCAATTCCTGAATAAACTTACCTTTGCTGGAGAAATAATTGGCAGTTTATTTGTTTTTAGGTCAACAACAGATATAGTATTTTTAAACTTTATACAAATGACAATGTTTTATTTTTATGAATTGGGTAAATTTAAAATCCAATTCCATTTTTTCCCATGTAGATAACAAATTGTCCCACATCAATATATTAAATAGTTCATTCTTTTCTCATTGATTTGTAAAGTCATCCTAATCAAATATCAAGTTTACTTGTAGGTATGTGAGCTTGAATTCCCCCCCCCCTTTTTTTTACACATAAAGCATTTATTTTAAATGTTTTAAGGATAGGATAGAGTTACATCATAATTATACAAATTACTTACAGAATTAACAGATTTATATTGTTTATACTTCTAAATGCAGAGAACAGGGAACTGTCTACACACTGTGTAAAATAAAATTAAAATTAGAAATGATTGAATTTCCTTCTATTATCAGTCTCATCATACGTCCCTGTGTCAGTACCACATTGTCTTATTCACAGCAGCTTTATAACAAACTTGACATATTGTAAGGCAATTTCTTTTAATTCTTTTAAATTTGGGTAGCTATTCTTAAACTTTTTATTTTCTGTATTAATTAGAATCTGGCTGTTAAATTACACATGCACACATTTCAGACTTTCATTGAGATAATACTGAATTTTGGGGATAATCTGGACAGATCTGACTTTATTATAATAATTCATGTACATGATATACCCTGATGCAGTCTGTCAGTGAGAAACAAAGCCAGGCATTTGTTAAAGGAAGTAAGATAGATTTCACTTAGTAACTACTTAAGTAGGGAAGACAGTCCAGTTTAAATTGAGCTCAACTTTAATCTTTGAAGAGGTTACTGGGCATATTAAAGGGAGAATGAGGGAGGAGAAATGATGTGGGCTCCAGCAGAGTCAGGGAAATTGAAAGTTATGAAGTGAGTAGGGAGGTTGTTCAATGTGATTAGACCATCTGCGTTTGCTAACTGGCACATATTGAAGTTAGGCTCTTATGCTCCTGCAGAAGCTGGGAGACAGCATCTTTGTCCAGGTGTTGGCTAGAACAATCAGTAAATTCTTTTTTCAGCTTTGAGCTTTCCCAGGCAGGAACTTAAGGGGGCCTGGGTCACCCCAGGGATGTGGTTTTAAGCTGTTAGAAATTATGCTAGAGTTTGTTCAAGTCTATTAGTATGGGGGTAGACAACATTGTTTGTGCTGAGAGTCTACAGTCTTCATAGGCCAAGGTTGAGCCCTAGATGAGAAGGGAGCTCAGAGGATCCTGAGTTTGGGCAAGGAGAGAGTCTGTCAATTCAGTTATTTTATACTCTTTACTAATGTTCTGTGATTTTAAAAAAATCCCACAGTGAATCAGTCAATCATGTTCAAAATCAATACATCAAGAAAGCATGTGAGCATATCATATAGAATAAGTTGTCTATTCTATGCAGACTGAGAGACTTAATCCAGTAGGAGGTCACCTATACAAAATAAAGTTATGTTTTGTATACCTGAATTTTGGATGTTTAAATTCCTTCCTTGTTTTATACACACATAGACAGAGGAATAGATAGATAACCCTTAGATCAATAAAAAGAATGTATATTTAAGGAAAAAGTGACTGACAGCCTTTTAGAAGCAGAAAAATATAAGAGAAAGAAATTACCTAAATCACCACAGAAAGAATTCAGGCACAGAATTCTGGACGGGCTCCAGGATGTTGTTGACACCATGTTCTCTTTTACAAAGGACCTCAAAAAAGAGATACAAGCCTTAAAAAGAGGATGAAAAATGGGAGAAAAACAAAATCCATTAGCAAGATGAAAGCCATAGTAGAAGTAACATGAATTAGAATACAATCTAAAAAGCATTTATTATAGAAAAGATCATAGATATGGATGGGAGAAGAAATATAATATATGTAATTGACATCCTTGGAAAAGGCCAAATAAAATGTAATGAAATATGTAAACTCAAAGGAAATTTCTTCTAAAATAAAGAATATTGTTGTCTGTAGAACAAAACGGCACATCAATCCCGAGAAGATTTTGATACAGAAAAATTAGCACCAATTTACAAATATCTTAAGAATATCAAATTTAAAAGTAAAAAGAAGGCTTTGTTTGTAGTCATTGAGGCAGACAGCACACTAAGCAGAATTTGGGTCTCAGACTTTCTACATTAACACTTATTTGAGTAGACAGACAATGAATTCTGAGGAAATTCTGTGGGAAATAAAGTGTGACCTAATATTCATATCTTCAGCCCTGTTGTCAATTCAAGTATAAAGGTTACAAAGAGATAATTACAGATATTCAAGAAGTTTGGGACTGAAGCATCTGAGCTCCTACCACCAAAATCAACAAGCAATCAAGCAAACAAACTCTGATAAATGACAAAACCCATCCAAACAGGAAAAGAAACAAGACATAACTCAAGATACTAAAGAATAGAAGCTATGTTGAAATCACTTGTGGTGGGCACTTAATCCATTTAGTTAGAAGTGTAAAATACAACAACCGTGAAAAGTATAGTTTTAAAAAAGAAGATACCTTGATATAGTTCAACCTGTTAATTTTTAATATCATTTTCTAAACTCTAGAGGCATGTTTTAGGAACCAAATATTTCTTATGTGGAATATTATTCAGGACAGTCTGGAATAAGTTACAGTAACATACACCTCCAAAATCTCAGTAGCTGAATACAAGAAGGCTTTATTTCTTCTTGTTGCAAAGTCGACTACAGGTCCAGGCATCTGTTTCCATTTGGTTTTATCATCATGCAGCTACACTATATAGATTATGTAGCCTCCCTGGTGAACATGTAGGGGGAGCAAGTGTTAGAGAGATATATATGGCAACCGAATGCTTTGCTTGGAAGTCACGTTATTCTTCCACTCCAACTCATTGGCTAGAAACAGTCACATGATTCTACTTATCAACAAAAGAACACCATGCAGTGTAAATCTCCTGCAGCACAAAAGGAGAGGAAAATCAGATAGGGTGAGAACTAGAAGGATCTACCAAAGTAAGAAAGTTAATTTTCTGAAGTTTAGTAACTCCTTTAGGTTTCCATTAATGCTCTCTTTCTCTCTCTCTTTGTTTCACTTAAGTTCAACTGAATTCTAAGTTATTTTTCACAAATACAATTATATAATTTTTCACACATTTATTTTTTTCATTTCTTTTTCCTCTTCCTCCCTCCCTTCCTCCTTCTCTCCCTCCCTCCTTCTTTCTTTCCTTCTTTCTCTTTTCTTTCTTTCCTTCTTTCTCCTTTCTTTCTTTCTTTCTTTCTTTCTTTCTTTCTTTCTTTCTTTCTTTCTTTCTTTCTTTCTTTCTTTCTTTCTTTCTTTCTTTCTTTCTTTCTTTCTTTCTTCCTTTCTTCCTTTCTTCCTTTCTTCCTTTCTTCCTTTCTTCCTTTCTTTCTCTCTCTCTCTCTCTCTCTCTCCTTCCTTCCTTCTTTCTTTTCTTTCTTCTACCTTCTCTCTCTCTCTCTCTCCTTTCCCTCCCTCCCTTTCTTTCTTCCTCTCTAAGTATGCATAAATATGAGAGGTGACTAAAATAACACTTATGTAAAAAATTAATAAATGGAAATCTCAATTACAAAGAGCTGGGAACCAGAAAGGGGAGCTATCATGCCCTGTTATGATAGCAGAGCCCAACAGGAAGAAGAAATCCTCCTCTTCTTTCCCGGCAGGGACTCAGCCAATGAAGAGTCATGGACTCTGTTTATTATAGCCCTCCCAACTTCCTTTTTCCTCTCTGTGAAAGTGTTCTCCTTCCCTTGTTGCACAGGGACTTGCACATGGTTCACCATAGTTGCAGACCCCAAATTACAATTCTCTGCAGATCCTTAATAAACCCATCGTTTCTGGAGAAATACCTGGCAGTCTATTTGTTTCAGTTCAAAACTTACCAAATGTTAATGGTGATTTGTGAATGTCAAGATTATTTTATTCTTTTTAATTTGCTTTTTAATACCAGGATGTAGTATTTTTATCAAAAGAAGATACATTTTAAAATGATGTAATAATACGAGGTACAATTTGAAAATCTTGAAGGAAATAGAAGAGAATAGCTACTATATGTAGAAGCTTCAGTGCATGAGATAGATTTAATGACCGTTTCCAGCATCACCTCTTGTATATGTAGCATATTTCTGACTCTGTATACTGCTTCTCATAATTAATGTTTATAATAGCATGACAGTTTCCAGAACTTCCTGCCTATTTGTTGCTTCCAGACACAGCACTATCTTATTATTAATTTCCATCTGATAAATCTGATAATGATGCTCTTTAAGCTAGCCTAATTCATCCATTTGTCACAAACCCATGGACAACCTAATTGTATTAAACCAGTTCTCCCAGATCATCCCTACTTATTTCTAACCTGCTCCTATTTACATCAAGTTCATATATAGTTTTGAAACGTGGCTTTTTGTCATAGTACATCTATTCCCCATCTGGTTTACACAACTGCTATCTTTGACTTTCTTTCAAGGGCTTTGTTTGAACTTTTTCTCTTCACTTTTTTCCTGCTTCATGAAACAAACTCTGTCCATTATGACCCCTCAGGAGCCCGATTCCCTGCACCAACCCATCAGCTGGGAGCCTACCGCGCTGAATATATTTTCTGGTAAGGAGGTTTCCTTTAAAGGCCACTCAGGATAGTGGTTATGTGCCTAATGTTTGGAGTAATCTAGCTGGAGTCCTAATGTAAGTTCTGCCTTTTACAGGTAGATGACCTGGGAGTCCCCGATTCTCAGTTTCCTGGTCTGTTTAATGGAGATCAGCCTGCCTTCCTTTTAAGATTGTTGTAAGGATAAAATGATATAACTTATGTCGAGTGCTTGCCCTAATGTTAGCTGTAGGGGAAATGTTCACTCAGGGTGACTTTCATTTATTATAAAACTGCAAAAGCAAAGACTGTTCTAGGAAACATAAAGCAGGGAAAATTCTGTGGTGAAAATTACTCCTTCCAGACTAATGACTTTAAAATAGACTTTTACTCTTATGTCCGTGAGAAGTGGTGGCTGGAACTACCTGTTTTGAGTGCCTGCCGATGTCTTGAATCGTGTTTTCCTGTCTCTGAGAGATGTTTTAAATTGCCCCATAGGCAATTCTCAGTCCTCAGAAAAACTCTTTTATTCTGTTCCCATGAGACACTTCCTCTTCAACCCCAAAATGTGGATGAAGAAGCTTTCCCAACACAGAGGAACACGAGTCAATTGCAAATAGGAAGACACCGTTTATGGAGCATATTTCTTTTGGAAGAATCATTGTCACATATCTGACTCAACACTTATTTCTAGAAGAACAAGTTGTTCAGGAAGGAAATCTATTTCCATATCTGAAATGAAAGTTTTATTTAAGAAGTGCAATTGGAATAAATCACTCAAGAGAAAGTGGTTAGAGTGCACAGCTGCTGGTTTCAAATTTAACACTAGTTGTTAAATATGAAAAAGTAGCTGGGAAAATTTCAGTTCTAGACCTGCTGAGTAGCTTCAGGGCACAGGAAAGTGTTCTTGATTCCTAGCTCTCTTTGCAAGGGCCTTTGTGCAGAAGCTCTGTGGCTTTCAAACAAGCAAAAACCATCCAGTGAAAACCCATGGTGCATCTTGGGTTGGGATTTTGAGGTGTGACCCTGAGAGTTTTCTAAGAAAAGTGAGTGAGAGTGTTTGTTGCTGCTGTGTTGAACAAAAGCAAAATAGAAAGAGATGCTGATCTGAGTGGATCTAGAAGTAGATGGAGATTAATATATTAGACCCAAGTCTCTGTGTTCAGGGGAACTCCTGGACAGAGACCCACAGCCTGACACCTTTTGATGCACTATGTGGAGTTTGATCATCTTACCAGACATATCCTCACTTTCAGGATTCTCCCTCTCATCTCACTACCTTGTTCTCTAACTCTACTTCCCTCAGCCTTTTCACATCTTTCTCTTCTCTATTTCTTTTATCTTCCCTTTTTGCTTTTTCCTCCTTGTATCTTCTCAAATACTGTTTTTCTCCAAGGTTTCTGCAGCCTCTTTTTCTTCTCCTCCCCACTTATTTCTCCCCATTTTTTTCTATCTTTTCATTATATCTTCTTATACCTCTTTCTCTTTATTCCCGAGTTTCTCTTCTTTTTGTCACCAGTTGAATGAGGAGAAGAAAATATACCTTACCATGATTGCACTGTTTGCCACATCTTCATGAAGCCTCTTCTTATTCCTGCTTCCCTGGATTTTCCTAATACTCCATCCAGTTTGTCTCTGATTTGTCCTTGCCTCCCTCCTTCCAGCAATCTGAGCACCTATCTGCTCTCCTGCATCCCAGTGGAAGCTCCTTGTGCAAAAGAATAATGTCTTCTCCATCACTGCCTCCTCCATAACACTTAGCATAATGGCTTGTAATTGGTAGAAATATGTATTCAATAAATATTCCTGAATATACACATAAAATGGTTAACATGACAATTTGATATGTGATCAGCAGTTGCAAGTTTTTATCTGCTGAGGAAGTTCTACAAATAGTGCTCTCTATTCTGCTCAAAAGAGATTTATTTCCAAGATAAATTTCCAAGGAACTGTTGTTTCAGAAAAAACTTATTATTTAGAGAGTATGAGTTTGGAACCAGAGTAACCACAATATTTGTCATTAAGCATACAGGGGCCTTATTGAATGCACTGGGTGGGGTTAGGGAGAAGGGAATGAGCCAGACCATGGTCCTGGGAAGCAGGAGGAATGTTTGGGACCTGAGTCATCCCATATAATAGATATGATATAGTCCAAATGATAATATTTGAGAGATTTTGATGAATTTACTTTATTGTTTGATTTCATAATTTTAAAGTGAGCTCAATATAGATCTCTTCTCCACTTCCTCTTCTTTCAAGGGCAAGGGAGAAAATACATTAGATCCAAATGGTGAGTATTTTAGCTTTTACTGTGGCAGGCAAAGATGTAAGCTTACCCTGGGTATGTGGGATTTTTGTGTGATGTCACTTGTAGTTAACACAAAAGTACTAAAAATGACCTAAGAGGCCTTAGGTGATCTTTGCCATATCTTCTTCTCCCCAACCTCTACAAGTCTTTGGTCTCATATTTTTCTACTATTTCTCTCCACTCCAGCCATTATTTCTTCAGTAGGCTTGGCATAGGTTTGCTCCCAAGTTGGGGTTTTGTGCCCTCTGCCAAGAATGCTTTTCCCCAGATCGCCTCATGGCTCCATCTCTCTATTCTTTTAGGTCATTAGTTAGAAGTCATTTTCTTAGGCCTTTCCTCTTCATTTTCCCTAAACCTGTGAAACCTCTTACTTTATATCATTCTTTCATACTTTCTCTTTTTATTTTTCGCTCATTATATACACTCTAACATTTCATATCAGCTTACTCAGGACTAGTTTCATGGCCCCAAGCTTGGTTTTATGCCCTGTAGTACCATCTTTAAATTCTTAATAACTTTTGAACAAGGGCCTTGTGTTTTCAATTGGCATTGGGCCCTGAAGATTATGTAGCCAGTTCTGAGTTTACTTACTTTTAATATTGCCTGTCTCACCTCTAGAATATAAGCTGGTTGGAGGCTGTGATTTACATCTTTTTTGAGCATTTTATACATGTTTGAAAAATATTAGTATAATAAATAAGTTAATAAATGGAGCAATGAGTCTGGTAGGTATAAATTTAGTGGAATTCTTGCTTGTCTTTTTCTTATACATTTTTTACTATGCATAAAAATATGTATTGGAAGGGGGGTTTGTGCTGTTATTTATGTAGTAAAAGTTAAACAGGAGCCTACTCTGTAGCACAGGGAACTCTACTTAATGGTCTGTGGTGACCCAAATGGGAAGGAAATCTAAAAAAGAGTGGATATATACATATATATATGTATAACTTCTTCACTTTGCTGTACAGCAGAAACTAACACAACATTGCAAAGCAACTATACTCCAATAAAAATTAAAACAAAAAAAATTAAAAAAAACAAGTTAACCAAGGTTGGAGAAATAAAAAAACCCAAAGTATTGTGTGTTTTTAGAAATATATGCTGGAAATCATGGCATTGCACTGTGGGTCTCTGAAGGCACAGGCTCAGGGAGTACCTATAGAAGTATATATCTGGTAATATACACATAACACAAAATTTACCATTTTAGCCATTTTCAAGTGTACGATTCAGTGGCATTAGGTACATTCACATTGTTGTACAACTATCATTACCAACCATCTCCATAACATGTTCATCTTCCCAGATGAAATGGGGAATTCCTAATTCTCCCTTGACCCCAGCTCCTGACAATCACCATACTACTTTCTGTCTCTATGAATTTGACTACTCAAGTTACTTCATATAAGTAGAATCATACAATATACATCCTTCTGAGCTTCATTGTGCATCCATATTTTAACATGTGGCAGAATTTCTTTCCTTTTTAAGACTGAATGATATTCCATTGGATATAGAGGCCACATTATTTTAAACAGTTCACGCTTTGATGAACACTTGAGTTGCTTCCACCTTTTGGCTTTGTGAATAATGCTGCTATGAACATGGGTGTACAAATGTTTGAGTCCCTGCTTTAAATTCTTTTGGGTTTTAACCCAGAAGTGGAATTTTCAGATCCTACGGTGATTCTATGTTTAGTTTTTTGAAGAATCATCTTACTGTTTTCCATAGCAGCTGCACCATTTTACATTCACATCACCAACGCAAACAGGTTCCAATTTCTCCAGATTCTCACCAACATTGTTTATAATATCCATCATAATTGAGGGTCATTTCCCTGATGATTAGTGATGTTGAACATTCTTTCATGTACTTATTGTCTATTTGCATATCTTCTTTGGAGTCAAATCTCTTCAAGTCCTTTGTCATTTTAAAAATCAGATTGTTATTGTTGCTGAGTTGTAAGAGTTCTTTATATATTCTGGATATTAATCTCTCATCAGATATATTATTTGCAAATATTTTCTACCATTCCATGGGTTGCCTTTTCACTCTGTTGACAATGTCTCTTTTTAAAGATTTAAAAAAATATTTATTTTATATTATTTATTTATTTTTGGCTGTGTTGGGTCTTTGTTGCTGTGCACAGGCTTTCTCTAGTTGAGGTGAGCGGGAGCTACTCTTCGTTGCGGTGTGCAGGCTTCTCATTACGATGGTTTATCTTGTTGCGGAACATGGGCTCTAGGCACGCGGGCTTCAATAGTTGTGGCTCGTGGGCTCTAGAGTGCAGGATCAGTAGTTGGGGTGCATGGGCTTAGTTGCTCCACGGCATGTGGGATCTTCCTGGCCCAGGGATCGAAACTGTGTCCCCTGAATTGGCAGGAGGATTCTTAACCACTGCACCATCAGGGAAGCCCTGACACAGTCTTTTGATGCACAAAATTTAGATTTTGAGGTAGTCCAATTAATTTTTTTATTTTGTTGCCTGTACAAATCCAATGTCATGAAATTTTTCTGTGTTTTCTTCTAAGAGTTTTGTCGTTTTGACTCTCACTTTTAGGTCTTTGAGCCATTTTGAGTTTATTTTTGTGTATAATATAAGGTAAAAGTACTACTTCATTCCTTTACATATGGATATCCAGTTTTTTCTAACACCATTTATTGAAAAGACTGTCTGTTCCCCATGGAAAGGTGTTGGCACTATATATATGAGCATTTGTTTCTGGTATCTCTATTTTACTTCCTTGGTCTATAAGCTAATTCCACAGTACTTTGATTATTGAATCTTTGTAGTAAGTTTCAAAATCAGGAAGTGTGAGACCTCCAACTTTGTTCCTCTTTTTGAAGATTGTTTTAGCTGTTTGGGGTTTCTTGAAATTCCAGGGTACATGGGGCCTTGAAGTAAATGTAAGTAATTTTGGTTCTAATTTACTTCAGAGCTTTTGTGGACAAAAGCTAAACTGCCCATCTCACTAGTTCAGGAAGATACAAGGGGCTTTGATAGGTATTGGGGGGAGCAGCTTCACAAAGGGGACATCCTTGGAAACTGAGAGGAGGACTGCCATGCCTGCTATTAACTACGAGGACTGGGAGATCCTCCTTACACTCTCCTCATTCTTCTGTCTCTTTCCATTGATATGAGTCAATTTCCACCAACAGTCATTTCTCATCTCTAGCTTCTGTTATGGAAGGAGGGATTGAAGTTCATCAAGTATAGAGCTTCAGCTGACTTTATCATAGTTTAGTTTATAGTATACTTTTCAGTTTGTCTTAAGTATTTTATGGTGTGGATTGGTCTCCTGGCACTGTTGTTTTTTTGGTTGTTGTTGTTTAGTTCCCTCTGACACTTAAAGAATGATTATTCAGGAATAAAAAATATGCTGCTGGTTGCCACACACTGGATATCTAACCACAGCAGACATTGTCAATCAGATAAATCACTTCTCCCAGCTGAGACCTAGTATTACTTGAAACAGCCTCCTTGGAATAAATCAAAGCACCAGCTACCATTGAATTGGAATTGGTCAAAGAGAGGAAATTTATTGTTGCTCAAATATAAAGTCCATTAGTAAATAATCATCTTTCCTGAATGTGTTTATGTAAAATATATCCAGAAAGATCAGAAGAACCTGATAATATAATTCCTTCTGGGAAGGAAACTGAGAGTAGTGACAGGGATGGGAGAGAAATCTTTCATTTTGTACTGCTTTCTACCTGAACTTTGAACCATGGGGATTGTTTCAGTTATTCAGAATTAAGTAGAATAAAATGAGAAAGTGTGGGAAACTATTGCCTACTAGTTCTGACACCTTTTATTCCTTTCCAGTACACTGTTGAAGAGTAGTGGTGAAAGTGGACATCTTTGTCTCTCATGATGCTGAAAATGTTCACTAATAGTTCTATGTAGTATTTTTACATATATAATTTAGAAATTTTTGTATTGCTTATAGTAGTTTCCATTTGAAAATTTCCAAAATGCTCTCATTAAACTAAACAATCAGGTAAAGTGCTAACAGGCATTTCCTCCAACTTTCTTGGGGAAAAATATATTAATAGTCCTGGTTTGTTTGTTTGCTTAATTATTTTAGATAATGAGGAGGAAAGATTCTCTAGCACTGAAAAAATTAAACAACTAAGAGAACAAATCAATGACCTCTTTAAATGAAATTTTGATAACTTTTTATATCAAGCCCATTTCATTGTCCCTTCAAGGTAAGTCTCACCATCCTAACTTTCAGTTATGGCTTATCCATCTCTGGTAGATGTATTTGTAAGGTCAGGTTTTTCCTGAAGGTTTAGGTAGGGAAAATAAAAGAGACAAGACTGAGGTCTTCAGCTTATATCATATTTTACCAAATAACTTTTATAACAGAGTGTTATATTAAAATGTGAGGTGCATTTTCAATACTGAATAAATTAGTATTTTGTTTCTCACTGGCTATTATTGTCTGTGGGTAGCATCCCCAAGATCTTTGAAGAGAAGGAGATATGAAGGATGAGTTTGGGTAATAACACTCATTGCAAATTCATAACAGGTAATCCCTATTACATCAAGAAAATAATACATAGAAGATGATTCAGTAGTAGTTGTTAATCAAAACCCAGAGAATTAAAAAACTGAGAATTGTAGGCTTTTGGGGGAACACTACTTGGAAAAGATCATAACACTTCTATTCGGATCCCTGACAGATCAGGGATCCCTAGAGATAGTGAAATACAGAAAAAAGAGAAGTATAGGGATTTGTGGAGCCAGCTGAAAGAAAATATTGGAATCTGTAAACCAAGAGCGAGCCCACATTCCTCCAATCAGTACTGGAGTACTGGTTAGCAGAGGAAATGGAAAGAAAAATGTTAATGTATATATACATGCCTCTCTGCAAGAGAGGGGAAAGTTTATATGAGAGGTAGCTCCATGCCCAGATACCACTACTTGGTACCAGAAAGGGATGGAAAACTTAGTATTACAATTCACCTCTTGATTATGACTTTCTGAAGTTGAGTGTTTTTTAATAAGCTTTTAATTTTAAGACAATTTTAGATACATATGCAATTATAAAATAATAGACAGCTCCTTTGTACACTTTCCCTAGTTTCCACCAATGAAAACATCCGGCAGAACTATAGCCAGTATCACAAGCAGGATATTGAAACTGATATATTCAGAATATTTATTACATCATCACAAGGATCGCTCATTTTGCTCTTTTATGGCCACACCTGCTTCCCTTTCACCCTCAACCCTGCTCCTTAACCCATGGCAACCACTAAACTGTTCTCCATTTCTATATCCAATTCCAGGATATATATATATATTCAATTCATTCATATACATATATGTTGGAATATATATAGTATATGATGTATAGTATGATTTTATATATATATATATATATATATATATATATATATATATATATATATATAAAATTCACTCAGCATAATTTTTCACTCAGCATAATTCTCTGACAATTCCTCCAGGTTATCATGTTTCAATAGTTTGTTCCTTTTTGTATATAGTTTGCTTAACCATTCATCTGTTGAAGGACATCTGGGATATTTCTAATTTTGGGCTATTACAAATAAATCCTCTATAAACATTCACATACAGTTTTTTGTATGAATGTAAGTTTTTAGTTTTCTAGGATCAATGCCCAGAAGTACACTTGCTGGGATGCTTGTTAATTGCATGATTAATTTTATAAGAAACTGCCAAACTGTTTTCCACAGTGGCTGTACTATTGTCTATTCTAAAGAGCAGTGTTTTTTTGTTTGTTTTAGCCATTCTGAAAGATATGTAGTGATAGCTCAATTTGATTTTCATTTTCATTTCCTTAATGAAAAATGATGTTGAACATCTTTTCATGTGCTTACTTTTTTGTTTATCTTTTTCAGTGAAACGTCTACTGATGTCTTTTGCCTTTTGCATTATTTTATTTTAATTTAATTTTTTTTAACAATTGAGTTTTGAGAGTTTTAAAATACTGAAGATGGAAGTCCTTTTTTGGTTATGTGACTTGCAAATATTTCCCTACATACTTTAGCTTACATTTTCATTGACTTAATAGGGTCTTTCATAGATGAAAAGTTTTGAATTATTATGAAATGAAATTTATACTTTTATGGATCATGCTTTCAGTTTCAAGTAGAAAAAGTATTTGTATAGCCTTGTATCCTAGAGATTTTATCCTTTTTATTCCTAAAAGTTTTATAGTTTTAGGTTTTAATATGAGTCCATGATCCATTCTGAGATAATTTTTTATAAGTTGTGAGATCTAAATTGAGGTGTTTTTGTTGTTGTTGTCTATGCTTGTCTGCTTCGTCCAGCACCATTTGTTGAAAAGTCTATCTTTCATTGAATTACTTCTGTATTTTTTCCAAAAAAAGTTAGGCATATTTGTGTGGGTGTATTTCTGTGTTTTCTATTCTTTTTTATTGAGCTATGTGTCTGTGTCTCTGCCAATACCTCATAGTCATTACTACTTTAGTTTTTATGTAATAAGTCTTAAAATTGGGTGGACGGATTCCCCTCATTTTGTTGTTTTTTTCAAAATTGTTTTAGCTGTTCTAGTGCCTTAAACTTCCTATATAAGTTTTAGAATAATTTTGTGTATGTCTAAGAAAAAAACCTCACTGGGAATTTGATAAGGACTGCATCAAATCTGTATATCACTTTGAGGGAGAACTGATGTTGTTACCACGTGGAGTCTTCCAGTCCATGAACACAGTATTCTTTTCTCTTTGTTTGGACGTTGGGTGACTTCTTTCATCAGTATGTTGTAGTTTGCAGCACACAAGTCCTGAAGATGTTTTGCTAGATTTACAAATAAACATTTCATATTTTTTAGAGATTGTAAGTGGTATTATATCTGTAACTACAATGTCCAGATGTTCATTGCTGGTATATAAACTTACAACTGATTTTATTTGCTTATCTTGTAACCTGTGACCTTAGTGAACTTATTATTTTTAGGAGTTTTCACTTATTATTTTAGGAGTTTTTGGTAGATTCCTTGAGATTTTATGTGTAGAAAATCATGCCATCTGCTGATAGGAATAATTTTATTTCTTCCTTTCCAACTTGTATGACTTTTGTTTTCTTTTCTTGTCCTATTGCACTGTCTAGAAATTCAAGCACTAAGTTGAATGAGAAATGAAAGCAAGTATCCTTGCCTTTTTCCCAATCTCAGTCTCTTACCATTACATATAACATTAGCTGTACTTCTTTGTAGATGCTCTTTATGAAGTTGAGGAAATTACCCTATATTCCTAGGGTATATATTTTTGTTTTGTTTTTAAGTCTGAGGTGTTTTTTTTTTTTTAATCATGCATGGGTATTACATTTTGTCATATGCTTTTTCTGTATTCATTGAATTCTACTTGCTGATATTTTGTTAAAAGATTTTTGCATTTATATTCATGAGGGTTATGGATCTTTCTCCTTTTTTTTTTTTGTATGGTCCTTGTCTTGTTTTGATATTAAGGTAATACTAACTTCAGCAAATAAATTAAAAAGTATCCTCTCCTTTCTATTTTCTAGAAGAGATTGTTTAGAACTGGTGTTAATTCTTCTTTAAACATTTAGTAGAAATCTCCAATGAAATCATTTTGTCCTGGAGATTTCATTTTTTTTTTTTTTTTGAGATTGTAAATTACAAATTCAGTTTTCTTAATTGACATAGGATTATTAAAATGATCTATTCATATTAGGTGACTTGTGATAGCTTGTGTTTTTTAAGGAATTGGTCAATTTTTTAAGTTGTCAAATTAATACGTGTAGAGGTGGTGTTGAGGTGTTTCTTTGCAGTCTTGCAAGGGTAGACATCTAGGCTCTCCACTCAGCCTTTGCTGGCAAGGGTAGGAGTGAGGCCACAGTTTTTTCAGCAGTGTTTATTAGGTGGAGTAGGGCAGTTGTTGGTTAAAGGGTTTCTGTCTTGTTATGTTTTTCCTTTCCTGGTCCTTTAACTAGAGGGAGTAGACTTTTGTTGGGATCTCCAGGTTGCCTGGATTCTTTAGCTCCAACTATAGGCTATATGAGACAAAAACCAAAAACGTAAGCAGAACCTGCCCCCCTCCCCCAAACCCCCCAGAAAGAAACCAGAGAAAACCACCTTGCTGTTTTTTGGGTCCTGAAGTCCTTACTCAGTCTACATTCTTACTTTCATCTTTTAGAGTCTTTTTGTGTTGTTTTGTGTATAATATCTAAGGTTTTTAGTTGTATTTAGTGAGGAATAGGGAAAAGTATATATATTCTATCTTCCTACCAGTAGAAGTCCATGATATATTTTTAAATGGAAAATAATCTTAAACAACAATATGTATGGTGTGAACCAGTTTTTATGTATACAAAACATAAAAAAAGAAAAATTACCATATTATATATGATAAGTATATTAGTTATAATATATAATGATATAAATATATGTTGTATAAATTAAACACATAGATATCTAATTATTACAAAATTGCTCTCTTAAAATGGAGAAATTTTTCTTGCAAGTTACCCTTTTTTTCTTCCTTTCTCACTCTTTCTTTTTTTTCTAATTAATTAAATGTTAGTTGGACAGGGACTTCCCTGGTGGTGCAGTGGTTGGGAATCCGCCTGCCAATGCAGGGGACACAGGTTCAATCTCTGGTCCAGGAAGATCCCACATGCCACGGAGCAACTAAGCCTGTGCACTACAACTACTGAGCCTGTGCTCTAGAGCCTGCGAGCCACAACACTGAGCCCATGTGCCACAACCACTGAAGCCCACATGCCTAAAGCCCGAGCTCTGCAACAAGAGAAACCACTGCAATGAGAAGCCCACGCACCGCAACAAAGAGTAGTCCCTGCTCAATGCAACTAGAGAAAGCCCAGGCACAGCAATGAAGACCCAATGCAACCAAATAAATAAAATAAAAAAAAAATAAATAAAATATAAATACAATTTAAAAATAAATATATAAAAAATAAATTAATTTTAAAAAGAAATTAATAAAAGAAAAAATGTTAGTTGGACAACTTCATAACAAAGAAGACATTATGGCTTGCTTACAGAAATCTAAAAGTTTGTAGATGTGTCGTTTTAGTCATCTACTCCCTCTGCAGAAGCACCCTTTTCAATCAACCATACACAGTCCTCAATACAGATTTGTTCTCATGGATTAATACCTTCAATTATGTCTAGTCTTTCACATTCTTCAATCACAGCACCCAGTTTCTCAACTTCACCTATTTTCTCAGCAACTTTGAAAGCTCTTTCAAATGATGTCCTTAATAATCAGAGGAATTTTGGTGTCTTTCACAGATATAAGGTTTATCAATAGTGTATAATTGATCCTCTATGGACAAAATACATAGTTTGTTCAAATGATCTTTCCATTTGAAAATTTGTGTCATTCTTATAATTTCCTCTTGAACGTTATTGGGGAAAGGGACCATAATTGACAATCTGCTGGATCTGATCTTGACAGCCATCTGTGCTATTAGACATCTACCCATCCTTCTGGATATTAGTTTTTCTGTTAATTGGCTGGAAATACTTTCCTCTTGCTCCATGCCATGGAATAGGTGATACACTGTGAAATTTTCAGAGTAAAGAGGAAAATACCTCTCACACTGGTGACCTTCATTGCTGTGGATAATCCAACAATTTTCTTTATTTTCTCTATTGCTTTATTCAGCTTTCTGTTTCTTACTGTGTTAATTTTGATGTCGGTTTGGCTATCAACGAAACCAACACCAAAATTGGCTATCAATAAGTTTGGCTACTTATTGGTCTGTTTTATAGAACATGGAGTGTTTCATCAATATTCCTAATTTTATTACAAAACCATGAGAGTAATCCATTATAATCATTTTATTCATTATATCTCCTGTCTAATTGTGATTTCTTAATCTTATTTTTATTAAACTTAAAAGTATTTTTCCTATTTTATTAGACTTTTTAAGCAACTGTAATATGAATTTATCCATCAATTTTACTAACTTTAGTTCTGTATTTTATTTTGCACTTCCACATATTATTTCCTTCCCTCAAATTTTCTCTGGGCTGCTTTTTCTGAAATCTCAGCTAATTTGCATTTCAGAAAGTAAGATTTTAGTGAATATTCTCCATTGCAGAAAAATAGTTTTATATATTTGTTTAAAAAATGTTGATTCCCTCTGAGAAAGTTTGACTCAATTTTGAGAGAAGATTGAAAAGATATGATGTGTCTAGGTCATCTATGCTTAGTTCCTCCCTGCCTTGTGATGTAGGAGATTCTGGTGTATGACCTGACTAGTCATCATTACATGGTTATAATATGACCACATATGTGTAATGCCTGGTTGTTACATAGAACCCGTGGACAGTACAGCAATATGATGCCAGAAGTGACATAATCAGAAACTAGGTCAGAGCTTGATACTGGTGTTAGGTAGCATAGCTTAGTAAAAGAGTTTCAGGGTAATATGATCAAGAGTCCCCACCCTGGAGATCTGACATACAGACAGTACTTCACCCTGAAAAGGAAGAATACCCACCACCTGAGTACCTCTCCCATGAAGAAACTGGGATGTTCTGAGAAACCATGGTTCTTTAGCTTTCCCATCCTGATGCATTTTGATATCTTTTGTTGCAATGTATCTTTGAGCTGACTACAGTAAAATTTAACTATGTGTCACCTTTTCACCAAGTCAAGCCCAATCCTCTGTGAAACTATTTCAAATGAGTTCTTCAATGAACAGTATTAAAGTATAATTTTCAGAAATGCAAAATCATGATTCTCAGGCAAATACAAAAAATAAGTACATGTCAAAGGTTTTAACTCATTAATTAATGAAGGAACCAATAATACATTGTGACTGGTTCAAAGAGCATTTAAGAGGCAAGAGTTCACAGGCAATTAAACAAAGAAATGTTGAGACAGTTATTGAGTCAGATGTAAACTGTTTAATGTCTAATATCTATAAATTTTTGAGAGTAATCTCTTTGACAGAAATTATTTGTATCGCTATAGGACAAAAATACATTTGCTATAAAGTAACTTCATTAAGTCTGTAACTTTTAATTCATCTTTAACAGTGAGATGAACTAAGTAAATTCTCCTAAACAATCCTTGAGTGGTCTTTGCCCCTATATAATATTGAAAAGGTGTGATGCCCACATTTTTATTTTCAAATTTAAGACCATTTTTCTGACAATGGAAAATCTCCTAAAACAGTTGGTGAGAATGCCCATGATAAAGCCTTTGATGATTAAATCTTACCATCTCTAGCACTAGAAACATGATTGGAAGTAAGAACATGTTTCCTTTGAAAGTTTGAAAAATGATTTCAACCTATTTGGTGAGAAAAACTTTTCTTCAATTTTTACCAAGCCATGTGGAAAATTATTTAGGCAGCTAAGCATGGAAGAGACTGGGCAGAAATTAGTCAATTTTTACTCTAGAAAAAGAAAAGGGGAAAAAACAGAAAAGAGAAGGGGAGTTTTGATGACACCATGGCCAGAAGACTTAGAGATATGCTAAGATGGACAGACAAGAAGAATGATTAAGTGTGGTAGTTTTTTCTAAGCCGAAGAGCAGTTCTCTAGCTTATGCTAAGAATCACTTGGAGGAGGAGGTTTGCTAAAACACAGCTTCTGGGTGCCATCTCCAGCAGATGATCTTAAAATGTGGTCCCCCAGACCAGCAGAATCAGCTTCACCTAAGAACTTTTTAAAAATGCAAATTCTTAGGTCCCGCTCTATTCAGAAACTTTGGGATTGGGGCCTAATATGTTTTTAAGCCCTCAAGGTGATTCTGATATACACTCAGGCTTGAGAACTCCTCCCTAAGGATAAGCTAGGAGTCACTTGGGGTTGAGAATAATCAAGGATAGTTGAGAAGCATTATTACAACCCCACAGGCAATGTCCTAAACACTTTACACGTTCCACATCAGTTAACTTCTCCCAACAAAAACTATTAGGAAGATGCTGTCATCATCTCCATGGATCAATGAATAAAGTGAGTTGCAGTGATGAAGCCACCAGCACAGAGTCACAGACAGGGAAATGGTGGAGCCAGGATCTGCCCCCAGAGCCTGCATTTCTAATCACTGTTCTACTTTTTCTCATCTTCTATATAGACATTGGTTTTTATTGTTTTCTTCAGAATTGTTTTCAATGCATATTACATTCAAATAAATCATTTCATCATTTTTGTATCTGTCTTAATGTCACTCTTTCTAATACTATCCATGGCATATTTCTTGATTATTTCTTCATCCACACATAGACCTCTATAGTATATTGGACTCTTAATTCTTTAACCTGCTCTTCCTAATAGTCTGTCTTCTAGTCTACAACAGCCACCCACTCTCATGGTTGTTTTCTAGGATTTAGAAATGCCAGTACCTTTATCCTCTTCACACTCTCAGTTCCAGGAAGACTATAATCTGATTACCACCTTCCACTTTTCCAACTCCACTCCTCTAGTGAGCTCCAAAAATTTGACATCAGAGGACCCTAAAATCATGTTATCCTATTGACTTTTCACTATTATACCTATGGAGTAGATAAATGGAATATTGCCTGCCACATCAGTAAACAAAGGATGTCATAGTCATCAATGATTACAGCCCTCCAACGTGAGCTGGTAAGCTCTGAGGAACCTCAGGATGTGAAAACATGGGATACTGGTCTCAGATAGGGTGAGGTGCATATCAAAGGAATGATTTCAATGAGCCCAGACTCTTGCATTTTCCCATACATATAAAGGTGCTAAATTCCTTAACTTGGGGTATCTGGTTTTCTTTAATTAACAACTTTTGATGTTCAGACTACCTGCCCTTTGTTTCAAGAATTCTATATAACCTGGCCACCCCCTCACCTCCTCCGAGCAGCTCTCTCAGGATTACTTGCGATGCTGCCTCCCGGCTTGAAGTCCTAAAAATTCCTGCTGAATAAAACGTAATTCTCAGCTTTTAGGTTGTGTATATTTTTTAAGTTGACAATCCTTAAGTCCTTCCTCACTCAGCTGAGATCCCAGTCTCCATCATATTAATCACCTTTTCCCATACACCTCAGCAACCTTGTCTTTCTTTCCCTGCATTATAGTCATATGGTTAAACCCAAACTTTGTTAAATGTAACCGACAACCCATCCCATACCTACACACAGACTGCTGAAACTAGTGTGGGAAAATGACCGTGCTGATTGGCCTTAAGTACGAATTATGACCTCTAACCTTGGCGCTGCCCAGCAGTTGTGCTACGTTTCCCTGGTCCAGTGGTTGTCAAATGTATCTGTACACTGGTATCAATTGTGGAGCTTCCAAGAATACTCATGCCTCTGTCCCACTCCCAACAATTGTGATTTAATTGGTCTGGGATGTGGCCTGGGGTGTGAATTTTTAAAAGATGCCTGTAATCTAGTCCATTTATACTTCAGCTCTTCTAAATGACTTTTCCATGTTTCTTTCCTCAAGTATCTGACACCTCCTTGATTATCCTCTCTCTCAGCTTGCTTCATTTTCCACTGAGAAAATAGAAACCAATAGAAGAGAACTTCTATACACTCCAATCACTAAATCTACAAACCTAAATTTATCTGGATCCATTTATTCTGCCTTTCCAGCTAGTATCCTGAATGCACTGCCCATGTCGCTATCTAAGGCCAACCTGCCTCTTGTGCACTGGATCCCATCAACTCTTCCCTACTCAAGAGCATCATTTCAGCAAAATATCCGTTGTCTCCCATTAGTTGAAATTGGGAACAACAACTTAACTATTCTTTTGTAAAAAATATTTATTTGTTTGTTTATTATTTATTTATTTACAGTAGGTCCTTGTTGGTTATCTGTTTTAAATATAGCAGTGTGTACACGTCAATCCCAAACTCCCAATCTATCCCTCTCCCCCATCCTTCCCCACTGGTAAGCATACGTTCATTCTCTAAGTCTGTGAGTCTGTTTCGTAAATATGTTCATTTGTATCATTTTTTTAAGATTCCACATATAAGCAATATCATAAGATATTTGCCTTTCTCTGTCTGACTTACTTCACTCAGTATGGCAATCTCCAGGTCTATGCCTGTTGCAAATGGTATTATTTCATTATTTTAAATGGCTGAGTAATATTCCACTGTATATATGTACCACATCTTCCTTATCCATTCATCTGTTGATGGACATTACATTGCTTCCATGTCTTGGCTATTGTAAACAGTGCTGCAGTGAACGTTGGGGTGCATGTATCCTTCCTAAACATGTTTTTCTCTGCATAGAGGCCCAGGAGTGGGATTGCTGGATCATATAGTAGCTCTATTTTCAATTTTTAAAGGAACATCCATACTGTTCTCCATAGTGACTGTACCAATTTACATTCCCACCAACAGTGTAGGAGGGTTCTCTTTTCTCCACACCCTCTCCAGCATTTATTGTTTGTAGATTTTTTGATGATGGCTGTTCTGACGGATGTGAGGTGATATCTCATTGTAGTTTTAGCTTGCATTTCTCTGATAATTAGCAATGTTGAGCATCTTTTCATGTGCCTGTTGGCCATCTGTATGTCTTCTTTGGAGAAATGTCTATTTAGGTCCTCCACCCATTTTTTGATTAGGTTGTTTGCATTTTTGGATATTGAGCCACATGAGCTGTTTGTAAACTTTGGAGATTAATCCCCCGTTGGTCACATCATTTGAGAATATTTTCTCCTATTCTGTGGATTGTCTTTTCGTTTTGTTTGTGGTTTCCTTTGCTGTGCAAAAACTTTTGAGTTTAATTGGGTCCCACTTGTTTATTTCTGTTTTTTCCCCATTACTCTGGGAGACAGATCGAAAAAGATATTGCTGTGATTTATGTCAAAGTGTGTTCTGCCTATGTTTTCCTCTAAGAGTTTTATAGTATCCAGTCTTACACGTAGGTCTTTAATCCATTTTGAGTTTATTTTTATGTATGAAGTTAAAGACTGTTCTAGTTTCACTTGTTACTATACATGTAGTTTTCCAGTTTTCCCACCACTTTCTGGAGAGTTTTTTTTATCATAAATGGGTGTTGAATTTTGTCAAAATATTTTTCTGTATCTATTGAGATCATCATATGGTTTTTATTCTTCAATTTGTTGATGTGGTATATCACACCGATTTACAGATATTGAAAAATCCTTGCATTCCTGAGATAAATCCCACTTGATCATGGTGTATGATCTTTTTAATGTATTGTTGGATTCGGATTGCTAGTAGTTTATTGAGGATTTTTGCATCTATGTTCATCAGTGATATTGACCTGTAATTTTCTTTTTTGTGTGGTATCTTTGTCTTGTTTTGGTATCAGGGTGATGGTGGCCTCATAGAATGAGTTTGGGAGTATTCCTTCCTTCGAATTTTTTGGAATAGTTTCAGAAGGATAGGAGTTAACTTCTTCTCTAAATGTTTGAGTATTGGCCTATCAAAAGCCAACCTGCCTCTTATGCACTGGATACCATCAACTATTCCCGACTCAAGAGCATCTTTTCAGCAAAATATTAGTTGTCTTCCCCTATTTGAAATTAGGAACAACTTAATTATTCTTGTTTACTATGTTTCTCCAGTGCTTAGAACTGAGCCTTGCAAATAGTGAACATTCAAAAAATATTAATTGAATGAACACATTTTTATCACCATTTGCTCTGCTGGTTATTTATTGTTTGGTCCTAAATCCATCTGTGACCTTTTTGGGCTTTGCTCTATGCCCAAAGAATCTGGCTTCTAAAGGCTGCTTTACCTGGGTTTACTGGCCCTCTGGCTTCCCGCTAGGTTCTGCTCAAGTTAGGCAGGAAATCAAGGGGTAGGGGAGGAGGTCAGGATATGTCTTTCTGGCTACAATTGCAATAGCTAGGTCTCTTCCTGACCTTATTCCCAGGCATTCCTCTTCCTCCACTGCAGCTCCTCTCAGTGAGCTCTGGTAACATAATTTTCTCCCCCTCTGCTTCTCTCACAGGGGTGGCCATGGATCCCCACTGTTACTTGTCTCAAGTATGTTAACATTCTTTATTGGCTCCTTTAGTGCTGCTCATGCCTCTAACTCTAGTCCCTTCATCAAAATCCCTTTGTATGACCATCTGGAGAGAATTAAGTCTCTATCAGGACCTTGATGGACAGAGATGCTTTACTAATCAGTTGTATTTTTATTTTAAAATGTATCATTACCACCCTGGATGAATCTTGAGGGAATTATACTGAGTGGAAAGAGCCAATCCCCAAAGGATACATACTGTATGACTCCATTTATATTACATTCTTGAAATGGCAAAATTATAGAAATGGAGAACAGATGAGTGATTGCCAGGAGTTAGGGATTTTTGTGTTTTGGGAGGGGGGAAGGTGAGACAGAAGGAGGTGTGGCTGTAAAAGGGTAATAGAAGGGATACTTGTGGTGGTGGAAATGTTCTGGATCTTGACTTTATCAATGTCAATATCCTAGTTATGATGTTGTACTAAAGCCTTACAAGATGCTACCATGGGGAAAATTGGATAAACTGTACATGGGATTTCTGCATTATTTCTTACAACTATATGTGAATCTATAATTACCATTAAATAAAAAGTTTAATCAAATGTATATATTTACATGAAAGAGAATAAATTCCATTTACCTTACTTGCAAAGGTATATGGGGAGACTTACTGTTCAGATCATGAAGCCATACTGGAGCCATGACGGTGCACCTGTGACAGGATTTGCCATCCTAGGAACATCAATGAATGAAGCACCAAAAATCTCACCCTGTAAACCCAATCCCAGAATGAAAAAGGCATTGGCACCTTTAGGTAACTTCTCAGTGCCATCCACTGCACAAATTATTTCACATATTAATATATATGATTTATTTAGCACTTGAAATTTCTCTTTAAGGAAAATATAACTATTGCTCCATTGTTTAATTGTGGTAAAATATACATAACATCTACCATTTGAAAGATTTCTAAGTGTTTAATTCAGGGGCATTAAGTACATTTGCATTGATGTGCAACCATCATAACTACCTACCTCCAGAACTTTTTCATCTTTCCAAACTGAAACTCCCACTTCCTCCTTGCTCCTGGCAACCATCATCCCACCTCTGTCTAACAATTTGACTACTCTAGTTGCTGCAAACAGAGATGGAGTTGTGCAATATTAGTCCTTTTCTCTCTGGCTTATTTTACATAGCATAATGATTTCAAGGTCCATCCATGTTGTAGCCTGTATCAGAATATCTTCTTTTTTAAAGGCTGAATAATATTCAATTGCGTATATATTATATGTGTGTGTGTGTGTGTGTGTGTGTGTATACACACACACACACACATATATCACATTTTATTTCATTCATCTGTTTACGGACATCTTAGTTGCTTCCATGTTTCAGCTATTGTGAATAATGTTGCTATGAACATGAGTGTACAAATATCTGTTCAACTTCCTGCTTTCCATTCTTTTTTGTATATACCTGGAAGTGGAATTACTGGATCATATGGTAATTTTATGTTTAATTTTTTGAGGAATTGCCATACTGTTTTCCACAGTGATTGCATCATTATTTCTCCCAGTTTTTAAATGAGAAAAATAAGGCTCAGAGAGGTTAAATGACTAGCATAGTTTTGTCCAGTTGGTAAATGGTAAAATCAGCATTCTCATTTGTGCCTCTTTTATGCCAAAGCTCCATTATAGCACATTACAAGCTACCCTGGCAAATGATCAGGGCAAAGGGCAAACCTTTTTGTTTTGTTGTTCAATTGGCTTTAAAAATAAAAATTAGTCACCCTGCTTATATGTGGAGATCTAATTATGCATATATTTCCACAGCTTCTCACTTTGAGCCTTTCTTTCCAAGCAAAGACTGGTACTTTTCTTGAGGATATGGAGAAGCCCAGCTGTTTAAATATTTATACAACAGTATTGCAAAATGTATGCGTGTCCAGGAAGCCTGTTTTGCATGTAGACATAATTAAACATGCAGATGAGCCCATGAAATATTTAAGGTTGCCATATAAAGTCTTTAAGGAATCTTTTCTAAAGCAGTAAGATGTTAGGAGAAGTTCCATTCCCAGTGTAGGAGGAAAAGATCTAGAAGAATCTGAATGCTCATAGAAAGAGTTGCTATGGCCACATCAGCATGAGTCTGAGTACCCAAGTCTCAGAGGAAAAAGCTTCAGAGAGTTAACTTCCCTTTAGGTGGGCAAGGAGCCTCTAGCCTCTATACCCCAGAGGTCTGTAATCATTTAGATTGCAAACAGCACTTTGTGTGGTTTCCAGGGAACAAATTGAATGAAATCATACCTGAAAGTCAATTTAATAAGATCTAACTAGTGTGTCCTATTTTGGGCAAATACTTCGAGTGCCATTAGCTCTCTCCTGGATGGTTATGGAGTCATGTTAACGTTATTCTCATGCATATTTTTGGCTGAATACTTTGTTATAATAGGGCTCTGGTTATTTGCAGGTAATTTTATTTTATTTTATTTTTAAATTTCTTTAATTTTAATTTTTTAAGACATCTTTGTTGGGTTATAATTGCTTTACAATGGTGTGTTATTTTCTGCTTTATAACAAAGTGAATCAGTTATACATATATATATGTCCCCCTATCTCTTTGCTCTTGCGTATCCCTCCCTCCCACCCTCCCTATCCCACCCCTCTAGGTGGTCACAAAGCACCGAGCTGATCTCCCTGTGCTATGCAGCTGCTTCCCACTAGCTATCTATTTACATTTGGTAGTGTATATATGTCCATGCCACTCTCTCACTTTGTCACAGCTTACCCTTCCCCCTCTCCGTATCCTCAAGTCCATTCCTTAGTAGGTCTCTGTCTTTATACCCATCTTGCCCCTAGGTTCTGCATGACTTTTAAAAAAATTTTTTTAGATTCCATATGTATGTGTTGGTATACAGTATTTGTTTTTCTCTTTCTGACTGACTTCACTCTGTATGACAGAATCTAAGTTCATCTACCTCACTACAAATAACTCAATTTCATTTCTCTTTATGGCTGAGTAATATTCCATTGTATATTTGTGCCACATCTTGTTTATCCATTCATCTGTTGAAGGACACTTAGGTTGCTTCCATGTCCTGGCTATTGTAAATGAGCTACAATGAACAGTGTGGTACATGCCTCTTTTTGAATAATGGTTTTCTCAGGGTATATGCCCAGTAGTGGGATGCTGGGTCATGTGGTAGTTCTATTTTTAGTTTTTTAATGAACCTCCATACTGTTCTCCATAGTGGCTGTGTCAATTTACATTCCCACCAACAGTGCAAGAGTGTTCCCATCCTCTCCAGCATTTATTGTTTGTAGATTTTTGATGATGGCCATCCTGACAGGTGTGAGATGACATCTTATCGTAGTTCTGATTTGCATTTCTCTAATGATTAACGATGTTGAGCATTCTTTCACGTGTTTGTTGACAATTTGTATATCTTCTTTGGAGAAATGTCTATTTAGGTCTTCTGCCCATTTTTGGATTGGGTTGTTTGTTTTTTTGATATTGAACTGCATGAGCTGCTTGTATATTTTGGAGGTTAATCCTTTGTCAGTTGCTTCATTTGCAAATATTTTCTCCCATTCTGAGGGTTGTGTTTTGGTCTTGTTTATGGTTTCCTTTGCTGTGCAAAAGCTTTTAAGTTTTATTAGGTCCCATTTGTTTATTTTTGTTTTTATTTTCATTTCTCTAGGAGGTGGGTCCAAAAGGATCTTGCTGTGATTTAAGTCATAGAGTGTTCTGCCTATGTTTTCTTCTAAGAGTTTGATACTGTATGGCCAAAATTTAGGTCTTTAACCCATTTTGAGTTTATTTTTGTGTATGGTGTTAGGGAGTATTCTAATTTCATTCTTTTGCATGTAGCTGTCCAGTTTTCCTAGCACCACTTATTGAAGAGGCTGTCTTTTCTCCACTGTATATTCTTGCCTCCATTATCAAAGATAAGGTGACCATATGTGTGTGGGTTTATCTCCAGAGTTTCTATCCTGTTCCATTGATCTATATTTCTGTTTTTGTGCCAGTACCATACTGTCTTTATTACTTCAGCTTTGTAGTGTAGTCTAAAATCTGGGAGCCTGATTCCTCCAGCTCCATTTTTCTTTCTCAAGATTGCTTTGGCTATTTGGGGTCTTTTGTGTTTCCATACAAATTGTGAAATTTTTTTGCTATAGTTTTGTGAAAAATGCCAGTGGTAGTTTGATAGGGATTGCACTAAATCTGTAGATTGCTTTGGGTAGTAGAGTCATTTTCACAATGTTGTTGTTCCAATCCAAGAACATGGTATATCTCTTCAACTATTTGTATCATCTTTAATTTCTTTCATCAGTGTCTTATAATTTTCTACATACAGGTCTTTGGTTTCCTTAGGTAGGTTTATTCCTAGATATTTTATTCTTTTTGTTGCAATGGTAAATGGGAGTGGTTTCTTAATTTCACTTTCAGATTTTTCATCACTAGTGTATAGGAATTTAAGAGTTTTCTGTGCATTAATTTTGTATCCTGCTACTCTACCAAATTCATTGATTACCTCTAGTAGTTTTCTGGTAGCATCTTTAGCATTCTCAGTGTATAGTAGTATCATGTCATCTGCAAACAGTGACAGCTTTTCTTCTTCTTTTCCAATTTGGATTCCTTTTATTTCTTTTTCTTCTCTGATTGCTGTGACTAAAACTTCCAAAACTATGTTGAATAATAGTGGTGAGAGTGGGCAACCTTGTATTGTTCCTTATCTTCGCGGAAATGATTTCAGTTTTTGACCATTGAGGATGATGTTGGCTGTGGGTTTGTCATATATGGCCTTTATTATGTTGAGGAAAGATCCCTCTATGCCTACTTTCTGGAGGGTTTTTATCATAAATGGGTGTTGAATTTTGTCAAAAGCTTTCTCTGCATCCATTGTGGTGATCATTTGGTTTTTCTCCTTCAATTTGTTAATATGGTGTATCACATTGATTGATTTGCATATATTGAAGAATCCTTGCATTTCTGGTATAAACCACACTTGATCATGGTGTTTGATCCTTTTAATGTGCTGTTGGATTCTGTTTGCTAGTATTTTGTTGAGGATTTTTGCATTTATGTTCATCAGTGATATTGGTCTGTAGTTTTCTTTCTTTGTGACGTCTTTGTCTCATTTTGGTATCAGGGTGATGGTGGCCTCATGGAATGAATTTGGGGGTGTTCCTCCCTCTGCAATATTTTGGAAGGGTATGAGAATGGTAGGTGTTAGGTCTTCTCTAAATGTTTGATAGAATTCACCTGTGAAGCCATCAGGTCCTGGGCTTTTGTTTGTTGGAAGATTTTTAATCACATTTTCAATTTCAGTGCTTGTGATTGGTCTGTTCATCTTTTCTATTTCTTCCCGGTTCAGTCTCGGAAGGTTGTGCATTTCTAAGAATTTGTCCATTTCTTCCAGGTTGTCCATTTTATTGGCATATAGTTGCTTGTAGTAAGCTCTCATGATCCTTTGTATTTCTGCAGTGTCAGTTCTACTTCTCCTTTTTCATTTCTGATTCTATTGATTTGAGTCTTCTCCCTTTTTTTCTTGATGAGTCTGGCTAATGGTTTATCATTTTTGTTTATCTTCTCAAAGAACCAGCTTTTAGTTTTATTGATGTTTGCTATCATTTCCTTCATTTCTGTTTCATTTATTTCTGATCTGATCTTTATGATTTCTTTCCTTCTGCTAACTTTGGGAGGTTTTTTTGTTTATTTTTCTCTAATTGCTTTTGATGTAAGATTATGTTGTTTATTTGAGATGTTTGTTGTTTCTTAAGGTAGGATTGTATTGCTATATACTTCCCTCTTAGAACTGCTTTTGCTGCTTTCCATAAGTTTTAGGCCATCGTGTTTTCATTGTCATTTGTCTCTAGATATTTTTTGATTTCCCATTTGATTTCTTCAGTGATCTCTTGGTTATTAAGTAGTGTGTTGTTCAGCCTCCATGTGTTTGTATTTTTTACAGATTTTTTCCTGTCATTGATATCTAGTCTCATAGCGTTGTGGTAGGAAAAGATACTTGACATGATTTCATTTTTCTTAAATTTACCAAGCTTGATTTGTGACCCAAGATATGATCTATCCTGTAGAATATTCCATGAGCACTTGAGAAGAATGTGTTTCTATTGCTTTTGGATGGAATGTCTTATAAATATCAAGTAAGTCTATCTTGTTTAATGTATCATTTAAAGCTTGTGTTTCCTTAATTATTTTCATTTTGGATGATCTGTCCTTTGGTGAAAGTGGGGTGTTAAAGTCCCCTACTATGATTGTGTTACTTTCAATTTCCCCTTTTATGGCTGTTGGTATTTGCCTTATGTATTGAGGTGCTCCTATGTTGGGTGCATAAATATTTACAATTGTTATATCTTCTTCTTGGATTGATCCCTTGATCATTATGTAGTGTCCTTCATTGTGTCTTGTAATAGCCTTTTTTTTTTTTTTTTTTTTTTTGCGGTATGTGGGCCTCTCACTGTTGTGGCCTCTCCCGTTGAGGAGCACAGGCTCCAGACGCGCAGGCTCAGCAGCCATGGCTCATGGGTGCAGATGCTCCGTGCCATGTGGGATCTTCCCAAACCGGGGCACGAACCCATGTCCCCTGCATTGGCAGGCGGACTCTCAACCACTGCGCCACCAGGGAAGCCCTAGTCTTTGTTTTAAAGTCTGTATTTTCTGATATGAGAATTGCTACTCCAGCCTTCTTTTGATTTCCATTTGCCTGGAATGTCTTTTTCCATCCCCTCACTTTCAGTCTGTATGTGTCGCTAGGTCCGAAGTGGGTCTCTTGTAGACAGCATATATATGGGTCTTGTTTTTGTATCCATTCAGCCAGTCTATGTCTTTTGGTTGGAGCATTTACATTTAAGGTAATTATCGATATGTATGTTCCTGTTACCATTTTTAAAATAGTTTTGGGTTTGTTATTGTAAGTGCTTTCCTTCTCTTGTGTTTCCTGCCTAGAGAAGTTCCTTTAGCATTTGTTGAAGCTGGTTTGGTGGTGCTGAACTCTCTCAGCTTTTGCTTGTCTGCAAAGGTTTTAATTTCTCCATCAAGTCTGAATGAGATCCTTGCTGGGTAGAATAATCTTGGTTGTAGGTTTTTCTCCTTCATCACTTCAAGTATGTCCTGCCACTCCCTTCTGGCTTGCAGAGTTTCTGCTGATAGATCAGCTGTTAACCATATGGGGATTCCCTTGTATGTTACTTGTTGTTTTTCTCTTGCTGCTTTTGATATTTTTTCTTTGTATTTACGTTTTAATAGTTTGATTAATATGTGTCTTGGTGTGGTTCTCCTTGGATTTATCCTGTATGGCACTCTCTGTGCTTCCTGGAGTTGATTGACTATTTCCTTTCCCATATTAGGGAAGGTTTCAACTATCATCTCTTTAAATATTTTCTCAGTCCCTTTCTTTTTCTCTTCTCCTTCTGGGACCCCTATAATTTGAATGTTGGTGCATTTTATGTGTCCCAGAGGTCTCTGAGACTGTCCTCAATTCTCTTCATTCTTTTTGTTTCCTGCTCTGCAGTAGGTATTTCCACTATTTTATCTTCCAGGTCACTTACCCGTTTTTCTGCCTCAGTTATTCTGCTATTGATCCCTTCTAGAGAATTTTAAATTTCATTTATGGTGTTGTTCATCACTGTTTGCTCTTTATTTCTTCTAGCTCCTTGTTAAATGTTTCTTGTATTTTCTCCATTCTATTTCCAAGATTTTGGATCATCTTTCCTATCATTACTCTGAATTCTTTTTCAGGTAGACTGCCTACTTCCTCTTCATTTTTAGGTCTGGTGAGTTTTTGCCTTGCTCCTTCATCTTCTGTGTGTTTCTCTTTCTTCTTATTTTGCTTAACTTAGTGTGTTTGGGGTCTCCTTTTTGCAGGCTGCAGCTTCGTAGTTCCCATTGTTTTTGGTGTCTGTCCCCAGTGGCTAAGGTTGGTTCAGTGGGTTGTGTAGTCTTCCTGGTGGAGGGGACTAGTGTCTGTGTTCTGTTGGATGAGGATGGATGTTGTCTTTCTGGTGGGCAAGTCCACATCTGGTGGTGTGTTTTGGGGTGTCTGGGTCCTTATTATGATTTTAGGCACTGTCTCTGCTAATGGATGGGGTTGTGTTCCTGTCTTGCTAGTTGTTTGGCATAGGGTATCCAGCACTGTAACTTGCTGGTCATTGAGTGGAGCTGGATTTTGGTGTTGTGATGGAGATCTCTTGGAGATTTTCACTTTTTGATATTACATGGAGCTGGGAGGTCTCTTGTGGACCAGTGTCCTGGACTTGGCTCTCCCACCTCAGAGGCACAGCCCTGATGCCTGGCTGGAGCACCAAGAGCCTGTCATCCACATGGTTCAGAATAAAAGGGATAAAAAAAAGAAAGAAGGAAAGAAGAAATTTCTCATGTCCGTCTCTGGGGTCCGCACTGATAGCCGCGGCTCACACTCGTCTTTGGAGCTCCTTTAAGCAGCGCTCTGAATCCCCTTTCCTCACACACCAGGAAACAAAGAGGCAAGAAAAAGTCTCTTGCCTCTTCCACAGGTCCAGACTTTTTCCCAGACTCCCTCCCAGCTAGCTGTGGCACACTAGCGCCCTTTAGACTGTGTTCACACAGCCAACCCCAGTCCTCTCCCTGTGATCCGACGGAAGCCCGAGCCTCAGCTACCAGCCCCCGCCCATCCTGGCAGGTGAGCAGACAAGCCTCTCGGGCTGGTGAGTGCTGCTCGGCACCGATCTTGTGTGTGGGAATCTCTCTGCTGTGCCCTCCTCACCTTTGTGGCTGCGCTCTCCTCCATGGCTCTGAAGCTTCCCCCCTCCGCCACCTGCAGCCTCTGCCCATGAAGGGGCTTCTAGGGTGTGGAGACCTTTCCTCCTGCACAGCCCCCTCCCACTGGTGCAGGTCCCGTCACTAGTCTTTTGTTCTATTTTTTCTTTTTTCTTTTGTCCTACCCAGGTACGTGGGGGAGTTTCTTGCATTTTGGGAGGTCTGATGTCTTCTGCCAGCGTTCAGTTGGTGTTCTGTAGGAGTTGTTCCACATGTAGATTTATTTCTGATGTATTTGTGGGGAGGAAGGTGATCTCCACATCTTACTCTTCTGCCATCTTGAAGCTGTATCCTAATTTTAAAATAGATAATAAAAATCGCTTTAATAAAAGCAGTGCCTGGGATGCAGTAATAATAACAAAAAGAATCTGAATCATAATGTCTACTTTTATTGAGCTCTTAAAAATGTGCTTGGTACCATGCTAACTTCTTTTACGTAAGTTTCCATCTATGGTCCTCACCCTGACATAGGAACCATTTTTATCTCCAGTTCCTGTGACAAAACTGAGGCTCAAACTCACATAGAAAGTAATCAACAACGTTGAATTTTATCCTTGCCCTGTGCTCTCAGAAAAGAGCAATGATTAAGAAATCTCCCCCACTCTTTTGTGTTCCAGGAAATGGTTTACTGCAAAGAAACAGCCTTGGCCCTATGACTTAGATAAGACTCTCAGATGCCCCTCACCTTGTTTACCTCTCACAAAGTCAGACACAGACCCTCCAAATTCCCATTCTTTGTCCCATAAATGATTAGCTGAACAGTTTGTACTCAGTGTGGACAAAATACTGCTACCATGACTTGAACAAACTTTAGTTAAGTTTCTCTCCTTCCCCCACACCCTTGAACTTTGATACACCCTCAACCTGAGGCAGCGCACAACTCCTCTTTAAGGGCCCCTCCCAGGATTAGGCTGACCTCAGGGTAAAACATGCTCCCATCATCTGCCAGATCTACCAACCTATCACCTCCAGCCACTTATCTCACTTCCCCACCCCCTGTTCTTTTTGTCCCTGTGTCCTTTCTTCCTTATGAGAAAAGCTCTTTTCTACCTGAGTTTGGAGATATTTGTGGATCTCAGTAGCCCTCTCCCTATTGTAATAGTCCTTCCACTCTATTGCAGTAGTTCCTCTTGCAAAAACCCTTTGAAATAAAGTATACCTTTACCCAAGTCCAGATTCTTTTTATTTCAAGAAAGTAAAATATAATTGTAATGTAATTATAATTGAACCAAAAGTTTGTCTGCATCAGAATATTATATGCTATACTACATACGAATTAAAACCTGGAAAGCCCATGAAGACATTTCTCATCCTCAAAATCCAGTTCTTCCAGAACACTCTGTGAACACATGTATCACATCTGAGTCACTCCCTCTATCCCCCTCTGTATTGTGAGCTCCTTGATGGTAGGACCTTGGCTTTGAATCTACAGCCAGAGGAAACTATCTGCCAAAATAAGTGTTTTCTGAAAAAAATGTATAGTAAATGTTAATTAGATTTAAATGGCTGTGCTTTGGTGAGAATTTCCTTCTTTGGTTCTCAGATACATAGTTCCTATAATAAGCCCCAGATCCCAGTGGTCAGTCCTCAGTGCTCTTACAGTGAGGTTTAAGTCAGTACTCAGAAGGACCCTCTGGATGCTGGTGAATTAGACCACAGCAACTAGGTAAAGAGAGATCCAGAAAGGGGCCAACATGCTTCTGTTGCTGCCAGCAGATCTAAGAGATCATTGTCCCTGCTGAACCAGGAATCTGGACAGTTTAAGGAGATGCTTGTGCTCTTGTACCTCCCCCTGGAATTGGAAGATGCTGGTGCCAACTGTCATGCCCAAAGAGCCAGATCTGGTATTTCTTTCTCCAAGAATCAGAATACAGACTCCCCTGCCCACGGTCAGCCATTTGATTTTTTCTCATTGAATTTTATTTTAAAAAGAACAAAAATGTAGACTTTCTATACATTTAAATAAAGACAGTTTCTAATTTTCCAATTTTGTAAATCTGCAGCTAATTTGCCACTTCATCCTGCTTTTCCTGGACATGTCCATAGCTTTTTAATGCTCGACTGAAAAAATCAGGGTATATCTCAAGAATATGTCTTAATTTAGGAACCAGGGATGTGAACCAGAGTCACTACATCCACTTAAGTAGTCTCAAACGTTTTCCCAGGTAGAGCTGAAATGAATCTTTAAAGGGTCAAAGAGTTGGCAGAAGGCATATCTAAAATGTTGCTTTTCCACTTTCCCCATGTCACCCTGCAAATGGGGTAAAGTCTTGTCTAACCACTCTAAAGATATTTTTTCACTCACTATTCCATGGGGACCCTCACAAATACCTAAATGCTGGTGATTTTCTAATCTCCCATCATCTCTTGTGTCCACCAGCAATTGGTTCTGATGTTTCTTTTTGTCCAACAAGTACTTCCTGGTAAGGGCCATCCGTGTCCTCAGTCGGGCCTCCAGCCTGACGCTCCATTTCTCATCTTCTGTCATCTTCCTGTGCATTTCAGGGTGTGGAGGCCATAAAGCTTCCCAAGGAGCTTCTTTGGAAATGACAGAGGGGTGAAAACTGCTCTATAGAACATACCTTGGGGTATGTTCTATATGTTCTCTATATTTGTGTATATATATATATATATATATATATATATATATATATATATATACACACACACACATATATATAAACATATATATAAAAACATATATATATACATATATGTTCTATATCACAGCCTCACACTAGGGTCCTATCTTCCTACTAGGAATTACTCACTGGATCAAGTAATGTTAATGAAAATTTGGTCAAAAGTCCACCCTCTCCGCCTTTCCCACCTCTAAACACACGCACACACACACACGAACATACTAGTAGAATGATTGGCTTGAAGAGGGCTGTAAAGGTTGGGAACCCTTGTCTCTAGGAATGGCTACATTGTCATGTTCCTGGTAGCCAGGTTGCTGCAGGGTAGTTGGTGCTTTGTACCAAGGTTGGCAATCAATCATCCCTAAACGCCAAATGTGGAGAGAGAAATTCAGGGAGACCAGCTTGATAGTAAGGAGCTGAAGCAAAGGACCAGCCTGCTGCCTCACAAACTGATGCTAGAAAGCCCAACCCAGGCAGGAAGAAAAAGTCAATGAAAGGGCACATCTGAAGGCACTGCAGGTGAAAACAGGGCACATCTGATGGCACTACAGATGAAACCAGGACACAAGAGGGCAGCATGAAACAGGCAGCAGAAGAGACCTGAGGAAGCGCTAAGCTGAGGTCTTGGAAGGACCTGGGTAAGGTGTCAGTGACACAGGTACTACCCAGGAGGTCTTGGAGAGCACTCCCCAGGGGGTTTTAGGGCACAGTTGGCAGTTGCCCTAAGAGAAGGTGCATTCCCAGATATCATAAAGTCCAACAGGAAGGGTCACAAGTTCCCGGTTGGTCTGAATCAAGTTTAACGTTCTCCTCTCTTTTCTTTTCTCTATGGGAATTCTCAAAGCACAAAGCATTTCACTAACAATACACATTCACTTACTTCTCAGCCTTCTATGCTCAGTGGGGTCTCCACAGCTCATGAAATTACAAAGTATTGAGAGTACCCCCAAGCTTAATGGTCTGCCCTGTAATTTCAGGATGAATGCCTCAAACCACTGACTGTACCATAGCATTTCAGCCTGGAAGGAGGGATTTTCACCAGTCAGAGTGCAATGATAGCTTTCTCCCTCCACTTTTCAAGTTACCAGCCAGTCCCATTTCAGAGCCAGAAGAACAATAATGAATAGTGAGCCTAAACAGGTTTACCCAGAGATCTTAATAAATAAAAGTTGGTTGGTTCAAAACATATCAGCACAGGTTTGAAGTTAGTTATGACAGATCATTTGTTTGCATGAAATATAAGATGTGCATTAGAAACTTAAGACTGCCAAAGTCAGCAGAGAATAACTATGGCTGAGCAGTGACATTCATCTGCATTCAAATCCCAGCCCTACCCTTTGGGAGTTGTGTGATTTGGGAAAAATCATTTAATCTCTTTGTCCCTCAGTGTATTGCTTTGTAATGTGGGTACAGGAATAATACTTATATCTTAGAGTGGTTCTGCAAGGGAGAGCCCATGTGCCTGGGTGAGAGATAAGTCCTATCTGTAGAGAGAGAGCTCACTCAAAGAATTCATGTCCTGCTGAAGATCTTCCCAACCAGAAGTGGGATGTGAATGGCAGGCTCTAAGCATGAAGTGGATGTCAGTCCTGGAATGTTCTCTTGGCCAGGAGGGAAGTCAGAGTGTTAGGACAAAGGCTTGTGTGTTAGCTGGGGCTCTGTGTATGCAAGCAGGCCTGGAACTAGAAGGAAGGAACACAGGATGTACAGGTGATTCCTGGGGACCAAGGTTTACATCTTAGGAGATGGAGTGAGATGAGCCAGGACCCATGAGCTGAGACAGGGTCAAGGAAGTTTGGTATGATGAGCCAGAGCGTTGGGGTACTTTGTCTGTTCTCCATGTTTGATCACCTTTAGAATTTAAGAGAGTCCTGTGAAAACACCCGACTCTCTCATCTCTGCTAAAGGGATCCCCTGTCCCTTGAGTCAGAGCTCTGAAGGCAAAGCAGTACATTCAGGAAGCAGAGGATGGTGGGTGACATCATCAATGAGAGAGAGAGAGACACCCTCCCCCAAAGTGGGAACTAACACCACAAGGACCTAGATCACCCTCATTCCTTTTTCCTCTAGAGACTTTCCCTCCAGGGCTCAAACGTGGAGGGTACAGATAGTATTCACCTAAAGCCATTTAGAGCAGAAAAGTGGGACATTTCTAGTGAGAGCCTTCACCTGCAAATCACAGTGTGTGCAGCCAACAAATCAACTCTGTTACTGTCTTTCATTTCTAGAATGTTCTTCAGAAGAGCACAACAAAATTAAAACAAAAGCAATCCTCTGTGCACAATCAAATCTTTCTTCTGGAATAAGAGTGATGCTGGGCTCCTTTCTAATTTTCTATATCTCTGAAAATACTCCCATTTGCAGATGGGTTAGGCAGTGCTCACACAACTATCTTTTTTTTTTTTAACTTTTTGAGGTATACTTGACATACAACATTATACTGGTTTCAGATATACAATATAATGATTTAAGATTTGTATATATTGCAAAAGGGTCACCACAATAAGTCTACTTAACATCTGTCATCATACATAGTTGCAGAATTTTTTCTTGTGATGAGAACTTTTAACATCTCTTGGCAGTTTTTCAATGTGCAATATAGTATTATTAACTATAGTTGCCATGACATGTATTATATATATATTATAGTCATATTATATATGACTCATTTATTATATAACTAGGAGTTTGTTCAAACAACTGTTTTGATAAGTGTGACTTCAAAAATTAATAGACTAACTTTTGTACTAAACTGGCATTCTTCACTATTAGCAAGGTCAAGCAAAATTACCCACCTTCTTGCCTTCTCCAGCTTTCAAAGCATGAAAGGTGGTGCTATGTGACTTCCACTTTATTCCCCAGGCATGTTAAACTGCTCCATTTTTCTCTAAATTTTACTCTCTTAGTTATGGGATGGTTGTTTGTTGAATCAGGAAAGTCCTAACTTCTGGGAAATTCAAGTCTCCCCAGGCCCTTTATTCATAGAAAATAAAACCAGTGGTTTCCTAGGTGTTTGGTTAGGGGGTAAAAAGTAGTGGGAAAATATTGAGAAAGACTAGGAACTTCAATAAATTTCCAAAGATCAAGGTGAGTTGGATTTAATCCCCCAGATACTTTGAAACATTTTACTAGGTATTCTAGGGGGCCTGGACTAAGAGAAACCAGCTAATGAGGTTGGAGGGCAGAGTTGAGGGGAGAGAGGAGAGAAGAAATCAGGAGGAAGCCTTAGAACATCCTGAGAGTGAGGTGGGCTAATGACACGTGACAGACGTGAAGCCATTTGGGCACATCTACCACACCACTGCTATAGACTGGGAGGGGGCAGCCTTTGGTATGGAGAGAATACAGAAGAGGTCTATGAAGTAGTCTTTCTCCACTGTCTGAGAATTCCTCCAAGACATACATGTATACAGGATTTCACAGTCTATAAAACTCTTGGCAGGTGCTAGTTCATCTGTGATGGAATGATGCTGGGAATTATGGTAAAAAGATTCTGGGGATTTGGAGTTTTCAGTTCAAATGTTAGTTCAATCGCCCTGCCTCGTGTGACTTGGCTATGAATACAGTAGAAATAAAGGTTCCTCCTCTCACATAGGAAAGGTTTAGAAACTCATGCGAACTGGACAGGGACAGAGTGACACAGCAGAGCTGTGCCATGGGCTCCATCTCTGAGGCTTGTGCTCTCTCCAAATGGACTGATGGTTGTCCGAGGATGCTTGCTTCCTTCTGCTGTCTGCGAAAACCCTGGGTGCCTGAGCACCTTCCCTGGCATGCAGAGTCAGCACTGCCGACTTTAAGCACCCATGCTGCATTGATTCAGGTGGGCTAGGACACTCTTGCTATTAAAGATCTTAACTGACCATGAGCTGAACTACTCACCACGTCCCTTCTGGCCCCGACCACGTTTGGCTACTTGCCATTCCGGTATTCGTTTTAGCTTCCAACATGATTCTCCAGGCTTTTATGCCTGGTCTCCTCTCTGCTCCCCATCTTCCACTCAGCCTTGGGATTCTCTGACAGCCCTCACCTAAAACCTGAGAGTGGAAACTTAGCAGATGTCCCATACTCTAATGAATGGAGAAGGGAATGATTCTCGCTGAGCCCTCAAAACCTGAACACGGAAGTCAGACTGCCTGCCTCAAGTTGCAGCTCCGAAACTTGGGGCAATGTGCCTCAACTCTGAGCTAGTTTACTCATCAATAACATGAGGATAATAATAATACTTTTCCTCATATTGTGATATATGCTATTAGCACCACTCCAGATACATGTTAAATGGTCAATAAATGTTAGTCTTTTATTATTGAGGCTGTTTTCTTCATGACACTATCATTTTTCCTGCTTAAACTAAACCACAAAAATTAAGGTCTTGCAAGTGCCATGTGGCCCAGGATCCATCTTTACCCTTCTAATGAGCCATGTGTTCCCAGAAAAAAAAACTTGTCTGAGGAACAGTCATATCTGTATCTATTTGAATTTCCCCAGACAAGAGCCTGAAGGTACTAACTCCACTACAAACCCTTCTGCTGAGGTCAGTGTAAATTTAGCCGCATTGGTTCCTTGGTGAATCTGTAATTGCTGTCTAGAAGATCGCTCTCTATCACATAAAGCCAGTTCTGAATGGCAAGTCTGCATATAATGTGTACACTTCCTTTCTTACTGCGTGGGATGCTCACGAAAGCTTCTTCCCCTTTCTCTGCCAAGGGGAGGTGGCCAGAATGCTTGCTCTTTGCGGGATGAGAATTACTGGCAGATCTTCACACAGAATACTAGAATAGAACTTGGTGCTGTCCTTTCCTCTCATTTGCAGCATAAGATGCTGAGAAATGAAAACATTAACAAATTGCAAAAAGATAAAAAGTCAATAAACAAAAAATTACAATTTTCATCATCTTGAAGGGCAGTTGGGAAACAAAACTAAATAACTTTCTTGGTCTCATTTGGTTCCAGAGGGAAAGTGCAAAACAGATGGCAAGCACGTCTTAACTTTTTCATGTAAGATAAAAGACATTTAAAAAATTTTTTTGCTGCGTTGGGTCTTCGTTGCTGCACGCAGGTTTTCTCTAGTTGCGGCGAGTGGGGACTACTCTTCATTGTGGCGCATGGGCTTCTCATTGCAGTGGCTTCTCTTGTTGCAGAGGACGGGCTCTAGGCACGCGGGCTCAGTAGTTGTGAAAAAAAAAGGGCAGGAACCAAGAGGAAAGGGAAGAGTGGGGAGAAGGGTGGGTTTAAAGTGATCCAACAACCTCCAAACCACCCACTGTTTATTAGAATATAACTTAAATCAATAATTTAGAATTATTTAGAAGTTACTGACAAAATTCTATCAAACCACTTAAATTTTGTTCGAAATTACTTTTCCTTTAAATAAACTTTCAGAATACATATATGGAAAAATGCACAAAGTATGAGTGTACAGCTTGATTAATTTTCTTGTTACAATATGTTAGTTTGGATTATGAGAGTGAAAGGCTGAAGTGATATAAAATTTAAGGCCCGCGGGACTTCCCTGGTGGCGCAGTGGTTGGGAATCCACCTGCCAATGCAGGGGACACGGGTTTGATCCCTGGTCTGGGAAGATCCCACATGCCGTGGAGCAACTAAGCCCATGCGCTGAAGCTACTGAGCCTGTGCTCTAGAACCCGCAAGCCACAACTACTGAGCCTGCATGCTGCAACTACTGAAGCCTGTGTGCCTAGAGCCCATGCTCCGCAACAAGAGAAGCACACATACCACAACGTTCAGTAGCCCCCACTCGCCGCAACTAGAGAAAACCCGCACGCAGCAATAAGGACCCAATGCAGCCAAAAATAAATAAATAAATTTTTAAAAAGTATTGAATAAAAAAAGATTTAAGGTCTGTTAGATTCATTTTCATAAATAAAAGCACCTGTGCCTCTCTTAGTCATTTGCCCTCCAAAAGTAATCACTATCTTGACATCAAACACCATTGGACAGTTTTGTCTGTTGCTGGAATTTATACAGTATGTACTCTCTTATGCCTGGCTTCTTTTGCTCCACATCATTCAGGGCTTATCCATGTTGTTTATACATTCGATGAGTGGAGTTTATTAATTTTCAATTCTGTATAAGGTTGCTTGTATGAATATGACACAATATATTTATACATTCAAATACTGATGGTCCTTTGTGTTGTTGCCATTGTGAGATTATTACAAGTCATGCTGTCACAAATGCTCTTGCAAATGTCTTTCTGTGAATATATGTATAAATTTATATTTGGAATATGCCAAGGAGTGTAATTGCTGTCTCAGAGCATATATGTAAGACGAGCTTTAGTTGATACTGCCAGTATACCTAAGTGGTTGTACCAAGAGAAACCTATGAAAGTTTTCATTGTTCTACACTTCTCCAACAAAAGTACTTTAAAATTTGCCAATTCTGGTATTTTATATTAGTGTTTATTTGCATGTCTTTGATGATTGATGAGATGAGAACATTTTCAAATATTTATCTGACTGTGATATGGAAGCTCAGGTGTTTTGTCCAGTTTTCTCTTGGGTTCTTATTGTTTGGGAGAGCCCTCTTCATAAATATTTTGTCAGATACGTACATGCTGTGACTTGACTTCTGACTCTCTTAATGGTGTCTGTTGATGAATATAGTACTTAATTTTAATATAGTCCAATTTATCACTGTTTTATTTATATTTATTATTTTTTCTGTATCCCATTTAAGAAACCTTTCCTACCCCAAAGTCATGAAGATATTTTCTTTTCTGTTTTACTTTTCACATTTAGATCTGTAATTCACCTGTAATTAATTTTTGCATGTGACATGAATTAAGGCTAAGGATTTTTCTGTGGTTATCCAACTGATTTATTATTGATAGAAAACATCATTTCTCCTTTTCTCTTAAGTCAACTTGGTCATAAATTAAGTGATCATCTATATGTGGATCTGTTTATGAACTTTTGTTCTGTTTCATTTTTTTTCTTCATGGTACCAATACCACACTATCTTAAGGTTTATATCATTACAAAATCTTGATACCCAGTAGTACATTTTCTCTAATTATGTTCTTCTTGCTTAATTTCCAGATGTGTGGAGACACGAATTCTTTTGTTATCAAAGTCTAGTTTAATTCCACTGTGCTCAGAGAACATACTATGAATGACTTAAGTTCTTTTAGATTTCCTTATGATCCAACAGTGGTCAATATTGGTAAATGTTCATACTTAAAGAGAATGTTTACTCCTGTATTGTTTTTTGCAATATTGCATATATATAAATTAGATCAAGTTTGAAAGAACTTTTCATTTATTCTTTTAATTTAATTTAATCTTTTTTATTCTTATTTATTTATTTTGCATTTGATAATCAAATACCTAGTTCCTTAGGAAAATGGAAGATACTTGCAACTTAGTCAAAGGATTTACATAGATGTATGGTTTTGAAGAATAAGTCATTACTAATGTTTAGTGGATAACAGGCTACACCAAGTGCAGTCAGAGAAGAAATGGTTATACTGTAGATGCCAGAAAGCCTCAATCACAGAAGATTGCAGGATCCCTTTCCCAGTCTACAGGCCAATGTTACAAAACCCTCAGAGAAGCTTAGGGGCTTAGATAAACAAGGGTGCCCCAAGGTGGTATAAGACTCTTGGAATGTTCTTTGTACTCAGGAGAGTTCAGTTGTATTAGAAAATGCCACTGGAACTAAAGGAGCCTTGATTGCCAAAACAAGGGTCAGCTCTTCAGAAGTATGCATGGCTTGTCAATGAAAGACATCATAAGAAGTGCCATGGTGCACATTATGGAATAAATATTTCCTCTACCTCCTCCAACCTAAGGCACCATATCACAACATAGGTATTACTTCAGGGAAAGCAAGTAATAGACATCTCAAACTGAGACTAAGATTTTATCCCCCAGCAGATATATGTGTGTGTGTGTGGTGTGTGCATACAATTTAGGGAGAACGACTTTTGGGAAAAAAATGTTTACTATATATAAATTATTGTCTACAATTCTGATATGCAAAAATATTTCCATATATATGTACATAAACTAGAAATATATATATGTAAATATATGTATACATATGTTTGTATACATATACTTATATTTTTTCCCAAAAGTTGTTCTCCCTACATCGTGAAAATCGATTAGAGCTAGACAGTTCTACCTTGTCCCTTTTATTAAGAGAAAGGCTACTTAAAACACAAAATCAATTGTATGGTTTTCCATAGTTTGTACGTGGTTTTTAGATGTATCTTTCTCTTAAATAAGAGTAAAAAACAGTAGACTGACAAAAGAACCACACTCTGTCATGGACTAAGTGCAGACTCTCCCAAATTCATGTCATAGAGACATCCCATCTCCAGGTGGACTCCAGGAAGGAATTTCTCCCTCTACTGCTGGCTGTCAAATAGCCCTTAATAGGACCTGTCCATCATAAGCTTTGCTAGATGGCTTTTCATAAGATGGTCCCATATGTATTAATCTGTTTATTCAGTGAATATTTCCCCTTGCTCCCTTACCTACCCTATTGTATATCGATGACTTCGAGTGATGTTGTACATTTGTTCCTCCAGTTCCATTCTCCACCCATCTCCATCCGTCTTCACCCTCCTCTGAGGTCCAGATGCTGACCTGTGTAGACTGCATCAGTGTCTTCAAATAGCTAATGAACTAGCTAAGTGAACAGATTAGCTGCCCCCTCCCTTCCAGCTCTCCCAACCTACACATCAGTGAGCAAAATATTGGGCTGGCCAAAAAGTTCATTCGGGTTTTTGATAAGCTATTGCCCAAAACCCGAACGAACTTTTTGACCAACCCAATAAATGTAGTTATTGTAACCACTAAATTTTGGAGTGGTTTATTATTCTCTATTTGATAAATGGAACACTCTCCTACTTGCTACTACACCTGCACACTGACTTCCTGCATTCTCTTCTGTTAACCTGTGGTACAGAATGAGAATACATCCTGGTGCAGGTCCTGACCTATGAAGCCACATAGAGCTCCATGCTAAATAATCCTGGGGAATCCCAGCTCTGGTCTTCCCAGGGTCAGCTATGAGGATAAGACAGAAAAGAACAAAAGATGTTGACCAGGAGATCCAGGATCAAGTAGATCCAAGCTTGAGAACCAGGGCAAGATGAGCCAGGATGATTTACAGGTTTTGTTTTGTGTGTATTCAGTGAGTGTATGAGGTTGGGTGCAGCTGCTTAAAGGGGTTGGGCAGGGCAGTCAGGAAGCAGGTGTGAAGAGTGAAATGGTGGCATTGTGTTTGTGCTGACCTCAAGGCGTGGCCAGATTCTGAAGTATGGAGCAAATTCCCCAACATAATTTTCTTACATTGACCCACACTTGTGCTCCAACAGCTGTTTAAAAAACTGCCAGTCTCCAAAATAAACGATGTTGTTTGCAGCTATTCAGATTCCTCAATGGAACTAAAGTTGTGCTTTTAAAAGCAATGTACATTCCTTACTGTCAGCCTATTTGCTTAAAATTATAACCATAGTGCTTTATGGTGAACGGCAAATGGCACATGTGACCTGTTGACTGGTATTAACCTTGTGTTTTGTGTCATCGCAATAAAATGCTCTCCTGAACACTACTGGCAAATGAAAGGCAACCACAATGCTGATCAACTACTACATATGAATCATGACTAAAAACAACAAGTATGAATATAATAGAAATTTTCTATAGAACTAAATTGTGGGGAAAGTGTTAATCTTCCTTTGACAATTTTATACTGCTTGCCAGCATATCATCCCTTAACCACCCTATATGTTTTGGGAGCAATAACTGAAGTGTCATTTAAAAAAAAAATTGATGTCTTAAGTGATAGATAACTCCAAAAATATATAAAAAAAAGATATAGAGAGAAGAACACAAGAAAGTTAATGATCCTTGTAATTTGACAGTCAGACACAATGTTGTCTTCTAACTTTCCACTGAAAGCTTGGTCTCTCTAGGAATTTGGCTGTGTTGAAAATAATGGGCAATGAGAAGCATGAGCCAGTGACAACAAGTGTGACCTCTGTGCCACTTAAATAGTCGAGAGTGAGGGAAGGACACGAAGAAAAGGAGGGAGAGGAAACTAAGAGAGACAGAGGAGAAAATGAAAAGGGAAAGTAGGAGAACAGCTATATCCTGCCCTTTGGGAGATGCACTGTGGTGGAATGGAAAATGGTTTGAGTGTGTTTTCATTCAGAGAGTCAGGGGTTTGAATCTGATCTCACCTTTTACCCACTAACTAACCTTGGAAAAGTCACTTTTAACCCTGTGATCCTGAGCTCTGTACGTGTAGAACAGGGTTAATGGCGTCTTGCATGGTTGATAGGAGAGAAGCACCACAGAGCAGTGCCTGACCCCAAATGTGGATTGAATAAATATTGGCTTTTACCCTCTATTTCCCTGTGTTTGTTTTCTCTAAACTTCTGACTGTAGAGGAGAAAAACAAACGAACCAAGATGCCTAGTGTTTTTAGCAGAGGTTCCTAAGAGAAGATATTGCCCAGATCTCTCTAGTAGCACAAAGTTGCCATGGAAACTTTGTGTGACTAGAGAGATCTGGGAATATCTTTCCTTCTGAGACGACTGTGGGGAAGTCTCTGGAAGGGAGGGTGGATCATCCTTTCAGTGGCCAGTGTGGATTATGAGGAGAGCCTGTCTACTCCAAGATTTGACCCATCAAATTGAGATGGCTTGGTTTCTCAAACATCTCAGAGAGTTGCCTAATTTCCATTTCACACTGGGCCATGTCAATGCAGTTTAAGAGTGTAGACAAATATTTTTCTGATTTCATGTATAGTACACAGTCCCTAAGTCTCACAGTCCAATATTGAAATACATGTCACTAGGAACTAATGTTTTTCATCAGCCAATTAAACTGGTTCTCTTTGATTGCAAAGTCTGGTTATCAGGGTGATTGCTAATAAGCCTCTCTGTGGTAGAGCTTCGATCTCTCTTTAGGAGTAGAAGCTGTATTTTATCTTGAAGCTTGGAAGAGCTGTAGGATTTTAACTCTTGCAGAGAACTCTTTTCCATCATTAGTGATCTACTTAGCTTGAGGTGAGAGAGACTTCCTACAGTCCTGTGACTCCAAGGTTCTAATCTGGAGTACCCCAGTCAGGTATAGAGTGCCTCAGCCCACATTCACAACTCTCTTGTGTTGCTCTCTCCCCAACCGAGCTGTGAGCTTTTTGAGGCTCAAGTCCATGATTTGTAGTTTTCTGTATTTATTCCCCTTCATTCATGGTAGGTGTTTGTATGTTTACCAAATAATTAAACCTCCTAAGGAAATAACATTAAGGTGCCATTTTGTTGAGTGAGTGCTGGTCTTCCTGATATTCATGAGGAGCTAGAATCTGTGGAAATTAGACTTGTGAGTAAGACAATAGTAGCTTGTACCAAGAAGAGAGAAGTGGATTATCCTCTCCTTTGGAAAGGAAAAAGGAGAAGGGAAGGGGGACTGATTTTGTTGGGCATCTACTATATACCAGACAAGGTACTAGGAACCTCAAATAGGTCATTTCATTAAATGACACATTGAATTTCATTAAATCCTCACAATAGTACTAAGGATATATGGCTGAAAATAGAGATTAGACTGAAAATAGAGAAAAAAATACAGGTAAAAATAAATTTGTGCTTTGAGTCTCTGGAACATGATAGTTGTTCATTCAGAATGGCCTGATATTACACGGCTGTGCTGCCTATGGTGGGCTTGATGTATGCAGACCTCACATCTCAGGTGTGACTTCAACCGTTGCCAGTAGAGAGCCTTGCTCACCCCCTTAGAGATGAAGAATTGGTCAGGTTGCTGAAGGTGTCCAGGATTCGCACCCTGGTTATTCATGATCTAAAGGTCTTTTTCTTTTCATCATGCCCTCTTGCCTCCTTACAGCCTAATGGAGAAGGTGAGGACTAGGTTGGAAAAGGATAGCATATGTTTTTTCTCTGATGTGTGAATAGTGACCAAACCCAAGTGGTGAGAAAACGAAAGGAATTCATTTTCCAGGAGCTTAGGGATATAGTACTATGCATTAGGCATGAAATGCCATAGGCAACATCCGTTCTTTCCTCTGTTTCCCTAGATGTGTATTTTTCAAAGACCAGCAGCCCTGAAAACAGGTTGCACTGATGAATACTTTACAGACTTAGAAAAAAATCTCAGACACGATATTGGCTAGTTGTCACCATCAGCTTTTAATGCCATGTATACTTTTACACAGGTGTAACGCTCCGTACTGAGCATAATATGTCTGTGTCTTTATAAGGCAACAACCCAGAAAGATAAAAGGCTGGCTTTGCAATTAGATGGTCCCAGGCTCATTTAGGGGCTCAGACACTTACTAAGTCTGTGACTGCAGGCAAAGAACTCACCTCTGTAAAATGAGGAAACACCAGCTACTCCATAGAATAGCTGGGAAGATGAAATGAGATAACTTATGTTAAATGACTTGGCTACGTAATGTAATCCATGCTTTTTCTTTTTGCCTTTCAGGCTGAGAATTCGGCAGGATTGATAAATCAGCTGTGGACTTGTGTGTTCCCAGGTTAGAATGCCCAAGATAGCTGGACAAAAAGAGGAAGAATCGATACCACACGACTTATGGTATGGGAAGAGCGAAAGCAATATGCCTGGATGTTGCTGCCTTCTATAAACAGAATTGATTCGGTAAGTAACTTTAATGAAAGGAAAAAGTGTTTCTCTCTCTCTTTTTTTCTGTAGAGTTAAAATGAGGGAATCTGTTTTCAAGGGAAGAAGGAGAAGATATCAGTGGAAATAGAGAAGAGACTGAAAAGAGAAACAAAAATACAGAGAATAATAAATTTGTGGTTTTAGTTTCCCATATGTGAGAGTTGCTCATTTAGAAGGGCCTGATACTGCCAGGGCAGGTTGTATAAGGCGGCCCTGATGTGTGCAGTCCTCATATCACTTGATTTCAACCCTTGCCCACCGAAGGCCCAGAATTTCATAGGCAAGTGTCCTCCCAAGGCTCACTGTTCCTTCTCTGTGGTTTTGAGGACATCTGCATGAAAGCACAGACTCAGCCTCCTGCAGCTTTATCATTACTCCAAGTCACAGGATAGCCGTAGCCATAGCAACACTTTCAGTATTGCTAACCTGGGGTAACAAACTCTCAGGTAGGAGATGAGAGACAGACACATATTGATCCAAAAGACATCTAAGGAAAAAATGACTTCAAACATACCACCCCCTTCAACTCCAAACCTCAGTAGATAATAAATAAGCAGCAAGGAAGAAGAGAGGAGGAAACAATGCTTGTTAAGTATCTCTGTGTACAGTGTGCTAAGGGCTTGTCTAGATTTTTAATGTAGTTCTGAAAATAATCCAATGAGGATGGTGGGATTATTAACTTCCATTAGTTACACACAAATAGAAGTAACAAGTTGTTAGGTTACTTGCCCAAGTGTACAAGTTAGGGAAGTGGCAAAGATGGAATTGGTACCAGCTCTGTCACATTCTTTCCACACCGTAAAGTTTCATGTCCAGCACATGAACATTTTTCCTGTGACATTTCACTACATTGACTGCCATTCCCCCACCCTATAGTGGTGAACTCGTTTTCCCCGTCTCCTATTCTCTTAGGACCTAGTCTAGAAAACTCAGGTGTCATGGCCATAGTGACCCAATGCCCCAGAGGGGATTCAAGACCCCTACTTGGTCCTACAGTAAAATTTAAGGGCATCTCCATCCAACAAACACAAGTTTAAAAAAATCATCCCTTATATATGAGGAAAGGAAATGGGAATTCAAGACGTTAAGATACAAGTTAATAGCCAAGATGCCAGATTTTAAATTAATGAGGGTCAGCTTCTGGCTTCAATTTGGTAAGGGTCCTTTGTGCTACTGGGACAGCAGTGCACCACAAGAAACAAAACAAGAACAAAAAAGGGAGGGGTGAGGAGACTCCACCTTCTATCTTCCTCTTTCTTATCAAAATAGTAGATTTCAGTATCTGGAGACCTCTAGAATGAAACTCTGCTCTAAGAGGTGGTACTATAGGACTTTTTTTTATCTTCCTTTTTGTGTTATTCTATATTCCCTTAAGTTTTAAAAATCATTATGCATTCCTTTTATAATGGTAGAGAAAAGTTATATTTTAAAAGAAGAAAATATTTCTAGTAAAATAAAATATGGTGCATGCATAGTGAAATGCTCGGCAAACCAGCCACATGATTTGCCGTAGTTTAAATGGACAACAGGAAGGGCTTGACCAGTATTTCAATAAATTGGTCTTGAGATCCTAATCAACATTGATCCTTATCTATCACTGATGTGATTTCAATGTGATTTAGTTTCAGGGGTTGTAGTGATGAAGTCTGACTCTGGAACTTGGAACATTCAAAATCTCCTTCACCCACGGGACCCTATGTGGGACAACTGAGATTTCCCTACTCATCACTTCAAGGAACACCTGTTCCTGTGCAGGACAAAGCCCAGGACTGAAGGTACTTCCTGTTTCTGGGGCCAACTGGGAGATCATTTGCAATATAGAGGTGACCATATCAGGCTCCAGTAGAGGAAGAGAAAAATACACTCAATATACACTGCCTCCATTCACCATGGCTGTGTTGCTCTGTGTTCAGAAATCAAGTTTCAAGATATTAAGCTCTGTCTCTTTATCTGCATGAAACTAGGGAATGTGCTACCAATGACATTTGTCTAATGCTCCAGCCATTCTGCTTAAGGAAATGCTACTTAACAAAGATAAGGAACATGGGAAATCTCTCGTGAGAAGCAGTAAGGGAATATGGTCAAGCATTCAGTTATGCTTAGCATTTGCCTAGTTCTTGGGTTCTCAGTCCTGCTTAGTATCAGCAATTGTTTCTGATTTTGAAATTCTATGTTCTCACTATTTCATCTCTTCCCCTTCCATGCTCTGTATTAGCTGATATGATTTTTATCCTCCTCCTGGGAATGAACTTATTTAAACGTTAAAGTCATAAGTATTGATTTAAAATATATTTAAACCCACCTTTGCCTTCATTGGCTCTGTGGGCTCCTCCATGATTTCTCTGGTTCCTGGATTCTGGCTTTTTTCTCACACCAGTAGAGCCCCACAGCAGTGCTCCTAGAATGTTTGCCAATAGCACTGGCCCCGTAGTGCTGTAGCCTAGAGGCTGCCCTGCTGTGCTCACCTCTCTTCAATCATTTTCCCCTCTTTGTGCCCATGCATGACCCCTCCTGCTCCCTCTCCATGCCTGGTATGAAGACGAATATATCAACATTTCCCTAAAGTAAACACCTTTTAGTTCATTTCCTCCCACTTTGGAGTCTGTGGAATCAAAGACTATTAAGGAAGAGTTTGGAAGGAACTGTTTAGAGGTCAGAGTGCCACACTTGGAGTCCAGTTCCTGTGGTAAGAGGAAGAGTGGGGAAAGATAGGGTACAGAGAGAGAATCAGAGCAAAATCCAGCTGCCTGGGCTGGTATCACACAGTGGGGACTCTGGGGACAGCACGCAGAGAACAGTTGGTATACACATCAGTGACAGTTTTCAAAAATATTCTGCAGTCTCTTTGGCCCCCTGGCAGAATAATATATGACCAGTCAGACATACATCTCTCAAGGAACTTGTGCCAGTTATCGATTTATTGCGTCTTAGTCTCTAATTAAACCTTTTAGCCTGCTCTATGGAAATGGATCTGGGACCTTTTATATAAGGTTTTGCTTTGCAGGTAAACACAATGCTAATTTTGATAGTACAGAGTGCTGGAGAGTCATTGCAGGGGAAAGAAAGGAGTTTTGCTTCCCGGTTCCAGTGCACTTCTTGGCGGACTCCTGTAGAGGGTGTGGCTCCTCCATGTCTAGCTCCTGTAGCAGTGGGTACAGTTTCTCCAGCATCCTGGTCTTGCAGTGCACAGCAGCAGACAGCAACATCTGGTGGCCGCCAGCTTCTCTCAAGTGTTTCTTAAGTGGTTTTGTAGAAGAGCGCCTCTAATGAGACACCTCCCTGTGAACAACTTTCTGGACATTTCCAGAGAGTGGAATTCCAGCAAGCTCTTTGGATAGGTCACCACAGGACTTGTCTGCCTTTCAGCGAGCTGTGGCTGTGCCTCTCCAACAAAGAAAGAATTGAGATCTTTTTATTCTTTGTTATCTCCCATTTAAAGACAAAAACTGGGTACTTGAGTTCAGTCTTGTTACTTAATTCAAACTTTAAACGAATGGAACTATACTAGCATTAATTTAATTTTTCTGCCTTGGGATCAAGACATGGCATTTCCTTTTGGGAAAAATTGATGGAAATGTGTAAGAGAATAGAATAGAACCTCTGAGCTGGAGAATACCTATTCCAATGACTTCATTTGTAATGAGGAACTAGAGTGAAATGCTTTCACAAGGGCACACGGTGGATGAGGTCAAGGCCTCAAAACTCATCACAGTGCCCTTTGGGGAAGTTATTTAAGTTCTCCCAGGTGTTTTAAAATATATAGCCAAGAGTAAGAATCATAGGTCTAGATGGAAAAGTCAAACCATACACAGGTGCAGAAAGGAGGATATTTAAAGGATTTCCATGTATCTCCTTTACTGTAAGTTTTCGACCTCGTTCTGACTTCTTTATATAATTCACCTTCCCCAGGCTGCACTGATCAGGAGATATCCTCTGGGAAAAAGTTTGTGGCCATGGTAACAAATAATGATATTTGATGTCTGGGATTTCCCTGGCGGTCCAGTGGTTAAGACTTTGTCTTCCAATGCAGCAGATGTGGGTTCGGTCCCTGGTCAGGGAGCTAAGATCCCACGTACCTCACTGCCATAAACCCAAAATAACATAAAACAGAAGCAATATTGTAATAAATTCAATAAAGACTTTAAAAACGGTCCACATCAAAAAAATCTTTAAAAAAATATTTGATGTCTACCTGGTCATTTTAAATCACTAGAACTTCAGCCCCCAAGCCCCTTCTCACAGTCTGTGGACTCCCAAGGTAACCCCATTGGCTCCAATGCCTCATCTTCACTGTGGTTAGCACCTCCTTTCCCTGGTTGCCCTGAGGCTCATCGTAGAGCCTTTGATTACTTCACTGATGTCTCATTCTTGGCTATACCTGTGGCTTCTGTCATGGCCTCATGGCTCAAGCACACTGATATTTTTATAGCAGGTCTTGGTTCAACCCCAGTAGACCCATGCTGAACTGGGGAATATGTGCTTCTCTGGACAGTGTTAAGTTTCTTTATTTGAAAATTCATTCCCAAACTTCCAAAACTCAGCTTGTCATCGAATCCCATGCCTCATGCATCAGTGGCCCAGATTTTTGAGCTTCAAATTTTAGCAAATTTTAAAAGGTACTTACATAGGGTGTCAGTATTTTACTAGACCCAGTTAAGGTATTGAGAAAGAAACACTATTTAACATTATCATCTTTTCATGAAAGAAAAGATGTTTAATCTTCAGAATATAGAAAGGGTATGATATTTAAATGAAGAACAGTTCTTAAAATTCATAAAAGTTACTTTACAAAAAATGATCATATAATACAATTTTTCTCATTTTCATGTAACACATCACAAATGGACTCTGGTCCATGAGCTCAAGTTTGGGAGACAGTACTGTTCATTCTAGGAAAACATAGAGACTTTGGTTGGCGGATTAGTTAGAAAATAATCTCATGTAAAGCTTTCTGAAGAACTGGACACTCTGAGTAAAACATTCAGTGAGATTCTAGAGGAAAAGAAAGCTACAGATAGTCTGATCATTGGTAGAAAAGCACAAGTTGCCTCTTATAATTAGTAAATCTACACGGGGTGGCATGTGCCTAGTATTGCAAACATTTGAGATAAACTTGCTTTCATTAGGGAATCAGAAACCTACAGGAATAGGGGCTCAAGACAATATTTATTTGGGAGAATAGTAATAAATAGAGTATTCTGGCATTTTGAGGTTTACCTCAGAATGCAAAGTTTTTTATATGATTGCACTAAATAATAAACATTTATTCATATGGAAGTAGGGCAAAGTGCCAGTTTTACCTTTTTATCTTTCTATTACCGATCTCCCTAACTGTGAACTAATTTTTTCAGCTTTTCTTATTTCAAATTTCTGCAAGAAAACTATGATCGACACCATTCACTTCATTGTGTCAAGTCGGGGATCATTGTTCAGCTTGGATGAAGTGCTCATCCTTTGCTCAAATAGCTGTAAAACTGGGACACCATGGGTCACATAAGTAGAAAGAAAGGCCATATAATGGATGAAGGACAGGCAGATTTCCTTTAGAAAGGAGTGTGAGCAGGAAAGTAACATAAGTAGCAGATTCTAGTACAGTGGTCTTAGCCCTTGTTGTCAGACATTAACCTAAACTCATTCAGACTGAAGTAATCCATAAGATTCATTACACCCTCAAGCAAATAGAAAATTTGTTAACCTACTCTGCTAGCCTGACCAGGCATTTCCAGAATCCCAAGGGGGTAATGGAGAAGGAGATGAGGTCTGGAAATCTAGCTTAGATATACACCATAGAATGAAAGTAGATTTACTTGACCTTTTACATCAGAAAAACTTTTTAACTGGTTCTTTTTCCTTAAAGAAATTTTGGATAATCTAGGTTAATCAAGGTAAAGATTGGTGATTCTTGAAATAAAGACATGAAGGATCTAAGTAAATGAGATTTTCAAAGTGTATACAAATTGAGAAGGATGTGCTAATGATGTGATATCTGTTCACTAATGTCTCGATAGTTGTTGAAAGCATATTTTTATGCTTTTCTAATTAGGATAACATTTATTTTATGAGACCCACAACAAAAGCTCTGCTGTATTGACACCTTTGGTAAATTCTTAACATAGTTGCCATAAGGTCCCACCGATGGAATTTGTTGTGAGCCCTTCTTTTAGAATTTTAGGAAGTTCAGAGAAGCAAGAACTAAAACATTTTTATGTTTTTGTATGTGTTGAAGAAAGAAAATTGCTGTCATGTTACCAATAATAATGAAAGTCATGGCCCAAAAGTGTTAACTATAATGGAAAAACAATGTAGAATGGTTACAAAAAATAAAACCATGAGATTGACAGTGATGGAAGCTGAGTTTCAGTCCCAGGATGTATCTGGATAGCTGTGTATACTTGCATGAGACATTTATCCTCTTTGGGTTTCCATATCACAAACATTGGAAACAGAAATGAACAAACAAAAACTCTTTCATACTGAGCACAGGATATTCCTATCTTTTCTAAAAAGGGAGGAAAGGAAAAAAGTACATAAAATAGGCAAAGAATGAGAAAATTATTGAACGATGAATTGGAGAATAAAAGAATGAAAGATAAACAAAAGCAAAAGGAAAGGGAAAAAGAAGTGGAGAAAGAACTCAGACTTTATATGTTTGTGACTTGCCTCAGATACAGAGTGCAAAAGCCAGCAGCCCTGATGGAGATCCTGACTCCTTCCCTCATTATCTTTGCGACCACAACCAAATTTCACCAATGCCCCTGAGACCTCGGTCCCTTATTTATAAAATAAAAGTAGTAGTTGAGATGATTTACAAGACACCTTCCTGATTTATGACTTATCTTTATATAACTGTAAAAGGGAAAGATTTCATTCTTCTCGCTTTAAGCTGCCAGATACCAGCTGTGTCCCTGTAGTACCGAGATGCAAGCAAACCCGAAATGCTTTCATGGCATAACTATGCATACGCTCGTGGATACCCTTCAATACCGCTATGCACTCTCATTCATTAATAAAATATCAAATCTGCAATTTCTGTTATTACTGTTTGTTTAACTGAGGAATGCTTTTGTCAGGAAGGCACTGCCCCGAACTGAACATCAGGTGAGCTCTGTGAGCAGCCCCCCAGCTCATCCTGACCAAAGCTAGACCCTTGCCCTAGCTGTGCCTGGGCACAGCAAATGCAACAGAATCACATGGCTTTGGAGACTTTGCCATGTGGAAGGTCCTCCTCGTTGTTTCCGGTGCCTGGGGTGGGCAAGCAGACTAGTGCATTAGCAGCAGTGCTGAGACAGCAATTCAGCACTCACAGACAGATCTGGCTCAGTCTCCAGTAAACATCTGCCTTGCTGTTTAGTTTTATGGTGATTACCACCTTCATGAGGCAATGCTCTTTAAATATCTGACAAGATCCTTAGAGCAACATAGTGGAATGGAGTGGGAGCTCATGTTAAGGAAATGACCGGGTTCACATCTCAGTCACTCAAGCTGAGGGATCATGAACTAATCTCTAGGTAGATCTGAACCTCTCTCTCCATCTGTGAAGTGGGAATAATAGTGATGAATGCTCAGTTTGTTTCTAGCATTTTCATAATGTCAAAAGCCTCTCCAGAGGGCAAAAAATGATGCAAAGACTTTGAGTCAGAAAAGGATACAGATTCAAAATGTTCAGACAGAACAAACAGCTCAGCAATCCAGTCATGGTGGCCACCAGGAACATTAACGTAGTGTTTACACATTATTTTCCTCTTCTCTCCATAGGTACATGTTTTTCATTTCAGTGCTCCTTTTTGTGTCCTCAACTCCAAATGTACTCTCTGGAATTTCTATTGCCTTAAGGTCAGAATCAAGTATGGCTAATTGTGAAATATGCCTAGGGGATTCATGACCCATCCAACATTATCCTCATAATAACAGCTCATGTTTACTGAGGTCCACTCCGGGTCTGCCATTGTGGTATTTAGGTAGATGGTCATCTTATTTAATCGTATTCTCATTCTCATGAGTAGTAAGTGTAGTAGTATCAACCAAATTTACAAATTTACACATAAGAAAACTTGCCTACAATCGCAAGTGCCTAAAAATTTTCCCAGACCTCTCTCCATTGCTCTCTTGTTACTCACTCCTGTTCTTCACCTTCCCAAATCCTCACTCTGTATTCCATCTTTACTACCATTTTTTAATTATTCTGGGTTGATAACATCCACAGACTTCTTTTGGCTTCTTGGCCATTGGTTTTCTTCTCAGGCCTTGACTTCATTCTTTCCCCTGATTTACAGATTCCATGAAGTCTTGGGTAGAAAAATGATCTATTCCAACCTTAGAACTATGAAATCTATCAGTCAAGTTTGTGCATTCTGTCTCTCCAAATAAAGCTTCAGCTTCATTTCCTAATCAGTAATAACTACCAGTTTTTGAGGGCTCAGTATATAGGAGGCAATTTTCTGAGAGCACTGATCCTACATCATTTCATTCAGATGTTATAATAACCCTTTAAAAATGATTCTATTATTTTACAGAAGCTCTTAAACCCTAATACAGTTAGTGAATGACAGAGTCAGAATCCTAGTCAAGGTCTATTTGACACCATTCTAAATATAACCTTTATAGTATGTTAGTCTTAAACATATTTATCGTGATTGCTGATCTCTCCCTATATCATGGTTCCCTGATTTTATTCTGGATTCCAACTAGAACTGAAGCCAGCCATAAAGTTGATCCTGTTTGTTGGAGTCATAACCTTCTCACTTAATACCTTCATGCTAATCCCTCTACCTATGCAAATTGAAATGCTGATGGTTTATAAAATCTGTTAATTTGGAACATATACAATCTATGTGTATTAAAATATCATGGAAGCCAAGAGTTTCATTTTTTTGAACTTTGTTGAAAATTTGATGAAAACGCTATAACCACAGATTCAAGATCAACACCCTCCCCTAAAAGGCACATGATACAGAATATAAGGTTGAATGCAGACTTCTTGTCAGAAAAAAATATGAGCAAGCAGACAGTGGAATATCATTTTTTAAAATATTTTTGAGATATTTTAAAAATGAGGTAACATTGATTTATAACATATATAAGTTTCATGTGCATAACATTATATTTCTAATTCTGTATATACTATAGCGTGCTTGCCACCAAAAATTTAGTTTCCATCTGTCAACATACAGTTGACCCCTTTCATCAATTTGATCCTCTCCCCTTTACCCCTTCCCTTCTGGTAACCACTACTCTGTTGTCTGTATCTATATGTTTGTTTCTGTTTGGTTTTGTTTATTCATTTGTTTGTTTGTTTATTTTTAATATTTCTCATATGAGTGAAATCATACAGTATTTGTCTTTCTCTGTCTGACTTATTTCACTTAGCGTAACTCCCTCAAAGTCCATCCATGTTGCAAATGGCAAGATTTCACATTTTTTATGGCTGAGTAGTATTCTATTGTTTATATATATCCATGCATCCATCAATGTGCATTTAGGCTCTTTGCATACCTTGGCTATTGTAAATAATGTTGAAGTAAATATAGGGGTAAATATATCTTTTTGAATTAGTGTTTTTGTATTCTTCAGATAAAAACCCCCATATGGAATAGCTGGGTTATAGAATATTTCTATTTTTAATTTTTTGAGGAATCTCCATACTGTTTTTCATAATGGTTGTATCAATTTACATTCCCACCAACAGTATATGAGAGTTCCCTTTCCTCCAACACTTGTTATTTCTTGCCTTTTGGATAATAGCCATTCTAACAGGTGTGAGATGATATCTCATTATGGTTTTGATCTGCATTTCCCTAATAAGTTAGTGATGTTGAACACCTTTTCATGTTCCTGTTGGCCATCTGTATGTCTTCTTTGGAAAAATGTCTATTCAGCTCCTGTGCCCATTTTAAAATCAAGCTGTTTGGTTTTTTGTCTTTGTTGATGAGTTGTATGAGTTCTTTATATATTTTAGATTACCAAATTTACACATTATCAGATATATGATTTGCAAATATCTTCTCCCATTAAGTAGGTTGTCTTTTCGTTTTGTTGATAATTTCCTTTGCTGTGCAGAAGCTTTTTAGTTTGATATCATCCCAGTGAACTAGCAGAAAGAGAAATTAAGAAAATGATCTTATTTATAATAACAACAAAGAGAAAAAAATATTTAGAACAAAATAAATTTAACCAAAAAATATTTAGAACAAAATAAATTTAACCAAGGAGGCAAAAACCCATATACTGAAAACTGTAAGACATTGTTGAAAAAAAATTAAAGACACAAAGAAATAGAAAGATAGTCCATGTTCATGGACTGGAAAAATTAACATTGTTAAAATGTTCATGTTATCTAAAGCAATCTACAGATTCAAAGCAGTCCCTATCAAAACAACAAAATGTTTCATAAAATAGAACAAAAAATTCTAAAATTTATATGGAACCACAAAAGATCCCAATAGTCAAAGCATCTTGAGAAAAAAGAACAAAGCTGGAGGTATCACACTCCCTGATTGCAAATTATATTACAAAGTTATAGTAATCAAAACATCATGGTATTGGTAGAAAAACAGATACATAGATCAATGGAATATAATTGAGAGTCCAGAAATAAACTCACATATATGGACAATTAATTTACAACAAAGAAGCAAAGAACATACAATGGAGAAAGGATAGTCTCTTCAAGAAATAGTGTTGGGAAAACTGCACAGCCACATGCAAAAAAATGAAAATAGAACACTATCTTACAGCATATACAAAAATCAACTCAAAATGGATTAAAGACTTATGTAAAGTCTGAAACCATAAAACTCCTAGAAGAAAACATAGGCAGTACTCTCTTTGACACTGGTCTTAGCTATATCTTTATGGATATGTCTCCTCAGGCATGGGAAATAAAAGGAATGTCATCATTAAATTGCTGCAAGAAAATACTCCCAAAATGAAAACCTTGAATTCTACACCCAGTGGAGATGTCTATTAAAAACAAAAGTTATCACTATAGACTTATTGAATGGCTAAAATATGACAATTCCAATTTTTAGCAATAATGTAGAGCAACAGGAACTCTCATCCATTGCTGGTGGGAATGCAAACTGGTACAGTCTCTTTTGAAAACAGTTGGCCAGTCTTTTACTAATCTCAAAATGGTCTTATAATATGATCCAACCTCATGTTTCTAGGTATTTACCCAACTCATTTGAAAATTTAAGTTCAAAAAGTTTTCGTGGAAAAGTTTATAACAACTTTTTTTTCATATCTTTAAAAATAAAACAAGTAGTCTTTGAATGGATGAATGAATAAACAAACTGTGGTATATTCATACAACAGAATACTATTCAGTGATTAAAATGAATAAGGTTATGAAGCCACACAAAGATGTAGATGAATCTTAAGATAAATAGAGGCATTTTATAGTCACTCTTACTGTGTATGTCATGATTAATATATAATATTCCTTCTAAGCCTAGTTCCAGTTCAAAATCTTCCTACTACCAAAAGCTATTATTGATTCTTTCAATTCAAATAGTATCTCCTCCCTCTGAAACCCCCAAACAATGATCTGTTCCTTTACTACAAAAACCAAAAACCAAAAAACAGAAGGGGAGAGCTAAATGAATTTAGGTGAAGTCGCTTGGGCTTGAGTTCAAATGCCAATTCTCCCATCTTGTTAACTTACTCTCTTTATTAACCTTGCTGAGCATACCTTATGGTGCTGCGGGGGGAGAAAGTGAGGTAATATATGCACAATGTAGAGCCCTGTTTGCCATGATAAATGTTCGATGGATATTACTTATTATTATCTCTCCAAAGTGGATTTTGAATGCCTGTGGGCCAGGACTGTATCTTCCATTTCTTCTGTTTCCACCACAGTACTTAGCAAGTTGATGAACTTACATGGTGCTCAATATGAACAAAAAATGAATGAGAATAATGTAGTAGATTCCTATCACTTCTGTAACAAAATACCACATGATTAGTGGCTTACTACAACACAAATTTATTATATTACAGTTTGGAATTGAGAGGTCCAAAATGGATCTCTCGGGTCTAAAACGAAGGTGGCAGCAGAGCTGTGTTCCTTCTGGAGAATCTGGGAGAGAATTATTTTCTTGCTTTTTTTCAACTTCTAGAAGCTGCTCACGTTCCTTGGCTCATGACCCCTTCCAGCTTCTAAGTTAGAGAGGCCAATTGAGTGTTTCTCACATTGTATCACTAAGCCTTCTGCCTCCTTCTTCCGCATGTAAAGGACGTTTATGATTACACTGGGCCCATTAGATAATCCAGGATAACCTCAAGGGTCACTGGTCAGCAACTTGAATTCCTTCTGAAACTTTAATTCTCCCTCACCATAGAATGATATATTCACAAGCTACAGAAAATAGGATGTGAACATCTTTGGGAAGTCATTATTCTGCCTACTACAGTAAATAATTCCATTCTGATGGTGTATGGTTGGGTAAAGCCACTGGGGACAGGGAGAAGTTTAAGAAGGCCATGCCCACAGGTGAGAATGTCAAAGATCTGTTCAGGAAAAGATGGGTAGTGTAATGATGGAGTTTGCTCAGGGGTTAGAGAAGGAAGTGGGCGAAGCTGGAGCAACAAATCAGGACCAGAGCATCTTCAGGTGGCAGAAAACTATCGGCGGTCTTTGCGGAATGACCAGATCTATGAAACAAACACATTGCTGGTATTTTAGGGAAACCACAAGAGGGTGGTTTTGAGGAGGAATAAAGAGGCAAAGACAGGCAAGCAGGGAGTGCTGAAATAATCTCACAGTAAAAGATGATAAGACACTGCCTGACAATGATGATAGTGGAAGGGGAGACATAATAAGACTTTGAAAGTTTTTTTGTTGAAGAATCAATTGACTCTGGTGGCTGGAGGTCATGTGTGGATGAAAATAACTGTAATCTCCAGTTTAGGTGTGACACTGTTATCTCAGTCCTTTCTCCAAGAAGTCTGTCTACACTTGTTCATATAACTTGCTACAAAGCAGCATGACCAAGATTTCCAGGCCATGACACTTAAGGTTGGAGTGAGGGATTGGCAGGCTGGGGTACTGTGTGCTTAGTAACCACACTGATGGTTGTAGCAATCGAGGCTGTTCTCAGCTCTCACCATATCATGTCTCTCACATTTCCTGCCAAAACTGTTTCTTGGATTAAATTTTTGAGGTGACACACTTGTCTTTTAACATATCAGGATATTTTTCTAAATGCCCACTCTCCTTTCTCTGTTAACCTGCCACTGTCAAATAAAACTTAAAATTAGTTTTTCAAGGGCAATAACACAGAGTGAAATTTTTAGACTTAGCACTAATAATCATTGTCCTAGTCAGCTTGGACTGCCATAAAAAATAATATAATAGCACGGGAAACAATATTCAGTATCTTGCAATAACCTATAACAGAAAAGAAAAAAATATATAAATGAATCACTTTGCTATACACCTGAAACTAACACAATATTGTAAATCAACTATAGTTCAGTAAAAGAAAATACTCTATGGACCTAGAGACTGTCATACAGAGTGAAGTAAGCCAGAAAGAGAAAAACGAATATCATATATTAATGCATATATGTGGATTCTAGAAAAATGGTACAGATGACCTTATTTGCAAAGCAGAAATAGAGGTACAGAAGTAGAGAACAAGTGTATGGATACCAAGGAGGAAAGGGCGGGGGGGATGAATTGGGAGATTGGGATTGACATATATACACTAATATGTATAAAATAGATAACTAATAAGAACCTACTGTATAGCACAGGAGACTCTATTCAATGCTCTGTGGTGACCTGAATGGGAAAGAAATCCAAAAAAGAGGGGATATAAGTATAGCTGATTCCCTTTATTGTGCAGTAGAAACTAACACAGCATTGTAAACTATACTCCAATAAAAATTACTTCAAAAAAAAGAAAGAGAAATACCGTAGACCGGGTGCTTAAACAACAGAAATTTATTTCTCACACTTCTGGAAGCTGGGAAGTCCAAGACCAAGGTGTTGGCAAGATAGGTTTCATTCTAAGGCCTCTTCTCTTGGGTTATAAGGAGCTTCCATCCTGCTGTGCTCATATGACCTCTTCTTTGTGAATGCATGAGGAAAAAGAGAAAGTAAGCTCTCTGGTGTTTCTTCATACAAGGGCACTAATCCCACCATGAGAGAACCATGCTCATGACCTTATCTCACCTTAATTACCTCCCAAAGTTTCCATCTCCAAGTATCATCACATTGGGGATTAAAGCTTCAACATATGAATTTTGGAGGGACATAAACATTCAGTACATAACAGACACATGACTTTCTTATTTATCTCAAAGACTCAAGAGAAGTCCCTCGTTGTTAGTCCTACTCCGTTCCCATGTATGCATACAAAATTTATTGCTCTGATCATCCTGGTCAGCCAGTTGACTGTGGAAGAAGTGTTCATAGATGACCTTCCTATTTACAAGGCTCTTTCAAGCAGAGTCCAAAGCTTTGATCAGATCTCTCTGCATACAAAGTTTTCTTTGTGATCAATTAGTCCATCAGTCATTAAGTAGAGCCAGAATACATCCTGTCTTAATGGCTATGTGAGGCCTTACATAACTGCATGAGGTTCCTTGCAATAACATGCAACTGAAGTTTAAGTACTGCAAGATCTCCCTTGCTGCATTGCCTGCTTGGGTTTCTGGGCCCATATCAGGAAGATAAACCATACTGATTCTCGGAAATTATATTAACTTCATGATGTCCATGGATAGAGATTGAGGTCTTCCTGGAAGGGTACAATTAAGGGTCCTTCTGTCATCATAATAACCCATATTCCTTAACAAGCAACTGTGGTGTTATCAGGGAAGATGAAGTAGTGAGCTAGCAATTACAGCTTTGCTCCCATTCAGAGAGGTTGATCTAAGTCCTTCTCTCCTGGTACATTTGGGCATTTTACGATCTCTAGCCCTACAATTAGTCTTAAGTGTCAGATGCATCTGGGTTCCACATAGGTGGGATACCAGATGGATTTCTTCAACCAGTTTTCTTTCTCCACTACCCAGAAATCCTACATCAAAATCATAATCTTATGTAAATCTCACATAATTTATAGATTAGAATATATCTTCCTATATCCTGACTACCAGTGATGCTAATAAAACAATCTCTCCAAAGGTAAGCTTCCAGAGACTATTTTGGAACTGAGGAAAAACTGCAGAATAAGAGAGATAATTTACATGTGGTGGGGTTCCTGCACAGCGACTGAAATACAGCAGATATCTAGGCCATGCCAGTCTCCTTTTCCTCTAGTGATTATCAACCATTTCTAAAAAATTCAATCAAATCTGCTTGTCAATTGCCATGTGAAAAACAGGATCAAACAATCTCTTGGTAGCATCCATTCCTATTTTTGCTGTACCCTGATTGATCCATTAGTATAGATTCACTTCTTCATGTCCTTTTAGCTAAACTTTACCTAGCTCTCTGGCCCAGTAATACTAAATACCGTCTATTTAACACAAGATACAAAGTTCTCCCAGTTGATCCTCAAAACCAGCCTCTGCTGCAGATATTTTTGTCTGCATTTGTCATATGAGAAGTTGGCTCAGAGCGACCAACTAACTTGTCAAGGTCACACAGATCCTAAGTGTTGAAGCCTCCAGGATTCAATTTACAGGTGAAATAGCTTCTATTAAAATTGCTCTCCAAAACTTACCATTTTAATAGCCACCTTTTCAAGGTGGCCCAAATGACTCACATGACACCTAGGGAAATCAAATACTACCTCAGTCCTGAGCCATGAGGAAAAAGAGTGACAGGTGGTACATGGATTTTATAAACGGGGGGCAGGCAGAGATGAAAGTCATTGATCTATATCATAGAGTAAGTCCGCGGGATGCCTTTGCAATGAGGGGAGAGAAATTTGCATTTCTTATTTCCAGGACAGTAACTGTCCTGCTGTCAGGATGCTGTCGCCTGCCTGGTGCTGATTTATAACACTGAAGCAACATGGCTCTCAGGTGGCCTCTCTGCAAAGTAGAGGGGAGCCTGCAATGTATCCATCTTTGGAGCGGAGCTAATTCTACTAAGTTAGCCATGATTTATGGCCCTGAGTCATGCTGTGTTCCTGACAAACCGAGTGTTGGGAACAGCAAGGCGGGAGGAGTCACTGAAGAAGCTGGTTTTGAGTGAGGGGATGTAGACACCGTTGCACTTGGAGTGCATGATCTGTGCCCCTAATAAGCGTTGCCTGGAACAGAGCAATTAGGGAAAGTCTCCAGGCCACACCTGGCTGCCCGATGGAATATCAAGTAAGAAAACCCCAAATTCGAGGCTGCTAGAACCATGCACCTGAAAGAGGAAGGGCATCAACTGATCCTGTAATTGCTGCAAATATGTTCTATGCAGCAATCTACACCTCTTGGGGTATAGTCATGCTATAGATGAGTTTGTCATGTGCTACTTCCTGTACATATCCCTGGAACTTTGTCTTCAGGCCTGACTTCACCAATTAAGACAAAAACAAAGAAACAAACAAACAAAGGGTGTTTATCATTCATTGCAGCAGAGAGACAGTAGAAAACACTGACACCATCTAATATTTGAAACCTAGCCCCTTGGCTTCCTTAGCTCTGTGAATTTGGGCAAATTCCTTAATTCTCTGTGCCTCCATTGACATGTAAAGCACAGATGGTTGTAATGATTAGAAGAGAACATACTGGAAAGAACACATCCCAGCTCCTTTCCTTTTTGGAACAGCAGTTAATGTCTATTGTTTTACTTCTTAAGTGCCAAGGATATATCTGATTTTTCTGTTGTTTCTCCCGAACCCTCAGCCCAGCATGACAATTGCCACAAAGTTGAAATTCAATCAGTATTAAATCTGGGGCTGAAACAGAAGAGATGCATGGCCACACCTATTCAAGGGAACAGCAGAGCAACAATTTCCATCATCTTAGGAATTAGGACTAGTAGAAGACAAAAAAGAAATAATTATTTAATAAGTCCTCTGCAGCATAAAGTAGTCAATGAAACATGAATCAAAACCCAGTTCCAGTAAGCTATGCACTCCTGGGTAATTCCAGGTTATGTCTCCCAAGTTTGTGCTCTCACCTAAACTAATGATAGCTGCATTACAACTGTGCAATAATGTAGGTAACAAATAACTGTTAGATGCTAAATAAAGGGTAGTATTGTTATTTGTTGTTATTGTTAATATTATTATTGTAATCATTACTAATTGCCAGGAATTAAGCTAAACATTGTCTTATATTGTTCTTAGACCTCCATGGAGGTCATCAGTTCTCAATTATTAAGTAAGTTAGTTTTCTAACAGAAGCGGTGCTTAGTGGTGGTTAGTTCAGGTGGTGTTCTCAGATCTGGAATGCAGTGGTGTACAATACTCATGATAGTACCAAACGTCATGGAGTACTTACTATGTGCTAAGCACTGGGCTAAGTGCTTTACATGTTTTGACACATTTACCCTAATGACAGCCCTATGAATTATATGTTATATTATTATCTCAACTTTACGAATAAAGCGGAAAAAAGTCCAGTAAATTGAGTAGCTTACACAGTGTCAGACAGTTAACCATTGTTGGTGCCAGAATTATAACCTAGGCGGTTGGGCTAATGAGTCTGTGCTCTTAACCACTACACTCGTTCTCATGGAGCTATAGTCTGGAAGACAAGATAGACAACAAGCAAGTTAGCAAATGCATACATAACAAAATTTCAGGGAGTGTCAAATATCACTAGAAAATAATATAAAAGGCTTGAGAGAAGGACAAGTCATATAAATTTGGTAGCCACTGAATTTATCTGTGAGGAGGGAATAGATGCCCAAAACTCTAATTATGAAATTATTATGAAAATTATTATGAAAAACTTTTAATTATGAAAATTAAAAGCCATGTGTAGATGGAAGGGGAGAGCTTCTCAGGCAGCATGAACAGTAAGCGGGTCAGTCTGTTTGAAGGCTAGTGAGAAGGCCAGTGTGACTTGCATGGTGTATGTATAACATTTAGCTTTGCTGCAGTGACAAAAGCAACCGTAAATCTCCGTGGCTCATAAAATGTAACATGAATTCCTTACTGATATTACATGTTGGGAGCTACCTCTATTTGAATGCTGTACTTGTGGGAGGGGAAGAGCAAGCACTCCCAGAAACATAATATTTCATGATGCAATGTGGCATGCCATCACTTCTGCTCATGTGCCCTGGTGCAGGAATGCCCTATGGCCAAGCTAATAGTGGGGTAAGGAATGATGCTTCTCCACAGGTCATGTGGAACAGGCAGAGGTGAGGTCCGAGTGGTCTAGTCACTGTCCTAGAAACACAGCAGAGTTTCTCCGGGTTCAGCAAAAACGGATCCCAGAGTAAAAGGCAAGTCTTCCTCGAGGACTGGAAAAGCCAGGTGCCTGGCCGTAATCTGAGTTGAAGCGTATCTTGGAGAGCTCTCAATCAAGCAAAGGGAGCTTCTCAGACAGAGAGTTTCAAATGTGTTCTGTGACCCGTGTTCTGTTCCTGGAAGAGGTTCCACCTACCCACAAATGGAGGAGGAGGCTGGAAAATGGGAATGAGAAAAAATGAGAATGGGAAAAAAATGTACTGCAAATACAGTGAAAACTTACTCTGCATTTTAATTCTGGCCCTGGTATTAAGTCAAATTACATTGGTAAATTTCATGCTGCTCATCCAGAAAATGGAAACATTATACTGACCTACTGGATCACTGTTTCAACAGAAAATCCATGTACTAACAAATGACCAGTAGGGTTTCCTCTAATGAGGACATTTTCTTTTTTCTGACTGACAGAGGAAGATCAGTAGGACCTATGGCTTGATTTCACATATGTTTAAGGAGTTACAAAGGTAATTGGTACAGAGAAAGCTGCCTTCTCCCCATCTTGCAGGATCTAAGGGTAGGACTCACCATTCTAGACTTGAACACATGTGACATTGGCTGTATGTCAGTTCTCACCTGGGATTTCTTGCTTCTGTTATATTACACAAAGAAAATGAGTCTCCCACCTTCCATTGTCAGGGCATCCTGGGATTGGCACACCCTTCACATAAATCAAAACAACCAGAATGAGATCCAGAGAAAGACAGAGCTTTCCTTGTAATAAAATGCCTGCAAGATTCTGTAATAGAAACCTCAGAGGATACTGGCACTGTTCATATTAGAAACTCACCAGGCTGGCCACCTAATAGAATCTTTAAGTTTTCTTCACATCCTAGCACCTGGTCAGAGGTTGTAGTCACCTCTGAAGATGGAGAATCTTTGGCAGAGAGGGCATCAGAAAGGACAAAATTGCCACCACAGTAAAGGAAACTGCTCTGCTGTGGAGGGAAACAAACCATTGTCTGTCAAAGGAAGAGGTTCAAATGGTTCTCTTCCCCAGGGCTTTAAGAGACTGGAGAATGAAAGCTGGTGGAACTATCAAATAGCGGGGCATGGGAGGTTACAGAGACTATTGATCTAGAGAAGAGAGAAGGAAAAAAAAAAATCTCCTAATGAAGTCACATTAGCAAAGGCATTGGTATAAAACAAGAGCAGGGCAATTTTAAAAGTCCAGAGGAAGAAGGGAGATAATGAAAGATGATGAATGCATTTTACTTCACAGGGAAGAGGAATGAAAAAGAAAGTAGGAGGGAAAAGCAGGGAAGAGAAGTGTGGATGCTTTTAGCTGAACAACCTCCTTTTTCCACAGTGATACAGCTGGCTCAAGAGAGGTTTCCATGTGCTGATGAAATGCTTCTGATGAATAGTAAAACAGACATCAATCAAAACTCTACCACTAATAACCTACGTGACATAGGCTCCATTATCCGCCCACATTAAGATTTATTTCCACATTTAAATATTGAGTATTCTTTTATCTATTCAACATATTTATTGGTAGTCTACTTTGTGCCAGGAAATGTGTCAAGGGACCATTATAGTATATAATTCATAAGAGTAATAAGGATGAAAAGCCATAGCACATTTTGTACATTGACACAGAATACTGTCATCAAGTGTTTACTGTGTGCTGATAATTGTTAAAATTATGTTATATACATAAACTGCTTTTGTGGAAAGCAGAGGCTAAGTAATTTGCCCAAGGTCATACAGTTAATATGGGATTTGAAAGAAGGCAGTTGGCTTTGGAGTCTGCACTATTACTCACTAGGCCATGCCACCCTTGACAGAGCACAGAGGTAGGACTTTAGGCTCAGAATCTTCAAAAACAATTTAGTGAATCAGCTATTGTGTTTATTATTATATGTGACTCTGGCACACACAGAACTCAATATGTGCTAACTCTTAGTATCAGACAGCCTAGCCCAGAATTCAAAGCCCGAGCACTTTTTCTCAATGGGGAGACTGAGAAGATGCATAAAACCTGACTTCACTCTAAATACATAAAAACAATTTAAAAATATGTGCCTGGGCTTGAAATTAACATTCTGATACATATTCACAAACTGGTCCTCCAGAAAGAATGTAATAATTTTAAACACTCACCATTACTATTGATATTTTCCTATCTTTGTCATCACAGTGATATCGATCTTTTCTTCTTTGCCAAAAACATTAAGAGCCATAATGATAACAATAGTTGACATTTATTGAGTACTGATTATATGCCAGGCAAGTCACTAAGAGACATATAAATATTAGTCAAGTTGATCTTTGTATAAACCTTATGTGTTATAGATGTTATTTCCACAGTAAATACAAAGAAACTGAATTGTAGAGAGGAGTGACTCAGTGTGATTCCAGAGCTTGGACTATTAACGACTTAGCTATAATCAATTTAATAAGTAGAACAATGTCTTACTGAAATTTGTTTCTTTGTTTATTAGTGAGACTAAACATTTTTCGTCTTTTATTTTGATATTTGTACTTTTATAAATTATGCTTTCAAGACATTTCCTAATATTCTGTTGACGAGATTGTTCATTTCATACTGACTTCTAAGCTCTATTTCAGTGACATTACATAGTGCACATATGTTATCCTAGTTGTTCATTTGCCTTTTAAGTTGGTTACAGAATCCTTTGTTGGAGAAAGATATTGTTTAATATCATAGTATCATAGATAAATACCTTTACGAACAGAAACAATTTTTAAAAAATTTTAATATTTAAAAAATTCTGGTAAGTAGAATTACTAACATGAATTGAATTAGAGAAAATAAGGCAGAATATTATTATCACACACTAAGAAAATTCAAAAAATTACGTGAAAAAATAAGTTGTTACCTTTAAGATTGTTTTCACTGAGATAAAATATACACAGAGTCCACAAAAATTCCTTGTCCAGCTTGATGAATTTTTACCTATGCTGACACTCACTTATCCACTGTCTAGACCAAGATATAGAACACTTTCACACCCCAGAAGTTTCTTGCATGCTCTTTCCCAGTCAATGTCACCCTCTTTTGAAATTTATGCCCATTAGGTTACTTTTACCTGCTATATGTGTGTGTTTGTTTCAGTGAGGTATAATTCACACATAGCAAAATGGATAAAAACTGTATAACACTCATGTAACCACAATCCAAATCAAGACACAGGACATTTTCATCAACCCAGAAGTTCCTTCTTGTCCCTTCCCTGTCAACATCCCTCTACAAATAACCAGTATTTTGACTTCTATCATGCTAGATTAGTTTTGTGTGTTCTTCAACTTCTTGTGAATAGAATCATACAGGATCTGCTCTTTTGGTCTGGCATCTTTCACTCAACATGAGATTGAGGGTCACTAGTTAGTTCTCTTTTTTAACTGTAGTATTCTATTCCATAAATATACCACAATTAATTATCCATTCCTCTTTTGCTGTACATTTGAATCATTTCCAGTTTTGCATTGTTATGGTACAGATGCTAGGAACATTCTTGTATTAGGAGTTTAATAAAGAAGGCAAAACAAAATAGATATTTCACAGATAAAATCATCTCATTAAACCAGCAACAATTAACTAGAAAATTATAAGAGGTTCCATTCATAATAGAACTAAATTACCTATCCTGTAATAATCAGTGTCTAACTTAATAAGAATTATATTAGATTTTTTGTAAAGGAAACTATAACATTTTATTGGGACAAACAAAGAGGCAGAAGTGATAAAGACAAATCAGATATCTGGATATTTCAGCTAAATATTATTATAGATGTTTAGTATTCCCAATTTTCTTGTAAAATTAGCACAATTGCAACTGTAATCCAAACATAATTTGGAATTAAATAATTTTAAGGCTTTTCTGGAAAAAAGGAATGGGAGATACTGAAGGATAGTTTATCAATAATAGTGAAAATGGGGAGGGGGAAGACTGGTGTTACTGAATCTTAGGTGTATAAAGTAGTGGGAGAAAATTGAGAACTTAAAAGAAAAAAAATGAAAAATGCTTGCTATATATATATGACCTTTCTAAAATTGATTAAGAAGGAAATACTTAATAAACAATGTTGTGTATACTTTGAGAAATTAAATGGGCCTCAGTTTTAGGTGATACTTGGTGTCTACCTGGTAATCAAATGGTATTAAGGAAGAATCTCTAGGGGAATGGGACAGTGAGGTTTTACAGTGAGCTTATGTATTTTTACTGCACTGTTCTGAATTGCTAACTATAGAAAGCAGACCTACTAGATAGATCCATTAGAACCAGTAGAGTCTTGATGGATGTAACACCATGGGATTGCTGGGTGTATTAGTTAGGATACATTAGGTTATGCTGCAGAAACAAAAATATCGACGTCTCGGGGGCTTGTTGAAAGAACAGTTTATTTCCCATTCACTCGAAGTCAGCGGCAGGTTTGGGAGGCTTGCCAGAGTTTCTGTCCTTCGTGAGGTGTTCACATTCCAGGATGCTTTGATTTGGTGGGATCTCCATCTAAATACAAGCTTGTGCAACCACTGCCACAGAAAAAGGGACCGTGGATAACAGTACCACCAGCTTATACATGCTTTGGCTCATAGTTTGCTGATGAGGTAGTCATGTGACCATTCTTAATTTTTAAGAGTATGTAGCCATAAGGCAATTGAGTATTGATGAAAAGTCCACTGCACTGGCCCACCTATATAAAGAGAGAATGGTGTTGGGCTCAGGGCAGGCCACTCCAAAATATGTCTCAATCACATATTGATTATTTTGAATTAAATTTACTTTAGAAACAGCTGATGCAAGAGAGACCCTCCTCTCTGTCTCCCCAAAGGCAGGAAATAAATATCTCATGTGAAAGGTGAACTCCCTGCATCTGGAGTAGGACACCCTTATTGCCAGAGACAGGAATTTGGGGCCAAAAGGCATGTATAAATAAACCTTGTTACTTATTTAATTTACTGCCCCCAGCCCTAAGTGTTTAGATCCTTCACTAATTAAGCACCCAAAGCCTACGTTTCTTCATCTTGTCAATTCAAAAATTTATTGTTTCTTTGCCTGGAAAGTATAAAAGCTGTCTGCTTTGGCCACTTATTAGGTCCTATTTCTATAAGTCCTCCATGCACACGAATTAATTGTTTCTTTTTCTTTCACTAATCTGTCTTGGGTCAATTTTATTATTAGTCCAGCCACAAGAACTCAAGAAGGGGAGAGGGGGAAATTTCCGCCTCCCCAACTGTGAACTAAATACAAGCTTCTGTGTCTTCATGACTTTGCTCCCTTGTGATTTTTCTCCACAATGCCAGAGCTAAGATGGAGCCCAGCAGTTCAAATGGGAGGTTTGGTCCCCATCTACTGCTCCACAAACAATCTCTTTAGGGGTTTGTAGAACTATTCAAGGACTCTCTGCTGGGGAAGAGAGACAGGTTTCCCTGGCTTGTGGGGACTTTCTGATGAGCAGATTTTGGTGTTCCCTGCAGCAAGAGGCTGAGTTCAGGTTCTATGAGCACTCTGGATAAAGATTTTCCAGAGTTACTGCTCAGAGGAGGCTTAGAAGAGATCAAAAAGGATCAGCTGCAGAAGGGGAATGGCCACACATTCCCAAGAGGAATTGCCTGCAGATCTCTGTGCCTTGAACCTCTATAGTACTTGACATGAATTAAATGTTTTACAAAAATACAGTCCAAAAGGAACACTGATTCCCAGGGGATTCTCCCTAACTCAAAAACAACAGTGTGTCTGCTATGCTTCTAGGGTATCTGCTATGCTTGCAACTGTTGCTGAAGAAATAGCTCTTTTTCTGTCACATCACAGGATACATACACATACATCTTATTTATTTGTAGAAAATTTTAGATTCTGAAGAAATTCTGAAGAAAATGGGCTTATAAATAAGATATTACAGTAATATCTAAAATTTCAGAACCCTGATTAGATTTTTAAAAAACATGGTATCACTTATTTAAATATACATATTAAATATGTTGCAGCTGAAAATTATCCAAGTAGAGAGATGAGGGAATTACATGTAGAAGAGGGAACTAAGCTTTCATGTCAGTTGTGTTGTGCTATGATTCTAATGAACTCTCTGTGTCTCAGTTTCCTCACCTGGAAAATTGGTGGGTGAGGTTGTGAGATACAGATTTTAGGTGAAGTGGTTTTATTTAAGATCCAATCCAGCTAATTCTTAAAACCATAGGCTTTAGAGTTTGGTAGATAGAACTTAGTTTGAATCCAAGCTTTATCTGTTATTCGTCATGAGGCCTTGAGAAAATTATTTTACTTCTTTAAACCTGGGTTTCATTATTGGTAAAATAAGGATAATAATACCTCCTTCATAAGATTCTTATGAAGATAAATAAAATAGTGCACGTCATGGAGCTACAGAGATCCTGGAATGCGGCAGGTTTTCAATAGATACGTATTTTCTTCCCTGCAATAAGATTTCTTTTTTAAATGGAAGCTTTTGTATATTGCCATTGTTGTATTTATGTGTCACATTTGACCTTTTATGTCTAGCCAATAAGGCTATCATAAAATTCTTATGATGTGTACTTTGTGTGTAAGTGTACACACATACACACACACACACACACACACACGGTTATTTCCTTTTCATCTTCTAAGTTTGCAAATTCATGTTTGTGCAACTTATTTAACTAATTGTTCTGATAATCGATTGCTCTGTAACAAATCACTGTAACATTTAGTGGCTTAAAACAGGTGTCAGCAATCTCTTGCTCATGGACCAAATTCAGCCCACAGCCTATTTTATATGGCTCATAAGCTAGGAATATTTTTTGCCATTCTTACAGCATTGCAGAAAGAAAGAGAGAGAGAGAGAGAGAGAGAGAGAGAGAGAGAGAGAGAGAAAGAACTAAAAAATGGTGACAGTGACCACATGTGGTTTGCAAAGCCTAAAGTTGACCCTTTACATAAAAAGTTCATTGACTATTGGCTTAAAACAACAATAAAAATTAATTTTGCCCACAAATCTGCAATTTGAGCATGGTTTGGCAGAGAAGCTTATCCCTTCTTCACTTAATGTCGGCTGGGAGGTCTTGACTGAAGCTAGGGGATCTGCTTCCAAGACGGTTCACTCACATGACTGGTGCATTGGTGCTGGCTCTTGACTGGGATCTCATTTGGGCCAGATGACAAGGAAATCCAGTTTGTCTCCATGTGGGTTTTTAAGTTAGGGCATTTATTATGAAGTAGTAGGACCTTGTAAATTGGAAAGATGAACATCTGGGGGTATATTCTTACCAAGCTAAAAACTTTGATCTTTCAAATTTTGCTGAGCCTCCTTTGCCAATGAATCAGCCCTCTCCCTCTCCTGTTTGAGAAGAATCTAAATGGCCTCTCCTGAGATTGTCTTGAAGAAGACTACTGATACTACTTTCAACACCTTTCCTAGAAGTGCTAAAAAGGACAGCTAACTGCAAATCTTTGCAAGGATGTGAGGTAATGGAACTCTTACACACTGACAGTGAGAGTGTGAATTGTACAACTACTTTGGAAAACTGACACTATCTACTGAAGCTAAATGTATGCAGAACATACCCTACGACCCATCGGTTCCACTCCTGAGTATCTAACCTATCTACCTATATAAATGTATGCACCAAGAGACAGGAATGTTCATCACAGAATTATTTACATTTGAAAACAACACAAATATCCATCTTCAATGGAAAGGAGAATAAACTGTGGTAGATTTATACAATGGAATATTATTTTACAATGAAAATAGCTACTGCAGTGTACAATAATGTGGGTGAATCTCATGCACTTATATTTAGGAAAAGAAGTCAGACACAAAGGAATGTGTTCTGTATGCTTCCATTTTATTAAATATGTAAACAGACAAAATCAATCTATGTTGTCTGAAGATCAAAATAGTGGTTATCTTTGGGAATATTCATAGCGAGGTGGAAGCACAAAGAGGACTTCAGGGATGCTGGTGTATCTTAATCTGGGTGCAGACTCCTGTTACTGTGCTAGGGGAAGAGTGTATTGAACCCTATGATCCAGTTGTTAGATTTTCAAGATACTATGGCATAGCACCCAAGGTCATTTCAGCAATGATAGGTTCCTTCTTTTTTCATATCCTTAACAACAGCTGTTTTAAAATTTGGAATGGAAAAGAAGCAAAATATCTTCCTTTTTTTTTTCTAGCCTATCCAGAAAGATCTTTCAGTCCAAGCAAACAGAATTAAACTTTCTTCTTCAAATTATTTGGTTCTGTTGGTTTTTACTCTTCAGAATTTGGTACAAAATGCTACTTAGATGCCCAATTTGGCAAATAATAATAATTATTATTATAGCACTTTTGGAAGATCCTTATAAAGTATTGTTAAGGAGGGAGGAGATCCAGTGTGGTAAAGAGAGAACACCAATAACCCCTAAGAAAGAGGAATTCCTTTTTTGTGGATGTAGGGGTATAGGCATATGAGAAGACACCCCTGAAGTGGCAAGAGAAGAACTCAGGCTTTAGGGTGATTAAACCTCTACAGATAGAGAAGTGCCACAGGGACCCCTGGCCTGAGAATCTATATGAATGGAGGTGAGTCAGAAATCTCTGTGTTAGGGACAAACAACTAGGTCCTAATATTTAGCACAGGGAACTATATTCAATATCCTATGATAAACCATAATGTCAAAGAATATAAAAAAGAATATATGTGTATAACTGTGTCACTTTGCTGTACAGCAGAGATTGGCACAGCATTGTAAATCAACTCTACTTCAATAAAAAAAAAGAAATCTCAGTCTTGGGTGTCACTGAAGCAAAGAATAGAGTAGGGAAGGGTAAGAGGGAGGGGAAAGTGATGAGGCAAGAAACGTGGCTGGGGTCAATCTGAGGAGGGCACGAATGTCATCTTAGATGGCTTAGACTTTTTTTTTTTAGTATATGGGAAGGGGGAGTAGTCATAGAATACATTTGAGGACCAAATGGACATGAGAAAATACCCGAGTTTTAAATAATTATCCATTAGTACTGGTTAAAGTAGCTCTATATTTAAAGTGCTTATGTTCACCTCCTAAAAAGAGGCTAATTCGGTATTTTGGAATTTTAAATCAGGGACTAGCTACATGACTGAACAACCACTTATATAGATATTGCATATTAGGAAATTTGGCAGGAATACAAATTAATATTTTAAAAGTGATTTTGGTGGTTTATATTTATGATAAATCCTTCTTCACTGAGCTAAGATTTTTAGTAAAATATTTCTCCCCCAAACTATTTTAACAAGTATATTGGAATAGCATAGTATTTATAGTAGTCCCCCTTATCTTTGGGGGATATGTTCCAAGATCCCCAGTGGATGCTTGAAGCTTCAGATAGTACTGAACCCTATGTATACTATGTTTTTCCTCTATGTACATACCTATGATAAAGTTTAATTTATAAATTAGGCCCAGTAAGATACTAGCAACAACAATAATAAAATAGAACACTTGTAAAAATACACTGTAATAAAGTTATGTGCATGTGCTTTCTCTCTCTTGAAATATCTTATTGCACCACTTTAATGCCTTTTCTATCTTAACTAAACACTTAATGCATAGTGGCTGTAACTTTTGCAGTTTGAGGTGTGACAGCAAAATTAGCATGAATCTCTTTTTCCTTCTTTGCAATTTCAGGATAGGAGATTTGTTCTTACTGTAGATCTTAGCAACCTCTGCATACAATTTTTTTTCTTTCCTTATTAAGTTGAGAATTTTCACCTTTTCACTTAAAGGAAGTACTTTATGGCTTCTGTTTGGCATATTTGAATTGCCAGCATTGCTACTCTCTTGCTTTGAGGCCATTATTAAGTAAAATAAGGGTGACTTGAACACAAGCACCGCAATACCGCCAGAGTTGCTTTGATAACCAAGACAGCTGCTAAGTGACTAGTGGGTAGGATACACTGGACAAAGGGATGATTCCTGTCCCCTGCAGGACACAGTGGGATGGCAAGAGATTTCATGCACAGGACAGTGTGCAATTTAAAACTTATGAATTGTTTATTTCTGGAATTTTCTATTTAATATTTTTGACCATGGTTGACTCTGGGTAACTGAAACTGTGGAAAGTGAAATCGCAGATAAGGTGGGGGGGTCGACACACACACACACACACAGACACACACACACGTATGTGCACACACACATTCCCACATGCACTCACGGCTTGAAATGCCTCAAATAAAATACCTCTAGTGAGCAATAAGTCATTTTCAGGAAGAAACATGGCTTTGAATCCATACTTGACTTAGTGACAAGTACAAACTTGTTCACTATCAGAAAAGAATTTGGACACAATTTTAACTTTCCTCAGCTTCAGTTTTCTCAACTTTTTAATAAAAGGGCAATAACAGTAATACCAAAATTGTTAAGAGCTTAGGAATATTAAAGTAGGTGATGTATAGGAAATATTTACGATATTTTATTATGTGGAATTTTCTCTAGTTTTAAGATATTAGTCCAGATACAGGTTGACAAAGATCTTTTACTCCTTACTTGTATCCATCTACCAAGGCACTTTAAATGTCTGGAACCAGGAGCTGTCTTTATAATGATTCTCATCACTGTGTTCCCAAAAGCCAGTCTTCATCAGAGGAAGTTGACCTATGAGATGAGATATGTTTAACTTCCTGGAAATGGGAGAGTTCCAAAGTATCTTCCAATTCTAAGGTTTTATGATTTAAAAAAAAAATGTTCCAGGCAGGATCACCATATTATAACCTCATTAAAGCTATTGCTGCTAAATGGCAGAGAGCTGTTGATAGTTTTGTTCAGGAGGGACAAAATTTCCCATTTTATCTGCTAATGCATTAGTACTGGCAAATCAATGTTAATAGAGGCTGTTGGCCGGTGTATGGAGATAAAACTCAGAAAGCCACTTAATATTTAGCTTACAATGTTTTAATTTTGGTTCAATTTTGTTTCTGTCACAAGGCATATAATTATCAACATTAAATAGTAATTTATGTTTCCCGTTCCTTAAGCTCTTCTAAAACAGGTCAAATCATTTAATGTCCTCTCAGATTGAGGGAAAAAAAGAACGTTTTAGTCTCAAATAACATAGAAGTTCCTTGTGTAAAGTAGCAAAGTTTTCTTCTGCTCTGATGATAGAGGCAATTAAAGTGGAGCATGGATCTCTTGGTGGCAGGAGTTCTAATCTTGGCTCCCTAGTTGTCATCTGGGTGATTTTATGTATGTCACTTCTCAGATCCTCGGGGATTTGTTGTTCCTTCTCAGTATGAGTTTAAATAACATAAATTTTGCAAAAATTGCTGTGACTATTAAATGAAACGTGGCGTGTGAAAGTGCTCAGCCCCTGGCACAGGGCTCAGTGCGCCGAGTGTCTTCCCTTCTACACTTGTTCTTTTTCTTTTTTACTACCTGGCCCTTACTGTCTTAATGTACCTATGCCTATGGCTGTGTTTCTTATTCATACCTCTTTGGGAGTTTCTGGGTTTGGGATTCTGCTTTTTTTTTCTTAGAGTTCTGGCACCCGCTTTGTTACATGAATTGGGTAAACTCAGCCTTCCAGGCCCCTGGGTGTTAGGCTGCTGTTCAGGCTGATAACAGGCCTCCCCCTTCCCAGTCAATACTCCTGGGGCAGTAACTTCTCAGGTGCAAATCCAGTTTCTCTGCCTTCCTTCAGCCCAGACTTTAATAATGTCTCATCTTTACTGCCTAGTTTTTGTACGTGAACACCTGGAATCAAAGCGTATCTCTGGAGAATGGGGAAAAGGTGACCTCAATTTCCCACTCTTTGTTTCTATAATCCATGGAAGCAGACATTCATTTCATAGGGGTCTGCCTCAACCCCCTTCTGTGTTTGACAAGAGGGGTAGTCAAACTAGGCAATAGGTGAATTTCTGTGCTGTCCTGAACTAGACTTGATCTATACTCAATTATTATAGACCACAAAAAAGGAAGGAGACAATAATGCTAAAAAACTACTGAAGAACATTGAGGCCCAATAAGCAGGATGTTTAGAGACTTAAAAAAAACCATACCAGTTCAAAGAAGATGCTTGAGGTTGGCAAAGAAAATCAGAATTTGGAGGCCAAGTATTGCATGCAAAAGGTACGGAGATAAAACCTCAAATCCCCATTTAACCATTTACTTTGCTTTCACTAACTGCCGGGGTTGTGCTGTGAGTGTTGTATAGTCTAGCTTGGAGGACCAGGTTCAATTTAGACATCATTGGCATTACCAACCTCTTCTTGGGCAAGGATTATATTTAGTCATTTATTCATCCTTTCATTTATTCATTGAATAAAGCAAGGCAGCAGCATCTAAGCTCTAAGAAGTCAAGGACTCCATCCACTCTCTTTGCGCCTGTTATCCCAGCTTCTCCAGGAGTGTTGGCACAGTGGGTATGTCATAAGTTTTCCCAGAGGGTTGATATTTTGTTCTTTCTTCCTCTAATTGTAGGGAAGACTCTCTATTTAGGACTTGCACCCTCCCTAACATTTATCTACTCTGACATCAAACACAACTCGACAAGGTCATGCCCCACTCAGCATCTGCCACATTTTAGACAAGGGTCTTGACTGGGAAGACAAACCCGTCATCTCCACTGGAGACGTCTGGATGCCCTGGTATAGTACTGCTCTGTTGACACTGGGGATAATGAAAGGCCAGGACCCCTTGGCCGCCTCTCAGCTGGAGGAAATGTGCCTCTAGACCCTTTGTGTGTGTGTCATTGACAGTTTTGTTGGACGTTACAAATCAGAATGAAGGGTTACAAAGCACCACTCAGAAATTTACAGGGTCTGCCCAGAAATGAGACAGGCTTTCAGCAGATTTATCATAGCACTCACTACACTTGCTTCAAGGCAGAGGGAACCATAAATACAGGGGATGAGAATGAATCTGCAGTTTGAGCGTTTTCATTCAGAGCAAGTAAATATGTGGACCTCATAGGCGCCATTGTCTCCTGATGATTTCTTTCATTGTCATCAAACATCTGTCTGGCAGCTGGTGGAAATGTCTGGTGTGAAGGCCCAGTGCTGGGCCTGTATAGGGTCATGGCACCAAGAAGTCCTGCTCATAATTTTCAGATTTATAAAAGCTGGGAAGAAAGATCTTTAAGATCAACTTAGTTAGCTCTTGATTTTATTCAGGTGAAATTAAAACATTCTAGGATATTTGGTTTTCTTTCACTCACATGACTTAAAACGTTCTTTCATTCTTTATTTCACTGCATTTTTATTGTGCTGTGCAGCAGGTCTACTCTGATATCTACTCTTAGTTTCTCTTGCTTTATTTTACAGATACTTGTTTTTGGTGTGGCTTTCTTGGTCTTGAGAGGCATTTTATTTATTGAGGTACAGTTGATGTATAATATTATATAGGTTTCAGGTGTACAACATAGTGATTCACAATTCTTTAAAGTTGTATTCCACTTAGAGTTATTATAAAATATTCCCTGTGCTACACAGTATAACCTTGTAGCTTATTTATTTCATATATAGTAGTTTTTACCTCTTACTCCCCTACCCCAATCTTGCCCCTCCCTTCTCCCCTCTCTGCACTGGTAACCACTAGTTTGTTCTCTATATCTGTGAGTCTGTTTCTTTTTTGTTACATTCACTAGTTTATTTTTTAGATTCCACATATAAGTGACATCATACAGTATTTGTCTTTCTCTGACTTATTTCACTTAACATAGTACCCTACAAGTCCATCCGTGTTATTGCAAATGGAAAAATTTTGTTCTTTTTTATGACTGAGTAGTATTCTATTGTATACCATATGTGTGTGTGTGTGTGTGTGTGTGTGTGTGTGTGTGTGTGTGTGTGTGTGTACCACATCTGCAGATGGTTTTTGAAGGACATCAAATTAATTGCTTAACATCTTCCTGGGGATGGAGGTGGGAAAACACACAGTTTTGAAGTTAGCAGTGAAGTCATCTTTTATATTTTTACTTTTTCCCCCTTTTATTCCATTCAGTAAAATGATAATTAACTGTAACATTTTCTAGGCAGTTTTTTGAAGATAGAGTTCTATAATAAATCCATTATGGTCTGTGGGCTTATAGTTTAGCTAGTCTAGCCTTTCAGGAGAAATCTGTACAAAATCTGATAGCACTACAACATAATGGAGTCTATGGAAGATCACAGGAGCAAACTACTGATCACTAAGCTCTGAGGAGCCACAAGGTGGAGAAGTAGCACATTTTGATATAGCTGAATTGATGAGGTTGTTTTGACCTTGGAACTCTTTGTTGTGTCCAGTTTGATGTTTCAAAATGTAAAAATACTTAAAAAATATTACCAAATAGCAATCACAATAGATGTCCTTAAATCTTACTTTTCCTAAGTCCATTCCTGATCATATTCTTACCTTCCTCCCTCAGTGGTGGTAGTGGCAAGGATATGGGCTAGAGTTTGAAGATGGGCTGAAACCCAGGGATAAGGTGAGGAGTTTAGAGAAACAATTTACATATCATAAAGTTCATCCATTTCAGTTCAGTGGTTTTTAGTATATTTACAGAGGTATACAACTAACACTATAGTCTTTTACCATAATTCTATCACCATAATTTAGGAACATTTTCATCACTTCAAATAGAAATATCATACCCATTAGCAGTTACTCCTCCTATCACACATGCTCATATACCTGACCCCCTCCAGCCTTAAGCAACTACTTATCTCCTTTCTGTCTCTATGGATTTGCTTGTTCTGGGCATTTCATATACTTGGTGTCATGTAGTATGATCTTCTGTGGTTGGCTTCTTTCACTTAGCGTAGCATTTTTTGAGGTTCATCTATGTCATCACATGTATCAGTACTTCATTTTTCTTTATTGCCAAATAATATTACATTGTATGAATATGCCATATCATCTTTTTCATTACTCAGTTGATAGATATTTGGGTTGATTCCACTTCTTGCCTATTATGAATAATACTGCTATGAACATTCATATACAAGTTTTTGCGTGGACATATGTTTCCATTTCTCTTGGGTGGATACTGAAGAGTAGAATTGATGTGTCCTATGGTAACTCTGTTTTACATCTAAGGAGATAAAGTTATTATACTTTTAATACTGAAAAGTGTATTGGTTTTTGCCTCTAGAATTTACTGAAATGTCCATGTAATGAAGCCAAGTGACTATATTACACAGTCATTTAATTGGGTCTTACAAATGAGTAGGACTAATGCTACTCAAAGAATAAATAAATCATGATACTACCCACAGAAAGCTCATGATTTAGAAGGGGAGACACACCATGACATTGAAAGGTGCTAGGAAGCAGCAGAGAGCAGATGGAGGGGAAGTGAGCAGGGAGGTCAAGAAGAACATCTTGAAGAGATAAAATATTGTCAGCAGCAAGAAGTTGGTAGGGAAAGGGGCAGCAGGGGAAATGCATTGGAAAGCAAGAGAACATCACATGTCATAATGTGAATTGGGTGAAAAGGTACAACATATTCATAGAAAATGAAACAGTGCAACCTCAATAGGGGGCTAGTTTGTGAGGAGGTAGCAGGTGACCTCAGACTATTATGCATGCTTCAAGAGAACAGTTTTCCATCTATTTTCCTTTATCCCTGAAAGAAATAAGAAATCAGAAAAATACAAAATGCTTTGAAAAATAGAACTGGCCATGGAAAACTTTATTCTTATGTAAAGCATTAATGAAAAAAGCAATACCTTATTTTCAATCCAAACTATCCTATAATAAAACTTTATATTTTTATTTTTAAAGGCATAATTGTCAACCATAGAAAATTTAGAAAATAATGAAGAGTATAAAATAAAAATCAATAGTAATCTCACAACCTAGAAACAAACACTTTTTTTTTTTTTTTTTTTGCGATACACGGGCGTCTCACTGTTGTGGCCTCTCCCATTGCGGAACACAGGCTTTGGAAGTGCAGGCTCAGTGGCCGTGGCTCACGGGCCCAGTCGCTCCGCGGCATGTGGGATCTTCCCGGACCGGGGCACGAACCCGTGTCCCCTGCATCGGCAGGCGGACTCTCAACCATTGCGCCACCAGGGGAGTCCTGGACTTGACCTTTTAATTGATGCTATGTTTATTGGAATGTGAAAAATATGAGTCCTAGTCTTTATGATGCTCTCTTATGCCTATTTAATTTACAGTTTGTTGCCACAAAGGTTCTTTATGACTCAGTTACCAGTTTTTAAGGAACTAAAATGTAGATGTTTTAAGGATAGACCTACAAAGTAAGCACCAGGTGATGTGGAGTGACAGCATCTTGAGCAACCAATTGTCTTGTATTGAAATGTGGTTTTTCAGTTGCTCTTAAGAAGAGCCCTCATACTGTCACAGGTTGAGCCAGAGACAATCCTCATCTAGCCACACAGTACCGCTGTCTCTTAAAGGAGCTCCAGGCCATCCTTAAGCATGACACCACCTGTTCACAAACATACTTTCAAATCTCGATCCAGCTGGTTAGATTTCATTTCAGATTCTATGGTGTGGAACACAGATTATTGGCCTTAGACTTACTAATGTGTGTTTTGTGAGTTAGAGATATAATACACCTGAATCGTCCATTTATTGAACTAACATTTGACTACCTATTGTATGCTCAGTGCTAGGAACACACATAACTGAGACTGTCAGGCTGCCCTTGAAAACTTCAAAATCTATAGACATACCCAATTCATGATATAATGAGTAAAGGTCATTCTAAAAGGACAGGGCACTTCAAAGGCAGAGAGAAGAAGCTTTTTACTTTGAATATTGGAATGAGGTGGATGGACAACTCAATCTAGCCCTATATGAATTTTCTTCTGAGTGAGCTAACTGATTTTGGCAAATATTGGCAAATTAGCAAAGATCAGCATGAACTAGAGAGCACTACAGAAAAGTAATATGACTTCTTCAATCTAATGGTGTACTTTGAAGGGGGCTCTTTAAACCCCATTTGATGGCTTCACAGTAACTGAGCCAGCATCCTTTCTGGGTCAAAGGATTCCTACTTTGATAACTAGAAGTCCCTCCTACTCTCACCCTCCTTCATAAAAGCAATGATAATTAATAAGGGCATGTTTCATACTGAACTTTGAAGCATTTTTATATAATTTTCTCATTTAATCATCATCTCGATGCTTTGATGTATGTTTTGCCATATCCATTCTACAGACCAGAAAATTTTGGCTTGGTAAGATTTTATGACTTACCCAAGATCACATGAGTATTTTGTAGTTGTATTCACCAGCACCTCTGCTTTTTGAAAATTTTAGAACTGGAATTAACCTAAACAGAATAGACAATTTATTGGTCAACTGTCTAGATGGTGCAGGGGTAGACATGGTGCCAGGAGGATTAGAAACTGGGATGCTGAAGTCATCAGGATTTTCTCTAAATTGAATCTGTCACTTTCTGCAGGCTGGCTTCATTTTCTCAAGCAGGTTTCTCCCTGTGGTAGTTTGTCCTTCCCCTGGAAATTCTGAGGGCACATTCTTATGGCTCTACCTCAAGAGGGCACAGGGGTCTTTCCAATGACCTTCAGATACTAAGTTCCACAGGTGGGCTCTTATTGACTTACTTTGTGTCACATAACCCCTCCCTACAGCTAGAGGAAGGGTCACCACCAACACAACATGTTTTGAAACATTTATTAGAGGAAAAATAATGTTATTCTAGGCAGTCAGAATAATTAAAGACCATATCAGTGGTGGAGCTAGAGCTGAAATTCATTATTTCATGACTCCAAATCCAACATTGCTTCATTTGTTTTGGACATTGAGAATACCACAGTCATTTTTTAAAAATTTTAGCTTTTAATATTATATTGGAGTAGAGTTGATTAACAATGTTGTGTTAGTTTCAGGTGTACAACAAAGTGATTCAGTTATACATATACACGTATCTATTGTTTTTCCAATTCTTTTCCCATTTAGGTTGTTACAAAATATTGAGCAGAGTTGTTCCCTGTGCTGTAAGTAGGTCCATGTTGGGTATCCATTTTAAGTATAGCAGTGTGTACATGTCAATCCCAAACTCCCTAACTATCCCTCCCCCCAACCCTTCCCCCCTGGTAACCATAAGTTCGAGAACACCATTGTCATTTTTAAGTTGTATATCTAAGGGACTTTTTGTCATTTGCACTCGAATGTGTCACAAATACCTCAAACTCAAACTGATATTAGAAAGGACTTGCACCGTGCTGCCACAGCTCTCTGGCCCTGTGCCCTCCTGGTCTTCCTCAAGTTTTCTATCTCAGTGACAATTGGCCCAGGGCTACATTATAACTTTCATGAGCCCTAGGCACTTTGGCTTCCTCCATAAAAAAATTAAAGATTGCATTTTACTGCATAGGTATAAAGGTGAATATGTTAATATTATATATTTAAGCACTTTCTATGAATTAAAATTTTCATTTTTCTTTTATGATTTAAAAAATAATTCTGTGGGCCTCTAAAAATATTCTGGGCCGAGACCCTGTGCCTGCTGAGCCTAATGGATACTTTGGGACTGAGTTGGCTTGAATCAGTCTGAATAATGCAAGCCAGAAACTTGGGATTTGTCACTATCATTTTCTCTCTCCATCAGCTCTTCTTAGTCACCATGTTCCATTAAATTTACCACTTAATTTCTCCCCCAAATTAGAAATCACTGCATTTCTTTTTCTAGCTCCATCTTTACTTCCAGGGTCTAATCAGTCGTATCATCTTGTTGGGTTCCCTTGCATGCATTGTTTTATTTCTCCACTCTGTGATCATTGGTGCAGCCAGAATGGTCTTTTAAAAACAAGTCTCTGTTTTACAGCCATTCAAGATCTTGTTCTTCTTCTTGGGATAATGAAAAAAAAATCTTAACCTGTTAAGTTCCTGGAGGGGCTAGCTCCTGCCTGTTTCATCAAAACTATCTCGTAGGACTGCCACTGGCTCACTCTTTCTATCACGACCACACTTGGCTTCTCGCAGTTCCCTGAATGCAGCTTTCTCCTTTGTATCTCAGGGCATTTCTTTTCCCTGACTTTTCTTATTAATTACTCATCATTCTCTATATCTTGCTGAAAATGTCACTTTGTTGGGAAATCTTTCCCTGGACCCTCCTCACACAGTTTGGATCGAGTAATATATTTTCTGGGCAAACTGTGTCTGTTTTTTGAATTGAAATATCTACAATTATAACTAAATATCTAACTGTGTAAATAATGATTTCGTGTCTGTTTCACCCACCAGAAGGAATGTTCCATGTCTGATTTGTCTATAGTTGTTTCCCCATCATGCCTGCTATACAAAAATTATACAATGCTTGCTGATTGAATGAATGAATGAAAAATGTATGTTGATGTGTCATGAAATATTTCACATTTAAACAACTCACAACAGAGTTTTTGAGGCTCAGTGCTAGGCACTCAAGTAGGCTCTGAAGATACAAGACATTCATAATACTACCCTCATGGATTTTTTTCCCTAACTGGTGAGACAGATAGAAGTTAGGTCAATTACAAATTAATTAAATTCTCCCCAGTTGTGTGTAGTGCTCTAAAAGAGTAGGAAGGATGCCAAGTTAGCCGTTAAAAGCTTCCTCATCCATAATATAGTAGTTTAGTTGCTGGGACAACATGGTTCCTAGTGTTTGGGACATAATTTTGTTTTTCTGCTTTGAATTCACTGTGAGATGCTCAGAGTGTAGAAGAGTTCAGGGCCTAATGGCTTGTTCCATTGCCCACAGCTGAATCACTGAGTTCATGGCTGTTGACCTGCACACTTAGTTGCACTGAACAAAAGTCCCCTGGGAGCTTGAAGGTTTTGACCCTTTGTACAGGAATGCTTCCATTTAGTTGATTTGGACACTACCCTGATGCTGAATCAGTACTGATCAGATTAGGTGGTTATTTAAGTAGAATGAGGCTCTGGAAAATATAAATTGAATCCCTGAAAATCAATACAAGTATCAATGGATACATTAAATGGTCAGACCAGGATGGAAAGGCTACAACTGCTATGCTCTTAATTACTGATATCATAGGCCCATCTTTTTCGATCTTCTAGATCAGGAAGTGTCTGTGTATCTTTTGAAAGTTGGATGTAGTTTCATGAGTGTAGACCAGTCCAAAAACTGAATGGTGAATAAATTACTGCATGAAGAAATTTTTTAATGCTGGCCTCTTATGTACCAGTGATCCCGCTCTCCATTTCATACAGTGATTTCTGGCATAAAAAGTTTAAATAATAGCTTAATTTTATAGTTGATACAATGGAGACTCAGTGAAATTATGTAACTTTCCCCAAATTGCAAGATTTCTTAATCACACTGCTCAGTCTGGAGACTGACTAGAGATTTGGTGGTCTTTCTGTTTTATCCTGTGACTTTGCTTTTCCATCACCAGTTGAATTGCAATCAACTCTTATTCATTTCCACATGTACTAAGCACATCGTGGTTTTTATAAATTTTTTGTCACAAATAATGTGAAACTCACATACTAGCATACCTCCTTCTCCTCACTGCTGATTTCTCTGTGCTCAGAAGTCTAAATAATAATAACAGCCTGAGGAAAACAGAACTGGGGAAATAAATAAATGAAAAACAGTCCCACCCAAATACAGAGGCAGACCTATCATATACCGTAAGCTGGAACAATAAAAGTCATCAGTGAGTATCTTTAAGACTGTCACAATGATGTAAGGTATTACAGTGAAAATAGTCTGTCCTTTGGAGTTAGAAAACATTCGAAATGTAATTACCACTTATTTCATTGGGTGAGCCTGTGCAAATTAATTTACCATTTTAGAGGCTTAGATATTTCTTCCCCTATTAATTTGAGATAATAAAACCAACTAGCAGAGCTGGTATGTGAAAGTCCCTTTCTCTCCATGCAAAAGCTGATTGGAAGGGAAAGGAGAACTGCAGCATCATCTCATCACTCATGTCCCCCTTACTGCTCTTGCAAGAGGGCAGCTGTTTCTGTTGCTTAGCTTGAGAGATATTTATTGGGCCAGGAAGGAGTCAATATGCATTAAAATACCCTAGCGCATGCTTCAGGATATTTTCCACTGTACAGTGTCAGAATCATGCAGCCTGCTTGAGGGTGGTACCTTCCCAAGAGGTAGATGCAGGACTCAGAAGGTAGGAGTGTCTGCTGAGACTCAGAACCTAAGCCCCAGGCTCCAACCCGGATTCAGTAATGTGTCCTGCATTGCAGTGTTGATCACCAGCTGAGCTTTTAATAATGTAGTGCTTTTCTCTCATTTCCCCATCTACAAAAATAAGGATCCCCTTATCTTGATGTTTGTTGTGGGATAAATATGGTTAGTGCAATCAATATATATAGACTGAATGAACTACCTTGTGAAATAGGATTATTATTATCCCCACTTTGAGATAAGAACACTGGCGGTCACAGAAGTTATGCCAAGGGTAGACATTCCTAGAGCAAGAACTCAAACCAAGGCCAGGGGACTATCAATTGCATTGGCAAAGGTTATGTATTTATTAATGGGAAGAATATAGGAAAAAAAGTGCTCCTTGAACATTTTCTCCCTCAATTCTTTGTTGCACAATTGAGAAGAGAGAAGGGAAGAAAGGGGGAGCTGAACCTGGAGTAACACAGTATGGCATCTGCAGATTCATTTCTACATTTGAGTTAAATCCGTTGTCAAATGACACTAAGAATTGAATGGGGTTCAGGGAGAATTGAGTCTGAGTGACTGGTCATGTTGATCTCTGATGCAGTCACTGGCTGTTTTCCCCAAACTCAAGTTATATAAGTAAAACAAGAGGTTTGCTCTTATCTGAAAGTAAGGAGGAGGAAGTAAGCTTGGGAGCTTAAGAATTATGAAAGAAGCCACTAAGTCACTGTAGAGACAAATCAGATATTGCCTGGAGCCCTGCACTAGAGCCATGCCATCCTTCATGGTGCAGACTCTGGTGAAAGGTAAAGGATATAAAGAGGGAGAGGGAAGGAGAGAGAGGAAGGAAGAGTGGGGGGAGAGAGAGAGAGAGAGATTATGCCAAGTAAGTAGTAAAATTTCCAAATGAAAACATGTTTATATTTCACCAACATACACCGGATAAAAGGCACTCAGCAGAGAGAATCTAAACCCCATGTTTTGTTTATTTGTTCTGGGATATATTAGTCAACAATTTACCCATGAGCTCTAAAATTCCCAGAACACACTGCAGCCTTCAAATCTGCATTTTGTCCCCACTCCCTGGCCTGAGGCACCCACTTTTCCTGCCTCTTGCCTGATACTGTGATCATTTAGCCCAGCCAAAGGAGAACTGTACTTGACATTTTTCTAACAGCCAGTTGCTGCACAACTTGCTTAATCCAGCTCCATAATTTAAAAGTATAACATGGGCCATGCCAGGAGAAAATTTTTCATTTCAGAAGCGGTACTTGATTCGCAGAGATCACATGCTTCTTTGCATCAATGAGCCAGGACTTTTGACCTGCAGATAAGCCCAGCTCCTTCATTCCACTGTAGTGACAGACACATTCCAGTGTGTAGAAATATGGTGATAGTGGAAAAGAGATGCAAATGTGACCGGAACCATGGCATTCTCCTCAGGACCTACAGGAGCCAAACTCTTACAGGCTTTGGTTTAAAAACACTGTGAGATAATTAATGCACATAATGTTAAATAGACTCTACCCATCCATCCCACCAGATGGAAAGGTAATTCAAAGTGAGTTCCAAGTTCCACCCTACGGATTTTACATTCCCCTTTTCCCTTCTCTGTGCTTGCAGGGTCTAGTTACACAGCAGCCTGCAACACCTGACAAATGCACAATAATGCTACTAAAATAACAAGTTAAAGAAATAATGAGTGCTACTTTTGGTGGAGGGAGGGAGATTCCTATGAATGTGGTCAATAGGACAGGAAGAATTGAGTGGGGCTCTGGGTGAGGATTGAGCCTGAGAGACTGGGAATGTTGATCTATGGTCTGAATCATTGACATAGGTCTTTATTACTGGATTTAGCAAGATTCAAAGTCATGGTGGTTAAAATGCCCTGGCTGAGCATGTCTACAGGTGAGATGATTGGATGGTCCTGAGTAAATCAGATGAAGTAAAGCTTAGGATGGTATAATGAAAACTAGCAATCTCATAAATGTATAACCATTTTTAGTATCACCAAGAATTATGAGTTTTGCTATAGGTCCATCTCATCTTTGTCTTCCTTAAGATCTGAGATGAGCTCTGAGAATTCTGTCCATGCAACATTACGTTTATTATGACATAGGTTCAGAAGTGTTGTTCTTACATTAGAGAAGTAATGCTGATCCCCCATTTCCCTTGGCTTCTGCTGTAGGATAACAAATTACCCAACACTTTAGACTTGTTGGTGATCCTACCTGTGTAATGACATTGGTCAATCCATCTTCCACTTGTGTTCACCTCTTCTCCAATTGAGTAATGGATGATTCAGGAAAAGATCTTCAACAGTTTATAAAATTGACAGTTCTCTGACGAAAACATCTTTAAAATGTGACAAGACCCATGGAAAATAATTTATATTTTCTGTAGTGATCTGTTGGCTCTTTATTTCTTTAATATCACCAGACATGGGTAGGTTTTGTGAATTGGGACATTTCCAGTCAACAAGAATGTTTAGAAAGTGGCATAATTTGGTTAATGGAATAACCACGATGAATTGAAATTAAGAAGAAAAGCATATTTTCCTATTTGTTTTTCTTGCTGAAAACATTTTTGGGGAGAGAGTGAAATCCCCAATTCCCAGGTATTTGGCTACCCTAAGAAACTAAGATAGACATTTAATCTTCTTGAAATAAGACTCATAGACATAACTGTTTCGTTCTTCCTTCTAATATCCATAGTGGAGAGCTGTCAGGAGGAGAGGTTGAGAATAAGCTTGGCTTAGAATAAAGTCAGGGGTCTATTTCTTCTTCATTCTTTTATTCCCACCACTGTCTCTCCCTCCTTACCTAAGGTATGTGAGAATTCTTATCTCTGAACCCTTCAATTTCCTTGGGATTTTACTTTCAGGCTTTTACAAGGCAGTGTCTGGATCTGGTTCAGGCTAAGAGTGCTAACCTTCTTCAATGAAATATACACTTTTCATTGCCAAGGACTGATATTTTTCAATCCTCACAATAGGTAATTTCCTTATCTTTGTTTATTTTTAAAGATTCCCCATTACTAGATGGGCTGAGGAAGAAGAGACCCTTCTCATCTGGGGCCAGAAGTCCAAAGTCTTTGTTGGAAAAAAAATTACAGAAAAATTTCCAACCTGGACTACGGCTGTGGTAGGAAGTAGAGAAGGCTGTAGGCAGGAGGATGGAGTCGGAAGAGTCTTGTTAAGCCTCTAGTGCGAGACTTGAGCTTGTTTGTACACTGAAAGGGGAATGAGCAGAGTTGCTGAGAGAGGAGACTGGAGTTTTAACTTTCGCAAGGAGGATGTGAAGCAAGGGAAGACAAAAGCATTCACCTTGCACAGAAGAGACAACTCATTTCAGAAGGCTTCTGGACAAAAGGAGAGATGATTGTCAGTACAAATGAACATGGAAGTAGAAGGGTAGGAAAGTGTGGATGCACCCACTGAAAAGCAGAAGGGAATTGGAGCAGAGCAAGAGTCTTGAGAGATGAAATGTTTTTGAGCCCATATTGCCTGAAGCTGCTCATTTTTCAATGGTCAGGTGAGAAAGAAGGACCGGAAAATGATTGTGTTAAAAATTGTTTTGTAATACATTCTTATACAGGGCTTACAAGATTGTTCCAGACATTGCTTGAAACAGCATACAAGTAGTGTCTCATTTAATCTTAGGAAGTAGGGACTATGATTAACCCCACTTTATAGATGAAGAAACTGAGACACAAAGAAGTTAAGTAATCGGCTCAAAGTCACAGAGCAGGTGCATGAGCCAGGATTCCAGCTCAAGCAGATGTAGGGTTCCACAGTAGATGTTTTTACCTATTATGCTATGTCTCAAAGAAGTAGAAATGGTGCCCCAATATATTATTTGCGGTTTTACCAGGACAAGGTTCCAGAGTCAGGCTTTTATCTGAGTTGCATCCTGTTTCCTCTGATTCTATACACAAATCAGCTCCTTTTTAGGTTGAGCCACATGGAACAGAAAAGAAACATATTATCCGCCAGAAACTCCCAGAGTTGTCATTCAAAACACAATATTATATGTGTCTGCTGGATGATGTCTTAATTTGCTACTTCATTTTATGAAGAAATTCATCTTTATTTCTCCAGAGCCATAAATCAGCTAAATTTGTGTCATTTGCATCCACACCTTCTTTCATTTTCTTCCCCTAGATATTACCATCTTAAAGGGCCCTCCATTTGAGGAGTATGTTAATGGGCTCCTGGGAGCTGGAAACCTGCAAATATCAATTTCTTTTGTTAAAAGGAACAGAATAACTTGCCAGCTCTTTTCCTCCCTGAAACAAAATCCCAGAAACTGGAAAAACCTCTGGTTGTGAGTGTTTGTTTCTTGGAGGGGTTTTATTTTTATTTATTTATTCTTGTTTGTTTTTTTAAACATTTTTATTGGAGTATAATTGCTTTACAATGGTGTGTTAGTTTCTGCTTTATAACAAAGTGAATCAGTTATACATGTACATATATCCCCATATCTCTTCCATCTTGCGTCTCCCTCCCTCCTACCCTCCCTGCCCCACTCTCCTAGCTGGTCACAAAGCACCCAGCTGATCACTTGGAGGGGTTTTAAAGGGCTTTTGTACCTTTTCCTCAAGTTCATTCCTGATCCTGTCTGGTTTACGGCAGGCTGAGTCTGAAATACTGGTCACTGCTGGCCCGAGGGCTAGTATCACACTGACCACAGCAGCATCAGCTTCAGTCTTTGTTTGGGAAACCATGAAAGCTAGAACAGGAGTGACTGGCATTAAGTGACGTAATTTCCTCCAGTCTTATGGCGCTTGTTAATTAAAACTGCTCAAACTGTCACTGTGGGCTGTCTCAGAAAGGTCCTGGTTGCCAGGGAGAGTGAAATGCTGCCACAGGATTGACTGATGTGTTCAGGCACATTTGAAAGGGAAAATCGTCTGAAACGGTCACGGTTATAGAAAAAGACTTTGGTTTTTTGTTCGTAATTAACAAGAGCCAGATTACTTTTAACCCTTTGCCTCTCTTCTGCCAAAGCAGCCTATGTGAATATTCTGAGAGTCGTGCAAGTTATGAGAGATGACACACATATTTTGCCATGATAGTTCTGTTGAAACCATTCAGTTGCTGTCACCTGCTAATGTAAAGTATGGACTGGGAATCAGATACCGCTGGGCTCCAATTCTGGTTCAGACACTTCCTAAATAGATGACGTCCAAAAACTTACTGTTGGAAATTTTGTACCCAAACTGCTAAAATTTGGGGGCATAATATTATATATCTCAGGATTTTTAGGACTAAGTGAGATCATATATATATAAATGTGCTTGTTATATAACACATATTTGAAAACTGTTACTCTCTGTATCCTTCCTTATCTTTTAGAATAGGTTACAATTTGAAGAAAACAAAAAGCGTTCAAAGTTAAGACAAATTAGGAAATATTTCTTTTTATTTTAAAAACAAATAGGAGCCACATAGGACTAGTTCGTATAGTTTGATACATCCATATGATAGAATATTTTGCAATCATTAAAAAAAACACATTTTAATGAATAATGCATGACGTAAACATGTTTATGTGAAAATGTTGTGAAAAGTTTAGCATATTGTATATAAAATATGATCATGTTTTTTATTTTTAAAGGAACATCAAAAAAGCCTATAATGATTTTAAAACAATTTTTATTGGGGTATAAATGATTTACAATGTTGTGTTCGTTTCAGGTGTACAACAAAGTAAATCTGTTATACAAATACATATATCCACTCTTTTTTTTTTTTTTTTCCTTTTTACGCGGGCCTCTCACTGTTGTGGCCTCTCCCATTGCGGAGCGCAGGCTGCAGATGCGCAGGTTCAGCAGCCATGGCTCACAGGCCCAGCCGCTCCGCGGCATGTGGGATCTTCCTGGACCGGGGCACGAACCCGTGTCCCCTGCATTGGCAGGTGGACTCTCAACCACTGCGCCACCAGGAAAGCCCTATATCCACTCTTTTTTAGATTCTTTTCCCATATAGGCCCTTACAGAGTACTGAGTAGAGTTTTCTGTGCTATACAGTACGTCCTATCTATTTTATATATAGTAGAGGGTATGTGTCAATCCCAGTCTTCCAATTTATCCCTCCCTGCCCCTTACCCCCTGGTAACCATAAGATTATTTTCTACATCTGTAACTCTATTTCGGTTTTGTAGATAAGTCCATTTGTAGCCTAAAAAAGTCTATAATGATTTTTATAAACATGTTAATATTGCTTAATTCCTGCTGGTAGGTTTGTAGGAAATTTTTATTTTCTTATATCTTCTATGTTTTAATACAAAATGTATAGTTCATAAAAGAGAGAAATACAATTTAAAAATGACTCAAAAAATTAGAAATGCAACCAAACATGAATGGAAAGGTTTTCCCGGATGGCTTAGAAAATGACTCTGGGAAAATTTTTGAGAAAGAGTTAGTCTAAAGTGATTTAAACAATGACAGTACTATATAAATGAGGTAAATATTTTGAAGGAGTCAAAGTCATTTACACACAGGAGTTCGTAAAGTATTGATATAAAAATCCATCTTGTTATTTTTTAATGGCCTTTTACAAAACTCCCAGCAGTGTACAAGGAGGGGGAGTGTTGAGTTCTGGGGGAAAGGACACATATAACTTGGAAACTTCTGAGAACTCTGTAACTGTGCTAGGTAATTCACTTACCTTTTTGTTTTATCCTTTCAACCCTTGAGAAGAATCTTCTGTTATTTAATTTTTAACGAGAAGGAAACTTTTGTCCAGCAATGTTCTGCAGTTTACTTAAAGTCAGAAGTCAGGGTGAGGAAGAACAGGCATGGAAAGATCTATCTAACTTTAACACTGTCCATACCATCACCACAAAACTGATGATAGGTGCTTCAGCTGTGCTGGCCAATGTGTTAGCTACTGACCACATGTACCTTTTAAAATTTAAATCCATTAAAAATGAACAAAATTTAAACCTAGGTTCAGGGACACTAGTCACATTTCAAGTTCTATATAGCCAGACACGGATCCCAAACTGCGCAGGTATTGGACATTTGCATCATCTCTGAAGATTCCATTGGTCAACATTGCAAGTCTGGAAAGTCACAAATGGAAGAGATGATTGATGGTTGATCAGAGTGATCACAGAAAGCTCCATGATGGAGAAAGTAAGAATCAGCTGGGGTAAAGGTCTGATATCAATTTCCTCTCCCAGGGAACACAGGTTATTACTCAGGTTTTGCCACTGATAAAATGGAGTGAAGATCATCTTCAAATTTAATAAAACAGGGCAATGGATATAATGCCTCAATGAAAAAATTTTTTATCCATTACTCTCTTTAAACATTGATTCTTGCCATGTGCAAAAGCAATGACTCTTCAAAGACTTTTCTTTGCTCTAAGGTAAAGGAAAATCCTCCTTTTTTGTTCTGTGATCACTTCTCCCTGCTCTTCTCTTTATTGCACAAGACTCCATCTCCCAGGTTCCCTTACCATGGGACATCCAGCTAGGTTTGACCAATGGGAGACACTGTTAGGACTAAAAAGTAGAAGAAGGGAGGAAACCAGGGCACTTCTCTGCCTCTCTTCTTGTCTCCTGAGCATTTCTGGTAGCAGCTGTGAGGTTCTAGCTCTTGCCCGGAAGTCCCACTGGGGTTCCTGGTTTTATCACAGTCCCTGGGCTCCTCCATTTTCTCCTTCAACCTAGAGGGCTCAGAAGCTTCCTGCTGTTGCCAAGTTCTCTGTCCTCTGTTTGGTTCCCAGCTATTCATCCCTGTGCTACATTCCATCTGATTTAAAATATTTAGAGTGGTTTTGTTGTTTTGATTGGATGTGACTGAAATACTTCATGGTCTTTCCCCTGTTCCCCTCTCTAGTCTCATAGGCCATCTTATCCCCATTGATTTCTGTGCTCCTGTCATACGATGCTTTGCTTGTGAATGCATCGCTGTTCCCCTCATTCGGATAATTCCTACTTATCCTCAAGAGATTATCTTAACAACCATCCTGACTCTCCTAGACCACCCTAGGTATCCTGCTATTTCTCCCACAGAAGAAGAGAAGTCTAGCATACCACTTACCTCATTTTAACATAGCTGTTGAGTGGTCCTTCTCCCCACTAACAAAGCAAGCTCTGTGAGAGTGTGGACCATGACTTCCCTTTTTACCCCTATCCCTATTGCTTCTGGCACTATACCTGATACATGAAGTGTGGTCAAAATATTTTTGACTGGGGGGGCAGAGTCAAGATGACATACTAGGAGGATGCAGAATTCACATCTCCTCACAACTAGGGCACCTACCAGGCACTGGTGGGGGACCAGGGACACCTGAGGGGATGGGAGGAACCTCCAGTGACTGGGTAAGATGTGGGGCATGGGGGGAGTGAAGGTGGGAGGAGAAGTAGAGGCGGGATGGGACTGGCACACCTGAGGGGTGGCTGGGGGAGGGGAAGGGGTCCCACGTCCGAAGGGGGAAACTGGGGAACCACTGGGAAGGCAGAGGATCAAAAGGGAGCATGGTCATGTTTCCCTTGCCCACTTGGACACCCAGGAACCTGTTGAGATCCTGGGCCTGATCCTCTGCCCACTGAGGCCCCCTCCAGGCACGTGGGTCCTGAAGGAGTGGAAGGGAGTGAAGGGGGAGCAAAAGTGAAGGCCAGACCTCCGGGACCAGCACCCCTGAGGGGTGGCTGTGGGAGGGGAGGAGTTCCTACACCCAGCAGGACCCACCCATGGTTAGGGGTCCACCAGTGACCAGGGAGACCCTGGGGGAGGTGGTGGGGGAGGGGTGCAAAGGAACGGAAGGGAATGCAGCCAGTGCTTTCCCTGTCCACTTAGGCACCAGGGAGATTGTTGGGTTCCCATGTCTAATCCTCTGCCCTCGGAGCCTCCCTCCTGCTGTACAGAGCCCAAGCCCCGCCCCTACACCCCCACCCAGGGCCCCCACTTCTATACTCGGAGACCCCCTCCAACGAGCGGAGCCTAAACCCCACCCACACACCTTCACTCAAGGCCCTACCTCCAAACTCCGGAACTCCACACTCCAGAGGCCCTCCTTTCCACTGCTGCCTCTCCCCATCTGCGTAGGTCCTAAGCAGAGACCCCTTCCACGCTTGAACGTTGCCCGGCCTAGGTCCTGCCCCAAACTCAAACGTCACCCCCACACCTGACTAGTTCCCCCCCACCCTAAACCCCACCCCTGCCTAAGTTCCAACCCCACTTAAACTTTGCCCCCATAGCCAAGGCTTTTTTTTTTTTTTTTCCTCTTTTAGATTGGGGCTCTGTTTTACCTTGTTGATTCATTGTTGTTGATTCTTTCATATTTTCATTTTTCCTAATCTTTTATTCTTCTAATTTTATTTTATTCTTTATACTTTGTTAGTGATCTCTCCTTTTGGCTTGTTATCCCCCCCCCTTTTTTTTCTGTTGTGGTTTGATTTTACCATATTGCAGTTGTTTCAATTATAGTTTTATTTTTCCTAATATATTTTTTATCCTTCTAATTTTATTTTGTTTTTTATACTTTGATATTGTACTGCTCCTTTTTTCTTTCTTTCTTTCCTTCTTTTTTTTTACTGCGCCATGAAACTTGTGGGATCTTCATTCCCAAGCCAGAGGTTGGGCCTCAGCTCCTGTGCTGGGAGCTCTGAGTCCAAACCACTGGACTAACAGAGAAACTCAGACCCCAGGGAATATCAATTAGACTGAAGCCTCCAAGAGGTCCTCGTCTCAACACCAAGACCCCGCTCTATACAACTGCCTGCAAACTCCAATGTTGAACGTCTCAGGGCAAACAACCAGTAAGACAGGAATACAGCACCACCCATCAAAAGAAAAATAAAAAAATGAAATGACAAAAAAATATGTTACAGGGGCTTCCCTGGTGGCACTGTGGTTGAGAGTCCAATGCCGATGCAGGGGAAGCGGGTTCGTGTTCAGTCTGGGGGGATCCCACTTGCCACAGAGTGGCTGGGCCTGTGAGCCATGGCTGCTGAGCCTGTGCATCCTGAGCCTGTGCTCCACAATGGGAGAGGCCACAACAGTGAGAGTCCCGTGTACCGCAAAAAAAAAAAAAAAAAAAAAAAAAAAAAAAAGTTACAGATGAAGGAGCAAGGTAAAAACCTACAAGACCAAATAAGTGAAGATGAAATAGGTGACCTATCTGAAAAACAATTCAAAGTAACGATAGTAAAGATGATCTAAAATCTTGGAAACAGAATGGGGAAAATACAAGAAACATTTAACAAGGATCTAGAAGAACTAAAGAGCAAGCAAAAATGATGAATGACACAATTACTGAAATTAAAAATACTCTAGAAGGAATTGATAGCAGAATAAATGAGGCAGAAGAATGGATAAGTGAGCTGGATGATAAAATGCTGGAAATAACTACCAGGGAGCAGAATAAAGAAAAAAGAATGAAAAGAATCGAGGACAGTCTCAGAGACCTCTGGAACAACATTAAATGCACCAACATTCGAATTATAAGGGTCCCAGAAGAAGAAGAGAAAAAGAAAATGTCTGAGAAAATATTTGAATAGATTATAGTCAAAAACTTCCCTAACATGGGAAAGGAAATTGTCAATCAAGTCCAGGAAGCACAGAGAATCCCATACAGGAAAAATCCAAGAAGAAACATGCCAAGACACATATCAATCAAACTATCAAAAATTAAATACAAAGAAAAAATATGAAAAGTAGCAAGGGAAAAGCAACAAATAACATACAAGGGAACCCCCATAAGGTTAACAGCTGATCTTTCAGCAGAAACTATGCAAGCCAGAAGGGAGTGGCAGGACATATTTAAAGTGATGAAAGGGAAAAACCTAATCAAGATTACTCCACACAGAAAGGATTTCATTCAGATTTGATGGAGATATTAAAACCTTTATAGATAAGCAAAAGTTAATAGAATTCAGGACCACCAAACTAGCTTTACAACAAATGCTAAAGGAACTTCTCTAGGCAGACAACACAAGAGGAAAAGAACTACAATAACAAACCCAAAACAATTAAGAAAATGGTAATAGGAACATACATATCAATAATTACCTTAAATGTTAAGGGATTAAATGCTCCAACCAAAAGACATAGACTGGCTGAATGGATACACAAAAAAGACCTGTACATATGCTGTCTACAAGAGACCCACTTCAGAGCCAGGGACACATACAGACTGAAAGTGAGGGGATGGAAAAAGATATTCTATGCAAATGGAAATCAAAAGAAAGCTAGAGTAGCAATTCTCCTATCAGAAAAAAAAAAAAAAGGACTTTAAAATAAAGAGAATTACAAGAGACAAAAAAGGATACTACATAATGATAAAGGGATCAATCCAATTTTAAATATTTATACACCCAACTCAGGAACACCTCAATACATAAGACAAATGCAAACAGCCATAAAAAGGAAATCGACACTAACACAATAATAGTAGGGGACTTTATCAACCCACTTTCACCAATGGACAGATCATCCAAAATGAAAATAAATAAGGAAACACAAGCTTTCAATGACACATTAAACAATATGGACTTAATTGTTATTTATAGGACATTTCATCCAAAAACAACAGAATACAGTTTCTTCTCAAGTGCTCATAGAACATTCTCCAGGATAGACCATATCTTGGGTCACAAATCAAGCCTTGGTAAATTTAAGAAAATTGAAATTGTATCAAATATCTTTTCTAACCACAATGCTATGAGACTAGATATCAATTACAGGAAAAAAAAATTGTAAAAACTACAAACCCATGGAGGCTAAACTATACACTACTAAATAACAAAGAGATCACTGAAGAAATCAAAGAGGAAATCAAAAAATACATAGAAACAAATGACAATGAAAACACAATGACCCAAAACTTATGGGATGCAGCAAAAGCAGTTCTAAGAGAGAAGTTTAAAGTAATAAAATCTTACCTCAAGAAACAAGAAAATCTCAAATAAACAACCTAACCTTACACCTAAAGGAATTAGAGAAAGAAGGACAAAAAAACCCCCAAATTTACTGAAGGAAAAGAATCATAAAGATAAGATCAGAAATAAGTGGAAAAGAAATGAAGGAAATGATGGCAAAGATCAATAAAATTAAAGGTGGTTCTTTGAGAAGATAAACGAAATTGATAAACCATTACCCGGACTCATCAAGAAAAAAAGAGAGAACACTCAAATCAACAGAATTAGAAATGAAAAAGGAGAAGTAACAACTGACACTGCAGAAATACAAAAGATCATGAGAGCTTACTACAAGCAAATATATGCCAATAAAATGGACAACCTGGAAGAAATGGACAAATTCTTAGAAATGCACAACCTTCTGAGACTGAACCAGGAAGAAATAGAAAATATGAAGACACCAATCATAAGCACTGAAATTGAAACTGTGATTAAAAATCTTCCAACAAACAAAAGCCCAGGACCAGATAAATTCACAGGCAAATTCTATCAAACATTTAGAGAAGAGCTAACACCTATCCTTCTCAAACTCTTCCAAAATATAGCAGAGGGAGGAACACTCCCAAACTCATTCTACAAGGCCACTATCACCCTGATACCAAAACAAGACAGTGATGTCACAAAATACAGGAGAACTACAGGGCAATATCACTGATGATCATAGATGCGAAAATCCTCAACAAACTACTAGCAAACAGAATCCAACAGCACATTTATAAGGATCATACACCATGATCAAGTGGGTTTTATCCCAGTAATGCACAGGTTATTCAGTATATTCAAATCAAATGTGATACACCATATTAACAAATTGAAGGAGAGAAACCATATGATTATCTCAGTAGATGCAGAAAACGCTTTCAACACAATTCAACACCCATTTATGATAAAAAAATCCTCCAGAAAGTAGGCAAGGGAACTTACCTCAACATAATAAAGGCCATATATAACTAACACACAGCCAATATTGTTCTTAAGGGTGAAAAATTGAAACCATTTCCTCTAAGATCAGGAACACGACAAGGTTGCCCACTCACCACTATTATTCAACATAGTTTTGGAAGTTTTAGCCACAGCCATCAGAGAAGAAAAAGAAATAAAAGGAATCGAAATCGGAAAAGAAGAAGTAAAACTGTCATGTTTGCAGATGACATGATACTCTACATAGAAAATCCTAAAGATGCAACCAGAAAACTACTAGAGCTAATGAATGAATTTGATAGAGTAGTAGGATACAAAATTAATGCACAGAAATCTGTTGCATTCCTATATACTAATGATGAAAAATCTGAAAGAGAAATTAAGGAAACACTCCCATTTACCACTGCAACAAAAAGAATAAAATACCTAGGAATAAACCTACCTAAGGAGACAAAAGACCTGTTCACAGAAAAGTATAAGACACTGATGAAGGGAATTAAAGACAATACAGACACGTGGTGAGATATACCACATTCTTGGATTGGAAGAATCAACATTGTGAAAATGACTCTACTACCCAAAGCAATCTACAGATTCAGTTCAATCCTTATCAAACTACCAATGGCATTTGTCACAGAACTAGAACAAAAAATTTCACAATTTGTATGGAAACACAAAGGACCCCGAATAGCCCAAGCAATCAAGAGAGAAAAATGTAGCTGGAGGAATCAGGCTCCTTGACTTCAGACTGTACTACAAAGCTACAGTAATCAAGACAGTATGATACTGGCACAAAAACAGAAATATAGATCAATGGAACAGGGTAAAAGCCCAGAGATAAACCCACACACATATGGTCAACTTATCTTTGATAAGGGAGGCAAGAGTATACAATGGATAAATGACAGCCTCTTCAATAAGTGTTGCTTGGAAAACTGGAAAGCTATATGTAACAGAATGAAATTAGAACACTTTCTAACACCATACACAAAAATAAACTCAAAATGGATTAAAGACCTAAATGTAAGGCCAGACACAATAAAACTCTTGGAGGGAAACATAGGCATAACACTCTATGATATATTTCACAGCAAGATCATTTTTGACCCACCTCCCAGAGAAATGGAAATTTAAAAAAATAATAAATAAATGGGACCTAATGAAACTTAAAAGATTTTGCACAGCAAAGGAAAACATAAAGAAGACAAAAACACAGCCTTCACAATGAGAGATAATATTTGCAAAGGAAGCAACTGACAAAGGATTAATCTCCAAAATACACAAGCACCTCATGCAGCTCAATATCAAAAAAACCAAAAAACCCAATCCAAAAATGGGCAGAAAACCTAAATAGACATTTCTCCAAAGAAGATATAGAGATTGGCAACAAACACATGAAAAGATGCTCAACATCACTAATCATTAGAGAAATGTAAATCAAAACTACAATGAGGAATCACCTCACACTAGTCAGAATGGCCATCATCAAAAAATCTACAAACAGTAGATTTGGAGAGGGTGTGGAGAAAAGGGAACCGACTTGTACTGTTGGTGGGAATGTACATTGATACAGCCACTATGGAGAACAGTATGGAGGTTCCTTAAAAAACTAAAGTAGAACTACCTTACGACCCAGCTTTCCCACTACTGGGCACATACCCTGAGAAAACTGTAATTCAAAAAGTGCCATGTACCACAAGGTTCATTGCAGCTCTATTTACAACATCCAGGACATGGAAGCAACCTAAGTGTCCATCAATGGATGAATGGATATAGAAGATGTGGCACATATATACAATGGAATATTACTCAGCCATAAAAAGAAACAAAATTGAGCTATTTGTAGTGAGCTGGATGGACCTCGAGAGTGTCATACAGAGTGAAGTAAGTCAGAAAGAGCAAAACAAATACCATATGCTAACACATATATATGTAGTCTAAAACAAAACAAAACAAAAAAAAGTTCTGATGAACCTAGGTGCAGGACTGGAATAAAGACACAGACCTAGGGAATGGACTTGAGGACATGGAGGGGGGAAGTGTAAGCTGGCACGAAGTGAGGAAGTAACATTGACACATATACACTACTGAATGTAAAATAGCTAACTAGTGGGAAGTAGCCACATAGCACAGGGAGATCAGCTTGGTGCTTTGTAACCACCTAGAGGGGTGGGATAGGGAGGTGGGAGGGAGGCACAAGATGGAGCGGATATGGGGATATATGTATACATATAGCTGATTCACCTTGTTATACAGCAGAAACTAGTACAACATTGTAAAGCAATTATACTCCAACAAAGATGTTAAAAAGGGGGGGGGGGCAGAGAGATGTGACAAACTCAGAGATGTTCAGAGAGAAATTTAGAGGTGATGGCCTTGAAGATTGAAGTGACACTGCCTCATGCCAAGGAATGCCAGTAGTCACCAGAAGCTGGAAGAAGCAGGGAACAGACTCTCCCCCAAGGCCTCTGGAAGAACTGCAGCTCTGCTGCTGACACCTTGATTTCAGCCCAGTGAAACTGGTTTCAGACATCTGACCTTCAAAATTGTAAAAGAATAAATACACAGTGTTTTTAGCCTATATATATATATATATATATATATATATATATATATAGTTTTGAGTGAATAAATAAACGACACACAACAAGTGAATTTTAAAGGAAGCCAAAATATGTTGGTGGCTGATTTTGTGTTGTAAATACACAAGTCAAATTTTAAGCTCCTAAAATAATTCTTTATTTGTATGGTAGATTTTTAGACATTTCATAATGTCCTACAAGGAGTACCTTGATCTTTATGTGCTCTGGCACCCATAGATGCCTTAAGACCACTGCTGCCATGTTTTTTTTTCCTCATCCCCTGTCTTGCTGCCTTGTTTCACTGAACCTTGCTTTGGTGACCTATTTCTAATGGGCTCACATTAATGCACTCTTGGGTAAATGATAGCATATATTCAAAAGATCAAAGGCTTTTTGGAGAACATTGCTGATTCAAAAGTGGATGATAAAATAATGGGATTTTCAGGCCTCAATAAAATAGGACTGTTGAGAATATATTTTGGGATAAGAACACTTCCTCATCTCCCTTATACCATATTGGTAATCCTTCTTCACTGTCCAAGTGTTACTATCTATGTGTGAGTGATAGAGATTTTTGAGAGAGGGACAGAAAGAGAGAAAAAGACAGAGACAGAGAAAAACATATTAACAAGGAGAAAGGGGTTTGGGTTTTTGCCGTTGTTTTTATTGTTTTGCTTGTACTGCATTGTTGTGGTGGTTGTTGTTTTCTTTAGCCTTAGTATGGTTCTCTCCTGCTAGAAGAGGTAGAGGTAGCATACTATAGTGCTAAGCACCTGAATTTTGCAGTTAGACAAAAGTGTGCTTGAATCTTAATAATTAAATGAGCTTGGGAAAGTTAGTAAATTATATCCTGTTATTTCTTCATGTGTAAGATGAGAAATGTAATAACTACCTTATAGGGTTGTTGTAAAGATTAAATTATATAAAGGTTATAATGAGTTATGTCAAACATAAAGTCTTCTACAAAGATTAGGTATGACTAAAAGAGGCTCATTTTAAAAGGAGTCTCATTTAAAGGCTCAAAATAGGTCCAGGTCAAGATGGTAGAATAGGATGATCCTGAGCTCACCTCCTCCAATGGACACACCCAAACTACAACTATACTTAGAGCAACTATCTCTGAGAACTATCTGAAGACTAGTAGAACACTTTTTCTACAGCTAAGGATATAAAGAAAAGGCCACATTGAGACAGGAGGTGTAAAGATATGGTCTAATCAGAACCCATACCCTCTGGTGTGGTGCCCCACAAGCAAGAGGGCCATCCAAACTGTGGAGGTCTTCCATGAGGAGATAGGGGTCTGAGCCCCATCTCAGGCTCCCCAGACCAGGGGTCCTGCACTGGGAAGATGGGCCACCATAACATCCGACTTTGAAAACCAGTGGGGCTTATGTCCAGGAGAGCCACAGGGCTGTGAGAAATTAAGTTTGTTCTCACAGGGCTCACACACAAGCTTACTTGCTCCACATCCCAGCACAGAAGCAGCAGCTTTAAAAGTGCCTGTGTTGTATGAGAAGGAGATTCCTTGACTAGTTTTAGGGCATGTGCCAGAGGGGCAGGGATCTGGTACAACTTTTTCCAGGGATGGAAGTGCTGGTTGGTGCCTTTTTTTTTTTCTTTGCTCTTTCCACCTAGCTGGCCTGGATCTGGCAGCTTCCATTTCTGCTCTCCGTCAGCCTAGCTAATGCTGTGAGCTCCATCCCAGCACTCTCCTAAAGACCAACCCTACCCAACCTGCCTGCTCTGGCTGGTCTCTCTAAAGTGGCTCCCACCCTGCCCCACCTGGTTGGTGGCCCCAGCCAGTATGGGCACTCCTCCAAAGCAGCTCCTGCCCCAGGGTGGCCAGCCCTGCACATCAGTGTCCCTACAGCATTCATGGCCAAGCCTCACAGACAGCTGGGCTAGGGATCAGCTCCATCCACCAGTGTGCCCATAGCAGTTGCAGCCAGGACTTGAGGACAGATTGGGTGAGGACCAGCCCTGCCCACCAAGTCATCCACAGCAATTGTGGCTGAACCACACAGCCAGGCAGACTGGGAGCCAGCCCCACTGACCAGTGTGCCCACAGCAATCACAGCCCAACCACAGTAGGAGGACACATGTGGCCTACACAGGGGACACATCTGGAGCACCTGGCTCTGGATTGTGAAGATTGTGCCAATGGGCCCCACAGGACAAGTTCTACATAAGGTCACTTTTTTCAGGACTGGGAGATGTAACTGATACACCTAATACATAGAAACAAACACAGAGATTAGGCAAAATGAAGAGACAAAGGTATACCGCCTAAACAAAAGAATAAGACAAAACCTCAGAAGAAGAACTAAACAAAATGGAGATAAGCAATTTACCAGGTAAAGAGTTCAAAATAGCTGTCATAAAGATGTTGGCTGAACTCAGGAGAAGAATGGATGAACTCAGTGAGAACTTCAACAAAGAGACAGAAAATATAAAAAGGAACCAATCAGAACTGAGAAATACAGTAACTGAAATGAAAAATACACAAGAGGGAATCAACAGCAGATTAGAGGATGCAGAAGAATGCATCAATGATCTGGAAGACAGGGTAGTGGAGATCACCCAATTGGAAGAGCAAAAACTTTAAAAAAAGGAGGATAGTTTAACGGATCTCAGAGACAACATTAAGAGCACTAACATTCACATTATAGGGATCCCAGAAGGAGAAGAGAGAAAGGGAACCTCCATAAGACTATCAGCTCATTTTTCAGCAGAAACTTTACAGTTTTTATTATTTTTTATTTTATAGTTTTATGGAGGTTCCCTTTCTCTTGTGTGTAACTAGTTGTTTTTCCTTGCTGCCTTTAAGATTCTCTTCTTATCTTTAACTTTTGACATTTTAATTATAATATATCTTGGTGTGGGTCTCTTTGAGTTCATCTTGTTTGGAAATCTGAACTTCTTTGACTTGGATCTCTGTTTCCTTTGCTAGGTTAGGGAAGGTTTTAGCCATTATTTCTTCAGATGGTTTTATGTCCCTTTTTCTCTCTTTTAAGGAAGCAGTACTGTGTCACCTTTGGGAAGTTTAGTGACAATGTGTGTTAGCTAATATGTTAGCTATTCACTGACTTTGGGTGGATCTAAGGTCTAGTTTCCAGAGGGATGTAAGTAGAAGCTGGTGAACATATACAGAAACTGTCTGTATACTTTGAGGTTGACTAGAATTTCGGTTCTGAGGATTGCTTCCATCCTTAGATTTATGTCAGTCTGTGCCCTGCCTCAGTGGCCACATGCTGGGCTCTTACATAGAGATGGTATAGTTTCCCTGTGTGTTGTCTCAGGAAATCAGTAGTGGCTTATCTGGCACAGAAGGAGTTATGACACTTAGGATAACACTTCTTAGGTACAAGAGCTTTGCACTAATTATTTTATATACATTTTCTCAATGAGACCTTACTTATGTTAGAAGTTATAGCTTTGGACCATGATTAAAAGTAACATTTTATCCTCTAAAAATGTGCAAGTGCAAGAGCCATTTCCTGTTACATGGATACTGCCTGCCTTTTTTTTCTTTTGGCAGAGCTATGAAGTTGGAGGTAAGGAATATCCCTTTATGAAAAGACATTTCTTCAGCTGTGATAATATTCAATATTTTGCTGTCTGATTCAGTGCCTAGGATCATACCCCCAAGTCTCTTTTAATTTGGGATGCTCAGTCTCAATCCTCTTTCTCAGATATTAGCTTTTTTTTTTTTTTCTGAGGATTAAGTTTTCCTTCTGAGGCAGGACTGTTTTGCTTACAAAATGTTCTGGAGAATAAATATTCGTCCATTATGGAAATGGGGCCTGAGAAAGATTAGAGACCAGAGGGGGCTGTGCACATACCCCAAGTGTCAGCAAAGCTTGAAATCTCTAACTGACTTACAAGACACAGCAGTTAAATAAGATCAAATGAGGAGGTCCATTAAAATCGTTTTTAAGAATGGTCACTGTTCTACTGCTGCTAGATGGCATTTGCATTGACATCTCAGTCTAGGCCAGTCATTCAGGTCTGGAAGATGGTCTTAGCATTTCTAAAAGGGAATCTGTCTTTAAAATTGGCCTCACATGTAGATGGGAACAGAAATGGTCTTAATGGTGAATTGTCTCAAATTACTTGAGGTTATTTATCAGAACTCAGCTGTATGACTTTAACAGTGCAGATTTCAGATTTCACACTTTCTGGATTGAAGTGCCATTTAGAATTCAAATTGTCTTACAGCAAATGCAAAAATCAAAGCAGATTCACATATGGCAATTTACCAGCTAAGCCTTTTCATTGCAGTTTTCCTATTTGCTCTCCTTTGAACCCATTCTTTCTGGCAAACTAGGTTCCTTGGAATGGAACCTAAAGTGCTAATAACATCTTCAACATCATTATCATCATTATCAAACATTTGTATTATTGTAATCATTGCTGTTGTTATTTATCACAGAAATTAGTATGCCAAGAGGTCACTCTAAATGATAACCAGTCCAAGAGGCATGTGGAAATGCTAAGAATCTGAAATATGCAAGTGTGAGGCGTCTCTTCTACAGGCTGGGTTTTAGCAGTTGGCAGCTAAACCATAAAGATATACCTAGAAAGTTAAGATATCTGAAGGCAGAGTACACGTTGCAGTGGGCCTATATATAAAGACCTGCAATCTTATCCTAGCTCAGTAATAAAATGAGTGCATGTTCTATGAATTATGATCTCCTCCTTCTGCAGGAGGATGAATGTTATATAGAGGCCTTAAAGTTGGACTGAAGTAAGTTTGTGTCTTGCTCTACCCTTGATGTAAACTTTCTAATACTCAAAATTTTTTATCCATCAAATGTAGGTAATGATAACATGCTGGGAGACTTGAATGAGCAAAACGTGCAAAAGTGTTTATCCCTCTGATTGATATATTTTATAGTAAATGCTTAATAAATGTTAACTCTTAGTTTTATTAAACTGATAGAGTGTGGATAAGTGATCTTGAACATTCTGAGATGATCTGATTTACATTCTTATTGAAAGTACTTTGTGTGTGTGGACCCCATAGTTAAGAATTAACTTGAGATCAGATAAATTGAGATATAATATTCTCTTGATTTTTAGAACTGAGGTCCCTAAAAATATTTCAGCAGTAAATATGATGAAGGCAAACAGGAAGAATTAACAGATTCTTGCCCATTAATTTTCTTAAGATTTTTAGTGTGGAAAAGCTGGAGTGGGTGGTTTTTGTCAACTGCAGTATTAGAGAGGCCCTCTGGTTCTGTGCTTTTGAGGTAGGTTGTACAGCTCATTTGTATCCTGTTGCTTACTATTTCCATGCACCTGGGCAAGTAATTTGACCTCTTTGAACCCCTGCTCTTTCATTGGAAATAATACCTGCTTCATAGGGATTGTGGTGACAAGTTGGGTACTGAATACTGAGCCCCTTACACAAGGCTAGCTATCTTGCAGATGTGTTAAAATATTCTTGGACTAAATCAAGATTATTAGGAAGTGGGAAATAAGATGAAAGAAATATCCTTAAGCCAAACAAGTTGAAGAGTCAGAGTGTGAGAAGATAGTAAGACAAACTCCAGAAAAAGAAACTCTGCTATCACTTCATGATTTTCTAGTTAGTTCTTAAACCCACTAACTTTCAATAACAAAACATTGCATTTTGGGTTTTCATAATAGATTTTGCATTAATTTGTTGTTTTTTCAAATAAGGCAGACACTATAGACTATATGTTTTTGTTCCCACCAAATTCATATGTTGAAACCTTATCCCCAGTGAGATGGTATTTGGAGATGGGGCCAGTGGTCATGAGGGTGAAACCTTCATGAATGGTATTAGTGCCTTTATATTGATAAAAGAAACCCCGGAGAGCTCCCTAGCCCCTTCCATCATGTGAGGACACAGCAAGAAGACAGATTTCTATGAAGTAAGAAGTGGGTTCTCACCAGACGCCAAATCTGCTAGCACCTTGATCTTGGACTCCTCAGCTTCCAGAAGTGTGAGGAATAAAGTTCTGTTGTTTATAAACCACCAAGTCTATGGTATTCTGTTAAACAACTCAAACAGACTAAGACAGGAGGGCGTTAGAGGGTTTTTTAAAAATCTGAAACAAAATTTATATTCTTAAAATTCCCCTGGCCCTTTAAAACAAATTTCAAACAAGTGAATTTAGGACTCCATTACTCCAAATATTACTTTGGGTAATTTTTTGGGTCAGAATGTGGGAAGGTTGTAGAGAGGCAGGGTTCTGCCTGTGTCTAAATCGAATCCTGAAAAAAACTACCTGATGCCCAACAGGGACTCAAGCTCTCACCATGAAATCCTGGAGTTCAGAACTGAGAATTTTCTATTTCAGAAATCATTTACAACATGGCTTATGAGCCACAAACTCACCTAAAACCATGACACAGGTAGAAACACAGCCCCATGCATCTCTGTGTTTCTCAGAGAAGCCTGCAAATTAAGATGCTTAAATCTGATCACCCACGGAAATCACAGACCTGGTGCTAAGGCTGCTTGGGCGAAAGATGTGGGGAACCTGCCCTTCCTCCTTCCCTGAGCAAGACCCTACAAGATGCCCAATATTCCACAGGATTACATGATGTTTTGATCATAGATGTCATGGGATGCCAGATTCCATAGAGCCATTAAATAACTGTGTGATCTTGGGGAATCTATTTATCTTTTATGAACCCTACTTTCCACATCTGGAAAATTAAGATAGATATTATTTACATCTAGCACTGTTATTAAGTGAACTTAAGTGAATTATAAGCTGTTAATAGGGTATGTGGAAGCTAGTTATTATTTTTAAACAGCACAATAAGTAGAGTGGATGAATGTACAAGGAGAATGGTGGTAGGTGTTTTTTGGCTTTGTTTTGTTTGGTTGGTTGTTGAGAATGGTGTGTGAGTGTGAAGGTGAGACATTAGATGAGGTCAGAGCTCTGGCAGTGTAAAGATACATGTGACAGAAAAGCCAGATCTGGTCTGGCTCCATGAGAAACACTGGAGTGTGGGGCATGGAGTTGAAGAAAGGGCTCAAGGGAAAAGACCCATCATAAAAGTTGATTTGACACACGCTCTGTGTGGGCCTGCCATGTGCCCGCATTTTCATAGATACCATGATACCTAGGGGAGTGGATGGCAGGGAGCAGGGGCAGTCCCTTTTCTTAAGGTGCAGACATACATTAAGGTACTAAGAACATGCCTAAATGAGATAAAATCAAGAGGGAATTCGAACAAGTGTGTGTAGACAGGGGAAAAGGAAATGAGGTGGTGATAAGGTGTTAAGTTGGAAGAGAAGTCTGGGATTATTAGTCCTAACTAACCTTTTCATGGTGCAGTACAGATGTGAACCTAGGCAGAAGGGACGTGTTCACCAGGAATTCTCAGTCTGTACAAAGTAATTCAGTAAAATGGTAGCATCTTGCTCATCATAGGGAGATACGTGAAGTTGCATAAAAATGTATATTCTTTTTTTTTTAATTGAAGTATAGTTGATTTCCAATGTTGTGCTAGTTCCAGGTGTGTGTGTGTGTATATATATATATATAAAACATTGCTATGTATATATATCCTTTTCCCTTATAGGTTATTACAAAATATTGAGTATAGTTCCCTGTGCTCTACAGTATGTCCTTGTTGGTTATCTATCTTATATATAGTAGTGTGTATATGTTAATCCCAAACTCCTAATTTATCCCTCCCCCCTTTTTCCCCTTTGGTGACTGTAAGTTTGTTTTCTGTGTCTGTGGGTCTATTTCTGTTTTGTACATAAGTTCATTTGTATCATTTTTTTAGATTCCAATACAAGCGATATCATATGATATTTTTCTTTCTCTGTCTGGCTTACTTCACTTAGTATTATAATCTCTAGGTCCATCCATGTTGCTGCAAATGGCATTATTTCATTCTTTACAATGTATATTCTTTACACTCTGAAGTCTTCTAAAAGCTCTTTTACATGGTTTTGCTTAAAAGCAGGGCTGGTCATACTAGTGTTATTGAGATCAGGTTTCCCCAAACCATGAGCTGGTACCTCATCTAAACTCTCCAGAGAGTCTCAGGAACCAAAGATGGGAAAAAGAGGGAGGATGAAGCAGAGCTATAGTTGTTGCCTTCAGGTGATACACAGGTAAGAAAATATCAACCTCAGTCTTAGAGGACAAGCTGTTCAGGATCATAAAGTGCCAAGAGCCTATTATGACCCCTTTGGGTAACATTTATTTCACAGTTAAAGAAAGATGTGAAGCAGGCCTACTTTTTACGTAGATTACATGTTTTGGAAGTTGTTTTGTTGGTGCTACTGATAAATACAGTCTGGTGGTTAAAGCTGCCTCCATCTCAAGCTACCCTAAGAACTATAGCTGCTCATATTCTGGAGATAGGATTGTGAGCAACAAAGAAATAAGTAAGATTGGGTGTTCTGTGTTATTGCAGCCTCAAGGTGAGGAATCAGCAGAAATCTTCAAACACCAATTTCAGTTCTTCCTAATTTATATAGTATTAAGCTCAGTTTCCCAATACATAAAATAGACATGATAATTCATTATCTTATTTGAAACCTTATAACATATTATTTATATATCTAAGAGCAAGCAATGTTTCAAATTAATATTTGGCAGAATATTCAGGCAGGCTTTAAATTGGAAGATGAACTTGAGTACTGAAGATGGTTTAGAACTTGGCTAAGAAGAAGGTATGAAGAGGATAGTTAGTTTGAGTAGAAGAGCACAAACAACTTTATGCAAATTTAATGCAAATATGCACAACTTTATTCAAGTGTGCTTCACAAAATTTGGACCATACCATTTAATTGACCTTAATACTATTTTTGTCTTTATCAGAGCAGAAAAATAGTAACTTGTGCTTCTGGCTGTATGATCATATAGATACCTTGGTAGACCCTTTTAATGAAGACAGTTCAAAATGCTAGATTGAAAAGTATATCGTGGGGTAGAGAAAAAAATTAAGCAATTCTCAGAGGCCAAAATTATGTCAAAGTGGGAACCCACCACACTAAGCAACTTTTACACATGCCTGTGACCTTATGGTCCAGGGTATAGGGCATAAAAAAGAAAACAGACAAACCAAAACTTATTCTCAGTCTCAAATGAGAATCTGGTAGGAGGGTCCACATAATTTTGTCAAGGTAAACTAGAAATAAGTCAGCAGTCCCTACACCCTCAAAAACTTCAAGAATAGGTGTACTTAAACACAAATATTCTTACTATGTTTAAATAAATTAGAGAAGGAATTTATGTCTAGGTCTTTGGTGCTGGATACAGTAGAAAATATTTTTTCTCAGGAATAGGTAGGCCATAAGCCAACACTCATGTGGGTTTACAGCCCACATATACACTGCCTGGGGGATAATTAAAACCATAACTGAGGATTTAGATTAAAGTGGTTCTGAGTTGGTACTGTCCCCAAGAGCTGGAAGAGACAAATGTAAATACTCTTGTGAATAATCCACCTTCATCCAACTTCTCAAAGAATTCCCATGGCCAAGTTTCAAGGGATATATGAGCTCATAATTGGAAGCCAAATTAAAAAAAGAAAGAAAGAAAAAGTAAAAGCTATACAAGACAAGATAAGTGAAAGTGAAAAAAATAACAGTAGAATCATACTCTCAAAGACTTCAGGAATAGGTATAGTTAGACACAAATACTCTTACTATGTTTAAATAAATAAAGAGGGAGTAAAGACTGGAGGTGAGAAGCAAAAGACTATGAAAGTAAAAAAAAAAAATTTTAAAGAACAAAGACCACTCCTAGAAACGAACATTTAAATATTAAAAAGAATATTATGAACTAACAGAGTAGGCAAAACTCCAAACAGAATTATAGAATTGGAAAAAATTATAAAGAAATTATTTAGAAGGCAACAAAAAGATACAAACAGAATGTTGACTAGAATATTATATTAAAATTTAAGAAACAACTGAAATTTCTAACAATGTTAAATAAATGTCAAATTACAAAATATTAAATGACATACATGTATATTAAAATTATGTAGTCACTAAAATTACTTGTTCCCAGAAATAATTCACTCATTCAACATTTAGTAACTCCCAGTTAATGTATTAGGTTTTGGTAGTACAACAATGGGCAAAAAAACAAGACTATGTAATGTTGTGGAAAATTTCACTATATAATAATAACTTTAAAAAGAAGTTCCAGATGAAGAAATAAAAGAGAGGAAATGGAATCATCAATGATATAATGAAGGACATTTTCCCAGAAATAAAGAAAACATGTTCCAATAGTGAATGGGCTCATTAATCATCTAATGAAAAGAGAGAAGAAAATACCTCATCCCCTACTATGTAGACATTTTGTAACTGTGGGGTCAGTACTGGGTGGGGAGGGAGAAGGAGAGAGAAGGAAAGAAGAAGAAGAAGAAGGAGAAAAAAGGAAAATGGGAGGGGGGAGGGTGAAGAGGAGGAGGAAGGAGGAGGAGCAGGAGAAAGGAGAAAAGAGGGCTGTTCATACAATGAATCAATTAGTCATTGATTCATTAATCAGTGAGTCATTAGTCATTATAAACCTCAATTGTACCTGTGGAATCTAGCAGACAATGGAGGAATACCTTCAAAATAAATTATTTCTCACTTAGAATTCTATTTCTAGACAAATTATTGTGAGAGTAGATTTAGAAATAATCAGAAATTACTCTTTAAAAAATTAGCCTTTCACCCACTCCTTTCTCAGGAAACCACTAAAGAAATACTTTACCAAATCATAGAGTAAACGAAGAAAGAGGAAGGTAAAGAATCCAAGAAAAAGAGGCTCCAACACAACAAAAGCAAACAGAATCCTCGGGATGATGGTGCAAATCCTAAAGCAGGAGCAGTCCAAGAATGTCATCTGTCCAGTTTGGGGCATCTAAGAAACTCTGTGAGGGACTCTTCAAGGAGGTGAAAGATGGAACAAATGATGTGTCTCAACGTCTTGCCATGAGGATTACACAATTGGAGGAATTTGATTGTGAAGTCATGATAAGCTCATAGAAAATAAGCTAAAGAAAAACAGTATATTGTTTAGGCAACAGAAATAATCTGTGATGAATTGTGTTTACATGGACATACAAATGTGGCCATGACTCTTGATCTAAACAAAATTAGAGATACTGAGAAAGTTGTGGGACTGATAAGGGTGGGTGTGAGTGATGTGGGGCGAATCAGTGAAAAACAGATGAGTCTCCATATTAAGTCTGGGAAGTACTATCTAATATTTATGACTAAAAATTTAAGATTATAGAAATATAAATGTGTCCTTTAGATACATGAAGTCAAATAATAGAAGATTCGGTTCACCAACTTAGAATAGTTGCTTATGAAGAGGAGGGGGAAATATGGTGAGATTTCTGTAAGAAGCCTTGAAAATTACTTGATCCTTTAAACTATGGAACATAAAACTACAAAAATGTATAATAATAAAACTAATGAAATACTAATAAGCTCTTTAGAGTTAAACTGTGATGAGAAAACTACATATTGTTTTAGGTGAAAATACACATACAGATATGCAGGCATACAAACAAAAACATGCATGCACACACAAACATACCCACAGATACACAGGCACACATACACATATATACACACACCGATAAACACAGATATACAGAAACACACACACTCATATATACACAGGATATATACCTATACAAATGATTATACACATGCACACACAAATACACACAACATACATACACACATGTACACATACATGTGCACATGCCCATTCATAGGTACATCTGTATATGCATATATACACACATACACATCCATCTATACATGTATACAACTATACACATAAAACATACACATACATATGAAATCCTGAACTTATAAAAATAAGTGCATTTAACTATATGTTAATATGTATAGAAAAATTACTGAATTTCTATAAAAATATTAACAATAGTTAATTATGTGTTGTGAGATTATACATTTTTTTTTTTTTTTTTTTTTTTTTTTTTTTTTTTGTGATATGCGGGCCTCTCACTGTTGTGGCCTCTCCTGTTGCGGGGCACAGGCTCCGGACGCGCAGGCGCAGCGGCCATGGCTCACGGGCCCAGCCGCTCCGCGGCATGTGGGATCTTCCCGGACCGGGGCACGAACCCGTATCCCCTGCATCGGCAGGCGGATTCTCAACCACTGCGCCACCAGGGAAGCCCTATACATTTGTTTTCTAAATAAGTTTTCAATATTTTCTAAATTGTTATTTAGAAATAAGTATTTTGAATAGAAATTATGTGGCAAATATTTATTTCTGTAATGGAATGATGTTGTCTGCCTTACCATTTTTAATCTGGCCCTTAGCTTTCTAATTTCTTACAAATATAATTACATAAAACTACTTTCTGTGAACTCTACGTTCTTTGTCTTTTTCTGTAGTCTCTTTGAACATTTTCTTTGAAAGGAAATGTATTTATGTTTTAAGTTCTTTTCTTGTCTATTAGTGAATAAACTAAAGAGTTTTTAAAAATGAAGCTAAAGGATTAGTTACAGATACAGTTACAATTAAAATTAAACAGTTACAATTAAAATCATGGTGTTTGCAATTTTTGGATTTTCTGCTAAAAATATTTTTGACAACATTACTTGTAATTTCATTAAAGATTGGACTTAACTGGTTCAAAATCTTTATCAATTATCTGCAGAGTCATCTGAGAGAAGGGATCCTTACAAAGAAAGGAGGTCAGAATAGAAAGGGGAAATTTTGAGTGTCTACATTGTCCCAGCATGATGTAGGCTCTATGCATACAATTGTTTTTTAACTTTAGAAAACTACTTTCTGTGTACATTTATGAAGCCCAAGTGTGTTTTGAGAGAAAATCAATTTAAAATGTGTTTTCTTAGTTAAATGAAACTTGAATTCTGTAAACAGTGGCTCAGCATTCCGGGATGATAAGGCCTTGGGCTTTTTGGTGTTTGTCTCTGGGGAAGGCAGTTGGACTAAGTAATCACCTGTTTCCTGTGGACCTTGGTGTCCTATTAGAGAAGCTGGCAGGCTGATCCACCACACATGATGGATTAACTCACCAAAGGAAGGCAGCAGTGTGATGTGGCTGCCTGCCTCCATCCCTAAAATATCTAAATGGTGTTGCCAGAGCATTAGTATCTTATCCTGTAAGGTTAGAACTAGATTTAAAAGTATGTGCCACTTCATATCAATCCATTGGTGACTACTGAGGGGGTTATGTGGGGTTTTGGGGGGGACACTCAGTGTGGGGAGGGAGGTTCTGAAATCTTTCTAGGCTTAGCACAAAAGAATGTGCTGATTAATTAGCTATGGTTATCATGGGTACAGAATTACAGGGGCTCTTATATAGAAGTATTCATCCTTAACAGCACTGTGACCTGGAGCAAAGCACTTGACCTTCTCCAGCCCCAATTTTCTCATTTCTAAAAACCCAACCTCACCAGGTTCCTGGAAATGTTACTGAACCAAGTCTGTTTGCTTGATGTACAGCAAACCAAAATGCTGAGACGCTGAGGTTTGCAGCAAAGAAAGGGTTTATTCACAAGGCAGCCAAGCAAGGAGATGGGAGAATTAGTCTCAAATCTGACACCCCTCCCCACCAAAGGCAAGTGGCTTGGGATTATGGGATAAAGAAGCAGGTCTTAGGCATGGGGAAAGGTGATTAGAGATAAGGAAAAGGTGAGGAAATTGGTGTTCTGTGTATCATATCTGGGATAGGTGCTTCTTCACTGGATACACGTTCAAAAATGGAGGCGCTTAGTATGATCTGAGGGTGGAGTTTTTGGTCCTCTGATGTCAAAAGGTCATTCGCTGGACACCTCTGCCAGCCCAGGTTTAGGGTTGTTGGTCCACCAGTTTAATTTGGCTTGAGCTTGATTAGACACAGCAGACTGCAAGTTCCTGGAAAACAACTTGGGCAAACAACTTATTGTTTAGGCTATGTGAAGCTTGAAGGGATGCAATTTGCAACAAAATAATTAAGGTGAGCTTGCTCAGTGGAAGGTAAGCTACAAGTGGAGGGATTTTTAGCAAGTTGTAAAACAAGCTAAAAAATTTCGCTTAGTTACCAGTTTCTGTTAACCCTATGGGGCACAGTTTCGGAGAGATTAAATGAGATAATGAATGTAAAAGCATACTGAGAGGCTCTTTTTTTTAACATCTTAATTGGAGTATAATTGCTTTACAACGTTGTGATAGTTTCTGCTGTTTAACAAACTGAATCAGCTATATGTATACATATATTTCCGTAACGCCTCCCTCTTGCATCTCCCTCCCACCTTCCATCTCCCACCCCTCTAGGTGGTCACAAAGCACCTAGATGATCTCCCTGTGCAATGCAGATGCTTCCTACTAAATATTTTACATTTGGTAGTGTATATATGTCCATGTTACTCTCTCACTTCGTCCCAGCTTACCCTTCCCCCTCCCCACGTCCTCAAGTCCATTCTCTACGTCTGTGTCTTTATTCCTGTCCTGCCCCTAGGTTCATCAGAACCATTTTTTTTTTTTTTAGGCTCCATATATATGTGTTAGCATATGGTGTTTGTTTTGTTCTTTCTGACTTACTTTACTCTGTATGACAGACTCTACGTCCATCCACCTCACTACAAATAACTCAATTTCATGTCCTTTTATGAGTGAGTAATATCCCATTGTATATATGTGCCACATCTTCTTTATCCATTCATCTGTCAATGGACACTTAGGTTGCTTCCATGTCCTGGCTATTGTAAAGAGGGCTGCAATGAACATTGTGGTACATGTCTCTTTTTGAACTCTGTTCTTCTCGGGGTATATGCCCCATAGTGGTATTGCTGGATCATATGGTAGTTCCATCTTTAGTTTTTTAAGGAACCTCCATACTGTTCTCCATAGTGGCTATATTAATTTACATTACCACCAATAGTGTAAGAGGGTTCCCTTTTCTCCACACCCTCTCCAGCATTTATTGTTTGTAGATATTTTGATAATGGCCGCTCTGACCAGTATGAGGTGATACCACATTGTGGTTTTGATTTGCATTTCCCTAATGATTAATGATGTTTAGCATCCTTTCATGTGTTTGTTGGCAATCTGTATATCTTCTTTGAAGAAATGTCTATTTAGGTCTTCTGCCCATTTTTCAGTTGGGTTGTTTGTTTTGACATTGAGCTGCATGAGCAGCTTATATATTTTGGAGATTAATCCTTTGTCAGTGGCTTCGTCTGCAAATATTTTCTCCCATTCTGAGGGTTGCCTTTTCATCTTGTTTATAGTTTCCTTTGCTGAGCAAAAGCTTTTAAGTTTCATTTGGTCCCATTTTTTTATATTTGTTTTTATTACTATTTCTCAAGGAGGTGGGTCAGAAAGGATCTTGCTGTGATTTATGTCATACAGTGTTCTGCCTATGTTTTCCTCTAAGAGTTTTATAGTGCCTGGCCTTACATTTAGGCCTTTAATCCATTTTGAGTTTATTTTTGTGTATGGTGTCAGGGAGTGTTTTAATTTCATTCTTTTAGTGTAGCTCTCCAGTTTTCCCAGCACCACTTAATGAAGAGGCTGTCTTTTATCCATTGAATATTCTTGCCTCCTTTATCAAAGATAAGGTGACCATATGTGTGTGGATTTTTCACTGGGCTTTCTATCCTGTTCCATTGATCTATATTTCTGTTTTTGTGCCAGTACCATAGTGTCTTGATTACTGTAGCTTTGTAGTATACCCTAAAGTCAGGGAGCCTGATTCCTTCAGATCCATTTTTCTTTCTCAAGATTGCTTTGGCTATTTGGGGTCTTTTGTGTTTCCATACAAATTTTGAAACTTTTAGTTCTAGTTCTGTGAAAAATGCTATTGGTAGTTTCATAAGGATTGCATTAAATCTGTAGATTGCTTTGGGTAGTAGAGTCATTTTCACAACGTTGATTCTTCCAATTGAAGAACATGGTATATCTCTCCATGTGTCTGTATCATCCTTAATTTCTCTCATCAGTGTCTTATACTTTTCTGCATACAGGTCTTTTGTCTCCTTATGTAGTTTATTCCTAGGTATTTTATTCTTTTTGTTGCAATGGTAAATGGGAGTGTTTTCTCTTTCAGATATTTCATCCTTAGTGTATAAGAATGCAAGAGATTTCTCTGCATTAATTTTGTATCCTGCTACTCCACCAAATTCATTGATTAGCTCTAGTAGTTTTCTGGTAGCATCTTTAGGATTCTCTGTGTATAGTACCATGTCATCTGTAAACAGTGAGAGTTTTACTTCTTCTTTTCCTATTTGGATTCCTTTTATTTCTTTTTCTTCTCTGATGGCTGTGGCTAAAATTTCCAAAACTATGTTGAATAATAGTGGTGAGAGTGGGCAACCTTGTCTTGTTCCTGATCTTAGAGGAAATGGTTTCAATTTTTCACCATTGAGAACGATGTTGGCTGTGGGTTTTTCATATATGGCGTTTATTATATTAAGGTAAGTTCCCTCTATGCCTACTTTCTGGAGGGTTTTTTTTTTTTTATCATAAATGGGTATTGAATTTTGTCAAAAGCTTTTTCTGCATCCATTGAGATGATCATATGGTTTTTCTCCTTCAATTTGTTAATATGGTGTATCATGTTGATTTGCATATATTGTAGAATCCTTGCATTCCTGGGATAAACCCCACTCCATCATGATGTATGATACTTTTAATGTGCTGTTGGAATCTGTTTGCTAGTATTTTGTTGAGGATTTTTGCAGGTATGTTCATCAGTGATATTGGACTGTAGTTTTCTTTTCTGGTGACATCTTTGACTGGTTGTGGTATCTGGGTGATGGTGGCCTCATAGAATGAGTTTGGGAGTGTTCCTCCCTCTGCTATATTTTGGAAGAGTTTGAGAAGGATAGGTCTTAGCTCTTCTCTAAATGTTTGGTAGAATTCACCTGTGAAGGCATCTGGTCCTGGGCTTTTGTTTGTTGGAAGATTTTTAATCACAGTTTCAATTTCAGTGCTTGTGATTTGTCTGTTCATATTTTCTATTTCTTCCTGGTTCAGTCTCGGAAGGTTGTGCTTTTCTAAGAATTTGTCCTTTCTTCCAGGTTGTCCATTTTATTGGCATATATTTGCTTGTAGTAATCTCCCATGATCCTTTGTATTTCTGCAGTTTCAGTTGTTACTTCTCCTTTTTCATTTCTTATTCTGTTGATTTGAGTGTTCTCTCTTTTTTTCTTGATGAGTCTGGCTAATAATTTATCAATTTTGTTTATCTTCTCAAAGAACCAGCTTTGAGTTTTATTGATCTTTGCTATAGTTTCCTTCATTTCTTTTTCATTTGTTTCTGATCTTTATGATTTCTTTTGTTCTGCTAACTTTGGGGTATTTTGTGTGTGTGCTTCTTTTCTAATTGCTTTACATGTAAGTTTAGGTTGTTTATTTGAGGTTTCTCTTGTTTCTTGAGGTAGGATTGTATTGCTGTGAACTTCCCTGTTGAAACTGCTTCTGCTGCATCCCATAGGTTTTGGGTCATCGTGTTTTCATTGTCATTTGTTTCTAGGTATTTTTTGATTTCCACTTTGATTTCCTCAGTGGTTTTTTGGTTATTTAGTAGGGTACTGTTGAGCCTCCATGTGTTTGTATTTTTTACAGATTTTTTCCTGTAGTTGATACCTAATCTCATAGCATTGTGGTCTGAAAAGATACTTGATACAATTTCAATTTTCTTAAATTTACCAAGGCTTGATTTGTGACCCAAGGTATAATCTATCCTGGTGAATGTTCCATGAGCACTTGAGAAGAAAATGTACTCTGTTGCTTTTGGATGGAATATCCTATAGATATCAGTTAAGTCTATCTGGTCTAATGTGTCATTTAAAGCTTGTGTTTCCTTATTTATTTTCATTTTGGATGATCTATCTATTGATAAAAGTAGGGTGTTAAAGTCCCCTACTATTATTGTGTTACCGACAATTTCCTCTTTTATGGCTGTTAGCATTTGCCTTAGGTATTGAGGTGCTCCTATGTTGGCTACATAATTATTTACAATTGTTATATCTTCTTCTTGGATTGATCCCTTGATCATTATGTAGTGTCCTTCTTTGTCTCTTGTAATAGTCTTTATTTTAAAATCTATATTTTCTGATATGAGATTTGCTACTCCAGCTTTCTTTTGATTTCCATTTGCATGGAATATCTTTTTCCATCCCCTCACTTTCAGTCTGTATGTGTCCCTAGGTCTGAAGTGGGTGTCTTGCAGACAGCATATATATGGGTCTTGTTTTTGTATCTGTTCAGCCAGTCTATGTCTTTTGGTTAGAGCATTTAATCCATTTACATTTAAGGTAATTATCGATATGCATGTTCCTATTACCTTTTTCTTAATTGTTTTGAGTTTGTTTTTATAGGTCTTTTCTTTCTCTTGTGTTTCCTGCCTAGAGAAGTTCCTTTAGCATTTATTGTAATGTTGGTTTGGTGGTGCTGTATTCTCTTAACTTTTGCTTGCCTGTTCCAGTTTTAATTTCTCCATCAAATCTGAATGAGATCCTTGCTGGGTAGAGTAATCTTGGTTGTAGGTTTTTCCTTTTCATCCATTTAAATATGTCCCATCACTCACTTCTGGCAGAGTTTCTGCTGAAAGTTTGTCTGTTAACCTTATGGGGATTTCCTTGTATGTTATTTGTTGCTTTTCCCTTGCTGCTTTTAATATATTTTCTTTATATTTAATTTTTGATAGTTTGAATAATATGTGTCTTGGGTTGTTTCTCCTTGGATTTATCCTGTATGGGATTCTCTGCACTCCTGGACTTGATTGACTATTTGCTTTCCCATATTAGGGAAGTTTTCAACTGTAATCCCTTCCAATATTTCCTCAGACCCTTTCTTTTCCTCTTATTCTCTGGCACCCCTATAATTTGAATGTTGGTGTGTTAAATGTTGTCCCAGAAGTCTCTGAGACTGCCCTCAATTCTTTTCATTCTTTTTTCTGTATTTTGATCTGCAGCAATTATTTCCACTGTTTTGTCTTCCAGGTTACTTATCTGTTCTTCTGCCTCAGTTATTCTGATATTGATTCCTTTTAGAGAATTTTAAATTTCATTTATTGTGTTGTTCATCATTGTTTGTTTGCTGTTTAGTTCTTCTAGGTCTTTGTTAAATGTTTCTTGTATTTTCTCCATTCTATTTTGAAGATTTTGGATCATCTTTACTATCATTACTGTAAATTCTTTTTCAGGTAGACTATTTCCTCTTCATTTGTTTGGTTGGTGAGTTTTTACTTTGCTCCTTCATCTGCTGCATATTTCTCTGTCTTCTCATTTTGTTTAACTTACTGTGTTTGGGGTCTCCTTTTTGCAGGCTGCATGTTCATATTTCCCATTAATTTTGGTGTCTCCTCCCAGTGTGTGAGGTTGCTTCAGTGGCTTTTGTAGGCTTGTTGGTGGAGGGGACTGGTGCCCGTGTTCTGGTGGGTGGGACTGGATGTTACCTTTATGGTGGGCAGGGTCACATCTGGTGGTGTGTTTTGGGTGTCTGTGAACTTAATGTGATTTTAGGCAGCCTGTCTGCTAATAGGTGTGGTTGTATTCCTATCTTGCTAGCTATTTGGCATGGGGCAGCCAGCAGTGGCGCTTACTGGCCATTGGGTGGAGCTGGGTCTTAGTGTTGAGATGGAGATCTCTGGGAGAGCTCTTGCTGATTGATATTTCATGTTGCCAGGAGGTCTCTGGTGCTCCAGTGTCCTGGACTCAGCTCTCGCACCTAAGAGGCTCAGGACTGACAACTGGCTGGAGCACCAAGACCTTGTCAGCCACACAGCTCAGCAGAAAAAAAAAATGAATAAAAATCAAATCAAAGAATTAAAAATAATAAAATATAAAAAATAAAATTTAAAAAAAGAAAAGAGGAATACAACCAAGAAAAAAATCCACCAATGATAGCAAGCACTAGAATCTAAGCTATGCTAAACATAAAAATCAGAAACAAATCAGTCGCAGACAGCAAACCTCAAGCCTACAGTTGCTCCCAAATTCTGCCTCCTCATTTTTGGGAAAATTCGTTGTCTGTTCAGGTATTCCACAGATGCAAGGTTCATCATGTTGATTGTGGAGATTTAATCCACTGCTCCTGACTGAGGCTGCATGGAGAAATTTCCCTTTTTCTTCTTTGCTCACACAGCTCCTGGGATTCAGCTTTGGTTTTGGCCCCACCTCTGCATGTAGGTCGCCCTCAGGCATCTATTCCCTGCCCAGACAGGAGGAGGTTAAAGCAGTGGCTGATTAGGGCTCTCTTGCTTTCTCAGGCCAGGGAGAGGGAGGGGTATGGTATTCATAATTGGATGTGTGGCAATCCTGCGGGGGCAGAGGCCAGTGTGACTTGCAACAGTCTGAGGCATGCCGTGTGTTCCCCTGGGGAAATTGTCCCTGGATCTCGGGACCCTGGCAAGGGCATGCTGCACAAGCTCCTGGGAGGGGGGCACGTGGTTAGTGACATGTGCTTGCACACTGGATTCTTGGTGGCAGTGGCAGCAGCCTTAGTGTTTCATGCCCGTCTCTGGGGTCTGAGCCGATAGCCATGGCTCATGCCTGTCTCTGCAGATCACTTAGGCAGTGCTCTGCCTTCTGTAGGCACACAGGGAAGGAATCCCCTCTCCTCACACACCCCAAAACAATGGTCTCTTGACTCTTACGCAGGTCCAGACGTTTTCCCGGACTCCCTCCTGGCTACCTGTGGTGCACTATCCCCCTTCAGGCTGTCTTCACGCAGCCAACCCCAGTCCTCTACCTGGGGTGTGACCTCTGAAGCCTGACCCTCAGCTCCCAGCCTCCACTACCCTGGCAGATGAGCAGACAAGCATCTCAGGCTGGTGAGGGCTGGTTGGCACCAATCTTCTGTATGGGAATCTCTCTGCTTTGCCCTCTGCACCCCTGTTGCTGTGCTCTCCTCCATGGCCCCGATGCTTCCCCCACCCCCACCCACCCCCATCTCCACCAGTGAAGGGGTTCTCTAGTGTGAGGAAACTTTTCCTCCTTCACAGCTCCCTCCCAGAAGTGCAGGTCCCATCCATATTCTTTTGTCTCTGTTTTTTCTATTTTCTTTTGTCCTACCCAGGTACGTGGGGGAGTTTCTTGCCTTTTTGGAGGTCTGAGGTCTTCTGCCAGCCTTCAGTAGGTGCTCTGTAGGAGTTGTTCCACATGTAGATGTATTTTTGATATATTTTGGGGGAGGAAGTTGATCTCCATGTTTTACTCCTCCACCATCTTAAAGGTCCCCTCTCACACTGAGAGTTTTTCATTTATGAAACATACTTTTTTTGTTGGATCGATCTATTTATTTTTAAGTGATTTTCTATATAAGAATATTATAGGTCTAGTCATCATTTAGCTGTTTATTTCCAAACCTAGCACAGGACAATAGAAAGAAAAGTCACATTTTTTTCTCATGTTCAGAGATTTTTCTTGAGATAAAAATGTAGAAAATGCCACTAGGCCTGAGGTCAAAAGAATACACATCCATCCCAACAGTTAGGTTACTGCATGTGGAATTGACATTTCTAGACCTGTAATATAAACTGGTGTACACAGACTATTAACAGCAGACTATTTAACATTGTTAAATAATTTCTAACACATGACTGAATACACAGAAAAATTTGGATCTTTAAATGGAGACCTAGTCCTCTACCCAGCTCCCTCTCACATTGAGCCATTGGACACAATATCCCAGCCATTCACATGAGCAATCAGGACAAAACATTCACCTTTCTTGAACTAAGATAGGTGTGACTTTCATAGTCACATTGGAAGCGGGAGAATATATCTAAGAGTCATGGAAAAGAATTTAAAGAACATAGAATTTGGGGTTAGACAGAACTTAGTTTGACTACATGTTCTTTCATTTTGTGGCCACATGATATTGGTAAAAGCACTGTGTATCCCTGGTCTTTATTTTCTCATCTGTAAAGTGGAGCTGATAGTACCTACCTTTTAGGGTCACTATGGGATTACAGTAATGTATGTAAAGCATTTGGAACAATGCAAGGCACATATTTAGTATTCACAAAATGGAGAAATACAACCATATGGCTCTTAGGTGCTAGAGCATTTAGTATTTTTTATTTTTAATTTTTCTAAATTTGAGTTTCATACTAAATATTATCATTCTTTGGAGCAAACTATTCATGCTGAAATTTCATTACATATGTAAATCTGAGGTTTTTTTTTTTTTCATCTCCCAATACGATTAGTGCTTTGCCAAGTAACTAATTACTGAATTAGCAAAAACAGCTGGTTTAAATCAAATCATCGATGGAAGTTTAGGTGAGGAATAACAATGTCAGAGCAGCACTGATTTGAACAACAGACAGGCATGCCATGTTTAACCTTCAAGCTCAAATCACACCATTAGGAACTACCATTGATGCTAATTGGGAAGAGGAGAAAATCAAATAACCCATTTGCTGAGTATAAAAAAAAAATAGATCAGCATTATTGGGCAATGACCCTCTTCAAATGAATTGTGTAACACAATATAGAGCCTATGAAGCCAAAAGCCCAAGGTCTTTAAGAGATGAACTGTTACTCTCAAACAATCAAACTGGGAAAGTACCCAACAATCATTGTGCCCCTCCTCTTTGTATGGTGGGAAGACCCCTGGGAGACTGATCCCTAGAGATGCTAAAATAATGGCAGGGCTTTTCATTTTATTGGCCACGGAGAAGAAAGACACATACCCCCTCAGTTCACTGAGATAAGGAGAAAGATTAGCAAGTAGTTAATTCTTAATGGGCAAAAGATCTGGTTTTATGTTTAGTGCTCTAACTTGAGGACCTCTGTTTGTCCTCTATTTACCCTTAGGGTTTGAAGAAGTCTTTCCTCTCCAAAAGCCCATAGGACTAGAAATGAATGATAACCACACTAGCAGGATGTTGGGCAAGTAGACCAAAAGGATAATAGTGGAGCAAGGATTTGTCTTATACAACAGTACCCAAGAATATGGTGATTTGAACAGAGATGGGTGGTTGCCAGGTGAATTCAGGGCTCAGTGACAGCAGATCATGGAAATTAGATCAATTAGTTAGATACACATTCCTGAATTTCTGCTATAATGTGAACTCCTGAAGGGTTGTGATACAGTGCTTGAATTTGGAGTAATCAGTGTGTGATGATAAATTGTATGTGTCAACTTGACTGGGTGATGGGGTGCCCAGACATTTGGTCAAGCATTACTCTGGTTGTGTTTATGAGGGTGCTCCTGCATGAAATAAACATTTAAATCAGAAAAACAAGTAAAGTGGATTTTCCTCCCTAATTTGGATGTGCCTGAATAGAACAAAAAGGCTGAGAAGAAGGAATTCCTTCTGCCTGTTTTCAGCTTGTACACTGGTCTTTTCCTGCCTTTGAATTGAAACGTCATACTTCTTGGGTTTTGAGCCTGCTGGCTTTCAAACTGGAACTTGTACCATTGGCTCTACTGGTTCCCAGGCCTTAGGACGCAGACTGGAGTTACATCATCAGCTCCTATGGCTCTCCAGCTTGCTGACTGTAGATCTTGGGACTTCTCAGCCTCTATAATTTCATGAGCCAATATCTTATGATATCTCTCTCTCTGTCCCTATAGTAATAAATAAATAAGTATATATATATATATATATATATATATATATATATATATATATATATATATATATACTATTGGTTATATTTCACTAGAGAATTCAGGCTAATAGAGTGACTCCCAGGATTACCTATATAAGATCATTTTTACTATGCCATCTTCCTTCACATAATGATGGTTTATACATAGGCTCTCTCACAGTCTTCACAGCCATGATGTGGGAGACTCTCACTTATAGATGGGGACACTGGAAGTACAAGGGATTAACTGACTTCCTAGAACCGCATATTTATCAACTAGGAGTCGAGTTTCAAATCCCTGTCTCAGGATTTTATTTTGCTGCCCTCAGCATGAACTGTTAGTCCAGAAATAACCCACTGACCTCTCTTACCTATTCCACTCACCATTCCTTGTTTTTAAACAAAAGTAAAAATAAAATAATTGAATCTATAACTGTTCTTGAAATTTTTTAACTTTCAGAGCTTACTTCTCCCCCACTCCATCTCTTAAGTACAGTTGCACCTTGAACAGTGCCAGGGTTAGGGATGCTTACCTTCCACACAGTGAAAAATCCACTTATAACATTACAGTCAATTTCCGTCAGCATCCTTGAATTCAACAAACCTCAAATCATGTAGCACCTACTTACTGAACAAAAAATCATGTATAAATGGACCCACACAGTTCTAACCTGTGTGTTTAAGGGTCAGCTGTACCCTCAGAAGAGCTGAGCTCTATAAATAATGTCATTGCAGCTAGCATTATGATATTCTATCCATATACCCCACAAGACTGAAGGACCTACTTCTCCAGCTATAGGGAAGACAGCGACTGGCAGACAGTGCTCAGCATCATCACTTTTCAGGAATTGCCTTGGATGAGGAGAGTTGGCTGCCCAAGGTTATGCCTTCTTCTTATGACATCCCACATCGAATAACTGATCTGCATGGAGGTTTAAGGATCCGAGCCCTTTGTCCGAACTTTACAACTCTGAAACACCAGACCAACTTTAGAACTCTTCAGGGAGTAAGCTGAGATCTTGATTGAGACTTTGCCACTGCTCAGCTTCTCTCTTCTTCCAGTTGGCTTCCTTGCTTCCATAGGTGTCAATCCCAAGAACATTTCTTAGTGAACTTCCTGAACTTTATCTCAGAGTCTATTTATTGCCCAGGAAACTCAACTTGCAGGAATCATAGTGATGCAAATTGAGTAAAAAAAGATATACTGTTCCTTAGGAGTTCTTCTGTTCAATGTTCTTTATGAAACATGCTAAAGCAATTCAGGAACTTAGAATCTTGAAGGAACAGAAAGCAGATGAAGAGCACAGGGGAGGATTTGTTGATAGACCTCTGTAGCAAGTGTTTAGAAACAAGGTAATAACTATTTATAAATGATCAGAATTTTTTTATGGTAGAATATTCGATTTCAAAAATAGAAATTAGATAGTAGTTATATATCTATTTATATTACAGAAAGACTGGAACGTAGGGGTAAAATATTTCACCTAAATTAGACATTGGTCATGCTGTGCATAAGAGGCAACTGACCCCCAACTCCTGCTGTGACTCACGAATAGATAAGGAAAGGGGCACGTTCAGTTGCTGGCCAGTCTTCCATTATAAACTTTGGCTACTAGTTTTGTGCCTCTGTATCCCTGGTCAACATATAAGCCAGGTGGTGATGTGGGAAACAAAGACAATGGAGAAAACATATGCCATCCAGTGAGACAGAGGTCAAGACAAACAATGGGTCTCTTTACATGTCTTCTAGAACAACTTACCATAATACTTTCAAGGTTGGAAAACACATTTTTATTTATTCTGTTTAGTTTGTTTATACTTATTCATAAGGGCCCACTTACTAAGTCAAAGCCCAGATTGCAACTATAATTTTGCACTCAAAAAAAAAAAAAAATAGAGAAAAGAAAGGAAAAAGTAAAGAAAAAAAAAGGAGGGGCAGATTTGGGATTTGTGCATGAGGGTGTGCGTAGGCACATACAAATGCATGCACAAGGTTTGGCAGACACATGTACACACTTGTCAGAGTGGCATAGCTTTGATAAACATTTGAAGCCCTAGGAACTACCAGAGCCAGTCTACAGGCTGGGGACACAAGATGAAAAGAACGGAATCTGCTCCTAAACTCAGTGCCAAGGGGAAGACTGCTGACAAGCATCACTATGGAAAAGTGTCCTGATTGCCCTATTAGAGAGGTCTGCACAGAAACGCAGATCGAGGACGCAAGATGGTGGTGGAACCCAGGGGATGTGAAGAGTTCTTGGAGGCCAGGCGGGAGTGGTTCAGGGACCTGGACCCAGAGGAATCTTGTGCCACGGCTGCAACGTGGGCGGCAAGAACAAGAAACACAAGGCACCGGGGCCCCTGGCTGTCCGGGCGACCTTGTCTGCTTTGAGTCAAATCTGCCACCTCCGGTGAGGCTCCAAAGGAGAATCCTGTGGCCAGGCCGCCCCCACATGCCGCTGCTGTCAGCAGCTGGAGCCCAGAGTCAAGCGAGGTATGAGTCTAGGCCCCGGGATCTCCTCCCGAGCTGCTGCTGCTAGTCTTGGAGAAGGCTTCTTCACACCTGGGCGGACCCTCGGTCTCCAAATGTCCATCTTTCTAAGCTGCCGGCTCCCCATTGTGCGGCCTTGTCTTAGATCAGTGTAAGCTATTTGGGCCTCCGGAGTTCCAACAGTAGCCCTGTTGTAGCCTGGCGCCCCCTACCTAACCTCCACTTTTTCTCCTTCGAGAACCAGATAAAAATTGCATTGGCTCCCGTTTAAAAAAAAAAAGTATGTGTGGTTGCTGTGAAATTATTAAATCTACTTGGGAAACGTGGGAAAGCATTAGTGAGAAGAGAATACTTAAATTGGATCTTGAAAGGTGAGTTTTCCAGGCGAGGAATAAAGTGAAGGTCATTTTAGAAAGAAAAGTTCCAACAGTGGATGCCTAGGAATGGGTCTGAGTCAGTCTGTGAAAGACCATCTATTAAATCCAAGGAGTTGGGTTCTATACTGAAGGCAACAGGATTTCCTCAAAAGTAATCCCTTCTCTAGCATCCCAACCAGGGCCCGGCATGTTCAGATCTTATCTTAGAAGGAAAATTTTAGCAACAGAACAGGGGAAAAGATTATAGATTGGGGAGGTTAGAGAAAAGGGATCATAGAGTTTTCTGAGAATTCCAATTTACCATACTTTGCTTTAACGTTTCCCTAACACAACTCAAGTCTGCATTATGACAGTGCTAGGAAAATTACAACAGCAATTTTCAAGGACTTTAACAAATCAAATCCATGTGATATCCAAAACTTGAGGCAGCTATTTTTATTCTACATATACATATTTTTTTTAACATCAAAACTTGATGGCTTTTTATTACAACTATAGTTAAGCATGCTAGAATTTGAACACACTGGGACACTTACCATTAACATAATCATTTAGCCTTGGTGACAGTGTTTCAGGATTGGAATAGTTCCAGAGCCTCAGTATTTAAATTATTTCTGAAGCACCCCTGACAAGTATGTGTGCACTGGATGAGACACAATGAAGCCTCCCCTTTACTTCTTCAGGAAGCCCATTCATTCACAGAAGAACTCTATTAGAGGCCTCTTCCTCATATTGAAAAATTTTAACTTTTAACAAGATGCTTCAACACAAGGATTCTAGTTCTAAACCTTGGAGAAAAATCATTTAGAGGAATTGCAAACTTTCACATAATAGCATCTGAGCTTCTTTTGTCCTTGGCTCTTTTCTTTCTATATATCCTTCCTCTTCAGCCTGACTCACATTCATGGCCTTGCATCCCACATTACATGATGACTACCAAACTCACCTCTCCAGCCTGACACTCTTTCTGATCTCCACACTGCTATATCCAGTTATCCTCTGAATGCCTCTACTTGAATGTCTTTCATACAAATTCCAAATATTCAAAGCTCTCTGCTCTTCCCCCATCTCCTAAGGCACTCTTTCACCTTTTTGCCCTATTTCAGTGGTGGTCACCCAGTATACCCAGTCACCATCCTTTTGGTCAGCTGGTCTACACATCTGGCATATATCATTGGTGGGTGCTCTTTCAATTTAAGTGTGCATAAAAATCACCTGGGTGGGGATTCTTTTTAAAATACTGATTCTGATTCAGTCACTTTGGGTTTGGAGAGTCTGCATTTCTAACAACCTTCCAGATGATGTCAATATTGCTGGTCCTTAGATGATACTTTGAGTAGCAAGGTTACAGGCGTATACTTGTCTTTTAGTTGTACATGAATCTTAACAGGTTGGTAGAGAAAACACAGGTTTTGGAATTAGGCAGCTTTTTTTCCCCATTATTGTTTAATTCTAAAACATATCATTGATCTAAAATTTTCTTCAATAAAACAAAAATCTTTTTATTTATGAACAAAATGAAAGTTTTGTTCATGCTTGAAAGATTTCAGTTTTACAAATATTAACGTATAGAAATGCATACATACTAATAGAATCAATAAATATAATTTGATTTAATTTCAGTCCTCTTAAGTTTGTTGAGACTTGTTTTGTGGCCTAGCATGTGATCTATCCTGAAGAATGTTCCATGTGCAATTGAAAAGAATGTTTATGTTTATTCTTCTGGTTTTGGATGTAATGTCCTGTAGATATTTATAAAATCCAACTGGTCTTTTGTGTTATTTAAGCCCACTGTTGCCTTACTGATTTTCTAACTGGATTATCTGTCTATTGATATAAATGAGGTGTTAAAGTCCCCTAATATTATTGCATTATTGTCAGTTTCTTCCTTTTTGTCTGTTAGTAGTTGTTTTATATATTTAGGTGCTCCTGTATTGGGTGAATATATGTTAATGAGTGTAATATCTTCTTCTTGTATTGATACCCTTATCATTATTTAATGCCCTTCTTTGTCTTTTGTTTTAACCTATGTTTTAAAGTCTGTTTTGCCTGGTATGAGTATTATTGCCCCCACTTTCTTGCCATTTCCATTTGCATGAAATATCTTTTTCCATCTCCTCACTTTCAGCCTGTGTGTGTCTTTAGCTCAGAGGTGAGTCTCTTGTTAGCAATATATGGATGGGTCTTACTTTTTATATCCAATCAGCTACCCTATGTCTTTTGTTTGGAGCATTTAGTCTGTTTGACATTTAGAGTAATTATTGATAGGTACGTATTTACTGACATTTTATTACTTGCTTTCCAGTTGTTTTTGTAGTTTATCTCTGTCCATTTCTCCTTTTTGTTTCATCCTTTGTGGTTTGATGGTCTTTTTTAGTAGTATGCTTATGTTTCTTTCTTTTCAGTTTCTGTGTATCTATTATAGCTTTTTGATTTGTGGTTACTATGGGGTTCATATAAGTTGACCTAGTACTATAGCTACTTATTTTAAACTGGTAGTCATTGAAGTTCAAACACATTCTTAAATATCTACATTTTCACTCCCATACATTTTTTGATGTCAAATTTTTTACACCTTCATATTTATCCCTTAACTGTTTATTGTAGTTATGGTTGTTTTTTTATAATTTTTTAATCTTTTAATATTTGAACTGGCTATTTAAACATTTGATCCTCAGTGCTTACTATATATTTGCTTTTCCTGGTGGGATTTTTCCTTTCCTATAGATTCTTACTTGTTTTCCTCTTAGGGGAGGCCTTTTAACATTTCTATTAGGGTTGGTTTAGTATTGATGGGCTCTTTTAATTTTTGCTTATCTGAGAACTTCTTTATCTCTCCTTCAATTCTAAATTATAATCTGGCTGGGTCAAGTATCCTAGTTTGCAGGTTTTTCCCTTTCAGCACTTTGAATATATCATGCCACTCCCTTCTGGCCTGCAAATTTTCCGCAGAGAACACAGCCAATAGCATTATGAAGATTCCCTTGTATGTTACTCTTTGTTTTGCTCTTGCTGTCTTTAGAATTCTCTTTAATTTTTGCCATTTTAATTATAATATGTCTTGATGTGGGTCTCTTTGGGTTCACCTTGTTTGAGACCCTCTAAGCTTCCTGTACCTGAATATCTGTTTCCTTCTTCAGTTTTAGGAAGTTTTTAGCCATAATATCCTCAAATACATTTTTGATCCCTTTCTCTCTCTCTCTTCTCCTTCCGAGACCCCTATAGTGCCAACATTGGTATGTTCAGTATTATTTCAGAGATCTCTTAGACTGTTTTAATTTTTTAAAATTCATTTTTCTTTTTGCTGTTCTAACTGGGTGATTTCCATCATTCAGTTTTCCAGATCACTATGTGTGCTTCTGTATCACTTAGTGTGCTATTCATTCTTTCTAGTGTGTTTTTAAAATTTCAGTTATTAAATTCTTTATTTCTAATTGAGTCTTTTTTATATTTTCTAGTTCCTTGTTATAATTTTCACTGTGTTCATCTATCCTATTCCCTAATTCTGTTAACATTTTTATCACCAGTGCTTTGAATTCTTTGTCTGGTAAATTTCCATTTCATTATTTTTTCAGTATTTTGCTCTTGCTCTTTCAATTGAAAGCAGTTCCTCTGCCTTTTCATTTTGCTTAACTGTCTTTGGCAGTATGAATTTAGGTGAAACAGCTACCTATTGCTGTCTTGAAAGGATGTTCTTATGTGGGAGCATCCCTGTACAGACTGCAAGTGCCCAGTGTCTTTGGAGAGGCTGGATTTGACATGGAAGAAAGTCACATCTTTCCTCAGAGTGTGCTGGCTGCTGTCACCTTGGTAGGGGGTGGGGCTGGAGATGGGATGACTAGTGCTGGAGCTGGGTGTGAGGCAATACTTTCCCTCTTCTCAGTGGCTGTCACTACCCTATCAGGGGCAAGGTCTGATCCCAAGTTGCCGGAGCAGAAGCCTTGAGGGTTGGGCATGAGCTTGCTCTGTTTCCTTTAAGTGTGTGTTTTCCCCTCTCCCAGTACTGAGATACTTGCCCCAGATGGAGAGAGTGCTGAAGCGAGGCAGGCCCATGCAGTCTCTTGGCTCTTGTCAGCTGCAGAGGTCCAAGCTGCTTCCTGTGAAGATGCCCATGATTGTTTCCCTTGCTCTGCTCAGATGCAGCCTGCAGTGCAAGTCCCCTTTGTCCCACACAGCGATCATTTTCCCCAGCCTCTGCCCTGCTGTGCCCTGTTGTGGAGCCACACTGACGGGCTAGGTGGGGCCCATGTGGACCCTTGGTGTGTACTGGGGTATGAGCTGTGGTGGAGTGTCTGCCTTCATTGCTCTAGGATTCTTCTGATGTGCTGCTTAAATAAGCATGAACAATGGCTGCCACTATGCCACCCCACCCAGGCTTTGCCCTGGGACCATGTCATCTCTGAGTCCCATGGCCAAGTCTTCTCCCCCGCTGTGGCTTCTCAGATCCAGTACAGCGCTGTGACTTGGACTGAGCAGGGCTGGAGCATTCACTCAATTTGAGGTTAGGCACATGCCAAGGCAGTCACAGAAAACCCAGAAGCCGTTAGAGCAGTCCTCTCTCTGCCCTCTATACCCTTCTCTGGGGACAAGCCAGCATTTCTGCACTCCTCAGGAGCAGCGTCCAAGCTTCCCACAGCCCTCCTGTTAGTAACAACTCTCCTCCAACCAGCCAAGGGGGCTCATCTTCCCCGACGTAGGACACCAGGACCAGGGGACGCAATCTGTGGCTCTCATTGCTCATTCCCCAGGGTAGGTGTCTACGGGTGCATTGTCCCTTTTCCTGAGTACACTCCCAGCAGCACAGGTCCCAACTCAATCGAGTTTCTTCTCTTCCTATCCAGTTATGTGTGGATCTTTCTTACAGCCTTGGTCATACAGCAGTCCTTCTGCCAGTTCCTAGTTAGTTCCACATATAGATGGATTTTTTTTTTTTTTTTTTTTTTTGGTACACGGGCCTCTCAGTGTTGTGGCCTCTCCCATTGTGGAGCACAGGCTCCGGACGCGCAGGCTTAGCGGCCATGGCTCACGGGCCCAGCTGCTCCACGGCATGTGGGATCTTCCCAGACCGAGGCACGAACCCGTGTCCCCTGCATCGGCAGGCGGACTCTCAACCACTGTGCCACCAGGGAAGCCCATAGATGTATTTTTGATGTGTTCATGGGGAGAGGTTAGCTCCATGTCCTCTTACTTCACCATCTTGATCAATCCCCCCCGCCACCCATGGAAGTAGACAGCTCTGAGTTTAAATCAGGGATCTGATCAATAATAGTAATATGTCTATGGACAAACCATTTAGCCTTTGTGCTGCAATCACCTCCTCCTAAAATGAAGATGGCCTGTCTCAGAGATTTAAATTATGCAGAGTAAGTAAAATGCACAGCTCTGCATCTGCCATACTGTAGAGAATCGAAATTGTTTATTTCCCATCATTGGTCAAACCTGGAGCCTAATAAAAATACATTGGCCATCATTAGATGACAATATTTACCTGATGGAAAGATGCTTAGTCTTTATCAGAGAGAAGGACTCCTGACTGGGCTGAGGCTGAGGTTTCAGTGACCTTATTAAAAGATGGACCCAGACCAGGTGACATTCTGTGATCTGGGACACAAGTTTAGCTGCTTAGGAGAGAAGAGTTTTCCCTCTGAGAGTGAGCAGTGACTCCGCCCTTAGAGCGACTCTGTGAGTGCTCAAAACTCTGTGTATGTTAAATCTGTGAGTTGCTATGATCGCTGTCTACATTAGGAAGGAGATGCTGAGGTCCCACCTGATGGTCTCTTCATAACTCCCACGGTGACCTGTGGTACCCTGGCAGCTGGACTGTGAAGAAGTCAGGTGAGGATGGAAGAAACTAAAGCTGGTGAATAAACCAGAGTTAAGTTATTAATTGGCAGTTGGATGTCTTAATTTTAGTTATCAAAACCTTTTTCTTTTTCAATCCAGAGCATGTTTCCCTCTGTATTAGTGACTGCATAGGAGGCTGAATGTTGCTGAATGAAATGAAATCAAAGAGCAGTTGCAGGGAAGAATGAGGGTCATTTCACTGAGGCAATATTCAATCAGAACTCCATACAGAACAGCACCATTTTAATGATAAGTGTAAAACTGCTCTCTCATGCAGTGCTTGTTTACTTTGTGCTTGAAGGCACAGAAAAGTAGAATGATGGAAATCATGTTCATGTTCCTACTTCCTAGAATTAATTAATGTTAGCATTTTGCCATTAATTTGCTTGAGATATGAATATATACACTTATATATAATAATACATTTTAATAAAACATTATACGTAAAGCCAGTTTTTATTATTGGTCCCAAATAATTTGCCTCTCTCCCTCCTTAGAAGCACATCACCCACCTGAAGTTGGCTTCACATATTTCCTGTGAGTGTTTGGGGACTTGAATATTACAGTATGAATCACGGTTGTGTTTCTTTTTTTTTTTTTTTTTTTGCGGTATGCGGGCCTCTCACTGTTGTGGCCTCTCCCGTTGCGGAGCACAGGCTCCGGACGCACAGGCTCAGCGGCCATGGCTCACGGGGCTTAGTTGCTCCGCGGCATGTGGGATCTTCCCGGACCAGGGCACGAACCCGTGTCTCCTGCATCGGCAGGCGGACTCTCAACCACTGCGCCACCAGGGAAGCCCCACGGTTGTGTTTCTTAACCCTGTCCCCTCTCTTCTTCTCCCTCTCTCTGTCTATGTATATATAGGTACATATACCTGGTTGGGTACCATTGTCTAGCCAAGTTGATGCTTAATATTAATCAGCATATATACTGTATACTTTTATGCTATATTCGGGAAGAGCTAATATATAAATTTCTGTATTTCTATTTTAAAATTGTACAGAAATTATTACTCTTTATGCAGCTTGAATTTCTTGCTTTACATTAGGTTTTAAAGTTCTTTCCATGTTGCTATATATAAATCAAATCTTTTCATCTTAAGTGCTGTGTGGTATTTTAACACATGAATATTCCACAGTTTATTTTATTGATGGATGTTTAAATGCTATCAATTTTTTTGTTGTACCCTGTTACAAAAGCATCCTTGACATGTCTGCTATTGTTTGTGTGCAAGATTTCTCTAAAGTACTTACCAAATGTAAGATTGAGGGGTTGTCATGAAAACACAGTCAAGTTTTTAAATGTACTAGACCAAATATTCTCCATACTTGGATATTTCCACTAGTAGGAAGGCAGACTTCCTTTTCGCTTAAAATCCTAGCCAAGTTTAGGTATGCCAGACAATTTTCTACTCTGAGGATGATAAAAAAGTAAATTAAAAAAAATAATTGGCTTTCCGCTCATCACGAGTGAGATTTTCTCTCGTGGTTTTTGGTAATTTAGTTTCTTCCTTTGTGAATTGCTTTTCATGTCATATGCCCAACTTATTCAAGTGATATTTTAAAAAGTCTATATGATGTTTGTCTTTTAAAATTGAAATTTGAGAGTTCTTTGTATGTTCTTTATACTGTTATATATGCTGTAAATACCTTCTCCAAATATATTTTTATCTTTGTTGTTTATGATGTCTTTGTCATACAGAAGGTTTTTTTTTTTGTTTGTTTTATCAGTGTTTTCCTTCATAGTTGTGTGTGTGTGTGTTTATCTTTCCTTTCTTGTAGGATGCAAAAATATTCTCCTACACATTCTTCTAAGAGTTTCATAAGGTGTTTTTATCTTTTGTCATGGAAAATCAAGTTTCTGCATTGTGCTTTGGAGTTAATCTTTTAGAATTTAAATGATTTTTAAAAGGAGAAATGATTTTACATACTCTTCTAATTTTACAAGCACTCACAGTCTTTTTTTAATATTATTGAGATATTCTTATCAAGATAAGTGGTTGTATAATCAACAGACAGCATCACAAAATATGTAAGAGTAAGATCCCATGGAAAATAATTTATAATTCCATGCAGATGAACCCATTTTTTAGTAACAAACATTCTGACACATAGTTTCTTATATTAAATATCCATAATTGCAAAGTCAGAAGTCAACAGTCCTTGGCTTTTTTTTTTTTTTTGCGGTACGTGGGCCTCTCACTGCTGTGGCCTCTCCGGTTGCGGAGCACAGGCTCAGGACGCGCAGGCTCAGGACGCGCAGGCTCAGTGGCCATGGCCCATGGACCTAGCTGCTCCGCAGCATGTAGGATCTTCCCAGACTGGGGCACGAACCTGTGTCCCCTGCATCGGCAGGCAGACTCTCAACCACTGCACCACCAGGGAAGCCCTCCTTGGCTTTTTAAAAAGAAATTTATGATATTAGGAAAGTGCTTTGCCTCTTTTAAGCAACAGGCTTAGGCAGAAACTAAACTTTATGGTAATATGTTACAATATATTTCATGGTAACTGGTATGTAAATAATCACTGATCTTCTTATCTACTCAAGCAAAGGCTAATGGTTAATCCAGGGCTTTACATTCTCTAAGGTATTGTAGCCTCTCAAGGTTCCTAATACTGAAACTTGTTCTTTATTCAACTAAGTTTTAATTAATACTGAATTTCAAATACTGAAGTTTCTATTTTTGTGTTTTTATTTCATTTGAAATTTATTTTTAATTTATAGTATAAAATAACAGACATTTTAACCTTTGGTATAAAATAAGGTTTTAATTTCATTTTTATCATCATCATTAGTCACAGTGTGAATGTGTATAATCAGTTGTCTGTCTACCTCCTCTTTTTCTTCTTTAATATTCCATTTCCCCTAAGATTCAAGTTTCCGTTTAAATCTGAAAGTTATTTGACCTTTGTTAAAAACAGCAAGACAGATTTTATTGAATAAAATAGGGAATAAGCTATTGCCATAGGGAGGAGAGACTAAACTCAACTCCAAATACAATACGGACAAGTAGAGATTTGTAGCCAGGGAACAGCATGATGAAAGAGAAAGAAACATGACTACGAAGAACTTGGTTAGGGATCAAGGGTAGGAGGGAAGGGGCACTTGGTTTGATATTAATGGTGGAGGAAGAGGAATTTGATTGAATATCAAGGTGAGAGGATCCCTGTGTGACTCTACATGGAGATAGGGAAGAAATAAAAGTTAAGTGAGATCATAAGGTTGAGCCCCTAATCCAATACAACAGGTGCCCTTATGTGAAGAGGAAGAGACACCGGAGCTCACACACTCTCTTTTTCTCTCCACAAGTGCTACAGAGGAAAGGTCGCCTGAATATGCATTAAGTAGGTGGCCATTTTCAAGCCAGGAAGAGAGCGCTCACCGGGAACTGAATCAACTGGTACCTTTATCTGGGACTTCTAACCTGCAGACCTGCGAGAAAATGAATCTGTTGTGTAAGTCACCTAGTCTATAGTATTTTGTTATGGCAGCTCTAATGCAATCTATTTTTTGTCTGTTGTGTTAATACCCCACTATCTTAACTACCGTACTAATGATTATGAAGGAAGATCCAGTCATGTCCCATTCTTTTTAGATTATCTGTTTACTTTTCCCTTATTGGTATGAATTCATTTTAGAGTGAGTTTGTCTAACTCTACAAACAATACCATTGAAATACATTGAATTCTATTGGTGTTAGAGATTACTTAGGAAGAATCGAAATTTTTAGGATACTGATTCTTCCTATCCATGAAAACAGTAAATCTACCTATTTATTTCTATGATATTTTATAATACATACACGTTTATTCCTTCACATCTCAGAGTTTGTTGCAATTGTAAGTGGTTTATTTTTCTCCATTACATCTTCTACTTTGTATTTGATAACACATTGTTTGTACAATTCCTCTTTTCCTTAAATACTTCAGTGTGTATTTCTTTACAAACCCAGATCATTCTCTTTCATAATCATTGTGCAATTTAAAGTTTCCAAAATTCACATTGGTGGATATTATTATAATTCTCTATTGACCTTGATCAAATCTCATCAACTGTCCTAATAAGGTACTTTATGGCCAAAGGTGGGTGTAGATGAAATAATTTTTTTTCTGGTCCTAGAGTCACTCTAGGATCACATATTGCATTTAGTTGTCATGTCCCTTTAGATTCATTTAATTCAGAATAGTTTCTTAGTTTTTCCTTGACTTTCATGAGGTTGGCATTTTTAAAAGTTCAAGCCATGTATTTTGTAGCACATCCTTCATATTCATTTTGTTATTTCTTCACAACTAGATTAAAATTATACATTTCTGGCAGGAATATCAAAGCAGTGATGTAGTAAGTATATTTTTCAGTGTGTCACACCAGTGAGAACATACTGTTAACTTGTCCCATTACTGATAATAGCTTTGATACTTGGTTAATATGTGTGTTTTCCAGATTTCTCACTTAAGATTATTATTTTTTCCATTTGTGATTAATAAACTTTGAAACTATGTAAATATTTTAATTATCATCATACTTTCACCCATAAGTTTTAGAATCTATTCATAATTCATGCTTCACTCAATTAATTATATAATTGTTATCAAATGGTGATTTACTAACTTCATCATCCTTTCTATATTTATTAGTTGACATTCTAGTGAAAAGATAGATTTTCCTTCCATCTAATTTATTTATGTATTTATTTTTAAATGTATTTTAAAAGTACAGAATGTTTGCATTTATTTGCTTGTATCTCCACAGACTGCTAGATTTGTATTTTATTGAATGAGTAATAATCTGTAACTATTATTTTGATAATACTTTTCCTTGATTTTGCCAGTGGGAGCACCTTCAAGTGGGCTTCTGTGCTGTGTTGACATATCCAACTGTTTAATGAGCATTTCCTTATTTTCTGGTACAACAGAGTATTTCAGATTCATCTGAACTTTTCCAGCCCAGTCTGAAATCAGCCATTTCTCTAAGGACCACTGGGTCCTTGTATTGCAGAATGGCATTTAGAAACTAAGAACTGAGTGCTAGCTATACTCATTACTACTAGGCTGTCCTTGCTGCTAAGTCCTTTCTAGCAGACAGAACCAGGAAATATACATACACACACACAAACACACCTATTTCAATACTTACGAGTCATCTATATTAAAACCAAATTTTTACTGATATTTCCATTTCTAATACAACACTTCAAGGTTCATTTTAACTTTCTATCTTTCCCTATATATAAGTGCCTTCTTTTCCTCACATTCTGGCACTCAGATGGCTTGAATATTAGCCTTTTTGATATTTTCCTATAGATCTCTGAATCTCCCTTAATTTTTTCCCAGTCCTTTTTTCTTTGTTGTTTAGATTAGAAAATTTCTGTTAATCTATCTTCATGTTCACTGACTCTTTTTTTCTGGTATTTCCATTTTGCTAATGAGCCACTATGCAGAATTTTTAAATGTATTATATATTGTGGTTCTCAAATTTGGCTCTTTTTTATAGCTACTCTTTCTTTGATGAGAAGTTCTACTTTCCATTCTATCCAAGAGTTGTTGTCCTTACATCTTGCAACATGGTTATGGTAACTTCTTTAAAGACTTTGTCTGACATTCTAGCATTTGTGTAATTTCAGAATTTGCATCTGCTGAGTGTTAGGTTTTGCTTTTTCTTTTTGTGGTGAGTAATTTTGGAATATGTTCTGGACATTTTGAATAATATGCTATGAGATCCTGGGACCTTTAAAAATATTCTGGAGAATATTGATTTTCGTTTTGCTTTAGCAGATTGTCAGTCTGGAGGATGCACTGTCTGGAACCCTGACCTATGAGGATTGGTAGAGGGGGAGGGGTACCTAGGTAAACTGGTGCCAGGGATTTGTTAGGTGAGGGGAGTCAGGACAGCACCGCCCATAATAGTGTTCTAAGACCCGAGCTATTCTCTTACTGTGCTGACTGACTTGATCCAGAGAGAGAAGATCTGACTGAAGAAGCTTGACTTAGGGTCCCACAGTCTAGGCATGTGTCCCAGCAGTTGGGTACCCATAGTCCATGGTCTCCTCATCAGTGGATGTTGGAATAGACACTATGAGAAGTGTGAGCTGCTTTTGTGCATATGTTCACCAAGCCTTTTCTGCATCAGCTTGCTTGATGTTTTGCTTTACTTCTTCCCACACTTGCTTGCCTTCCCCCACCCCCACCATACACGCAATGCCTGCCTTCCCATTGCCTGCCATACCACCATGTTAACGTTATCTTCTCTGATTGGATTTTCTAAAATGTATTGTAAATTCTTGTAACAGTTATGAACAGACTTTCACCTTTTTTTGCCATGGTTTTTGTCCATTTCATCTGTGTAGCAATATCTGCCCATAAAACAACACCTTTAAAATGATATTGTGTATGCCCTTGCATCAAATGTTTTTCAAATCAACCTTTTAAGGGTAAATTTTACATGAAATAAAGGCACTTACTTGAAGTACACAGTGTGGTAAGTTTTGACAAATGTATACATTCTTGTACCCACCAAGGTAATTAAGTTATAACCATTTCCATCATCCTAAAAGGAGGACCAGTGTCATCTGAGGTGGCCTTGGAAGGAAAGAGCCTGAGACATCTCATGACCTGTGCTGCTTGATCTCCCCTACTTCCCCCTCCACCTACTGCCTTTCCTACTTGGCCCTTGCAAGAGCCCAGTCCCTTGGGTCCCTCCATGGGTTCTGAGTTGCTCCAGAGCTCTGGCTTTGAGCCATCTGCCCTCCCGTGACTCCTGGTGGAAAGGGCCGGCTGATGCAGACACAGAGGACCAAAGATACCGCACATGGCCTGACTCCAAGGAACCTGCAGACCCTGTGCCTGGCGGGTAACAGCTCTGCCCGCTCAAGCATCAGCGATGACTAAGATTCTCCATGCCACGCGGGGCCCATCTGGTGCCACACACCTGCTGGAGCCGGAAGTTCAAAGCGCTGGTGAGTCCAGCTGAGGTGTCATGACTGGACTATTCAAAAATGTTGGTGCTATTTGCTGACAATTGCAAGATGACCAGCCACTCAGGAATGGGGAAGAGACCTCTTTCAGACCACAGATGGACTCTTTCTGCCTTGTGAGCTGCCAAACCCCTCTATGAAGCCCAAGCTTTCCAGTCATGCACCACCACCCCCAAGTCCTGACAAAAGTAGACTGAGCCCAGGCCTCTAGGAAATTGCTAGGAAAGCATAGCAAATGAAGAGGACCATCAGACAAGTGGTCCCCCATAGCCATGAGTAGGTACCAGCTGCACCTAGGCTCCTGGAGAGCACTAGGCCTCTGAAAAGGGAAACCTCAGTTCCAAGCTCCCAGAAGAAACAGCTTGAGTGATAAATCCCAGATGTCTAGTAACTCCTCCCCCAAGATCCCCTGCCATCACCATCTCATTACAGCCCTGCCAGAGGTATCCTGTGTGTTTGCAGGAAGGACCCAGGGGCAGCAGGGCTTTCTGGCTAGTTGCATCTGGCTCCCTGCCGCCCAAGAGGTGGACAGGAAGTGCTGAATAAAGGCCAAGCCATTGGCCCAGTTCTCTGGCCTCACTGATGCCAGGGAAGAGGACACAGGGAGAAGAGTTGCCAGGGGCTCTGTCTAGCAGGAATCCTCCACCTGCATCTTCCCGTTGAAGGTCCTGGAAATGGAAAATTTCATTGTCACTGGTGCTGCCTCGGCTGCTGCTGCTGCCGGTGGTGCCACTTTTGTGAGATCAAGGTGACCTATACTCCTCTCCCCTCCCCCACCCCCCGAAGCTTCCTTGTATAGTCATTGGTGGAGACCCAGGCTTGGAGAAGAAAGCTGAGCACACCAGTGGAACCACAGGGTCTTAGGCAATCACACTGAAGCCCCTTCACACTGCAGTGCCACTTAGCCTGTCTTTTCTTTCTCCCTGACTGCACCGGGGGCTGCAGACTTCCTGCCCTCACCCACTTCCTTTGCAGATCCCGGCCGCAGCCACATTACCTGTCACCGACTTGGCTCAACTGCCTGCCCGGCACCCAATCCTGTCTGCTCTGGTACCTTCCTTCACACCAGATATTGATTGTGAAATGAGAGCCATAATTCCTAACTCCCCCTCTGTTGCTTTTCCTGTGGAATCTCTTTCTCTCTTCAGGGCCAAGGCCCGAATTTGGGATTCTCCTTCGAAAAGAGTACCGAGGGGCCCTTTGCATCCCGTTTCCTCAGCATAACCACCGTGTCTTCTACTTCTGACCTCCTCTCACCTCCTACCACCTCAGCCCTCTTCTTCAGGCCTTCCTTCTGCAGAATGGGGGTCACCTGTGCCTATGTGTGTGGATTCTCCTCCCTTGGTCTTCTAGACCCCTCCTCCAGCCTCCCACCAGCATCCCGTCTTTCCCATCAAGCTCATCTCTGCTTTCCCAGTTGCTTGCACCTTAGCAGCCAGCACGTCTGACTTGTCCAGCCCTCCTGCTTTGGACTTTGGTACAGCTGACCTGGACACCACTTCGCCATCCCAGGCTTTCATCTTTGGATCTCTGCTGGCTCGGAGGTGAGCTCCCTCCCATTTGTCCAGGCCCATTGCACTGTGGAGCAGATACCCCCAGCCTACCTGCATTTGTGGTCAGCAGTCCAGCCCAGCATTCATCCTCCCTTCTGGCCCACTTTGGGTGCCCCTGATGGGCAGTAACCAGGAGCTCCTCTCCTCAGTGCCTCTGTACGTACTGGCTTCTCCATCACTGCTTCCCCAGCTGCCTCCACTCCAGTAGCCAACACCTTTGCATCCAAACTTGCCTTTGACTCTGATGAAATATAGATATGGATACCACGCTGCATTCCCTGGCTTCCATCTCCCAGGGGTCTTCCCCCGCTTCCAATGAGAACTTCTTTCCATTTTCCATGGCACTTGCTTGTTCTGAGAACTTGTTGCCCAGTGGCTGTGCTGCTTCAGCACTATTCTTCACCAGGTGCATGCACAGTCAGCGACCTAAATGCAAATTTCAACCTTTCCTTTGACCCAAGAGAAACCACTCAGCTCATATTTAGGTGTCCTGATGGGCCTCAGCCTGAAGCCACCAACAGTGACAGCTCTTTCCCTTTTGAAATTTCTGCAGCTTCAGCACAAACTCCAGACTTAACCTCTCTTGCAGCCCAGCCACCCACTAGCAGCACAGTTCTGTCATTTTCTTGACCTCCTTATGTTCTACTTTTGGCATCCCTGTCAGTACCCAGCTGGCCTTTTGTGACACCCCAAGTGTTTTCCTCATTGGTGCAGCCACAACTTTTGGTTTTGGAGCTGCCATCAAAATACCCAGCAGTGAGAGCAGGAGGTAACCTTTAGCCAACACCACTGTACACACACCTACTTTTTTTTTTTTTTTTTGCGTTACGCGGGCCTCTCACTGTTGTGGCCTCTCCCTCTGCGGAGCACAGGCTCCGGATGCGCAGGCCCAGCAGCCATGGCTCACGGGCCCATCCACTCCGCGGCATGTGGGATCTTCCCGGACCGGGGCACGAACCCGTATCCCCTGCATCGGCAGGCGGAATCCCAACCACTGCGCCACCAGGGAAGCCCCCACACACCTACTTTTATGGGACCTGTAGCCCCTATGAGTAGCAGCAGCTTTGGGATCAGTGTGGCTGCCTTGGGTCCCAGGTCCATGTCTGGAGCACTTAGCTTGATCCAGAACTGAGAGGGACACGCTGCACCACTGCTTGTGTTGGGAAAGGCTTGATCTGAGCATCAGGGTCCTGCACTGGCTGCAGTTGGAGAGGCCAGCTCTATGGAAAGCAAATCTATCTCAGGAGAGAACATGCTGCCTTCCTTCCTGCCTATGGTCAGAGCACTTCGGGTTCTCCTCTCATCTCCCCATGACCATCCAGAAGCACACCTGCTACTATCAGAGGAGACAGTACCACTGAAGAGAAACATGTTCTAGGAGACAGTTCTGTTCCTCCTTGTGGTCAAAAGGTCACCTGTGGCCCTTCTGGTCAGAGCACATCTGTTATCAGAGGAGTGAACACCATATTGGTATTTGGAGATACTTCTCTTCCTGCCTTTTGTCAGAACACCCGGGGACTTCCTGGCCACTGCACATCTGAGGAATTCAGAGGGCCTGCCACCATACCTGTGCTTGGAGTCAATACTCTTCTTGCCTACAGTCAGAGCACCTGGGCCTACCTGTCCAGAACACAGGTGGTGCAATAAGAGGGGAGAGCACCATACCTGTGCTTGGAGATGCTTCTGGTCCCATCTTCATTCATAGTACCTGAGGCTCACCTGTCCAGAGTATTCGTGGTACAGTGGGAATTGGAGGCCACTGTGCTCCTGCCTTCTTCCGTCAGAGCATTTGAGACCCACGTGTCCAGATCACAGGTGGTATAATAGGAAGGGCCGGTATCATATCTGTGCCTGGAGACACCACCATTCACGCGTGTATTCAGAATACAGGGGGAGCTATAGCCAGAGCACATCTGCTTAAGTCAGAGGGGAAAATGCCCTGCAGTTTTAGGGAGACACTTCTAGTCTCACTTTGTCAGAACACCAGAAATCCACCCATCCAGAGTACCCTCCTGGTGAAGCCAGCACCACTGAGAAAACACCTATGTTTGGAAGCACTTTTGCCAGTACCTTTGGTCAGAGCAATTATGCCTCTGGTGTGCGCACAGCAAGCAGCAGTCTTACTTTCAAGCTACCTTTATCACTTGCCCAGGGCTTCACTGGAGACAAGTTTTAGGCCTCCGACCGATTCATTTTCTTCTAGTGCAATATCTAGGATCTCTTTAACTAAACAGGAGAGGCTTCCTTTAGAAATGGCAGGTCAACATGGGACCCCATGAATGGACCTTGCTCTGCTGGGCAGGATCTTAATACCTTTTATCAAGCAAACTTAACCTGCCCTTTATCTTCCTAAAGTAAGCTGAGACCCAGTGCCTTAGGATATATGTGTGTACAGGATATATGTGTGTTAGAGGGTGTGGGGCAGATGAGGCCAGCCAGATGTCAACACACTGGACTTGACATTCCACAGTGTAGAATAGAAAAGAGCTCTGTATGTATCATCAAGCAAGCCATTCTTGGTTTGACTGTTAGCCTGGCAGACTCAAGCTCTGGGCCAGAGTTGGCAGGACACTCACTGCTGCCTCTAGCTTCCCCTTTCCCATTTGCCTCAATGGGCTCTTATCTTTCTTTTCCCAACTGTATATACATAAAGTCTTGTTCTTATTAATTTGTCCTCTTGTTCACATGTCTTTTGCTCTTTGACTCAACTAGAGAAAGAATTGGTTTGTGTGAGTGGTCTCATGCTGAGCCAGTCTGCACTGTGCAAAGTTTTCTGGGCCCAGTAACTAAGATGTGGAAGTCCCCACGCATTGTGACTATGCGTGCTGACATCTGCAGTCTCTATTTGCAAGTATCGGGATGGCAGCCCAGGAGGAAGTGAGGTCTGGAGGAGGGAGAGAAGAGGTGGTCACTCTCCCCTCTCCCTTCTTTGCTTCTCCCTCACCATTCTCACCTCACTCTAGGTTAGACTGTTCCTGATATGGGTTAGGAAACCAAAGTTTGCAATTTTAGTCTTTGTGAAATGTTTAAATGTATTTTGTTTCTTTAATTAAACTTAAGCCAATGCCCACACATTCCAACCTTAACCAGCAAGGATGGGCTTAGCATCTAGGCTCTTGGCCTGGAGGGACAAAAGAGGAAAGAGCCCATACCTGCTCTGTAATGATTGAAAACTTTAAGTCTTGGATGTTATGTGTTACTTAGAAGCTGTTATCATGCTGATTTAAATGTCAGAAAATACCTAGATAAGGCCTATTTGGGGGGGAATAAATAGCCAAACCAAAAAACAAACAAACGAAAACATGTCTGGCTCTAGTCCAAAGCATTAAAATATTGAATTGCAAGAATTACAGTTTCAGCCAGATATAGCTGACCCTAGAGTTATGCTGTGTCTCCACTGAACCTAACTGCTGAAAGTTCAATCTTTCTAAGCTATTTACAACTCACGAGAACCATCTTAAGATGGGAGAAAGAGACGTATACATATATATATATACATACATATCATTTTATTCATTTCTTCAGTGAGGACTCAGGACCCCTGACCCTATTCTAAGCTCTGGTGACATAGAGTTGAAAGACATCTCTGGCCTCTGAGGAATTTATGATGTAGTGGAGGAGACAGATGAATAATCAAATAGTACAACTGGGGGACTTCCCTGGTGGCACAGTGGTTAAGAATCCGCCTGCCGATGCAGGGGACATGGGTTCGAGCCCTGGTCCGGGAAGATCCCACATGCCGCAGAGCAGCTAAGCCCATGCGCCAAAACTGCTGAGCCTGCGCTGTAGAGCTCGTGAGCCACAACTACTGAAACCTGTGCTCCTAAAGCCCGTCCTCCACAACAAGAGAAGCCACCGCAGTGAGAAGGCCACACACCACAACAAAGAGTAGCCCCTGCTCATTGCAACTAGAGAAAGCCCACGCTCAGCAACGAAGACCCAGCGCAGCCAAACATAAATAAATAAATAAGTTTATAAAACAAACAAACAAACAAAACAATTGGGGGCATAAGGGGTAGGGTTGTGGGAGGAGGGAAGACGGACATAAAAGTAAGCCTGGGGAGATAAAACTTGACTCATGCCTTAGAGAAGAGGAAGCAGCCTAGTGGAGAAAGGCTATTTCCAGGTGAAGGAGAAGACATGAGCAAAGTCAGAGAAGGAAGAAAGATCATGAGCCAGTGGGACACCAGACAGGTAATCAGGTGTGGCTGGAGGGGGAAACCAAAGCTGAGAAATGCAGCTGCAGGGAGGACAGAGGCAGATCACAGACAAAGTTAAATACCAAGACGGGGGATTTGTCCACTATGCTGACAGTGTATGGTATCGTGACAGGGTTGTAAGCAAAATGTGACAAGATTATATGTAGGTTGTAGAAATACTTCTGGGGCTAATAATAGTGCCAAATTTATTTAGTTGTTGTGAGAATTTAATTAATTATTATATATAAGGCACTTAGAACACTGCCTGACACATGAAAGGTGAAATATAGGTGTTTGGCGTTTCATTACAAAATGTTAATAATTCATAGAAATTACTAACGTATGTTTTGTTAGTATATAATCCCTTCAAAATTGGTATGATGATGCCAGTAAAGATTTAATCGTCAGCTAGCTGAGAAGGTTTGTTGGGAAAATAAGTAGTTGATCTTTATCACTTTCTTTTCTATAATTACCAACCACATTTGGCTCTCTAGGGAATAGATTAATTAATATTATTAAGAGGTAGCAGAGAACTGAATATTATACTCTGAAATGCTTGTCATATGGAGAACACATCCAGCTGAATTTGTACATGAAGTATGAAGAAAACTTGCCCTCAAGTGCACCTGAAATGGACCCCAGTGTGGTATCATGAGGTGTCAAAGAGTGCAGCACCCACAGTGTGGAAGCTGGGGCAGTGGCAGTGGGTTTAATCACTTCCTATCCAGGAAAGCCTTGTTAACAGAGCTACAGGCTTTTCACTGAAAGGTCAAGTGCAGACAGACAGATTTGACAGAAAAGAGTGATTCCACATAAAAAGCCTGGAGGAGAAATATCTGTCACATCTCCCACTGGTTGCCAGCAGCTGTCAGGGGCTGCAGTGACATGTCTCTTTAGGCATTGCAGAGCTGAGCTACAGACTGGGCTCAAGAGGGGCCCTTCTGGGTGAGAAGGTGGGATAGGTTAAAGGCCGAAAACAACTTTTGTTTTTAGTTCAACAGAAGAACATGTGCTGTTTCCACTCCATCTTTTCCCTCAGGGATCACTGCTAAAATGAAGAAAGAATGTAAAAATGGGGGGCCGTTATGGTGGGAGTGAGAGCCAGGACAGAGCCCTTGGTGGGTGATATGATAGAACTAGTTTTCTATTGCTTCTTCTAGGAGTCCTTTCTACCTTTCTCTTCAGAAGAGTAGGATGGTGCTTTATCTAAATGGTGTCTCTGCTGAATTATATTATCAGGCCTAGTTCTCTGGAATAGAGGAGCAATATGGTAGCTAGTCTGCAAAGACAGCCTTCCAGTGAATCATGCCATCCAGTATCCATGCTCTCTAGTCCCTCCTACCTTGTTGACTTGAAGCAAAGGAGATGGAGCTCTCAGTCAGAAGCTGCAGTAGTAAGGAAATTGAGGCACTAAAGCAGAAGACCAAAGTGATATAAGAAAAGGTGTGAGATTGAAAGCACTGTTGTCACAGGAAACCAGAACAATACACAAGTCTAGGCCTAACAGTTCAGGTGAATCACTGATGCAGATGAATCATGAATATGAGGTTCTGCAACATAGTGGCCTTTTCGTATATGTCTTAGAGTAGAGCTTCTCAAAGTACAGTATCAGCATCACCTGGGTACTTCCTAGAAATGAAAAATTTGGGGCCACACACTGAACCTACCGAATCACATACTCTGGGAGTGTGGCAGGCATTTCACAAGACTTCAGGTGATTCTGATGCTCATTGAAGTTTAAGAACCAGTGGCTTAGATATTTGTTACTCAAAGCGTGATCCACATAGTTTGTTAAAAATGAAGACTTAATCTGAATTAGAATCTGCTTGTTAATAATATTCTCAGATAATTCCTGTGCACTTAATGTTTGAGAAGCATTGGCTTAGAATGTTCATGCCAGGCTATAGGTAGTACTTTTATTCGCAGAATAGGCAATGTGGAGAACCTAGATGTGTTCCCATCTAAAGAGGTTCTGGCCCTGATCAGAACTTGAGCCCTCGTTGAGTTAGTGCTTGAATCTCCAGTCTAAAACCTTACCTAGAAAGACTTACAGTCGCTACAATTCCTAGGATATAAGCCAGGCTCAAACTTGGAACATTAGAATGGCCTGAAGATGCCTGAGCAATAATGTCTTTCCAACCAGAGAGAGAAGGCTCCTTGCTGCTGGACTCAGGTATAGCCTTCAGGTAATAAGTGAGGCTTCTTAGCAAGGATTCTCAACAATAGCTTGGGAGTTGGCTCAGAGACTAGCAAGTCAGGGAAATGCCTATTTTCCCATTGTGTGGGCCTTTCTTACAGTCTTTTTATCAGTGAGGGCACCCCCTTTTGCTGTGGGTCATTTGCTGAGGTCTGTTACCTGTGGGGCATTATGCTCTTTCTTTATAAGACTCATAGCCTTGTTCTGTATAACCATTCTGTGATGTGGGCACTATTTATTAACTGATTAATTTATATAAGGTTTAAGAGCTTGTCTACATTCTCACCATGAGAAACAGCTTTTTTAGGCTCTCTCATCTTTTGATACAACTTGCAGGTCTTTTCATCATTAGGTGACTCAGGGTGACTATAGCAGCATCTTGCCTAGAAGATAGGACAGGATGGGCTTTTTGTATTAAGATGTTTTATTTTCCTCTCAAGAAACATCTAAAAAGAAAAAAATGATCTATAACCCTCTCAACATGCATCTGATAGGACTTCAGATTGGTACATTCTGACAACTACATAGGTTTTTGAAAAATAACTTTTAAGTCTTTATTTTGCTAAGGAAAGTGATGGGGAGGCAGCACAGAATAGGAAGAAAGCATTGAGTTTGGAGTCCAGCTTTGAGCTATGTCCCAGTTTCTCAATTTATTAGAAGAGTGGCAATGGTCAAGGTCAAGCTTAATACCTTTTAGCCTCAGATTTTTTTTTTTTACACAAAATGCCTGAGATATAATAAACCCTAAATTAATGTTAGCCTTCTTTCTATATTTTTTCCTCTAGCATGGGCCCTGGAGCAGAAATGTGGTAATAACTTCAGCTTGACCTCATTCTTTCATAACAAATTGTTGAGCTCAAGTAGCCAAGGGACTTAGGATGACAACACTTTCTCTTAATATAGTTTTTCACTGTGTATAGTGACACTTACACATTTGCTTATTCTTCTATTCATTTGTACATTCAATTTCTATGAAGTAAACTGTTCTAGACTCAGTAATATAATGGTAAGCAGAGATAAACTCCAGTGAGGTACAATCAGGAGGACTGGCAGACATTTAGCAAATAATCATAAAACATGTATAATTTTAAACTGAGATAAATATGGTAAAGATGTTTAAAATGTTCTAAAGATGTATAACGCAGGGATCTGATCTTGTCTGGGAAGTTAGAGAAGGCTTCCCTGAGAGAGTGATATATGACCTGAAGAATAAAGAATAATTAAGAGTTAAAACATAACTAGACCCTTAGTAGAAAAGAAAAAATAGGAAAAAGTTTCATGAACTTGGGTAAGCAAGAATTCTTAGATATAGGACAAAAATCATAACTGATAAAAGAAAAAACTGACTAAATGGATAACATCAACATTTTAAACCTTTGCTTTTTTAAAGATCCTGTTGAGAAAAAATGTAAGTAATGGACTGAGAAAAATATTTGAAATACATATCAGAATATATTAAGAACTCTCAAATCTGAAAAATGAGAAAATAACTCAATTTTTTAAATGGGCAAAATATTTGGAGAGACACTTCACCAAAAAAGGGATATAAGTGGCAAGTGAGCATATTAAAAGTGTTCAAAATTATTAGCAATTAAAGAAATTCAAATTAAAAGCACAAATGCTGGTTAGAATACAGAGCCATAGGAAGTCCTTTACACCTTGCTGGTGGGAATAAAAAATGGTACACTCAGGAAAAGTTTGACAGTTTCTTATAGAGTTCAACCTACACCTACCATATGGCCCAGCAATTCTACTTCTAGATAATTATACTAGGGAGATGAAAACTTATGTTCACACAAAAACCTGTATACAAATGTTTTTAGATGTTTTTAGTAGTATTACACATAATCACCAAACACTGAAACAACCCAAATGACCTTCAGTGAATAAGTGGATAAGCGGATTGTGGTACAACCTACAATGAAAATATTGCCCAGTGGCAGAAATGAAGAAACTACTGATACACAGGACAACCTGGTTGAATCTTCAATGAATTATGCTAAATAAAAAAATCCAGTCTCAAAATGTTGCACAGCATATGATTCCATTTATATGATATTCTGGAATTGTCAAAGAGAATATATTCTGATGTACATTTCTAAGAATTAAACTAAGACAAATGTGGTGAGACTATAGAAATAGGGAAGAGGTACAAAATAAGAAAAGTCAATATAGAGCTAAATACTAATAAATGACCATTTTTAAACTTTTACTCTGTGCTGAACAGTTTACATGGATTATGTCATTTAATCCCTACCAAGGAAGTTTCACAACGATTACAACCTATAATAAAAACTATTATTTTATACATGAAGAAACTGAGGTTAAGAGAAATGAAATAACAAGTTTATCAAATTGAGGGCTGGTAAGTAGGGAAACTAGGATTTTAATCAAATAGTCAGGCTTCAGAGTTGGCTCTTTTAAACATTATGCTATACTGTCAAGCATGTAGGTCTTGATGAAGGTCATATTTTGATCTGAAAGTAAATAGAATCTGTGGAAAGGCTTTATGCATGTCCATCGTGTTATCAAATTTCCATTTTTTTTGAAGATCACTTCAACTACAATTAGGAGTATAGACTGATGGAGATGGGGCTTGATGGGTAGTATAGAGTAGGGCATGGATCACATGGCTGTTATAGAATGAATTGTGTTCCCTCCAAATTCATATATTGAAGCCCTAACCCCTATTAACTCAGAATGTAACTATATTTGGAGATAGGACCTTTAAAGGGATGATTAAGTTAAAATGAGACCATTCGAGTGGGCCCTAAATTAATCTGATGATGTCCTTGTTAGAAGAGGAAATTTAGACAAAAAATGAGACACTAGGGATGTGTGTGCACAGAGGGAAGACCATGTGAGGACACAGTGAGAAGGCAGCCATCTATAAGCCAAGGAGAGAAGCATGAGGAGAAACCAAACTACTGACATCTTCATCTTGGACTTCTAGCCTCCAGAACTGTGAGCAAATTTCTGTTGCTTAATCCACTCAATCTGTGGTAATTTGCTATGGCAGCTCAAGCAAACTAGTAATATTAACAGGTATAGTGTGTATAAAAATAATACTACAAAAGGTAGCAAAGAGAATAGAGCCATATAGGAGTAGCATTTCTTTATATCACTTGAATTAAGCTAGTATACATCTGAAACTGAGTTTGCGAAAATTCATATGGTAAATCCGAGAGCGACCACTAATAAAGAACACACTAACTATAGTGTAGCCACTGTTAATTAAATTAAAACATTATATTAGAAAATATTCACTTAATGAAAAATAAGGCAGTAAAGGAGGAAAAAAATCACATGATCTTCTATATAGAAAATCCTAAGGAAGCCACTGAAAAAATTCTAGAATTAAAAAATGAGTTCAGCAAGGTTGCAGGATATAAGATTATACACAAAATCAGTTATCAATTGTATTTCTGTATGCTTGCAATTCTGAAAATAAAATTAAGAAAGCAATTATATTCACAATATCATCAATAGAATACTTTGGATTAAATTTAACAAAGGATGTGCAAAACTTATGCTCTGCACACTACAGAACATTGAAAGAAATTAAAGAAGGTCTAAAAATAGAATACATTTATGTTCATGGATGGGAAGATTTAATATTGTTAGTATGGCAATACTCCTCCAACCAATTTACAGATTCAACACAATCGCTATCAGAATCTCAGCTGATTTCTTTGTAGAAATTTCAAAGCTGATTTTAAAATTCTTATAGAATTACAAGGGACCAAGTATAGCCAAAACCATCTTGAAAAAGAAGAACAAAGTGGGAGGACTCACACTTCTGTGATTTCAAAACTTCTATCAATACAAAGCAATGATAATCAGGACAGTTTGGGACAGACAGACATACAGATCAAAGGAATAGAAATGAGAGTCCAAAAATAAACTCATAAATCTGTGGTCATCTGATCTTCAACAAGCATGCCAAGACTATTAATGAGAAAAGGCTATTAATATTGTCTCATCAGCAAACAGAGCTGGGACAACTGGATAACCACATAGAAAAGAATGAAGTTGGATTTTACCTCACATGATATATACAAATTAACTCAAAACAGATTCAGAACTACATATGAGAACTAAAACTATAGAACTCTTAGAAGAAAATATAGGGATAAATACTCATGTTTTTAAATTTTGCAAAGGATTCTTAGATATGACATCAAAAATGTGAACATCAAAAAATAGTTAAGTTGCACCTCATCAATATTAAAAATTTTGTGCTTCAAATGACATTATTACGAATGTGAAAAATGAAACCTCAGAATGGGAGAAATTATTTTTAATTATGTGCTAATAATGGACTTGTATCTAGAATAGATAATGAACTTTTACAACTCACTAATAGAAAGACAAATAACCCAACTGAAAATTTTTTAAACACCTGAAAAGGAAGATATTTCTCCAAGGAAGATATAAAAATGGCAAATAAGCACATAAAAAAAATTATCATTAGTCTACAAATCAAAATCACAGTACAATACCACTTTAAAACCACTAGGATAGGTAGAAGGGCTTCTGAGTCAGACTTCTTAACATCCAAGACCTGGTCCTGCCACTTACTCTCCCTGGAACCTTGAACAACTTGCCTCAGTTTCTTCTTTTGAGAGACAGTGAACCAATGTCCTTTTTAATAGTATTGTTGTGAAGATTAAATGCAATGATGATACCTGGCATTTGGTATGAGAGACCATATGTGTAAATAAAGAATGTAAAAGTGTCCATCAACAGATGAATGGATAAAGAAGATGTGGCACATATATACAATGGAATATTATTCAGCCATAAAAAGAAATGAAATTGAGTTATTTGTAGCGAGGTAGATGGACCTAGGGTCTGTCATACGGAGTGAAGTAAGTCAGAAAGAGAAAAACAAATACTGTATGCTAACACATATATATGGAATCTAAGAAAAAAAGGTCATGAAGAACCTAGGGGTAAGATGGGAATAAAGATGCAGACCTACTAGAGCATGGACTTGAGGATATGCGGAGGGGTAAGGGTAAGCTGGGACAAAGTGAGAGAGTGGCATGGACATATATACACTACCAAATGTAAAATAGATAGCTAGTGGGAAGCAGCCACATAGCACAGGGAGATCAGCTCAGTGGTGTGTGACCACCTAGAGGGGTGGGATAGGGAGGGTGGGAGGGAGGGAGATGCAAGAGGGAGGAGATATGGGAACATATGTATATGTATAACTGATTCACTTTGTTATAAAGCAGAAACTAACACACCATTGTAAAGCAATTATACTCCAATAAAGAAAGATGTTAAAAAGAAAAGAATTTATATGACAGTTATGACAGGACATGACAAGTGGAAAAAATATCAGACAATAGAACGCTGACCCACAACCTCTTCAGTAACCAGTCCGGGGTGCCAAACCATAGCCTCTGCTGCAATGAGTGCAGAAGGGTCAGACCTTGCTCCGTAACTACCAGCCTTCCTATTTTTTGCCTTTTCTTCCAACTCAGGACCAACCAGGGAAAGCCAAATATGCTTACCAAACCAGTCACAGAGGATGCACCCCACTTCCAGTTAGCTGCCTCCAGCTTCGACACCAATGGCTTTCAATGAACTTCCTTTTTTTCCACTTTCTTCAGCCTGTTTTTGAGTGTCTACCAAACACAAGTGATGGTAGCTGACTCCTGTGCTTTAACAAGCTGTGAATAAGTAGTCTTTAATTCCTTTCTCTTGGGTGGTCTTTGTTTATTTCCACAAGTAGTTATTTAATAAATATTTTCTTCCTCTGTGTTCCCCTTTCTCCTCTCTCCATGAGCACTAAAATGTTCTTATTGATCTTCCATTTAAGTTAGGAATAAGTCACACATACTTCTTCTGAAGGTTGAAGGAAGCCTCTTATTTCATCTTAAAGATGTATCTCTGATACAGTTCTCATTTTCCAGACCAGATGTTTCCTAAGACACTGTTAGCTGAAAAATCTCCTGCAAATCTTAGCATTCATGGTTGGGAGGATTGAAGAGACAGGGATTGAGGTTGGGGAGGGAGGTCCTTTTCTGAATAGAGACCAAATGCATGTGTGTTTTGTAAACTAAGGCCTACTTTTATCATTATTATTTTTCCTCTTTTTAAAATTAAAAAAAATGTTTTTTTACTTGTCACTGACCAGCATAGATAGAAAGCGGTTTCTAGGTAAAAAGAGCTGAGTTCACTTTATCTTTCAAAAATATAAAAAATAACTTTCCATAAAATAGCCATAAAACATCTGCGTTAAGACTACTGTGAATTTTCTGTTCAGGGGTCTGTCTTCTCTCCTGACTGCAAAAATAACACTTGGGGGAAAGCTGTCAGGCAGAACTGAGCTTCTTGGCTTCAGTCTGCTGTGTGGTTCGGGTGTTATTCACAGAGGGGTTTTGCAGATATTATAAACACTGGCAAGATTTCTTTGGAGTCCATTGGGCAAAGGAGATGTACATGCGTCATCCCTTCCAGAGCTGAGCAGGGGCTGGGAAGAGGAACGACTATTCACAGGGGCCCAAATTATCTTGAAAACAGCTTGCTGGAGTCCCGTGATTAGGTTAATAAGATGAGCACCATGTGCTGGCCTGGGTGCGCTAATACCCTGGTCCCTCGGGTGTTGCAAGAGGCCGATGGCACTGACCACTCCTATGGGGATGGTTCCCAAAGCCGGGGGATTTCTCCATTTGTCTGCATTTCTGTGTGTTTCCGGGGAGAGACTCTATGGTTGCCCAGGCTTCCTGACCCCACAGCTCCCTGTAATTTTGGAAGCAAATGATTCATCTGTCATGTTAAGCAACACCAAGATTTTGTGAATCAGTTGTACCCCTATTACAATGCAAATAGACAAAGAGAACCTTCCATTTCAGGATATGCAGCAAACTCTAAAGGCCAGTTTCTATGCTGGATGAAAATAGAATCAAACCTCTCGAAATAAAACAAAGAAGGGATAGGCAAAGCTGGTTTGGGATGGGCCAATTGTCTACTTATTTGATGCCCCTTTCTGCCCGTCCACTGCCAGCGTGTTGTCACTGAGCACAAAGCTTCTGCCTTCCCTTGTAAGGTCAGCCTACCTTAAAGCTCTTGCTGTTCAAGGGGCACATTAGGCTCTCTGATGGAAGAGAAGGTCAGATACAAGTGGGATCTAATAACACAAAACTAGTTTTTCTCATCCAGTTCTGTGTAATGGTCTGTAGGGAGGAATACCTTCCCTACCAGTTTTGCTTTGTTTTTGGTCAGAATGCTCGCAGCAGGGGCAGCAGAGTAGAGTGGTGTTATGGCTTGAATAATTGTGTCTTCAATTAAGATATTGAAGCCCTATCCCCCAGTGTGATGGTATTTGGAAGTTGGACCTTTGGGAGTTAATTAGGCTTAAATGAGGTTGTAACAGTAAGGCTCCTATGATGAGATTAGTGTCCTTAAAAGAGGAAGAGAGACCAGAGCACTAGCTCTCGCTCTCGCTCTCGCTCTCTCTCTCTCTCTCTCTCTCTCTCTCTCTCTCTCTCTCTCTCTCTCATGTGAGGACAGAGAGACAGCTGTCTGCAAGCCAGAAAGAAGGTTCTCACCAAGAACAGAATCTTCTGGCACCTTGATCTTGGACTTCCAGCCCTAGAGCTATGAGAAATAAGTGTCTGCTGTTTAAGCATCCTGAACTGACTAATACAGAGATTATTCCTAAAGCTGCTTATTCTAATTTATTGATTGTATTATTCATCATTTCATTCATTTCTTCAAAGATCATATGCATTTACTGCATGTTTACTTTATACCAGTCATGGAGCCAGATGGGTGCTTAGGAGGATAGAAACAACTAAAGTTTCTGGTGGCAGAGGCAGACCCGTTACCTAGAACTCCATACACTGAAGATTCTAACAGAGAGGTATGAGGTTGTGGCAGGACCACAAAAGACATAGTGTTATATTGTCTATGAGTTACTTGTCTGTAGACAAGGTAATGCATGTGAATGTGAATTGATTTCATGCACACCTTAGAAGGATCATTTAATACCTAAAGATTTCCAATGAGGAATTCAGTCCTAGGTGTAGTGAGTTACATCTACTCAGAGAGGTTTGCACTCCAGAGGTGTGCATTTCAAGGATCAGTATCAGAATATGCTTAAGGGACTTTGCCAACTACATAATATATGTTAGGAATGATTTTTTTATTAGTGAAAACTTGTAGTGTTTAATATGTGTGCTTGGCTATTTGGCTAGAGTAATTTGTGTGATTACATCCTCTCTTGCATAATTTGGTGAAATAGGTACCTCATACCCTCCCATAAGTGCCCTATAACTAGAAATCTACTTGGTCCTGTGTCCCCCTCAATTAACAGAAGATCCTGCCTTTGGAACTTACAAGAATAATAGATCATGCTACCAAAATACCGGTTGCATTTGCCTTGGGGTGAAACTTTCATACAGTGACTTCATGTTAAGCCTCTGTGCTTGACATAGTCACGACTTCAGCAAGGTTACAAGAATTGGTAGCAATAACGTTATATGCCCGCTTGGCTAATAAATGTCCCTTTGGGTGGCAATATTTGGCCTGAAACTTGCTTTCATTGTTTACCACCCAGTTGAGCTTGTGGAGAGAATAGACATAGTCCCTACCTACCTTTAATTTGGGGGAAATATTTGGCCAATACTTGCCAAAGATTATAACTATAAATGGCCATGTTGACTTAGATCAGCTCTCAACAAATAGTCACAGAGGAAGCGATGCCTGTGTTGGGTTTTGAAACCTTTTTAGTTGTGCTCAAATTTTTATAGATTGGAAATGAATCAATCATTTCCCTAAACCTGCTAAACCACAAAGAACATCTGCTTGAAAACGAAGTGCATGTCATTGGAATTCCAGCTCCCTCACTACTTCACTTTTGACCTCAGGAATGGTTTGAATGTCTCTGTGGCTGTTTACACATAATCTCCGAGGCTGTTTCCACACCTGTAAAATGAGAAATGTTTTGCTTGAATGATCTCTCAAGATCCTCTGTAATTCTTTGATAGTATGTATTGAAACACAACTGGGTTAAAGAAACGTGTCTTAAAGGAAAAGAAAAGCCCATGAGGTGGGTAAGAAAAGAATCAAGGAACAAGGAGGAGACTTTTCTGTATCATTCATACCTTTGCTGAGTAGTTATTTATTGAGGGCCAGCTCTCTTACACAATTATTTAAGTACAGTCTAGACAAGAAGACAAATAAGAAAATAGGCTGTGTATTATGGCAACACAATCCCCTTTCAACTTCAATTTCCTCTTCTGAAATGGAGGCTAAATATCAACAATTGTAGGATGATTTTGAAGAGTAAGGATAACGTTTGTAAAGTGAACAATTCAGTTTCTGACAAATATAGGCACTTACGGAACGGGATTTATTATCATCATCATCATTAATGACAAAATGCTGGCCCAACAGTGGGACCAGCTGTGTCCTGGAAGGGGTGGGGCGAGTATCTGTTCTTTGAGAGAGAGGGAGTGTGAGAGAGGTTCACTAAAGTGCTGAAGACGGGGCTTCCCTGGTGGCGCAGTGGTTGAGAGTCCGCCTGCCGATGCAGGGGACACGGGTTCGTGCCCCGGTCCGGGAAGATCCCACATGCCGCGGAGCGGCTGGGCCCGTGAGCCATGGCCGCTGAGCCTGCGCGTCCGGAGCCTGTGCTCCGCAACGGGAGAGGCCACAACAGTGAGAGGCCTGCGTACCACAAAAAAAAGTAAATAAATAAAAAAAATAAAGTGCTGAAGAATGAGGGAATTTTCCCAATAAGAAAAGGGCAGTGTCAGTTTCAAGATAGATTAATCATCTGTGAAAAGATAAAGAATTTGAAAAATGTTTGAAGAATTCAAGTAGTTTGGATAACTACAGTGAGGGATGAGAATAGTAGGGATAAGCCTATAAAATAGGTAAGGATCAGGGCTTCCCTGGTGGAGCAGTGGTTGAGAGTCCACCTGCCGATGCAGGGGACGCGGGTTCGTGCCCCAGTCCGGGAAGATCCCACATGCCGCAGAGCGGCTGGGCCCCGTGAGACATGGCCGCTGGGCCTGCGCGTCCGGAGCCTGTGCTCCGCAGCGGGAGAGGCCACAGCAGTGAGAGGCCCGCGTACTGCAAAAAAAAAAAAAAAAAAAGGTAAGGATCAGATCAGGTAGTAGGAAGGGGAAGAAACCTGGTAATTCTTGAGTAGCCCCACTTACTATGCAATAACTTAGGTATATTAATAGATTATTGAATTTTAATTATTTAATTTTACAACAACCCGGAGTAAGATATCATTAGAAAAGTTTACATATTATTCTTTAGGTGCTAGGGAGTCTGTGAGAGCCTCTAAGCATGGGAATGGCATCAATTTTACAGTCACCAAGAAAGCTGGCTTCCCCGGAGCTCCTCAGAGAAATGAGGTCCCAGAGCTCCTTGCAGGCCTTTTCAAACAACATGTCGAGAGACACATGGCTGGAGGCAGGCACGTCTGTCAGCAGAAAGGCTAGGCTTGGATGGCTCCAGCTGCGGAAGGCTCTCTTGGGGAGACCTGTCATCCAGGGACTGCTGGCTTGTTCTGTATCCTCTCCTTGTTCTGCCCACATGCTTCCCCCTGCCAGACACAGGTCCCACAGGATGATGGCAGTAAGCCCATAATTGTGGGGAGAAAAGTTAGTCTGAGCTAAATCACTGCTGTGGAACAGCAGCAACCTCCACTCAGATTGTTTTCATTAACAGCTGTTCCTGAATAGTGGATGCAGAGCTTCAAAATAGTTTTTAAGCACAACCTGGAGTAAAGAGCCTGAGGCCAAAAGAGTAGTGGCCAACCTAAGTGAAAACAAAAGTGTGGACAAAATCCAGAATTTCGGAGTGGAGGCTGAAGTTACTGAAGGGAAGAGTAGCTGGGTTCTGAAAAATGTGGCAGCTGGAATTTCTTGATGGGATTGGCTAACTTATGCCAAGAGGAAACGGTCTTAGAATTGCTTTTCTACTCCTGCCCCCAGCTATGTGTCTGTGTCCGGAAACTGTGGCTGCTCTTGTAGATAAATGAATTGGTTCCATTTGAAGAATGTGGAGCTGTGAAAAAAAGATGAGAATAAATCATACAAAGCCTTAGAATTGGTCTGACACTAAAGAGTTCATTTACTTTTCTCCCTTCCTTCACGTTTGAGGAAACTGAGACTCAGGAAAGTAAATTGATTTGCTCCAGGTCAGTTAAGTTGATTTACTCATTATGACCGCCAAAATTATGGGAGACAGGTGAGTCAATAAATCTTAAATCCAGCCTAATTTTGTAGGTAAAATCATCCTTCCTTGTTCCCATGGATATCAGAAGAGATCACCTATATTCCAGTCTACTACTAGATAGGAAGAGGGGGTTGGGTGGGAGGTATGGAAAGATTCCAGGTCTCAGGGGCCCAGGTCTTGGCAGGATACTAGCCTAGCAGCTCTTCTGTTCTACTTCTGCCCTAAAAGCTGGGCTGAGGTGTTCCTCTACCACAATATACATATGACTAAGTAATACACAGTTGGCTTCTACTGAGAAGCCTGAAAATTCTCTTTGATATTTTCACATCTAAAGTCCATAACTTTAATAAGTGAGACTATCACAATGTGAGACTATATGACAGGATGAATCCTGGTCTGTTTTTCAAAGCATATAGATTTCTAATGGAAAAAATGTCTTCCCTTTATTTTTGTAATCCATCTCTTTCTGCTATTGCTTGTCTGCCCTGAAAAGTCTAAGATGATTTCTTCTTTATAACCAAACATATATAGTATTTTCATAAGTTGGCAACTTTACTATTCAATGACAACAAATATCCTGGCCACATATAGCATGATGGAGGTACAGTGGTTTGGCCAATTAGAGTTTAAGGTGAAACTCCATCCAAATGATTTTATAATTAATAATATATTCAGGAAGATGAAAGCTGAAAACCTCCCAAGTTCAAATGAATGTATCAATGTTGGAAATAGAGACAGCAGCTTTCTGTCATTTATCGACTACCTTCCATTCTATCAATCAGTGAGAACAGTGATAGAAGAGGCATGATCTTTGCCTCCTAAGTGGAAGATCACTGACATTATTGAGCATGTAATATGGGTTAAATATTTGTCTTATTCATATACATAACTGACTTTTATTACTTAAGTTAAAGTATTGACATTTAAAGTAATCCTATGAAGGACTTTCCACATTGTAAAAATGAGGAAACTGAAGTTCTAAGAGGTCAATACACTTGAGCAAATTTACACAGTTTGTGTAAATCTCCTTTTTCACTTCTAATTTTATTGATTTGAGTCCTCTCCCTCTTTTTCTTGATGAGTCTGGCTAATGGTTTATCAATTTTGTTTATCTTCTCAAAGAACCAGCTTTTAGTTTTATTGATCTTTGCTATCGTTTCCTTCATTTCTTTTTTGTTTATTTCTGATCTATTTTATGATTTATTTCTTTCTGTTAACTTTGGGGTTTTTTTGTTCTTCTTTCTCTAATTGCTTTAGGTGTAAAGTTAAGTTGTTTATTTGAGACATTTCTTGTTTCTGAGGTAGGATTGTACTGCTATAAACTTCCCTCTTAGAATTGCTTTTGCTGCATCCCATAGGTTTTGGGTGGTCCTGTTTTCATTGTTACTGTTTCTAGGTATGTTGTGATTTCATCTTTGATTTCTTCAGTCATCTCTTGGGTATTTAATAGTGTATTGTTTAGCCTCCATGTGTTTGTATTTTTTACAGTTTTTTTTCCTGTAATTGATATCTAGTCTCTCAGCACTGTGGTCAGAAAACATATTTGATAAGATTTCAATTTTCTTAAATTTACCAAGGCGTGATTTGTGACCCAAGATAGATCTATACTGGGGAATGTTCCTTGAGCACTTTAGAAGACAGTGTATTCTGTTGTTTTTGGAGGGAATGTCCTATAAGTATCAATTACATCCATCTTGTTTAACGTGTCATTGAAAGCTTGTGTTTCCTTATTTATTTTCATTTGGATGATCTGTCCATTGTGAAAGAGGGGTGTTAAATTCCCCTACTATTATTGTGTTCCTGTCGATTTCCCTTTTTATGGCTGTGAGCATTTTCCTTATATTTTGAGGTGCTCCTATGTTGGGTGCATAAATATTTACAGTTGTTATATCTTCTTCTTGGATTGATCCCTTGATCATTATGTAGTGTCCTTCTTTGTCTCTTGTAATAGTCTTTATTTTAAAGTCTATTTTTTCTGATATGAGAATTGCTACTCCAGCTTTCTTTTGATTTCCATTTGCATGGAATTATTTTTCCATCCCCTCACTTTCAGTCTGCATGTGTCCCTAGGTCTGAGGTGGGTCTCTTGTAGACAGCATATATACAGATCTTGTTTTTGTATCCATTCAGCCAGTCTTTGTCTTTTAGTTGTAGCATTTAATCCATTTACATTTAAGGTAATTATCGATATGTATTTGGGATGATTTGGGATGATTCATTGTCTATTCAGGTATTCCACAGATGCAGGGTAAATCAAGTTGATTGTGGAGATTTAATCCGCTGCTCCTGAGGCTGCTGGGAGAGATTTCCCTTTTTCTTTGTTCACACAGCTCCCGGGGTTCAGCTTTGGATTTGGCCCCGCCTCTGCATTTAGGTCACCTGAGGGCGTCTGTTCTTTGCTCAGACAGGAAGGGGTTAAAGGAGCAGCTGATTCAGGGATTGTGGCTCACTCAGGCCTGGGGGAGGGAGGCATATGGAATACAGGGAGAGGCTGCAGCAGCAGAGGCCAGGTGACATTGCACCAGCCTGAGGTGTACCATGTGTTCTCCTGGGAAGTTGTCCCTGGATCACAGGACCCTGGCAGTGGTGGGCTGCACAGGCTCCAGGGAGGGGAAGTGTGGAGAGTAACCTGTGCTCGCACACAGGCTTCTTGGTGGCCTCAGCAGCAGCCTTAGTGTCCCATGCCCATCTCTGGGGTCTGTGCTGATAGCCACGGCTTGTGCCCTTCTCTGGAGCTGCTTTAAGCAGAGCTCTTAATCCCCTCTCCTCGTGGACCATGAAACAAAGATGGGAGAAAAAGTCTCTTGCCTCTTAGGCAGCTCCAGACTTGTTCCCAGACTCCATCCTGGCTAGCTGTGGTGCACGAGCCCCCTTCTGGCTGTGTTCATGCAGCCAAACCCAGTTCTCTCCCTGGGATCTGACCTCCGAAGCCAGAGCCTTAGCTCTCAGCCCCCACGCATCCCGGCAGTGAGCAGACAATTGTCTTGGGCTGGTGAGTGCTGGTTGGCACTGATCCTCTGTGCGGGAATCGCTCTCCTTTGCCCTCTGCACCCCTGTGGCTGCACTCTCCTCCATGGCTCTGATGCTCCCCCACTCTGCCACAAGCAGTCTATGCCCGTGAAGGGGCTTCCTAGTGTGTGGAGACCTTTCCTTCTTCACAGCTCCCTCCCACTGGTGCAGGTCCCGTCCCTGTTCTTTCTCTCTATTTTTTCTTTTTTTTCTTTTACCCTACCCAGGTACGTGGGGAATTTCTTGCCTTTTGGGAGGTCTGGTGTCCTCTGCCAGCTTTCAGTAGGTGTTCTGTAGGAGTTGTTCCACATGTAGATGTATTTTGGATGTATTTGTGGGAGGAAGCTTATCTCCGTGTCTTACTCTTATGCCATATTGAAGCTCCTCATAAACTTTTATTTTAATATGACATACATACAGAAATGTGCACAAATAAAAAATGTTTAGTGTAATGTATGTCACATAGTGAACCCAATATCATGTAGCTAACATCGGAACCAAGAATTAGATAATTCCAGATCCCCAGCATCGTTTCCATGCCCTCACTCTGTCACTATTCATAAACTCAACTTCTGAAATCATTTGTCTCTTTTTGTGCTTATATAGATGTAATTGTACAATATGTACTATGTTGTGTCTCAACTTCTCTGGCTCAAAATGATGTTTTACAAATCCAAGCATTATGTTATGCATGGTTATAGAGACCTTTCTGCTCATAGTTTCTCCAATTGTGTAAATTCCCCACAACATATTTATCCATTCTACTTCTGATAGTTTTCATTTTAGGGCTCTCATAAAAAATGCTGGTATGACTATTCTTGTATATGTCTTTTGGTATAAATACGTATGCAGTTTTGTAAAATATATAGCAATGAATGGAATTGTTGGGTCACAGAATATGAATATGCTTTAATATGTACAGTAAGAGCTTTCTGAAGTTTTATCAATGTATACTTCTAATCTTCAGCACCATATGAGAGTTGGGTTGCCACACCTAGTCACCAGCACTTACTTGGTGTCATCAGTCTTTTTCATTTTAGCCATTCTGTTTGGGAGGTAAATGTAGCAGTATTTTACTGCTTTTTAAATTTGCATTTCCCTGGTGACTAATGAAGTTGAACTTCTTTTTAGATGTTTGTTTGCCAGTTAAATCTCATCTGTGCTAAAATGCTTGTTTAGACCTTTGGCCCATTTTTATATTGTGTCTCTTTTTTTTTATTATTTCTTTCATATTCTGTATAGAATCCCTTGGACAGTAACAACATTGCAAATATCCTCTCCCATTTTGTGGGTTGGTTCTCTACCCTCTTGGTGACATGTTTTGATAAGCAGAATTTTAATGTAGACCAATATGTCAATCATTACCAATAAGGTTAGTGCTTTTTCCTTGTTGTTTATACTAGCTTTCCCTATCTTCAAGGTTGTGAAGCTCTTCTCTTATATTTTCTTCCAGAAATTGTTTCAGCTTCTATATTAAGATGTATAATCCTCCATGAATTGATTTGTCTGTATAAGGTTGCAGATTTTTAGTATGCATGACCACCCCACCAGCATGAGATATTTGATAGACGATTCTTTCCCACAGTTCTGCAATGACACTTTAACAACAAATTAAGGGGAGGGGGGTGGTCTATGCATATATAGGTGTATTTCTGGACTGTTTCTTTCTCTTCCATTGAATGATGTGCCTATCTTTGTGTCAATACTAAATTGTCTTAATTTCTAGAACTTTGTATTTTAATTTCTACCATGCTAATTCCTCTAAACTTCTTCAAGATTTTTTTCTGAATATTTTTTTGCATTTGTACTTCAATATTAATTTGAGTAACAGTTGTCAAAATTCTCCCCCAACAACATGTACTCTGCATATGATTTAGAAGATCTAATATTGTAAATAATACTGTATAATCTCCCCCAAATTAAGCTATATAGTCAATACAAATCCAAATAATACGTAAATACTATTACTGGGGAGAAGGTGAAGTTGTATTGAGTTGATAGGTGAATTTTGGGTCTCCTAAATCACATATAAGGTATATTTCACCATTTCTTTATTTAATAATTCTTAATAATGTCTTATACTTTTCTCTGTAGAGAGCTAAAAAGAAAATTAAAAGAAGATTAAGGAAAATTTTCAGATGTTGATTTTGAATGACAACGTCCATTATGCTGTCCTAATAGATATGTGGTGTGTGTGTGTGTGTGTGTGTGTGTGTGAGTGTGTGTGTGTGTACCAACAGGAGTGGAGGAAAACTGTAAAATAAATTACAGATGCCTTTAGAACATGCAATTTGGGATATCTAGGAATAAGTTGGAGATAACTAGATAGTCTAGAACTGAGGGAAAATTGTATTAATATATTCATTCAGCACATATTCAGTGAATATCTATTGTATTGCATTAACGTTACTAGGCACAGGAAATAAAACAGTGTACAAAACATCTACAGAAGGCAAAGGCCTTTGCTTTTCTATTACAGAGTCAGATATTATTCAAAGAATTTCACAAATTAACACAAATATCCAAGAGATAATTGAGAGAATGGAGAGGATAATGGAACTCAAGAAAGACTTCTCCAGAGGGCAGACAGCAGAAGCAAGAAGAACTACAATTCTGCAGCCTGTGGAAGGAAAAACACATTCACAGAAAGATAAAATGAAAAGGCAGAGGACTTTGTACCAGATGAAGGAGCAAGATAAAACCCCAGATAAAGAACTAAATGAAGTGGAGCTAGGCAACTCTCCAGAAAAAGAATTCAGAATAATGATAGTGAAGATGATCTAGGACCTTGGGAAAAGAATGGAGACAAAGATTGAGAAGATGCAAGAAATGTTTAACAAAGACCTAGAAGAATAAAAGAACAACACCTAGAAGAATTAAAGAGCAAACAAACAGAGATGAACAATAAGATAATTGAAATGAAAACTACACTAAAAGGAATCAATAGCAGAATATGAGGCAGAAGAATGGATAAGTGACCTGGAAGACAGAATAGTGGAATTCACTGCTGTGGAACAGACTAAAGAAAAAAGAATGAAAAGAAATGAAGACAGCCTAATAGACCTCTGGGACAACACTAAATGCAACAACATTTGTGTTACAGGGGTCCCAGAGGAGAAGAGAGAGAGAAAGGACCTGAGAAAATATTTGAGGAGATTATAGTCAAAACTTCTCTAATATGGGAAAGGAAATAACCATCCAGGTCCAGGAAGCGCAGAGAGTCCCAGACAGGAAAAACCCAAGGAGAAACACGCTGAGACACAGTAATGAAATTGACAAAAATTAAAGACAAAGAAAAAATATTAAAAGCAACAAGGGAAAAACAACAAATAGCATACAAGGGCATCCCCATAAGGTTAACAACTGGACTTTCAGCAGAAACTCTGCAAGCCAGAAGGGAGTGGCAGGACATATTTAAAGTGATGAAAGGGAAAAACCTACAATGAAGATTACTCTACCTTGCAAGTATCTCATTCAGATTCAATGGAGAAATCAGAAGTTTACAGACAGGCAAAAGCTAAGAGAATTCAGCACCACCAAACAAGCTCTACAACAAATGCTAAAGGAACTTCTCTAAATGGGAAACACAGGAGAAGAAAAGAACATACAAAAACAAACTCCAAACAATTAAGAAAATGGCGATAGGCACATATATATCAATAATTACCTTAAACACAAATGGATTAAATGCTCCAACCAAAAGACAAAGGCATGCTGAATGGATACAAAAACAAGACCCATATATATGCTGTCTACAAGAGACTCACTTCAGACCTAGGGAAACATACAAACTGAAAGTGAGGGGATGGAAAAAGATATTCCATGCAAATGGAAATCAAAAGAAAGCTGGAGTAGCAATATTCATATCAGATAAAATAGACTTTAAAATAAAGACTATAACAAGAGAAAAGGAAGGACACTACATAATAATCAAGGCATCAGTCCAAGAAGAAGATACAACAATTATAAATATATATGCACCAAACATAGGAGCACCTCAATATGTAAGGTAACTGCTAACAGCTATAAAAGAGGAAATCAACAGTAATATAGTAATATTGGGGAACTTTTAACACCTCACTTACACCGATGGACAGATCATCCAAACAGAAAATTAATAAAGAAACAGAAGCTTTAAATGACACAATAGACCAGATAGATTTAATTGATATTTATAGGACATTCCATCCAAAAACAGCAGATTACACTTTCTTCTCAAGTGCACATGGAACATTCTCCAGTATAGATCACATCTTGGGTCACAAATCAAGCCTCAGTAAATTTAAGAAAATGGAAATCTTATCAAGCATCTTTACCAACCACAATGCTATGAGATTAGAAATCAATTACAGGGAAAAGAATGTAAAAAACATAAACACATGGAGGCTAAACAATACATTACTAAATAACTGAGTGCTCACTGAAGAAATCAAAAAATACCTGGAGACAAATTACAACAATAATATGATGATCCCAAACCTATGGGATGCAGCAAAAACAGTTCTAAGAGGGAAGTTTATAACAATAAAAGCCTACCTCAAGAAACAAGAAACATCTCAAATAAACAATCTAACCTTATACCTAAAGGAACTGGAGAAAGAAGAAAAAGCAAAACCCAAAGTTAGTAGAAGGAAAGAAATTATAAAGATCAGAGCAGAAATAAATGAAATAGAAACAAAGAAAGCAGTAGCAAAGATGAATAAAACTAAAAGCTGGTTCTTTGAGAAGATAAACAAAAGTGATAAACCTTTAGCCAGACTCATCAGGAAAAAGAGGCAGAGGACTCAAATCAACAAAACTAGAAATGATAAAGAAGTTACAATGGACATTGCAGAAATACAAAGCATCATACAACACTACTACAAGCAACTCTATACCAATAAACTGGACAACCTGGAAGAAAGGGACAAATTCTTAGACAGGTATAACCTTCAAAGACTGAATCAGGAAGAAATAGAAAATATGAACAGACCAATCACAAGGAATGAAATTGAAACTGTGATTAAAAATCTTCCAACAAACAAAAGTCCAAGACCAGGTGGCTTCACAGGTGAATTCTATCAAACATTTAGAGAAGAGCTAACACCCATCATTCTCAAACTCTTCCAAAAAATTGCAGAGGAAGGAACACTCCCAAACTCATTCTATGAGGCCACCAACAACCTGATACCAAAACTAGACAAAAATACTACAAAAAAAGAAAATTACAGACCAATATTACTGATGAATATAGATGCAAAAATCCTCAATACAATACTAGCAAACAGAATACAACAACACATTTAAAGGATCATACACCATGATCAAGTGGGGTTTATCCCAGGAATGCAAGGATTCTTCAATATATGCAAATCAATCAATGTGATACACCATATTAGCTAATTGAAGAATAAAAACAATATGATCATCTCAATAGATGAAGAAAAAGCTTTTGACAAAATTCGACACCGATTTATGATAAAAACTCTCCAGAAAGTGGGCATAGAAGGAACCTACCTCAACATAATAAAGGCTGTATATGACAAACCCACAGCAAAAATCATTCTCAATGGTGAAAAACTGAAAGCATTTCATCTAAGTTCAGGAGCAAGACAAGGATGTCCACTCTCGCCACTATTATTCAACATAGTTTTGGAACTCCTAGCCACAGCAATCAGAGAAGAAAAAGAAATAAAAGGAATTCAAATTAGAAAAGAAATAAACTGTCACTCTTTTCAGATGACATGATACTATACATAGAGAATCCTAAAGATGTCACCAGAAAACTACTAGAGCTAATCAATGAATTTGGTAAAGTAGCAGGATAAATAATTAATGCACAGAAATCTCTTGCATTCCTACACACTAACAACAAAAGATCAGAAAGAGAAATTAAGCAAACAATCCCATTCACCATTGCAACAACAAAAAAATAAAATACCTAGGAATACACCTACCTAACGAGGTAAAAGACCTGTATGCAGAAATTATAAGACACTGGTGAAAGCAATCAAAGTTGATACAAACAAATGGAGAGATATACCATGTTCTTGGATTGGAAGAATCAATATTGTGAAAATGACTATACTATCTAGAGCAATGTATAGATTCAATACAACCCCTATCACGTTACCAGTGTCACTTTTTTCAGAACTAGGACAAAATGTCTTAAAATTTGTATGGAGACACAAAAGACCCCCAAATAAAAAATGCAGTCTTGAGGGAAAACAACAGAGCTGGGGGAATGAGACTGTCTGACTTCAGACTATACTACAAAGCTACAGTAAGCAAGATGATATGGTACTGGCACAAAAACAGAAATATAGATCAATGGAATGGGATAGAAAGCCCAGAGATAAACCCACACACCAGTGGTCAACAAATCTATGTCAAAGGAGGCAAGGATATACAATGGAGAAAAGACAGTCTCTTCAGTAAGTGGTGCTGGTAAAACTGGACAGCTACATGAAAAAGAATAAAATTAGAACACTCCCTCAAACCATACACAAAACTAAACTCAAAATGGATTCGAGACCTAAATGTAAGACTGGACACTATAAAACTCTTAGAGGAAAACATAGGAAGAACACTCTTTGACATAAATCACAGCACCATGTTTTTTGATCCACCTCCTAGAGTAATGGAAATAACAGAAATAAACAAATGGGACCTAATGAAACTTAAAATCTTTTGTAAACAAAGGAAACTCCAAACAAGATGAAAAGACAGTCTTCAGAATGGGAGAAAATATTTGCCCATGAATGAACAGACAAAGGATTAATCTCCAAAATATATAAACAGCTCATGCAGCTCAATATGCAAAAAACAACCCAATCCAAAAATGACCAGAAGACCTAATAGACATTTCTCCAAAGAACACATACAGATGGCCAAGAAGCACATGAAAAGCTGCTCAACATCACTAATTATTAGAGAAATGCAAATCAAAACTACAGTGAGGTATCACCTCACACCAATTAGAATGGGCATCATCAGAAAATATACAAACAACAAATGCTGGAGAGGGTGTGGAGAAAAGGGAACCCTCTTGCACTGTTGGTGGGAATGTAAATTGATACAGCCACTATGGAGAACAGTATGGAGGTTCCTTAAAAAACTAAAAATAGAATTACCAAATGATCCAGCAATCCCACTACTGGGCATATACCCAGACGAAACCATAATTCAAAAAGACACATGCACCCCAATGTTCATTGCAGCAGTATTTACAATAGCCAGGTCATGGAAGCAACCTAAATGCCCATCGACAGACGAATGGATATAGATGATATAGCACATATATACAGTGGAATATTTTCGGCCATAAAACGGAGTGAAATTGGGTCATTTGTAGAGATGTGGATGGATCTAGAGACTGTCATACAGAGTGAAGTAAATCAGAAAGAGAAAAATAAATATCGTATATTAACACACATATGTGGAACCTAGAAAAATGCTATAGATGAACTGGTTTGCAGGGCAGAAATAGAGACACAGATGTGGAGGAGGAATGTATGGACACCAAGGGGGGAACATGGTGGGGGTGCTGGTGGTGGTGTGATGATTTGGGAGATTGGGACTGACATATATACACTAATATGTGTAAAATATATAACTAATAAGAACGTGCTGTATAAAAACATAAATAAAATAAAATTCAGAAATTCAAAAAATAAAACAAGTCTTCTCCAAGGAAGTGTTAATAAGCTTGTAGTGGGACGAAAACTGGGTGTGACATTTTCAGAATAAGAAGGTTCGTATAGGTGCTAGAACAAGAAGGAGCATGCTAAGAGATGTGACCCTACAGGGTCTTGAATGTATGTTAAGGTGCTTATCTCAGGAACAGTGGGAGAAACTGAAAGTTTTATGCAATATGACCACCATATTAGATGGCACAGGTTATAGAACGTTTCAAACATTGCAGAAAGTTTTACTGGACAATTTTGGTTTAGAGGCTTCATTTATCAGTCAAGTGCATACAAGTGGAAATTGCAACTTAGGCATTGACAAGCTTGTTAGGAGAGAGCAGAGTTAGAAGATGACGTTATTTTGAGAAACTCTAATAATTAAAAAAAAAATTTATTTATTTATTATTTATTTGGCTGTGCCGGCTCTTAGTTGCGGGACGTGGCGTCTTTTAATTGCAACATGCGGACTCTTGGTTGCGGCATGCGCGTGGGATCTAGTTCCCCGACGAGGGATAGAACCCGGGTGCCCTGCATTGGGAACGTGGAGTCCTACTCACTGGACCACCAGGGAAGTCCCAAGAAACTCCAGTATTTAATGGCTATGAGGAATAGAATGATCCTAAAAATGAGACAGAGAAGGAGGAGCTTGAAGGATAGGAAGAAACTCAGTAGAGTGATGTCCAAAGGAATACTAAAAGGAGTGGTTCATAGTACAAAATTCTCCACACAGGTCAAGTAAGATGAAGATGGAGTATGCCTGCTCGATTCAGCAGTGGGTGATGTGATCAGGAGCTGTTTTAATGGAGTGGTAGGGGGTGAAATACAGAATAAAAATGTATACACTGCATAAAGATAACTAGTTGAGAATTTTGGATGCAAGGCAAAGAAGAGAAGTGGCAGAGTCTAGAGGGTATTGTGGGATCCTAATATTTTTATGGCTTTTTTTTAAAGGGAGAAACATGAGCATTCTTACATGCCAATTAGAAGGATATATTAAAAGGGAGAAGATAAATTTAAAAATGAAAGAATAAGATAATCTAAGATTCAAGAGACTTGAAAACCATGGGTTTATATTGGTGCTTAGATGTCCAATTAAATCGTTTTCACCAGGAAGTCTATATATTCCAGATGGAGTAGAGAATAGGAATGTAGGATAAACAGCAGCAGTTTTAGGGGTTTGTACAGGGAAAGTAGAGGTATAAGGGTGTAAGGAAGGTGACAGTGTGCAAGAAAGGGCAGGTCCTGGGAGAGACAGCATAAAAAGTGAGATCATTTTGGATCTGGGAACACTAGGAGACAGTAGAGGAGTTGAGGTGCTTAAGGGCTCAATGCAGTTCTGAGCACATGTTTGTGAGTGAAGGAGAGGAGAATTCACAGGATGGGAGGTTGAGGCCAAACATGAAACGTTAAGTTTGAAATTCAAAAGTGGAGTATATCCAGGTGCTGACACAATTAGTGAATTTGTAAGGAACGAATACAAAGGTCGCTAGATTTTAGACAGGAGGGTAAATCATTAAATAGTCATTAACTCTTGAGTCATTAGCTCAAGAGTTAAAATGTCCCAAGATGATGGCAGAGGTTGAGGTAGAAATGAAAACTGTTAATGTGATTCTAAAGTTCCCAGTGAATGTTGAAGTGCCTTACAAATGGTAAAAAGATAATGAAACTATAACAGTGAAGAGTGATTCGGTTATGAGTCAACTATTAGCCCCACTGAGCCTTGATTTTTCCACTTGTAAAGAAGTAATCATATTTTCCCAAAGGTCATTGATATTAATGTATTAACAAGTATATGACTTAATCTCTGTACCTGATGTATAGTATATGCTCAGGAAAAAATAGTTTTCTTTCCTTCCATCATTTGTTGAGAAATGCCAAGTTGCTAATACTAAGAATGTATCAAGTATCAAAGTTCTTTTTCAAAGAATTCTGTTCAATAAATACAGAAAGAATGTTGCAAATTAAATATAACCATAGTACAATTTTTAATGAAACAATCACTCTGGGCAATAACCAACTGCTGTTAAAGCTTTTAATTGAAAGGCTGATGGGCTCAATAGTGGAGATCCTGAAGGTAACATCTGGCCGTAGCTAATGGAAGAAAATTGCCATGATCATGTGTAGTTTTGTAACAAACAGAGGCTCAGTCTGACACCACAGACTGTTCTCTCTGACTTCATAGAAAAGGCATCATTGATGAGTGACATCCCAGCATATGGCTGGAGCAAAGGACATTTCTCCATTTGTTCTGGTGGGCAAATCCTTGAGCATTTGGATTCTACCATGACTTGAGGAAAACTAGTAATGTATTGTTACAGAAACTCTAATAACCATGGTAGGTCACCAAAGTTCATGCCTCATAGCGAACCAGAAAGAGAAAGCATGTGTCTCAGCATCTGGGATGATGCATTTCTAATGTGAGCTCATGTCTCAAGGAAATCGATCAAGTTCAAAACTATGCGGAGAGCATTTTACAAAGCCAACTGAATCTAGTCAAGAAAGACAAATCAGCAGGGAGACAGCCTTGAAAAAGCTGTGCCTGGTACAAGCCAGCTCTCTGATGTAGTGGAAAGTTTGCTTATATAAAGGATGGAAGAAGGGTGTGCATAAGATGACAGGACATTTGAGAATTAGGGATTTTACTGCAAGTTGGAAATATGGTTCCACAGATTTTATTGGGTCATGAGCAAGAGTTGTTTGCATTTTTCTAATGCGGTAGGCAGTCTCATAAAAAAATTCCCCCATGGATTCACATACCTTAAAGTCACGTATTCTATCTCTGTAAGCCACCCGTACTGTATAAACTTGACATGGTGAGTTGTCCACAGAATATACTTATGACAAGTGGGCTAATTACCACAAAGTTACTTTAAATCATGAGATTAAATGGGAATCTACTTTCCCAAATCAGAAAGATTGAGTGGCCACAATAATTCTGAAAAACTTAGCTCCCAATTTTATGTTTCATAAAACTAATTCCAGAAATGTTTTCAAAATTTTATTTAGTGTAGTATTAGTATCTGTGTTGTAAGATCTATTTAGCTTAATGGATTGTTGGATTCAGAAGAAAGGAATAAGGAAAAGTAGAAAAATGGAACTTTTTATAACTAATCTATATCTCTCAATTTTTGCAGGAATATTTTCGATACTTTTCAGGGTAGAGGAAGAAAAATAAAAAACAAAAACAGTCTTATCCCACATCCTAGGAAAATCTAGTAAATTGGATTCATGTTACAGAAATTTTTGAAAAAGATGATTTCATGTGTTAATGTGGTCAGCCAAATACAAACATTAGCAAGCCCAATAGAAAATCCAAATTAAGGAGATTTATGGGGAGATAGAGAAAAGAAAAAGGAAAGAAAAATTAATTGATAAGAATTTACGGTGTACAGGAGGTATGAGTTGAAGGAAAAAAGGGAGCCCAGATAGGAAACAAGATCAAAGAACAAAAAAATCCATTGATTCATTTGGTTAGTAAACATTTTATTCATCTTTACATGAGTTATATCAATATTACCTAATCTAAACTGTAAATGGGCTTTTCATTCAGCTGGTGAGTCAGGAAATGAAGAAAGAAAGGAAGAGAGGAAACAACATGACACAGTTACTGTCATAGAGAAAAGGTATGGAAAATCAGTTGGGTTATGGGGATAAATATGTCCCTCTCAGGGCCATAGGCTGTTTGTTGGTGAAATACATTAGTGATATAAATGCTACCAACTTCAGGTTTTCACTGAACTCTCCACTTCACTTTGTTCAAAACACACTGCATTTTACTAAAGGTGTTTTGTTGAAATGAGCAAAACAAATTTAAAAGATTATAAAAAGCTATAAAACGTTGTCAAAGTTTCCACAGAATAATAGCAATGCTAATTAGGCAGTGATGAGGAGCTGCACCGGTGATCAATAAACCAATATTATTTTTTGCTAAAATAATATTTTGATGAAGATTCAATTTTATATTGGAGGTTGTAATTTTAATTATTACTGAATAAACTTATTTATATTTAGTGGATGAAAGTAGCTAGAAGAAATTAGTACAAAGTCATTGGTGATATATATATTTTTTTCTTCTTTTCCTTTTAGAAAAATTATTTCTAATCATGTTTTTCTTGAGAATATTTCCAAGTTTAAAGTAGCATTTCACATTTATCATTGCTTTGATCAGTATTCTTTTTAAATCATAGTTTTCAGTTCTGATATTGGCTTCCAGAAACCATGGACAGAGTGACCTTAGCTTTAGTGCTCACTGTCCACTTAGATGCTGTCATCTTTTTCCACTCAGATCTAGTTATGAAGGTTATATGGACAAGTATTCCACTTCATTCTGGTTTGCCATGTCAGTGGGTATTATTTTTTTTGTGGGGGTGTGTTGGAATTAATTCCAGTTGAATCTAGGAATAAGTTACAGGTTCAATTCTAGGAATAAGCCTAAGAAGCAAATGTTGTTTATAATTCTCTTTGTATCATATAGGATGTGAAAGTCTAAATAACTCAGAATGAATTGCTCTTAAATTTTCTAATCTATATTTACCATGTTGGAGCACACGACCTTACACTCCTCCCTTGTGCTGTGATGTGAAATCCTGAGAGTTGTGGAGCCAAATATATGTAAGAACAGTTGTTAAAAGAAAACAGGAAGATTATTCTTGCTCTAACTTGCCCAGATGATAGCACTTACGTAGTAAGTTTTCCTCTGGTCATTGTAATCCCTGTGTCAGTGAATATACATTAAGATGGGGAATCATGTTTGCCTACTTTCTTTGGAAGCTATCTAGGATGTTATCTTTCTAAGGGAAAAGCCTATGGTGTGTGGTTCAAAGGTTCTTCTCTATCAGTTCTCAATAAATGTCTAGTTAACCAGGATAACAAATGTTTTATTGAGCACCTAATGAGTGCCAAGGACTATCCAAGATTTGGGGCACACACTAGTGACATAAAACAATTATGATACTAACCTTTGTAGCACATACAATTCAGTTAGTATAAATGAACTCCAGATTCTGGTATATTATCCTGTACTATTTTGGGTTTACTGTGTAGTTGTTCATCTTTGTATTATATTTTAGTATATCTTCAGGAAATTTTAATGAGAAATTTAAGAGACACATTGACATGATTGTTGTATTGCCATTTTTATTCAGAACTTTTATTTTCTCCTTAATCTTGTCATAAGCATTTTATTACATGCGGTTTTCCTTCTATACTGCAAATGACAAGAAAGGATGTAGTTTTCTTGGTTCTTCCCCTTCTTTCTGCTCCTAAACACAATTTCAAAATGCGTTCGGATTTGAGCATTTTTATTGCCACTTAGGCTAAGAACATAACAATAGCAAACATGCAGAAGTGATAAAATTTAAAAATTCTTTATAGTCTCAAAATGAGAGTATAGTTCTATACTTCCATTTTGAGATATAATTGAAACCACTTTGAACTTTTGCTCTTAGGTTTTATTTTTGAGCAGGAAAGTTACTTATCCTTTGTCCATACCTGACCTCCACCAAGCTGTAAGATGTATTTAGGTCCCATTAAACAAGGTTTATTAGTCAGTGGGGCTGTCATAACAAATTATCAGAGGTTTGGTGGCTTAAACAATAGGAATTTATTTTTTATAGTTCTGGAAGTTGGGCAGTCCAAGATTAATGTGCCAGCTGATTTGGTTCCCAGTAAGTGCCCTATTCCTGGCTTGTAGATAGCTGACTTCCTGCTGTGATGGAGGAAAAGAGGGAGGGAAGGAGGAAGGGGGAGGGAGGGGAAGAGAAAGAGAAAGAGAAAGAGAAAGAGAGAGAGAGAGAGAGAGCGCAACCTGGTGTCTCTTCCTCTTCTTATAGAGACACTAATCCCATCATGAGGCCCCCTCCTATGACCTCATCTAAACTTAATTATCTCCCAAAGGCCACATCTCCAGGATACCATTACACTGGGGTTTGGGGCTTCAACATATGAATTTGGTGGGGAGGGGGGCACAATTCAATCCATAGCACAAGCGATAATTATCTTTGAGACCAACTGTGATGACAACAAAACATTTGATTGTTTGAGCTTTGATTTTTACCTGAATACATATAAAAGTTTTAAAATGTTAAAATGGATACTTATATCTTGATGTTTTAATTTGTTGTTGAGCAGCCTAAAATTGTTTATCAAATTTAAAAAAATTCTTACTTTGTAAATTTTATGTCAGCATACCTTGGTATAAGTATTGTTGAAGAAAACATTTTTTTCTTTTGTGGTATCTGCTTCTGTGTCACTAACTCATTTTCTTTATATTCCTGCTGATTAGATAGTGCGTGGAGATGAGCAAGATGGAACTTGATAAAGCATCTGAAATGGAAAATTCTCACAGTAGGACCTGCTAACTTGATGGCCTCATCACCATGGCAACGCTTATCGGTCAGTATAGCCAGGTAATGAGATGGCTTAGTTCAATTAGGATTTAAATATTCTTCTACCACTGCATACGAAATTTGCAAAAGCATTTGTCTAAAAATAGGTCATGCTCTCCTATGACTCATAAGATATTCTATGCTCAGTAGAGTGCACACACAAAGGTAAGTGAGCAAATCCATCTCTAGCCTCCTCCATTTATTTTGTCCTTGAACAAAGCATAATGTTTAAATGTGTCTCTGAAAAAATAACATGTTTGTATAAATTCAAGAACATATTGTGCTGATTAAATGTGATTTGGAAAGTAGTTACAGTCAATTATACATAGCCCATTTGGTCTTCAGTTATTGTGAGCAGAAAGCTGGTTCAGAGGAGACATGCATCATTTGGGGCTGGAGATACTAGTATCGAAGTGAGGCTGCATACTTAAATGAATAAAGGTGCAGCCCACGTGGTGACAAATGTCTATGAGACATGAGCTTACATTGGTAGTTCAGTTTGCACTCCCATTTTCCATGTATTCCAAACCAGAGCCTTTCTTCCGGCCCTTATTCTTTCTCTACTCTCCTAGCAGAGCAGTTCACCTCCCACTTAATTGAAAATAGAGGCCATCTGGCATGTGCTCCTACCCCTCTACCTACAAACATCTGCATCTCTTTTACTTCCTTAAAATTCATTTCCATATCTACCTTTCATCTTCTCTCTTGGGTTTTCAATTTCTCCCCATCTCTGCTGGCTCTTTTTCCTAGCAATGATGTAAATGCAAGTTTCTCACATCTTAAAACCGTGAAAAGAACATAATATAAAACATGTCCTTGCCTTCTAATTTTGTTTTTGGCTCTTACCTTCAGAACCAACACTTTTAAAAGAGTTATTTTCTCACTTCCCTTTGTCTCTTTAGTCCATTGAAATCTGTCTACTGCCTCCATCACTGTACTGAGATTGCTTTTAGTGAAATCAGCAACACCATTTAATGAAGCATTTGGTATGCAACAGACATCAGACAGCAGTTTGGTGACACAATATTGAGTAAGAGATATCCTTGTCATCCAGTCATTCACAAATCACAGTTCTGATATACCTTTCAACACTGAACACATTCTTATTCACTTGTGAAATTTCCAGTTTTTGTCCTCTCTAACCCTGTGGAGCTGCCTCATAGAAGTGCCTTTGTTATTCTTCCCCTCTGTATCATACTCCTCTACAGGAAGTATCCTCGACCAATCCCTCCCCTTTCACTCCTCTACCAGTCCTCAGGCTCCTCTGATGCTGCCTTCAGTATCATTTGGCCAGAGGTCTCTGCCTTTCAGGATCTTGTTAGATCCTTCGTCCTAGATCTGTGCCAACTCTTCTGTGGTGCATTCCCTAAACCTCATTTATTAAATTTTACTAGATTCCTCAATTCAGTAATGCTTCGCTTATATAGTTATTATTTCACTACCATATACTACCTTCTAACATATTATGTGAGCTGTCCCCTGTTTATTTTTTTAATTAAACTTTTTACTGTGAGATAGTTATAGATTTCTATGCTGTTGTAAGAAATAATATGCACAATACCATGTACTCTTTACTGTTTTCCCCAATAGTAAAGTCCACTAAAACTCTAGTACAACATCACAGCCAGGATATTGACACTGATACAGTCAAGATACAGAATATTTCCTTCACCACAAGGATGCCTCACGTTGCCTGCTTATAACCACATCCCCCTTTTACCACAACCCTTCCTTAATCTCTGGTAACCACTGATCTCTTCCCTAAGTCTATAATATCATTTCAAGAATGATACATAAAGAGAATCATACTGTATGTAATTTGGGGGGGATTTTTTTCCACTGAGCATAACTCCCTGGAAAGTCATCCAGATTGTTGTAGTTGTGTGTGTCAATAGTATCTTCTTTTTCTGTTTTCCTTGGTAGTATCTATGTATGGATACACCATTGTTTATTTGACCATTCATCCATTGAAGGACATCCGCGTTGTTTCCATCTGGGGGCAATTATGAATATGTAAAGCTGCTCCAAATATTAAGGTAGAGGTTTTTTTGTGAACATAAATTACCATTAATCTGGGATAAATGTGAAGGAGTGCAGTTGGTAGGTAACTTGGTAGTTATATGTTTAGTTTTTAATAAACTGACAAACTGGTTTTCACAATGGCTGTACTATTTTACATTCTCAGCAGCAATGTATGAGTGATCCAGTTTCTCCATATTGCTGGTTCACAAACTGACCGCCATACACAGAGGACAAGGAGGAATGAAAGAAAGAGGCAAACCACTCCTGATTGATAGGTGGCAGGTTTTATATGCACAGGAACTTACATATGAGGCTCCTCTTGGATGGCCACAAGACGAGTAGATCTCTACATCTTCCTGCAAGAATCTTTCAATTTATATAGAGACCTTATCTAGATTCAGTCATATATTCTGTGCAAGTGGTCTCAACAACATATACTCTCTCAAGGCTGTGTCCTTGAAAAGGACTCCTATTGTGGGAATGGTGGTCAGGGCATACATTCCAAGGATGGGGGAGGGGGTGAGGAGCCTTCCATTGCTTGGGTCCAGCTTGTAGGTCAACCAGCAGTCACATCCTCTCCATGATCTCCTTCAACACATTTCATCACCAGCATTTGGTGGTATCATTATTTTTATGTTAGCCATTCTGATAGGTATGTAGTAATAAATTATTGTGGTTTTAATGTACATTTTCTGAATGACTAATGATGATGAATACCTTTTCATGTACTTATTTACCATTTATCCTCTTTGGTGAATTGTTTATGTATTTTGCCCACTTTCTAATTGTATTTTTTAAAGATTTTGTTTTGAGAGTTCTTCGTGTGTTCTAGACATTAGACTTTCTTGTACATGAAGTGTGCAAATTTTTATTTTAGTCTGTAGTATGTCTTTTCATACTTTTACCATGGTCTTTTGCAGTGCAAATGTTTTTAATTTTCACAAGGCCCAATTTACCAATTTTTCCTTCTATGGATCATGCCTTTGGTATCAAATCTATGAATTTTTGGTCTCATCCTAGATCCCAAAGATTTTCTCCTATCTTTTTGTTTTTTAAGTTAAATAGTTTTGCATTTTATGTTTAAATTTGTGATACATTTGAGTTAAATTTTGTATAAGATATAAGACTTAGGTCAAGATTGTTTGTTTTGCCTGTGGATACCAAATTGGTCAAGCACCATTTGCTGAAAAGGTATCTTTTCTCCATTGAATTACTTTTACACCTTTGTCAATAGTCAGTTGGGTCTGTTTCTCGGTTCTCTATTCTATGTATACCTATGTTTCTATCATTCTGCCAATATCATACTGTCTTGACTGCTGTTGCTATATAATCTTGGAGTCAGGTATGCTGGTTCCTTCCACCTGATTTTTTTTAATTTAAAAAATTTTAGTTTTCATTGAGATATAATTGACATATAAAATTGTAAATTTTAAGGTATATAAAATGTTGATTTGATACATTATACATTGCAATATATTATTACAGTGGCATTAACACCTCTATCATATTTCATAATTATCATTTCTTTTTTGTTGTAAGAACACAGTCTCTTAACAACTTTGAATTTGTTTTGAATAATTTATTGTAATGACTTAGCTGTGCATTAGCTTGTCAGCACTTATTCATTTTCTGGTTGCAAGTTTGTACTTTTTAACAACATCTCTCCAGTTCTCCCAACCCCAGCCCCTGGTAATCACCATTCTACTTTCTGTTTGTATGAGTTCAGCTTTTCCAGGTTCCACATATAAGTGATATAATATAGTATTTGTCTTTCTCTGTTTGACTCATTTCACTTAGCTTAATGCCTTCAGGTTCCACCCATGTTGTCATGAATGGCAGGATTTGCTTCCTTCTCATGGCTGAATTATATTCCATTGTATATATACAGTCAGCTCTCCATATCCATGGATGTGGAACCTATGGATATAGAAGGACGACTGTATTATACCATTTATATAAGGTACTTGACCATCTGTGGATTTTGGTATCCATGGGTGTCCGGGAACCAATCCCGTGTGAATACCTAAGGACAACTGTATACCACATCTTCTTTTTCCATTCTTCTGTTGATGAACACTTAGGTTGTTTCCATATCTTGGCTATTATGAATAATGCTGCAATAAACATGGGAATACAGCTATATTTTTGATATCCTGTTTTCATTCCCTTTGAATATATACCAGAATTACTGGATAGTATGGTAGTTCTATTTTTAATTTTTTGAGGAACTTCTATAGGATTTCCTGTAGTGGCTATTCCAATTTACATCCCCATCAACAGTGCACAAGTGTTCCCTTTTCTCTACCTCCTCGCTGACACTTGATAATGTTTGTCTTTTTGATGATAGCCATTCTAACAGGTGTGAGGTGATAGCTCACTATGGTTTTGATTTGCATTTCCCTGATGATTAGTGATGTTGAGCATTTTTCATGTCCTGAAGCCCAGTTGGATCTCTTCTTTAGAGAAATATCTACTCATTTCATTTGCCCATTTTAAAATTAGATAGTTTATTTTTTTGTTATTGAATTGTTTGGGTTCTTTGTATATATATATATATATATTTTTTAATAAATAAATTTATTTATTTATTTTTGGCTGCGTTGGGTCTTCATTGCTGCACATGGGCTTTCTCTAGTTGTGGCAAGTAGGGCTACTCTTCAGTGCGGTGTGCGGGCTTCTCATTGTGGTGGTTTCTCTTTTTGAGGAGCATGGGCTCTAGGCACGTGGGCTTCAGTAGTTGTGGCACATGGGCTCAGTAATTGTGGCTCATGGGTTCTAGAGTACAGGCTCAGTAGTTGTGGCACATGGCTTAGTAGCTCAGAGGCATGTGGGATCTTCCTGGACCAGGGATCGAACCCGTGTCCCCTGCATTGGCAGGTGGATTCTTAACTACTGCACCACCAAGGAAGTCCCTATTTGTATATTTTGGATATTAACCCCTTGTCTGATATATGCTTTGGAAATATTTCTCCCATTCTGTAGGTTGCCATTTCATTTTGTTGAGTGTTTCTTTTGCTGTGCAGAATTTTCAAATTATTTTTGCTATTCTATGCCTTTGCCTTTCCATATAATTTTTATAATAATCTTTTTGATGTCCACAAAAAAAATCTTCCTTAGATTTTAAGAATTATGAAAAACCTTTATATCAGTGTGGGAAAGCTGAATTTTTACTGTGTTGTCTTCCAGTCCATGAATACAGTACATGCTTTCTTAAACCAGTCTTTTTAGCTTTTCAGTATTCAAGTCCTGTTCATGCTTTGTTATATTTCTGCCTAAGTATTTTTTGAGTGGTTATAAAATGTTATTGTAGTTTTAATTTCAGTATCCACATCTTCAATGCTAGTATATAGATATATAATTGATTTTTGTATATTTATGTTGTATCCTGCGACCTTACTAAACTCACTTATTAGTTCTAGGAGTTTTTTGGAGATTCCTTGGAATTTCCTATGTAGACAGTCGTGCCTTCTGCAAATAGTGACACTTTTATTCCTTTCTAATCTGCATTTCTGTTATTTCCTTTTCTTGTCTTATTTCAGTAGCTGGAATTTCTACCACTGTATTGCATATGAACAATGAAATCTGACATCCCTTCCTTGTTCCCAACTTTAGAAGAAAAGTATTTTGTCTTTCACCATTTAGTATAATGTTAGCTTTAGGTCTTTTGTGTATGCTTAATCAACTTTAGGAATTTCCTCTCTAGTTTTCTGAGTGGCTTTTCTTTTTAAAGTTATGAATGGGTGTTGATTATGGCAAATGACTTTCTGCACAGTTTAATATGATCATGTGGTTTTTCTTCATTAACATATTAATATGATTGATCATGCTGGTTGATTTTTAAATATTAAACAAGGCTTGCATCCCTGGGGAGAAAACTCAACTTGATCATAGAATTTGTGTATATATATATTATATATATATATAATATATATATATTTTTTCCTGTACTTTTCTTTGTTTTGAACAGTCTTTTTCTGGTTTTATTATCAGGGTAATATTAACTTTAAAAACTGAATTAGGATATGTTCATCCTCTTTTGTTTTATGAAAGATACTGTAGAAAAATTGATGTTAATTCTTCTTTAGACATTTGGTAGAATTTGCAGATGAAACCATCTGGGCCTGGAGATTTCTTTTCCAGGTAACCATAAGTTTGTTTTCTATGTCTGTGAGTCTGGTTCTGTTTTATAAATAAGCTCATTTGTACTGTTTTTAGATTACATATATAAGTGATATCATATACTATTTGTCTTTCTCTGTCTCTCTTCATTTAGTATGATAATCTCTCAGTCCGTATTTTCATTTTCATTCAGTTCAATGTACTTTTTGTTTTCCCTTGAAATTTCCTTTTCGACCCATAGATTATTGAGATGTATGTTGTTTAATTTCCAAATGTTTGCAGATTTTCCTGTTATTTTTTTGTTTTTAATTTCTAGTTTGGTTCCATTGTAATCAGAGAACATACTTTCTATGATTTCAGTTCTTTTAAATTTGTTAAGGTTTATTTTATGACCCAGAATGTAGTCTACCTTGGTATTTGTCTAATGAGAAATTGAGAATAATGTGTATTTGAGTTTTCTGCTGTTGTTGGGTAGGAGTGCTCTACAATGGAAATTAGATTGTCATGGTTCCTGGGATGTTGAGTTCTTCTATATCTATGCTGATTTTCATCTAGTTGTTCTATTGACTGTTGAGAAAGGGTAGTTTTCCAACTCTATTTATGGATTTGTTATTTATCCTTTTAGTATCTATATTTCTAAAATTTCAATTTGTTTCTTCTTTATATATTCTATTTTTTTGCTAAGTTTATCATTTCTTTTCTGAGACTTCATATTTTTAATTAAAAAAATTATGCATTCATAATTTCTCACTGAAGCATTTTTATAATGGTTGCTGTAAAATATTTGTCAGGTAATTCTAAAATAGGTCATCTCATGGATGAAGAAAATGTGGCACATATATACAATGGAATATTACTCAGACATAAAAAGAAATAAAATTGAGTTATTTGTAGTGAGGTGGATGGACTTAGAGTCTGTCATACAGAATGAAGTAAGTCAGAAAGAGAAAAACAAATACCATATGCTAACACATATATATGGAATCTAAGAAAAAAAAAGTCATGAAGAACCTAGGAGTAAGACAGGAATAAAGATGTAGACCTACTAGAGAATGGACTTGAGGATACGGGGAGGGGGAGAGGTAAGCTGCGACAAAGTGAGAGAGTGGCATGGACATATATACACTACCAAATGTAAAATAGATAGCTAGTGGGAAGCAGCCGCATAGCACAGGGAGATCAGCTTGGTGCTTTGTGATCACGTAGAAGGGTGGGAGAGGGAGTGTGGGAGGGAGGGAGATGCAAGAGGGGAGAGATATAGGGATATATGTATTTGTATAACTGATTCAGTTTGTTATAAAGCAGAAACGAATACACCATTGTAAAGCAATTATACTCCAATTAAGATGTTAAAAAAATGAAATAAAATAAAATAGGTCATCTCACTGTTAGCATCTATTAATTATGTTTTTTCATTCAATTTGAGATCTTCCTTGTTATTGGTTTGATGAATGATCTTTTACTGGAAGTTAGAAATTTGGTGTGTTGCATTATAGGGCTCTGGATCTTATTTAAACTTTCTCTTTTAGCTGGCTGCTTATAAATGGCTTTATTGAAAAAGGAGGGGCCCCATTTTTTTACTGTTAGGTGGGGATAGAGGTCCAGGTTCCCCATTTGTTCTTTGTCAATACCTGAGCAGGGGGTCCTTAATAAAGCTGGGTGGGGAGTAGAATACAGGGTCCCCACTAGTCTTTCAGTGATACCTCCTTGACTGCAGGTACCTTGTTACTGGTCCCATTGTGGCCTCCTTCTGAGATGGAGTCTGAGGGCCATGTGGTTAGTCACATAGTCTTATAGCTGGAAGGTAGTGAAAGTCCTTGCTCTCCATTTGGCCTCCTGTGACACCATGCCAGCAGAGAAATTAAGCGGTGCCTCATGACTGATCATGGTGGTGGAAGTCCAGGTTCCCCTCATGGTCTTCACTGACATCTCATTACAGATAGGGATCTTGTTACCACTAATCAGGGATGAAAGTATTCTCTTCTCATGTGTGTTTGACCTTACTCTGCTGGAGAAAAAGGGATAGTGGACCTCATAACAGTCTCCAGAAGGCAGAAGTCTAGGCTCCTGACTTGACCTTTGCTGGCATGGATGGGGTGGGACCTCAGTTGTTTCTGTGGTGTTTGGCTGGAGTAAAACAGTTACTGCCTCAAAGTTTTCTATCTTGTCTGGGTCCTTTGGTAGAGAGAAAAGGCTGTTTGTTTTTGGCCTGAACCTGTTGGCATTTTCTGGTGTCTGGCTTCTTCAGACTCTAAGTATGGGATCTAAAGGACAAAAAGAAAACTCATCACCATATTGCTCCTAAGGTTCTGAGATGCCTAGTCAGTCTGCCTTCTACTGTCCATTTTTTAGCCTTGATGAGTTTGTTTCAGTCATATTTAGTGGAGGGAAAAGGGAAAAATATGTTTATTCCATCTTCCCAGAAGTGCAACTTCCCTGTTTTTGCCTCTCACTGTTGTGGCCTCTCCCGTTGCGGAGCACAGGCTCCGGATGTGCAGGCTCAGCAGCCATGGCTCACGGGCCCAGCTGCTCCACGGCATGTGGGATCTTCCTGGACTAGGGCACGAACCCGTGTCCCCTACATCGGCAGGCAGACTCTCAACCACTGCGCCACCAGGGAAGCCCCCCTGTTTGTTTTTAATTAATAGGTTAATGCAGAGAATTCTGATTTAATCTTTTATCCCACCCTTCTTATTTTTTTAAGAGCCCCATTGACCCAGAGGTCACAGAGTTTACCAACTAATACATTAAACTGTATTTAGTAACAGAAGTTGGCTCCTGTCTTTTCCTCAGAGACCCTGTTAATTTCAAGGAAGAACAGGTGATTTTGGAGATCTTTCTGCACAAGTTCTGAAAGTTAAACACAGCTCAGAATGGTGTGCTCATGAAGCTAAACTGAGCTGAGTTGGATTTCATTTTGGGAAAATGATATAAGATACCTGATCTTACATTTGGTATTTTCAAAAGAAACCCATCATGGACTACAAAGAATGCAAATGCAGAAGTGTGTTCTCAAGGAAGAGCCTGTATCTTTTCCTTCTCTGAATGTGCATGAGCCATGTACAACTTTTGTCACAGTGGCTGCTAATTAACTGGTACTTTAAAAATCTTTTATTACATTGGATGAGATTTCCCTGTTAGACAGGTTGTTAGGTATTATTCTGTAACCAAAAACCATGTTTTATAGTATAATATTCCAATCTGAGTGAATGGGATTCTTATTTTTGTTTCACCATAGATTATTTCTTTCAGTTTTTGTTTAGCTGATGTTTAAGTTAACCTCATAATTCTTAGTGAATATTTGTTTCTAACATCTTTATTGGAGTATAACTGCATTACAATGGTGTGTTAGTTTCTGCCTTATAACAAAGTAAATCAGCTATACATATACATATATCCCCATATCTCCTCCCTCTTGTGTCTCCCTCCCATCTTCCCTATCCCACCCCTCTAGGTGGTCACAGAGCACCAAGCTGATCTCCCTGTGCTATGCAGCTTCTTCCCACTAGTTATCTATTTTATATTTGGTAGTGTATATATGTCCATTGCCACTCTCTCACTTCATCCCATTCCCCATGTCCTCAAATTCATTCTTGACGTCTGTGTCTTTATTCCTGTCCTGCCCCTAGGTTCTTCAGAACCTTACTTTTTTTATTTTAGATTCCATATATATGTGTTAGCATACGGTATTTCTTTTTCCCTTTCTGACTTATTTCAGTCTGTATGACAGACTCTATGTCCATCCGCCTCACTACAAATAACTCAATTTCGTTTCTTTTTATAGCTGAGTAATATTCCATTGTATATATGTGCCACATCTTCTTTATCCATTCATCTGTCAGTGGACACTTAGGTTGCTTCCATGTCCTGGCTATTGAAAATAGTGCTGCAATGAACACTGTGATATATGACTCTTTTTGAATTATGGTTTTCTCAGGGTATATGTCCAGTAGTGGGATTGCCGGGTCAAATGATAGTTCTTTTTGGAGTTTTTAAATGAACTTCCATACTGTTCTGCATAGTGACTGTATCAATTTACATTCCCACCAACAGAGCAAGAGGGTTCCCTTTTCCCCACACCCTCTCCAGCATTTATTGCTGGTAGATTTTTTGATGATGGCCATTCTGCCTGGTGTGACGTGATACTTCATTGTAGTTTTGATTTGCATTTCTCTAATGATTAGTGATGTTGAACATCCTTTCATGTGTTTGTTGGCAATCTGTATATCTTCTTTGGAGAAATGTCTATTTAGATCTTCTGCCCATTTTTGGATTGGGTTGTTTATTTTTTGATATTGAGCTGCTTGTAAATTTTGGAGATTAATACTCTATCAGTTGCTGCATTTGCAAATGTTTTCTCCCATTCTGAGGGTCGCCTTTTCATCTTGTTTATGGTTTCCTTTGCTGTGCAAAAGCCTTTAAGTTTCATTAGGTCCCATTTGTTTATTTTTGTTTTTATTTCCATTTCTCTAGGAGGTGGATCAAAAAGGATCTTGCTGTGATTTATGTCATAGAGTGTTCTGCCTATGTTTTCCTCTAAGAGTTTTATAGTGTCTGGCCTTACATTTAGGTCTTGAATCCATTTTGAGTTTCTTTTTGTGTAGGGTGTTAGGGAGTGTTCTAATTTCATTCTTTTACATGGAGTTCTCCAGTTTTCCAAGCACCACTTATTGAAAAGGCTGTCTTTTCTCCATTGTATATTCTTGCCTCCTTTATCAAAAATAAGGTGAACATATGTGTGTGGATTTTTCTCTGGGCTTTCTATCCTGTTCCATTGATCTATATTTCTGTTTTTGTGCCAGTGCCACACTGTCTTGATTACTGTAGCTTTGTAGTATAGTCTGAAGTCAGGGAGTCTGATTCCTCCAGCTCTGTTTTTCTTTCTCAAGATTGCTTTGGCTACTTGGGGTCTTTTGTATGTCCATAGCAATTATGAAATTTTTTGTTCTAGTTCTGTGAAAAATACCAGTGGAAGTTTGATAGGGGCTGCATTGAATCTGTAGATTGCATTGGGTAGTATAGTCATTTTCAGAATGTCGATTCTTCCAATCCAAGAACATGGTATATCTCTCCATCTGTTTGTATCATCTTTATTTCATCAGTGTCTTATAATTTTCTGCATATAGATTTTTTGTCTCCTTAGGTAGGCTTATTCCTAGGTATTTTATTCTTTTTGTTGCAATGGTAAATGAGAGTGTTTCCTTAATTTCTTTGTCAGATTTTTTATGATTAGTGTATAGGAATGGAAGAGATTTCTGTGCATTAATTTTGTATCCTGTTACTTTACCAGTTTCATTCATTAGCTCTAGTAGTTTTCTGGTAGCATCTTTAGGATTCTCTATGCATAGCTACATGTCGTCCACAAAGAGTGACAGCTTTACCTCTTTTCTGCTTTGGATTCCTTTTATTTATTTCTCTTGTCTGATTGCTGTGGCTAAAACTTCCAAAAATATGTTGAATAGCAGTGGTGAGAGTGGAGACCCTTGTCTTTTTCCTGATCTTAGAAGAAATGCTGTCAGTTTTTCACCATTGAGAATGATGTTGTCTGTGGGTTTGTCATATATGGCCTTTATTATGTTGAGGTAATTTCTCTCTATGCGTGCTTTCTGGAGGGTTTTTATCATAATTTGGTGTTGCATTTTGTCAAAAGCTTTTTTTTGCATCTACTGAGATGATTATATGGTTTTTCTCCTTTGGTGTATCACATAGAATCCTTGCATTCCTGGGATAAACCCCACTTGATCATGGTGTATGATCCTTTTAATGTGCTGCTGGATTCTGTTTGCTAGTATTTTGTTGAGGATTTTTACATCTATGTTCATCAGTGATGTTGGCCTGTAGTTTTCTTTCTTTGTCACGTCTTTGTCTGGTTTTGGTATCAGGGTGATGGTGGCCTCATAGAATGAGTTTGGCAGTGTCCTCCCTCTGCTATATTTTGGAAGAATTTGAGAAGGATTGGTGTTAGCTCTTCTCTAAATGTTTGATAGAATTCTCCTGTGAAGCCATCTGGTCCTGGGCTTTTGTTTGCTGGAAGTTTTTTAATCACACTCTCAATTTCACTTCTTGTTATTAGTCTGCTTATATTTTCTATTTCTTCATAGTTCATTCTCAGAAGGTTGTGCTTTTCTAAGAGTTTGTCCATTTCTTCCAGGTTGTCCATTTTATTGGCATATAGTTTCTTGTAGTAATCTCTCATGATCCTTTGTATTTCTGCAGTGTCAGTTGTTACTTTTCCTTTTTCATTTCTAATTCTATTGATTTGAGTCTTCTCCCTTTTCTTTTGATGAGTCTGGCTAATGGTGTATAAATTTTATCTTGTCAAAGAACCAGCTTTTAGTTTTATTGATATTAGCTCTTGTTTCTTTCATTTCTTTATCATTTATTTCTGATCTGATTTTTATTATTTCTTTCCTTCTGCTAACTTTGGGTTTTTTTTTTTTTTTTTTTTTTTTTTTTTTTTTTTTTTTTTTTTTTGTTCTTCTTTCTCTAACTGCCTTAGTTGTAAGGCTAAGTTGTTTATTTGAGATTTTTCTTGTTTTTTGAGGTAGGATTGTATTGCTGTAAACTTCCCTCTTAGAACTGCTTTTGCAACATCCAATAGGATTTGGGTTGTTGTGTTTTCATTGCCATTTTTTTCTAGGTATTTTTTGATTTCCTGTCTGATTTCTTCAGTCATTCTTGGTTATTTTTTAGTTTATTGTTTAGCCTCCATGTATTTGTAGTGTTTATAAATGTTTTTCCTGTATTTGATATCTAATCTCATACAGTTTTGTTTGGAAAAGTTACCTGATATGATTTCAATTTTTAAAAATTTACCAAGGCTTGATTTTTGGCCCAGGGTATGATCTATCCTGGAGAATATTCCATGAGCACTTGAGAAGAAAGTGTATTGTGGGGTTTTCTTGGATGGAATGTCCTATAAGTGTCAATTAAGTTCATCTTGTTTAATGTATAATTTAAATCCCTTGTTGGGATTCCCTTGTATGTTATTTGTTGTTTTTCCCTTCTTGCTTAATATTTTTTCTTCGTATTTAATTTTGGATAGTTTGATTAATTTGTGTTGTGGCATGTTTCTCCTTGGATTTATCCTGTATGGTACCCTCTGTGCTTCCTGGACTTGACTATTTTCTTTCCCATATTAGGGAAGTTTTCAGCTGTAATATCTTCAAATATTTTCTCAGTCCCTTTCTTTTTCTCTTCTTCTTCTGGGTCCCCTATAATTTGATTGTTTGTGCATTTAATGTTGTCCCAGAGGTCTGTGAGACTGTCCTCAATTCTTTTCATTCTTTTTTCTTCATTCTGCTCTGTGGTAGTTATTCCCACTATTTTATCTTACAGGTCACTTATCCCTTCTTCTGCCTCAGTTATTATGCTATTGATTCCTTCTGGAGAACTTTTAACTTCGTTTATTTTCTTACTCATCATTGTTTGTTTGCTCTTTAGTTCTTATAGGTCCTTGTTAACATTTCTTGTATTGCTCTATTGTATTTCCAAGATTTTGGATCATCTTTACTGTTATTACTCTGAATTCTTTTTCATGTAGACTGACTGTTTCCTCTTCATTTGTTTAGTCTGGTGGATTTTATCTTGCGACTTCATCTACTATGCGTTTCTCTGTGTTCTCATTTTGCTTAAATTACTGTGTTTGTGTTTTGCAGGCTGCTGGTTCATAGTTCCTGTTGTTTTAGGCATGTGCCTCCAGTGGCTAAGGTTGGTTTAGTGGATTGTGTAGGCTTCCTGGTGGAGGGGACTGATACCTGTGTTCTGATGGATGAGGCTGGATCTTGTCTTTCTGGTAGGCAGGACCACATATGGTGGTGCATTTTAGGGTGTCTGTGACCTTATTATGATTTTAGTCATCCTGTCTGCTAATGGGTGACATTGTGTTGTTAGTTGCTAGTTGTTTGGCATAGGGTCTCCAGCACTGTATCTTGCTGGTCGTTGAGTTGAGCTGGGTCTTAGCATTTAGACGGAGATCTCTGGGAGAACTTTTGCTGCTTGATATAATGTGGAGCTGGGAGGTCTCTGGTGAACCAGTGTCCTGAACTCGTCTCTTCCACTTCAGAGACACAGGCCTGACATGTGGCCAGAGCACCAAGACACTTTCAGCCACACAGCTGCTGAGCCCTGAGTTTGCTGCCTCTCCCACCTCAGGAGGTGCTGGGTCCATTCCTCTCAGACCTTCTGCAGTTTATGCCTGAGGAGATTTCAGGCTTTACTTGAGCATCCTTAGTGAATATTTTAATGAAACTTTTAGGTAGATTTTATTCATCTATACATTTTATGAATTTATACTTTAATAAAGAAAAATATAAGAATAGTATTAAAATCAAATGACAACCTGCCACTCAAAAATAAATCTGAGGCTCACTAGCTGTTGATTTAAAGCCATCTGTATGAAGCATTAAAAATAGTTAATGACACCCACATGTGCCATCAATGAACACTGAATTGACTGTTAGTAACATGCAACTCTGCTGATGCCTGATTGTTCCTTCGCTACTGTTACTGAGTCCAAGTTCCTACTGCTGGCTGCAGGTCAGGCTAATAAATTGAGAGACGAGTTGTTGGGGCAAGGAATCATGACTATTTGGAAAGTCAGAAGTCTGAGAAGATAGTTGACTAGTTTCCCAAAGAACCATCTTATGTGACTTAGAATTCAGGCTTCTTTTATACTGAAAGGGGTGGGGGGATGGCTGGTTGTTGCAAACTTCTTGCTATTGGAATCCTTTATTCTTGCAGCTGTCAGTGTAGGTCTGTTTACAGTGTTTTTATAAATCTCCAAAAAGATAGATGTTTTTCTGTGTTCTGCAACTTTTTGTCTCTATATGAATGGAAAAGTGTCGTACCCTTAAAGGTCAGAGCCTTGAGAATGGGCTATTCTTTATATTTCAGGATACAGGCAACATTCTTTCACAAACGTGCAGAACAAGCTAGACTAAGCACAGGCAACAGAACACAAGGGTTAGAGCTAAATGAATAGATCCAATGTGGAGTCAGGTTTGTTCTTCTCTGTTACACTACCAGGAGTCTCTTGTTTGTCTGTCTAGATCCCAAAGAAAGGTCATTCCTTTAGAACCGTAAGATGATCCTCTCTAAAATGCACAGGGTTTGTTTTCTTAATGATCTGGAGTTGATTTGAAATATCATAATTATGATACTCATTAATTATTTTTGAATATGTCAAATGAAGTACATACTAGTTACATGAACTGTAGTAAAAACAAAAATTAATAGGACTTAAAAAAAAACCCAGTTTCCTACCATCAGAGAAAAATAACTGATGACATTTTTTTTAGATCTTTTTAATATACACCTTTTGTTTTTATGCAGATGGTAATAATAGTACAGAAACCATTTTAAATATTATTTTTCTTAATATCTCATTGAATTCATTATGCTACTACATGATCTTCATATACATTTTGATTATGAAAAATTTTAAGATTGTTGGAAAAGTTAGTGATAATGTAACCACAAACATGACAAGATGTAGAATTAATGTAAGATTTTAAAATAATATTTGCTCTAGATAATTGTTAACTATTGAAGATAAAATAAAGATACTCCTTATTAAAGTGTAGTTTTTGGAGGTATAATGAGGAAACACAAAAAAGTGCATAAAACATAGGTGTAAAATTTAGCAAATAAACTGTAAACTGGGTATTTTCTTAATAGAGTCTTTGGAAGATTAGATATTTTAAGTTTGGTGAAGTATGATTTATCAATATATTTCTTTTATGTCATGCTTTTTTTGTGACCTACAAAATCTTTTGTCTACTTTCAAGTAGCAAAAATTTTCCTCCTATGTCTTATTTTGGAAGTTTCACAGTTGTAGCCTTTACATTTTGACCTTGAAACTGTTTAGGATTAAATTTTGTGTATACCATGAGATAAAGGTCATTTTTTCCCCCATGTGTATATCCAATTGTTGATGCACTGTTTGTTGAAAAGTCTGTTATTTATCCATTGAATTACCTTGGTGCCCTTTTAAAAAGTCAAGCAACTGTATATATGAGTTTATTCCCAGACCCTCTCTTCTGTAACATGAATCTTATCATTATGCCAATACCACATTGTCTCAACTATTTATTGTAACTTATACACACTTTGATATATTATTCTTTGATGTTCAAAGCATAATTTAACTTAATGTGTTATTTCTTATTTGAGCCATGATTTTATAGGTGAGCTTTACTTAATTACAAGTATTTGAGGTTTCTCCAGATATCTCATTGTAATTTACTTCTAATTTAATTCTGTTGTCAGAATTAACATCCTCTGTTGTCAAAAAACATCCTCTGTGTAATTTCAATTTTTGGAAATTAATTAAGACTCATTTTAGAGGTTAGCATATGGTCTAACTTGGTGAATATTCCTCATACAGTTGAAAAGAATGTGTATTCCTCTCTTGTTGGGCAGGCGTACTAAATATCAATTAGATATCCGAGAGTCCTCTATGTTTCTATTGGTTTTATAATTACTTCTATCAATTACTGAGAGAGGAGTGTTGAAATCTTCAGCTATAATTATGAGTTTGTCTATTTTTCCTATCACTTCTATCAGGTTTTCACCTCATGTGTTTTAAAAGGCTATTTGGGGACTTTAAAATTGACATTTAAGAATTTTATGTCTTCTGGACACCTTTGTCATTATGAAATAACACTCTTTGTCCCTGATGATAATTCTCATTCTGTAGGCTACTTTGCCTGATGTTAATACAGTAACTCCAACTTTCTTATAATTAGTGTTTGCATGTTATTTATTTTTCATCCATTTGCTTTCAGCCTATTTGAGCTTTAAAGCCAATTTTATATACACAGTATATGGTCGACATTTTGCTTTTTAGCCAAGTTGTCAATATCTGCCATTTAACTGGAGGGTTTTTAACCATTCATATTAAACGTAAAAACAATATATTTGAGTTTAAATCTATTTTCTTACCATTTCTTTTGTTTTTTTTATTTTTTAACATCATGTTTATTCTCTCTATGCTTTCTTTTAATAAATTATTGTTGAATTCCACTTTATTCCCACTGGTTAGCAGACACAGATGGCCTTAGCACAGAGAAAAACATCAGACACTCAGGAATAATGCAAGGAGCTCAATATAGTCCATTGATCAACCATCATCCTAAAGTCCACCTGTACTTTTTTACTAGCTCACCCCATTGCTTAAAAACCCTCTCATCTTTTGTTTCAGTGTGGTTTAGTTGAATCTATTTCCCCAACTGCAGTAATTTGAATAATGTCTTCTTTGCCTGTTTAACCTTGTCCAGTGCAATATTTACCTTGAACTTAATCACAGTTTTCACAGCTAACAACTAGAATCACTTGTCTTCAATTTATACTCTCTATTATCATCATTAGCCAAAGGCTCTTTCAGAGCTAGAAACCTGATATTTTCATTTTTTATTACAAAATCCTTTAATGAGTAGTTAGTGCCTTCAAGATAAAGTGGAAACTCCCTGGTATGGTAAATAAGATATTTCAACACACGCACACACACACACACACACACACACACACACACACACACACACATCTTTTAAAACTGAAGACTACTTTTTAGTATAATGTTGCCTTTTTTTTCCCACATGCAACCTAACTTTTACAAGTTACTTGTAGATGCAAGAATATACTGTTGGGCTTCTGTTTGTGTCCATGAATTTGTGATGGAAATGATAATAAGTAACATTGGCTTATATGGAATGAATTAGATGAGAAAGAACAAGAGATGGGGCTAAAACAAAGAAAGATCCAGGATAGAAATAAAAGTCATTAGGTTAAAAATTTAGTAAAAGAGATTTCTTTCATCACCTAGCCCAAGACTGGCATCAGCAGCCCTGCAGCCAGAATTTCTCCGTCCTTGCAGTTAAAAGGAATTCTTGTAGTTTGCAGTGTCAGTGTGCTCTCTCAAATTTCAACTGAGATAACTTTTTGGGAAATGACCTATAACTTTTAAAATGTTCACAGTTTTAGACATCACTTTAAGTTTAAAAGGACAAGATTATCCTTTTATGTTTGGGATACATAAACAAACTGAACACTGATTCAAAACTAAATTTACAAGTAAAAAAAAAAATTAGTAAAAACCTTACACGTGAAACCATGAATCTTTCTCTTACTTTTGGGATGTTTAGTTATTATTATTTTCTTTTTCTATGGAAAACATAGAAATGAAAAGATATTATCTTTGAACATTTATTATTGTGAAAATATGTAAAGATTAAAAGTGTTATGCATATTATATGCATACATATTTTAAGAATATATATATGTAATAAATCTTTTGGTTGCATCAGGGATGTGTCTGAGTTAAACTGCTGTGTGAGGATAAGCATGTCCATACTGAAGACATTTGTGTGCTCTGATCAGTGTAGCTTCTTGTTGTCCTGAATACTGAAATTGTTGCCCAAATAATGCATAATTTTCAGTGAGGTCTGTGTTCTTATGGTGTAGAACTTGATTCTTGTCCATGGTTAAGACTATCTGCAGGAGGAAAGATTAGAAGAAAAGACACTGGAGTCCTTGAAAGATTACTGTGAAAAAGAAACTTGGAAATAGTGTAGACTTATCACTAGGGACTTCAGGTAGGAGAAAGCTATTGTTCTAGGTATAGATCCTGTATCAGTTTCCTAGGGCTGCTATAACAAAGTACCACAAACTGGATGGCTTATAAAAACAGAAATTTATTCTCTAATATTTCTAGAGGCCAGAAGTCTGAAATCAAGGTGTCAGAAAAATTGGTTCCTCCTGAGAGTTCTGAGGAGACTCCATTCCATGCCTCTCTCCTAGTTCTGGTGATGGTTGGCAATCCTTGGTGTGTAGGTACATCACTCCAGTCTATGCATCCATCTTCACATGACATTCTCCTTGTGTTTCAAACAACCATCTTCCCTCTGTGTCTTGCTCCTCTTCTCACAAATATACCAATTATATTCAATTCAGGGCGCAACCTACTCCAGTATGAACTTAGTTATGATGAGTTCCATAAGATCTTACAGAAAAACCCGAACGAACTTTTTGGCCAACTGAATAATTACATCTGCAACAATCCTGTTTCCAAATAAAGTCACTTTCTTAAGTACTAGGGGTTAGGATTCTAACATATCTTTTGGGGGAGGATACAATTCAACCCATAACAAATTCCCTTCCCAAAGAACTTAGGTACTCTAAAGAAACTGTAGTATAAGAGAAATCTTCCCTTTGTTGCTAAGATCCCAAAATCTCTGCTGAAGGAAACCCTCTTCAAAAGCTGATTACAGGAGCAGAGCCTTTTCCCGGTTGATTTTGGATGGAGGTAAGCACCACTTGATGGTCTTCAGAGAGTGTCGATGAGGTAAACACTTCCGTTAGAAATGAGAGAGGGGAGAATTTTCCATGGGGACAACTTGCTAGAAAAATGGTAGCAATAAGTGGAGCAAAAGAGCACCTGAAGGGATAATTGAGAAGAGAGCCATACTATACCTTTTATTTGTTGTCTTTAATGAAGATCTTATTTATTTAATGAAGATCCTATTCTTCTCTATGTTTTTAAAGTTTTATTTTAAGTCACCTTTTCTTAATCGTCTCTATCTTTGATGGGCTGTTTTTTAATCTTCTTATCATTTTGTTTTTTGCCTCCCTCTCGCTAAAGACGTCCCCAGGGGCAAGAAAAAATATTGGCACCATATTGGCTCAGTAAATGGATACATTATGTATTTGTCAAAGGTTTTTGTTAATCATTGTTGAAAGATAACTAATAAGCCTGGATATTTTCCCTTTGATACGTGATGAGTGAATTGCCTTTGTTTATACGGTTCGTATGGGCGATGGTCAACTCCCCTTTACATATCTAGAGAAGGTCAATTAGCCCATTAATGAAATCCTTTCTTCTGCATCTAAGCAGATTTTAATTTTCATAATATGCAGTTCTGTTGAATCGAGGAGAGATTTCTGCTACCTCTTGTGCTTAGTTCTCTGGCTTTCTGAATCCACATTAAACACATAAAAAGTAAAACTTTTTGCAGGATCTGAGGTTCGTTCTGTCTATACTATTTTGCCACACAGTAATGATAGAGACTGTGTATCGCAGTATTCATTTTGCCGCCCCCAGCTCCCACTGCTCAGGTTGATTTGTTTTCAGATTTCATGGTCTCCACATGGATGTGTACAAAGAGATGCGCAGAGATGCTTGGGGAGAACAGCACGCTGTCCACCTCACAGAGGAACAGCCTTACAGCAGAGTTACAGCCGCTATGTTTTCTGTTCAGCGGGATCTTACATTTGTGAGCGTGTGGAATCGTGGAGAAAGGATGAAACATCTTACGTTCTTGCAGACCAGGCCAATTCTTTCCTATGGCTCTGCACAGATAGGCTACAGATGGAATTCCTCAGTGGTAATCCATTGTCGTTCAGTTAGTGGAAATGCCTTCATTTCTAGAAACACAAGGATAACTTCATATTTTTTCTGTTTTCATCATCATTGTATGTGAAGTAGGGAAAGGCTGCATCAGGAATTACCAGCCAGCTGCATTTTTTTCCTAAATTATTTTTTGCCATGATAAAAAGTGCTTTAATCCTTTGGGAATATAAAGCAGTGAATATCTGTAACACAGAGAAAAAAATAATTTAAGCACTTGGAGGAAGATAAAATTTCTCAAGGGAAATAATAAATTCCATTAAATTGAATTCAAAACAGTTGTCCCAAAAAGATATTTAAATCCAGTGTGTTGTGAATTAGTTTTAGAAGCATAGAGTTAAAAAGAAACTTAAATCCTTAAATCTAGAGAAAGATAAGATTTCCAAGGAGCACAAGGAGAAAGAGACCATGCAGTCATGAGGAAAAACTGTTTCACCAGAATAAGCTGCTTTATTAAAGGAGGCAGCTTCTTGGCAAGTATTTTGACAAAACGTAAGGTGAATGAATTCACATAGGTATCATTACAGTGACAGAAAAAAAAGTAGCTTCTGAATCAGAAAAATAAAACAATTTACCCTTGCTAAAACTCCAGACATAATTCAATATTTTATCATAAAAATTATTATAAAGTCACTGGACTGAGAGAAAATATCATTTTTATTTATTTACATTGTCAACACCACACTCCTCATGGCCTTGTTGGACAATTTTATTTGAATAAATTTGTTCCCAGTGGAACTGTCAAGAACCCAGCTCAAAGCTCAGGATTTTGACATCTGGGTTTCTCCTCTTATTGTAACTTGACATTGTAAAACAATAGACAAATGATCTTAGTGTGAAGGAGACTTTCAAATATTTGCATATTGCTCCATATTTTTTAATGTGTAGAAATTTACATGAAGCATAAAAAAGAGATTAGTCGGAAATGGGTAGACTTATATGATGCCTAATTATGATATTAACAAAAAGAGAGAAATTATATCTTGGAAATTTTGACATCTATCCCTGAGTCAAATCTCTCCAGACATACTTGTAAGATTCCTTTTTTACCAGAAAAGACAAAATAAAGAACCCAATATATTTCCTTCTGATTACCTACCAGAAGACTAAAGGTAAAATTTTGCAATAATGCATTTATTCTGTTTTTAACTACTTCTCAGATCCTTTTAATATATTTCATTTCTCTGTATTTAGTATGTATTGTTCATTTCCATGTGCATTCATTTATACAAGAAAATGATTATTTAAAAAATAGTGTTGGGCTTCCCTGGTGGCGCAGTGGTTGAGAGTCCGCCTGCCGATGCAGGAAACACGGGTTCGTGCCCTGGTCCGGGAAGATCCCACATGCCGCGGAGCAACTAAGCCCGTGAGCCATGGCCGCTAGGCCTGCGCGTCCGGAGCCTGTGCTCCGCAACGGGAGAGGCCACAACAGTGAGAGGCCCGCATAACGCAAAAAAAAAAAAAAAAAAAAAAAAAAAAAAATAGTGTCAAGAACCTCACAGTAACTGATGTTTAACTACACGCCTTTCTAATTTTTTCAGGTCCTAATAATTATTTTTTAAAAGTTTATAATCATTTAGGCCTTTAGAGCTTAGACAGTGCATTCGACCATATCATCTAAAAAAAAAGACTCACAGTAACCATGTGAGGCAAATATTATCTGTCTCCTTTTACAAATAAGGTAAGTCATTTGAACAAGGAGACACAGCTTATAATTGACAAAAACTAGATGTTAAATCTAATTATCTAAATTCTAAAATCATACTTTTTAAACTAGATTATTACCCTTCCAGTTGCCTTACTTTTCTTCTTTCTTTCTTCTCATTTATTACCATCTAAGACTTTGACCAATGTCATAACTATTTGGGAAGTTGATGAAAAAGTGAGAAAAAGCTGCTAGAAAAGTGGGATATAGATTGCCAACCTAAGCAGAGCCAGGTCTAGGCTAGATCTTGCGGCAGGAACAGCTAGACCAGTCGCGACAACCTGTGGTTTGGCTCAGAATGAAAACAACACCAAAAGAAAACCATGCTGGTGGATTCCAACAAAGAGCAAAGATGATGGAAAAATAGGAGATTACTCTGCCAGTCATGAGAATGAAGGCAAACTCCATCACCCATTTGCTGTAGTTCACAGGGTGTTAATTTGAATTGAGTGGACAATGCTTTGGCCACATCTATTGCCTTTATGACGCCCACCTCTACTCCATCCCTCACACAAATTTTCTATTTCATGCCAACAGGGTAATTCAGGAATCACCGCTTGAAAATAAGAAAGCTGCGATCTTTATCAGCATGTAACTTCTCTGTTTCCTCTAAAACCTGAATTTAGCATGCCAGTGGTTGTGGGCAGATGAAAAAATGTAAACATGGAGAAGTGGTCAAGCTTTGAGAAATCTCAAAAATAGTTTTTACTGTAGTAAAACCAAAGTGACATTACAAGGTGCCTATTGTGCTGCCAGTGACCATGGAGAAGGAATCAGGAATGAAATGTCTCTGATCCCCTGTCTACCCAGCCAAGGGTAAAACTGCATCAGCAAAGCTTCTCATAGTCTCAGGTCCCCCATCCATCAGATGGAGAGCATGCTGGTCCTTCTCAGGCACCTCACAGGACATCTATGGATATTCAGTCAGATAATGCATTCTTTTGCTTATTCAAATAATAATAAAAACAAAACAACAAACAAAAAGCACTACTTCTACTTTCTCAGGCTTTGTGCTGAAAATTAACAGTAAAACAACAAAAAAGACAGGGGACTTTTCAGTCTGATCCCCTTCAAATCATCAATGATAGATATCTATAGTGAAACTACAATGAAAAACAAGGAAGTATTAAACACACAATTAGGACTAGAGATTAAGTTTGGGGATAAGGGAGATATATTCCCGCAGTGAGAGGTATTCAGGAGCTTTAAAATGTTCCTAATGTTCTGTCCTCTAAGCTAGTACTGAGTAGTTGAATGTTCACTTTATCATTCTGTGCACCATCTAGATTTATATGCAATTTATTTATAGGTAAGAAATCTGAATTTCTTAATTTAGATAATCTCCTTTAAAAAGACATGAGGGGCTTCCCTGGTGGCGCAGTGGTTGGGAGTCCGCCTGCCAACGCGGGGGGCATGGGTTCGTGCCCGGGTCTGGGAGGATCCCGCGTGCCGCGGAGCAGCTGGGCCCGTGGGCCATGGCCGCTGGGCCTGCGCGTCCGGAGCCTGTGCTTCACGGCGGGAGCGGCCGCAGCAGTGAGAGGCCCACGTACTGAGAAAAAAAAAAAAAAAAAAAAAGACATGAGACTTTCATCAGAGTGACTAAGATGCTTGGAAATAAAGGCATAGAAACCAACAATGATAAATATGAAATATATTTTTGAGTGTTTGTGTTGATAAAGGAGGTTGGGGCTGGGGTTTTCAGAAGAAATAGAAGAGGAAGCATGCAACAGAAAACACAGAGAGAAAAGGAGGCTATGAACGAGCATTTCAGCATTTGATATGCTTGGGGCAGCTACAATTTGGGAGCATAAAAGCAAGCTGTTGAAGACAAAATGCCTAGGAGAAACATTTGAGGAAACTAAAGAATAAAGAGGGAAATGGATGAGTTCATGAAACTGCTTAATATACTGCTAAATACAAGGTTTTGGACAAGTCACTATGCTTCTGGGATTCAGTTTTCTCACCTGTAGAATCAAAGCATGCACAGAAGGGTGGGAAGCTCAGATGATTCTCTCAGTCTTCAAACTGAGCTTGCTCAGATGCTGTCCTCAGGATTTACAAGAAGAAAGAAATCCTTACAGTTCCTGCCACATTTTTTTCAACCAGCCAGACCTGGGTGCTGAGGGCATTGCTTGACAAATAATTAAAAGGGAGCGATGAGAAGAATGTGCACCCTGGTACAGCCACTTCCTTGAGCTCTCGCACCGTTTAATAGTTTATTTGGGCAATGACATTTTACTGTCAGAGTTATTGCTGCATAATTCTAAGGAAGATCACACACAGTATGTAATTTTTTGGTAGCTTTAGCATTAATATTTTATTAAATTTGTCTGAGGGGTAAGTTAGCATGGCAAAACCCTTATCCAGTAATTAATGACCTGCTGGGTATGGAAGGGATGAGCCATATGGTGAGGTAGAAGGGGTATGGAGGAGGGGAGAGGTTCGGAATTTACATTCACAGAGGGCCTATTTTCCTACGAAAACACATACATATAGAGCTTGCAAGCTTTGAAGGAGTGGAGGAACAGGAGAAAACAGAAACTCATGAATGTGCATGCAGAAGAATATTTGGGATGATTTGGATGTAAGGAAAGCAAGACAAGACATGAGCAGAAGAGGAGTAAAATGCATGACTGTATGCTGTGCTTAAAGATAAGAATGGTGATGGCAGCTGATTCTATTGAAACTTACTGTGTAACAGACACTAGGATTAATACTTTTCATATATTATTCATTATGCGCTTATAATGATACTTTGAGGTAAGTGCTGATATATATCATTATCTTTAAGATGATAAAATGTAATTTGCCAAGATTAAGTGATTTACAGTCACACAGCTGGTGAATAGGAATGAAAAGGTTTGAACCCAAGTAGGCTTTCAAAAGCTCATCCTTATATGTTACTCTATGTTGTTAGTTTCTTCTCTCTAAACTCACTGGTTTCGCTATTTAAGTCTATGATCAGTCAGAGCGGTAGCTGACCACTGAAGGAGTGAGGCTGCTTTCCCTCTGTAGAGTGTGTCACTTACCCATTTTAAATTTTCTTCAACTAGGGAGATGGGAAAATGTGAACTATGCCAGAGAGGCAACATTTAAATTAATTCCAAGCCTAAGCTGTAAGCCAGGTCAAATAATCACCTAGCACACTATTGCTCACTTCAAATTTGTGCCAAGGAGAGCTAGATGGTGAGCTCCATGTGACAACATAACACAAATATTTTATCTGTAATATAGAAACAGCCCAAAATCCCAGCAAAATTAAAGAGTAAAACAGAAGTCCATCCCAGAAAATTAAAATCCAAAAAAATTTACAGTTCAAAAATCTCCTCCCCAACTTTTTACTCAGCTCTGTCTTGGTATGTAAGTATAATATCTTGGTGGAAGCTAGTGTCCTTCAGTAACTTCAGCCTGAATGTGTTTTTCCCTGCATCTATTATGACCAGTATAGTACTTCCAACGATAGAGTAATTTAACCCTAAATTACACATGTTCCCACTTCCAAATTTCCATGTATCTGAAGACCACATCAGAACATCAGAACATCAGGGTCACGTGCATACAATTTAGAAATCCAAGTAATTTCTTAGTCTCTAAGTAGTTTACTCCTGGCAAAATAATGTTACTAGCACCTAGTACATGTAATCTAAACATTCCCTGCCATTTTCAGGATGAGTTTGAAAGTGTTCCTTCCTGTTTGATACTTTGGAAGGGTGTGAGGAAGACTGGTGTTAATTCTTCTCAGAATAATTCTTCTCTAATAGTAGAATTCTACAGTGAAGCCATCTGGCTTGTCTTTGTCAGAAGGTTTTCATTACTGTTTAAATCTCTTCACTAGTTATAGATCTGTTGGGATTTTTTATTTCTTCATGATCCAGTCTTGGTCAGTTCTATGTTTCTAAGAATGTATCCATTTCTTTTACATTAACCAGTTTGTTGGGGGTATAATTTTTCATAGTAGTCTCTTAATCTTTTTTTTTTTTCTGTGACATCAGTTGTAATGTCTCTTTCATTTCTAATTTTGACTATTTGAATATCCCCTCTCTCTTTTTTTTTTTGGTCTAGGTAAAATTTTGTTAATTTTATCTTTTCAAAGAACAAACTATTGATTTCACTGATTTTTTTCTCTCAGTTTTCTATTTTCTATTTCATTAGCTGTGTTTTAATCATTATTATTTTCTTCCTTCTGCTAACTTTGGTTTTACTTTGTTTTTCTTGTTTAGTTCTTTGAAGTGTTAAGTTAGGTAATTGATTTGAGATCTTTGTGTTTTTTTAATGTAAGCATTTACTGCTATAAACTCTTTTTACTGCTTTTGCTCATAAGTTTTTTTATGCTGTGTTTTTGTTTTCATTTGTCTTGAGATAATTTTCTAAATTCCCTACTAAATTCTTCTATGACTCATTGGTTATTTAAGAATGAATTGTTTAATTGCCACATATTTGTGGGGTTTCCTTCTGCTATTAATTTCTAGTTTCATTCCATTATAGCCAGAAAATATACTTTGCTTGATTTCAATCTTCTTACATTTGTAAAGACTTAATTTGTGGCCCAACATGTGATCTATCTTGGAGAATATTCCATGTGCATTTGAGAAGAATGTATGCTCTGCTATTGTCGGGTGGAGTGTTCTTTATATGTCTGTTAGTTCAAACTGGTCTATAGTGTTTTGCAAGTACTATGTTTGCTTATTGATCTTCAATCTGGTTGTACTATCCATACCTGAAAGTAGGACACTAAAGTTCCCTACTATTATTGTGTTGCTGTTTCTCACTTTAGTTATTTTTAATGTTTGCTTTATATATTTGAGTTCTCTAATATCAGATATATATATTTCATAGATACACCTTCCTGGTGAACTGGTGAACTTTATGGAATTATATGTCCTTCTTTGTCTCTTGTGACTGTTTTTGTCAAATTCTATCTTGTCTGTTATAAATATAGCCAATCTTGCTCTCTTAATTTCCTGTTTGCCTGAAATGTATTTTTCCATCCTTTTACCTTTAGCCAGTGTGTCCTTAGATCTAAGGCAAGTCTCTTACAGACAGCATATAGCTGGATCTTGTTTTTTTTAATCTATTTAGCCAATCTATGTCTTTTAATTGGTACATTTAATCCATTTACATTTAAGAAAATTAGTGATAGGAAAGGATTTACTATTGCCATTTTATTAATTGTTTTCTATATGTCTTGTTGCTTTTTTGTTCATTCTTTTTCCCTTTCCTGTCTTCTTTTGTCTTTTGTTGATTTTTTATAGTGACATGTTTTGATTCCCATCTCTTTCCCTTTGTGTAAATTCTATAGATATTTTCTTTGTGGTTCCCAAAGAAATTACATAAAATATCTTAAAGTTATAACAATCTATTTTAAACTGATAGCAACTTAAATTTTGTATGAAAACTTCTCCTTTATATCTTTGCCCCTTTACTTTATGTAGTTGTGACACAAATTACCTCTTTTTACATTGTGTACCGCTTAATATAGTTTTACAATTATTATTTTTAGCTTTAAAAAAAATTCTACACCAGATTTAAAAGTGATTTGCACAACTACATTACATTAGTACCAGATTTTATATTTTTCTATGTATTTACTTTTACCAGAGTGTTTTATATTTTTGCATGGTTTTGTGTTGCTGTTTATCATGTTTTTGCTTCAACTTGTATGTCTCACTCGCATTTCCTGTAGGGTTGGTCCAGTGCTGCCTGGTCAAGTCTTCTAAGTCCCTCTAGTGAATTTTCAATTCAGTTATTGTATTTTTCAGTTCCAGAATTTCTGTTTGGTTCTTATTCATAGTTTGTATCTTCTGTTGATATTCTCATTTTGTTCATGTATTGTTTTCTGATTTTATTTACTTGTCTATTTTTGCTCTGTTTTAATTCATTGAGCATTCTTATGACAGTAATTTTGAACTCTTTTTCTGACAATTCATGTAGTCTCTGTTCTTTTATAATCAGTTTCTAAAGATGTAATTTGTTTCTTTAAAAGTGACATGTTTCCCTGTTCCTGTGTGTGTCTTATTATTTTTTTGGTTGGGATTTCAGCATTTGAAGAATCACCTAACTCTTCCAGAATTTGTGGTCTAGTTTCACATAGGGAGGACTTTTTCATTTGGACCAGCTAGAGATTTTGGAGACCTCTCAAGCCTTTCTCAGATATGCATCCTTTGTCAGCACTTGGATTTAGGCAAGACAGAGACTCTTTCATCAGGCGGCACCCCTAAAAGTCAGGATGTTGGTTATATGTTCTACTCCTTTTCTTCCCCAGGGGGAAGATGAGAGTTGGAATTTCCTCCAAATCACCCTCTGCCATGCTGGGCTCTGGCAAGAGAAAGTATCAGAAATTATCCTACCTAGTTTCAGTGTGATTGACTTTGGGCTCACTTGGAGTTCAGGAAACATAATTATTCTGCCATTTTGCTGACCTCCCTTCTATTTGAATTAAGATCTTTTTTTTTTTTTTTTTTTTTTTAACATGCATTAGGCCTCACTCTTTATGCTATAAAGATCTATGAATTTGGAAAAACGGATTGTGTCATGTATTCACCACTGCAGTACCAGAGAAGAGTTTCATGGCTAGTTTCATGGTTAGTTTCTGCTTCTAAAAAATGTCTTGTGTTTACCTATTCTACCCTCCCCACTCCCTAAACCTGTGGCAATCACTGATCTATTTTATATCTCTGTAGTTTTACCTTCTCCAAATTGTCATATAATTGAATCATATGGTATACAATCTTCTCATTCTAGCTTCTTACATTTAGTGATATATATTTGAGTCATCTATGTATTTGAGTAGTTTGATGGCTTTTTCTTCTGCTTCACTGAATAGTTTTCACAGTATGGATGGATGGATTACACTTTGGTTATCCATTTACCTCTTGAAGGACACCTTGGCAGCTCCTTTTCTTCCCTGTCCTCTAGTTCTTTCTCTGGGTACAGCATTCTCAGTCTGCTTTTTTGAATCCTCTTCCCTGTTGAGCGTGGCTTTTATTAATTTATCTTTCCTTAGGTGAGACAGAAAGGGTGGAGGTGGCTGAAGTGGAACTGAGTTCCCTTCTGCCAACTGAAAAAAGATTTCAGAATTGCCCTCTGGTTCAAATGAATTAAACTTCTGTTTAGTGCCCTTCTAGAAACTAAGCCTTTGATAGAAAGAATGGTCTGTGTTGGAGTTTACAATGGCTACTCTTCCCAAACCATTTCAGGTTCATATGGGGAGTTTTCTTGGATCCTACCTGTGAGAACCTGGTGAGAATCCTGAAGTAAAGCACTTGACAGTGTGAGGAGCCCCGTATGACTCTGGTGCCCAGCAGCTTCTTACTCTCATGCTAGTCCTCACTCAGTCTTCACCACTTCAAAAGTACTAATAGAAGGTGTTCCTATTTGTTTATGGCATCAGGTAGGTGAATCTCAGGTACTGTAACTCTCTGGATGTGCTTGACTCTTTAGATTTGGGGGTAATGGTTTGCCCTGTGATGTCTTTTCTCTGACACTTCTTAAAAAATAATTGATTTTTCTCTTTTCTCTGACAGTTCTTTAAAAAAATAATTGATTTTCACTTTGTCTTGAGATTTCTTATTGTAAGGTTAGGGGTAACAACTTCTATAGTTTTTATGTGTGGGAGCTGAAACCAGAAATAACTTCTTCATCTTTTAAATTCATTGTGCTTTTAAGTTTTACCACCACAGTAGCAATGCAAAAAAATAATAATTTTTATTACTGATTTTTCTGCTACAGTGATCTGACTTACTCTGGAAATATATAGTAGCTCTCTAAGGCGCAGACAAGGATAGATAAAAAAGGTTGGGTGGGTGTTGCTCGGAAAATATAGGAAGACATTGGAATAGACCTTTTCTGGCCTAACAAAGAGTTTGTGCTCTCCACATGGTACATAATCCAAAGTATGGCTACTTCTGTGAGTATAGAAGTACTCCTAAATTCTTGGAAGAATCTTCTTTCTCTCACACACACAAACATACACACACACTCGAGGAAGGAAATTTCTAAACTAGATCTCTTCTTGCCTCCTTTTGACAGGTTGCCCTGATCCTAGCCGTGGCCTGTGTCTACTGACATAAATTTTATTCTAAAATCACTTTTTAACTTTTTTTTAGTCATGACATTTAACTCATTTTGGAATTATAAATAAGATTAAATCAAGACATGGTATTTTTCTAGGACAAAGATATAAGGAAATAAATGTTAGCTCATTGTCCTTAGACCAATCTCAGTATCATTACCTTTCAGATTGAAGAAATCATATAAATCAAGGGAATGGGCTGATTGAATGCACTTTTTGGAACAGCTGGAGCCTAGATATTATCTAATAGCCAAGTCCAGCCATGCCCAGGATGATGCCTCAGTCACCAGCCTTCTCAGTAAACCCCTCAGAAATGCGCTGGGCTCATTGCCAGAGTCTCCAGTAACAATTAAGTTTTAGGATTGTCTAATAGCTTCAAGAGGATGATACAGAGGATGTTTCTCAGGCTTAGTTAAACCCTCATTTCTTAAAGGTGGTTCTATGACAGACAATAATAAATTGCCATAGTGATTTGGGGGAGAAATGGGAAGCATGCTGCATGTTCAAAGTCAAAGTGTCTTTGCCATCAAGCTCCATATTCTATGCTTCTCTTGACATCTTTCTGTCAATCATCATCCCACAATGACATTTCTGCAGTGGGTTAAATTAATTAAGAAATAGTGATCCTGGCAGTGCAGTGGATGGGGAAGGGAGGTGGAAAATGTGGCCTGGGATCTAGAAGACTTATTCTGTTCTAACCAGTCTACCACTGGTTCTTATGAGCTCTCTCCTTAATAATCCTCAACATTTATCAATTTTCACCCTAAAAAAATTATATATCATTATTTATCTCCTTCTTTAACCCTGCTACCATTTTGTCTCTCTCCTAATCTTCTCCAGATAGTTTATTGTTTGAGGTAGAAGGCTATAAGCATCTATTCCTTTGCTTTATCCTTTTCCATTGTATAAAAACAAACACAGTTTCTTTATAAGTGCTCAAGGCATTATGACTTGACCAGTTTTCTCCCAATGACTTTCTATATGATAATGTACACCTGTGTTGATCTCTGAGCCTCAGGGTTATGTGTTTTTTATGAAGGAAATTGCTTGACATTTTCTTAAATTTCGGGGTCATCTCCTCACTAAAGCATTTTCCCTGTTTCATACCAGGAGGAACATGCCAGTGGGTAGTGTGTCTGCCATGATTGATGTGCTTAATCATGAGGAGCTGCCCCTGTGGCTGGTGTGGGTGAATATGAGTCTAGAAGACTTGTTACTCTCTAGAAGGGGGCTGAGGGTAGGTGATTTTACTGATAAGAGGATTGAACTAGAGCCTGTGGGCAAACCTGTGATAGAGCGTTGTCTTAGTCTGTTCAGACTGCTATAACAAATATACCATAGACTGGGTGAGATGTATTTCCAATAGGTCTAGAAGCTTGGGAAGTCCAAGATCAAGGCAGATTCAGTGTCTGGTGAGGTATCACTACCTGGTTCATAGATTGCCATCTTCTCTTTGTAACCTTATGTGGAGAAAGGAGCAGGGCTTCTCTCTGGGGTCTCTTTTAAAAGGGCACATTTCCCATTTATGAGGGTGGAGCCTGCATGACCTACTCAACTTCTGAAGGACCTATCGCCAAATATTATCACACTGGGAGTTAGGGTTCAACATGTAAATTTGGGGGAGATACAAACATTCAGTCCATAATAGGCATTAAGTGTGAGAGTAGGTAGAATTGGACTGAGAGGTGTGTACAGAGCCAAAATGTCAGGAATCCACTAAAACATTGACCCAGGCTTTCTAGATACCTGCCTGACCACCATAAAGCTGATGATTTTTTCAGCAGTTTAAATGGTGGTAAGAATAGATGATTACTATATTGGAATATTAATGTGGTATCCCAATAGCCTACATTTTAAAAAAATTCTAAGTGTCAGCAGAGAGGGCACTACTGCAGATTACTGGAGTATAATGGTATTTGGGCACTCTACAGACATTTTATTCGTTGAGTGGATTGTAAAATTCTGAAAGTTATTCAGGAAGCAGTATTCTTTCCCTGCAAAATGGAATGATTCATTTCTTATCAACCACAGGATCTAGGAAAAATACGTACAAGGCAATTCACTTAGCTCTAAGCAATGAACGTATGTGTGCATATAGAAGTGGTAAAAAATTTAGGTTTACTTTTCTGAATCTTTTTCCCAGTTCCTATAGATAAATGAACTTGGCACATACAATTAGTCAAAATATCTTTGGCAATATGTTTTATTAAATGCTCACAGAAATCACAAGATGTGTCAGAATTAAAGCTCAAAATGATAATGTCACAAAGTCAGTAACTCACAGAGTGGGTATTCCATTATTGATCAAAGTGTGGTTTAATCAAAATTACTCATTTTATAGACTGAGAGTAACACAGAAACCAAATCTTGCCACAGAAACAGGGGCTGAATAGGCAGTAAGGGGACTACATCCAGGTCATGATGCTGAAAAAATACACTAAGTCTGGGAATATCAAGCCTGTTGCACAAGGAAGGGTGGTATTATCAGATCACAGTTCATGAAGGCAATCATCGTTAAGGTACCCACGATGAATAAATGGGTTTTACAACAGATGGGAGTATTATATTGATGGGAAATCCAGGGCAAGTGTGATATAGAAATCCAAGAAATTATAATCAAGGACAGAGCTACAGGTTCTTAATGTGGGATTGGAATGTATAAAACTGATCCAGTCGAATGAAATTACCATAGTATTAGAAAGGTTTATAAAGATTATATTACAGAACAGAAAACAAAGCTGAAGTCTAAATACTTAAAATAAAGGACCTAGTTCTAATTCGGGCTGGAGTAGTATACTAGTCCTGAGAAGGTAGGTTAAGCTGTAGTAACAAAGAATATCCCAAATCTCATTGGCTTAGAAACACTTATTTCTTGTTCATAACATACTTCATTGAAAGTTGGCTGGGACCCCTGATCTGTGTTATCATCATTGCCTTCTTTTGGGGACCTAGGCTAATAGAGCAGTCATTTTCTAAAACATTTTTTAATAATAAGGAAGATGGAAAAAACTACATGGTATAAGCATTAAAATCTCTTCCAGGGCTTCCCTGGTGGCGCAGTGGTTGAGAGTCCGCCTGCCGATGCAGGGGACGCGGGTTCGTGCCCCGGTCCGGGAGGATCCCACATGCCGCGGAACGGCTGGGCCCGTGAGCCATGGCCGCTGAGCCTGCGCGTCCGGAGCCTGTGCTCCGCAAAGGGAGAGGCCACAACAGTGAGAGGCCCGCGTACCGCAAAACAAACAAACAAACAAACAAATGCCTGTGAAATTAAAGATAAAATTAAGAAGATTATATTAAAAAAAAAAAAAATCTCTTCCAAGAAGTGAAATATATCATTTCTTTTAAAATTTCATTAGTCAAAGAACCCTGAGTTCAGCAGGGTGGGAGAAGTATAATTATCATACAGGAAGTAGAATAGGAGAGATGTGAAAAATGATAGAGTCTGTTGCAACTGGTTATTATGTAAGTTGATTACAAGCCGTACACTGTGGGAACTAGTCAAAACTGGACTCTTCATGTATTTTTTTGATGAAGATAAGCTTCAACCTAGAAAATGGGAAAGATGAACTTCTGTTGTAAGCCAAGTATCCTCTCCAGGTTTGTGTGTTGGTACAAGTTGCTGTGTGTCTGTTTGGGGGGGGATGATGTTTGTGTGTGGGGGGGGGGAATGGAGGATAAAAATAGGATTAAAAGGAATATAAAAGATTATATAGATCAAGTGGATAAGACAAAAGCATAAAATGGGGTTAAATGGTAAAACCAAGGAAGAATTCCAACTTGACTATCTGGGGCTTAGAATCTGTTCTCCTGAGAAAAAGAAAGGGAGAAGGAAATTGGAACAACAGTGAGGGTCTTCTATTTGAGAAAGATGTTACACCAAATCTTTAATTTCTGCAACAGCCCTCTAAGATCAATGTATAGATTTAATATGAACACAACCCATTCTGTAGATGGAGAAACTTGAATCTCACTGAAGACTCCAAAGTTGTAGGTCAAGGATTTTAAGCTCATCACAAGTTATTGTTTTCCAGCCCATTAATATGATGACTCCTTATTTCAACCACCTGTGCAGCTCACAAACATTTCCCACACAGTGTGGGATGAATATAAAGCTACAGCAACAAAGAATACCGATCCAATAGGAATCTCTGTCTTGAAAGAACTAAAAACTAAAATTCCTAAACCACTCTGTGAACCCGACATTAAATTTTAGATGAGGTCTTAAGGCTCAGATTGTAACATGCTGCTTTTGTCAAGCTTTTACTTTTGCAGTGGGAAGACTCCCAGGCTTAGGAAAGGGGCTTGTTCAAAGAACACTTTTACATAGATGCTATTTCTCCTTGACTGGTCAGCATCGTGTGGGATTTTTCTTCCTTTAGAAGAGATATGTAAAGGTGCCTATTACTTGACCTCTACCAGGTAGGCTGCCTTGCAGCTGACCATCCTGTGTAAATTTATCCAGACACCTGAGCTCAGCTTTCACCTAAGCACACAGATGAGAGTTGCAGCAGGCTCCCCATCCTCGCGCATTTGGTATTCCAGAGGAGTAACTCAAGTCCTGTACCTTGTTAAAGGAAGAAACCAACTGCTAAAAGACCTTGGATATGAATCATGGCATTCTCCCTCAGCTTATTAAAGCCATGTCTATTCCTGTTTGGCCTCTGATACTGTTTTGGTGCCATCTGTCAGGGAGATTTTTGAGTGGTGAATGAACAGTCAAACATTTTGCAGTTTATTAGCTCCGTGTGGACATGGCCATTTGTCAAGAGAGCCAACCAACAGCCATCTCAGACAATGCTCTCTCTTAAAAGATTAAGCAGAATTAGTGATATGGACAATTCTGGCAGTGGAAGAAAAAAATATTTTATTTTCCGGTAGACTTTACCTGAAACACCACAACACCAATAATTCTACAGGCACAATGCACTAAGTATATACAAAGTTTAAATTTTTTTATTAACAAATGCTGAATAGAGATGCATTATCTGTTGTTTTAAGCGTTCATGAAGCTGAGCAAGTAACGGCATTACATTGGATAGTGAACAAACACCTTTTCTAGTTTTCTAGGACTGGCAAAGAAAGGAATCATATGCCATGCATCTCATATCTTTGAATTATTAATTTCAATTAATTTTTCAGATAGCTGGAATAAATCATAGGAAAGTTATCTTTACTTATCTATTTCTGTAATTTTAGACTTTTTTCACTGAGTGTTCATTGCTAAGTATCTTTTAAAATATTGTGTAAGTATAACATTTTTATGAAGAGAAATACATATTAATGTTTATATATGTTAATATATGTGAACATTGAAAATCCTAACAAGCATAAAGTGAAATACTAAAATAATGTATTTATGTGTAATGAGATCACAGCTATTTTTGTGGGTTTATTTTCTTTTTCATCTGTTCATTTTTCTACAGTGTGTAGTATTTTTGGTTTTTTCTCCTCTAGCTTTATTGAAATACAATTTATGTACAGTAGAATTCACTAACTTTAATCATATGGTTAGATAAATTTTGATAATTTATTTATACTTATTTTTTAATTTAATGTTTTATTCTTATTCTAATTTCTTAAGGTAACACCTCAGGTCACTAAATTTAAATTTTTGTAATATACACATTTCAAACTAAAATTTTCCCTATATATACTGCTTTAGCAACACTCCAGAAATTTGGACATGGTGTATATTCATTATTGTTCATTTTAAAACATTTTAATTACTCTTACTACTTCTTTTTTAACTTGTGGATCATTCACAAGAATGTTGATTAATATCTACTTAATCGAAGGTTTTGGTTATGGCAATTGGTTATTCCAACTTAATTCCACTATATTCAGAGAATATGCTTTTTAAAATGTATTTTTATTCATTTTATATATCAGTATATAGTTTATCATTGTAAAATTACCATATGCCTTGAATGTGTATTCAGATGTAGTTGGGTGTAGTGTTCTATCAGTGAGTTTGATAGGGATGTTCTGATCTTCATGGTTTTTGTTTGCTTTAGTTTTTATGTCTCATTTTATCAATTGCTGAGATGATGTTAAAAGATTCATAATACTGTGGGGTTGTCTAATTTTTTAAATTTATCAGTTTTGCTTCATATATTTTGAAACTCTGTCATTAGGAACATTCACATGGTTTATCCATTAATTTCTAACATAATTAATGGTTTGGTTGAGTCATCTATCATTTTATTTCCTATTTTCTCCTTTAATTTTATTTTTTTCTGTTTTTTTTTTAAATTTTTAATTATTTGAATATATTTTGATATTCAATTTTAATTTTCCTATTGGCTCTTTATTTGTCCTTTGTGTTATAGTTTTGTGGTTGCTGTAGGGATTATAACATACATCCTTATTTTTTCACAATTCATTACAGTTAATATTGATTTACTTTACATAAAATATTAAAAATTCCAGCTTTATACATATAGTTGTTTTATATGTTTCATCTATATCACATATATGATAAAGTCCATAAGACAATATTATAATTTTTGTTTTAATTATTTGAACTATATGAAAATTAAGAAATAAAAATAATGTTATTTTGCATTTATTCAAATATTTTCCATTTCCAGTGCTTTTTATTCCTCTCTAAGAATACAGATTTCTATTAGGTATCATTTGCCTTCAACCTGAAGGAATTCTTTAAATAGTTTACAATGTATATCTCCTGGCAGTAAATTTTCTTTAAACTGAAAATGTCTCCATATCAACTTCATTCTGTAAGGATATTTATACTGTACATATACTGCCAGATTAACTCTTTTTGGGAACACTTTAAAGGTGTTATATCATTCTCTCTTCTTTCCTCCATAGTTTCTGAGAAATCAGCTCTTAATAAATCATTGTTCCCTTGCATGCAGTGTGTTGTTTCTCTAGGTGATTTTTATATTTAGCTTTCAAAATATGACTACATTGTGGCTTATGTCTTGGTGTGGCTTCTGTGTGTTTATTTTAATTGGATAGTTTCTGTCTTTTATCAAATTTGGGAATTTTTCAGCCATTATTTTCCAAATATTTTTACACACTATTTTTCCTCTACCTTCTTTCTGGAACTCCAGTTGCTCATATTTTCAACAATTTGATATCATCTAAAAGGTACTTAAGGTTCTGTTCCCCTTCAAGATCTTTTTTTCTTAGAGCTATTGACATTAAATATTTTCTATTGATCTATCAAGTTTCCTTATTCTTGCCTGTGCCACTTACATTTCACTGTTATTGTAGATACTGCCTTGATCAGTTCTAGAATAGCAATTTATTTCTTTTAAAAATAATATCTATTTCTCTGCTGAGATTCTCTATCTCTTTATTCATTGAATGTGTATTTTGTTTCTCTTCAATGAGGATAGTTGGACTAGTCACTTTAAAAGTCTTGGCTGCTAGTTCCAACATTTTGGTTATCTCAGGGTCAATCTCAGTTGATTTTCTTTGCTCTTGAAAATATGTTGCAATTTCCTAGGTCTTCGTATATTGGGCGATTTTCTTATTGTATCCTGAGCTTGGAGAACCTGAATTCTGTGATTTTTGTCCTAAGAGAATGGCAAACTTTGTTTCTTGGTCAACAGGTCTGATTTTAATTCAGAATTTTTGTTTTTAGCCAAGTTGCTTTGAGTTGCCTGCATGTTTGTGGTTCAAAGACATATGTAGATAGAATTAGGACATCCCTTCTTTGTCTCTTTGCCTTCTGGATTTCTCCTACTTCTTAGAGGTCATGGATAGCCAGGGCCAAAAGACTGTGGTTTTTCCAGTGACATCCTTGTTGCTTCCCATACCATGCTGAATGCTTTGGCTCAAATCTAAAAGCCATGACAACATGAAATCAATTTGTTCAATACCTCTTCTTTGAGTGTGTACACCCCGCAAGATTCTGTCTATTTCTGTTCACTCTTCAGTGCCTTCAGGTACCTGCTGTTTGTATTATGTTCAGATTTTATAATGATTTGCTATGAGTGAGTCAGTCTGGTGAGATCTTACTACTTCCACACTACAGGAACCAGAATTACATTTTAATTTTTAAAAATGCTTTTTAAACGTTTGATTTTCAGCACTGCAACAAAGAAACCCATGTTCAGTATGAATTTTGTAACATTATCAGAAACCTGACATCATCATCATTTGGAATTTTTTTCCCCTATATCCATTTAATATAATAGTAATAATATACCAGTATTATATTTGCGTATTTTATTTTACTCAAATCAACTAATTATGCTCTTTATTTTAGCTGATACTTTATTGTATTTTGATCATTTCTTTAATAATTCTGATGGTTGCTCCCAAAGTATCCCATATAATTTATAGATTGGATGGTTGTTCTAAATTCTTAACATTTTTTCTTGTCCCGCAAATTTTTGTCCTGTTCCTTTACTTTATGGAAAAATACCTCAGGAATGTTTTTCATGTCACTTATTCAAGTTTCCAAAGTGCTATTTATATAATTTACCACTCTCAATATAAATTTTACTTCTTTTAAAATTTCTTTGTCATTCTTATTTTTTTTCATTTTAGTTTTTAAAATTCCCAACCTTTTTTCATATGGTGTTTTAAAATATTATTACAGAATATCAAAACATTTTCTAAAATTACTTGAAGTTATTAAAGTAGAAAATTGGAGTGATATTAACTGAATCTTGAGGATAAGCTAAATATATTTTATGATACCATATTTTTATTTGTTTCATAATATTTTATATACAAACAGATATGTATGTAACATATACACGTGTGTGCATATATGTATGTGTGTTGGTATATGTGTATTTGTGTGTTAATGTACATAGGTATACATGTATACATATATATGTACGTATGTATATGTATGAACACTGATTAAATGATGAGTATCAACCAGACTTAGTATTTATCAAGGCCTATGTTGTAATGTGGCATATGGTTTGATCAAAATGGACAAAATCCTTCTCATAGATGCAATTGAGAAGTAGGTTAATGAACAAAGTTCCTGGCAGAATTCCCAGTTCCTAGAGAACTGTCATTTGTTTCATCTTTGTTTGACAGAAGTGGTATATTTTCCTTCTTCACTGAGTGGTTTTCTAATATTTTGAACAGATGAACTGCATGAAAACTGTAACCCCAAAATAAATTAGTCCTTAGTCTCTGTCTAATGCCTAATCAGTTCATGGATTGTGAGGTTTGTACATTTAAGGATACATGGTTTCCTATTGCCAGGCTTGAGAATCCACAACCCTTTCATATTTCAGTCTTAGAGGACTCATTTTAAGAGGAGTAGAGATTTCCTTAAAGTCTCTCAGAGACCCTGGAGAACAGAACTGGCCCAAGACTAACAAGGAAATTAAATCCTGTGATTTCCAGGATTTGCTACTTAGGCTGGACTATGGGCTATATTCTTTGCAGCCAAACTGAAGTTTTGATAGTATGACATCTTTATAGTTAGAAAATCTGATGAATGGTTACATTTAATATAGATGAGACACATATACTCACCACATTCCAAATATCCAGACTTGTGAGTTATAATGGGGAATGGAAAGTGTTTACTCCAACCAGAAAAAAAAATACTGTGATACACTGTAGAATTAGAAAATTACCAAGATTTATATTACCACTTATAAGGAATTTATTTTCTATTCTTAACAGAAATGTTATCATGTATTTGCTGACTTAGAAAAAAATACTAAACAAAAGGGAATTCCATGTAATGGCTTTCATACACTCCTTGAAAAATATATAAGCTATAAAGTCAAAGTTATTTCTGCAATAAGATAACACAAGGAGGAAATTTGGTTTTCTTCTTTTTGAAGTTGTTTATTTATTTTAGATAAAATATAATTTTCTCTAAAAGGAAAACTTACAGAAAGAGAAAAAAAGTTAAGAATTTAGAACAACCATCCAATCTATAAATTGTATGGGATCCTTATTATTTAAGAAATATATCTAGGAAGGCTATAGCTGCCACAGATAGTGATTCCTCTAATGGGTCTGGGCAAAGTAAATTAAAAACCTTCTGGGAAGTATTCAACATTCTAGAAGCCATGAAGAACATTCATTACTCATGAGAAGTACTCAAAATATCAATATTAACAGGAGTTTGGAAGAAGTTGATTCCAACCCCCATGGATAGCTGAGGGGTTCAAGATTTCAGTGAAAAAAGTAACTGCAGATATGGTAGAAATAGCAAGGGAAATAAATTTAGAAGTGGAGTCTGAAGCTGTGACTGAATTGCTACAATCTTGTGATAAAACTTTAAAGGATGAGGAGAGCAAAGAAAGTGTTTTCTTTAGATGGAATCTACTCCTGGTGAAGATGCTGTGTGGATTATTAAAATGACAACAAATGATTTAGAATATTACATAAATTAAGTTGGTAAAGCAGCTGAAGGGTTTGAGATCATTGACTTCAATTTTGTAAGAAGTTCCACTTTGGATAAAATGCTATCAAACAGCATTGCATGATACAGAGAAATCATTCTTAAAAGAAAGAGTCAATTGATGTGGCAGACTTCACTGTTGTCTCATTTTAAGAAATTTCCACAGCGATGCCAACCTTTAGCCTCCACCATGCCTATCATTCACCAGCCGTCGACATTGGAGGCAAGATCCTCCAAGAGCAAAGAGATTATGCCTTGTTGAAGGCTCAGATGATGGTTAGCAATTTTTAGAAATAAAGTACTTTTAAAATTAAGGTATGTACAGTTTTTAGACATAATGCTATTGCACACTTAAAAGACTACAGTGTAGTGTAAACATAGCTTTTATAAGCACTGGGAAACCACAAAATTTGTGTGACTCGCTTTATTGCAGTATTTGCTTTATTGCAGTGGTCTGGAACAGAACCCTCAATATCCGTGAGGTATGCCATAGTTTGGGGGTTTATACTTTGGTCTGTGATTAATTTTGAATTTTAATTGTATAAGATAAGGGAGATATGATGAGGTTTACTGATTTTTTTTCTTATGTACATTAAGTTGTCCCAGCACCATTTGTTGAAAAGACTATACTTTTTCCATTGTATTGACTTTGCTACCTTGTCAAAAGGTAATTTGCCATATTTGTGAGATTTTGGGGGGAACTTCTCTTCTGTTTCATTATCTTTTCTCCAATACAACACAGTCTTGATTACTGCTGCTTATATTTTCTTGAAATTGGGTAGTATGAGTCCCATCCTTAACCCAAGCAGTATAAAGGAATGCTGGGATAAGTGTTTAAGTATTCTTTTAGGCTGCTGGGGAGGAACTATGTTCTTCAATGTTAACAGATGGTATTGAGGATTAGACCAAAGTTTCAGGTTGTAATAACTGCACACTTACTTATTCAGCTCAATTCTCTGTTCATGACTTTGGACAGCCTCACTGGAGTGGCTTTTCTTGAAATTAGAGATTGATAGATGTTTTTAATGCTTGAGGAACCAGATGTTTTATACATATATCAAGAATAATCATAATGATAATAATAATATTTTTCATTGTGGTGGGGCTATATAGTTTACAGAGTTCTTTCATTTGTATTATCACATCCAATTAAAATAAATAAGCCTGCAGGATAGTACTATTTTCCCTATTTTAGAATAAGGAAGCTAATACTGAATTATTTATCAAAGATATGTGTAGAAAATAACACCTTTATCATTTTGATGTCCATGGATTAAGAAAAAAATAAGGCATTAGCCAATTCAGTAGGAAATGACTTATGAGCAACACTTAGTATCATCAAAATGAATGTTTGCCTAAGGGTTAACTGAAAGAGGTACCTGTGACCAATCCAAAACTCTAGGTTGATACAAACAACAAGTGGTGGAAGTGGGTAGCACTGTATATGGCAACATAATTAGAGCTAATGAGATAAAATTCAGGGAATTATGGAGGAGGTCAAAGTTAGCTGAATTGTGAAGTTAGTAGCAATTAACAATAGAGCTACCTTTTCTGCTGAGTTTTAGAAAAAACATCTTTTATGAGTGAAAATAATTAGTTTATGGGGTTAATTTCCAGTAGTTGCTTGAGAGAGTGTTCCAGAAAACTGTTGTTTTTGAAGAAATGTAGCCAGCAGGGAGACACACCTGCATATGTGTGTACACACACATAGTCTACTTTAGGTGAGTTTTAAAAACTGTTTTTAAATACATGCTATGTCCTGGAAACTGTCCATTAAGCTGAAAGATAATGATTTGTTTGTTCTTTCAATTTAGTCCTTTAAAATGTGGTAATGATAGTATAACTTTATACTATATACACAATTAACATTTTCCTTCTCTGTGTACTTTTGTAAAATGTCACAGTGATAAATTAAAATATTTTCTTAAAATAGTCTATAAACCATTGAAAGAGTAGCAATAAAAACTATGCCAACTTTACAAGATGGCTCTTCAGTTTTTCCCTAATTAAAAAATTGAATGTAAATTTTGAATTTCAAAGTCAGTTCATTTCCAACATTGACTCAATTTTATATAAATTTTAAATTACAAGTGATCACATTTTGGACAATTATGAAAAATTCTCTAGGAATAATATGAGAAAAACACAACCTATTTCTGATCCATTTGAACATTAAATAGTGTTTTTATAAAGTCTGCTGGTCAAAGCCGCTACTGGGCAAATCCTGTGTTATTTGCACACAGGAATTCATAGGGTCTATGAGAAAACTAGAGTAGCTTTTTCAAGCTATATTTGTTTCTCATGCACAGTACCAAGTCTTGGAATAGGAATAAAGGAGGAAAAACTCAAGTATAGTAAAAATATTGTGTATATATAGATAAATGTATATAATTTCTTTCTTTCTGGTTTCATATACAATCTCTTGCTAACACGGGGGAAACAAGACTGAGGATGTTGATGATTAAATGAACATCCTTCCTCCTGCTAGAAATATAATTCAGAATCTCTCTAAATATAAGGTCAGTAGTTTATGTCCAGATGTGTGTTATCACACACCTCTCTGTACAGTAATTGTTCAAGATTAGAGTGTGTGACTGAGCTATGCCCCATCAGGGCTGCCAAAGGGGACACTATACATTTGACAGGTACAGAGGTGAGAGTGGGCTCAAAAGAACATTCCCATTTACTAGTCTGACAGTGATTTATGCTAACAGTGGAGTGTGGTCAAACAATGGTTGAAGAGCCCAGGAAATGAAGGCAATAGATTAGGAGTTGGGAGTTTGGTATACTTGCAGGGGGGTACTCTGGTCCAAGAAGCCTTGGGATGGTGGGCAGCATGGGGAATTTGGAGAGCTGAGATCAAATGGGATCTGGATGGTCAGGTGCTAACTCTACCGACGCTTATTACTCTCTGAACAGTCATTTTACGTGAGCGCCAAGGACATCAGCTCTACTGATATTGCCTGTACATCCAGAACAATAGGAGTGATGGACTGTGAGTGAAACACCAAATTACTGCCTCTCTCTGATCCTTGGCTTTGTATCAATACACTAGGGTCACTAATACCCACTCAACCTCCCTCAGCAAGGACCTGCTAGTGTAAGACAAGAACCCTCATTTTGTACGGTAGGCTCATTGGATGAGAGGAGCAGTTATTTAAATAATTGAAAGGACAATACTGAATTACATTTTTCCTGTGGATCATGGGATTTGTTTTATTTGCTACCTTTCAAATGGATTAACATAAAATTCCCCAGGTTGAAAATATAAACAAAGAAAAAATAAATAAATACACAGATAGGGTATTTTTATGTTTACATTTTTATTTTTATGCTTGTAAGTATTTCAGTGAAAACTTAGTGCAAGTCTGAACCCATCTTTTGGACATTTTCTATGTATTTTCTTCATTGCAATGAAGAAATGATAATGTATTTTCTTCATTGCAGGTATGCCTAATCATCTCGTGAAAGTGGTTTCTTTATGGAAAGCTTTGTTTTGCTTCCTACAAATACATGCTTATCCCCTAAGGGATGCATTATAGTCATTGTGGACGCGTTATTTAGTATGTGGATTTCTGTTTCTGTCTTACAAAAAACTTGTCTGTGTGCCCTTTCATACTGACTGTGTGTAGGATTAGGCATCTTTGTGTCCTTGTGCAGTACTCTGAAGGATTGTTTTTCCCCTCAGCATACACAAAAAAACCCCTATCCAGAAGAATAAACAAAATTGAAGCAAATGGAAGATTCATTTAGGCCTATAGAACATAAAAAAGTGGAAAATGATAGGAGGCACGTTGATATTTTTCCCTTCTATAGCTGGGGCAAAAATGCACAAAATTTCTCTTCGTGAACACCATTATTAACAGTATTTAAATGATCATGAATCCCAATGGAGAGGGAAATTTGTAAGTGTCCCTGTCACAACTCATGTTAGGGATTATGTAACATTATATTCTATGTGTTAGGTTTTTGTTTGTGTTTTTGCCTGTTCACGTTCCTTTGTCTTAACAACAGTCCCCTGCTTTTTCCTTGGGATGTGGGAGCCAGGGGATGGAGGAGGCAGATGCCTTTATCCAGGTTCATGGATTGCTAGACCAGCATGTCAGCCATAGGGTTTCCTCATTTTCTGTCTGTCTGGGTCAGGGACCGAAGGACCTCATCCTACTGGAGCCTGCAGGGACTCATTTGTGGAGGTTGGGAGATCTGTTGAAAAGCTCTCAGTGGTGGCTCTTGTTTGTTACCAGAAGCCAAATCAGAGAGCAGCCACTGTCACCAGTACAACAAAGAGAAAGCACTTGTGATTTCCTCTGACAGTTGCTTAGTGATTGCCCCAAGCTGTTGGACTATGACTCAGTCACACTCCAAAGTGTGACTGCACAGTCTTCTGATTTGGGGTAACTAGGGGAGAGAGGCAGGTCCCTTTGTCAAATGCAGGCACAATAGAGTTTCCACACACCAAATAGCCACACCTTATAGGTAAAAATTTCTGTTGTGATTGACAATGTATGTACGGGCATGTGGTTATCCTAATATGATGAGATCAACTCAGGAATACCAAGCACCTGGGGGATTGGGTGGGTCTGTATTCAGAGACGACAAGTGGAGATAGCAGTGCTGAGTCAGTAAATTGTGTTTATTTCCTGCTTTCAGAGAAGCTTCTCAGTCATCTGCTCTGCAAATCAGCTGAGAAGTAGAAGCGGTTCAAGATCAGAAATGGACAATTAGCCAATAGCAAAATAGGCCACTTGGACTTTGAAACAAATAGACACAGGAATCACCTTTAGGGTAGAGGAGGAAACTGTTAAAGGAAATCACAAATTACTCAATCTGAAGAGCCAAAAATTGACTTTATCCCAACTTCTAGCTGCAGGGATTGAGAAACTGAGTGCAAAAAAATGTGGATATCCCTTAAATAGAATGATGTGCTGGGTTATTTGGGATTGGGAGAGGGTGAAATTTGTCACTATTGTTAGTTAGAAGGGGTTCTGGTTATACTCTAGTCAAAAAAGCTGTTTGGGTAAACTTGACAGTCTGTCCAAAGGGATCTGTGGATGGTGGGGATTCTGTTTCTGATTTTGAAGTTTCCAGTTTACAAGTGGATTACATCCTGCAGAACAGAGTGGAATTTACAGGTTTTTCCCAGATGCACATCATGTGACTTTTAAAATTTTTTTAAAAAAATTATCAGAGCTAATTAAATATAATTAGCCTGAAGAGTTGATGCTGCCACAAGTTCACACACCTTTTAGTTAACCTGGACCAAGTCTGGCTTATAATAATAGGTGAAGAAGATGAGTTTTATCTTAAATAAATCTGAAGTTGAATCTAGCCTATAAAAACTGTCTAGTAAATACATTTCATTCAACTGTATAAGGTCACAGATAAAATAGAAAGGGCTCTTGAAGGATTTTGAAGGGTCTAGCAGTCCTTTATAGAAGAAACTATGGGTGATCAGAAAGGTTTAGGTGTATTTTGTTGATTTTTTTCATTTGGGTTGTTACGATGACTGATTTGTTTTTGGCATTTAATGAAAAGCATTTAGAGATGCAAGCACCCAATGTCTTTGGATCAGCCCTACACAATTAATTTTCCCACCTCAAATGCCCATAGTAGCCCCACTGAGAAATACCAGGAGAATTAAGAAAACGCTAAGGGCCAAAGAAGTGTCTGAAATACCTCATCTTATCAGATCATAATAGCAGAGTGTGGCCCAAAGACCAGGACAAGAAATCATTGGCCCCAGAAAATAAAATATCTTATTTATCTAGGGCTTCAGGGGCCCAGACTTAAGGAAAAGAAAGGAGCATCTAGTGAACATACATTGGGTGACTTTTCCACACTGAATAGTTCCATCCGTTCAACAACCTTATAAGAAAGGGGAGATTGCCCTCTTTTACAGACAAGGAAACTAAAGACAGAAAAGAGAATAACTTGCCTAAGGGCACAGAGCTAATAAGTAGCAGATCCCAGGGTGAGAGTGCAAGACCTAGGGGCAGACATTAGAAACCTCTCCACCCCTTTTCAACCAGGGCAACCTCACATAACATAAGGCACTTCTAAGTGAGTTTCATTTAAAGAAATGAAAAGGGAGCCTCAGAGCTAAGAAGTTATCATTGGACCATGTTTTCTTGACTGTGTAAACTAGCTATGAAGTAGAGTTGTTTTTCTAATGGGAATGTGATAAAAGTATTTGAACAATTTATATCCTTGCTATGGGATCTCGTTACCATGAAATTATTTTTGTGATTCTGTCTTTATGATAAGCCAAGGTCTTTTTATTCTCCTCTTCTGTTCATTTGTTTATGTTGGTCTACACTGAATACTAAGAGAATTGGTGTCGTTTTCATGCCGATCCTATAGACATAGTTACTGAAGAATTAGAAATGATTAGCCTCACAGCCATCTGAAAATGTACTGTTAAGTAGTAAGAACTACTTCTGAAAGCTGGAAACTTATGAAAAGCCCATTACTGTAATTGGCTTTTGTGCAGAAAATGGAGTATGTTCCTCAGGGCTTTGTAGGGAAATGAAATAAATTAAATATAAACTATATTACCATTCCTTAAAGTACTTTTAACTACTTCGTGTAGTCTAGTACTTCAGAGATATTTGCCAACATTATGGCCTCCCCCACATGTCTCATTCATTTGTTTCTCTCATTAGAATCTAGTAAACAGATCACTGAAAAACATCAGAGAGCACTAACTTAAGGATCTACCTTATTAGATTCGGGTTTGTGCTAAATATAATATGATCTTCACTTCTTTATCAGAATGAATGTTAAGCCATTTATTTGTATTGATATAACCTTTAGAATGACTCTCCGATCTTGCAGTTTTAATGCATTCTAATGTTTCACCATATATATCTTTCAAATGTTTCCATCTGCATTATTCCTTCCATGTGCAAATTCCATCGATGTACAATTTGGTGATTGCATAGTGCCATTATTAATCATGAGGCAATCACAAATCTTGATGATGACTTAAATTCCCACCTATCATTTGTTTAGAAATGCAGGAAGAATGGTGTATTTTTATGGTTGATCATAATATCCTAGAAGGAAGTCACATCTTATATGGAGCTGGTGTGGACATTCTTCAAGCTCCCCTTTAGTTTTGAGAGACTAATTTTTTATTTCAAGTTTTGAAGGGAACCATAATGTGTAAATGATAAAAATTTTACCATGTATTAAGACCCATGTATTGAGATATAATGATAAGTTATAAATGATTAATAGTTTACCTCTACTAATTGATCCTCAAGCAAGGGTTTTGAAGCCTCTATTGGAGAATATGCAGGCAGTGGATATGTGGTTAAATTCAGGATCTCATTTTTGTTGGTCATAGCGCTTCCAAGCCTCAGTGTCAACCAACCCCCAAAAGTGTGGCTGTAATAGTGGAAGACTTTTCACTGCCACTGATTTTGAGGCACTGAGGGCTTGACTGGGCATCTCTATACAAGAAACTCAACTACCATTCTCTCACCTGGGAAATACTGTATCTGCTGCTGCTTAGGTACGTCTTTCACATGTGTATAAACCTACCTATTGAGCTCAGAATTTTCTATGATACCTTTTCAATTTTTGTTGGTAAGTGATATATCCATATTTGTAAGTCTGACCCTTAGGCTTGGGAATTTATTTTAGTACATTCATCTTTAGTTGCCTAACTAAATGTCAGTATCCTCTTGAGTGGTTATTTTGTAATTTTTGTATTCTGTAATGGTAAAGTGTAATTCCTTTATCACTTAGAAGTTGATTGTTTAATGTGGTCACTTTGCATTTAGATGTCTTCTGTTTAAGCTCAATGTTTACTGAGGAGCAAAACTAAACAGTTTTTGTTTTCAAAGTTTTCTAAATACCTGAACTATATTACCCTGTAATATGGTATCTAGAGCACAAGTAACAGTTGAAGTTATATTGATTTTAAGTCCCCATCATAAATGTCTGAAGTCTTCTAATCTTTTGAACAGAGACTTGTGACATAAGGTTAATAATGTGAAGGGATTTTGGTCTTTCATTTCCTTTTCCTTTTTTCTTTTGTGGTAAGTTATTGACACTCCAGCTATTAACTTTCTGGAACTCTGAACACCCTTCTCTATGCCTCAGTCTCTCTCCTTGAATCTATTTTTTCTCTAGAAACCTTCTCTTAGCCTATAGCTATTTACTTTATTCTCTATCTGGTAACTTATTTGGAAAGCTATTAAGAATTGAAGTGTGTTATGGTGTTACCTGTCTTTATTCTTTTTTTTTTTTTTTTTTTTTTTGTGGTACGCGGGCCTCTCACTGTTGTGGCCTCTCCCATTGCAGAGCACCGGCTCTGGACGCACAGGCTCAGCGGCCATGGCTCACGAGCCTAGCCGTTCCACAGCATGTGGGATCTTCCCGGACCAGGGCACGAACCTGCGTCCCCTGCATTGGCAGGCGGACTCTCAACCACTGCGCCACCAGGGGAGCCCTCTTTATTCTTTTAGTAACTTCTCAGGTCAACTCTTACCAGTGAAAGAGGCTTAAGTTTCTTCTATAAAGCAAAAATTGAGTTATACTTATCCATCATACGTGTAAAAACCACAATTCTATGTATTTTCTGGAACTGAAAAGTACAGAAGCAGACAAGCCAAACAGAATGTTGGGAAATAAACAAACAAATAAAACAATAGCAACAATAACAATGTGCAAGGAAAGTAGAAACACAGAAATTTAAAAGGACCTAGGCCAGGAAAGTGTTTTCCCTGCATTATACATCTTTGTGTGTGTATGATGACAACTTTCACATAATAGCTGCTAAATGAATGCTATTCCCCTTCCTGAGCTGATTCCAAGTTACAGGAGAAACAAAAAGAGTAAGTATTACTGGCTCTTATTTCCACCCTATCTGTATTCAATCAATTTGAAGCAGACTTAGAATTAATAATCCTCAAATCCACAGAGCTAGAATAGGAAATCCTAAAATTCTTCCAAATCTACCACCATAGTTCAAAGGAAATCTACATGTCACCTGAGATGTACAACCTCATGTCATTCTGATAATTTATAAACACTACCTTACATTCTTTTTTCTAAATAGAGATATAGTTCACACACCAAAAATTTCACCATTTTAAAGTGTATAATTCAGTGGTTTTTAATCACAGAGTTGTGCAACCATCATAACTATCTAATTCCAGAACATTTTCAGCAACTGAGAAGGAATCCACATACCTGTTAGCAGCCACTCCTTATCCCCCCTCTCCCTGACACCTACTAATATATTTATTATCTCCATTAGCTCACCTACCCTGGGTATTTCATACAAATGGAATTATATATATGGTCTTTGAGACCAGAGTCTTTCACTTAGCATGTTGTAGCATGGATCAATAACACAGTTCCTTTTTAATGGCAGAATTATATTCCATTGTGTAGATATACTACATTTTGTTCATCTATTAATGGACATTTGTGTTGTTTCCATCTTTTGGTCATTATGAGTGTATTATGCTATGAACATTCATAGACAAGTTTTGTTAGGTAAATATTTTCAATAATCTTGACTATATGGTAACTTTGTGTTTAACTTTTTGTGGAACTAAGTATTTTCCACAATGCAGTATCATTTTAGATTCCCACTATCAGTGTGTGAAAGTTTCAGCTTCTCCAAATCCTCCTCAACATTTGATCTTCACTTTTTTATTATAGACACTAAAATGAGTGTGAAAGTGTATTTCACTGCAGTTTTGAATTCTGTTTCTCTACTGGCTAATCATGTTGAGCATCTTATCATGTGATGACTGGCCATTTGAATATCTTCTTTGGAGAAATGTCTATTCAAATTCTTTGCCCATTTTTATAATTGGATTGTCTTTTTGTTGTGTTGTAAGAGTTCTTTATATATTCTGCAGATATTTTCTCTCATTATGTGGACTGTCTTCAAAGTGTCCTTGACACACAAAAGTTTTTAATTTTTATGAATTCTAATTTGTCTATTTTGTATTTTGGTTAGTTGTGGTTTAAGATATCCTCGCCTAATCCCAGGTCAAAAATATTTACCCCTATGAGATCTTCTAAGATTTTTTGAGACTTATTTTTTATATACTGGTCTTTGATCCATTTTGAGTAATTTTTGTATGGCATGAGGTTGGTGTTAATCTTTTTTGAATGTGTATATCCTGTTGTCTCATTTTTGAAAAGACTATTTTTTTTTCCCATTGAATGGGAACCATTGTTGAAAATCAATTAGCATAATTCTTTGGGTTTATTTCTGGGCTGTTATTTCCATTGCATTGATTTATATGTCTATCCTTATTCCAGTACCACACGTCTTTTTTGGAGGGAAAAATTGAACTCATAACAATTCCCTCTAGTTAGCTCTTATTTTCAGTTATTGTTCTTTTCAACTCCAGAATTTCTATTTTTTTCTTCTTTTTCCTCCTTGTTCCCTTTTCCTTCTCCTCCTCCTGCTCCTCCTCCTCCTTTAATTTCTCTCACTTCATTGCTTTCTCTATTTGGTGAGATATCATTCTCATACTTTTCATTAGTTCTTTAAATATCATTTCCTTTAGCTCTTTGAACATATCTAAATACCCGAGTAACTCTTTGTCTAATAAGTGCAATATCTGGGCTTTCCATAGGGAAAGTTTTATTGATTTTTTTTGTCTGGTTTATGGACAATACTTTCTTGTTTTCTTGCATGTCTCATTTTTGTTGTTGTTGATATTGAAAAAGCAAAGCAAATGGAAAATTTAAATAACAGAATTGCAACTCTAAACATCAGATATTCCTCCTCCCCAGGGTGTTATACTTGCTTGCTGTAGTTGATGTTGTTACCTTTAACACCTTTTATTAACGAATTCTTTAAAATCTGTATTTGTCAGATATGGCCACTGAAGTCTGTGTTTGGTTAGCTTAGTGCTCAACTAATGAGTCGAGAGAGATTTCCTTAAACCTGTAGCACTCACAAGTCTTTCTCTTTGCCAAGAGGTCCTATATGCATATTGGGGCACAGCTTCAGTGTGGCAATTGGAAACTCTTCATTAGTCCTTACTACCCACTTGTGCAGAACCTCATGGTTAACCCAACTGAGAGTGTAAGGCTTTTGCAGGGTTGCTGCTGAGCTGGGGAGTGGAGGATGTGACCAGGTAAAGTGGAGCAAAGATCACTGTCTTTACTGAGATTCAGCTCTTTTTCTCGCATAAATGCTCCCGCAGTTGCTGCAAACCTTTGGTTAATTTCCAGAGTTCTGAAAAAGTTGATTCTAATAATTTGGGGAGTACATTTTTAGAGGTTCTCATTATGCCATTTTCTGTGATAGCACTCTCTGATGTGCTTGGGCTCTCAGGTTCATTTCAGGTTTATTCTTTCTGAATTTACAGAGACCCTCAATGTTTTCTACTGCTGTTCCCCTCAGTTTTGTCTCTACCAACACAGATGTGGCTTTCATTCGATTTCTTTTCTAGTACACATATGCACACACATCACTCATGCCAGCTGTTGCAGATTTGGTTTCCCAGGAAGAAAATCCTGTGATAGAGATTAACATACAGGATGTTGATTTAGGAATGCCCCTGAGTTCAATACCTGTGGAGAGGAGGGAAAGGATGCAGGCTTGGACAGAGGTAGAAGATGAGCTGTAATGTACTTAAAAAAAAAATTATTTATTTTCATACAATTTTAAAGGTTATTTTCCATTGTACTCTTAACAAAGTCCTCAGCACAACCCATAGAAAACTCTGTAAATGTGATGTCCTTTCAGAATTATTCTGAATTAGGTCAAGTGGGCTGGGACTTTGTACCCTTGCATTGAATAGTCATGGATACAAACTTCCCATGACTTTGAGCAAGGCATCTGCAAAGTCCCTTTTGCCATGTAAGGTAACATATTACAGCTTCTGGAGATTAGGGTGTAGGAATTTTAGGGATGCATTGTCTTACCTATAACACAATCTACCAATATACTTTTTGTGAGTTGCATATTTATGAACACGTAAATTTCCCATTTTTCTATTGGTTAGACAATCTCTTTCTTACTGATTACAGGAGATTTTTTATTCAGAGGTCCCCATTGTTATACAAACTAAATCCATTACTAAAATATGTCATATGTTAAATTTTTGAGAGTAAACTATATTTCTTTATTTTAAGTGAGAAAAAGAGTAATGCACTGTAACACTATTAAAAATTTTTCCTAGATACCACCAAAACACTTTAACACATTCATTTGACAATTCGTGAAATATACATGCACAATATAAAATATTTAGAAAGTAATTACCTAATTATTCAATAACAAATGAATTCATTAATGTGCACTTTTGCATGGTGTTACAAATGCACTGAAAAATTTCAAATATGAATTATATTTTTCTTCTATAGTGCAAAAAACAAATACTATAAGTTAACAATGAAATATTATGTTAAAGAGACATAAAAAATGCCAAGATATTTAGCAAGAAAAGTCATAAAATTTTAACTCACCTACTGAAGAGCTGCCTGAATGGAGTTTGGTAGTGGAAGGAGACAGATACAATAGACACCTGCTTTTTCGTGCTTGGTGAAAGTCTGGAATTGTGAACAGGTGAAAGAGTGAGTCAAACAGAATATAGGTAATGTTCCTCCTTGTCTGTACCTGCAACTAGGGAAGTGGCACACTTCCTCTTCTTGTCACTCAAGAGTCTGGAAGTGGATGGCTATGAATCACTGAGTGATATCACCCTCCATCATAATCTTATTAATTCTGGACTTGGATCAACTCTAAATTATATGTCATCCTTTAAATCATTTGTAGGTGTATTGGCCTCACTAATTTATCAGTGGCACTATAGATTTTTTTATTTCATTTTTTCCTTTTAACATTTTTATTTTAGTGCAGCATATACAAATCTTAAGTTTACTGCTAATGAACTGGCAAAAAATAAATGCAGTTGTGTTGTCATCAATCAGGTGTAGAAAGAGAATATTACCATACTTCAGAGGCCCCTCTAAGACCCTTCTTAATTACTAGCCTCCCCCTAAAGTATCCACTCCCTTAGCTTCTTCCACATTAATTATTCTTTATTCCATATTAATTATTTCTGTCACTTTATTTTTGTCATTAATTATATACATGTATGTATATCTATTATATATTATACCTATCTATCTATATATATATATGGAGAGAGAGAGAGAGAGAATCAAACACTACATATTATCTTATATGTACTCTAGTTATGTATTGCTGCTAACATATCACCTCAAAACTTAGTGGCTTACAGTAAGAATTCCCAATGAAATGGAAAACTCCAGGGGTAAAAAGCAAAGAGGACATAGAAAACCAGAGCAGTACAGGAACAGGCAACCTAACTGGCAGTGTGGGGCTGGGGAGATTGTTGCCAACCTCAGTAATCATGGTGCTGAGATTTGAACAGTCTCATGTGGATGAGGGAGGGTCTTTTATAAAGAGAAGAGTTGGAATCGAATTTAACTAAGGCATTACTTGCAAATTTTGAAGAATGTAGATTGTTTGTGGTGGATGCCATAATTGCTTGGAATTCAGGGTGGACAGGTAGGGAGACAGGGGAAGCCATGGCATTCACAATGTGTCTGCTTCTCCACTCTAGATCAGAACATCCTGCAGTTCTCCATGCTGTGGTAAGAGCTTACATTTCCTGAGTCCTTGCTGTGTGTCAGGCACTGTTCTAAGAACTACACATGTGTTAGATAACTGACATTTACTATAATTAATTGAGGAAAGCACTATTATTATTTCTACTTTACAATTGATGAGTCAGGGCACAAAATGGTGAAGTCATTTGGCCAAGGTCATGTCCATAAGAAGATGTGAATCCAGCATTCAAACTGGAGCAGTATAACTCCAATATAGTTTTTTCCATTGGTTATTTTTGAGAAATTTCAAATACATAGGAAAGTTGAAAGGATCATACAGTGAACATCCATATACCTATGGGGAGTTGTTTTGTGTAATTTTGCTGAATAATGTGTTTCAGACATAATGACATTTCACCTCTAAATAAGAGGTCATTCTCCTGCATATAATGATGATGCTAGGATTATAACTAAGAATTTAAGACTATATCACATCAGCTAATATCTAGAACATACCCAGATTTTCCCAATTGCGCTCAAAAGTATGTATTTTATAGCTGTTTTTTAAAAATCAAGATTCAGTCAAGGTTCACAAATTACCTTAGACTTGTATGTCTCCTTAGAACAAGTTCTCTGTCTTTTTTCTTTTCTCACAATATTGACTTTTTGAAGCATTCAGGCTATTTGCTTTGAATTTCCCACATTCTGAATTGGTCTCATTTTCCCATGGTGTTGTATAAATGGCTTTATAGAAGTATAAAGCCTGGGTTTTATCTATTATGTTACTTTTCCTCTTCTTTAGGCCCTGAGAACTGAGCTGCTTACCAAGGAAGCATTTATTTAAAAATTAGTGTTGCTTCTTTATCCATAAATAGAACAGGTAATATCTTAAAATGTAAGGTTATCTTTGGTAATTGTCACAGTGACTGACACCAGGGCCTGATTTTATTGAGTATGTTAGAAACTTTTAAAGGATAAGTTAGGCCATTGGCTGGCTTCTGAATCTTTCCCAATAACCATACGGGCAGCAGATAGTTCTGCTGATATGTATAGTGAAAATGAAATAATATCCAAGTGCCTGCCTACTGTTACACTTGGTTCTACATGTGTGAGTCTGTTTCTGTGTGGGCATATGGGGTGTGTGTGTGTGGGGGGGCTGCATGCATACATGCACTCACCTGCACACACTCATCAACTCCTCACAAAAACCTTGTATTGTCGGTATTATCATCCCATCTTAGAAATAAGAATAGTTATACAGGTGCTCAAAACCATTATTTGCAAAAGATTTCCTCATTCTAAAGCCTATGAGATTTCCACAATTCAAAATAGTAAAAGTTTTCACCTCATGCTGATTTTGATTGGCTATTAGTGGCTGAATAGATTACAGTCTTGAGGATTCTGAGGACACACCTTATCCCAGTGAGAAAAAGTGCCATGGAAAATACTCAGTGTCAACCATGAGTCCTCAGGAAAATAGATGCTAGTACATATGAAAAATATTTGAGAATGTCACCTGACCCCCAATGAGCAAGCAAAGTCTAGCAGGCTCCTATCTAAGAACTCCATTTCTTTCCTCCTCCAAAGACAGTCCTGGGTCCTCTAAGATTTTATCAATACAAGGTATCCAGGAGTTGAGGCCCTAACTCTTCCAGGTAACACACATGTTGAAGGGCTGGGGTGACATCTGAAGTTGGTGAGGGGGATTAAATGAGGTTCATAATAGCTCCTTAAAGTAGACAAGAGGTTATTATTTACACCTGACTAGAAATAATTGCTATCTAATGGTCCCATAATGGATCCTCCAAAAGATTCTACACAAGAGAGCAGTTAATGTAAAACAGCTTCATGGGTCATTTAGATGAAATTCACATTTTTTTTTGCGAGTGAGAAGTGCTGAATAGATGCTTTCTATTGAATTCTTCTTAGAGAGCTCCAGACCAATGGAAAGAGTGGAAAGAAAAGCAACTTTGTAGGATGCCTTCTCCAGGCTTCATTTACCCCACTGTACTGAAGGCATTGTGACACAGTCAAGTTATTCCCTTAGAAACAAATGATAATTAGGAATGGAAGCAGATGATTTGATTGCATTATTAAGTCTGAGGTAATAGAGACATAATTTGATTCCCTGTAATTTGGCTATTAAATAAGAAGTCACCAACAAAGCGATAGATGCCAGTATGAAAGGGTGTAGGGAAAGCTGAACATTTACTCTTCATCCTTTTTCAAATCCTGCTGTTCTCTGCCTTTTCCCAACCCAAGGCATCATTTTGCCACTGAAACCATCATGAAGGCTTTTGTTCATGTGTCTCTCTGCAACTTCTTAATATGGTATTTCACCAATTACCTAACCTGAACTCAATAGTCTAACCCAGTGAGGCAGGGAAGCTCATTTCATACTGATTTTATATTTGTGGTTGACATTTAGTGAGGTTAAATGATTGGGCCATTATTACCTGAATTTGAAGAGACAGAACAGTAATTAAAACAGTTTTTTCCCCTCTACATTATGCTGAGTGTAGACGTCAATGTGAAAAATAACACATTATAAAGAAATGTTGGGTAACCCAATGGAATGTATTATCATATAGTTCCAAAGGCTTTTTCCCCTTTTCACTTCATTTTTTTTCATAAATGCACACTCATTCCCTCAACCACAAACAGGAACATTCTCTTTGACTATGGTAGGTCCTAGGGATCCAGGAATTCTTTATCTCATTAAGGCTATTATCATCTGTTACACCCTTTGGTGTATGGGCACCCTTCCATCACCAAAATGACCTTGAAAACAAATGTACAGTTTTTAAATTGATTTCTCCAGCTAAAGGTGACATTTTAAAATTGTATGTAAGAATCACTTGAGGAACTTAAGACAACAGGTTCCTACAATCTGCTCCCAGAAAATGAAACTCTGTTGGTCTTCTTCTAGGACTCAGAAATATGCATCTTTTACAAGTACTGTGGCAGAATATAATTCAAGTTATTTTCAAAACTCAGAAATGCTGCAGTTAGAGGGATAATAGAAATTGCTAATGGGAAAGTTTTAAATGCACTTAATCTTTCAAAACTTTGCAGCTAGTGTCTTTCATCTATGTTCTTGTGTCTCTTTTCATAAATTTCTTCCTCACAACTATATTCCAAAGAGATCTCTCTAACATCTGTAATCTGGTACCAAGATAGGAGAGGCCATAAAGATGTGACTAGCAGTGACCGTATTGGACAGAACAGTTCTAGAATCCCAGAATGTGCTTGTCCATTTACCACTAGTCTTTCTTCCTTTATTGGATGACCCTCTGTGAGACATTATAGCTCAAATGGGTATTTTAGTACAAGTTGGAAGTTCACTTCCTTCTTCTATTACTGATAATACTTGAGCTTTAGTTCAGTATTGCCATCTGTAGTATGTTACTATAAACCTTATTTGCCAGAGATTTTCAGAATATCACTTGAGATAAGACTTTTTAAAAAATAGGCTTCATTTTACAGCAGTATTACGTTTACAGAAAAATTGAGCAGGCAGTACAGAGTTCCCATATACTCTCTCTCCCAATTACTTACTCCCCCAGTTTTCCCTATTACTGTCATTTCCATTAGTGCAGTACATTTGTTACAGTTGATGAACCAATACTATACATTATTATTAATGAAAATCCATACTTTACATTAAAATTCATTTTTTGTGTTGTATATTTCTATGGGTTTTGACAAATACATAATGGCACACATTCACTAGTACAGTATCATACAGAGGTTTTACTGCCCTAAAAATCTGTGCTCTGCCTATACATCTCTCCTGGACCCACCCAACCTTTGGTGACCACTGATCTTTCATATCTCTATAGTTTGTCTTTTCCAGAATGTCTTATAGTTAGAATTATACAGAATGCAATATTTTCAGACTACCTTCTTTCATTTAGTAACATGCATTTAAGATTTAAGATTTCATGGGTTGATAGCTCATTTTTTTTGGCTGTGTCAGGTATTAGTTGTGGCACACGGGTTTCTCTCTGGTTGTGGTGGTGGGTTTTCTCTTCTCTAGTTGTGGTGCCCGGGCTCCAGGGCACGTGGGCTTTGCAGCTGTGGCTCACAGGCTCTCAAGTTGAGCTGCGTGAGCTCAGGAGCTGTAGCAGGCGGGCTTAGTTGCCCCGCCGCATGTGGGATCTTAGTTCCCTGACCAGGGATTGAACCCGAGTCCCCTGCATTGTAAGGCAGATTCTTTACCACTGGACCACCAGGGAAGTCCTGCTCATTTATTTTTATTGTTAAATAATATCACGTTGTGTGGATGCACCTCATTTTGTTTATGAATTCAGCTAGTGAAGGACATCTTTGTTGCTTCTAGTTCTTGGCAATTATGAATGAAACTGCTATAAATATTCAGGTAAAGTTTTGGTGTGGACATAAGTTTTCAATTCATATGGGCAATACCTAGGAGAACGATTACTAGATCATGTAGTAAGCCCATGTGCAGCTTTGTAAAAACTGCCAAAATGTCTTCCAAGATGACTGTGCCATTTCACATTCCCATTGGCAATGAATTACAGTTTCTGTCGTTCTACATCCTTTACAACATTTGGTGTTGTCAGTTTTGAATTTCCACCAGTCTAATACGCATACAGTGGTATCTCATTGTTGTTTTAATTTGCAATTCCCTAATGACATATTGTGTCTAGAATCTTTTCATATGCTTATTTTCCATCTGTATATCTTCCTTGGTGAGGTGTACAGATTTTTTGTCCATTTTTTATTGGGTCGTTTGTATTCTCATTGTTGAGTTTGGTTAAGTCTTTTATCAGATATGTGTCTTGTAAATTTTTTTACCATTCTATGGTTTGTCTTTTATTACCCTGAGGTGAATTTTGTGTAAAGTAGAATTTTTTAGTTTTAATGAAGTACAACTTATCAATTGTTTCTCTCATGGATTATGTTTTGGTGTTGTATTTAAAAACTCATTGTCAATCCCAAGGTCACCCAGATATTCTCTTATGTTATCTTCTAAAAGGTTTGTGTTTTACATTTAGGTCTATGATCAAGTTGGAGTTAATTTTTGTAAAATGTGTAAGTTTTGTGTCTAGATTCATTTATTTGCATGCAGATGTTCAGCTGTTCCAGCACTATTTGTTGAAAAACTATCCTTTCTCTGTTGAATTGCCTTTGCGTCTTTGTCAAAGATCAGTTGATTATATCTCGTGGGTCTATTTCTGGGCTCTCTATTCTGTTCCATTGATCTATTTGACTGTTCTTTCACCATTGTGACACTGCCTTGATTACTATAGCTTCAGTAAGTCTTGGAATTGAATAACATTAGTCCTTTGACTTTGTTCTTCAGTATTTTATTGGCTACTCTTGGTCTTTTGCCTTTAAATATAAACTTTAGAATAAGTTTGGCAATATCCACAAAATAATTCGCTGGGATTTTGATTGGGATTGAGTTGTATTTATAGACCAAGTTGGGAGGAACTGACATCTTAACAATATTAAGTCTTCCTATCTGCGAACATGGACTATCTCTGCACTTATTTAGATCTCCTTTGATTTGTAAAATTTAGAGTATTATCGTTTTCCTCATATAGATCCTGTACATATTTTGTTAGATTTATACTTAAGTATTTAATTTTTGGGACTGATATAAATGGTATTGTGTTTTTACTTTCAAATTCCAATTGTTCATTGCTGGCATATAGGAAAGCAATTGATGTTTGTATAGTAACATGTATCCTGCAAACTTGCTATAATCACATATTAGTTTCTGGAGCATTTTTCTTTTCTTTGGGATTTTCTACATGGGCAATTATGCCATCTGTGAACAAGGAAAGTTTTATTTCTTCCTTCCCAATCTTTATGCTTTTCCTTTCCTGTCTTTTCTTACTGTACTAGTTAGGACTTTCAGCATGATGTTGAATAGTACTCATTAGAGAGTACAGCCTTGTCTTCCTCCTGATCTTAGGGGTATAGTATCTAATTCCTTGCCATTAAGTATATTACCTGTAGGGGTTTGTATATATTCCTTATCAATTTAAGAAAGTCTCCCTCTATTCCTAGTTTGCTGAGAGTTTTTATCGTGAATGAGTGTTGGATTTTGTCAAATGCTTTTTCAGCCTTTATTGATATAATCACATTTAGCCTGTTGATATGATGGATTACAGAGAATGATTTTCAAATGCTAATTCAAGGGTATTTTAAATGTAGTTTCACACACAATGCAACATTTGAAGACCAGGCTTTTTATGCACATTCCCTGGACCAAAAATCTCATCAGATACAAAGAGTAATAGGGAGGGTACTTGGAAAGGAGAGAGAGCCAGAGGGCAATCAGCTGCTGCTCCCATTGTACGCTCTACTCTAGGAGTGCTCCTTGCTTTATGTTAAACAAAGAAAGACTTGTTTTACATTTGCCAGTATAGTTATCTTTAGTCATCTAAGATTCCCTTGAGAAACGAGAGGAGAAGAAAGACCTCATATTGTATCATTCGGTTTATTAGACTTTTATACCCCTTACCTTTAGAATCGGAATATCAAGGTGGTTCCAGAATTTTAGAATATTTTACAACTGAAGAAAATCAAACGGTTTAATTTTTGTTTTTCAAATTTTGCCAACTGAGGTTTTGCTTTGCTGGGTTTTAGGACACATTGTGAAGGGCAATTTAAGATGCAAGAAGAAGATAGCACAACTCTTGAATTGTCTACAACTTTAGAAGAGTAGGGCCTCAGATGGTTAACTGAATCATCTTTATACTCCAAACTAGTAGTGTGGGTCATGCAGGTCACATTCAAAATTAAAGGCGGTCTTTCCTAAGAAAAAGTTTGGTAATGTAATTGCGATCTCACAAATATGCTTTAAACTGTGCTAAGAACTGTGAGATATAAATGGACAGGAAACTAAGATTACCATCTTCATGAAGCTGGCAGCCTATTTGGGGAGACGAAATTAAATGGGAATTACCCAGACAGGAACTGAGCTTTTTTTTTTTTTTTGGTACGCGGGCCTCTTACTGTTGTGGCCTCTCCCATTGCGGGGCACAGGCTCCGGACGCGCAGGCTCAGCGGCCATGGCTCACGGGCCCAGCCGCTCCGCGGCATGTGGGATCCTCCCGGACCGGGGCCCGAACCCGTGTCCCCTGCATTGGCAGGCGGGCTCTCAACCACTGCACCACCAGGGAAGCCCCAGGAACCGAGCTTTATATGAACTCTATACCACCCAGTTGCAAAACAGGTGTGACAGAAAATAAACATCTTAAAGAGTCAGGAAAGTGAAACCAGAGTAGGCTAGAGAAGAGAAGGAAGACTCTGAGAAATGGGGATTTGATTTGCACTTGAAGGAAGAGTAGAATTTTAGGCAGGTGGAAAAGGTATTCCAAAAACTTTTGAAGAAAAAGACAGCACAGAGGTGATTTGTGACTTTCCTATGCTGCTTCTAAAGTATCCCTCTTCCTGCCTCATAAATAGCTTTGCTTCTTTGTGGCTCACATCTCTGACTGTGTCACTCTCTTCATCTGTTAGGTATGAACGGATGAAGAGAGCGACACACCTGAATCAATCACCTGATTGTTCCTTCTCATTTTTTTTTTTTTTTTTACACATGATCACATAGCTCACAGCTTCCTCTCAGTCTGAACCATTATCCTCATCAGAATGAATTCCAGGTACAGATGCACAGTCATTCTAGAAATCTGGAACTTTGTTGCAGGACCATCAGCAATATCCTCCTTTTTCAGCCTGTCTCAGCCAGAGAGCCTGTGATCATATCCTTCTAAGCTAGAGTCTCTGCCCTAAAACCCCCGCCTTCTAGCTCCCTTGCTGCAGCGCTTCCTATAAACGCCTCTTTAACTTATAACTACCACTCCTTTCACTGCTCCACTTTCCACAGGACTGCTCATAGGTTCACTCACACGGCTTGGATTCCATGGCTCAGCATCACAATCATACTCTTACAGGTCCTTGGCTAGCAACTGTTTTCCCTTGCTTCATCACAGGGAAACACAAAACTTGGCTAAAATGTACAATTACGTTGCCTTTGGTATGCATGAAAAAGTTGGGGTTGGGGGGAAGTCAGACCAAACTGCTTGGAGTAATAGTGACAGCTAAGTTTGCTCAAGAAGGAGCGTTGAACTAACATTTTGTGATGTCCACAATGTGCTAGGCATATTACGTATGAAGTTTAATTCTCAAAAGAATCCAGTGAGGTAGGTGTTATGCCCATAACACCTTAAGGCTCAGACAGGTCAAGTAATTGCCCAGAGATACATGGTAAACAGAGACACGGTTCCTGAGAAATGTTAGTTTCCTCTGTTCTGCTGTTTTCTGTAATTACAGAAGTCTCTTTCTTAAGAGAGTCTTGTGGCATCTCGACAGTGAAGTTTATCTCATAAATTCTTATATTCAGTGTAAATAGCACTCTTTTGACCTTGGCTGTCTCATCTGTTTCATAATTCTAGATGTTAAATTACATTTCATTGTGTGTATGTCTGAAATAATATTAGATTTTGGGGGGGATATTAGAAGTTGCCATAAAAGAGACTTGTGTATTAAAGTAGCATGTCCAAACTCTAAGAGATTGTCATGTGGGTATTTAATAAGTAATATTTGAAGGTACAATAGGATCCAAAGTACACTCTGAATATAAATATGATATATATATACATATATATATTTGTATATATACATATATATGTATATATACATATATATATACATATATATGATATATATATATATATAACAGAACACCACTTGCAAACCCTTTAGATATTCTCTCCAATTCTATAGAACAGCTTCAATGCTGTGCTACCCTGTCTCTGAATCTTTTATCCAGGTCCTGTGCCTGCTGCTTTTTGAAGTTCCATAGATAGAAACTCAAAGCCGGCTCTCTTGGTCACTGCCAGTCAACAAAATTCTGGATGATAGTGGAAAGACAGTCATCATTTCTGTTGCTTCAAAGAATTCACATGCTTTAGTGCCATGTGTATATAAAAAACTGTGGCAGCTGATTGGATTGTGGATTTTTGATGCCAATTTTGTGAGGTTATGCAAGCCCAATGCTGGTTTACCACAGTTTCCACCAAGAGAGTAACCCCAATACTCCCATGGGTGAGGAGGGACATGGCTATTACACAGAGCAACTTGGTCATGAAATTCCTTATTTACGACCACATTCAGAAAGCCATGAAACTTTCCCACTTACTATCATATTTTAATTCACTGCCACACTTGTGAGCACACATACAAATCAGGGTGCATCTTTAAAAGATAAATCTCACACCAAATCCAGGGTGAACTAGTGCATCCTTTTTTATGGAATCTATGTGACCTGACTGTAAAGAGCATTTTTGATTAATCAGAACTAAGGTTTTAATAAAGAAACAGAAGGTGGCCTAACCACAAAATTAAAGCTCCCAACCATCTCAGAGTAATAAACTCATAAATATAAAAGTGCTTAAAATATCTCATTTGCATCTTTGAATAACGTCCCTGTTTAACAAGGACAGGGCACTGCGTGGACCAGCAGAGGGCAGTTTCCCATGTATGTTGTCGTTTCCTGGTTCAGTCTTATCGCAGTTTCTTTGTCAATCTTTCACTGAGTAATAGAGCAGGGCCCTGTGGTAATTAATTACCATCTGTTGTGTGTTTTTACCAGTGATTTTTACACCCAATTGCTCAGTTGCAATATTGTATCAGCCTCATTTCAACACATGCTGGAGAACAAAAATGTGCCTTTGGTTTCCTAATCAAGTTTGGTCAATTTAAGGATTCTTTTTTGCAGAAACAATGTCAATTTATCCTGTGACTGTGGTATAGCCTCCCTATTAGTAGTTAAAATTTTATGGCTTTCTGAACAAGACAGATCAAGGTTTAAAATCAGACTCTGCTGCCTAGTGGCTCTGTGGCCTTGTATTTGTTTTACTAATCACTCTGGTTACCTAAACTGGGACTATTTTTTTAATAGTAAAATGTTAATAACGACAGTATATAGTCCAAGGTGATACTGAGGTTTAAACATCTTAAGAATCAATGAAATATGTACTTGAAGTTTTTCAGCTTACTTATGTAAGTTACACATGGACTTAGAACATAGCCTCCCAATAAATTTGTCTCAATTTTTGAGCTCCATAGCCACAAGCTACACTAACTACCTCCAGGCAAACAATTGAATCAATACACCCATCTGTTTGGTGATTGTAAACATAGCAAAGGATTGATAACAAATGCACTTTGTAGTTCATGAAATGTTTTTATGTGCATTATTTTATTCATTCTTCATGGCCATTCTTTAGCGAGGCAGGACAGTTATTAGGATCTTCCTTTACAATGAGGAACTCGAGCTTCAGAGGGTTAAGCAATTTGTTTCAACATGGCAATGACAGATACAGAGCTTGAACTTAATTTACTCTGATACCCAGTCCATGGTATTTGTAACACGGGATCTGGTTCCTCTGAAGAGTGACAGCATTTCCCTCTGGCAGAGTCTGCCTCTACATTTGTAACCAACAGAATTAATACAAATTACCCCCAAGTTTCCTTTTAGCTCTGACGTCCCAAGAGATCGTAGGACAATTTCCATGAAAGGGATGGTACTAACATCAGTAGAGAATTATCATGATATTTGTACTAGGCTTGGAGAATGAGGCTTCAAGGCTTAGAAATACTGAAGAAACTTCTTGGAGAGAAGAGAGGTAAAGAAAAAAAGATAGTGAGGCTCTATTAGTCCCTGAGTCAGTTAATCATTAGATTTTTTTTAAAGTCAACTGTTTCTCCTCTTCAATACCCATTAAACATCACCTATCATCATTCTAAATACCACCCCCTAAGACAGAACACCATAATTCTGCCTATCAAATTTCCTTCTAAACCAATAAATTATAATACACCAAACTAACTTCTCTCCCTCACTGCCATCCAAACACCACCCTAAAACCAAACCAAGTAACTCCAAATAGGAGTAGTAGCCATAATAGCTGTAGTGATAGTAATAAACATGAGTTAAGTTTTCTGTGTGCCAGAACTGTCCTTTGAGCTTTTAAAGGCACAATTTCATATAATCTTTTTGATCTAATGAGGTGGGTACTTTTATTATCCATTTATACAGCTGAGTAAATTGACTCATCATCATCACTCCTGTATCATTTCTCGTCCAGGCTACTCTCATATATTTCCTAGTTACTTCACTAGTCTTTTTTTTTTTTTCTACCCTTACTTACCAACCCATTAGTCTATATAGCATCTGAACTGATCTTTTAAAACATAGATTTAATCATGCCATTCTCATGTTTAAATCCTTCATGAGTATTTCATTGCACTTATAAGATGCCTTAAAAAGCATTTCTGACTGCAACCTACCTTTTTAATTTTATCTCATCTCATTTCATGCCTCTTCCTTCTTCTGTCATGAGGCTTCACCCATATTGAATTCTTCTCTGTAACTTGGCTGGATCAAGAATTGTCCCAGCCCATGGTCTTTTTCCATGGGGTTCCCTGACTGGAAAAGCTTCCTTCCTATTTTTTTCCTTTGTCATTCCAATGCATATCTCCAAATTCATGTCATTTCTTCAAAGAGGCTTTTCTGGATTACCTAGTCTCAAGCAGATACACTTAATTCTTTGGTGCGAAGAATTACCCTGCTTTTTCATTATACTTATTATAATTAACAGTTACATACTTTTATGCATTTTTACTATTGTGTTTTTTTCAAGAGGGAAGGGCCCATGTCTATTTGTTTACCACTTCATATCCAAAATTTTGCACAGTTCCTTATACACGGTAGAAATGAACTAAATAGCAAAGTCACGGACTCAACATTTTCATCCTTATTACACATCCTTATTCCCTTTGCCTCAATTTCTTCCTCCAAAAATGCAGACCATTTAAACAACCTATTCATTAGATGAAAACAAAAATTATAGAACACATGAAGCCATAATTTAAACAAACAAAAAACAACAAAAAATACTGCTCAAGGATAATAAAAGAATAAGCAGGGATTAAATGAATGACTCCCATCTTTATTCTGTCAGATTTTCACCCTTATTTTTAAAACAATACTGCTAGTCCACCTGAAGGTAGCATTCCAGGTATTCTGGATCTAACTAATAAAAAAATTATAGAAATATTACTAGAGGAGGTGAGCTAATATCCACCCAAGGATTAGGAAGGTACTCAGGGATAAAATTGAGAAACTACTGGGCCAGCATTTAATTGGAAAGGCCATATGATGTAAGTCATAAAATTATAATTATATGGATGAGGTGAATGGTAACTAATTCACCCAATGGTAACTAGTTCACCCAATCCCAGAATAATAGAACTAATAGGCACTCTTCCTAACCCACAGCTTTGAAACTTGAAAGAATTACACATTACACTTAAGGGAAATAAAGTGAAACATTTAAAAATAGAGATGCATTTTAGAGAATTTATATTAATTCATGAATATCACTATGATGGTATGTTAAGAGGAATGAAGCCATTGGGGAATCCATGATTTAGCTTTTTAACCAGAGGCCCTGGAGCAAAGACATGCTTGTCTTCAAACCATCCCTTCATGTGATAGGTTAAACACATATTTGATACAGTGTGTTAATTACCTACCAGTATACAGTATTTTAGTCCACATTTTGGTGTCAAATACCTTTTCTTTCTTTAACAGAATCATGGAGCCAACTCTCATTTAAGTATGGCAGACATACCACTTATTAGGTGACTGCAGGACTGACTGATCCGCTAGAGGATATGTTTTCCGATTACCTCTGTCCTTCAGTCTGTCTGAGCTGTCATCCTAAGAAGATGGTTCCATATTCTTTGCCCCAGTGACCACCCACTAGACCTGTTCTTCCAAGGGCTTTGTTCTTACCTTAAATCATTTGTTCAATTGATTATGAGTAAATATTGACTGAATACCTATTATAAACATGGTAGCTTGCAATGCATGCAATACATGCAAGAGAAAGAAAGATAAATGAGTCATTGCTGTACAATGCATGAAATGCTACAAGAGAGACACTTGCAAGAAACACAGGAAAACTGAAGATGCAATGTCTCATAGAGAACATGACATTTGAGTTAAATTTTAACGACCTAAGTTCATAAGGCAACACTTTCAAGGTGGAAAGAAAACATTTATGGAAGGGAAGAGAGATGTACTAGAATATAATATGCTCAAGAAAATGAAATTCATTTAAAGGGGAAATGTCTAAAGAGGTAGGCATCAACTTAAGGAGAAGTCATACTCTGTCCTGGAGGAACAGAGACTGGGGCCAATGAGAGAAAAGCCTTCACTAGATTTTGTGAGAAAGAGACGATGCAAGCTTGCTGCTTTCCAACTTGTTTGTCTAGATGGATAATGGTGTCATACTCTGAGATGGAAAGTGCTGGAGGTGGATCAGTTGAGGGTGTGTGTATTTGTATGTGTGTATAATGGAGAGGGAGAAGGTATAAGGTGACAAGTTCACCTTTGGACATATTAGTTTTGGGATACCTTGGGTCCTTTAGGCAGAGATGTATAGAAGGCAACTTGATACACAATCATCAGATGAAGACAAGTTTTGGCTGGAGATAATGACTTAAAAGTCACCATGTGAGAATGTGCAGAAAGAACACATAATGGAAAGACAGAGTTGTGTTATTTAATCAGAAGTTGCAAAACAATATAATTTTCTTAGAGGAAAGTTATTGAATTCTGCTATAATGGCCTCAACTTAGCAAATGGAAATGTGAGCCCATAGCAGGTCTTCATTCAATGAATGAGCACATAACCACTTGCCAGACACCATGAAAGACATGAAACATACAAAAGTTATGAAAGTTATTTTTTAAGCAAAAATATGCCTCACAGAACTACAAAGTATGTTGATTTCTAATTGCCATGTGCTAAAATCCAGGAGAAATAAGCTTCCAGTTCGGATGTAGCAACGTTAGGAGGGGATATGTAAGCAGGTATGACTTTATGTCTTGGAAAAACTGAACCACTATGGAGCAGATTTTTGCTTCTAATAATGGGTGGGATAAGACGGAAGGGTGAGAACACTATAAGACCAGGACTGCTTATAAACAGGACTATTGTCTTATATGTCCAGCTGGTTTGAAATACACATTAATGTCTGCTTCAACAGCTTGTCTTGTGGAAGCAATTGAGCCAGGAGCACAGCAGCTGGCAATCAGTGGTCTAAAAGTAGTCACTATATTGCATTCACAACGAGGGCAGGTTTCTGTTATTTGGGAATTTTCTTCCTTGGAACCATGGATAGACCAGACTACAGGAAGTTGGCCACTTCTTCTTTCTCTGTTCACAGTTTCTTGTTAGATAGAGATATAATAGTGAAGTAGACAGAGAGAAGTTAAATAGACAGTTAGCTAATCAGACACACAGACACGTGCTCAACACACAGGAGTCACGTGTCAACGAAGATGATAATGCTACTGCCCTCTATCCCCCTCACCCTGCTCCCAGTCTTTACCCACCTCTGAAGCTACGTGGGGATTTTACTACCTAAAGTTCTTCATACCTAAGCATATTCAAAACGATTGGATTTTTCTTTGACTATACTAAAAATAATTTGAGAAAAAATAAGCTTGGGCAAGTAAGAAGCATTTTGATGAAAGTACAAGGAAGGATTTCAGAGTTATCTGGCCAAAGATTCATTAAAGTAGACCCATAAGAGTCCCTCAATTTTTGAAAGTTTTGAATATAGTATGGAAATAGAAGATTAGGGATGTAACCAAAGACTTTAAATTCGAATTGCTTGAAAAATAATTAAAGTGGATTTTTATATATTTTATTATGCTTGGACTTTAGTCATATTTCTAGGTCTCTTCTTAACCATTTTATGAGTTAAGGTGTGTTTGTAACAAAGTCCTATGCTTATTTCCTCAGTAAATATCAAAGCTCTCTCATGTCCTTTTTTTCTTTTTAACTCTATTGAAGTTAAGCTATAAAGAACATGGTACCAACTGACTATTATGGGATTGAAATTTTAAAGTACAGGCAACATTTAGAAAATGACAACATAGCTTCTGCACACATAGCTTAACACTTTAGAGAAAATAGGCAAATAGTCCTGTCTGTTTTGAAGGAAGAAAAATAAATAAATTTAACATTATTATCTACTGTATTTTGGTAAATACCATTAAAAGAGTAACACTGGGAATTAGGAGACCTATCTTCTCACACTGTTTTTTTTTTATAACTATCTCTGTGATCTTGATAAGTTACACCCTCTTTGGGTCTCATTTTCCTCAGCTCTGAAATAGGATAATCAGACTCATTCCTTCATCTCTAATAGTCTGAGTCTATGAAATAGTTGGATTCAAAGGTAACAACAAATCTTGGTAGGAGAGAGTGGTATCATCTTAGCCTCAGGCAAATCCACCCCCAGTTGCTACAAAGAATGATGAGTAAGTCAGAGTCCAAGAGCTTTTCTACACTTGGATGCAGGGATATGCTCTTTGTCATTTGCATCTCAGAAGCTGGGAGTTGTCAACTTTTCCTGATTCAAGTAAGTGAATGCTCTTCTTCCGGCCACCCTCAGTTATCTGCACCCTGAAACCATCAGGAGCAATGATTTCAATCAGATCCACATGTGTACTTGGTGCCACTGGGCATTATATGATTAAGTCTCTAAATAACACTCCAGCCAAAATCTAATCAGAGAGCCTGCATTGCAATTGTCAGTGCATCCACTGGCTATCTGTGTGCTGAATAAATATTGCACTTCCTTTGACACAAGCTTGCCAAGATACTCCTAATCTTTTTTCTAGCATGAGGGCTCCCAATCAGGAACCATGTCCTGGGAGATTGTGGTGAGCTCCTTTACACACCATTTCACACACCTGTTTTTGTCTCCATAAATTTTCAATGACTTTTCCTCTAGGCTTAGACTGATTAGAGCATTCTTCTTTCCCCTCCAGTTGTTACAAAGGCAGTTCTAATACAAATCAGCTCAAATGTCAGAACAGGTCAAATCTTTAGCTTTTAGACTCCCCAGTGAGCCTAGTTTAAGTTTAAAAAGGAGCATTTAAGCCTTGCTGTATAATTCTATCTTTTGGGCTATGAGCAAGAAACCAGGTGAGTTAGTAGTGATTGCAGCAGAGAATTCATTAAGCTGCCCTAATTGAGGGCTGAAGCGAGGGGGGGGAAGTAAGGCCCCAAAATTTGCCCTGATTGATCCTGGAGACTGCAGTGGGAGGACAACTAACACTCTGTGAAACATCTAAGAGCTAAAGGCTTAAACATTTTATTTTACCCTCATGGCATCTCTTTAAGATAAGAATTGTTATCACCATTTTACAGGTGGCACAGAAACGTTAAGTAATCTGCCCAGTGTCACGTATGTACAAGAGCCATGATTAGAATGCAGATCTTTTTTTAGGCTGGTGTTCCTTTTTTCTGTTTCCTAGCCTGCTGGGGAGAAAACCCAGGCTTAGGGAAGTATAAAGCAACATGAAGAATGGTTTTGGACATAGTTTCCTCTGGTAACAAGAAGCTGACTAAAGCCTGCTGTCATGGGGTTGGAGGGCAGAAGCATGGAGAGGGAGTGAAGCTGAATCCAGCCTCTGTTCCTCAACATGGAATTAAATCTCAGAGATGGAGTTTTGAGTGAAGTAGAAAAGAATAGCTTTATTGCTTTGTCAGGCAAAGGAGGCCACAACAGGCTAATGCCCTCAAAACTGGAGAAGATGTCCCAACCTGGAGGGGGTAGTGAAGAGTTTTATAGTAATAGTTCGAAGAGGGTGTGATCAGCTCGTGGACATCCTTCTGACTGGTTGGTGTTGAGGTAAGTGGGAGTCAGCATCATCAACCTTCTGGTTCCAACTGGTGGCCTGAGGTCTAGTGCTTGTGGGCAGCATACAGTTAACTTCTCCCACCTGGTGGGGGTTTCTGTATCTGCAAAACAGCTTAAAGATATTGTTATGTATATCCCTTGAGGAACCAGGACCCTGCCCCAAGGCTGCACTATTGTTTCTTTTGACTATTCCTCTCTTGTCTCTGCATCCCCCTCCCTTCCCTAAGTAGCAACTGTTTGAACCTGCTCATTGTTACTCATGGAATGTCCTGGAGGATGAATGAAACCTATTTCCTGTAAGCAAGAAGTGGGAGACACAGAAAGGCTTTTGTGCTCAAGAGCCCCACAGGGTCCTGCTGGGTTGCAGGAGCAGAGAGTGAGTCTGAATGAATTACAGGTAGGGAGGGGCAGGTTAGGAGGGAAAGCAGCCAGGGTTCAGGCTTTGCAGAAAATTAGCTGGGGATTCAAGGATATTCATCGAGAAAGCTCCACTTATAATTTCTCTTACTAGCAATTAAACCCTCCAAAGCCAGCCAGACTAGTGTTCCAATGTACAGCTCATGCTCGTTGCTAATCTCACATGCCCTGCACTAGAGTCAAGCAGCGTGACAACATGTGCCTCTTCCCTGAAATTCACATACCTGAGATGCCCCAGGGTCTGGAGTTCTGTCTCTTCCCATCTGCCCTACTCCTTCATCAAGGCCCAGATCAAATATCTGTAGCTTTCTCTGAGTCCCCATGGTGAAAATGGAATCTTCTCCTACTGAATTGCCTTAGCACATTTATCAAGTCCCGAGCACATGACAGTTTTTGTACAAGCCTTGTGTTCCCTGCTAGATTCTCAGATTCCTAAAGGTTGGGGCAAGAGATATGGCAGAAAAAGCACATATTTGAGGTTTGATAATCTTTTATTTTCCCCTCTCAATCTCCTTCACAGAGATGATGTTCAGAAAATATGTATGAAGTAAAGGAATTTATTCCCACCATTATGCTTGCTTTTTCTTTTAATTTCCTTGGTAGAAACCACTGATTATCCATTGAGTAAGTTTTTATTTACTAAGCACCAACTATGTAGATAATTCTGTGATGGATCAGGTCATAGAAGGCTTTTACTGTCAGGCTAAAACACTGAGTGCTAGTCTTATTTCAGGAGAGATATGAATAGGTATGACACAAGGAAGTGACATGATCAGAGTTATTTTTCAGAAAGATACTTTTTGATGAAATATTAAAGATAGAATGGAGGGAGGTGAACCAGACAGTAGGGAGAACAGAAGTATGTTGACAACATTCCAGGCATGAGATGATAATGGCTTAAATTAGTCTTTACGATGGAGAGGAAAAGGTCCGATGGAATAATAGACTGTGAATGTCTGTTCACAGACCTTTACAGCCCAGGCTTCATCACCTGATCACTTAGAGATGATTCTTACTATCTGGCTATTCCTTCATTTCAACTCCACGGGATTTGACTTTTCTTCTCTGTAGATTTGCCAAATATAGGAAAAATCAAAAACTTATTACTAAAAGAAAATAAACATATATTACTTTAAAGTAATAGATAATTTATATCATTAAGCAGAAATGAGTTCCAGAATGTGAAGGTCTCAGAACACTGTCATGAAATTGCCAAGAACCATGGGCCATATTGTAATTCCATATTTAGCTCTCTGAGGAACTGCCAAATTCTTTTCCACAACTGACCTAGCATGTTAGATTCCCATTGGCAATGTACCAATGTTCCAATTTCTGTACATCCTCACCAACACTTGTTGTTTTTTAATTTTTTAAAATTATGGATATCTTAGTAGGTATGAAGTGATATCTCATTGTGGTTTTGATTTGCATCTTCCTAAAAACTATTGATGTTTAGTATCATTTCTTGTGATTATTGTACATTTTTATATCTTCTTTGGATAAAAGGCCTTTTATACATTATATTCCCCAAACATAGATTTATAATTTTTATGCACTTGTGTGAAAAATAGAAACTGGAGTTACAAAAAATACAGTGATATTGGCTTTTATATTTTCCATGTATCTACCTTTACTGTCAATTTGTATTTCTTCATCTGGCTTCAGATTACTATCTAGTGTCCTTTCTTTAGAATCTGAAGGACTCCCTTTAGGATTTCCTATAGGGCAGGTTAATAAACATCCTCAGGGTTTGTTTGTTTGTTTGCCTAGAATGTTTTAATTTCTCCTTCATTTTTGAAGGACAAATTTTTCCAGATATAGAATTATTTCTTGACAATTTTTTTCTTTCAACATTTTATGTCATCATACTGCCTTCCTGCCACCATGGTTTCTGATGAAAGTGGCTGTTAACCTTACTGAGGATCTCTTGTGCTTGATAAGTTGCTTCTTTTTCCCTTGTTGCTTTTAAGATTCTTTCTTGTCTTTGGCTTTAGCTACTTTGATTATAATTTATCTTTATATGAATCTCTGAGTTTATTATATTAGAATTCATTGGATTTGTAGATCTATGTATGTCATTTTCATATCTGTACTAATTTTAGAATTAGCTAACCAACTGCTTCAATAAAAGCTTGTTATAAATATGGCATGAAATTACATAATGCCTGTAGACTAATTTGGGGACAATCAATATCTTACAATATTGACTTCCAAGCAGTATATCTTTTCATTACTTAGTTCTTTATTATTTCTCAGTACTATTTGTAGCTTTCAGTACACTGCAACTACATATCTTCACATATCTTGTGTTAAATACATTTCTTAGTTTAGATGGTTGGTGATATAAAGAGAATGAAATTTTTAGTTTGATTTTCCATTTCGTCATGGATAATATGTAAGCACAAATATTTATTTTTGTAAATGAACCTTGAGTTCTCTGACATTATTAAATTCACTTATTCAAATAATTGTTTTGTCAATTTCTTAGGTTTCTCTATATAAAAAATCATGTTGGGCTTTCCTGGTGGCGCAGTGGTTGAGAATCCGCCTGCCGATGCAGGAGACACGGGTTCGTGCCCTGGTCCGGGAAGATCCCACATGCCGTGGAACAACTAAGCCCGTGAGACATGGCCGCTAGGCCTGCGCGTCCGGAGCCTGTGCTCCGCAATGGGAGAGGCCACAACAGTGAGAGGCCCGCATACCGCAAAAAAAAAATAAAATAAAAATAAATAAAAATAAAAAATAAAAATAAAAAAATCATGTTGCCTGCCCAAAAAGAAAATTTTAGCCTCAAAATAAAATTTTACATCTTTCCACTTCATGCCATACAGTCTTTTCTTAGCTTCTTTTTTAATACCTCTTTTGTCATCTATGTCTTTGCTGATATTTTATCTGGTTGTTCTATCAATGGAAAGAGAGGAGTGTTAAATCTTCAAAAATGATGACAGAATTGCCTAATTTTAGTCACTTTAATTTTTGATTCATGTGATATAAAGGATATAATTTTTTATGTCTTCTTCTTGAATTGACCATTTTATCATTATGAAATATTCCTCGTCATTTAAACATGCATTGACATCACAAGAACAAAAAATCAGAGAATTAAAATTTGTAGTAAAGGCTCCAGGTAAATGATGCATTTTTGTTTATCTTCTGTTGATTTATTTTCCCAAGTTTTCTTTTGGCTGAGATTCTGTGACTGTAGAAATCAATTTACTATAGCAAATGGATAGCTGAATGTGTCATACTAAGCAATCAAAAGAGAAGGCTTTGCATGTGCATGGATGTGTAGGTGTACATAGGCAGATCCTTTGAAATAGACTTGAGAGATACTATGATAGACTCTAAAGAATGTGATGATTGATAAGACGTAGGTAGGAGAGGAAAATTTGGGAATGATGCCTAGACATCTTGCTTGGACATCTTACTGGATAGTTATATCTTTCAGCAAAATCAAAAATACAGAAGCAGCAGCAGGTCCTGAGAGTGAAAAATAATGACTACAGCCTTGGACAAGTTAAGTTTAAAGTGTCTGAGGAGTATCAAGGTGATGTCCAGTAGACAACTGGATATATGGTCTAGTGCTCAGGAAGGAGGTGTGGGCTGGAAAAGAGATTTGGAAGTCATCAATGTCCTGTCAAGGGCTTGTCAAGTGGAAACTCAAGTGAAAGCCCCAAGATTCATTTTATACCCAACAGACAAAATAAAATACCAGGAAATTCTTTGTGCAAATTGTGCATTTCTCTCTGAGAAACCACATTCCTATAGTGAAAAACTTTAGTGTTTTAAAGTTGCAGTCCCCCTGTGAAGTGGTTTATGATACGTGATAATACTATCTCTGTCCCTCTGCCATAAAATCTATATTTAACCAGGTAAAGCAAAAATGGAAATAATAAAAAGAAAATAGTACATAATATTTTAACTTACTAAAACCAGCTTAGCTGTTTTATCCTGGACTCTGTAATTATTGACATAACTTTTAAGTAAAGGGAGTTATGAAAAACATTGGGAAGAGGAAGATTATAAACGTGTGTGTGGTTTTTTATTGTGGTAAAATAAAAATAACAGATAATTTACCATTTTATTCATTTTGAAGTGTACATTCAGGGTATTAATTATATTCACAGTGTGCAACCAACCTCATTATGTGAAGTAACTGCTAAATGGGTACAGGGTTTCAGGTACAGAGACCAGTAGTTGAAATACACTGATATGTATTAAATGTCCTATTTTGTGATGTGACACACACACGTACACATACATAATTTGGTTTTATCAGCACAAGCCCTATAGTTTTGATATTATTATCTCATTTTATAGAGTGTAAAATTAAGCCTCGAGAGGTGTCTTAAACACAAGGGCAGATCTCACTCTTGGAAGTTCGGGATAAGATCTCAAGCCTCTCCACTCCCACTTTACCTTGCTCTTTTTCAAGACAAACTTTTGCCTAAAACACATTCACTGTTATCTAGCTCCAGAACTTCTTTTTCATGCTAAATGGAAACCCTGTACCCATTTAGCAGTTACTTCCTGTAATGAGGTTGGTTGCACACTGTGAATATAATTAATGCCCTGAATGTACACTTTAGGCTTCAGGTACAGAGACCAGTTGGTGGGAGTTGGACATTAACTGCCCAGTGGTTTCCCCTGGCAGTGACCTCCTCTTGAGAGTTGGGCATTACCCCAGCGAAGTGAAAACAGTGGAATAAAAACAAGCAGTGAAATGAATGGCAAAGCTTTACTGTTCTTTCATGGCATAAGTTCAAGTTCATTTGTAACACAGTATATATACAGAAGTAGACTTTGAAATGTAGTGAAGAGATTTAGGAGGATCTAAAAGACATCCATAGAATTCAGGAAGAAGTTGCTGAGGAAGTGCATGATTTAATCAGTAAGCAAATAATGAGGTTATAGTTGAAAAGTCAGAAGCAGTATAAGGCACCATATTGAGGAATTAGGAGAAAGATGAAGGATAGGGGGTGTGGAAGGCAAAAAAGGAAAGAGAGTAGGAAGGAGAAGATATTGATTTAGTCAGATTTAGTCATTCAACAAGTCTTCTTTTTGTAGGAGAAACTGCTAAGTCATGTTTATCCAAAAGCCAGTGAAACAAGGTGGAAGGACCAGCTAATCAGGAGAGTGGCTTGATTCGTCAATTTCCTGGAGACAGAGCTTTAAAAAAGGAGGGTCCTAGAAGCTTGAGGGGGAGGGTGTGACTGTGCATCTCAGAGATGAAGGGAGAAAGATGTCGCCTATTGACCACAATGGTGTCATTAGAACTCTGCTCATCAATGCTTAGAACTTAAGAGTAGATTTTAAATTAAGTCAGAAAATCAACTTTTTGATTCATTGTTTATTTAATCGTGCATTCACTTGCTCATGCATTTATTTGTTTAATCAACAAATAAAATTTTAAAATCTATTACATGCATGGTCAAAGATATTCCAAAAGTTTTCTGTTAGGTGTTGGGTGATAGGAAAAGTAGGAAGAAGAAAAGACAAAATTTTAGTGTGAGAGCAAGGGCCTGACCTAAATATAAGAAATTAAAGAATTTGAATCCATTTTCAGATGTACCTGAATGTGAAGATGGTAGCTCACGTGAGCTTCCTCAAGTGTACTGTTCCTACCCAGTTAGAACTCACTTTAAAAAAGCATCAGTTACAAAGCCTGGTTGTAAGTTCTTTGAAACTTAAATCATATTTCCTCAAAAACTCAATACCATGCATGGCACGTTCTAATGTTTTCTCCATAAATACCTCATTAATCCCCAATATGGCAGGGAATAAAATTACCAGGGTATTAAGGTATGCAGTGAACCTTCCTATGCTATCCTGAGAGTTCTGATTCAGAAATACGGCCTTAATTGGATTATAATGTAGTTGCATTTAGCTGTGGAAATTCAACTAAACAACACTGGGGAAAAAGTTAGAGTGTGGCAGAAATAAAAAAGGAACATTTTAAATAGCAAATGTTCCAATATGACAGTTTCTTCAAAGAGATGACGTCAAGGAATTCACATGAGATGGTGGCTTAAGGCTGTGGTGCCTTCGGTGTGTCTCATCCCCACGCACCTGCCTTTCATAATGTGAATGTCTCCCACTGCTAAGAGTGATCCCTGAATTAAAGACACACAGGGGGCTTTTTGAGTTGGGAAAGTTCTGTGTATGGAAGACAGAGCCATTGTTGCATCTCCTAGAAGCTTCATGTATCTTTAAGATTTATCTCTTGGAAATTGTTGGCTTCCTTTCTAATTATAATGGGTTTTCCAATAAGAAAATCTCTGTTTCTCCCTGAAAACTCCCACTTTCCTCCTTGATGACCCAAATTTCCTGACTCTCATATCTGTATTTTAGTACAACCAAAATTCTATGGCAATTCTGAGTGGTCCTGTGTGTTCTCCTTTTCTCAGTGACAGAAGCCAGGGGCAGTACTGTTCAGTTCTTTCCTATGTGCTTTCTTTGACCATATGTGTCCAAACTGATATTATTTCAAATACTAGAGATTTGAGATTAGCACTGCATCTACATTGTGAGTTTAATAGATATCTGAGAATTAGATGAACTTTACAGTTCATAATAAGTTGCATCCTTTCTACAAGTAAATGTATTTTTCATCAAGAATCAACTGTCTCAGTGGCAGGGTCCACTTGTAAAGGCCTCTGTATCAAAAGCAGACTCTGGCTCAGTCACTCAGTCTGTTTGCTCATAATGGCAGCAAAAGTATAGGGATTAGACGTGAAAGTACAGCCACTGCAAATGATTGTCGGAGAAAGGTCTTTGTTTAGGATAGAATGCGGTAGGAAAAGCTTTGATCCCTGGTGGAAGAAAAACAGTACCCATCAATAGGCCTGGCATATAGTCTGTAGTCAGTAGATACTGCACTGGAGGACAGTGGGCCAGAGTAAAGTGGGAAACCCTGAGAGTGAAGAAGCCCACATATTTCTTGATGTGATTAGTATATTTATTTGAATTTAAGTTAAAATCTGTCATAGTGTTATTATTTTATGAACAGCAATGGAAGATAAAGTATAGTCAACTTCCAAAACAATACTTTCTGACATAGAAATTTTATTTATTTTTTAGTATAAATTTATTTATCTTTTCATTTTTGGCTGTGTTGTGTATTCATTGCTGTGAGAGGGCTTTCTCTAGTTGTGGCGAAGAGGGGCTACTCTTTGTTGCAGTGCATGGGATTCTTATGGCGGTGGCTTCTCTTGTTGTAGAGCACGGGCTGTAGGTGCGTGGGCTTCAGTAGCTGTGGCCTGTGGGCTCAGTAGTTGTGGCTCATGGGCTCTAGAGTGCAGGCTCAGTAGTTGTGGCACACAGGCTTAGTTGCTCCACAGCATGTGGGATCTTCCTGGACCAGGGCTCAAACCTGGTTCCCTGGCATTGGCAGACGGATTCTTAACCACCGCACCACCAGGGAAGCCCTAGAAGTTTTATTTTAGATGTATTTAGATATAGAGTTCTAATACATATCATGCTGCTCTATTCTATAAGTCTTTGAATATACAATATCGTCTGTTTCACTGCTTAGTCATAGTGTATTATTTTTGAGGACATTTTAAAAGGCAACTAAACTCAACGCATCTAGTATTAGCAATGTAAATAATACATAGAGCCATGATACAATGGATGGCTATGGCCAAGCCTGCCCATTTCAGGCAATAACACCCTACCACCCAAGTAGCTCCTGGCCTGCTGCCTGGATAGTGCATATTGAAAGACTCCATTGATTCGAAGAGATATCAGACTTCAGGAATTTGTACTATGTAAAAAAAAACATGAATCTTAGAACTTTTGAAATGGCAAATATGAAGTAAAACAAGCTCTCTGCTTTTATTGTGATGAACTTAATAAACGTAAGTGTAGCTCTACTCCAATCAAATGATGTGCAGATATGTGGGACAAGAATTAATTCTGAAGAAATTGATTCTAACATGTCGAAATTTGTCACCATGACAGGAAAATCGTTATTCCAAGGGATTTGCTGTCTATACCTGGTAACAGATACCAAGCTTTGCATTAGAGAAAAAATACAGAGATGCAGTGAAATGTTGAGCACCTAGAGGACATGCTGCCTTCTACAACGTGGATGGCTAACATTTGCATAGAGAGAGTGCATTGTATGTGCCAGGCTTTGTCACGCACTTTTTCTGCTAAACTTCATAGCAATATTATGAGTTAAGAATCACTGTTAGCATATGTTATTGATGAGGAACAGAGGTGCAGAAAGGCTAAATAACTCACTTGGTTAGCTAGTGAACAGAGAGTCACAATTCAAATTGCAAAGCTGAAGCATTTCTCACTCTGCTATGCTGTCTCCTGGCAAGTTAGCCTGGGCTAGTAGCTTTCTCATTACCTGCCAGATGTTCATAAATTAGGCATTTGTGAGTTGGGAAATCACTCTGCAACTTTGGCTTTCTATCACAAGCAATTACGATTCTCTACTGGCTTCACTGTGAAACCAGTGAATGCAGGTGCCCTCAGCATCAGAATATTCAAGAGTGAGTGGTGCAAGGCACTTGTTTGATTTTCTTTGTATACTCTTCCTCGAAGTTTTTAGTTGATGGGATTTTAAAATTATTTTTCAACTATAAAACTAACAGAGTTGATTGTTAAAATGTTAGTCAGTATAAAAGCATACAATGTAAAAACAAAAGTGTTTCCCTCTCTTGTTGCCACTACAAGGGTAAATCACTGTCAACACTTTGCTCTGTCTTATATGATGAGTTTTAGATTCATATACAAATAAGGTGTAAGGTTTATAAAAATTATATGAAATTATTCATGTTGTTATGAAATGTGCCTTTTTACTCACCAGTATAACATCAAAACAAAAATTATTGGTTCATGAATTGCAAAGAAGTATTAACTAATTAAACTATAGTATCAGAAGGTGGAGTTGGGCCTCAATATTTCCTGAAACCAAAATTTTGTACACTCTTCTCTAAACTCAGATTCTTGCATATTGTCAGCTGGATTGTCTCTCTCATTGCAAAGCTAATAATTTCTACAGGAAGGGGAATGAGGCTACCAAAATATTCCCAGGTTCTCTTTTTTAGTTCCACCTCAAAAAAATCTATGGCATGACTTTAACTGATTCAACTTGGGTTAGGTATCCATCTCTGGCTCAATCAACTGTATGTAAAAGTCTGGGGAATTATGACTGTCACATCTTTGTTCAATTACCCAAGTCTGGAACATTGGGTAATTGTTGGCCTACAGACAGAGAAATTAAAATATGCCAATTTCCATCTCAAACCACATTGTTGGGAGAAGGAACTGGGTGTGGTTTCAATAATGGTCTCTCCACATTTCTAAACAAATATCACAAGGATAAAAGTTATCTGGATGAGCAGAATGATAGGAATCCATTAAGCAAAGTATGAATGTACCATAGATAATTTGTCATCTCTCTATGGATGGACATTCATCTTAGCTCATGTTCTTCATCATTATAAATATTTTTCTTTATTATAAATAATGCTGCTGTGATCATCCCTGCACACATATCTTTGTGTCCATATAAGCATTTCCATATGTGTCCATGTAAGTATAATAGATTTATAAAAATGGAACCATAAGTTAAAAGCACATGCATGTTTTAATTTCATAGATACTGTGAAATCCCCACTGAAAGATATTTACACCAGTTTACACTACCACCAATGGTGATTGTTTGTGTACCTCACAAATCCCCTAAAAACTATTGGTTACAATTAACTAGAGGGAAATTAAGCACTTTCTTAAGGGGACTATAAATCTGTCACCTCAAGATAAATATTGACATTTCTAGGCTCTGTTTTTATATAACTTCAAGTTATGTATTTCTGAGAGTGAATTGACAGTGAGTATGAATCTCAGTATTAAACTTTAGAAAATTCAGGGTTTGTTTTCACCAAGAGAGGAAAAGCTATTTAATCTCAAGACTGAGAAAACACTCTACCTCATCATGGAATATGCTAGTGGAAGACATGTGTTTGATTACTTAGTAGCTCATGGCACATGAAAGGAAAAGTGGCTTGAAGAAAATTCCACCAGAAAGTATCTGTTGTGCAGTGCTGCCAACAGAAGTGGGTTGTTTATAGAGACTGAAAGGCAGAAAACCTGCTCTCGGATGCTGACATGAACATCAAGATTGTAGACTCTGGCTTCAGCAGCAAATTCACCTTTGGCAACCAGCTACATAACTTCTGTGGCAGTAATTTTGCTGCCCCAGAACTACTCCAGGGAAAAATTTAACATAGACCCATGTGGGAGGTGAGGAGGCTGAGAGTCATCCTATATGCAGGGGTCATCTGATCCCTGCCTTCTGATCTCAAGAAGCCATGAGAGAAGTTACTGAGTGAAATATACCATATTCCCTTCTACTTGTCCGTGGAGTGTGAAAACCTGCTCAAGAAATTTCTCATTCTCAGTTCCACCAAGAGAAGCGCTCCCAGCAAGAGAGGGACTTTTGATCAAATTATGAAAGATTCATGGATAAATTTGGGTCATAAAGATGAACTAAAGCCTTATGTGGAACTACTCTCTGACTACAAAGACCCCCAGAATTTATGGTGTCAATAGGTTACACACAAGAAGAGATCAAGTACTCCCTGATGGGCCAGAAGTTCGAGGGGATGGCCACCCATCAGCTCCTGGGACACAAGAACATAGAATTGGAAGGCTATACTATCACCCTGAGGCCCCAGCCTTTATGTAATCTGACCAACAGCAGCAATCCTTTCCCATCTCACAAGGTACAGAATAGTCTCTCCCAACCCCAACCAGTGGGGTGTCCGCAATAATGTTGGTCCTGCCATTTCCATCTCTAATTCTCAGAATACTCAGAGTAGCAGTGCAGAAAATCAGCAGCCTTCAGATGGCCAGGAACCAGAACAAAATGCTAGCAGCACAGTCAAATTGCCTGCTGCCTCTCTGGTTGTCTTGGAAAAGAAGAAAATAACTCCTGTTCCCTACACAAAGAGTGACCTCTCCGCCAGCAGAAATCAAAACAGGAACTCCCCATTTTTGGAAAGGACCAGCTTCCGCCAGAAAGAAAAGAGCCTGACCAGGCTAAGTTCTGGGGCCTCCATCAGCTTCTGCTTCCCCTGAGATTGACCCAGCCTTTGCCCTGCCTGCACTAGAAACCCACGGCAGCCTTGGTGCAGCCCAACCAAGCCTCTGGGTGCTGCCTCACAGACAGCAATGGGGAGGTGCCTCTGCACAGCCCCGTCAGCATGTCCCTGTGGTTTCTCACAAAGGTGGAGCCCCAGACAGGAAATTCCTTCCAAGCTGAACAGCTCTGACATATACACAACCAGCAGCATTTGCCCTGTGGGAAGACCACAGCCTCTCCCTCTGGCAACAGTCAGGGCCAGAAGAACTAGTGGAGACTCTCAGACTTCACCTGGTGGGCAGCAGAAGCAATGATAAAAGAATTTCGAGAGGCTAAGTGGTGCCCACTCTACTTTACATGGAGTATGAAGATCACAAGCACATGGAGTCTACTGGGAGATGTGCAAGGTCCTGGATGCAAACTGCTGCCAGTGTGATCTAAACAAACAAACAAAAATATTGGGTTGGCCAAAAAGTTCGTTCGGGTTTTTGGTAGCCTCTTATGGACAAACCTGAATGAACTTTTCGGCCAGCCCAATACTTGCTGCTGTACATGCATAGTTCCCAGGGCCAAAAGGAATGCATGCTGTGGAAGATGGTGGTGTGCAAAGTGCCACTGAGGTCTCTCAATATGTTCTACTTAAGTGGATATCAAGCATTTCCATGGCCTTTAGAAACATTGCCTCTAACATCACCATGGAGTTTAAGCTTGAAAAGGCTGCCACGACCCATCAGAAAGATAAGAGGAGAAGTAGGCTGGCTATAGCTGCTCTGCCCCCAGTGTGGACTAGTGTATTTCCCCCTCTGGCACTTCTTCTCTTCCCATGACTTTCTCTGTCATTTTTTCTATTTTTGCAGGGGAGAGGAGATTGGTCTACTGAAATAAAGACAAACCATCCAAATGGAAACACAACACACATCTCTCTCTCTCTCTCTTTCTATCTCTCTCTCTCTTTCTATCTCTCTCTCTCTCTTCCTGCTATTAACTCATAATGTCTATTAGCATTTCTTTGAGCTGACTAAAATAAACTGTTCTTTATAATAATAGACTACATCCACATCATGCCCTCTGGAGCAAAAGGGAAGCATAAGATAAAACATCTCTGGATCAGACGGTTAAAACTGTAATCACTTAAAATCAACGATGGCATGAGAAAACAGGAAAGCACTGAGCTACTTCTGCAAAGAAAAATAAATTTCTTTTCTCTGGGATAAATATAAGCCAATAAAGCTTAGCCAAATGACCTCATGAGTATAAATGTTTTCCAGGCAAAGTTATAAAGTGCTAAGATGAACACATCTAACCTGTTACAATAAAGGTGTTCAGTAATAAGAGCCCCTGGATTCCATAGCTCTAGGATGGATTAAATATTTTATCTTCTAAAGAATAGTAATCAGCTGAGAGAGTGAAGGAATTGGCTTTATTTGATATTTGATTTACTTTCCCTGCCATTTCCATGGGTCACCTTTTTTTTTTTTTTTTGCGGTACGCGGGCCTCTCACTGTTGTGGCCTCTCCCGTTGCGGAGCACAGGCTCCAGACGTGCAGGCTCAGCAGTCATGGCTCACCGGTCCAGCCGCTCCACGGCATGTGGGATCTCCCGGGACCGGGGCACAAACCCGTGTCCCCTGCATCGGCAGGCGGACTCTCAACCACTGCGCCACCAGGGAAGCCCTTCATGGGTCACCTTTTGGTGCTGACTTTCAATTCAATGGCTGTTGTAGCACCAGAATCCTGAATTATGAAAAGAGTGGTTTCATTTAGGAGAAGTAAATATTCTAGCAGCTGTGAATTTAGGATTTAAAAATCATTCTAACTTGCTGAAAACGAACAGTCCCAGCAGAGAGTCAAGCGAGAAGCAAATGGCAGAAATACCTGTATGAGTCCATTCACTGGGTGTGTAGTGTGTGTCTTGTCTATGGCTTACCTTGTTATTTGCTTGTTTTTTTCCCCATTTTCACCTCCCCAGATGACCCTAACCACTGCATCTCCAACTCTCCTTCTGAAGACCAGCTGATTCCTTCATTTTCTTCATTCATTCAATAAAATATTGCTCATCTATGAAGATATAATATTTAAAATAATTTTTGTAGTAGACATGCATAAACAAATATACTGTACTAAGTGCTATTTTAAGGTACCTACTGATGGCTGTTGGAACAAAGAAAATAATATAAATAATTGTGAGTGGAATGATCAGAAGATGAGCAGAGATATGAATTGCAAATATACAAGGAATCACATTTTAGGTAAAAAGAGCTGCAGGAAAATCACCGAGTCTCAGATGTTCGCTGAGGTAGGTAATAATTGGTATGACATAGAATGACACAGTGTATGGCATGTGGCAAAGTGGTAGGAGATGACACAGAAAGATAAATTGAGATCAGATTCTGAAGAACCCCGAAGAGCAGAAGACCTTGGTCTTTATTCTGGAGGTGAATCATCAATGACAGTGATTAGACGAAGGGTGTATTCTAGGATGATCACTCCATTTTCATAATAGAGAATTTGCATTAAAAATCCCAGTTTCTAGGGCTTCCCTGGTGGCGCAGTGGTTGAGAGTCCGCCTGCTGATGCAGGGGACGCAGGTTCATGCCCCAGTCCGGGAGGATCCCACATGCCGCGGAGCGGCTGGGCCCGTGAGCCATGGCCGCTGAGCCTGTGCGTCTGGAGCCTGTGCTCCGCAATGGGAGAGGCCACAACAGTGAGAGGCCCGCGTACCACACACACACACACAAAATCCCGGTTTCTAGATTTTTCCATAACATGCAGAAAAAATATATGAGACCACAGCTTTTGATAATACATGCCAATTACCAAGGTTGTTGCTTTTAAGAGAGATACGTTTTTAGCAAAATTCCTAGTGAGTACAATTCTCCCCACTGTAAGTAGACTATGGGAAAATGAGGTCACTTCTCCATATCTTAAAGTTAAAGCAAGAGGTAATATGGTGAGTAGGGAGGCTCTGAGTGTCTGACTCTCTTTTGATCGTCTATGATGATACTCACCAGTACATAAACTTACTGAACTAAAATCAATACTCAGTGGAAAGTAACTGCTTATAGGAGGCATAATTTAGAGTGTCAGCCTAATCCCAGTCCCTTCCTTGGTGAACTTCACCTCTCACAGTCCCTGTGTATTTGATACAATGAGGAAATTATCCCCAAACCCTGGTCCCAAATGACTGGACAAATCATAGGCACATGACCCAAGGGCAGTCAAGCCCTTAAACTGGCCTAGTACACTTATTGCCTGACTTGGTAAGATTCTCTACCTTGCACCCAAACCATGATCTGTGAACAAGCATCTTTGGCATCAGCAGGTAATTAATTAGAAATGCAAAATCTCAGGCTCTATCCAAGACCTCCTGAATCAATCTGCATTTTACCACGATTCCCAGATGATCCATATTCATATTAAATTTTAAGTAGCAGCAACTCTAGACCAGCAGGTCTAGAGAATTTAAGAAATATTAAAAACACATGAGTGATTAGCAGACTGGAAAGAAACAGACATGCAAAGTATAACTGTGTTCTTGTTCATGGCCAGTTACCTCAACAGAAACCCTGTGACTCCTTCTGTTATTGAGGTGCCTGTAGAGCTACCCCATGTCCAGACGCTCCTACCAGTTACGGGTGTTCAAATTCCTCCTGCAATGTTTCTCTTTTTAAATGTCCAAGAGATTCACATCTTTCATGTGGGTATTTGTAATTAAATTCTTTTTTCTTGGAACCAGTTTGAGATTTTGTTTCCTACAACAAAAGTTGCCAAAAATCAAACACTTCTTATAGTAGCAATCACCGAGGAGTTAATGAGAGCAAATCTCTGATTCAATTGAGTAATTCTAGTAAGAGCAACAATTTCTCTTGTGCAAAAAATGGGCAGCAATTCATTTCCCTAGCCAGACCTGGTCAATGAGGAAGAAGCATATCACTCTCATTTAGGACTTGCATTAATCTCCTTAGGCTAACATGATGACATTCCTTGTACAGAAAAGGATCATTTACTCAACCTGAAAAAAGGAAAGAAGCCATGTCAAAAGAAGATTGTCCTCCCTTTTCACAGGCAGAATTGGCAGTTTTTGCTGATTCTTCTCTAGGGTGAAGAGGGGGTTTGTTGTAGACATTCCAATTTTAAATTCGGGAGGTTTGGCTTTTCCCCAAGACCTTTGCCAGGAGAGACTGTCTCTCTTTTTTCTTTTATTTTCCTGTGTAAATTTTTTTAAAGTATAGTTGATTTACAGCATTATATTAGCTTTGGGTGTTCAACATAGTAATTCAGTATTTTTATAGATTATACTCCATTTAATGTTGTTACAAAATAATGATTATATAAGTCAGACAGAGACAAATACTGTATGTTATCACTTATATTTGGAATCTAAAAAGTAAAACAATCGAATGTATATAGCAAAACAGAAACAAACTCACAGATATAGAAAACAAACTGATCTCAGAGAGGCAGCTGTGAGTGGTGGTGTGAAGCAAGATCTTAATTCCTTGTGCAGGAATTGAACCTGGGTAGCCTGGATGAAAACCAGGAATCCTAGCCACTACAGCCCCTGGCTCTGTCCAATGTCTGGTTATTTACCTTATTTCTGTTGCTGGTTTTTATATCGAGGTGCAGATATCAAAATATAGACAAGTGTCCAGTCATAAATATGTTATCCTGGAGCCCACTTGTCTCTTGCTTCAGGAAATATAAACAAGGGACTGGTAATGAATGTCTGGCCTGGAGCCCATCTTCTCACCCCAGGAAGTGTGAACAGGAGGCCAGCTGTAAATAACTAGCTTGGAGCCCATCTATCTCCTGCCTCAAAATGAGTGGATATCAGTTGGGAGAAGGATGGGGGGGTGGGCGGCAAGATAAGGGTATGGGATTAAGAGATATAAACTACTATGTATAGAACAGAAAAAATATGTTGTACACCACTGGGAATTATAGCCATTATTAGGAGAACCTGTCTCTTTACTGGCATTTCCTCCTTTGTTTCCTCCTTTAACTCCTTTAAAGAAAATCCTATCCATCATGAACATTCTGTCTTGCCTCATTGCAAGATATATGACCTTGAGCAAGTTGTTTAACTTTTTTGCTTCTTCATTTCTTTATTTATAAAAGGGGGACATAAAAACCCAGTCATATTATATATATTATTCATTATATAGAAAATAATATAAATATATATATATCTGTATGTGTGTGTATATATATATATATATATATATATATATAAAATCATACTTGGGTATCCACCCACCATATCTGTGGGTTCCATATCCACAGATTCAACCAACTGTGGATACAAGGGCCAAATGTATATGTAATTTTCAATGTCAGTTATATAAATGCAACATATTCTTAAAATGTTCTGTGATGTCTTAGTACTTTTTCAATATGTTTTAGCAGTGGAATTTTTTGTTCAAAAAATATTACATATTAAATAACATAAGATCTGGTGGTTTGGTTGAATTAGCTTTGTGGTGATGAAGGTAGTGATCTGAGGAATTGACTCTTCAAACATTGTAACTGAATGTAGGGTTTCATAAAGCATAGTGTGAAAATCAGATTTCTGTATAATTTGAGTCATCATATATTCATCTCAGTTATTTATAGAGTGCCTGAATTCTATATCAGGAACATGGCCAAAATACAAAGATCTCAGTTCACCTGCAAAAGAGATAAAAAAAATATATTACATGGTATGTGTTGATAATTGATTTTGGAGTGAGTATTATTGAAGCACAAATCTCTCACCAGTTACCTCTGCCTAATAAAAGTGGAGTAAAATTTCACTTGCCTAATGGTGGTTGGGAAGAAGAGAAATGAGGTTATATTTGACCCAGACCTTTCAGAATTTGTAGAAAATTTTGTGTTAAATAAGTGAGAGAAGAGTGCTCCAAGAAAGGGAAAACAAAGGTAGGTAAAGCCACAGTGCTATGAGTGAGTGACTTCAAAAACATCACATCGTCTGATAAGATTGGAGTTCGGTTTATGAGATAGAGCAAGACAGTGGTGGAGAAAAGCTAAAAAAGGTTGGGACCAAGTTGTGAAGAGTTTTGACTTTCATGAAGTTCTGTCTTTTTGGCAATAATTGTTTAATAAAAGAAAACAAAAATGACTAAATGTCTATTTTGGAAAAACCTCTGTGGCAACCATGTCAAAAATAGTTTGCTGGATCTTTTTTTTTTTTTTTTTTTTTTTTTTGCTTCTGCAGGTCCACAAGCCATCCTGTCATCCTGTTTTCTATTTTCCAGGAATCTGACCTGCATAGATTGCATCAATGTGCTGCCATGACCTCTAGCTTCTGGTAAGGATCCGTCAATGGGAGATACCCGTAGGAGACTAGAGAGGGGTGGAAGAGAGGGCTGATAGGCAGCTCATTGCCTTCCAGCGTTCTCCCTTCTGGGTAACCACTGGTGAACTGCATCTCTGTGCCAAAGGCCACAGTTCCTGCTGTGTGGCTTTCTTCAGTTTATAGTAGTCATTTCTTCCTTTTCCTTCTTTCCTATTTATTTATCAGGATGGACTCAAACATTTTAATTTTTCCAGTGGGGTTATAATCTGCTACTATCATATTTCTTTTCAAGTCAGATTGTCAGAATCTTGGCTGTTGAGGGTCCTTCAAGCCCTCGAGCCTTCATGTTCTCTTGACATGTCCCACCATTCTTTGAGTATTTTCTTACTTTGAGGCTCAACACAACATTCAAAATTCTTCTTGTACTTTTAGTGCCTCAGCCCTGGAATCAGCCATTTCTCCATGGAGGTCTAGTTCCTCCTAGTGGTTCAAGGTATGCTCATTGCTGTTTTGGTGCTGCTTCTAGGTCTCTCAGCAGGCAGACTTATGGAAGGTCTATCAATTTATATTGATAACTCCAAATTTAATCCAATACCATAGAATTCTTGTCTTCTCATTTCCATATAATTCCCTTCTCCAACCCTCAGAAATCTGGTTGCCACTATCCTTAGTATATATTTATGTATTTGTCCAATTCTAGAATACATAGAAATTAGTTTCAGAATTATTAATTCATATTACTGAGAAAAGGAAACCTCCTCAGGTTTAGGAAATGTTGTTAGTAGGTCTCTGCTGTTATGAGCCCTGGGCTATTTCACCATTTCTTCTTAGTTTCCCGTAAACTCCATTACACCTCTGCTAACAGGCTTTTTATTAGACACTCTTTAAGTATCTAATTTGACTCTGTCATCTGCTCTCTACTGGGACAATAACTGATAAAATGTGCTAGAGAATGACTACTTATAAGGGGTTTAGACTATGTAGAAAGAGACAATCTGCCCTAGCTTTTTTCTATATTCAGGCACTGAGCACTTTATGTCAGCACCAGTGGATTTTATCCAGCGCCTGGAATTATCATGAACAAAACTGTAGTGAGCCATGTAAGAAGAACTTTGTATTATGAGATGTATGCAGACAGAAATTTAGGGAAAGACATATACCCTTTATACACTTTAGAAAATTAAACACCTAATGTTTTAGCCCAACTAGTTATTTCCACTCTGATTAATAACATTCTATTATTTTTGCATCTCCACCTGTATCTGATCTGGGCATGATTCCTCCATAGCTACCTTTCCATTGGCAAAACTCATGAAGAAGCACAGGACATTACTGAAAAAAACCATGTAACAATGTGTCACAAGGACATTCTTGGCTAAGGTAGTATTGTGATTTATAATAGGATATATATATTTGTTCTTCATCCTTATTTCAGGCACAAAGCTTCTAAAGCCCTTGGATGTCTTGTGAAAAGAGCAATAAAGGTGTCTTTTGTTAATTTAATGAGGCGATTTTGCAAAGCATCTAAGGATGGAGGCAGGTTGCCAGTGGAGTCAACCATGTGCTTAGAGAGTTGGAACTTAAAGTTCCACCCTTCTCCCACCCCCACCTTTTGAGAGGGGAGAGGGGCTGGAGTTGAGCTCAGTCACCTATGGCCCATGATTTAATCAATCGTTGCTATGTAATAAACCCCAAATGGCAGGCTTCTGAGAACTTCAGTGTTGGTGGACACATGGAGGTACAGGGAGAGAGACCCTCGGAGAAGTTCTGCACCCTTTCCTTATACCTTGATCTATAAGTATCTTCATCTGGCTGTTGAGTCATTATTCTTTAACACCCTTTGTAATAAACTAGTAATCTAGTGAGTAAACTGGTTTTCTGAGTTCTGTGAGCTGCTCTAGCAAGTTAATCAAACCCAAGAAGGGGGCTGTAGGAAATTCTGATTTATAGCCAGTTGGTCAGAAGTGCAGGTAGGGCAACCTAGACTTATGATTGGTATCTGAAGTGGAGGGCAGTCTTGTGGAACTGAGTCCTTAGACTGTGAAATCTGATGCTATCTCTCTGTACATAGTGTGAGAATTGAGTTGAATTGCAGGAGGTAGTGCTGGTGTCAGAGACTTGCTTGGAGATGTGGGAAAAAAGAATCCCACACATTGGAATTAGATACAGAATTGTAACTTTAAAATTTAAACTTTCTCTAGTAATAACTGGAATATGTACATTATTTGTCTTGAGTGTTCATACATCTCAGGGAAGAAGAGAAATAAAAGTTAACATACTAAGGCTGAAAAAAAGTTAGCTAGTTGAGTAATCAAAGTTTGTATTAACTCTGTGACATGATTTTTCATACGTGTCACTTTACATGGAATTCCTGAGCCCTATGGCTAAGAATTTAAAGTGGTAAATGCTTTCTTAAGGGAAATGTGTTTTTTTTAATACTGGATTTGTCATAGATTGCTTATACTATTTGATTCAGAAACAAACTCTTCTTTAATTTATTCTTTAAAAAATCATGATAAATGAACAGAGAGAGTTGTGATAAATCATTTTCATCTCAACATGATTTTTAGTAATTAAATCTTGAAAACTTTTGAAAACATTCAACATTGATATATTTCCTAAATCTACTTTGATGAAGCTTTTATAAAATTATACTTTGGTTCAATAAATAATGGTGGACAATTAAATGCAATACATTAAAATTAAAAAAAAAAACAGGACATGAAATCAAAATTTAACTATTAACACATATTAAGAATTATGGGAGGAACCTTCAAGATGGCAGAGGAGTAAGACATGGAGATCACCTTCCTCCCCACAAATACATCAAAAATACAACTACATGTGGAACAACTCCTACAGAACACCTACTGAATGCTGGCAGAAGACCTCAGACTTCCCAAAAGGCAAGAAACACCCCCACATACCTGGGTAGAGCAAAAGAAAATAGAAAAAAACAGCGACAAAAGAATAGGGATGGGACCTGCCTCTCTGGGAGGGAGCTGTGAAGGAGGAAAAGCTTCCACACACTAGGAAGCCCTTTCATTGGTGGAGATGGGGAATGGGTGGGGGGAAGCTTTGGAGCCACGGAGGAGAGTGCAGCAACAGGGTCCAGAGGGCAAAGTGGAGAGATTCCCACACAGAGGATCAGTGCCGACCAGCACTGACCAGCCTGACAGGCTCGTCTGCTCATCTGCTGGGGTGGGTAGGGGCTGGGAGCTGAGGCTCAGGTTTCAGAGGTCAGATCCCAGGGAGAGGAAGAAGTTGGCTGTGTGAACACAGCCTGAAGGGGGTTAGTGTGCCACAGCTAGCTGGGAGGGAGTCTGGGGAAAAGTCTGGAGCTGCATAAGAGGCAATAGATCATTGTTTCAGGGTGCTCAAGGAGAGGGGATTCAGAGCACTGCCTAAATGAGCTCTAGAGATGGGCACGAGCTGCGGCTATCAGCGCAGACACTAGAGAAGGGCATGAGACACTAAGGCTGCTGCTACAGCCAACAAGAAGCCTGTGTGCAAGCACAGGTCACTATCCATGCCTCTCCTCCCGGGAGCCTGTGCAGCCTGCCACTGCCAAGGTCCCATGATCCAGGGACAACTTCCCCTTGAGAACACATAACATGCCTCAGGCTGTTGCAGAAATGCTGGTCTCTGCCACCTCAGGCTTGCCTTCCATTCCATACCCATCCCTCCCTGTTCCTGAGTGAGCCAGAGCCCCCTAATCAGCTGGTACTTTAACCTGTCCTGACTGGGTGGGAAAAAGATGCCCTCAGGTGACCTACAAGCAGAGGTGGGGCCAAATCCAAAGCTGAACAGCAGAGGCTGTGGGAACAAAGAAGAGAAAGTTCTCTGTGCAGCCTAAGGAGCCGCAGATTAAATCTCCACAATCAACTTGATGTACCCTGCATTAGTGGAATACCTGAATAGACAATGAATCATCCCCAAATTGAGAAGGTGGACTTTGGGAGCAACTGTAGACTTGGGGTTTGTTTTCTGCATCTAATTTGTTTCGGGATTTATGTTTATTTTAGTTGAGCATTTAGAGGTTATTATGATTGGTAGATGTGTTTATTGATTTGGTTGCTCTCTTCCTTTTTATATATATATATAAAAATATTTTTTCCTTTTTCTCTTTTTGTGAGTGTGTATGTGTATGTTTCTTTGTGTGATTTTCTCTGTATAGCTTTGCTTTTACAATTTGTCCTAGGGTTCTCTCTGCCTGTTTTTTGTTTGTTTGCTTTAGTACAGTTTTTAGGACCTTATCATTGGTGGATTTATTTACTTTTTTTGCTTTGGTTGCTCTCATCTTTTTTTCTTAAATTACTTTTTATTTTTAATAATTTTTTTTACTTTTCATTTTAAGAACTTTTCTTCCTTTCTATCTATCTTTCTTTCCTTCCTTTTTTCTTTTGATTCTCCCTCTTCTTCTGAGTCAAGTGGCTGAGAGAGTCTTGGTGCTCCAGCCAAGTGTGAGGCCTGAGCCTCTGAGGTGGGAGAGCCGAGTTCAGTACATTGGTCCACCAGAGACCTCCCAGCCCCACATAATATCAAATGGTGAAAGATTTCCCACAGATCTCCATCTCAATGCTAAGACCCAACTCCACTCAACAACCAGCAAGCTACAGTGCAGGCCACCCTATGCCAAACAGCTACCAAGACAGGAACACAACCCCACCCATTAGCAGAGAGTCTGCCTAAAATCATAATAAGGTCACAGAAGCTCCAAAACACAGTACTGGATGCAGTCCTGCCCACCAGAAAGACAAGATCCAGCTTCATCCACCAGAAAACAGGCACCAGTCCCCTCCACCAGGAAGCCTACACAAGCCACTGAACCAACCGTGCTGACTGGGGGCACACGCCAAAACCAACAGGAAGTATGAACCTGCAGCCTGTGAAAAGGAGACCCCAAACACAGTAAGTTAAGCAAAATGAGAAGAAAGAGAAATACACAGCCGATGAAGGAACAACACAAAAACCCACCAGACCAAACAAATGAAGAGGAAATATAGTCTACCTGAAAAAGAATTAAGACTAATGATAGTAAAGATGATTCAAAATCTTGGAAACAGAATGCAGGAAATACAAGAAATGTTTAACAAAGACCTAGAAGAACTAACGAGCAAACAATGATGAACAACACAATAAATGAAATAAAAAATTCTCTAGATCGAATCAATAGCAAAATAACTGAGGCGGAAGAACGGATAAGTGACCTGGAAGATAAAATAGTGGAAATAACTACTGCAGAGCAGAATAAAAAAGAATGAAAAGAATTGAGGACAGTGTCACAGAACTCTGGGATATTAAATGCACCAACATTCGAATTATAGAGGTCTCAGAAGAAGAAGAGAAAAAAAAAAAGGACTGAGAAAGTATTTGAAGGGATTATAGGTGAAAACTTCCCTAATATGGGAAAGGAAATAAACAATGAAGTCCAGGAAGAGCAGATAGTCCCATAAAGGATACATCCATGGAGAAGCACTCCAAGACACATATTAAACAAACTATCAAAAATTAAATACAAAGAAAAAATATTAAAAGCAGCAAGAGAAAAGCAACAAATAACATACAAGGGAATCCCCATAAGGTTAACAGCTGATCTTTCAGCAGAACTTCTGCAAGCCAGAAGTAAGTGGCAGGACGTATTCAGTGATGAAAGGGAAAAACCTACAACCAAGATTACTCTACACAGCAGGATCTCATTCAGATTTGATGGAGAAATTAAAACCTTTACAGACAAGCAAAAGCTAAGAGTATTCAGCACCACCAAACCAGCTTTACAACAAATGCTAAAGGAACTTCTCTAGGGAGGAAACATAAGAGAAGGAAAAGACCTACAATAACAAACCCAAAACAATTAAGAAAATCGTAATAGGAACATACACATCTATAACGACCTTAAATGTAAATGGATTAAATGCTCCAACCAAAAGACATAGACTGGCTGAATGGATACAAAAACAAGACCCATATATGCTGCCTAAAAGAGACCCACTTCAGACCTATGGACACATACAGTCTGAACATGTGGGAATGGAAAAAGATATTCCATGCAAACGGAAAGCAAAAGAAAGCTGAAGTAGCAATTCTCATCTCAGACAAAATAGACTTTAAAATAAACACTATTACAAGACAAAAAGAAGGATACTACATAATGATCAAGGGATCAATCCAAGAAGAAGATAGAAAATTGTAAATATTTATGCACCCAACATAGGAGCACTTCAATACATAAGGCAAATGCTAACAGCCAAAAAAACGGAAATCGACAGCAACACAATCATAGTAGGGGACTTTAACACACCCCATTTTCACCAATGGACAGATCATCCAAAATGAAAGTAAATAAGGAAACACAAGCTTTAAATGACATATTAAAAAAGATGGACTTAATTGATATTTATAGGACATTCCATCCGAAAACAAAAGAATACACTTTCTTCTCAAGTGTTCATGGAACATTCTCCAGGTTAGATCATATCTTGGGTCACAAATGAAGCCTTGGTAAATTTAAGAAAACTGAAACTGTATCAAGTATCTTTTCCAACTACAATGCTATGAGACTAGATATCAGTTACAGGAAGAAAATCTGTAAAAAATACAAACACATAGAGGCTAAACAATATGTTACTAAGTATAACCAAGAGATCACCGAAGAAATAAAAAAAAAAAAAAAAATCTAGAAACAAAGTACAATGAAAACATGATGACCCAAAACCTATGGGATGCAGAAAAGCAGTTCTAAGAGGGAAGTTTATAGCAATAGAATCCTACCTCAATAAACAAGAAATATCTCAAATAAACAACCTAGCCTTACAACTAAAGCAATTAGAGAAAGAAGAATGAAAAATTCCAAAGTTAGCAGAAGGAAAGAAATCATAAAGATCAAATCAGAAATAAATGAAAAAGAAATGAAGGAAATGACATCAAAGATCAATAAAATTAAAGCTGGTTCTTTGAGAAGATAAATAAAATTGATATACCATTAGCCAGACTCACTCATCAATAAAAAAAAGGGAGAAGACTCAAATCAACAGAATTAGAAATGAAAAAGAAGTAACAGATGTCACAGCAGAAATACAAGGATCATGAGAGATTACTAAAAGCAACTATATGCCAATAAAATGGACAACCTGGAAGAAATGGTCAAATTCTTAGAAGAGCACAACCTTCTAAGACTAAACCAGGAAGAAGTAGAAAATATGAAAGACCAATCACAAACACTGAAATTGAAACTGTGATTAAAAATCTTCCAACAAACAAAAACCCAGGACTGGATGGCCTCACAGGGGAAATCTATCAAACATTTAGAGAAGAGCTAATACCTATCCTCTCAAACACTTCCAAAATAAAGCAGAGGGAGGAATACTCCAAAACTCATTCTACGAGGCCACCATCACCCTGATACCAAAGCCAGGTAAAGATGTCACAAAAAACACACAAAATTACAGGCCAATATCACTGATGAACATAGATGCAAAAATCCTCAACAAAATACTAGCAAACAGAATCCAACAGCACATTAAAGGGATCATACACCATGATCAAATTGGGTTTATCCCAGGAAGTAAGGATTCTTCAATGTACACAAATCAATCAATGTGATACACCATATGAACAAATTGAAGGATAAAAACCATATGAACATCTCAATAGATGCAGAAAAAGGTTTTGACAAAATTCAACATGGATTTATGATAAAAACCCTCCAGAAAGTGGGCATAGCTGGAACTTAACTCAGCATAATAAAGGCCATATATGACAAACCCACAGCCAACATTGTTGTCAATGATGAAAAACTGAAACCATTTCTACTAAAATCAGGAAAAAGACAAGGTTGCCCACTCTCTCCACTATTATTCAACATAGTTTTGGAAGTTTTAGCCACAGTAATCAGAGAAGAAAAAGAAATAAAAGGATTCCAAATTGGCAAAGAAGAAGTAAAACTGTCACTGTTTGTAGATGATATAATACTATACATAGAGAATCATGAAGGTGCTACCAGAAAACTACTAGAGCTAATCAATGAATTTGGTAAAGTAGCAGGATACAAAATTAATGCACAGAAATCTCTTTCATTCCTATACACTAGTGATGAAAAATATGAAAGAGAAATTAAGGAAATTAAGGAAACCCTAACATTTACCGTTGCAACAAAAAGAATAAAATACCTAGGAATAAACCTCTCTAAGGAGACAAAAGCCCTGTATTTAGAAAACTATGACACTGATGAAAGAAATTAAAGATCATACAAACAAATGGAGAGACATACCATGTTCTTGGATTGGAAGGATCAACATTGTGAAAATGACTCTACTACCCAAAGCAATCTACAGATTCAGTGCAATCCCTATCAAATTACCACTGCCATTTTTTACAGAGCTAGAACAAAAAATTCACAATTTGTATGGAAACACAAAAGACCCCAAATACCCAAAGCAATCTTGAGAGTGAAAAACGGAGCTGGAGGAATCAGTTTCCCAGACTTCAGACTACACTACAAAGCTACAGTAATCAAGACAGTATGGTACTGGTACAAAAACAGAAATATAGATCAATGGAACAGTGTAGAAAGCCCAGAGATAAACTCACGCACATATGGTCACCTTATCTTTGGTAAGGAGGCAAGAGTATACAATGGAGAAAAGACAGCCCCTTCAATAGTTGTGCTGGGCAAACTGGACAGCTACAAATAAAAGAATGAAATTAGAACACTCCCTAACACCATACATAAAAATAAACTGAAAATGAATTAAAGACCCAAATGTAAGGTGAAACACTATAAAACTCTTAGAGGAAAATACAGGCAGAACACTCTATGACATAAATCACAGGAAGATCCTTTTTGACCCACCTCCTAGCGAAAGGGAAATAAAAAACATAAATAAGCAAATGGGACCTAATGAAACTTAAAAGCTTTTGCACAACAAAGGAAACCATAAACAAGACAAAAAGACAACTCTTAGAATGGGAGAAAATATTTGCAAACAAAGCAACTGACAAAGGATTAATCTCCATAATATACAAGCAGCTCATGCAGCTCAATATCCAAAAACAAACAACCCAATCCAAAAATGGGCATAAGACCTAAATAGACATTTCTCCAGAGAAGATATACAGATTGTCAACAAACACGTGAAAGGATGCTCAACATCACTAATCATTAGAGAAATGCAAATCAAAACTACAATGGGGTATCACCTCACACCAGTCAGAATGGCCATCATCAAAAAATCTACAAACAATAAATGCTGGAGAGGGTGTGGAGAAAAGGGAACCCTCTTCTACTGTTGGTAGGAATGTTAATTGATACAGCCACTATGGAAAACAGTATGGAGGTTCCTTAAAAAACTAAAAGTAGGGCTTCCCTGGTGGCACAGTGGTTGAGAATCCGCCTGCCGATGTAAGAGACACGGGTTCATGCCCTGGTCCGGGAAGATCCCACATGCCGCGGAGCAACTAAGCCTGTGAGCCATGGCCGCTAGGCCTGCGCGTCCGGAGCCTGTGCTCCACAACGGGAGAGGCCACAACAGTGAGAGGCCCGCATACTGCAAAAAAAAAAAAAAAAAAAAAAAACCAAAAAACTAAAAGTAGAACTACCATGTGACCCAGCAATGCCACTACTGGGCATATACCCTGAGAAAAATCATAATTCCAAAAGAGTCATGTACCACAATGTTCATTGCAGCTCTATTTACAATAGCCAGGACATGGAAGCAACCTAAATGTCCATTGACAAATGAATGAACAAAGGAATTGTGGGAAAGATATACAATGGAGTATTACTCAGCCATAAAAAGAAACGAAATTTGAGTTATTTGTAGTGAGGTGGATGGACCTAGAGACTGTCATACAGAGTGAAGTAAGTCAGAAAGTGAAAAACAAATACTGTATGCTAACACATATATATGGAATCTGAAAAAAAAAAGGTTCTGAAGAACTTAGGGGCAGGACAGGAATAAAGATGCAGATGTAGAGAATGAACTTGAGGACATGGGCATGGAGAAGTTTAAGCTGGGATGAAGTAATAGAGTGTCATGGATGTATGTACACTACCAAATGTAAAATAGATAGCTAGTGGGTAGCAGTCGCATAGGACAGGGAGATCAGCTTGGTACTTTGTGACCACCTAGAGGGGTGGGATAGGGAGGGTGGGAGGGAGACACAAGAGGGAGGATATAATGGGATATATGTATATGTATAGCTGATTCATTTTGTTATACAGCAGAAACTAACACACCATTGTAAAACAATTTTACTCCAATAAAGATTGAATTTTTAAAAAAATTATGCACTCAATCTATTAGAGGTTGTAAAAGTAATGTTATCATATGTAAGTGAAAGAAAATTAATTGGTCAATTTGAGAGGATGCTAGTGAACTAAATTATTTTTTTTTGAAAACAGGTAAATTAATTGGAAAGTATAAAATATTTGTTTACTTTTTTCTATTAAAAATATACCAGTAGGTAAATAGAAATTGGTGGTAAGTTTTTATTTATAGAAGCACTCTAGGTAATACATGAAGAAAAGAATAATAAAACTGGCTTATTTTGCCATACTCAATGAATTATTAGTGGACATAAGCATTGTTTTTCAATGCTTGCTGGTATCACAAAAAGAGAGATAACTAGACCTTATGTATGCCTTGATGGAAGAATACAGCACTACCTGTAAATATGAGATATTTTTACTTTCTCAAAAATATCAAAACTGAGTCAGGTTAAACCTCTAGGCCCAACTATTTATTTAGAGGAAACAAAGGTGCAGAGGAACATATTAAATAACACTCTGATGATATATGCAGTTTACAGTCACTACAGAGGTTTCTAAAAATTTCAAGAGAATGAAAAGTATTGGAGAGGAGATGTATAGATTAAATGAGATTTAAGAACTCTGTTACCCAGTTGAAATACGCCATTTTTGTTATTTAGATCCTGAACCAAATTTAAAAATTATGGACTCAGAAAGGTCATCAATGTTATGGCCTCTTAAAATTTTAACCAACCAATTTATTGAGTTTTCTTACTGGTTTTCTTTTGTAAGAATTTTTTGACTGATTCTCTCGAATTTCCTAGATGTATATTCATAGAATCTTTGGTAATGAAAAATTTCCTTTATCTTTTTCAGTATGTATACTTTTCAATTTTTACATTTTTCAGCTTTATATGGTGATTGATTCCTGATCAGTGTGAAATGTTAATGAAGAGAATAACTGTTCTTGTTTGTTCTTCATAACTTGTTTTTGGCTTGAGAGATTATGTCATTTACAGTTTTTTTAATTTTTAATTTTTTTATTGAGGTATATAGTTTGTGTGTACAACACGATGATTCATTACTTATATATATTGCAAAGTGACCACCATAATAAATCTAGTTAACATCTGACACCCTACATAGTTATCAAAATAAATTTTTTTCTTGTTATGAGGACTTTTAACATCTACTCTCTTAGCAATTGTAATATGCAATACAGTATTATTAACTATAATTTTTAATAATATTTAATATTTAAAAATAATACTTAATATATTAATTTTGGTAATACCCTTTTTTCTGTTTTTGCAAGAGGTTTACTCTTAGAGTGATGACTTTCATGAAATGACTTTTTTCCCAAATATTATAAATTGATTCAAACACTTTAAATAATACATATAAATCATAAAAATTATCATCATCATAACAGAAACAAATAACCAAGTATAATTGGTTACCCAATTAAGAAATAGAAAATTATCTTCAAAGCCCAGTTAAATGCCTTTTCATCACCTATAAGGTGTATTTTTTGTTTTACATTGTTTTCTGATTATAGATTTTGTTTAGCTATTAAAAATAATTTTTTAAATACTGCAAAATATGAAGAATAAAATTAATAACAAATTTCACCACCTAGCAATGATCACCCTTAACTTTTTGTACACTTCCAGTGTTTAGTATATGTATATATATGATTATGTGTTTACAAAATATAATCATACTCTTCACTTGAAACTTTAAAAATATTTATAAATGTTTTGTTATTATAAACATTATTATTGAATGTTAGCTCTCTATGAGCATCTCTGTTTATTTCCTTATGTAGGGTTTTTGATGGTGAAAGTAGTGGATTAACAAGTACAAACATGTTTTAGTTATTAAGTATTCCTAAATAGCTTTTCAGAAAGGTGAAACCAGTTACATTTCGACAGTGTTATATTTTATAATTCACTGTATGGTAATTTCTTACATATAATAACATACACTAACTTTTAAATTGTTCAGAATTTATGTATTTAATGATTTTTAAAATAATCTGAAACATTCACACTGATTCCTTAGTCAATAGACAAATTGTTTTTATTTTTCCTTTTCTTTTAAGTTTGTTGTTCTTCATTTTTATTCAACATTTAAAAACTCCACAATTAATAAATGTTGGCATTTTCTTATTAAAAATAAAGAGGTACAGACCAAAGTGAAAAATCAAAGTCTTTATGTTTTCAAGTTCTACATGAAATGGTGCACTTTTTAAATAAATAAATCTTTATTGTCGTATGATTGCTTCACAATACTGTGTTAGTTTCTGTTGTATAATAAAGTGAATCAGCCATATGCATACATATGTCCCCATATCCCCTCCCTCTTGAGCCTCCCTCCCACCCTCCCTATCCCACCCCTCTAGGTGGTCACAAAGCACCAAGCTGATCTCCCTGTGCTGTGCTGCTGTTTCCCACCAGCCAACTATTTTACATTCGGTAATGTATATATGTCAATGCTACTCTCACTTTGCCCCAGCTTCCCCCTCCCACCCCATGTCCTCACGTCCATTCCCTATGTCTACATCTTTATTCCTGCCCTGTAACTAGGTTCATCAGTATCTTTTTTTTTTTTTTTAGATTCCATATATATGCATTAGCATACAGTAATTCGTTTTTCTCTTTCTGACTTTTTTCATTCTATATGACAGACACTAGGTCCATCCACCTCATTACAAATAACTCAGTTTCGTTTCTTTTTATGGCTCAGTAATATTCCATTGTATATATGTGCCACATCTTCTTTATCCATTCATCTATTGGACATATAGGTAGGTTCCATATCCTGGTTATTGTAAGTAGTGCTGCAGTGAACATTGTGGTATGTGTCTCTTTTTGAATTATGGTTTTGTCAGGGTATATGCCTAGTAGTTGGATTGCTGGGTCATATGGTAGTTCTATTTTTAGTATTTTAAGGAACCTCCATACTGTTTTCCATAGAGGTTGTAACAATTTACATTCTCACCAAGACTGCAGGAAGGTTCCCTTTTCACCACACCATTTCCAGCATGAAATGGTGCACTCCTGATGCTATGTTGGTAGTAATGTTTGACTGAGATATATTTTAGGTCAGACTTTACAAAGTTAACTGGAATTTTACAGATGACATCAAACCAGGTGTACTGTACTCTCACAATATCTGTACTATACATCATACTTGTCTATGTTAAAAATTCCATTCCACCGTTTTTTCCATAAGTCTGACATGTTGAGAACCACAGAACAAAGTTAAAATGACAGATATTTATTAAACGTCTGGCTGCTGTAGCATTAATGGGCTTAGAATCTTGCATTTCTAGTTTTCAGCTGCCAGTTCCCAAGCAAGTGATTTTACTGATAAAGGGTAGCTTTGACAGGGAAGAAGGGAGAAGGGCAACATGATTTGGAAAATTGTACAGGTTTAATGGAGAGTATTTTTAGAGCTGAAAAGAGAAATGCCTTCAGAGTTTTTTTAAGCTTCTCTTAAGTTGATTCCAGGATACCAACACTGCCTTCCTTATCAAATGTAGCCCGAGGAGGTCAAGAAAAACAGCCCACCCAGTGAGGCAGACAGACAGGCTTTCAAAGAATTGAAAGTGTAAGATGATTTTGGCAAGGGAATTTGGATAGGATAAGGGTAAAATGATTCTTTGAGAGATTCTTTTGACCTCACAATTTTAATATTTTATTGTATTGATTTTCTTTTTCTTTTTTGACCTACCTCCTAGGCACTCTATAGTTCAAAAACTCAAAGTACATTGTATGTTCAATGTGGAAAAAGAGGTTGGGAAAACTTAATTTAACATTTTTAGCAGAACCCATATCTGAAGATTGTCCAAGCACACAGGGATTTGGAGTCTTACTTCACCATGAACATGCTCTGCCATGAATGTTCCACCATGGCTCGTTAGACTTCAGCAAGATAACGCCTGACTCAATCAGTCCTCTTGACACACACCTGAGCTCAAGTCTCTAACAGGCTGGGCTTTCAGCCAGTTTTCTGTGACTGCATTGCACAATCTCTATTCCTTTTCTACTAATCATTTTTCTTTCCCACAGATAATCCAACCCTAAATTCACTTTTTAAATAATTATTTGCAAGTTGTTAGGTTTGGCTTAACATGAATGATTGGTTTTTTTTTTTTTTTTTTTTTTTTTTTTTTTTTTAGTGGTACGCGGGCTTCTCACTGTTGTGGCCTCTCCCCTTGGGGAGCGCAGGCTCCAGACGCGCTGGCTCAGCGGCCCTGGCTCACAAGCCCAGCCGCTCCCCGGCATGTGGGATCTTCCCGGACCAGGGCACGAACCCGTGTCCCCTGCATCGGCAGGCGGGTTCTCAACCACTGCACCACCAGGGAAGCCCCCCCCTTTTTTTTAAGTCTCTTGGACACACACAAGGATTCTATGCTTAAATAATTAATAAGAAGAATTATGAGCACAGCACTCTGTGGCTCCTATGTTGCTCTGACTGCTGTTTTCTCCCTGGGTGCACATGCAGCTGTACCCTTCTTTGGCCCGTGCAGGAGTGTGTACAACTCCCTGCCATTTGTGAACCTCTGGTACCTCCTGGGCAAGGACCACAGGATTTCTCTTTTCCCATGAGGGTTAGCCTGACTTTTCACCTCAATGCTTCTATCTCCCACCACCTCCCTGTGCTTATGTAATTTCATTCAAGAACTCACATTTAATAGAACAATAAGCAGGAAGGGATTTTACCTTCAATCATCTTTTGTTTTGTATTGCATCATAAACCTTCTCTAGATAGATAGATAGACAGACAGACAGACATATCTTGGGTATGGAGATAAAAGGGAAGATGTAAAGGAATCTAAGCACTATGTAGGCAATTGGGTAGATGAGTCATAAAAATGAGTAATCAAACCTCTTCCCTTTCTTGGCATATAGTTTAATTCCATTTACTTCAGATATTTAGATAATTTTATATAACGAATTTTAAAAGACTTTGACAACAAGACTCAGCAATAATCTGGATTTTTTAGATGATTTGACTGAAGCCAATATATCCAACATATGCAGAATATCTTTATTTTTGAAGATTTGTTAGTAACACTGAAATGTTATTTTCAACACACAGCAGTTGGACAGCAGTAGAATTGAATGTGGTTGCATATATCTGAGTGTATTCTATAGAATCTCTTCCCTAGGAACTTCTAGCTGAGCTGTTGATGTTTCAGCAATGTTTTTCAGCACACAGAGTTGCATTTTAAAAGGATTTAAATGTTAAACTTAACCAACAGTCTTTGAAAAATTCTATTTTGCCATTAATTTACTTAATAAGGATCTACAATACACTACTTTAGGAGGCAAATACAAAACAGTAGGAACAATATAGCCTGAGTCTTTCTAGAATCTAGAGAATCATTTTAGATTCTTTTGAGAATGAAATAAGCAAATAGATTTGGAGCCATTGAGATGTAATGGAAGGTGCCAGGAAATCTAAGTTTATGTCCTCCTCTATATTTTATCTATTCAATCAGAGATTAAATATATGTTGGCATTGTTTAAACACTAAATTTCTGTATAAATACAGATTACTTATATTATTCCTAATTCCTAAGATACTTAGGAATGAGTTCCATCCTCCATAAAATAAGAGTAGGGTATAAGGTTTTCCTCCCAATATTGTGGAAAGTTCACAATAGTGTACCTACATGTATTTAGTTCAGAATTCTCTGATCCAGAATATGAAATAGGGATTCCATTATCTACATTTTTTTTTTTTTTTTTTTTTTTGTGGTATGCGGGCCTCTCACTGCTGTGGCCTCTCCCGCTGCGGGGCACAGGCTCCGGACGCGCAGGCCCAGCGGCCATGGCCCACGGGCCCAGCCGCTCCGCGGCATGTGGGACCTTCCCGGACCGGGGCACGAACCCGTAGCCCCTGCATCGGCAGGCGGACTCTCAACCACTGCGCCACCAGGGAAGCCCATATCTACATTTTTTAAATGAATAAAATTGTAGAGATTTTAAACTTAAACAAGACACATAACCAATATTATGAGATGCTACTTTAAAATAATGTATTGAGTTCCCTGTTAGAAGAAACCTGAACTATATGGAATATCTTTCTCCCTCCCTCCCTGATCCTCACTCAAGCAATTAATAAAGTAATAGCAACAAGCTTTCATTAATTGCTTGCTATAGGCTAAGTGCTATTAAAATGCTTTCTTGCATTATATCATTTTTTAAAAAAAAGCCTGCATATGCCAGAAGCATCAAAATGTTTTTGCCTCAAGTAGTGTTGTTGGGGCAATATTATATGATGGGATAGACCCAGGGCTCAGGTATTTCCTCCTCTGAACAAAGCAGCAGAGATTGGGGAAGTAAGTAGAGAACATCCTAAAAGAACAATATTAATACGAAGGGTAAGGAGCAAAGATAAGCATGACTTCAATGCAGTAGATAGAGAGAACTCCACATTGAACAGCTTAATTCCATGAAATACTAATAAAAATACATAATATCAAGAAAGAAATTGCTTCTAAAATTCCATGTATTCATTCATTAGTTCAACAGATATTTGTTAAGGTTTCTGAACCTTACATCTGCTTTAGGTTCTTTTGTGAATACTTTGGGTACAAAACTGAAAAATATATTACTTACATGGAAGATATATTTTAATCAAGATTAAAATTAAGTGCAAATAATATTAGAAAACTAAGTAAATTTGAAATATGTGCCAACATTTTCTCAGGAAAAAGTAGAAAACTTGGCAAGGTAATAGCCATGAAAAAAATATCTTTAATGGGTGTTACATACTTAATTTCACATGTTTAACAAAGTTGTGTCATCAGTGTGCATGGTGGTAAATATTCCATAATTTCTGAGTATCTTTGCAGCTTATTGTGATAAAGCTAAAATAAAAAATATATTTTATGTTTATAAGAGGAAATAGATACACACAGACACTTAGATTAATAGTATTGTTTAGTAAACCTTTATAAATTTAATAATTTTTCAAAAATTATTGGGGTATAGTTGATTTACAATGTTGTGTTACTTTCTGCTGTACAGCTAAGTGAGTCAGGTATACATATACATATATCTAATCTTTTTTAGATTCTTTTCCCATATAGGTCATCACAGTGTATTGTGTAGAGTTCCCTGTGCTATACAAGGAATAGTTATATATTAGTTATCTACTTTATATATAGTAGTGTATATATGTTGATCCCAATCTCCCATTTATCCCTCTCCCCCTTCCCCCCTGGTAACCATAAGATTGTTTCCTACATCTGTGACTCTATTTCTGTTTTGTAAATCAGTTCATTTGTACCATTTTTTTAGATTCCACATATAAGGGATATCATACGATATTTGTCCTCTATCTGACTTACCTCACTCAGTGTGACAATCTCTAAGTCCATCCATGTTTCTGCAAATGTCATTATTTCATTCTTTTTTACAGCTGAGTAATATTCCATTGTATATATGTATCACATTTTCTTTATGCATTCCTCTGTTGATGGACATTTAGTTTGCTTCTATGTCCTGGCTATTGTAAATAGTGCTGCAATGAAAATTGGGGTGCATGTATCTTTTTGATTTATGGTTTTCTCTGGATATATGCCCAGCAGTGGGATTACTGGATCATATGGTAGCTCTGTTTTTTGTTTTTTAAGGAACCTCCATACTATTCTCCATACTGACTGTACCAATTTACATTCCCACCAACAGTGTAGGAGGGTCCCCTTTTCTTCACACCCTCTCCAACATTTATTATTTGTAAATTTTTTTATGAAGGCCATTCTGATGAGTATGCGGAGATAATTCATTGTAGTTTTGATTTGCATTTCTCTGATAATTAGTGATATTGAGCATCTTTTCATGTAATTTTTGGCCATCTGTATGTCTTCTTTGGAGAAATGTCTGTTTAGATCTTTTGCCCATTTTTTGATTTGGTTGTTTGTTTTTTTGTCATTGAGTTGTACGAGGTCTTTGTATATTTTGGAGATTAATCCCTATCAAACGCTTTGTTTGCAAATATTTTCTCCCATTCTGTGGGTTGTGTTTTCGTTCTGGTTCTGGTTTCCTTTGCTGTGCAAAAGCTTTTGAGTTTAATTAAGTCCTATTTGTTTATTTTTGTTTTTATTTTCATTACTCTAGGAGGTGGGTCAAAAAAGATCTGGCTGTGATTTATGTCACAGAGTGTTCTGCCTATGTTTTCTTCAAAGAGTTTTATAGTATCCGAACTTACGTTTAGATCTTTAATTCACTTTGAGTTTATTTTTATGTATGATGTTAGGGAGTGTTCTAATTTCATTCTTTTAGATATAGCTGTCCAATTTTCCCAGCATCACTTATTGAAGAGACTGTCTTTTCTCCATTGTATATTCTTGACTCTTTTGTCATAGATTAATTGACCATAGTTGTGTGTGAGTTTATCTCTGGACGTTCTATCCTGTTCCTTTGATCTATATTTCTGTTGTGCGAGTACCATGCTGTTTTGATGACTGTAGCTTTGTAGTATAGTCTGAAGTCAGGGAGCCTGATTCCTCCAACTTCATTTTTCTTTCTCAAGCTTGCTTTGGCTATTCAGAGTCTGTTGTGTTTCCATATAAATTGTAAAACTTTTTTGTTTTAATTCTGTGAAAAATGCCATTGTTAAATAAATTTAATAATTTTAAATAACATTATTCTTTAAAAAATATAACTTAGCAATCTTAAGGACATTTTAATAATATTAAAATCACCCAGAAATTTATTTGTAAGTTTTAAACCACAGTAAATTACAGGTAATAACATATACCCATGGTATCCATTGCAGAAATTGATTAATGTTGGCTTTTTCATTTTTGTAGCTTAAATTTTTTAAATTAAATAAATAGAATATGCAGATAAATCTGAAGCTTCATTATTCTTTTTAGTTCCTCTTTTCCTTAAAAGCAAACACTGTTGTGTACTTGTTTCATATAATTTGGGTCCAAGTTTTAAACTATAGCTATATATTTTTTATCCATAAATAACATGCCTGTGTCTGTGTATTGTTTTACATAATTTATATAACTTCCCTTTTTCATTTAATCTTATGTATTTGAGATTAATTCAAGTTAATACAATTGTTCTATTTTAATTATTTGTTAGGTTTATTCACTTTATGGATATAGCACATTTATCTCTTCCTCCATTGATGTGCTTTTTGCCAGTTAGAAGGAAGTTTGCAGTGTTTTGCAAGATTTACATTATCAGAATGAAGAATTCCTCATATATATATATATATATATATATATCTCCAATCTTGGCCTTCTTTAATTATGTTAATTTATTATTGTAACAAAGGTAACTAGCAGTTAGGTTAAATATAAATACCATTGATGGTCATTTTCACTGTCATATAGCAAGAATTATTAGTAAGTACTATCTTTATGAAACAAATTTATCAAAATAGATCTTAATTAAAAATAAACAGCTTTATTGAAATATAATTTTCATGCCATAAAGTTCATTCATTTAAAGTGATTTTTAATGCTTTTGAATATATTCACAGAATAGTGTAACCATCACCATAATCATTTTAGATCATTTTTATCTGGTACTCATTAATGAACATTTTAATTTGTTTAAATTAAACAAGCTTTTGCTCTCCCACCCACACAATTCCCACTCAGCTCTAAGCAACCACTAATATACTTTCTGTTTCTACAAATTTGTCTGTTCTAGACATTTCATATAAATAGTATCACAAATGCATGTTATTTTGTGACTGGCTTCTTTCCCCTATCATAACACTTACTGTTTTTGCTATTCATCCATGTCATAACAGGTATTAGGACTTCATTCTCTGTTATTAGCAAATAAATTTCATTATATGGACATGCCACATGTTGTGTATTCATTAATTCATTCATTGATGGACATTTGTGTATGAGTTTTTATGTGGAGATATATCTTCATTTCTCTTGAGTGGAGACTTAGGAGTGCAATTGGTAGGTCATATGGTAACTCTATGTTTAACATTTTGAGGAATGGCTAAATTATTTTCCAAAGGACTGCACCATTTTACATTCCCACCAACAGTGTATAAGGGTTGTAATTTCTCCCAATCCTTGTCAAAACTTGTTATTGTCTGTCTTTTTTTTTTTTTTTTTTTTTTTTTTGCGGTATGCGGGCCTCTCACTGCTGTGGCCTCTCCCGTTGTGGAGCACAGGCTCCGGATGCGCAGGCCTAGCGGCCATGGCTCACGGGCTTAGTTGCTCCGCGGCATGTGGGATCTTCCCGGACCAGGGCACGAACCCGTGACCCCTGCATCGGCAGGCGGATTCTCAACCACTGCGCCACCAGGGAAGCCCTATTGTCTGTCTTTTTGATTATAGCCATCCTACTGTTTGTGATATGGTATCTTATTTTGTTTTTTCTCCAGTGACGCCTCATACTCAGTCATATTGGGTATCTATTCATGTGCTTATTTGTTATTTTAAAATTTTCTTTGAAGAAATGCCTATTGAAATCCTTTGCCCATTTTTAAATTGATTACTGGCCTTTTAAAAACTATTGAGTTATAATATTTTTTAAAAATAAATATATTATGGATATAATTATCTCATTAGATATATGATTTACAAATAATTTCCCCATTCTGTGGGTTGTCTTTTCCCCTTGTTGATGGTATTCTTTGAAGCACAAATATTTTCAATTTTGATTAAATCCAATTTTCAATCTTATAACTTATGCTTTTGGTGTTATAACTAAGATATTATCTAATGAATGGTTGTGATTTACTCTTATATTTTCTTCTGAAAGTTTTATAGCTTTACTCTTACATTTAGGTTCACGATACACTTTGAGTCAATTTTTGTGTATGGTGTGAGAGAGGGGACCAAATTAATTATTTTGTGTGTGAACATCTATTTGTCCCATACAATAATTTTGTTTTGTATCTTAACATCCTCTTCTCCTTCTGTGGTTATCATATTTATTTCCCTTAAATCTTAATGAAGTGAATGACATCAATATCTTCTGGTATTGTACCATTCTTCTACTTCTGTTATGAATTCAACTTGATCATAATACTTTATTTTAATACACTACTAAATTTCATTGTTAATATTTTATCTAGAATATTTCATCTCATTCTGTTATAATTTAAATACCCATTTATTTTACAATCCTTAAATTTTTCTGACATCAGTTTTACCAGCTTATGAAATGAAGTGGACAATTTGCTAAATTTTCTACTGTCAAAGCAATTTTATTTATTAAGTACAATGAAATATTATCTTAATGTAATGGCATCCCTCCGTGTGTGTGTGTGTGTGTGTGTGCATGCATGCATCCACATGCATATCGGCTTATAGGAGAATAAGAAAGGATTTTTGAAAACAAAATAAGTAGTAAAATTTTTTGCATTTTATTACTTTAATTAAATTTATGTTATGTTCTCCTAAAAACTATTCTGTTCAGTCTATTTTCAAACACATTTACATTTCAAATTCTATATAATGTTCACTCTACATAGTTTTGGATCCCATTTTCATTCACAGTATTTTCTTTATTTCAATCCTGTTTCTTCAGTCTTACTATGTCTCTTTATTTTCAGTCTTTCCACAAACCAGTTTTTAGTTTTGTGTGTCACTTCTATCTTTTAAAATGTTTTATTATTTAAAAAAATTTTTCATTACAAGTCCACTCTTTTCTATATTATTTTCTTTCTACATTTTGAAGTGGGGAAAAGGTAGGTAAGGAATGTAACTCTTTTTTGATTTACTTAGTTGATTGTTTCAAATGCTATACTATTTCATTTTTTCTTACTATTAACTGAATTTAATGCTTCAATTTTTATGTATTATTTCAGCTGCAAGCCACATGGTTTTAGCATATATTACTTTTGTTACTGTTTAGAAAGGAATCTTTATAACTTCTGTTACACTTTCTTCTTAAACCATGGAGTAATTAGGGTATCCTTTATTAATTTTCTCACTATGTAGAGTTTAGATTGTTATTTAATTGAAGATTTCTAACGTATTTTATTGTAATAAAAATGTAGTCAGGATAGTGTTGATTCTTTGAAATTGGTTAGATTTCATTGATAGCCTGATATTTGGTCATTTTCTTTCAGATATGTTACATTTGTCTTTGAAAAATGAATTTATTCTTTATTTTAATATTGCTAGTTGTCTAATTTTATTTAACTTTACTTTGCAAATCTCCAGCCATAGCTTCTGCAGCTTCAAAATGTATAAACCTAAGAACCATTCTGTCTTCAGCTTACAGTGTTTGCCTTAATTCTGAGATTCTTCTCCATTTATAATGTTTGGGCATTTCCACCTTTTTAATTCTTAATGCTGCTGTGTATACCAAGACACTTTGTTATATTTATTGAGAAGTATTATATATTTAGAGAGAGAAGGTTGAATAATCAGCTCATATATATTTTTTTAATTTACCAGGAGTCCATAAGAGTAATTTTTAAAGTTTTCAAAATAGGATAATTTTTTAAAAATTGTCCAGTCCAAATAGTAAATTCAGACAAAAATTGCTTATAACTTTGAAGAAGAAAGATTCCAATACTTCAAAAGACATTACAGGTTACATAAAAGAATCCTTCTCAATTCATTTTAAGGAACTAAAATACCACTTTAAAAAAGGTGAAGATAATACAAAATAGACAATTATAACACATTTCTCATTATTTTAGAGGTTAAATGTTTATATAAAAGTGAGCCAAAGATTTTTGTAATAAAACAGCAAAACACTATAAGGTAGTGTTTATCCAATAAATAGGAAATACATGGATGGTTGAAGTTAGAAATCTGGTAATATCTAAAAATATTTTAATGGATTTAAAACGTGTTTATCCAGTTTTACAATGAAGAAACATTTAACAAAATACAAAGTAAAATATCTGTGCTGCTAGTAATACTAAGACTAGAATGCTACTTCTTTAAGATGATGTCACTTTTAAACCATAATAATAATAAAAACAACAGTCATAAATACTATAATCATCATTTTAATGCTTGAAACATTCCCATTAAATCAGGTCTATAACAACGTCATATGTAAACCACTCTAAGAGTTTTCTGGAAATTGTAAGCAATCCAATTTTCAAAGTATGGGAAAATGGAAGCATATAATTGGAAAAGGCTGGGAAATTAGCCATTATTTGCAGATCATATGACTCTACCATGGAAACCTCAGAGCTTAAACTGACAAAAATTATTAATTACAATAAGAAATTTAAGTAAGGTGTCAGCTTATGAATAAAGAACACAAAACAACTATCTTTCTATGTATAGCAGTAATCAGTGGTAACACTTAAGTAAATAAGAATAAATTCTAAAAGAAAATTATAGCAACTGTATGAAGAAAACAAATTACTGACTCACATACAATAACAAGATATAAATTTAGAAAACATAATTTAAGATATATATTCTCATAAAACTTATCTATGAAAGCTATATCAGTTTTCTTTTCAAGAAATAAAGTTTTAAAATTCAATTTGAAAGATAAATGCTCTAGAATTCTCATATTTCAAAGAAATAATATAGTAATAAAGTATGAGCTGTTCTTACAGATACCAAGCCCTGTTAGGATTTTCTGGTCTTGTATACTTTCAGCACATTGATTGTCACCCTTAAACTGTACTTCTAGGGGCCAGATTCACACTTTCCTATAAGAGTGGTCTAACTAACACCATGATCCATTTTGCAGAGGTATTCTTTTTTATCAACTCTGGCAGTACCAACATCTTTGTACAGTTGTGTTGGTGCAATTATTAGGATAATTTATTTGCTTTCTTGCACTATTTTAAAAAACCTAGTGGAGAACAAAAATTTATATCTCAAAAACTTAACCATGTTCAGATGATGATGAATATCACTGGCTTTGGAAAAATATGATCTTTGACCTTGGTCTTACACCCAGAGGATTGAGCTTGATGTACCATTTTTAATAAAGATTAAAATTAAAGAACATGTTTCTGGAATGGAACGTTGCATATATATACTGAACCCTTTAAGTTCAAGTAAAGCTGTGTCTGGTACCTCTCTCACTTCTTATGTCTTTTCACTTGCTTATCTTCTTCATTACAATATAAGCTCACGGAGGATAGGGACTTTGTTTATTTATTCCATGCTCCTAGAACAATGCCAGACACATGATATGTACCTACTTAATACATGCAGGGAAAGGGGAAGAAGAACCTACTTCTTTTTTTTTTCTTTTTTATTTTGCGGTACGCGGGCCTCTCACTGCCGTGGCCTCTCCCGCTGCGGAGCACAGGCTCCAGATGCGCAGGCTCAGCAGCCATGGCTCACGGGCCCAGCCGCTCCACGGCATGTGGGATCTTCCCGGACCGGGGCACGAACCCGTGGCCCCTGCATCGGCAGGCGGACTCTCAACCACTGCGCCACCAGGGTAATCCTGAACCTACTTATGTATCTCACATGGTACTGTGGGAGGCTAGGAAACTGGTGAAGGTGTGAAGATGCAGTCAGAAGGGAGAGGCTAATATGTGGGCAAGAAGAAGGTGTGTTGAAGTCATGGGCTGTGCAAGGGGACATTTCAGCTCTTTCTGTCTCATTTCCTTTCCCAAGATAAAGGTCAGAAAAGCAATGCCTACAGGAAAAACCACAAATTTGTCAAGGGACTACTCACTAGCATAGAGCATCACAATTTGAAGGCAATGACTAGAACCAGTTTTGGAGCTGTTGTAACAAAGTACAAAATCCAGTATCCATTGCTGTGAGCACTGGGGGTGGCCACACTTAAGCACCAGGGGAGCATACCCTGCCCATGGAGCACATCTCAGCACCCAACAGCTGTGATCTCGTGATTCCTACTGTCAGTGTACTTTTGTGCGTTCATCCTCGAGTTCTGCTAAAACTGGGAAGGGGCAAGAAGAGAAAGCCAGCACTTTATCTGGCTGAAGGAGTGGAGTGTAGAAAGTTTTAGTTTTTTCTGTTTTTATGAACCCATTGTACCTCCCAACTCCTCTAAGCTGGGAAAACACCTGTTATGCCTCCCTTGAGCTGGCCAATTTTTTTCTGCTTTACAAGTGGAAATACAATTCCCTTTAGGCTTCAGAGTCTACATTTATAGGGAAATTTCCTGCTTGTTTTTCTCTTCTCAGTTTCCATTTCAAAATGTCTCAGCAAGTTTTTCTGTAAGTAAGCTGTATATAAATGAATGTGTAGGAGCATTCACTACATATCAGAGTCTAGGGTATTGTGATACACATCTGGGAAGGAGGTAGAGGAAATCCTCTAGGGTGAAGGCAAGAGCAGGCTAAGGCAGGCTCTGAAGATTAAGAGCTGCAAGTATTGGCTTCCCTGGTGGCGCAGTGGTTAAGAGTCTGCCTGCTAATGTGGGGGACACGGGTTCAAGCCCTGGTCTGGGAAGATCCCACATGCCGCAGAGCAACTAGTCCCATGAGCCACAACTACTGAGCCTGCACATCTGGAGCCTGTGCTCTGCAACAAGAGAGGCCGCAATAGTGAGAGACCTGTGCACCGCGATGAAGAGTGGTCCCCGCTTGCCACATCTAGAGAAAGCCCTCGCACAGAAACGAAGACCCAACACTGCAAAAATAAATAAATTAATGAATAAACTCCTACCCCCAACATCTTCTTTAAAAAAAAAAAAAAAGAGCTGCAAGTATGTTATCATCACACTCTGGCTGACCCTGCTGAGCCCCATTTAAAAACTGAATATACATTTAAATTGGTAGAAAGTCTTTCCTACTAGGAAGAGATTTCAGACTGGAGGGGTGCAGTTTCTGACTGGGCTTGTTTATCTTCTTATACATCAGCAGGATGGCTGCAACAGTTCTTCCTCTTGTCCCACCATTCTTGTTAACAAATTGAGTGGAAGGATCTTTATATTATCTCCTTTTAAAATGTTAGTATAATAAGTCAATGAAAAGAAATTGATTTATAGAATATTAAAGTGGAATGAAAACTACAGTATTTAAAATTTTTATTTTTATACTATGTGGTATAACACTTTACAAGTAATTCTGGTAATTTCAAAAAGGAAGGAAAATTATTGCTACCCTATTGCCTGTATCCAACTTTTCTTGGTGAATTTTATTACATGATTATCCTCTATTGATTTTTTAAATCATAAAAGTAAGCATAATTTCTATATAACTATGTTGTTGAGTTTTAAGAGTCCTTTGCATATTTTGGGTAACAGTCCTTCACCAGAAATGTCTTTTGAAAATATGTTCTCCCAGTTTGTGGCTTGTCTTCTCGTTCTCTTGATATTGTCTTTCCCAGAACAGAAATTTTAATTGTAATGAAGCTGAGCTTCTAAATTATTTCTTTCATGGATTATGTCTTTAGTGTTATATCTAAAAAGGCATCACTATACCTAAGGTCATCTAGGTTTTCTCCTATGCTATCATCTAGGGGTTTTATTGTTTACATTTAGGTCTATGATCCAATTTGGGTCATTTTTATGAAGGGTGTATGTCTGTCTAGATTCATTTTTTTGTATGTGGATGTCCAGTTAGTCCAGCGCTATTTGTTGAAGAGACCATCTTTGCTCCATTGCATTGTCTTTGCTCCTTGGTCAAAGATCAGTTGACTGAATTTATGGGGGTCTGTTTCTGGGATCTCTATTCTGTTCCATTGGTCTATCTGTCTATCCTTTCCCCAGTACCACACTGTCTTCATTGCTGTAGCTATACAATAAGTCTTGAAGTCAGGCAGTGGAACTGCCTCCAATACCTTGTTCAGTAGGGTGGTACTGGGACAATGGTCTGCTTCTGGGTCCACAGTTAGGTACTCAGTTGGTCCACAGTGTGTCTATTACCAGGTGTGTGGCTGGTGTGGCTCCTACCAAGTCTCAGTGAGGTTCTGCCACATCATTGAATGGGTCTATGGGTGAGCAAAACTGGTCCTGGACCATGGCTGAGAGGAGATAGAACCAAGCCCCCAGGGATGTTTCAAGTTCCATAGACACATTTGAAGTCTGCAGGCTTGGTTTTAGAGGCATAGATGGATGTGTCTCCAGTCAGATCCCAAAGGAGGTTGGACTGGTCCATGACCATGGCTGGAGGGGTTGGAACTGAGTATAGAGGTGTGTGTGTGTGTGTGTGTGTGTGTGTGTGTGTGTGTGTGTGTGTGTGTAATATATGTATATATCTAATATATACATAAGCATACATAATCTAATATACTGTTGGTATTATTTTAAATAAACTGTTATCAGTTAGATCATTAAATTAATAAGAAGAAAAATAAAAGTTTTTTATTTTATCTTATTTCTTCTTCAGTACTCTTCCATTCTTTGTGTAGATACAAATTTCTGACCTATATTATCTACCTTCTTTCTAAAGAACTTCTTTTAATATGTCTTGCAAAACAGGTCTACTGGCAACAAATTCCCTCACTTTTTGTTTTTCTGAGAAAGTCTTTATTTTCCTTCACTTTTTAATGGTAATTTTGTGGGGTATAGAATTCTAGGTTGGTGAGTTTTCTCTTTGAACACTTTAAATAGTTCCCTCCACTATCTTCTTGATTGCATGGTTTCTGAGGAGAAGTCAGATATAATTCTTATCTTCCTTTATAGGAAGGTGTTTTTTTCCTCTGCCTTCCTTCAGAGTTTTCCCTTTGTCTTTGATTTTCCGAAGTTTGAAACTGTATGCCTAGGTATAGATTTTTGGGGGCATATTTCTTGCTTAGTTCTCTAGCTTCCTGGATTTGTGGTTTGGTACCTGGCATTAACTTGATGAAATTCTTAGTCATTATTGTTTCAAATATTTTTTCTCTTCTTTTCTCTCTTTCTTCTTCTTCTGTTATTTCCATTATGTATATATTATACCTTTTGTAGTTGTCCCACAGTCCTTGAATAGTCAGTCTTTGTTCTCATTGCTTTTCAGTTTTTGAGTATACCTCTAGTTCAGAGAGTCTTTCCTCAGCTATGTCTAGTCTACTAATAAGACCATCAGAAGAATTCTTCATTTTGATTACAGTGTTTATCTTTAGCATTTTTTTTTATTTCTTTCTTAGGATTTCCATCTCTCTGCTTACATGTCTATCTGTCTATTGCAGGCCATCTGTTTTATCCATTATAGCCCTTGTATATTAATCCTAGTGGTTTTAAATTCCTAATCTGATCATTCCACTGTCCCTGCCACGTCTGGTTCTAATGCTTGCTCTGTCCCTTCAAACTGTGGTTTTGGCTTTTGCTATGCCTTGTAATTTTTTCTTGATAGCCAGACATGTTGTGTTGTACCAGGTAAAAAGAACTGTTATAAATAGGCCTTTAGTAATGTGGTGGCAAGTTATGCGGGGAGGAGAAGTGTTCTACAGTCCTATGATTAGGTCTCGGTCTTTTAGTGGGTCTATGCCTCTAGACTGTGAATTTCACAAGTGATTCTCAGGTTACTTTTCCCACTTTAAATGGGACAGCATAGCTAGATTGGGTTGGAGTTGGGTATTGCCTTTCCTAGGGTCAGTTAGATTCTGATTATTCCCTAGCATTTTAGGTTCTGGTTAACTAGTTTCCCCTAAGGGTAAACTTTCTTAAGAATAACAATGTTCTCTGGTGTATTTCAAAATGGTCCCTTTTGGGCTTCCCTGGTGGCGCAGTGGTTGAGAGTCCGCCTGCCAATGCAGGGGACACGGGTTCGTGCCCCGGTCCGGGAAGATCCCACATGCCGCGGAGCGGCTGGGCCCGTGAGCCATGGCCGCTGAGCCTGCGCGTCCGGAGCCTGTGCTGCGCAATGGGAGAGGCCACAACAGTGAGAGGCCTGTGTACCGCAAAAAAAAAAAAAAAAAAAAAAAGGTCCCTTTTCCCCTCCTCCTGCACAGTAGTTTGACCTGTGACTCCCCTCTCTTATGGATCCAAGAAGACTTGACTTTTCAGTCTGTTCAGCATTTTACTTGTTATTAAGATGGAGTGGTGACTTCCAACCTTCTTACATGTGGAATGAAACTAGAAGTCCTATTTATAGCTTTGTACTTTTTTCTAAACAAATTTCTTCTAGTAAATATCGATCTATATTTCTTGAAATGCACCATCTTACTGGAGCTTGTTGTGGAAAAGAGGTAGTAGAGATTTAGTCCACTCCTGCCATTTTATAGATGAAGAAAATGGGGACCCTCAAAGAGCAGTGACATGCCCAAGTTCCTGCAGCCAGTGACCATTCAAGGCTGAAGCACACTGAGGGTTCTTCTCATCCAGGTAACTTTCTCTGCAACAAACAGGAGGGGAGTGAGAGAGTGTAGGTGGGTTAGTGGCTCCAACAAGCCTCTCCTGACTCACAGTGTGTCTAAATGAGGTGTGCGAAAGGCAAAAACAGTGACCACATGTTGCAAAACCTGAAGGTACCGAGAGAAATTCAGTTGATTGATTGAATTTTTAAAAAATACAATTTCAAGTAAATGACTAATCCGCATTCATAGGCCAGATCAAAGGTGAGTTTTTAAGGGAATCCCTACTGAGCAGAGTACTTTTCTCCTTCATTTGCATTCCTATGTCTCTTTGTTTTAACTACATTTGACATTTACCACATTTTATTTTAATTTCCTGTTCAAATGTCTTCCTCCAACTAGACTGGGAGTATATTAAGCACAGCACCATTTATTATTACTTTTTCTAGTCCTAATATTTAACTCTGGCACATGATAGTTGATCAATATATATTTGGTGAATTGATTGCTACGTATTATCATCATAGGTAGCTTTAAGCACGTAGGTTTTCTCAATTTTTGCAAAAGCGTGAATTGGTTGAACTTCTCCCAAAACAGCCATTTAATAAATGTTTATTCAATATTGGCTTCTACTTATGCGCTGTGTTAAGAATAAAGATAGAAAGATGAACCAATGCTATCATCCTTGTCTTCAACAGACTTTCATCTTAATGGGGCATACAGAAAAAGAATCAATAAACACAGTACGCTGAAACTATAATAAAGAAGTACATAGACACAAGACAGGCACCCCCTACACATAGGAACTCTCCCAATAAGCTTCCAAGAAAATAATAAAATTTGAGGTGGGTCTCGGCAGACAGATACAAATTTAACCATGTGTATATTCTAGGAAAGGGTCTTCCATTCAGGGACAAAGAGTATATTCTAAAGGGACAGATGTTAGTGTGGGTGGCAAGGGGATGGGACAATGATAGAGTGGTTGGAACAAAAGTTAGTCTGGGAAGTGAGGGTTAATAGATAAGCAGGTGAACTCTTGCCACAGTGTGGAATGGGGTAGCAGGAAGTGGACATAAGCTTTCAGGTGTTTGGTAGGAGTGTTGATTTTTGACCCCTAAAATTAGTTGTGAACTTTTCCTTTCCCAGATGTTTTCCTACATTAATCTACTACCATTTCAACACATATATGAGATTCTTACCTACTCAGTTAATCTTCTTGGAAAGCAACCAGAATTATTAGCTTTTCACTCTTGTGACCCACTTAGCCAAATACCTTGAACACATTCACTTCTCTTTGTCTCTGAAGTCACCTCCCAAGTCCAATTACTGTGTCTCTAACCTAATCTACATTGTTATCATCCTTTCTCCCTATTTGCATTCTTCTTATCCTTTAATAAAATTCCTACACAAAAACCACAGTCAAATCTCTTATAAATGTCAAATGAAAAGTGTTTCCTCTACCACTTTGACTCTTTATAATATCTTAATTCATGTAGAATAAAACTCATACTCATTTTAATCTATAATCTTGCATGCTGTGGCTCATGCTTAATTTCATGACACTGTTCCCCAAGTTTATCATGCTGCAGTCACAGTGACCTTGTTTCAGTTTTCCCACATGGGTTTATCCCTATCTTTCCATATTCTTCATAAGACCAGCTCCTTTTTATCCTTCAAGTCTCATTTAAATCTCATACTCTTGGAGTCTTCTTCAAACATGTTATATAAAACAGATTGCTTTGATTTATTTTTAAACTTATTTATTTATTCTCACTTGCTGTAAACTAAAATACAGATACAGAAAACTGCTATAGAATGCATGTACAGTTATTTGATTATTATGAGGCTAACATCTTTATTAGCGCTTGACCAATCAGGTAAAAAAATATTGTCAGCCACACCAGAAACCCCTCAAAATACCTTGTTCTCATCAATACCTGTCATATTCCCCATAAACAAATATTCTCCTAAGTTTTAGTAATCACTTCCTTGCATTGATTTAGTTTCATCTTACAAGTGTACCTCCCTAAATCTTATGCTTTAGCCTCATCCATTTGTCTCTGTTTTGTTTTGTTTTGATATATCTTTCCAATGGATTTTGATTTATAGGTTTTACTTCTGTCATTTTTTTCCTTATGTTTTATTTTTAAATTGAAGTGTAATTTACATAAAATAAAACACACAGATTGTAAATGTACATTTCAATAAGTTGTTTCAAATCTATGCATCCCTGTAACCACCAGTTCATCATCTCAAAAGTTCCCTCATCCTTTTTTTCTGTCAATCCCATCTCCCAGACGCAACCATTGCTCTGATCTTTATCACCATAGTTTTTCCTTGTTCTTGAATGTCATATAAAGAGAATTATGCAGTGTGTATTCTTAGGTTTCAAAGTTCTTTCACTCAACATAATGCTGTTTCATGTATTAGTCATTTGTTTGCTTTCATTGCTAAATAGTATTCCATTCTATAAACATACTATATTATTTTTAATCCATTCTCTTGTTCATGGACACATCAAAAGATTTCAGCTTTGAGAAGATATCAGTAAAATGTGGACATTCTTATACATGTCTTTTCATGAATGTGTTTTCTTTTGGGAAAATTCCTATAAGTGAAATTGTTGGATTGTATAGTAAGCATATGTTAAACTTTATAAGAAACCAACTGTATTTCAAAACATTTGTACCATTTTACATTCCAACCAGTAATGCATGAGCATATCAGTTGCTTCACAAAGTTGCCAACAATTGGAATGGAATAGCCATTCTAGTGGGTGTGTGTGGTATCACATTGTGGTTTGTTTTACATTTATTTGATGACTAATTCTCTGAACATCTTATCATATGCCTTTTGGAGAACATTTGTGAAGTGTCTGTTCAGGGTTTCCCCTATTTTAATTGGATATTGGATTATTTTGTCTATTCTTATGTTACAGAAGTGCTTCATACACAGACACATACATGTTCACACACAGACACACAGACCTCACAAACATACACATCTGTCAGCTGGTATGATGGTGGATGTATGTCAGATGTATGTATTGAGAATATTTTCTCCAAGTCTGTGCCTTGTCTTTTTATTTTCTTACTGGTGTCTTTTGAAGAGACTATTTAATTTTAATGATGTTTATTTCATTGACTTTTTATTTGATGTTTAGTACTTTTTGTACTAAACATCCAAGAAATTTTTACCCACTCCAGGTTCGCAAAAATATTCACCATGTTTTTATCTAGAATTTTCATTGTTTTAGCTTTTATGTTTATTTATATTGTAAGTCTCACATTAATTATTGTGTATAGTATGATGTACAGCTCAATTTTTTTTCATACGAATGTCTAGTAGTTTCATTGCCATTAAAAAAAAAAACTATCCTTTCCTCATTGAACTACTTTGGAAGCTTTGTCAAAAAAAAAACAATTGACCTTATATGTGCAAATTTACTTCTCTAATGTGTTAACCTATGTTTTTTTTAACCCTTAACCCAATATACTCTGTCTTGAGTCCTCTAAGTTTCTTCTTTTCCAAATCTTTTTTCATTTTGCTAAGGCCTTTGAATTTCCATGTAAATTTTAGAGTTATCTTGTCAATTTAATAAAGGCCTGCTGGAGTTTTGATTGGAATTGTCTTGAATTTAAGATCACTATTTCTCAATCTTTTAAAAAATTGTTTCACCCTTCCCCCTATCAACTTCAAGGAGAAAAAATAAATTCTGTTTAAATCTTCTCAAGTAAGATACATTAAATAATAAAGAATAAGATCCTATCAGGTAGGGTTGGGCTTTGGAAAATGACAAGCCATTGCAATATCTGAGGATTTTTTTTTTTTTTTTTTTTTTTTTTTTTGCGGTATGCGAGCCTCTCACTGTTGTGGCCTCTCCCATTGCAGAGCACAGGCTCTGGACGTGCAGGCTCAGCGGCCATGGTTCACGGGCCTAGCTGCTCCACTGCACGTGAGATCCTCCCAGACCGGGGCACAAACCCATGTCCCCTGCATCAGCAGGTGGACTCTCAACCACTGTGCCACCAGGGAAGCCCTGAGGATTTTTTTGAACAGATTTTCATCCTTTCTAAGGGGTGATGTTGTCCCTGCTGAGAACATATGCTTTAGATCAATGTGGGGAGAACCTTAACAATGTTTAGTCTTCCATTCTATGATCTTGCTGTCTCATTCTAATTATTTAGGTCCTCTTTAATTTCTCTGGCAATGTTTTCTAGTTTTCAGTGTACAGCTATTTCACCTTTTTTGGTTAAATTAATTTCTAAACAAGAATTTTGGTTTCCTTATTCCTTCAAAAAGTGGTATTTTCATTGTATTTTTAATCATCTATTGTTACTATATAGAAATACCATTAATCTTACTATATTCACATGGTAACTTTTATCATTTCAATAATAATTCTGGTAATAGAAATTATTCCTTTTTGACAGATTCCTCCCTTAGGATTTTAAACCTAAACCATCAAGTGGTCAGCAAATAAAGGCAACATCCTTGTGCTTTATTTCTGTTTTCTTCTAGTAACACCTTCCTGAGGGGAGGTTTATAAAAATTTAAGTGAGGAAATACCTTATAAAGTGAAAAGTAATAGGTAAAAGTATTTTTGTTGTTTTTCATTTTTAGTCTCCTCTCAATATCAACTAGCACCGCCTACAAACAGCCAGTGTGCCCATTCTTGTCTTTTTCCTCTCTGGGAGCAGTGTGTCTGACAGAATGGATGGACTGATTTCCTGGATTACCAAAGGTAGGATCACAAAGCTTTACCTTCATTAGAAGACAGCTGAGAAAAGGGGAGCCTTCCCAACTGGCCTCCAAAAGAGAATACAACAGCAGGATTTGGCCAATTACTACAAGTTTGTATAAAACAGTGCTTTCTTTCAGGCTACCTCCCTGGAGTATAAGTCTACCATTGTGGTTCATAGCCAGTTTCTCTCAGTGCTGGCTGACTTTGATATCCCAGGAGGCATGTGAGAAACTGCAGTCCTGGCTAAATTAAGGTCAGGAAAAATGAAAAAATGCAATTACAGTGGAGACACATTCTATTTTATCATCTTGTTTTTGTGTATGGCTATGTTCGCTTCAATATTGTGCAAACTTGATAATTAGTTCCTTGAAGATTTCTGGTACTGGCTTGAATTAAATTGAGGAAAAAGCTTTCATCAAACATAGTCAGATCTAGATATAGAGGAACAAATGCATAATACAATGGGAATAAAGGAAAACATAGGTAAATGCACATGAGACTGGAAATAGAATGGGCTTGTAAAAGAGAGTATAAAAAAGGGAAAAAAGAGCTGAAAGGAAGTTCCAAAACATATGTTGAAAATCTACCACATAGCATATATTTATATATTTTTCTTGCCTTTTCATAAGCTTTTTTTTTTCTAATTGTTGAGTTGTAACAGTTCTTTACAGACATACTTCATGTTATTGTGCTTTACAGATACTGCATTTTTTACAAATTGAAAGTCTGTGGCAATTCTGCATTAAACAAATCTGTCAGTGTCATTTTTCCAACAGCGTTTCCCCACTTCATGCCCACCTGTCACATTTCGGTTATTTCTCACAGTATTTCAGACTTTTTCATTATTGTTATGTTTATTTTGGTGATACGTGATCATTGGTCTTTGATGATACTACCATATCTCACTGAAGGCTCAATGATGGTTAGTGGTTTTTAGCAATAAAGTATATTTTCTTTAGTTTCTTTTTTTAACATCTTTTTTTAAATTTTAAAATTTTATTTTATTTATTTTTTTATACAGCAGGTTCTTATTAGTCATCAATTTTATACACATCAGTGTATACATGTCAATCCCAATCACCCAATTCATCACACCACCACCACCACCACCCACCACATTCCCCCTTTGCTGTCCATACATTTGTTCTCTACATCTGTGTCTCAATTTCTGTCCTGCAAAGTGGTTCACCTGTACCATTTTTCTAGGTTCCACATATATGCGTTAATATATGGTATTTGTTTTTCTCTTTCTGACTTACTTCACTCTGTATGACAGTCCCTAGATCCATCCATGTGTCAACAAATGACCCAATTTTGTTCCTTTTTATGGCTGAATAATATTTCATTGTATATATGTACCAACTTTCCTTATCCATTTGTCTGTCGATGGGCATTTAGGTTGCTTCCATGACCTGGCTATAGTAAATAGTACTACAGTGAACATTGGGGTGCATGTGTCTTTTTGAATTATGGTTTTCTCTGGGTATGTGCCCAGCAGTGGGATTGCTGGATCATATGGTAATTCTATTTTTAGTTTTTTAAGGAACCTCTGTACTGTCTCCATAGTGGCTGTATCAATTTACATTCCCACCAACAGTGCAAGAGGGTTCCCTTTTCTCCACACCCTCTCCAGCATTTGTTGTTTGCAGATTTTCTGATGATTCCCATTCTAACTGGTGTGAGGTGATACCTCATTGTAGTTTTGATTTGCATTTCTCTAATAATTAGTGATGTTGAGCAGCTTTTCATCTGCTTCTTGGCCATCTGTATGTCTTCTTTGGAGAAGTGTCTATTTAGGTCTTCTGCCCATTTTTGGATTGGGTTGTTGTTTTTTTTAAATTTTGAGTTGCATGAGCTGTTTATTTATTTTGAAGATTAATCCTTTGTCTGTTGATTCATTTGCAAATATTTTCTCCCATTCTGAGGGTTGTCTTTTCATCTTGGTTATGGTTTCCTTTGCTGTACCAAGGCTTTGAAGTTTCATTGGGTCCCATTTGTTTATTTTTGTTTTTATTTCTGTTATTCTAGGAGGTGGATCAAAAAAGATCTTGCTGTGATTTATGTCAAAGAGTGTTCTTCCTATGTTTTCCTCTAAGAGTTTTATAGTGTCCTGTCTTACATTTAGGTCTCTAATCCATTTTGAGTTAATTTTTGTGTATGGTGTTAGAGAGTGTTCTAATTTCATTCTTTTACATGTAGCTGTCCAGTTTTCCCAGCACCACTTATGAAGAGACTGTCTTTTCTCCATTGTATACCCTTGCCTCCTTTGTCATAGATTAGTTGATCATAGATGTGTGAGTTTATCTCTGGGCTTTCTATCCCATTCCATTGATCTATGTTTCTGTTTTTGTTCCAGTACCATATTGTCTTGATTTCTGTAGCTTTGTAGTATAGTCTGAAGTTAGGGAGTCTGATTCTTCCAGCTCTGTTTTTTTTTTTTTTTTTTTTCCCTCAAGACTTCTTTGGCTATTCGGAGTTTTTTGCTTCTCCATACATATTGTGAAATTTTTTGTTCTAGTTCTGTAAAGAATGCCAGTGGTAGTTTGATAGGGATTGCATTGAATCTATAGATTGCTTTGGGTAGTACAGTCATTTTCACAATGTTGATTCTTCCAATCCAAGAACATGGTATGTCTCTCCATTTTTTTGTATCATCATTAATTTCTTTCATCAGTGTCTTATACTTTTCTGCATACAGGTCTTTTGTCTCCTTAGGTAGGTTTATTCTTAGGTATTTTTTCTTTTCATTGCAATGGTAAATGGGAGTGTTTCCATAATTTCTCTGTCAGATTTTTCATTGTTAATATATAGGAATGCCAGAGATTTCTGTGCATTAATTTTGTGTCCTGCTACTTTATCAAATTCATTGATTAACTCCAGTAGTTTTCTGGTAGCATCTTTACAATTCTCTATGTATAGTGTCATGTCATCTGCAAACAGTGACAGTTTTACTTCTTCTCTTCTGATTTGGATTCCTTTTATTTCTTTTTCTTCTCTGATTGCTGTGGCTAAAATGTTCAAAACATTGTTGAATAATAGTGGTGAGAGTGGACAACCTTGACTTGTTCCTGATCTTAGAGGAAAAGGTTTCGGTTTTTCACCAATGAGAACAATGTTGGCTGTGGGTTTGTCTTATATGGCCTTTATTATGTTGAGGTATGTTCCCTTTATGCCCACTTTCTGGAGAGTTTATCATAAATGGGTGTTGAATTTTGTCAAAAGTTTTTTATTCATCTATTGAGATGATCATAGGGTTTTTATTCTTTAAGTTGTTAATGTGGTGTATCACATTCATTGATTTGTGTATATTGAAGAATCCTTGCCTCCCTGGGATAAACCCCACTTGATCATGGTGTATGATCCTTTCAAGTTGTTGTTGCATTCTGTTTGCTAGTATGTTGTTGAGGATTTTTACATCTATATTCATCAGTGATATTGGTCTGTAATTTTCTTTTTTTGCAGTATTTTTCTCTAGTTTTGGTATCTGTTTGATGGTGGCCTCATAGAATGAGTTTGGGAGTGTTCCTTCCTCTGCAATTTTTTGGAAGAGTTTGAGAAGGATGGGTGTTAGCTCTCGTCTAAATGTTGATAGAATTCACCTGTGAAGCCATCTGGTCCTGGACTTTTGTTTGTTGGAAAGTTTTTAATCACAGTTTCAATTTCATTACTTGTGATTGCTCTCTTCATATTTTCTGTTTCTTCCTGGTTCAGTCTTGGAAGCTTATATCTTTCTAAGAATTTGTCCATTTCTTCCAGGTTGTCCATTTTGTTGGCATAAAGTTGCTTGTAATAGTCTCTTAGGATGCTTTGTATTTCTGTGATGTCAGGTGTAACTTCTCCTTTTTCATTTCTAATTTTATTGATTTGAGTCCCCTCCCTCCTTTTCTCGATGAGTCTGGCTAATGGTTTATCAATTTTGTTTATCTTCTCAAAGAACCAGCTTTTAGTTTTATTGATCTTTGCTATTGTTTTCTTTGTTTCTATTACTCATTTTGATTGATCATATTAACTGATAGATTTGTTTTTTAGTATTTTTTAAGAATTATTCTCTATTTTCGGAATCTACAGTCTACAACCTGTGGACCAAATGTGGTCCAGCACCTGTTTTTATATGAGCTAGAATATGGTTACTTTTTTAAATAGAGAAAGAAAGGAAAAAGAAAAATATGTGAGAGTGACCATATGTGGCACACAGAGCTTAAAATATCTACTGTTACTTTTCAAAAAAAGCTTGCTGACCCCTGCTCTGTTTTATTGCAAAACACAGTTTTCAGCACATGCTGTCACAACCCTACTCATGTTCTGTCTATGCTTATCCAATTGCTGGTACATGTGCCTCTTGACTTAGGGAGTGGTGGCTCCATTCCATGTGCAATGGCCATTCATTCCTTGGCACCTATGAAGAGGTCATAGGTGCCAAAGAATGAATGCCCCCTGGCAGCAGTCTTCACTAGTGGATAAACATCCACCTTCTTGCCCCTCAAGTGGGAGAGAGAGTTCTAAGGCACGTGTTCTAAGCTAGCTCACAATGCCCAAAGGGATGAAGCTCTGTTTGACAGGGTAGTGGCACACTTTATACTACATACTTTATGGCTTCCTTCTGTCCCCTGTCCTGCTTCCTGACTCCCTTTCAGTATTTGCTGGTATTCTCTCCCAGACAAACTACTTACACTCCATTCATGTGCTGTTGCCTAAAATAGTCTTTAGAATGCTATCTTCTATTTTTTTCTGCTTCCTTGAATTTTACCCAGTTCCTTAATTTCATACATAATGCATTCCTGAAAACACGTACAAGTTAAATATGTATACTTTCAGAAGATAGACTTACATTTTATAAGTTCTTGGAGAGCCAAATATATCATTAAAAATTTTCTCCTGACAGTAACCTTTAGTCACTAATTTCAAAGGCATATTTTAGATATCTTATAACTAAGTTTTAAACTTATTTTTCATCATAATTTCTCACACAGTTGACTGTGCTCATCCAATGACTAACTGAGCTAAAGATTCATCTCTTTAGATACCCTTAATAATGTTCACCTCTGAGTTTTATCCTATATATTATATTTGTACTGCTTATGACAAGTAACTTCATTTTTAATTTTCTTCTCTTTCCACATTTTTAATTAAAATAATCAGATCCAAATGAAATTAAGATGACTGGAAAAATACTATTCAGATAAAGACAATAGTGCTGCTGCTAAAATATGTTTGGCGAACTGGCAATTTCACCTTGAAATATTTCAATGTTGCTATTCATCAGAAGAAGAATGAAAATCATAATTGACTTGAGAAATGTATTTCAGAGTGAACAATGCATTTTTCAAAAGAATGTCATACATAAAAATTATTATTATTTTTTTTAATCAAGAACCCCCTGCTAGCTTTTTTCTGTTTCTCCAGGAGTTCCTACAGCTTTGTGTTGCAGGAGTTTTTAAAATTCTAGTGGTTTTTCTTGCTCTGCTTATTCTTGCAGAAGGAGACATTTATTTACCTTGTGTTTATTTAGTGCAGTGGTTCCCAACCATGACTGTACAGTGGAATCAAGGGTGCTTTAAAGAGAGTACAGAGGCCTGGGTCTCCCCTTGAGATTCTGATTTAATTAGACTGCAATACGGCCTGGCCATTGGGAATCGTGAAAGCATCCTGGATGATTTTAATTCACAGACAGAATCAGTTAGGAGTTTAGGCAGATTCTATTGGACTTTGATATGTTCTTGTTTGAATCACGTTACAAGAGGAAAAATGATGCCGTACATAAATTCACAATATAATTCCAATAGGGGGCTCTGTTTCTCTTCTGAAGAGTTTCTTTTCCTTGTGTTTTATTTGAAAGATGAAAGTTGTATGTTCCTGGCTCTTTGCAGAGTGTGGCCAAGTGCTCACCTACCGTCACTCTGTCTTCCAGGAGGATGCACCTGTACCACCAGCTCATTGCTTGGCACTCCTACTCTGAGCACCAGGAAACCAGAGACTTTATATTGCCATTGCTGTGGCATAAGCATTGACCCCAAGTCTAGAGAGATTCTAAACAGTTGTTGCTTTAAGGACCTCCCCTCTTCAAGTCTACCATCACTTCGCCCTCTCATGGCCACCTTGTTTATCAGGCATCTCTTCTAGACTGCAGAGTATAAGGGTTTTACTGGGCTTGCATCCACTTAATTCTTTGATTATCTAAGGCAGACATGGTTCCAGAATTTCCCTTTTGGAGAAACTTAAGACATTCTACTGGAAGGGCACTAGAGCTCTTTTTTGTGTCTTGTGTACAGAAAACATGGTGTTGTCATCAGTCTCAAGTGTTTGTTTAGTGTTGCTTAAGAGAAGCTGGTGGAGACTGTCATTATGACTTTAGGGAAAGTTGCAGAACTTTCTTCAATTTAATCTGATTACACTTTCCTAGTCAACATTTTTGAAATTTTGGTACATGGCAGTCAAGATTCCCTTGTTGCTAATGCCAATGAAGGTTCTCTTTAACTCCTATCTTGTTCACTTCAGTGGCGATCTAGGAGGCAGGAAATAACTGTGGCTGCTCTCTTACATTCTAAGGAAAACGTGATTAGGGACTTTTGATTGAGCAGTTCGGGTGGGCAGAGTACTCTAGTGGGATGTGGTACATTGTCAATGAAGCCAACAGACATGGGTTCATCCCAAGAGGATGGTCTGTTCTAAGATCAGAGGAGCTGCCAACAGTGGCAGCCTTGCCATATAGGTACATAACACATATGTATATAATATGTAGTGTCAGAGATGGAACTTCTACTCCTAACCCCTGCCACTGTGTCTTCCAAATTATTTCATGTAGCATACACTGCCTTTTCTATCATTATTGGGCATCTGCCTGAGCAAGTCGGGCCGATCATAATAATTCACCTGATAGGCACAGTTCTTTGGTTTGTGGATGATCTAAGTGGGACCAATCAAAAACTTCCCCAGGACATTTGCAGAGAGGCAGAACTTCCATCCCAGTCTCTCTAGTGATGAAGCTTGAAAATGTGAGACAGAGGAGTCATCAGTAGCCATATTGCCTGCTCTGTGGATGAATACAATTGACAACTGATGCTGTCAGCAAAGAGAAGGGATGAGACTCAGAGAAGGTACTGGGTGTGTCAAGTTTCTGAGACCCAACCACCCAGTTGTATCCAGATTTCCATCTCTTGTGTAGCCAGTCAATTTCCTTTCACCTGAAATGCTTTGAGCTGTGTCTCTGTCACTTCCAAACCAAAGAATTCTGAGTAATAACAGCACTCAAAGTGTAATCAGAGGATCTGAGTTTGAGACCTGCCTCTGACCTTGGGAATTTATATTACAGGCATTCCTGCAAAATGACAATAACAATACCAGCACATTAGAAATAAGATGAGAAAATTCTTGCCTCGGTGTCTGGTATGTAATTATAGACTAGAAGAGCAATCAGAAATTAGTTACCTTCCTCTTTCCCTTCCCACTCCTCTCCAACCACCAGCTAAAGGAGCAACAGAGTGAGATCCCAGACACCCAGAAAAGTCCCAGTTCTTACTTTCAATCCTCTATTAAAGGCTCTGCTGTTTATGTTCTAGTTTGGGATCCAGTATGGTTTCACCTGAATGAAGTCCTACACTGTTAAAGAAAAATATAAAAGCCAGTCATTTTGATAATTTTCCTTGTCTGAGAATCCATATATTTCCCTCTTTCTGAATAACTTCATACCTTTTCTTAATGTCTGTGATAATGTACAGATCTACAAGCAATTAACTTGCTCCTTGTGACTCATGTTCAGAACTAGGAAGTAAATGTTGGCAAGGTCTTAAAACACCCACAAAAGTCAGACAATTCAACAGTCAACAGAAAAATAAAAGAACATTTCATGTTATTCAATTTCAACAATATCTTTAAACATTTTGAGGAAGCCAAAGTCTTCTATTGATCAGTTTAATACGTCATTCTACTCCAGAGGAAAATGGTAATAAAATGAATGCCGTTAAGTGTTCAGAGACCACATCACAATATACTATGTGTGACAGGTCTCTCTGTACTCAGAATGTTCCACATTTACAAATAAAAATCATCTTGTCTGCTTCCTAAAATTGTTCCTTGGTATAAAATTATATCTGTGTAATTTTATATTTCAAACTCTTTTCATTCTCATTTGTGCATTTTCCTCCTGTTTCTACTTTGGTGAGGGTAATATATTTATATCTTCACTTTGAGTTCAGAGACAGCAGAGAGAATGAGATAAACACACCAGGGGCCTGACAAGGCCATGGAATACCTCACTCTGGTCCTGTATACTGCCTTCTATTACAGAAATACACTTGTCTTTGGAAAAGTATCTGTGTATTTCCTACTTTTGAATACCTCACTGTCTTTATGCCACTCTACTGCCAAAGTTCCATCAGATAAAAAAAAGAAACTAAGCCAGGAAAAACAACAGACAGGCTTTGGTGACTCAGAAACCATGTACACTTGTCAATTAACATGGAGTGTCATTTCTTTGCATATGAATATAAACACCTGGCATTTAAACTCTGCTTTTAGCCACTGATATTTAGAAGAAAGATTATGAGCCCTGTGGTCAGTAGATAGCTAGTTCTAGTCCAATTTCTGTTGACTAATTATATTTCTCCAATGAAACGTTATTTATCCTTCTGAGTATTATGTCACCACGTTTTGTAAAATAGGAATAATAACTACACATGACCAGTAAGTGGTTTAAGGTAGAAATGAGATAAGGCATGTGAAATAAAATCTAAAGCATTTTTGCAAATACCTTATTTTAGAGTCAAATCAACCCAACTAAACTTCCCAGAAGGATCATCGATGTTGTCTTCTGGAAAAATAGTCCTCACAAGACAAGTGTCAAATTGCTTCCTCTTTGCGGAAGGAGGGGGAAGTTAAACCACATAATTAGCCATCCATATTTTTTTTAAGCACTCAAAGTCTCACTTTCCACTGACATTTGAATGACCTAAGAACACTTCTGAATTGCTAATGGAAGAGAGGCACTGAGGTGACTACAGTAAAAACACCTGCTGGGGGCTGTGGCAGAACTGTTACTCATTATGACCCCAGAATCAAGAATCAATGCCCCATATATCAGTCAAACGGAATTCTTACTTGGTATGTGGTTAACTGAGGGAGCTTTTGAGGCTCTTAAGTAACTATTTTAGAATTGATCACATGCAGGCTTGACAGTTTGCAACATGGGACTTTAGAAAGCCAGAGTGATGCTTCTAAGATCCAACTCTAAGCATGCTATTTATCTGTTCTGCATGCTGCAATGGCTCCCCACGTAGGGCTTAATCCTTCCATACGATACCCCAGATCTTTTCCATCTGACTTCATTCTCTCTCCTCTCATGCCACTGTTCCCACACAGTAGGCTGACCTCTCCAAGTTTCTATGCATGTCATACCTTCATTGGCGTGTGTAAATGGAGGCTGTCTTTGTCCCATGGAACTGTATTATCAGTATCTCTCACACTGCCCTTTCCCAGTAGGAAGTGAATAAGTGCTGATGAAGCAGCCTGTAAGAACTGTATCTTCTATTTCAATGTGAAAAGAACAATCTCCCGAGACAGCAGAGACTAGATGGACCACCTTTTTGCTTTTCTTCTGCTATGTGGCTGTCAGGAAGGTCATCTGGGCTGCTCTAGCTTTCAGTGGAAAGGAATCTACCTTACATGCCACCAGGCAGCTGTCATTGAATTCATGATCCTTCCTTAACTCATAATTTTCATTATCTTCATGTTGCAAAAGCCAGGGATTTGGATGTTTAACCATTACATACCAAAGAAAGCCAGACAGTCATTTATAAAACATGTAAGTCTCTGAGAGTGGCAGAATATGGTTTAGAAAAACATAAATCTTGGATAAATATTTTAAAGCATGTCATACCTTTTAAAAGACATAATTCACAGTAGACTCCTTGGAAGGTTCCTTTTTCGCCATGAAAAAATGTCAAAAAGACTATACGCTGAATCAATATTTCACAGAATAAATAAATGTAGTCCATTATGAACAGAAAGAACCCATCAGTAAGTTTGGAAACGCTTATAGAAAAAGATTATTGCTTAGACTTAAAAGGACGTGGTCATCTTACGTTTTTGACAGAAATATTTGGCCTGGGGTAGAGACGGGCCTCAGACTAGAGAGTAGAGTTAGGCTGCATTTGCCTCAGAGGTCTGCTGGTGTCCTGGAAAGATCAACTCGAAACCCGAAATATGTGAACATTTCTTAACTTTATGGAATACAACAGGACACCAGCACTGTCCACACCACATCCTTTGATTTGTTTCAAGATATTTCTCTCTAGAATAGAATTTGAATCTATAACTGAAGCTGAGATATATAGAAATATATCTGGTGGGCCTTTTTCACCAGTGAGAATGAATGTATCAAAATTGCAACAAAGCTCTAATTTTTAAATGCTTTAATGCCCTTCTGTTTGATTAGCAATAAATGCAATCTTTCTCTGTACCCTGCTCTCTCATTTCCCCCCCTCTGCTGGTGGTAGAACAGATGTCCACCTTTGTAGGGGTTGCAGATGTCCTCATATCTACCTTGGGTGGGGATCTCTCTATTTCTCTGGTACCTGAGGCTCTGCTCACCCTTTGCCCTGTTGGAGGCTACACCTGGGCTGCCAGGCTGCTGGCTGTGGTTTTTTCAGCTACTGATTTTCTACTCCATCCTCTCTGGCCAGCAAAATAGTTGTTTGTTTGCTATCCATCTTTCCAGGTATTGTTGGAATAAGCAACATTTAGGAGTTTCCTATCAGAGAGTTATTGAGCACACAGCTCACAGGCATTAGGGAGAAGGGATAATAAAGGTGGAACTTGGTGATGGTCTGGGCTGGGCAGAGAATAGTCAGAAGAGCTTCCTAGTCATGTGAGGGCTCTGCAGTTTAGGGTGGTAAGAGCAGAAGCCTAAGAATCAAGCATCCTTATTTTAATCCTAATTAACTAGCTCTATGACCTTGGGTAAATTATTGAATCTCTCTTCTCCTCAAATGTAAAATGTGAATAATGAAAGTTCCTGCCTCATGGCCTAATTGAGAAGCACTTAGCCTTATAATTGGTACAAGGTAAGCACCCTTGGAAAGTCTCTTGATATATAGCCTTCTAATGTCAAGCGCAGTAATGATGGTGTACCTCCATTTTTTTTTTCCATTGAGGTGTAATTTACATATAACATTATATTAGTTTTGGGGATACAACATAATGATTCAATATTTGTATATATTGGAAAATGATCATCACCAAAAATCTAGTTACCATCTGTCACCATACATGGAAACAATTTTTTTTCTTATGATGAGAGTTACACCTCCATTTTTAATTATTAATCCATCAGCAACCTATATTTGATGAACTTTTCTCTTTTATATTGGGCCAAACATTGCCTTTCATTAAATTCATCCATGAATTCTGCCATCAGTTGCTATGGCAAGTGAGAGTTTGCTCTTTTGCATGTATTGGTTTTTAAAATATCTGAAGGCAACTATCCTTCCCGCGTGAGCTTTCATAATTTCAGGGTAAAATGACCCACTATTTCAAAAGAAAAATACCAAGCCCTAAAGCCATTTTGTCCTCCTTCTTGTCTATACATATTCTAGTTTATCAGTACCTTATTAAAGTATCACCCAGAATATTCCAAGTGTGATTAAAAATATGCAGTGCAATTGAACTTCTACTGGTGCAATTTAATATCATATTGGCCTTCTCACCACTGCTGACACACTGGTGGTGCAAAGTGAGTTTTAAATTACCTAAATCTCTAGAATTTTTCACATTCCTGTATATCTTGCACTTGTGCAATTGATATTTTTAAGTTACACACTGGATTTATACTCACCTTGGCTAAATTGAATTTATCAGATTCAGCTATTTCAAACTGCTGAGAAATTATGGATGCCTGATTGATCATTCACTGTTACACAGTTCTCCCTCCTTTGTGTCATCCTCAAAAATTATAGGCATGCCATGTATCTTTATGTCATTTATAAAAATGTTGTCCCCAACTTCCAGTTAACTCTGATGAATTCAACAGAATTACCTCTGCTCCTTTCTCTCTCTCTCTCTCTTTTTTTTTTTTTTTTTTTTTTTTTTTTTTTTTTTTTTTTTTTTTTTGCGGGCCTCTCACTGTTGTGGCCTCTCCCGTTGCGGAGCACAGGCTCCGGATGCGCAGGCTCAGTGGCCATGGCTCACGGGCCCAGCCGCTCCGCGGCATGTGGGATCTTCCCGGACCGGGGCACGATCCCGTGTCCCCTGCATCGGCAGGCGGACTCTCAACCACTGCACCACCAGGGAAGCCCTCTCTTTTTTTTAAATTGAAGTATAGTTGATTTATAATATTAATTTCTGCTGTATAATAGTGATTCAGTTATATATATCTTTTATATTATTTCCATTATGGTTTATCTCAGGATATTGATTATTGTTCCCTGTGCTATACAGTAGGACCTTGTTCTTTATCCATTCTATACATAATAGTTTACATCTGCTAACCTTAAACTCCCAGTCCATACCTCCCCATCCCCCCGCCCCCTCGGCAACAACAAGTTTGTTCTCTATGTCTGTCTGTTTATGTTTCGTAGATAGATTCATTTGTGTCATATTTTAAATTCCACATATAAGTGATATCATATCCTATTTGTCTTTCTCTTTCTGACTTACTTCATGCATAGTATGATTAGTTCTATCCGTGTTGCTGCAAATGGCATTATTTCATTCTTTTCTTGTGGCTGAGTAATCTTCCATTGTATATACACCTTCTTTATCCATTCATCTCTTCATGAACATTTAGGTTGCTTCCATGTCTTGGCTACTGTGAAGAGTAATGCTATGAACATGGGTGTGCATGTATCTTTTTGGATTATAGTTTTGTCCAGATATATGCCCAGGAGTGGGATTGCTCTTTTCTGAAAGTCTATTTAAATGACAGATAAGAAGGAGAAACTTAACTACTTGCAGAGATGGCTGCCAACAAGAAATAACCCTATTCCTGTGTAGAATCTTAGAGAGGCACCAGATGCTCTGAGAAGCTGGGTTGAGATTTGGAGCTGGGAAATTGTGTGAATTCTACAAAAGGATCATTTTAACTTTCAGTTCCTCTCCCTCATCTCATCCATCTCAGTGGTTTCCCCTCTACTGACTTTGTGGTATTGAAGCCATTTTGCCCTCCTCCTCCATATTCACTCCAGTTTATAAATAAGTTGTTAGAGTAAATGAGCCAGAAAATTCCAATTCCAAATCAAATAAGTGTTCCACTGAACACTTTTTTTTTTTTTTTAAGAAATTGAATCAGATAAGTCCTGGGTTTGGGACTACCAATGGAAATTAAGGGTGGAGGTGAGGTGATATACTAAAAGCAAAATGATGCAGTTAAAGCTATCAGAGTGAATCATGAAAACATCCCTCCAGAATAATTTCTTGCTCAGATTCAGAAAGTTACATCAAGATTTCTATCTCCAGGCAGAAGATTGAGAACTTCTTCTTTTGTGGTAGCACTGACTACCACAAAAGAAAAGGTTTAGAGATACTGAAACATAAAGCATCCATTACGCTTTCTAAGGCCTCACTCAGATATGAATGAATAGCCAAGAATCAACAAATATATAAATAAATCTACAACATGAAAGACAGTTTCTATCATATCTATTTATATTATTCCTAAAGCAATGATAAAATATATGAAGTCCATGAGACAAGAAACTATAGAATACCAAAAAAGGAAGAAAATAGTAAGAAAGAGTTCTTCCAAATCAATATGTGTATGCAAATTTTTAACGCAATAGAAAGATAGCATGGTAGGAAAAAATCTCATGTAAATTAGAGCAAAAAGACAAACTATGCCCCATAAGTAACTAACAGGAGTTCCACAAAGAGGAGAAAAATGGTCCTGGTGGGGGGGATTAAATAAAGAATAATACTGGAAAATTTCCCATTAGTAAAGAATTCAAGATTATTAGACGCCCAAATTGTCCAGCTCAGTAAATGTAAAAATAGCACCCCAAGGCATATTTTCATGGTATTTCAGCACCCTGGCTCTGAAGAGAAGTCCTCAAGAAATGCCAGAGTGGGAAAGAAAAGGCAGGCTTCTCAGAGGACTCGGAAGCTGCATGGCATTGGATGTCTCTATGTTCTAATTTCCTAGAAAGCTGAAAGTGAGAAAATGATGATGTAATACCCTCAAAATTCAAGGTAAAAATGATATCCAACCTAGAATTAAAATTTTTACAAGACTGATGATGAAAATATGAACATAGTCTTTCTTTCAGAAAGAATTACCAGAGGATATAGTCTTGACAAAGGAAGAAAAAAACCAAGAAAATGAAAGCAATGTAATTGACTGACCTAGTCCAGCTCTGACTCAAGCTATGAGTAGGGCTTTACTCAGTGAGTGGAGGAGAGGTTGAAGTGGAAGAAAACCAGGGGAACGTCTTCTCGTTCTTGAACACCACAGTACAAGAAGAAAAACCTCTTCATACTAACAAATTTTAAGCTTCTATTCAAGTCCTATTCAGATCCACTAGCATTCTGTTAACCCAATGGTTCTCAACACCTTCAATTTCATCCCCTGCCCAGGGGACTTTTTATGAAATTTGGAGACATTTTTGGTTTCAACTTGTAGGGAGACAGGGGCACAATTGGCATCTAGTGGGTAGAGACTATGGATACTGCTAAACATCAGTGCTCCACAGCAAAGAATTATCCAGCCCCAAATTAAACTTAAGGCTGACACTGAGGAGCCCTGTGCTAACCTAATCAAGTCCCATGGACAAGCCCAAATGTCAAGTGGTTAGGAAGGACCCACCAAGAGGTTAGGGCAAGTGTCTAAATGTATAATACTGCTGCAAAGGGAGTGAAGAATCAGATGGATAATTTGATCTGACTCATTAGTGTACAAAAATTGAAAATTCCTTTCGAAGAATGTGAACAAATCTTTCATGGGAAATGGGTATTGCATTTATTTCCTAGAAAGGAAACTAGGGATTATTACTGAATTTCTTTGATTCTAAGATGCATACTTTTTCACATTCAAACATCTCTTACTATTGATGGTATATAGATTTAATGAAACCCATTAAATGCTTATTATTATGTATGTGGCCTAAGATAGGCAGTAAATTCAGAAGAACTCTTAGAGATATAAATAATTACATTTTGCAGATATAAGTGAGGATGAGAACCCCACTCCACATGCTAGGTGGATAACATTGAAGTCATAACATCTCTATTTGTGTTTCTCACCTACCTGCAAAATGAGGATACTGGTTTGATATTGCTAACTTGTACATTATACAGAATAACACATGCAAAGTAACTCACTCACAGTGCCCACACAGAAAACATACATGATAAAGTACCACAAATATATCTCACATGGTGTTAGACTCCTGGCAACTACTACCTAAATTCATTGGTCTGATATTTTTGTTTTCTTACAGGGCTCTTGCTTAACACACATTTTTCTTAACATGTATAAACACAGCAAGCTAATCAGTGCAGCTCTTTTGGAGATTCAGAAATACATTTATAAGGTAATGTTGAAGTCAGCATTTGTAAAGAAGAGTTAAAACAAACCTTGTGAAATATTTAAAGAAGTTAAATGAGTAACACTTTAGCTGGCTTCAATATTTATATCTCTAGATCAAAATCTATATCAACCTTCCCATTTAAATTTCCTCTGAGCACCTTATATATTAGTTAATATGAAAATGCAGTTTTTCCTTATACTCTAAATTGTCCTGAATATAAATACATATTATTATGAATAGATAGACCTTGGAAATTGACTGCATTTATAATGGGGGGGAAATCACATAGCAATAACTTTCTATTACCATGACTGTGTAGGGAAGAAATCCTATGTTACTGTGGTACAAAAACAAAAATATGTTTAGCAATGAAAGATAAGTCATAGGTGGGAGTCCTGGGAGAGCTGTCTGCTCCTTTGACTGATGTTCCAACCATATCTTATGCTTGCATCTTCTCAAGCAGATCAAATTCATTTCTAACACATTTTTGCTTCTGAGTTAACATTTTAAGATTGACTGTGGCTTGGATCATCTGGCTTTCCAAATAGATCTGGGAGTGTGTAGCTGCATACCAATGAGGACTTACAATTCATTTCAAATAAAGCTCAGGGTCATGGCAGTAAAAGTCCAGGGCTATCACAGAAAGTGACTACCTCCTGATAGGATTATGCTCTATGTCAATTTGCCTGTATTTTGTGTTTCTCTACTGAGTTACCGTTAGGTACCACATACAGTCTTGGTATTGTGGGGAATTAGAGAAAGTGGTTGGCACAATTTTGTGATGATTATAATTCAGCCTCAAATTACTGACATTAAGATTTTTGGTTGATTTACCTTTGTATTATTAGAACCCCTGTGGTTTGCTGTCTTAACAATGAGGACTCTAATGACTGAATGACATACCCAGAAATACTTGTTCTTCTGGGCTTCTTCCAAATTGTAAGGAAGATGGCAACGTCATGGCTGCCTTATTTTGACCGTGTAATCCTAATCAAGGTCTCAGGTTAGATTCAGAGATGGTGGCATTGAATGGGGAGAAAGAACCATAAATTAAGAGATGAAAACTGGTTTTAGTCTTGACTTTCTATGACTCTGGACTGTCACTCAAATTCTTTGGATTTCCTAGGCTGGGTTGATGCAGTGACTCTCCATCTTGGCTGTACATCTTAATCACCATAGAAGACTATAAAATATGCTAAAGCCTGCCTTACTCCCAGGTTATTTGGTGGGAATCTCTTTAGGAGAGACCTGAGTATCCATAGTTTTTAAACATCCCCCAGATATTCCAATGGAAGCCAGGATTAATCCCATTCCTCTGGCTGATTCCTAACAGCTTTTCCACACTACTTAGTGCAGGTGGGGGACTTGCTATCCATTCACCTTTTATTCCTTTCCACCAGATTTTTATTTTACCCTCTACTTATTTTCTTTTTCCTTCTTATATGACTGACTTACCAACCCCTACCCTAAAATTGTGAGCTCATTTTCATGAAGTGTGGCAATACAAACCTGTATTACTGGTAAAATCAGGCAAAAATTTTAAATCAATATTTTCCTCATGTGAACACACAGTGCTGAGGTTCCTTCAGGTTCCAGAGCTGAAATCAGTCCTGGAAAAAAAAAAAAAAACATAGTTATATGGCAAATGGAGTGGGATAGATATGGCTCACATTTGTTCTTTTTCTGAGTCTTCTGATGGAAGAATTTCTTTGGGAAAAAAGGTAACTATTTGACAGCACAGTTACTTCCTGTTGAAAATTATTCCTTGTAGCTTTAAAAATACAATTCTTCCTTGTATCTTTTAAAATAAATTAGTTTGGTTATACTGTGTTGTTTATGAACTGTGCCTGTTAAGACCACCGGCCCCACATACAAGGGATTTCTCAATTTCTCCTACTAAAGAAATCCTGGAGCATATACCATTTTATATTCTGATGGTGAGAGTCTGAGTTGACAGTCTAGATTAATGCAGCCTTCAGCATCCAAATCAGGAGATTAGCAAATTGTAGGGAAGCTGTGATTGGTGGATAAAACATTGCTATCTGATATGCTCAAATTGACACCTGGTGGATATAATTTTTTTCTATGTCATTGCTTGTAAAATTCTTATAGATAAAAACTCTAATAAACAGCTAGCTTTGTAATTTATTTTAACTTGACTTTACCAAATGTGCTGCAACCAATCATCATCTACTTCATTTATCTCTTTATAGCCTAGAATGAATAACCTTAAATTAATCAACTGATTACAAATTCCTTAATTCTATGCATCACATTTCTCATTCTTTGCAGTTCTTTTAACTAAAACTGGGAATTAGACTCTTGGGGCTATGCTGTCAGTACTGGCTAGGTATTTAGTAGAGACAGACTTACATTGTTTCTCTACCTCTGGGGAGTTTCCAGGAAGGACAAAATTACATTCATTAAATATCTGAATTACTTGGAAGGAGAATAGAATTCTGTCTGGTCATGCCCTTGGGAAGTGTACATTTCTATTGCCTCAATCTCCCTCCAGTGGTTCTTTGGGGAATCAGGAAAAATCCAGAAAGTCAACCCCTTTTCCTGGTTAAATAATCACCCAGAGCATCAGGTAAATATATTCATTCATTCATTCATTTTTTTTCAACAAATATCTATGAGTGCTGACTGTGTGTCAGACACTGTCACAGGCAGGCCCTACAGATGAGAAATTAACTAAACAAAGACTTTGCTTCCAGTATTCAGCTAATACAGAAAGGTCAAGTGACACTGAGTACTGTGGGAGAAAATAAAGAGGGTAATGGACAGAGAGGGAGGGAGAAAGTTCTGTGTCATATATCCAGTAGTCAGGGAATTCCTCTCTAGTATAGTAACATTTGAGCAGTATGTGAAAGAAACAAAGAAATCAATCAAGCTGATATTTAGGGAAAAGTTTTCAAGACAGCAGTAACATAGTGTGCAAAGGCCCTCAGGCCACAGAGTTCTTGGTCTGTTTGGGGAACAGCAAGAAATATGGTGTGGCTGGAACAGAATGATGAAGAAACAGGGTTGCAGAAAGGTCAGATGCTCAAGAAGGAACAGGTCATTGGGGCTCTGTAGGTCATGATAAGGACTTTGTTGTTTATTCTGAGAGAGATTGTTGAACTCCCTCATTCTTATTTTTGAAGGATCAGTCTGGCTTCTGTGAAGAGAATAAGCTTTGCAGGCAGTCATTGGGGCAGAGAGACCAGTTCAGAGGCTTCTGACATGGTTCCGGTGAGCAGTGGGGATGGGTTGGCTTAGGGAAGTGTGACTGAGGTGGTGTCAGGTGGTCAGATTCTGGACTCATTTTGAATATAGACTTGAGAAATTAGATGATGGATCGAGTGTGGCATGAGAAAAGAGAAAGTAATCAAGAACACTCTCAGTTTTGTTCTACAGATCATTGCCTTGAGCTCTATTATAGAACTATCTCAGGTTTGAGAGTGAGAGAAAACAGGATTCAAAATCTTCTGTAAACTCTGGATGATTTTCTTAAATGTTATGAGCCTCAGTTTCTCCAAAGGTACTTTACTAATAACTATATCTAACACATTAGTGTATCTTCAGGGTTTAAATTAAGTAATAACCATAACTGTATTAAACTCTATATTTACATCTTAATCTTCACAGCAACACTATGAGAGAAGTGATGTTATCCCAGTCATATGGGTGAGGGAACTAAAACACGAAGAGATTACAGAATTTGTTCAAGGTCATACGGAGCTAGATCTAGAATTTGAAATCAAGTCTGTTTGATACCAGAACCCAAGTCCCCAGACAGTTTATTGACAACCATAAAAATAATAGTAATCATACTAATACAGTAACTAACATTGTGTACAGCATGCAATGTCTTCTGTTTATTTCCTCACATACATTATTCCTTTTAATTCTTGCAACTCCATACCAGGTCCATGTATTATCTTTCTTTTACAAATGAGGAAGTAGAGGTTTGTAATGCTCATCTATACCACATAGCCAATCAGATAGCACACCTGGAAGCCTGGCTTAAAACTCAGATCAACACTACACAGAGCTCTCTGCTCAACTGAGATGCCAAGATGCTTCTCTACCTCAAGGATTCAGTGTGTATTCCTTCTGTAGATGTGGGGAAAGGGGGAGTGGCAGGAAAGCTGAATGTGGAGATTCTTATAAAAACCCCTAAAGCTCTGAGGAACAGCAGGCACCTGCCCACATAAGATGCCAGAGCAATAAGCAGGGACTGGCCACTTCAACTCTCTGGCACATTTCTCTGAGGTTAATATTGCAAGATGTTAATCTGCTTCTTCCACCAAAACCAGAATTTATTTCATTTTTCATTGCTTAATTTGTCAGAAATGATACGTATTTATCAGACAGAACAATTTTGCAATTCATAAGTACTCTTCTTTCACCAGCAAATCCAATAGTTTCATGTTGTCAGGAAAAAAGAGCACAAGTGAAAACCAGATCATTGTTGGAATTTTTTTTTCCTTGGTGGAATGAAAGTAAAAAAAAAAAAAATAAAGAAGAAGAAAAAGAAAGAAAAGAATCCATTTATCCTGATGGTGAAATGCAGCTACAGGGATATTTCTGTATATTCTGTAGCACCATGGAAAAAGGTATAAAGGGAGTAGGCAGGATGCTTAATGGCGGTTGAGGTATGGTGTCTTGATTTCTAGAACATTAAAGGTGCAAACATTTGTTGAACACCCTTGACATGGCTGACACATGACTAAGCATTCTCATATGCTAATCTAATCTTCAGGACTACCACCAGAGCAAGAGAGCTTTTGTCCTTCCCATTTCAGAGATGAGGAAACAGTCTCAGAGAATTGAAAATGTCTAAAACACATATGGAATATATGGGGAGCTGCTAGGATATACATTCATATCTGTATGACTTCTCCTCATGGCTGCTGTACATTGCAGTGCCTTTTCTTAGCATCATAGCCATCCACTAACTTCTCTGTAAAATGGGAGTATTTTTCTGAAAAGATTAACTCTAGATAACATGTGTAAAGTGTACAGTATAATGTCTGGCATGTTTTAGGAAGTTTTATTTTTTGTTGTTTTTGTTTTTTTACTGAGAATGCTTTCTGTTTTGTGGAGTTACATGACCAGAGTGCTAAGGGCAAACCATCAACGTTTGTAATGGTCTCTTGACATTGAAAAGTAGAGAATGCAAATTACTAGAGTTTAAATTAGTAAAGAGCTATTAGTTATATATTGTGTGTAAAATATATATAATATAATATAATACTGTATATGTACTTTAACCTTAAAGGTTTTACCTGGTGCATGTACCAGTCAGGGTTGTACAAGAGAAAAAGAACCAGTAGGATGGAGATATGTATACTATAATATTATGTAATGTTATACAAATATAATACTACAAGGTCTAAGATTATAATATTACAATGATGTATAAAAATTATAATGTTACATATATATATATATGTAATATGTCTGCAGACCCCAGACAGAATTTCTTCTTCCTCAGGATCCTTTACATTTTCCCTTAAGGCCTTTCAGCTGATTGGATAAGGCTTACCCAGGTTACCAAGGATAACCTTCAACTGATTGCAGATGTTAACCACATTTACATAATACCTTTATAGCAACACCTAGATTAATGTTTGATTAAATAACTGGGTCCTATTGCCTATAAATTTGACACATAATACTGTCACAGTACTTATTTGCCTCACTGTGCAAAAGCAGGAAACTTGCCTGAATTGTTTTATCACACTTGATAATCAAGGTATTTTTTAGGTTATCTCCCATGTGAGTGGGGGAACCAATGGGGGAAGAGGGGTGGCTTTTCCTTGTGTCTGCACATTTTCCTTAAAAAGCAACTATTGTAGTATTTGTTCTTGCTTATTGAATTATTTGCAAAATGCCCTGAATTCAATATTTTCTTGAAGGCAAACACTTGTTAAATTATTCATAGTGCTTCTTTCTAAGAATAATTTGATTACCTGCTGCCTACATCAGCTGGGAGACGGTAGTACCAAAATTTGAGATTTATAATGTTTTATGTGCATTTTTCCTTGACCAATCTAACCTGTATTTAGAAATGGGAAAATGATAAACTCTGAAAGCAATTTATGGAGTATGCTTTATGCTAATGGGGATTGGGATTTTAGAAAAGGTGATCAGAGAAAGCCTTGCTGACAAATTGACATTTGAATAAACATCAAAAAGAAATGAAGAGGAGAGTCATGTAGACATCTGAGCAAAAAGTATTCTAGGCAAAGTTCCTCTGATTGGAGCATGTCTGGTGTGCTCCAGCAACAATGAAGAAGTGGTGTGGCTAGAGGGGAATTAATGAGAGGAAAGTGATAGTAAAAGAGAGCAAAGACAAAGAGAAGCCTGATTCATGTAGACTTTTAGGTCTTGTTGTTGTTAATTAGATCATTTTTTAATAATACTCTCTTCCCTACTTCCATGAGAGGATATACTTCCTTGCCCCGATTTTGTTGACTTGGCAATGTAACTGACATTGTAACCAAATAAATATGCTGCTCAGATCTCCTTCAAAAAAGCCTGCTTCAGCCGTCATAATTGGAACTAGAGCTTCAAGTACAGTACCTCTGATACATTACTGTGTTCACCCAGAGACTGTACTGCTACTGGGCTATTCTTAGCCAATTACTGAGCATTGCATGTGCATGAGTATCATTTTTGTGGAACACAAGCCTCCTGGCATGGGACTTTTGGCTCAAAGATTCCACATTGGTCTAGCTGACACTTTCTTAGAACTGCACTGCAATCTGATATTCACACTACCCATTTCTTCTTCCTTCCCCCTTCCTTATAAAATTGTCAGACCTGCATTGCAACTTTGCACTGAAAACTATTCCTGCCTACTACTATCCAATTCTTTGTCCTTCACTGGCCTTCTTCTACTGAATCTCTTGCATGTCTAATCCCTTTCTAACATCTGGTTTTTAGCAGATCTGAACAGACACACTTAACTTGGCTTCATACTGTTATATTGTACTCCCTGCACCTTGATTTTGGCTTGTCATGTGACATGCATTGACCAAAGGTAAGGGGTAGGTGAAGCAGAACGGGACACAATCTCTAGCTTGAATCAATTGCAACTGAGTCTAGACTACCATCACAAAGCCGCAATCATTCCACAGCCATGAGCATAGATAAAGTATTGTAGTTTTAAGCCATTGAGATTTAGCATAGTCTGTCACACAACATTATTGTGACAACAGCTAATTGATACACATAGTAAAAGTTTGACTTTTCCTCTGAATTAGATGGAAAACCATTGGAGAGGTTGAAACACAAGATGACATAATCTGAATGATCCTGTTTTAGCAGGTTTATTTATTTTCTTTTTTTAAATTGAAGTGTAGTTGACTTACAATGTTGTGTTAATTTCTGCTGTACAACAAAGTGATTCAGTTACACACATACACACTTTTTAGTATTCTTTTCCATTATGGATTATCACAGAATATTCAATATAGTTCCTTGTGCTATACAGTAGAACCTTGTTGTTTATCCATTCTATATTTAATATCTGCTACTATGATGGAGAGAAGTGGTATAAATCATGATATTCTTCAAAGATAGGAAAGACGGGATTTATTGATGGAATGAAGTGTAGTGTGCAATAAAGAGGAGAAAATGACAACACCAATGTTTCTGACCTGAGCAATTGGAATGATGGAATAGTCTCAACTGAGAGAAGAAACAATCTGAAATCAGGCTTTATAGATACTTGAACATTTCAGCTGCGATCATCTGTATTTCCATCACACTCTCCCACAGTTATTTCTCAGGCTTTGTCATCACCAATAAATATATCACTTTTAGAATCTAGATTTTGGGTATGCGCCACTCCAGTAACTATCTCTTATTTTTCAAGTTTACCAAATCCAGTAACCCACTTTGAGAATGTTTCAGTGTTATCAGGAGTTACAAATTTTATACTATCAACCTCATAATCTTTTTTTTTTTCCTTCTAACATAAGATACCATACTTTACTATTAAGACTCCCAGTATAAATTTTTCTCAGGAATACTCACCCACTTGGTAAAATCTCTATCCTGCTCAACTATTCACATCTAAGGCCAGCTGTCTCCCATGCTCAAGCCAATTGCTCCTGCAATTACCCTATCTATCTACCAATGTACCAGCTTCTGCTTTGCTACTAAATCATTTCCATCAGCAAACAATTATGCCTAAATATGTCTAGTATGAAATATCTGCTTCTCTTTCCAACCACCCAGGGTGTCCCATGATGGAGGATAGAGGTCAAACTAACCACATGAAGAAGACTGGCCACCGCCCCAGTCAACTCACTGGATCTCATGAGTCCTGATATCAGGGCTCCCTCAGCTTTATACACACAAGCAGCCCCAACTGCAGTCTAGGGGCCAGTTATTCCTGTTGTCCAGGCAACAACACTGTCCTACCACTAAGCCATTGCATCTTTCAAGTCAGCTTGTTACAACACTGATGACTGTGACTGTCATGGATATGGACCCAGAGGTGTAATTAATGTATTGATGGCATAGCTTATTGGAGCTTCAGTTATCATATCAGTAAAATGGGAAGGATAATGTAACCTAATCCAAAGGACTGCTATGAAACTTAATTGTCCCCATGCACAGAATAAACTCTTAGTTTATTTTAGGAATATCTATAAAGAGTTTACTTTGCTTAGATTTCACTAGTACACATGACCAATTACTAAAGTGATCATGTGAAATATATATCCAGCTTAAATTTGGGAAACATACTGAAGTAGATAGATCAGGTAAGATAAAGTTAGCAAATAAAATATAGATATATGTAGTGACAGATGAGTATTATAAAACAAGAACCAATGTTTTCAAGAAACATTCCATTGACATGTAATCAGACACAAATTAATACATGGATACAAATAGCAATTATGCTTCTGTTACTTAACATAATATAAAAATGTGTAAACATCATGGCCAACAGATGAGACTTATAGCACCTATAAGAAAATTTATGACCAATAGCATAAAATAAGAAGACACACGGAATTAGAGGTTTGTTTGTATTGGCGTTTCATGACAAGTTTAATTCATTCACATATGAAAGAATTATATAACATTAGAAATGAATTAATATAATTCACCTCAATAATAGATTAACAGAATTTAAAATAAGTGAAAAAGTATATAACTGCTCCAACATACATAGAAAAGGCATTTAATAAAAATCAAATTTATACCTGAAGGAGGAATAGAACAGAATTCCCTTGACATTATTATATATAACAAACCTTATGCTTAATTTTGAGACTATAGAACTATTCCACTTTGGAAAATGATTTAGTGATTATCTTAAAATTGAAAATATACATATCCTAATACCCATGCACAACAGTAGTCATTACTTCTTAATATTCTTCAAAAGATAAACACAGTGTGATAGGTTCAGATGATACAGTACAATGCATCTCAAGGAGAACAAATCTCAAGGCGCAATCCTAGTGGAAGAAATAAATTTAATCCTTTAGGTACCAGTGCAAGACCAATGTTGTCAGGCTGTTTTTGAGCATCAGAACTTTGCTACTTAAGATGATATGCAATTAAGACTGTAAGATTTCCTTATTTTATTTGGAACTATGATACATTTATAGTGTCATGTACAAATCTAGAGGAAAAAAAATTATATATTGCAAATGTGGAAGGTCTCAAAAATTTTTGACATGTAATGTTCTAGAATAGAGGTTAGCAGACTTTCCTGTAAAGGGCTAGATAGTAAATATTTCAGTCTTTGTAAGCCGCAAATGGTCTCTATCATAAATACTTCTCTGTTATTTTTTCAACCAGCTAACATGTTAAAAAAATTCTTAGCTCTTTTATCTGATCCAGTGTAAGGACACACAATAATCTATTAGGTAAATTGGGTCTTTGGATGGAGCATTCAACATATTTAGTTACTGTGATTGTTTTATAGGCTTTATTCTTATAAAAATCTCTGGGGTTTAAAATGGGAACTATTCATAAGAAAGTCTTCATGGAACTTATGTTCAACACTCATAGTAATCCCAAATAAGTAACTATTGTTCCTCAGTGTCTGATATATTACACAAAATGCATTTGATTTCAGAAATTAAAGTCTGAAAAGTGTAGAGTTAGTTTTTAGAATGCTAAGCACTATAGTTAACCTCATCCCTTTGGTGTTTCATTCTCTACCATCTTTGTTCTTCCAAAACCCTTTTGCCTGCCCAAGTTTAACAGCACTGAAAACTTAATTACTTTCAACATTGTAATCTGTTTTTATGTCTCTTCTCCAACGTTTTAATCATAAAAGAGAAAAACCAAATATTGATGGTGAGAAAAACTTTTCTATACTCCCATGAAGGACTTACAAATCTTGGGGTTTATATTTTCTAAAGCTGTTAAATATTTAAGGATATACCTGTTTATTTGAATAAAGCAATGATTATATAATATAAATAGAGAAAACATTTGGGGATTTATTATATAAATTATATATTGCTGGCCATCAACACATCTCCATACCAATACAAAAAATGATTTATTTTCTCAATGTTGAGAGTTATTTAATACCTACCAAATATTTCAGAAGTCTTATTTTTGGATTCTCATTTTGCTGTAATGAGAGTTCATGAATTTGATACTATTAATGTATACCATATGTGACAGCTAAGGAACCTGAGTTTCCAGGAGGTTAAGTAACTTGATTGAGGTCTCTTAGCCTATCAGGTTTTCCCTTTATCCTCAAGTCAGCATCAGCAACATGTTCTACATTTAATTGGACCTGAGAAGATGGAGATGAAACCACAAGAGTTTTAGCGCAGTGTGGGCCAGGGGACTAAGCTCAATTCAAGACTTTGCAAAAAACAGGACAGTATAGAAGACAGTGCACCTTTCATTATATAAATTCCATACTAAGTCAATTAATAACGATGTAGTGATTTCTACTATATTCTAGGACAATGTTAAGTTCCTTGGTGGATGGCAAAGATATGTAAACACTGTACCTGACCTCAAGGAGTATATCCATGATTTGGTGAAAAAAGACCAATAGAGACAGTTAATAATTCACAACAATCGATTGATAAGTCAACCTGATTGGACCTAAAATAAATGCTGTATGTTCAGTTGGGAGATTTTACAAATTTCCCACTGAGAGTAAACCTATCACATCACTTGCCCTTTGCTATGTCAACATATATTATAAAATTTGACCAGAGGCAAAGTAAGCTGAATGATGGACATTCAATTAAAAAATAAAAACTGTTCCCTTTGGAAAGAGTAGAGAATAATATTGCTATTCAGCCATTTGCTTAGGAAATACTTAATAGTTGTTGACTTGAGGATTTTCTTCTTATAACAACCAATTCTCTGACTCCCCAACACCAACTTCAGTGTCCAAAAATTCAATTCAATTCTGACACTAATTATCCGGAGTTAGCCCAGCCTCCTTTGGTTAATTCTCAGTCCCATAAAACTGCCCTTGATTTAGACATCAGTTGCAAATATGGTGTCCAAAGTACCTACATTTCTGCCTGTCCAGCTACAAATCCAGGGGTTCCCACAAGCCCCCTCAGGTTTGAAATTCACTAGAACAACTCAGAGAATTCAGGGAATTACTTTACTTACTACTACTATTTATTATAAAGAATATAATTCAGATTAATATAAAGGATACAATACAACTTGTTACAAAGGATACAACAGCCAGGTGGAAGAGATGCATAGGATAAGTTATGGGGGGAAGAATTAGGGTTGTGAAGCTTCCATGCTCTCTCTGGGTACACCACCTTCACAGCACCTGGATATGTTCACCAGCCCAGAATCTCTCTGAACCCCATCCTGTGGGTCTTTTTCTGGAGGTTTCATTACATAGACATGCTTGATTACATCACTGACATTGGTGATTGAACTCAACCTCCAATGGAGGTGAGAGATGGGGCTGAATATTCCAACCTCTAATGACATGGTGGGTTCCTCTGGGGATCAGCCCCCATCTTGTGCTATCTAGGGCCCACCAATAGTGAGTTCATTAGTATAAACTCAGGTATGGTTGAAAGGAGCTCATTAAGAATAACAAAAGATATTTCTATCCCTCAGGAGATTCCAAGGGTTTTAGGAGCTCTGTGCCAGGAGCTAAGGACAAAGACTAAATATTATTTTTTTACTATACCACATGACTGAATAAAATGTCTTTAGACCAACTCTTTATTTATTGTCAAGATTATCAAACAATGTTTGAAGAAATAGCTAAACCTGGAAAGATACCATTTTTAATGGCTAATAAAAGAAACCCCGGGGCTCTTTTAGGGCAGGCAGATTCATGCAAATTTCAAATTGAGAATAAGACTAAGCATTCCCATCCTATAAAAGTCAGTATGTGTCCAGGCTAATATATATATCTTTTTTTTCTGTGAATTACAAAAGGGAAACTTTTTTTTATTATTATTAAGCTTCTGCCTCTGGGCAATTTTCCCTGAGTGGAAAGTTAAAAACTAGAACTGGTGAATCAAGAAAATTTATGTGCTACTATCTACATGCTATCCTGGATAATCTCTGCATTTTTCTCTTTGTTTTTATACTGAATTGAACACAGATATTCTTCACATCTTTGTAGACTCCTGAATCTACTAAATTATAACTGAAAACCTTTTTTTTTCCACTAGTGACAAGAACCTAACTGATTAAATCGTTTCCCTCTAGAATAGTGCTTGACGTTTATAGTAAGAGGGCTTTTTTATAAAGATAAAGAAATCTTAGGGTCACTAAATTTGTGAAGTTTTCTATTGATTTCTCATTACAAGTTTTATAAATGTTTTCATCATGTGAGTCTCATATTTTAAAACAGATGGGCCTGCATAATGACCTTAATAAAATTCTTGTTGTAGAAGTTCATGGATCCTAGATTTGATTAAAAATTATATATTATTATTATGTTTTTTATCAAGAATCTGATGTCTTTTATTTTTTTCATACCTCATTCATCTTTTTTTAGTTTTATGTATATATGTATGTGTATATATATATATATTTTTTTCAGATTATTTTCCCATATAGCTTATTAGAGAGTATTGAGTAGCATTTCCTGTGCTATTCAGTAGGTCCTTGCTGATCATCTGTTTTATATAGAGTAGTGTGTAAATGTTAATCTCAAAATCTGTCTATACTGGAGAATGTTCTCTGTGCACTTGAGAAGAATGTGTATTCTGCTGCTTTTGGATGGCATGCTCTATAAATATCAATTAGGTCCATCTGGTCTCATGTGTCATTTAAGGCCTGTGATTCCTTACTGATTTCCTGTCTGGATGACCTGTCCATTGATGTAAGTGGGGTGTTAAATTCCCCCACTATTATTGTGTTATTGTCGATTTCTCCTTTAATGGTTGTTAGCACTTTCCTTATGTATTGAGGTGCTCCTATGTTGGGTGCATAAATATTTATAGTTGTTATATCTTCTTTTTGGATTGATCCCTTGATCATTATGTAGTGTCCTTCTTTGTCTCTTGTAACAGTCTTTATTTTAAAGTCGATTTTGTCTTTGTCTTTAAATAAAGTTATTATATTTTAAAGTCTATTTTATTTTAAAGTCTCTTTATTTTAAACTCTATTTTGTTTTATATGAGTATTGCCATTCCAGCCTTCTTGTGATTCCATTTGCATGGAACACTTTTTTCCATCCTCTTACTTTCAGTCTGTATGTGTCCCTAGATCTGAAATTGGTCTCTGGTAAACAGCATATATATGAATCTTCTTTCTGTATCCATTCAGCCAGTCTGTGTCTATTGATTGGAGCATTTAACTCATTTACATTTAAGGTAATTACCGATATGTATGTTCTTGCTGCCATTTTGTTAATTGTCTTGGGATTGTTTTCGTAGGTCTTTTTTCTTCCTTTCCTCTTTTGTTCTCTTGTCTTGTGATTTGAGGTCTTTCTTTAGTGTTGTGTTTGGATTGCTGTTCCTTTTTTGTGTGTATATCAATTGTAGCTTTTTGGTTTGTGGTTCACTGAGGTTTTGATATAGCAGTCTTTATATATAAAAGATTGTTTTAAGTTGTTGGTCTCTTAATTTCAAATGCATTTCCAATATCCTGCATTTGTACTCTCCTGTTCTCACAATTGCTGGTTTTGATATCATATTTGCATGTGGACGACCTCTTACCTTTACTGTATGTTTGCCTTTACTGGTGAGCCTTCCGATTCGTAATTTTCTTGTTTGTAGTTGAGGGCTTTTCTTTTCCGCCTAGAGAAGTTCCTTTAGCATTTGTTGTAAAGTTGGCTTGGTGGTGCTGAATTCTGTAACTTTTGCTTGTTTGTAAGGCTTTTGATTTCTCTGTTGACTCTGAATGAGAGCCTTGATGGGTAGGGTATTCTTGGTTATACTCTTTTCCTTTTCATCACTTTCAATATATCATGACACTCCCTTCTGGCCTGTAGAGTTTCTGCTGAAAAATCACCCGATAACCTTATGGGGATTCCCTTGTATGTTATTTGTTGCTCTTCCCTTGTTGCTTTTAATATTTTCTCTTTGTCTTTAATTTTTGTCAATTTGATTAATATGTGTCTCAGCATATTCTTCCATGGGTTTATCCTTTATGGGACTCTGTGATTCCTGGACTTGGGTGACTGTTTCCTTTCCCACGTTAGGGAATTTTTCAATTATTATCTCTTTGAATATTTTATCAGGACCTTTCTCTCTCTTGTCTCCTTCTGGGACCCCTATACTGCATATGTTGGTGCATTTAATGTTGTCCTAGAGGTCTCTTAAACTGTCTTCATTTCTTTTCATTCTTTTCTCTTTATTCTATTCTGTGGCAGTGATTTCCACCATTCTGTCTTTCACGTCACTTATGCATTCTTCAGCCTCATTTATTCTGCTATTGATTCCTTTTAGTGTAGTTTTCATTTCAGTTATTGTACTGTTCATCTCTGTTTGTTTATTCTTTAAATTTTCTAGCTTTTTTTTATGGTGTATAATACTCTAGAATTCTTTATTATTTTTTAACATCTTTATTGGAGTATAATTGCTTTACAATGGTGTGTTAGGTTCTGCTGTATAAAAAAGTGAATCACCTATACATATACATATATCCCCATAACTCCTCCCTCTTGTGTCTCCCTCCCACCTTCCCTATCCCAACCCTCTAGGTGGACACAAAGCACCAAGCTGATCTCCCTGTGCTATGCACCTGCTTCCCACTAGCTATCTGTTTTACATTTGGTAGTGTATATATATATATACTTGCCACTGTTTACTTCATCCCAGCTTAACCTTCCCCCTCTCCATGTCCACAAGTCCATTCTCTACATCTGCATCTTTATTCCTGTCCTGCCCCTTGGTTCTTCAGAACCTTTTTTTTTTCTTTTTAGATTCCATATATACATCATACTGTATTTGTTTTTCTCTTTCTGAATTACTTCACTGTATAAGACAGTCTCTAGGTCCATCTACCTCACTACAGATAACTCAATTTCATTTCTTTTTATGGCTGAGTAATATTCCATGGTATATATTTGTCATATCTTCTTTATCCATTCATCTGTTGATGGACACTTAGGTTGCTTCCATGTCCTGGCTATTGTAAGTAGAGCTGCAATGAACATTGTGGTACATGACTCTTTTTGAATTATGGTTTTCTTAGAGTATATGCCCAGTAGTGGGATTGCTGGGTCATATGGTAGTTCTATTTTTAGTTTTTTAAAGAACCTCCATACTGTTCTCCATAGTGGCTGTATCAATTTACATTCCCACCAACAGTGCAAGAGGGTTCCCTTTTCTCCACATGCTCTCTAGCATTTACTTTTGTAGATTTTTTGAAGATTTCCATTCTGACTGGTGTGAGGAGATACCACATTGTAGTTTTGATTTGCATTTCTCTAATGATTAGTGATGTTGAGCATCCTTTCATGTATTTGTTGGCAGTCTGTATAGCTTCTTTAGAGAAATGTCTATTTAGGTCTTCTGCCCATTTGGGGACTGGGTTGTTTGTTTTTTTTGATATTGAGCTGCATGAACTACTTGTAAATTTTGGAGATTAATCCTTTGTCAGTTGCTTCATTTGCAAATATTTTCTCCCATTCTGAGGGTTGTCTTTTCATCTTGTTTATGCTTTCCTTTGCTGTGCAAAAACTATTAAGTTTCATTAGGTCCCATTTCTTTATTTATGTTTTTATTTCCATTTCTCTAGGATGTGGGTCAAAAAGGATCTTGTTGTGATTTATGTCATAGAGTGTTCTGCCAATGTTCTCCTCTAAGAGTTTTATAGTGTCTGGCCTTACATTTAGGTCTTTAATCCATTTTGAGTTTATTTTTGTGTATGGTGCTAGGGAGTGTTCTAATTTCATTCTTTTACATGTAGCTGTCCAGTTTTCCCAGCACCACTTATTGAAGAGGCTGTCTTTACTCCATTGTGTACTCTTGCCTCCTTTATCAAAAATAAAGTGATTAAATGTGTGTGGGTTAATCTCTTGAGCTTTAAACCCTGTTCCACTGATCTATATTTCTGTGTTTGTGCCCCTACTGTACTGTCTAGATTGCTGTAGCTATGTAGTATAGACTGAAGTCTGGGACCCTGATTCCTCCAGCTCTGTTTTCCTTTCTCAAGATTGCTTTGGCTATTTGGGACCTTTTGTGTTTCCATACAAATTGTGAAATTTTTATTCTAGTTCTGTGAAAAATGCCATTGGTAATTTGATAGGGATTGCATTGAATGTGTAGATTGCTTTGGGTAGTAGAGTCATTTTCACAATGTTGATTCTTCCAATCCAAAACCATGGTATATCTCTCCATCTGTTTGTATACTCTTTAATTTCCTTCATCAGTTTCTTATACTTTTCTCCATACAGGTCTTTTGTCTCCTTAGGTAGTTTTATTCCTAGGTATTTTATTCTTTTTCTTGCAATTGTAAATGGGAGTGTTTCCTTAAATTCTCTTTCAGATTTTTCATCATTAGTGTATAGCAATGCAAGAGATTTCTGTGTATTAATTTTGTATCCTGCTTCTTTACCAAGTTCATTGATTAGCTCTAGTAGTTTTCTGTTAGCATCTTTAGGATGTATAGTATCATGTCATCTGCAAACAGTGACAGTTTTACTTCTTTTCAGATTTGGATCCTTTTTATTTTTTTCTTCTCTGATTGCTGTGGCTGAAACTTCCAAAACTATGTTGAATGATAGTGGTGAGAGTGAGCAAGCTTGTCTTATTCCTCATCTTAGTGGAAATGGTTTCAGTTTTTCACCATTGAGAATGATGTTGCCTTTGGATTTATATTTACATTTATATTTATAATATACAGCCTTTATTATGTTGAGAGAAGTTCCCTCTATGCCCACTTTCTGGAGGGCTTTTATCATAAATGGGTGTTGAATTTTGTTGAAAGCTTTTTCTGCATCTATTGAGATGATCATATGATTTTTTTTCCTTCAGTTTGTTATTATGGTTTATTATATTGATTGCTTTGCATATATTGAACAATCTTTGCATTCCTGGAATAAACCACACTTGATCATGGTTTATGACCCTTTTAATGTGCTGTTGGATTCTGTTTGCTAGTATTTTGTTGAGGATTTTTGCATCTATATTTATCAGTGATATTGACATGTAGTTTTCTTTTTTCTTCACATCTTTGTCTGGTGTTGGTATCAGGGTGATGGTGACCTTGTAGAATGAATTTGGGAGTGTTCCTCCCTCTGCTATATTTTGGAAGAGTTTGAGAAGAATAGGTGTTAGCTCTTCTCTAAATGTTTGATAGAATTCACCATGAAGCCATTTTGTCCTGGGCTTTTGTTTATTGGAAGATTTTAAATCACAGTTTCAATTTCAGTACTTGTGATTGGTCTATTTATACTTTCTTTTCTTCCTAGTTCAGTTTCAGAAGGTTGTGCTTTTCTAAGAATTTGTCCATTTCTTCCAGGTTGTCCATTTTATTGGCATATCATTGCTTGTAATAATCTCTCATTATCCTTTGTATTTCTGCAGTGTCAGTAGTTACTTCTCTTTTTTCATTTCTAATTCTATTGATTTGAGTCTTCTCCCTTTTATTCTTGATGAGTCTGGCTAATGATTTATCAATTTTGTTTATCTTCTCAGAACCAGCTTTTAGTTTTATTGATCTTTGTTATCATTTCCTTCATTTCTTTTTCATTTATTTCTGATATGATCATTATGTTTTCTTTCCTTCTGCTAACTTTGGGGTTTTTTGTTCTTCTTTCTCTACTTGCTTTAGGTGTAAGGTTGCTTATTTATTTGAGATGTTCCTTGTTTTTTGCCATAGGATTGTATTGCTATAAACTTCCCTCTGAGAAGTGCTTTTGCTGTATCCCATAGGTTTTGTGTTGTCGGGTTTTCATTGCCATTTGTTTCTAGATTTTTTTTTTTTATTCCTCTATTATTTCTCCAGTGATCTCTTGGTTATTTAATAGTGTATTTTTTAGTCTCCATGTGTTTGTATTTTTCACGGATTTTTTTCTTGTATTTGATATCTAGTCTCATAACATTGTTGTCAGAAAAGATACTTGATACAATTTCAATTTTCTTTAATTTACCAAGGCCTGATTTTTGACCCAAGAAATGATCTATCCTGGAGAATGTTTCATGAGCGCTTGAGAATAATGTGTATTCTGTTGTTTTTGGATGGAATGTCCTATAAATATCAATTAAGTCCATCTTGTGTAATGTATAATTTAAAGCTTGTGGTTCCTTATTTATTTTCATTTTGGATGATCTGTCCATTGGTGAAAGTGGGGTGTTAAAGTCCCCTACTATGATTGTGTTACTGTCAATTTCCCCTTTTTGGCTGTTAGCATTTTCCTTATGTATTGAGGTGCTCCTATGTTGGGTGCATAAATATTTACAGCTGTTATATCTTCTTCTTGTATTGATCCCTTGATCATTATGTAGTGTCCTTCTTTGTCTCTTGTAACAGTCTTTATTTTAAAGTCTATTTTGTCTGATATGAGAATTGCTACTCCAGCTTTCTTTTGATTTCCATTTGCATGGAATATCTTTTTTCATCCCCTCACTTTCAGTCTATGTGTCCCTAGGTCTGAAGTGGGTCTCTTGTAGACAGCATATATATGGGTCCTGTTTTTGTATCCATTCAGCCAGTCTTTGTCTTTTGGTTGTAGCATTTAATCCATTTACTTTAAAGGTAATTATCAATATGTATGTTTCTATTACCATTTTCTTAATTGTTTGGGGTTTATTATGTAGGTGTTTTCCTTCTCCTGTGTTTCCTGCCTAGAGAAGTACCTTTAGCATTTGTTGTAAAGCTTGTTTGGTGGTGCTGAATTCTCTTAGCTTCTGCTTGTCTGTAAAGCTTTTAATTTCTCTGTCAAGTCTGAATGAGATCCTTGCTGGGTAGAGGAATCTTGGTTGTAGGTTTTCCCCTTTCATCACTTTAAATATGTCCTGCCACTCCCTTCTGGCTTGCAGAGTTTCTGCTGAAAGTTCAGCTGTTAACCTTATGGGGATTCCCTTATGTGTTACTTGTTATTTTTCCCTTGCTGCTTTTAATATTTGTTCTTTGTATTTAATTTTTGATAGTTTGATTAATATGTGTCTTAGCATGTTTCTCCTTGGATTCATCCTGTATGGGACTCTGCACTTCCTGGAATGACTACTTCCTTTGCCATATTAGGGAAGTTTTCAACTATAACCTCTTCAAATATTTTCTCAGTCTCTTTTTATTCTTTCTCTTCTTCTTCTGGGACCCATATAATTCAAATGTTGTTGCATGTAATGTTGTCCCAGAAGTCTCTGAGACTGTCCTCAATTCTTTTCATTCTTTTTTCTTTATTCTTCTCTGCAGTAGTTATTTCTAGTGTTTTATCTTCCAGGTCACTTGTCCATTCTTCTGCCTCAGTTATTCTGCTATTGATTCCTTCTAGAGAACTTTAAATTTCATTTATTGTGTTGTTCATCATTGTTTGTTTGCTCTTTAGTTCTTCTAGGTCCTTGTTAAATGTTTCTGATATTTTCTCCATTATATTTCCAAGACTTTGGATCATCTTTCCTATCATTACTCTGAATTCTTTTTCAGGTAGACTGCCTATTTCCACTTCATTTGTTCAGTCTGGTGGGTTTTTACTTTGCTCCTTCATTTGCTGTGTATTTCTTTGTCTTCTCATTTTGCTTAAGTTACTGTGTTTGGGGTCTCCTTTTCACAGGCTGCAAGTTTGTAGTTCCCGTTGTTTTCAGTGTCTGCCCCCAGTTGGAAAGGTTGGTTCCTTGGGTTATGTAGGCTTCCTGGTGGTCAGGACTGCATCCCGTGGTGTGTTTTAGGTTGTCTGTGACCTTATTATGATTTTAGGCATTCTCTCTGCTAATGGGTGGTGTTGTGTTCTTGTCTTTCTAGTTGTTTGGCATATGGTGGCCAGCACGGTAGCTTGCTGGTCATTGAATGGAGCTGGGTCTTAGTGTTGAGATGGAGATCTCTTGGAGAGCTTTTGCTGTTTGATATTACGTGGAGCTGGGAAGTCTCTGGTGGACCAGTGTCCTGAACTCAGCTTTCCCGCCTCAGAAGCTCAGGCCTGACACACAGCCAGAGCACCAAGACCCTGTCAGTCACACAGCTTATTTGTAGGTCTTGTGCATAGTAATGAGAAATATCATTGGAAATTCCTGCTAGTGTTGGAGGGTCTCCTGCTGAGAAGGGGCATTGCTGTGGCTCACTGCAGGGACCTCTAGCTCTGTTTTAAACATTTCTTACATCTTCCTGGTCTGTGCCTCCATTCTTTTTCCAGGATTGTGGATCATCTTTACTACTGTGTTGGCCAAAAAGTTCATTCGAGTTATTCCATAGCATCTTATGGAAAAACCTGAAAGAACTTTTTAGCCAACCCAATATCATTGGTGTGAATTCTTTTTCAGGTAGATTGCCTATCTCTACTTCACTTGGTTGTCCTTCTGGGGATTTATCATGTTCCTTCATCTGGAATATATTCCTCTGTCATAGCATTTGTCTAACTTTCTGTGTTTGCAGTCCCACAGGTTGCAGGATTATATTTCCTCTTGCTTCTGTTGTCTGTCCCCTGGTGAATGAGCCTGGTCTTAAGAGGTTTGTCTGAGCTTTTTGATGGGAGGCACTGGTGCCAACATACTGGTGAGTGGAGCTAAGTTGCCAACACACTGGTGAGTGGAGCTAAGTTTTGTCCTTCCAGTGGGCACGGCTGTGTCAAGAGTTGTGTTTAGAGGTGGCTGTGGGCTCAGAAAGATTTTAAGCAGCCTGTATGCTGATGGGTGGGGCTGTGTTCCAGTCCTTTTGGTTGTTTGGTCTGAGGCATCCCAGTACTGGAGTCTTCGGTCTGTTGGGTGGGGCCATGTCTTGACGTCAAAATGTTGGCCTCCAGGACAGCTCACAGTAATGAGTACTCTCCAGTACCCCCACCCTAGTGTCATCCCTGCTGAGAGCCATAGCTGCACTCCACCTCCCCAGGAGACCCTCTGAGACCAGCAGGTAGGTCTGGCCCAGGCTCCTATGAAGTCACAGCTTTTTCCCCTGGGTCTCAGTGCACACAAGAGTTATGTGCACCCTCCAAAAGTTTCCGTTTTCCCTAGTCCTGTGGAGTTCCTGTGATCAAGCCTCACTGTCCTTCAAAGCCAGATGCTCTGGGGGCTTCTCTTCTTGATGCCAGACCCCCAGACTGGGGAGCCTGATGTGGGGCTCAGAGCTCTCACTCCTGTGGGAGAATCTCTGCAATATAATTATTTTCCAGTTTGTAGGTAGTCCACCCAGCGGGTATGCAATTTAGGTGTATTGCAAATGCGTCCCTCCTACCATCTCATTGTGGTTTCTTCTTTGTCTTTGGAAGTAGAATATCTTTTTTGGTAGGTTCCAGTCCCTTTTGTTCAATGGTTGTTCAGCAGTTAGTTGTGATTTTGGTGGTTAGTGAGAAGAGGTGAGCTCAGATCCTTCTACTCCACCATCTTGTCTGGGGATCAGCCAAATATTATCTATTATTTTTAAAAAGACCTATGTCATTATTTGATTTTCTACTTTATCCAAAATAAAGTATATTTTATGTAAAATTTTCATAAACTTAAAAAAAATGTCTTCTTTTGGAGTTTGGTACTTGAAACTTTGAAGGACCTTCAATTTCTAAGAAAGATAAGCTTCTCCTGTGTAGTGAAAGAAAGAGATATTTTGGTAAACTTAGATGCATGGTCAGGTAAGGAGAATGGCCTCAGGAAAGGGACAGATTTTAGCAGTACTGGGAACTGTGGTTTAGAGATTGAGCTTCTGAAAGCTGAATAAGAAATAGTTTGGGCTAAGATGGAGTCCATATATAATAATGATAGAGTCCCTCCAAATAACAGAAAGAAAGGGGTTTAATCCTAGAATTAAACACATTTACTGAGAATTTTAAATGGAATAAAACCTATTCTAGGAATTTCAAGAGCAGCTTTCAAAGCTGAGAGTCCAGGGAAACCAAACCTATTGAAAATCTGAGAGAAGCAGAGATGTGCAAGGTGTTTCAGAAATGACTCTCTCTCAGAGAAGATCTAAAACCCACTGACAAAGCTGCATAATCTGGAGTCATTTTTTATTGTACAATTCTATGAATTTTAGCACATTCATGGATTAGTATAATTAGCACCAAAGTTAGAATACAGAAAATATCCATTACCCCTCAAAATTCTCTCATACTACTGCTATATACTCAAACACACTCAAGAAGAAATATAAAATCTGAATACTTCTATATCCAGTAAGATACTGAATAATATAATTTTATCCTAAGGTATATTCCATATATAGGTGATTTCACCAATAAATTTTAAGGAAGAAATGATGCTAATCTCACACAATCCCTTCTAAATAACAGAATAATAAGAAGGTTCTTTTACTAGTTTATGGAGTCAGGCTAACCTTGATAACAGAACCTCTCAACATTGCAACTTAGGAGAATTGAATGAAGTTTCACTCTAGAATATATGTAAACAGCACATAAACATTATTATCACACCAAATACAAGTTCTATTAAAAGGATAATATATGGCAACAAAGTAGTGTTGATTCCAGTAAAACAAGTTTGGTTTAACATTTAAGAATAAAATTCACTGCATTAACAGGATGGAGGGGAATAAAGCGTAAATTTCATCAGTTGCCAAAAAAAGCACTTGATAAAATTCAGCATTAATTCATACTTTGAATTCTTAGAAAACTAGGAATAGAACTTTCCTAATTTGATTTTAAAAAGTATCTATAAAAAATATCATCCTTAATTTTGAAAATATTGAAAACTTTCTCTTTGAATTCAGAAGTGAGGCAGAATACACACTTTACACATCTGATCACTTTTAATCAACATTCTCTTGGAAAACAGATGGTACAATAAGACAAGAAAAAAACATTTTTAAGAAATGGAAAAGAAGAAATAAAACTCATTTATAGACTAAATAATTGAGTATACACAGAAAATCCAAAAGAATCTGTATATGAACTTATTAAAATGAATCATGAATTCATCATGATTTGTAGCTTGAAAGTCATATCAAAATCAATTATATATCTATATAATCAACAAATGTTTAGAAAATATTTTAAAATGTTTTTTGTCATATAATTAAAGTCTGTTATACTTAAAATATTGAATTCTGTTTGATATTATCTAGTAATGTTAATAACCATATTCCTAAGACCCAGAAATTACACTGCCCTTGGACAGTCTTCATATACCCTCAGGAATGAGTATATCACTATTTCAGGAACAATAACCTAAAGAATCCAATGGGAAACGTCTTTGAAGTAACCAGAACTCTAAAACTAGCCTCCAAGAAACCCTGACACTATAAAGGACATAGGGATACCCAACTTTTACAGGGAAATATTATAGGACTGAATTTTGAAAGATTAAATTTCAGAGCCATTCAAGGTGAAGTCTGTTGACATAAGCACAGTGACCAAAGCCCCCATGAGGGTACTGAGATAAAATCACAATGAGGTGTTGCTAGATCTGTTCTTTTGGCTACATCATCCTTGAACTGAAAATGTAAAAGGGAAATAGGAATATATGAGTCAGATTGGATGAGACAACCAAGATTCAGGCCAGTCCAATGATAATCTTGCACAATTTCTCCTTATCATCTTCAAATATTGCTGTCTTTTGAGTATGCGTTCTTACAAATATTCATGATATGAGAAATTAGGGTATCCCTTTTAAAGTGAGAAAAGCTGTGCCTTCCACCAAAGGGACTACAGGTTAGTAGAGTTGTAGTAATTAGTAGTATGGCTAGTGAGAGTCCCAGGCCAGCCCTATATCAGAGGCTGCTGTATCACCATAGCTGATTGTCTGAAGCTTTCATCATCATGGGTCTTAATATATGCCTTGCCAAATGAAAACATTTGAATTTGTTTCTCCTGCATTCAAGCATCACTCTACAAGGTCAATGTGCAGCACATATTTGTCATTTCACCTGTGATGACTGATTAAAGGGCATTTTAGCTATTTACTGAGAGCAAATGAAATCTATTTCATATACTACCAACTTTGTTCATTTATTCATTCAACAAACATGAATGGAACATCTACAAGAACCAAAAATTATTCTAGGTGCTAGAGAACTGTAGCAATTAAAACAAAATAAAGACACTCTGTCCCTTATGGAATTTAAATGGTGGGAGACACCAAAGAAACAAGAAATATGTAATATACTTACTATATTAGTTGGTGATAATTCTATACCACTGTGCAAATAGTTTCTACAATCCACTCATGAGGGAATGTTGCATCAAAGGTAGATGCAGTCCAATTGAGCCTTATGAAAATCCAATTACTATGAACTTAATAAGAAGCCTATTTGTAACATAGGCTCATACAGTTTATTTACTTATGCCAACCATCAAAATTCAGAAACTAGAATCATCAGGGACATTATAAGCATAGAGATTAATTTAAAAAGTGAATTTTATAAAGTCAGTGGCTAAAAATTAAATAAGCTTAAAACCATGACAGAAATGCCTATGAGGAAAGAAGAATTTGACAAGGGCACACATTAGTGCGTGCATATAATGAAGACAAAACACGAGATTGTCAAAAATTCAACTTCCCTCATGTTTGAATTTTCCTTGGGACAGGATGGTAGATGAGTTTCATTTTTGTACCAACCCTGATTATTTACCTTGGGCTGCCCAAAGCATTGTGTTTGAGGACTCCAGCTCCTATTAAAAACCTATGTGTGATGTTTTTCTGGCCTGACAATAGGAAATACAAAGTCTACACCTGGCAAGCTGCCTTCCTATGCTAGGCAAGGTGTGCACAAATGCACTGCAGTCTTTGACCTGACATGAACAACTCAGAGACTTCTGGCTAGTCATGCTCTTTTCATATTTGGAATCATGGCCCAGTGATCTTCATTCCTAGTTTTTCTTAGAGGCTTTGGGCAGAGGGTCTCTTCAGGTGGCACTGCTAAGATAACTTAATGGGAGCCAGGAGGTCAGGAGAACCTGCAAACAATTTTCTCCACTCACACTCATAACCAGTACTTTTCCACGTAGAGTCTGACCCGCTTTCTATTTCCCCAGGCCGCTGTCGGGAAAACAGCAGGGATTTTTCACAGTGGCTCTCATCAGTTCGACAACCTCCACCTGACCCTCCACCTGTGACCCTTTCCATAGAGAAGAATAAAACGGGAATTACGTTGGTGCTTCTCTGTTTAGCCAATAGTTTAGACAGTCCTGCTCTGGACTTGAAGGTTCCATATCCTTGGGTTTTGCATCCGCGGATTCAATAACCAAGGGACTTCGGTTGGTGAATTAGCTGATGTGAAACCGAGGATATCTAAGGCCAACTGTGTAATTGAACGACGCCGTTGTAAATAAGGGATTTGCGCATCTGCTGGTTTTGGTATCCCCGCGGCTTCCTGGAACCAGTGCTCCGAGGGAGGACTGCGCTATGTCAGTAAGTGATGAAAAGCTTCACCATTATTTTCATGTGAGCTCATTGTTTGAGACTACTCCAAAACGAAGCAGGCCCTCCATCTCGGCTGAGCTCCTGGTAGTGTGAAGCCGAGTCCCCCTTTAGCACTCAGGAGTATCTTTTCAGTGACGGGCACCTGCCTCAACCAAGCCCTGGGCGACGGGCAACTTCATGTTAGAACCACTCGGGTGTCTCAAGTGGGTGGCCTGGGAATCGGCCCTTTGTGCGGTTTCGGTTGCCAGGGGCCGCTGTGTTCCCGTCCAACTTTGTCTCAGCTGCACCTGATGCCCTCGTGTCTGAATTGTTTGGGTCTAGCGGGAGTTTGCACCCAAGGTGCCTCAAAGCTCACTCCTATCCAAAGCCCTGCTCTTGTCTCTCAGAGATAGCTCGAAAACATCATCAATCGTCCAGTACTAGCAGTGAGAATGCGTGAAAGGTGATAGATCAGGGAGGAGAGGACTACAGCTGACCCTCAAACAACATGGGGGTTAGAAATGCAGTCCCTCCTCAGCCCTGTGTCACAGTCAGCAAGGAAAAAGATCACTGAACTGCTACCTCTGCCTCAGAAACCAAGCGATTGATCAATGACTCACCCAAGTGCAGGAAGCTGAAACAATCTTCACAAAATTAGGATGCAAACCCTGGTTCATTTGCTTTCCCATACTGTGATCTCCATTGTAATACAAACTTTCCCCTCCCCTTTAGTTAATGTAAAGAGCTGTAATATGAAAATACAGGTGTGTATTTGTTGAAAAATACCTCATTTAAATGGACCAGAGCATTTCAAAGCTCTGTTGTTCAAGGGTCACCTGTAGTCATGTGATAAGGGGCTCCTACCAATGCACTGTGCTTTGAGTGTATGCATTTATAGTCCAGTCACTTTCCTTCTAAGGTCTCTTTCGTTTTTGAGGCTTTGAGCAGAGGTTTTCTCAGGCGCCTACTGCTGAGATCTCCTTATGCGGTCCGAGGAGGGCAGGAGAACCCGCAGACACTTTTCCTCGCTCTGACTCAGTACCCAGTACTTTTCCGTGCCTAGTTCTCGACCCTTCTCCATCTCCTCAGGCCTGTGTCGGGAAAACAGGGATTTTTGATTGGGGCTCTCATCAGTTCGACAACCTCCACCTGACCCTCCTCCCGTGACCCTTTCCATGGAGGAGAATAAAAGGGAATTATGTTGGTGCTTCTGCGTTTAGCCAGTCTTTCTCTGGACCTGAAGGTTTCACATCCTCGGGTTTTGCATCCGCGGGTACAATAACCAAGGGTCTTCGGTTGGTGAATTAGCTGATGTGAAACCGAGGATACCTAAGGCCGACTGTGTAATTGAACGAGGCCGTTGTAAATAATGGATTTGCGCCTCTGCTGGTTTTGGTATCCCCGCGGCTTACTGGGATCAGTGCTCCGAGGGAGGATTGAGCTATGTCAGTAAGTGATGAAAAGCTTCACCATTATTTTCATGTGAGCTCGTTGTTTGAGGCTCCTCCAACACGGAGCAGGCCCTCCATCTCGGCTGAGCTCCTGGTAGTGTGAAGCCGAGTCTCCCTTTAGCACTCGGGAGTATCTTTTCAGTGACGCGCACCTGCCTGGACCAACCCCTGGCCGACCGGCAACTTCATGTTAGACCACTCGGGTGTCTCACGGGGGTGGCCTGGGAATGGGCCGTTTGTGTGGTTTAGGTTGCCAGGGGCCGCTGTTTTCCCGTCCAACTTTGTCTCAGCTGCACCTGATGCCCTCGTGTCTGAATTGTTTGGGTGTAGCGGGAGTTTGCACCCGAGGTGCCTCAAAGCTCACTCCTATCCAAAGCCCTGCTCTTGTCTCTCAGAGATAGCTCGAAAACATCTTCAATCGACCAGTACTAGCAGTGAGAATGCGTTAAAGGTGATAGATCAGGGAGGAGAGAACTACAGCTGACCCTCAAAAAACATGGGGGTTAGAAATGCAGTCCCTCCTCAGCCCTGTGTCACATTCAGCAAGGATAAAGATCACTGAACTGCTACCTCTCCCTCAAAAACCAAGCGATTGATCAATGACTCACCCAAGTGCAGGAAGCTGAAACAATCTGCACAAAATTAGGATGCAAACCCTGGTTCATTTGCTTTCCCATACTGTGATCTCCATTGTAATACGAACTTTCCCCTCCCCTTTAGTTAATGTAAAGAGCTGTAATATGAAAATACAGGTGTATTTGTTGAAAAATACCGCATTTAAATGGGCCAGAGCATTTCAAAGCTCTGTTGTTCAAGGGTCACCTGTAGTCATGTGATAAGGGTCTCCTACCAATGCACTGTGCTTTGAGTGTATGCATTTATAGTCCTGTCACTTTCCTTCTAAGGTCTCTTTCGTTTTTGAGGCTTTGAGCAGAGGTTCTCTCAGGCGCCTACTGCTGAGATCTCCTTATGGGGTCCGAGGAGGGCAGGAGAAACCACAGACACTTTTCCTTGCTCTGACTCAGTACCCAGTACTTTTCCGTGCCTAGTCCTCGACCCTTCTCCATCTCCTCAGGCCTCTGTTGGCAAAACAGGGATTTTTGATTGGGGCTCTCATCAGTTCGACAACCTCCACCTGACCCTCCTCCCGTGACCCTTTCCATGGAGGACAATAAAAGGGGATTATGCTGTTGCTGCTTCGTTTAGCCAGTCTTTCTCTGGACCTGAAGGTTTCACATCCTCGGGTTTTGCATCTGCGGGTACAATAACCAAGGGTCTTCGGTTGGTGAATTAGCTGATGTGAAACCGAGGATACCTAAGGCCGACTGTGTAATTGAACGAGGCCGTTGTAAATAATGGATTTGCGCATCTGCTGGTTTTGGTATCCCCGCGGCTTCCTGGAACCTGTGCTCCGAGGGAGGACTGCGCTATGTCAGTAAGTGATGAAAAGCTTCATCATTATTTTCATGTGAGCTCGTTGTTTGAGGCTACTCCAACACGGAGCAGGCCCTCCATCTCGGCTGAGCTCCTGGTAGTGTGAAGCCGAGTCTCCCTTTAGCACTCGGGAGTATCTTTTCAGTGACGCGCACCTGCCTGGACCAAGCCCTCGGCGGCGGGCCACTTCATGTTAGACCACTCGGGTGTCTCAAGGGGGTGGCCTGGGAATCGGCCCTTTGTGCGGTTTAGGTTGCCAGGGGCCACTGTTTTCCCGTCCAACTGTGTCTCAGCTGCACCTGATGCCCTCGTGTCTGAATTGTTTGGGTCTAGCGGGAGTTTGCACCCAAGGTGCCTCAAAGCTCACTCCTATCCAAAGCCCTGCTCTTGTCTCTCAGAGATAGCTCGAAAACATCATCAATCGTCCAGTACTAGCAGTGAGAATGCGTGAAAGGTGATAGATCAGGGAGGAGAGGACTACAGCTGACCCTCAAAAAACATGGGGGTTAGAAATGCAGTCCCTCCTCAGCCCTGTGTCACAGTCAGGAAGGAAAAAGATCACTGAACTGCTACCTCTCCCTCAAAAACCAAGCGATTGATCAATGACTCACCCAAGTGCAGGAAGCTGAAACAATCTTCACAAAATTAGGATGCAAACCCTCGTTCTTTTGCTTTCCCATACTGTGATCTCCATTGGAATACAAACTTTCCCCTCCCCTTTAGTTAATGTAAAGAGCTGTAATCTGAAAATACAGGTGTGTATTTGTTGAAAAATACCGCATTTAAATGGACCAGAGCATTTCAAAGCTCTGTTGTTCAAGGGTCACCAGTAATCATATGTGATAAGGGGCTCCTACCAATGCACTGTGCTTTGAGTGTATGCATTTATAGTCCAGTCACTTTCCTTCTAAGGTCTCTTTCGTTTTTGAGGCTTTGAGCAGAGGTTCTCTCAGGCGCCTACTGCTGAGATCTCTTTATGGGGTCCGAGGAGGGCAGGAGAAGCCGCAGACACTTTTCCTCGCTCTGACTCAGTACCCAGTACTTTTCCATGCCTAGTGCTCGACCCTTCTCCATCTCCTCAGGCCTGTGTCGGGAAAACAGGGATTTTTGATTGGGGCTCTCATCTGTTCGACAACCTCCACCTGACCCTCCTCCTGTGACCCTTTCCATGGAGGACAATAAAAGGGAATTATGTTGGTGCTTCTCCGTTTAGCCAGTCTTTCTCTGGACCTGAAGGTTTCACATCCTCGGGTTTTGCATCCATGGGTTCAGTAACCCAGGGTCTTCGGTCGGTGAATTAGCTGATGTGAAACCGAGGATACCAAAGGCCGACTGTGTAATTGAACGAGGCCGTTTTAAATAATGGATTTGCGCATCTGCTGGTTTTGGTATCCCTGCGGCTTCCTGGAACCTGTGCTCCGAGGGAGGACTGCGCTATGTCAGTAAGTGATGAAAAGCTTCACCATTATTTTCATGTGAGCTCGTTGTTTGAGGCTACTCCAACACGGAGCAGGCCCTCCGTCTCGGCTGAGCTCCTGGTAGTTTGAAGCCCAGTCCCCCTTTAGCACTCAGGAGTATCTTTTCAGTGACGCGCACCTGCCTCAACCAAGCCCTGGGCGGCGAGCAACTTTATGTTAGAACCACTCGGGTGTCTCAAGTGGGTGGCCTGGGAATCGGCCCTTTGTGCGGTTTCGGTTGCCAGGGGCCGCTGTTTTCCCGTCCAACTTTGTCTGAGGTGCACCTGATGCCCTCGTGTCTGAATTGTTTGGGTCTAGCAGGAGTTTGCACCCAAGGTGCCTCAAAGTTCACTCCTATCCAAAGCCCTGCTCTTGTCTCTCAGAGATAGCTCGAAAACATCTTCAGTCTTCTAGTACTAGCAGTAAGAATGCATGAAAAGTGATAGTTCAGGGAGGAGTGAACTACAGCTCACCCTCAAACAACATGGGGGTTAGAAATGCAGTCCCTCCTCAGCCCTTTGTCACATTCAGGAAGGAAAAAGATCAGTGTACTGCTACCTCTCCCTCAAAAACCAAGCGATTGACCAATGACTCACCCCAGTGCAGGAACGTGAAACAATCTACACAAAATTAGCATGCAAACCCTGGTTCGTTTGTTTAACATACTTTGATGTCCAGTGTAATACAAACATTCCCCTCCCCTTTAGTTAATGTTAAGATCTTTAAAATGAAATTACGTGTGTGTATTTGTTGAAAAATACCACATTTAATTTGAACAGCATTTCAAAGCCCTGGTATTCAGGGGTCAACTGAATTCTTGTGTGATATCTCCCTACTAATAATGCCTTATGCGTCGTCTGCGTCTATACGTACGATTGTACGGTGTCATCTAAGATCAAATAGGATATGATTTTGTGGCTTTAAAGTGTCTTAGGTGTTATTTAGTCACTAAGGTTTTTGTTGCCCTTTTGGATTAAGGTATGTGCCAGGAAGTCCAGTCAATCATAGCAAGTCCCACGATTTTTAAAATTTCCTATATTTCAGGCAAATTCACTGTTTAGTACTGCTGGAGATGTGATTATATTGAATTGGGTAGTGATCCTTTTATAATTATTGTTACTAGTCTAGGAAATAGAGTATTAGTTTATTAAGGAGACTCCATTGACTTTGTAGTCAGCACACCTAAACTAAATTCTTGACTCCATCTCTGGGTAGAAATGTGACTTAGGCAAATTATTGTTGCCTAGCTGCAAGTACTCTTTCCATAATAAGTAAAATTCTGGCAGTAGGTAATGGGGCTATTGTGATGATTAAAGAAATTAATGTATTTAAAAATTCTAATCCTCAAATGGTGCAGAGCAGCAGATATTCAACAATAAAAGGCATGTTCTCCTTTTCAGAGAAAGATAAACATAGAAGGGCAGTGTCCAGTCACTGGAGGAGACAACTGAGGGAGTTGAGTTCATCTTGCAACTCTCAGTGGAATTGTATAGATTTAGTATAGTGGTATCCTTTATAAAGCAAAAAAATAGGTAATGCAGCTAGGACCCAGGAAGGATTGGAACAAAAATAGAATGACACAGTTTATAGGCATCCCTTGTTTACGTTGCAGGTTTGGTTCCAGATCACCATAGTAAAGCGAATATTGCAGTAAAGTGAATTTCAGCAATTTTTTGTTTTCCAGTGTATATAAAAATTATGCTTACAATATAATGGTTCCAATAGACTTGCTCAGTGCAGGGTGGTCACGAACCATCAATTTCTCAAGAATGCAGTATCTGTAAAGCACAATAAAATGAGGAATTACCTACACAAAAAGGAATGATAGTATCTCCTGATTTGTTGTCCTTTTTCTGGTGTTTCATGACCTCTTAGCTTCTCTAAGCTCCTAATTCTGTGTGTTTCTCTTTGCAATTTAAGTACAGTCAGTTTCTCTGTGCACCAGAATATCTTCTTAGTTTAACTGTCTAGGAGAGACAAACCAGCCTCTATAAGCAGGTCTTAAATCTAAATTGTCAGTGAGATCTGATTGGTTCATTATGGATCAGATGCCCAGGGCTGGACCAATCAACTTTATCGAAGGTGGCTGGATAATATAACTGTACTTAACAGCTTTGGCTGTAGTTGCAGAATGTCGTGGGAGAGGATATGGAAATACTCTTTGCAAAATGAATATAGTAGAGATGTCCATTTTTTTCTTCTCCATCAGAGAAAAGTTATCAGTATTTCATTTGCTCATAATCTAATTAAATACATGTTTTTACCTGAGTTCTTAAGGACAATGCATTGTTCATGTCTGTAACACTGAAATAAAGCAAACAACAAAAATTAACCAAAAGGCAGTGGTAGAATTTCTATGTAGGAGAACTTTTACTTGGTTAAAGGTGAGGCAAGGAGCAGTTTTGAAGCCATATGTATATTAAGAAGAATTGAGAAAATCCTAATTGTACATATATTCTCCATGGTAGTAAGAACATTATTTTACTGGTTAACTGAATTTTTTAATGTTTAAGGTTTGTATGATCGTATCTTCTCTTAATTAGTCTTGCAAGTGATTTTTTTTTTTTTGTTTTCCCAAAGAACTTGCTCTTGGGCATTTTAATTTTTTTCACTCAGTATCTATTTTCTAACTCGTTATGTTTTGCCATTATCTTTATTGATCCCTTTCTTTTTACTTTCATATTATTTAGTTTTGTTTTACAAAAGATTTGCATTAAATTCCTAGTTTATTTAATTTTATTTCTCTTATTTAATCATAAATCATGTATACATATGGATTATCCACCTAAGAAGACTTGGCCTACATAGGTCACATTTTGTTAGGCAGTGTCTTTTTTTGTCTTAAAAAAAAAAAAAAATGTTGTAATGTATGCTTTTCTCTTTTCCCAATCTTTACTTTACTTATGAAATGTCTGCTGAAAATATAGCAGTCAAAGTTTATTTAAATTATTATGCTCATTCTTAGCTTTTTTACATTTTGAACATTGAATACAGCTCTAAAATTTCTGTTTAATTACATTGATTGAGACATTTTTCATATCTTAATACAGAATTAGTGTTATGCAACTGGACAGTGAAATACAGATAAAAAAGGGAATTCATGAAAAACATAACTTGAATGATGATCTTCTTACCTGAAAAAGTAAAAACCATCCAGAATTGAGAAAGAAAAAATCAGCCCTGTTGATAATCACACCGTAGCAGACACAGAAAAGGCCCCTAGCAAAGCCACCATAAAAGTGTTTCTCCCAAGGCCACAGTATAGGTGCAAAATTCCTTCATGAATGTACCCAATTCAGCGATCCTCACTTCCTGTTTTTCAGAATCCCCCAGCACAAGCTTAAAACCCATAAAAATCTCCATCCTGTCTCTTCCTAGTGAGATGCTCCTTTTTTCCCCTTGTCTATTCTCCCTATTACCTAGTAGACCCATTTCAGTTGGACTTTCTGACCAGAAGTGTTCCTGGTGTTCATTCTCTGATGGCTTTACCTCTCCTAATTCCATAAGTGAGCAGAAATTACATATACTAAAATTATTATAATATATAGAAATATAAGAAAATATGCATAGGCACTAAATATGACAAAGAGTACCAACGATGTCCCATACATTTTAGGGATATTCTGTTATATGAAGTACTGGTGGAAGAAAATGGAAGGAAGACAATGAGGGCAAGTTAGTAACGTCCCTTGATGTTTCCTTTTGATTCTCTTTGAGCCTCACAGAAACCCTGTCTAGTGTGCAACTTTGTGCTGCAGTGGTGGTCTCTGGTCACACTTTCTTATTTGTCTGAATTCCATGTATATTTCTGTCTGAGTCTCTTGCCCTTGCTTTTGAGCTGTGTCATTTACCTTGTGACCTAGTGATAATTTCAGTTTCTTCAGAATAAAGAAATCATACCTACCTCTCAAGAGCTGTTCTAAAATCAAGAGTTAATGCTTTTGAAAGAAATTGAAACCTTTAATTGCTGTTGTCTGGTAGGGGGGAAATTTCCCCCAACCGGTCTTAGTCCTTTTAGCTGATACAATAATTAAGGCAACACAAGACAGATTAACAGGAGAAAAAAAAAATTAATTTGTAAGGACAGAGTTCTTGTAGAAATAGAACCTGTGAAGTGACCGAAGTAGATTGTGTATTATTTTTAGATAAAGAAACAATTATTTGTTAATGTTTAATTAAACAAAGGGGTTTGTGTTTGGGGTAGCAAACTAGTGAAGCAGTAACAAAGTTTGTTTATATATCTTTCTGAGCCTTGAGTTTCCTAACTCTGGTGATAAGGATGCTTTCTATCCTCCTGGTATAGAGAGGATACCTTCCCATGTGAGATATATTTCCCACTATTGGGGGAGAAAAGGAGTGTCAGATTGGTTTTTAATTATTTTTTATTGAAGGATAGTTGATTTACAATGTGTTAATTTCTGCTGTACAGCAAAGTGGTTCAGATATATAATACATATATACATATACATTAAAAATATTTTTCATTATGGTTTATCACAGGATATTGAATGTAGTTCCCTGTGCCCTACGGTAGGACCTTGTTGTCTATCCACTCCATATGTTATAGTTTGCATCTGCTAATCCCAAACTCTTAGTCCCTCCCTCCCCTCACTCCACCTCCACCTTGGCAACCACAAGTCTGTTCTGTATGTCTGTGAGTCTGATTCTGTTTCACAGATAAATTCATTTTGTGTCACATTTTAGATTCTACATATAAGTGATATTATATGGTATTTGTCTTTCTCACTTCACTTAGTATAAGAATCTCTAGTTACATCCACAGTGCTGCAAATGGCATTATTTCATTCTTTTTTATGGGTGACTAGTATTCCATTGTATATGTGTACCACATCTTCATCCACTCATCTGTTAATGAACATTTAGGCTGTTTCCATGTCTTGGCTGTTGTGAATAGTGCTGCTATGAACATAGGGGTACATGTATCTTTTTGAATTATAGTTTTGTCTGTATATATGCCCAGGAGTAGGATTCTTGGATCATATGACAACTCTATTTTTAGCTTTTTGAGGTATTTCTTTACTGTTTTCCATAGTGGCTGCACCAACTTACATTCCCATCAACAGTGTAGGAGGGTTGCCTTTTCTCCACACCCTCTCCAGCATGTTATTTGAAGACATTTTAATGATTACCATTCTGACCAGTGTGAGGTGATACCTCATTGTAGTTTTGATTTGCATTTCTGTAATGATTAGCAGCGTTGGGCATCTTTTCATGTGCCTATTGGCTCTCTCTATGTTTTTGGAGAAATGTCTATTTAGTTCTGCCCATTTTTAGATCGGTTGTTTGTGTTGTTGAGTTGTATGAGCTGTTTGTATATTTTGGAGATGAAGCCCTTGTCATTCTCATCATCTGCAAATATTTTTTCCCATTCTGTCTTTTCATTTTGTTTATGGTTTCCTTTGCTGTGCAAAAGCTTGTGAGTTTGATTAGATCCTATTTGGTTTTTTTCCTTTTATTTCTGTTGCCTTGGGAAACTGACCTAAGAAAACATTGATATGATTTATGTCAGAAAATGTTTTGCCTATGTTCTCTTCTAGGAGTTTTATGGTGTCATGTCTTATGTTCATGTCTTATGTTTAAGTCTTTAAGCCATTTTGAATTTATTTTTGTGTATGGTGTGAGGGTGTATTCTAACTTCATTGATTTACATGTGACTGTCCAACTTTCCCAACACTCTTCCCTTTGCTGAAGAGACTGTCTTTTTCTCATTGTATATTCTTGCCTCCCTTGTTGGAGATAAATTGATTGTAGGTGTGTGGATTTATTTCTGGGTTCTCTATTCTGTTCCATTGACTCGTATGTCTGTTCTTGTGCTAATACCTTTCTGTTCTGATTACTGTGGTTTTGTAGTATTTGTCTGAAGTCTGGGAGGGTTATGCCTCTTGCTTCATTTTTTCCCTCGGGATTGCTTTGGCAATTCTGGGTCTTTTATGGTTCCATGTAAATCTTAGGATTATTTGTTCTAGTTCTGTGAAAAATGTCATGGTAATTTGATAGGAATCACATTAAATCTATTGATTGCTTTGGGTAGTATGGATATTTTAACAATATTTTTTCTTCCAGCCCAAGAGTGTGGGATATCTTTCTATTTCTTTGAATCATCTGTGATTTCCTTTATTGTTTCATAGTTCTCAATGTATGTCTTTCAGCTCCTTGGTGAGGTGTATTCCTAAGTATTTCATATTTTTTGGTATGATTTTTAAAGTATTGTTTTTTACATTCTCCCTCTGATATTTCATTGCTAGTATAAAGAAATGCAACCAATTTCTGTATGTTAATCTTGTATCCTGCTACTTTGCTAAATTCGTTCATCAGTTGTAGAAGTTTTTGTATGGAGTCTTTGGAGTTTTCTATATATATAGTGTCATGTCATCTGCAAGTAATGACAATTTTACCTCTTCCCTTCTAATCTGGATATCTTTTATTTCTTTTTATTGTCTGATTGCTGTGGCTAGGACTTCCAATACTGTTTTGAATAGAAGCGACGAGAGTAAGTATCCTTGTCTTGTTCCAGATTTTAGTGGGAAGGCTTTCAGCTTTTCACCGTTGGCTGTGGGTTTGTCATAAATGGATTTTATTATGTTGGGATATGTTCCCTCTATACCCACTTTGGTATGAGTTTTTTAAAATCATGAATAGATGTTGAATTTTATTAGTTGCTTTTTCTGCATTTATTGAGATGATCATGTGGTTTTTGTCTTTTGTTTATGTGGTGTATCATATTGACTTGTGTATATTGAACCATGATTGTGAATTTGGGATGAATCCAACTTAGTCATGGTGTGTGATCTTTTTTATGTGTTGTTGGATTTCGTTTGCTAATATTTTGTTGAGAATATTTGCATCTATGTTCATCAAAAATACTGGCCTCTAATTTTTCTTTTTTGGTTGTGTCTTTGCTTTTGGTATCAGGTTGATGGTGGCCTCATAGAATGTCTTTGGGAGTGTTTCTTCCTCTTCAGTGTTTTGGACGAGTTTGAGAAAGATTGGTGTAAGTTCTTTGTATGTTTGGTAGAATTAACCTGTGAAGGTATCTGGTCCTGGACTTTTGTTTGTAGGGACTTTATTTTAAAAATTATTACAGATTTTATTTTATGTCTAGTGATCAGTCTGCAAATTATGTATTTCTTCTTGATTCACTTTTGGTAGGCTGTATGTTTCTAGAAACTTGTCCATTTCTTCTAGGTTGTCAAATTTGCTGGCATATAATTGTTCATAATCTCATTAAAAAAATTTCTGTGGTATCAGTTGTTATTTCTCCTTTTTCATTTCTTGTTTTGTTATTTGGGTTCTCTCCTCTCTTTTTATTTCATGGCAAGCCTGGCCAGAGGTTTGTCTATTTTGTTTACCCTTTCAGAGAACCAGCTCTTGGTTTCATTGATTATTTTCTGTTTTTTTAATCTCTTTTATTTATTTCCTCTCTGATCTTTATTTCTTTCCTTCTGCTGACTTAAGTTTTGTTCTTTTTCTAATTCTTTTAGGTGGTTAGAGTGGTTTTTAAATCATTTTTTTTCACTGCTTTTTTCTCAAGTAACTTTAATTCAAAGTAATCAATATGTCATTGTGGCTTATCTTGGGGTGGCCTGTCCTGAGTCCCAACACTGTGCAACACATGTCCATTATTATTATTTCTATTATTCTTGTATAAATTATATCAATAAAAGAGCCAAGATCTGGAAAAGATGAAAGACTTTCTTTTTTCCATTATTTATTAACAAAGTGACTTTGGGAAAGTGACATATCCTCTCTGAAGATCAGTTTCCTTACCTCTGAAGTGAAGAGCATAATAGTACCTAACTGAATGGCCCTGTGAGAAGGATTAGATTACTAAAGTCATGTGTAATGCACAGGAGGTGCCTGGGCACTTAACATGTGCTCAGTTAATATTAGCTGCTATTGCTGGGAGGGGCAGCTTAGAGCCAAAACTTCAACTTTGGATCCCAAGTCTTGTTCTCTTCTGGAAACTTCTCTCCTTTCTTTGGAAGTAAGTGGAAATAGGTAACATTTTAAATTTACTTTGTAAATTGTGAAGTATGCTACATTGGTAAATGTTGGACCATAGTGTGTGAGGTGGCATCTTTTCTGTTATCACAACATTTGTTCAGACCCTACCTTCCATGTTTACTTTTAAAAAAAAATTTCTTCTAGAACTCATTTTCAAGTTAAATTTTTTTTTAATTTACATGAAATGTAAGGGCAGAGCACTCTAAAGACAGCTTTTATCTTCAAAACGTTTAGACAGTCTCTGATTTGGTTGTCACTGAATGTCACCTCTGCTGCTATGGGGATGTCTACATATTTTAGCAGGTTTTATCAGTGAATTTCCTGGAAGTGATTTGCCAGTGGTTTTAAGACTGTAGCTAACAGGTTAAAGTCAAATTAGAATAATGCCAGTATCAGTAGAAGAAAAACTACTTTTGCAAGATGTTAACCATATAATTGTTCTGAGTCATGGTATTTATTCTGGTTTTGCCCCTTATCATAATCTAAACATTTAATGAGCTCTTGTCATTCAAACGTACATTTTGCTTTAAAAAAAATCCTGCCATGAAACATAATTTAGGATGCTCTATTTTCCCTCCATGACACACATGTCATCTGGATAGTAGGCATAAACCAGATAAAAAATCACTCTGCCTTGGGCCTCACTGAACAGCAGGGAAATAAGAGATACACAAAAGACACATCAGAGAGGAACACATTTTGTTTGGGCACATTACGTAAAAGTAACCCCTTACCTGCTTGGCCAATCTGGCAAAACAATTTCTGGTTCAGTGGCTTTATATGTTGCAGATGTTAGGGGTTCCTTTCCTTGGCAATACCAGAAGATACCCTTGTACCTGGAAACTCTGGAATGAAAAACCAGGCATCAGTTGTTTAATACCTGAGTCAAAAGTAATGAGATGAAATGAATGCAATCAATTTCAATTACCTTCTGATTCAACAATGAATAATTAATACATGGGTTTTTTTTCTAGTGTTGGCTCCAGTCCCACCACTCTTAGGAATGGTGGAAACTCTGAGCCTGGGGTCCTTGAGGGAAATTCCTCTATAATAATTATATTTGGATCTTCTTGTTAAAACCAACTTAGTGAACTTCAAGGCCACCTCAGAGCTAAATAACAGGCTATTTTAAAAAATCTCCTATCTTTAAAAAAAAAAAAAAAACAAACAAAAAAACTTCCCATCTTCTTTGTCCATTTCCCTCCAGACATTTCCCAGGTTTTGTTTCCCAAATGCCCTGACCCAAATAAAAATCCCTTTCTTGTTCTCTGCCTGCCCTCTCAATCTTGATGAGTCAAGTTTTATTGTGCCATCTGGCCAGTTAAGACCTAGATTCAGCCTCCAGTCCCTGTTTCTCTTATACTCCTCAATATGTGTCCCACTTTCCCCCTTAATCTCTTCTCTGAAATCCACCACACAGGGCTTTGCCACTTGCTGGCACCAAATAGGAGGATACCCTCCCATCTTCCATCCAATTCCAGATTGATCCATGTGAGGGTTTTCACTGTGCCCCAAGTTCAGATATACTATAAACGGGGCTGCCAGTTAAAATCAGGATGCCCAGTGCTAGGGACTGTTTGTCCTCCTCACATTTACAAGTTAAACCCTAATCCCCAATGTGATATTTGGAGATAGGGCTTTTGAGAATTAATTAGTTCATAAGTGGATCCCTCATGATGGGATTAGTGCCCTCAAAGAAAGAGGCAGGAGAGAGCTTGCTTCTCTCTGCTCCTGGCCACGTGAGGATGCCACAAAAAGGCTGTGAACCAGGAAGAGTAGACCTCACAAGAACCTGCCCACTGGGACTTTCATCTCAGACTTTCCAGCCTCCAAACCTGTGAGATATAAACTTCCATGGTATTTTCTTATAGCAGTCTAAGACACCCATATAAATTTGAATTTCAGATTTTTAAAAATGGAATAAAATCAGTGTTTAAAAATTATTAGGTGTTTGCCTGAATTTCAAATTTAGTTGTATTTTTTATTTGTTAGATCTGGCCACCCAAATTGTAAAATATTCCCCTTTCTATAATACTTAGCTATGTTCTCCCAAATGACTTCTGATATCTGGAGACTAAGGAAGTGCAAATCTCTACACAGCAGGTCATTGTCCCTGTCAGGGTTTATGTCCTGTCTATGCTCAGTAGCACTGTGGTGAGAGGGATTCACATAGACTTTTTCTGCTTTTTCTCAGGAAGAAAATGTCTGAAAGCTACCTAAAACCATCACCCACACTGTGCAGGACATGTTCATTCTGAACTTACTTTAGGAAACCAGCTTACTATCCAGTGTCCTCCTCCCTGACACATCTTGGAATGTGACTGTTGACCCTGCATGTGTGGTATGCTCAGGCTACAGCCTGTTCTGAACTTGCAACGCAGAGGCAGGGATTGCAGCATGCACCTTCTAACTCATGCATCAGTTGGCCACCTCTGTTCAGGACATCTGTAAATTGAAGGTTTCTTCTGTAGTCATCTGCCTTTGCTGCTCAGAGGAATTTTTGTTTTGTTTTTGTTTCATTTACCAGAAGAGAAATGTTATGAGCTTCTGTATTTCTGTGTATTAGAGAGCCTAACACAAATTTACTACTTTGTTGTTTCTTACCTTTATTTTCAATCCTGCTTAGAGGCTCTTTCAGGCTAACAGTAGGATTTCTTTGCCTCACTAATGTGTCCCCACTGCTCTATGTCTTCCTTCTCCTCCTTTTCTGTTCTCCTTCCTTTTTCTCCTTACCTTCCCCCTTTCTCTTCTTCCCTTTACTCCTCCTCTTCCTTCTAGCACTAAGTATGGCAGGAACTGCATGGATTTTACCCTCAAACAGATATGCCTGTAAATTTCAGTTCAGTCAGTTACTAAACAAGACCTTGGGAGCATTGCCTGGGCTATGTCTTCCAATCTAGAAATGAAGATAATGTAACACACTACTCTCACAATGCTCTGAAAATTAAATGAGGTAATGTATATAGAGTTCTTGGCCTGTAGGAGTTGCTTAATAAATGCTATATTCTTTCCCTTTCTTCCAAATAGCAACACATAAAATATATAAGTATGTAAAAATGCTTTTGCACATATATGTCAACATAGCTAGCTTGCACCTTAGCCCTGCTTGCTCTTTGAGGATGTAGTTCAGGTTCATGAAGACATTTTCTGGAATCTTCAACTTCTAACTCCCCAAATGCTTCCCTTTGAAATTAATAATCATTTTGCCTATCAACATTGTTTAATTAGTGCTACAATCAAGGCTTAGATTTTGCCTTAAGTTCATTAATTTCCTTGCATCCTCTCATTCCTGTTGGGTTTACCGTCTGCAAGATTCACCTCTTATCCACATGTGACTCCAACAATATCCCTATTTGGATAACTTTACTTTTTCAGACTTGTCAGTGTACCTGTTACCTCAAAAATCTGGGATGCCAAAAACATTATTTGCCTTTGAGTGCTAATCCCACTTTCCCCAGTAAGGTATCTATGTTAGAAGACTTGCTCAGTAAATATACAACTACATGAATGTAGGAATGACCATCCACTGTCCCTCTACTTAGAAGCCTTCAGCAGCATCCCATCATTCTCAGGGTACCAAACAAGTCTGTTACCTGGTCTACAGGACCCTGCCTTTTTGGAGCCCTGGGACCTCCCAGCATCACCTTATACTATCCATTCATTCATTCATTCATACAGTCAGAAAAGAAATATTTGTCAAGCACCGACTATATATCAGAAAAGACTGTATATCCAGGAACTGGATGTAGAGTGTATAAAGCAGAGAAATCCATTTCCTCGTAGATCTTAATTACAATTAGGTAAAGGGAAATAGGTAGTAAAGCATATAACTAAATAATATTTATAATATGTTAATGGTGCCATATGTTCTGAAAGAAAAAAGCAGGAAAAGAGTTTATAGTTCTGTTACTCTGCAGAGTTCTAGCACTTTTGGATCTCCTTGTACCCACTTCCTTTCTCAGGGGAACTCTGTAGATGTTATTTCCTCTCCTTAGAACAACATTTTCTGCAAAGCTTTCCCGAGTTTTCCTACTATTTATCTTGCATTATTTCAAGTGTAACTCTCATTTCCTCAGGTTAACCTTCCCTAACCTTCTGCTTTCCCATCCCGTCATCCCACCCCTCCCCCACCACCACCCATGCCAGAGGACAATTCTCAGTGTGTTCTATGCTTCCCTGAGCTGTAATTCTTTCAGAGGACTTTTCTCAGTTTGGAATTACCTACTAATTACGAGATCATTTATTTAATATGTGTCCTCACACTAGAATGCAACCTTTTCAAGAAGAGGAACAGCATCTGTTTTTTGCCCTGCTCTTATCCCCTGAACCTAGAACAATGCCTGTCATGCAGTAGGCACTCACAAATGTTCCCAGAGGGAGGGCTCAAGGTAATACCATGCAATAGCCATGGGGTCCACATGCCAAGAGTCATGCATACGTTAGGAATAAGGCAGCAAAACAGGGACTATAAACTGCTTTAAACCCAGCTTTATGTGCATCACAATTTACAGCAGTTCTAAAAATTGCTGACAGTATCACAGTGCTTTCAGAATAGACTTTAAAATTTATAAGTGATCAATAAGGAGTCAGGAAATGTCCTCCACTTATTCCATAGAGCCAAGAAATGAGATGAAATAAATATGACATAGATCTTGCCCTCAAGAACTAAAATTTCCTGCAAAAAATGAAATGTTCCTACTCATGGGAATCAAGTCTCTGACCTTTTGATTGTATCCAAATGACTAAAAAGAGGTATAGACTTACATCTGGGATTTTTGGCTAATTGATGAAATTTTGTTTTGTTTTACCAAAAAACTTTTTCCACCCTTGCCTCTCTCTCTATGAACTGAAGTTGAAGGGTGTAGTGTGCCTCCTGCTACATTATTTCCCATCTCAGGAAGAAACTCTCTATTTGATGCAAAAGCATTGGGAGTGTAAGGGGAGCTGGCAGATTTGTGATTTGTGTGGTGGAGGGAATGGCCACCTTGCCCAGGTAGGACAGAAGCTGCCCAGGATGCTGAATTGTCCCGGTACCATCTGCTTGGCTGACCCACTAATCTGCCAGCCAGTTTTTGTGAACACCAGAATTGTTTCCCAGTGGAGATTTCTTGAAACATCTCTTACATCAATTAAAGACTAAAGAACAGATGGTGATTTCTTGAGACAGTGAAGTATTTAACTGATTCATTGCTCATGTAGGAAACAGTGATAACAACCAATTTGGCATTGTATGCTTTGGCTTACTTTTCTTTTAGGTTGTCAGTTTCCAGTATGTTAGGAGATTTCAGGCTTAAAAAATGGACATATGCTTCTCCGCTTCAGATGATGGAGGCTTATCTGGATGCCCTAGGAAGTCAGTGAGCACAGGTATCAGTTGTCTCAATAATGTCAAAGTCAGGCTTTAATGGAATGGAGGTGATATTCACCACCTTTCAGGTACCAAAGCAGCTCCAAGGACACTCATCAAAACTAGTGACTGCCTTCAAATTTGATGATGTCTGCCAAAGCATAGCGCTGTGCCCAGCACACAGAAAGAACTCGGCAAACTACATCTGTTATACTACAACAACAGAAATTGTAGGAATTGAACAGCAGGTTTATTGAGCTAGTCATTCATTTTAGCATGCTATTGAAAGGATGTACCTATATTTCTCTAATTATGTTACCATATTCATAACTCTATTTTTCTCTGACCCTACCCCACTAGTTTCTGCTGCTTCCCTTCCTTTCTCTTTCTCCTGTCCATCTCTCTGTCTCCCTCTCATTTACAACCAAAATTCCCTGAGAGAGAGAATCTGATGAGGCCTGGTGTTTGCTCTCCATTGTCAGAACACACCCACTAGATATTCTTGTGCCAAATGACTCCTTAAATTGCCCCTTAAAACTGAGCTATCACTATTCCTCTTGGATCTGAGTATAGACCCATGATGCACTCTATCCCAGCCATGTTAAAATGTCCACAGGACAGAAAGCATGGGGAATTATAGATGAGTCACCCTGAGGGATTCTGCTTAGATTGAGACTAGGGATACAGGGTACATTGAGTTTCATAGACTATTATATACACCAGTAATTCTTTTTCTTTTCCTCTGGAAGCTGATAACCAGTTGCTTTTTTTTTTTTTTTTTTTTAAAGTATAGGAAGTTTTATTTGGTTCATTTCTTAAAAATTTTTTTTAAATTGAAGTATAGTTAATTTACAATATTCTGTTCAAGTGTACAGCAAAGTGATTCTGTTATATATGTATATATATGTAATATACTTTTTCAGATCCTTTTGCATTACAGGTTATTACAAGATATTGAGTATAGTTCCCTGTGTAGGTCTTTGTTTATTTTATATATAGTAGTATATTTTAATCCCAAACTCCTAATTTATATATATAAGTTGCTTTTTATACTGGGGTCAAGCCCTTTAAAAATCTGTCAGTGAACACAAAAACTGTTGCTCAGGAGGTTGTTGAGTGCCAACCTTGTTAGACTTAGGGAGCTGTTTGGAAAGTCTGCAATAGTTCACAAAGAATCTTCCCATCATGTGTCTCCAGGTGCCTGGAGCCTGGCTGGACCACATCAGCTCATTTTGGGCTCAGGGCTAAGTAAATGCTCCCAAATTCTTGGCAGGGCAGGATAAGGTATCAAGGATATCAGAAGGTAGAGAGACTATCGTTCATATCAGTGTTCTGTTGGCAACTATCTAATATGTCACTCAGCCTCTCTGGGGTGCAGTTGATTCACCTGTAAAAAAGTAGGTTGTTACGTGGCTTTTATGAGATAATGTATACAAAACACCTAAGCAATAAACACCAACCCTTTTCCCTTGTAAGCCTTATTCTGCACATACTTAGCAGCTCTTCTAGCCTCTCTTTGCTTCTTAGACAGCAGTGGGCCCTTCCAGTGTTTGTATTTGCTGGGTTGGAGCTCTGCTGATACTCTGTGGAGATGTGTAGTCACATTTCACATTGAGGTGCTGGCAGTGCAGCATCTGCTGGTAGGAAGTGGGCATGAAGAGCTGCCGAGGAGGCAACCCTGAGTGACTTGTGTGATGGGGATGGGTGGATGGAACCTGGGTGCAGCCTGGGCTAGACCATGACCTGGACCAGACATGACATCCCCATTGATGTGGTGAAACCCAGCCTAAAAATCACAACAGGAGTGGAAATCAGGGCTTTGGTTATGAATTGCTTTCTATACGTGCTCAGAACACTGTATCCCACCTTGATTCTGAGCTTCCAGGCACGCATCTTGATGATCTGAAGCCTTACCCTCGTGCCTCTGTCTTCCCTCTTTGAAGGAATAGGGACACCCTCCTTTGGTGAAAGTATCCCAAAGTAGTAGCTTACACAAATCTTTTATGAGTACTATTGACACCATCAACCTCTAAGGAGTATACTTTTAGGGATCAGAAATTCCTACAGCATTCCCAAATATCAGGGCCAGAGGTTAAGATCTCATTAATTAAATAGAGCCAAACTGCTGGGACTTTGGCTTATTCAGATGAAAACTCCTATCAGAATGTGGTGTATACACATTCCATGCTAGGTTTTAATCTGTGTCTAAGTAGAATATAAGTTTAGAGGAAAATTTGTGACAATGTCTTTTTAAATTTCCTTAATAAGATATGTATTTCTTGAAAAATGAAACTTATTTATCTTGGATTTTTTTTTTTCCATCGGTGCTCTCACAATGACTTGAAGATATTGGGTCCTTGACATATATTTAATGAGTACATACTGATCATTTTATTAATGTTACGGCTGCTCTTGGAGTTAATAACCACCCCCAGAATATTACTGCTACCCAACACCATCTGTTTGGATTACAAAATATTCTGATCACTTCTCTCTGCGTCATTCACCTTCATATGTTCATGAAGATCTTAAGGTACTTACTCTGCCCCAAATCTTAGGCCTTTCTTCTCACACCTTCTCTCTCAACCCAAAATTGCAACACATCTTCATAAATTTTAAAACAGTAAGACTAGCCCAAGCAAAGTAGAGGGGAGGGAATAAAATATTTTAAATGCAGACTACCATGATAGAAAAATATAGTAAAACTTTTAAATAAGTACTACTTATTTGAGAAATTGAATAAAATAGATCTCTGGCAATCCTTTAAAAGCAAACAACAACAAAAAGAGAAATACAAATGCCTTAAGGAGGGCATTTACATCAGCAGATGTAAAATAAATGAAGATGCAACATTTCCCAGTTCCTTGCTAAAGGATACTAAAATCCAAAATGGGATAAAGAGAGCATAACATAAGAAAACCCAAGACCAGTGTCCTAAACCAGATCCTAAATCATAATAAAATATCAAATATTATCTAGTATTATATTAAAAGAATAATGACAAATATAGTTTATTCAGAGACTGCACATATGGTTTGACATTCTATTAATATAATTCATCACAATTAAGAGTTAAAGTTATTTATAAAAACCTCGTGTCAGAAATAAATAAGCATTACATTAAAAACTGAATCACACCCGAAGATACTAAGAAACTTGACTATATACAAATCAAAAATGTCCATATATTATCCTGGGATAGCTGCTGACATCAATTTGTTGTGTATATTTTTAGATAATTTTGTGCAACATACATACATGCACCTGTAGCAATATATGGCCAATTATTCTGTAGTTATTTAGATTTCATTATGTAAAAAACCACACCAAACTTAGTTGTATTAAATAATACACACTTATTATTGCTCAGCAGTCAATGGGTCCATGGTTGGTAGGATGGGCAGCACTGCTGAACTTGGTGGGCGTTTCTTGCATGTTTTGGGGAGTTCCTGGCTAAGGCTGGTTCAGACTCTTCTCCTTACACACAGATTGTTACATTGAAAGGGGGATCCACACAGGGAGGATAATAATTGCAGCCTTCTTTTTTTTTTTTTTTTTTTTACAAGCAGTATATTTCAAGACCCAAGAAAGAAAGAATACTGTATCATATCCATGTATTCTGATAAAATTTCGATGAAATTTAATGTCCATATGAAGAGGGAAAAAAATCCTTAGTGGGTCAGGAGGAGAAGTATTTCCTAAAATGATAAAAGATACGGAACTCATGCCAATAGTCAATAACATGTTTAATGATAAAACATTTCATGAATTCCTACTAGAATTAAGGCAGGGGTGCCCTCTATCATTACTAGGGAAGAACTGGGTAGATCAATAGGGAGCTCTTGCCTCTCCTACCCTCATCCAATTGACTAATTGACCACAATAGAAACAGTTTATCCCCGGTGCTGCTTTAATTGAAGGGTGTAAAGGAGATTTCTTAAGAGATGATTTATTAGAAAGATGCCAGAAAACTTGGATGGTTCCTGGGGTTGGTCTCTAAGCAGGTTGGGAACTTGGCACTATTGGTGACAGTTTTATGCACTGTTAGCAGTTGCTTCTAACAAAAAACTAGTAAAGTTAATTCTAATGATGGTTTTCATTTCGTACACTACGTCAGAGGAAAGTCTGGAATTTAATTCTGTTAAATTTGAAACATCTGACATTGTTTATACTATTGCAAATGAAGGTCAAAAACTCCTGCATTGACGGTGATTTTTTTTTTTTTCTGTGTGTGTTGATGATACAAACATAAAGTTTGGTGATGCACAGTATTATGGTACAGAGAAAACTCATACTTAATTAAACTTAGAACAAAAACATTTTTGGAATTAGCTATGGTACACATATAATTCATAATTGTATCCAATCTTTTTGTACCAATGCAAATGGAAATTATAATTGTAGAAATTTACATATTTTTAACATCTTTATTGGAGTATAATTGCTTTACAATGTTGTGTTAGTTTCCGCTTTATAACAATGTGATTCAGCTATACATATACATATATCCCCATATATCTTCCCTTTTGTGTATCCCTCCTATCCTCCCTATCCCACCCCTCTAGGTGGTCACAAAACACCGAGCTGATCTCCGTGTGCTATGTGGCTGCTTCCCACTAGCTATCTATTTTACATTTGGTGGTGTATATAAGTCCATGACACACACTCAATTAATCCCAGCTTTACCCTTCCCCCTCCCCATGTCCTCAAGTCCATTCTCTACATCTGCGTCTTTATTCTTATCCTGACGTAGGTTCTTCAGAACCTTTTTTTTTTTTTTAGATTCCATATGTATGTGTTAGCATACGATATTTGTTTTTCTCTTCCTTACTTACTCTATGACAGACTCTAGGTCCAACCACCTCACTACAAATAACTCAATTTCGTTTCTTTTTATGGCTGAGTAATATTCCATTGTATATATGTACCAGAAATTCTTTATCCATTCATCTGTCGATGGACACTTAGGTTGCTTCCATGTCCTGGCGATGGTAAATAGAGCTGCAATGAACATTCTGGTACATGACTCTCTTGGAATTACTGTTTTCTCAGGGTATATGCCCAGTAGTCGGATTGCTGGGTCATATGGTAGTTCTATTTTTCATTTTTTAAGAACCTCCATACTGTTCTCCATAGTGCCTGTATCAATTTACATTCCCACCAGCAGTGCAAGACTGTTCCCTTTTCTCCACATCCTCTTCAGCATTTACTGTTTGTAGATTTTTTTGATGATGGCTATTCTGACCAGTGTGAGGTGATACCTCATTGTAGTTTTAATTTGCATTTCTCTAATGATTAGTGATGTTGAACATCCTTTCATGTATTTGATGGCAATCTGTATATCTTTTTTGGAGAAATGTCTATTTAGGTCTTCTGCCTATTTTTGGATTGGGTAGTTTGTTTTTGGCATATTGAGATGGGTGAACTGCTTGTTAATTTTGGAGATTAATCCTTTGTCAGTTGCTTCATTTGCACATATTTTCTCCCATTCTGAGGGTTGTCTATTCATCTTGTTTATGGTTCCCTTTGCGGTGCAAAAGCTTTTAACTTTCATTAGGTCCATACAAATTTTGACATTTTTCTAGCTCCCTGAAAAATGCCAGTGGTAGTTTCATAGGGATCGCATTGAATCTGTAGATTGCGTTGGGTAGTACAGTCATTTTCACAACGTTGATTCTTCCAATCCAAGAACATGGTATATCTCTCCATCTGTTTGTATCCTCTTTAATTTTCTTTATCAGTGTCTTATAGTTTTCTGCATACAGGTCTTTTGTCTCCTTAACTAGGTTTATTACTAGGTATTTTATTCTTTTTCTTGCAATGGTAAGTGGGAGTGTTTCCTTAATTTCTCTTTCAGATTTTTCATCATTAGTGTATAGGAATGCAAGAGATTTCTGTGCCTTAAGTTTGTATCCTGCTACTTTACAAATTCATTGATTAGCTCTACTAGTTTTCTGGTAGCATCTTTAGGATTCTGTATATATATTATCATGTCATCTGCAAACAGTGGCACTTGTACTTCTTTTCCAACTTGGATTCCTTTTATTTCTTTTTATTCTCTGATTGCTGTGGCTAAAACTTCCAAAACATTGTTAAATAATAGTGGTGAGAGTGGACAACCTTGACTTATTCCTGATCTTAGAGGAAATGGTTTCAGTTTTTCACCATTGAGAAAGATGTTGCCTGTGGGTTTGTCATATGTGGCCTTTATTATGTTGAGGTAAGTTCCCTCTATGCCTACTTTCCGGAGGGTTTGTTTTTTTATCATAAATGGGTGTGGAATTTTGTCAAAAGCATTTTCTGCATCTATTGAGATGATCATATGGTTTTTCTGCCTCAATTTGTTATATGGTGTATCACATTGAAAGATTTGCATATGTTGAAGAATCATTGCATCCCTGGGATAAACCCCACTTGATCATGGTGTATGATTCTTTTAATGTGCTGTTGGATTCTGTTTGCTAGTATTTTGTTGAGGATTTCTGCATCTATGTTCATCAGTGATATTGGCCTGTTTTCTTTCTTTGTGACATCTTTGTCTGCTTTTGGTGTCAGGGTGATGGTGGTCTCATAGAATGAGTTTTGGGGGTGTTCCTCTCTCCTAAATTTTGGAAGATTTGGGGAAGGATAGTTGTTAGCTCTTCTCTAAATGTTTGAAAGAATTCACCTGTGAAGCCATCTGGTCCTGGGCTTTTGTTTGTTGGAAGATTTTTAATCACAGTTTCAATTTCACTGCTTGTGATTGGTCTGTTTATACTTTGTTTCTTCCTGGTTCAGCCTCGGAAGGTAGTGCTTTTCTAACAATTTGTCCATTTCTTCCAGGTTGTCCATTTTATTGACATATAGTTGCTTGTAGTAATCTCTCATGATCCTTTGTATTTCTGCAGTGTCAGTTCCTTCTCCTTTTTCATTTCCAATTCTGTTGATTTGAGTCTTCTCCCTTTTTTTCTTGATGAGTCTGGCTAATGGTTTATCAATTTTGTTTATCTTCTCAAAGAGCAACCTTTTAGTTTTATTGATCTTTGCTATCGTTTCCTTCATTTATTTTTTTATTTCTGATTTGATCTTTATGATTTCTTTCCTTCTGCTAACTTTGGGTTTTTTTTTTTTTTTTTTTTTTTTTTTTTTGTCCTTTCTCTTATTCCTTTAGGGGTAAGGTTAGGTTGTTTATTTGAGATGTTTCTTGAGGTAGGATTGTATTACTGTAAACTTCCCTCTTAGAACTGCTTTTGCTGCATCCCATAGGTTTTGGGTCATCATGTTTTCATTGTCATTTGTTTCTATGCATTTTTAAATTTCCTCTTTGATTTCTTCAGTGATCTTTTGGTTATTTAGTAGTGTATTATTTACCCTCCATGTGTTTGTATTTTTTTAAATGATTTTTTCCTGTAATTGATATCTAGTCTCATAGCATTGTGATTGGAAAAGATACTTGAGATGATTTCAATTTTCTTAAATTTACTAAGGCTTTATTTGTGACCCAAGATATGAACTATCCTGGAGAATGTTCCATTAGCACTTGAGAAGAAAGTGTATTCTGTTGTTGTTGGATGGAATGTCCTATAAATATCAATTGATATTTGATATTGTTCCATCCAAAACAAGTCCATCTTGTTTAATATATCATTGAAATCTTGTGTTACCTTACTTATTTTCATTTTGGATGATCTGTCAGTTGGTTAAAGTGGGTTGTTAGTAGGGGAGTTTATGATTGTGTTATTGTCGGTTTCCCATTTTTTGGCTGTTAGCATTTGCCTTATGTATTGAGGTGCTCCTATATTGGGTGCATAAATATTAACAATTATTATATCTTCTTCTTGGATTGATACCTTTACCATTATGTGGTGTCCTTCTTTGTCTCTTTTAATAGTCTTTATTTTAAGGTCTATTTTGTCTGATATGAGAATTGCTGTTCCAGCTTCTTTTGATTTCCTTTTGCATGGAATATCTTTTTCCATCCTTTCACTTTCAGTCTGTGTGTGTCCCTAGGTCTGAAGTGGGTCTCTTGTAGGCAGCATATATATGGGTCTTGTTTTTGTAACCATTCAGCCAGTCTGTGTCTTCTGGTTGGAGCATTTAATCTGTTTACATTTAAAGTAGTTATTGATATGTATGTTCCTATTGCCATTTTCTTAATTGTTTTGGGTTTGTTATTGTAGGTCTTTTCCTTCTCTTGTGTTTCCTCCCTAGAGAAAGTTCCTTTAGCATTTGTTGTAAAGCTGGTTTGGTGTTGCTGAATTCTCTTAGCTTTAGCTTGTCTGTAAAGCTTTTAATTTCCTCATTGGACCTGAATGAGATCCGTGCTGGGTAGAATAATCTTAGTTGTAGGTTTTTCCCTTTCATCACTTTAAATATGTCCTGCCACTCCCTCTGGCTTACAGAGTTTCTGCTGAAAGATCAGCTGTTAACCTTAAGGGGATTCCCTTATATGTTATTTGTTTTTCCCTTGCTGCTTTTAATATTTTTTCTTTGCATTTGATTTTTGATAGTTTGACTAACATGTGTCTTGGTGTGTTTCTCCTTGGATTTATCCTGTTTGCTACTCTCTGCTCTTCCTGGACTTGATGAACTATTTCCTTTCCCATATTAGGGAAGTTTTCATTTATAATCTCTTCAAATATTTTCTCAGTCCCTTTTTCTGTTCTTCTTCTGGGACCCCTATAATTCAAAGGTTGGTGCATTTAATGTTGTCCCAGAGGTCTCTGAAACTGTCCTCAATTCTTTTCATTCTTTTTTTTTTTTTTTTTTTTTTTTTTTAATGCTCTGCAGTAATTTCCACTATTTTGTCTTCCAGGTCACTTATCCGTTCTTCTGCCTCAGTTATTCTGCTATTGATATGTTCTAGAGAGTTTTAAATTTCATTTATTGTGTTATTCATCATTGTTTGTTTGCTCTTCAGTTCTTCTAGGTCTTTGTTAAAGGTTTCTTGTATTTTCTCCATTCTATTTCCAAGATTTTGGATCATCTTTACTATCATTATTCTGAATTCTTTTTCATGTAGACTGCCTATTTCCTCTTCATTTGTTAGGTCTGATGGGTTTTTCCCTTGCTCCTTCATCTGCTGTGTGTTTTTCTGTCTTCTCATCTTGCTTATCTTACTGTGTTTTTGGTCTCCTTTTTGCAGGCTGCATGTTCATATTTCCTGTCATTTTTGGTGTGTGCCCCCCAGTGGCTAAGGTTAGTTCAGTGGGTTGTGTAGGCTTCTTTTTGAAGGGGACTAGTGCCCGTGTTCTGGTGGATGAGGCTGGATCTTGTCTTTCTGGTGGGCAGGACCATGTCCAGTGGTGTGTTTTGGGGTGTCTGTGACCTTATGATTTTAGGCAGCCTCTCTGCCAATGGGTGAGGTTGTGTTCCTGTCTAGCTAGTTGTTTGGCATAGGGTGTCCAGCACTGTGGCTTGCTGGTTGTTGAGTGGAGCAGGGTCTTAATGTTGAGATGGAGATCTCTGGGAGAGCTTTTGGTATCTGATATTATGTGTGGCCAGGAGGTCTCTGGTGGACCAATGTCCTGAACTTGGCTCTCCCACCTCAGAGGCACAGACCTGACACCCAGCTGGAGGACCCAGACTGTGTCAGCCACACGGCTCAGAAGAAAAGGGAGAAAAAAAGAAAGAATAAAATAAAGTTATTAAAATAAAAAATTGAAGTAATTATGAAGAATTTAAGAAGTAATTTTAAAAAGCTATAAGAGCAAGCAAACCAACAAACAAATCCACTAATTATAACCAGTGCTAAGAAAACTATACTAAAAAAACCCCAAAATACAAAAAAAAAAAAAAAAAAAAAAAAAGCCAGACCGAACCCTAGGACAAATGGGAAAAGCAAAGCTGTACAGAAAAAAATCACACAACATCCACTGCCTCTATTTTGGGATGATTTACTGTTTGTTTAGGTATTCCAGAGATGCAGCATACATCAAGTTGATTGTGGAGATTTAATCTGCTGCTCCTGAGGCTGTTGGGAGAAATTTCCCTTTCTCATCTTTGTTCACACAGCTCCTGGGGTTCAGCTTTGTATTTGGCCCCACCTCTATGTGTAGGTCGCCTGAGGCTGTCTGTTCGCTCAGATAGGACAAGGTTGAGGTAGCATCTGATTAGGAGCTCTGGCTCACTCAGGGCTGGGGTAGGGAGGGGTACAGAATGAAGGGCGAGCCTGTGGAGGCAGAGGCTGGCATGACGTTTCAACAGCCTGAGCCACGCTGTGTGTTCTCCTTGGGAAGTTGTCCCTGGATCACGGAACCCTGGCAGTGGCCAACTGCACAGGCTCCCGGGAGGGTAGGTGTGGATAGTGACCTGTGCTTGCACACAGACTTCTTGGTGGCTACAGCAGCAGGCTTAGCGTTTCATGCCCATCTCTGGTGTCTGCGCTGATAGCCGCAGCTTGCACCCATCTCTGGATCTCGTTTAGGCGGTGCTCTGAATCCCCTCTCTTTGCGCACCCGAAAGCAATGGTCTCTTGCCTCTTAGGCAGTTCCATACTTTTCCCCAGACTCTTTCCTGGCTAGCTGTGGCACACTAGCCCCCTTTGGGCTGTTGTTCACGCTGTCAACCCCAGTCCTCTCCCTGGGATCTGACCTGTGAAACCCGAGCCTCAGCTCCCAGCCCCCGCCCACCCTGGCAGGTGAGCAGACAAGCCTCTCGGGCTGGTGAGTGCTGGTTGGCACCGGTGCTCTGTGCAGGAATCTCTTTGCTTTGCCCTCCACACCCCTGTTGCTCTGCTCTCCTCCGCGGCTCCGAAGCTTCCCCCCTCTGCCACCAGCAGTCTCTGCCTGCAAAGGGGCTTCCTAGTTTGGGGAACCTTTCCTCCTTCACAGCTCCCTCCCACTGGTGCAGGTCCCATCCCTATTCTTTTGTCTCTGTTTTTCCTTTTTTCTTTTGCCCTACCCAGGTACGTGGGGAGTTTCTTGCCTCTTAGGTCTGAGGTCTTCTGCCAGCATTCAGTAGGTGTTCTGTAGGAGTCGTTCCACATGTAGATGTTTCTGATGTATCTGTGGGGAGGAAAGTTATCTCCACATCTTATTCCTCCACCATCTTGAATGTCTTCTCCTACATATTTTTATATACTCACATTTAGAGTAATGTTAAAAAAAATTTCATGATACAAATGATGAATACACAAATGTACATTAGCAGAGAAGTACATGATTTCTGTCTTTGCTGCCCATTACCACCAGTATGTTAAAATCATTTGAACCTTTAAAAATCAACTTTGTAACCCAACCTAAACTTCTTAAAATGTTATTAAACATTTTTGTACATGAGTTGTCTATACCTTGGTTGAAATTTCTTTAAAATTTGTGGAAACGTTAGCTCAAAGAATATAATAAATCGTATGTTCATCCTATTTAGAAAGCCAAACTGTATACAAAAAAAGAAAAATCCAACATAGATAAACTGCAGTGATTTTAAATACTCAGAATATTCAAAAGAAACTTATCATCTAAATATGAGGTAATAATGTATTCTTCATGCATATAATATCACATATATTTTGTGACCAACATTAGGAACATTATTAATTGAATGATTCCAGTAATGAGAAAAATTGAGTGCTAGAAAAGATTTGGGAATTAATGTGATCAAATAACAGTAGAATTAGTTGTCTCTAAAAAAATTAAAGAAATGAAGAAGAAAAAGTCCCTTATTTCATAGAGTCTAAGATTAATGTGTTCACATATCAAAATTTTTGAAATTTAAATGAGTCACAATCATTTAAATAATCATTTAAAAAGTTTATTGGAATAAAGTTGATTTACAATGTGTTGCAGGTATATAGCAAAGTGATTCAGTTATACATATATATACATTCTTTTTCAGTTTCTTTTCTCATGTAGGTTATCACAGAATGTTAAGTAGAGTTCACTGTGCTTTATAGTAAGTCCTTGTTGGTTATCTATTTTATATATAGTAGTGTTTGTATATTAATACCAAGCTCCTGATTTATCTCTCCCCACCACGTTTTCTCTTTGATAACCATAAGTTTGTTTTTGATATCTGTAAGTCTATTCTGTTTTGTAAATAAGTTCATTTGTATCATTTTAAAAATGAGATTCCACATATGTGTGTTATCATATGGTATTTGTTTTTCTCTGTCTGACTTACTTAGTGTAATAATCTTTAGGTCCATCCATGCTGCTGCAAATGGCATTATTTCATTATTTTTTATGGCTGAGTAATATTCCATTTGTATATGTAACACATCTTTATCCATTCCTCTGTCAGTGGACATTTGGGTTGTTTCCATGTCTTGGCTATAGTAAATAGTGCTGCAGTGAACATTAGGGTGCATGTATCTTTTCAAATTACTTTTCAAATTTTCTCTGGATATATGCCCAGGTTATATGCCCTTCCTCTTTTGTTCTCTTATGATTTGTTGTCTGTATTTAGTGTTGTGGTTCGATTTGTGTGTGTATCAATTGTAGTTTTTTGGTTTTTGGTTCCCATGGGGTTTTAATATAGCATTCTGTGTATGTACAAGATTGTTTAAAATTTCTCGTCTCTAAATTTCAAATGCATTTCCAATATACTGCATTTGTATTCTCCTCACGATTGCTAGTTTTGATATCTTATTTTTGTGTGAATGATTTCCTATCTTTACTTTATGCCTGCCTTCACTGGTGAGCTTTCCCATTTGTAATTTTCTTGTCTAGTTGTGGCATTTTCTTTTCTACATAGAGAAGTTCCTTTAGGTTTTGTTGTAAAGCTGGTTTGGTAGTACTGAATTCTCTTAGTTTTTGCTTGTCTGTAAAACTTTTTATTTCTGTGTTGACTCTGAATAAGAGCCTTGCTGGGTAGAGTATTCCTGGTTGTAGATTTCTCCTTTTCATCACTTTCAATATATCATGCCACTCCTGTCTGGTTTGCAAAGTTTCTGCTCAAAAATCAGCTGATAACCTTATGGGGATTCCCTTGTATGTTACTTGTTGCTTTTCTCTTGCTACTTTAAATACTTTTTCTGTTTTTAATTTTTGTCAGTTTGATTAATATGTGTCTTGGCATGTTCTTTCTTGGGTTTATCTTGTATGGAATTCTGAGCTTCCTGGACTTGAATGAGTTTCCTTTCTCATGTTAGGGAAAGTTTTCATCTATAATTTCTTCAAATATTTTCTCTGGCTCTTTCTCTCTCTCTCTCCTCCTTCTGGTACCCCTATAATCTGAATGTTTATGCATTTAATATTGTCCCAGAAGTCTCTGAGACTGTCCTCATTCCTTTTCATTCTTTTTTTCTTCTGTTCTGTGGCAGTGATTTTCCAGCTCACTTATCCATTCTTCTGCCTCAGTTATTCTGCTATTGATTCCTTCTAGTGTATTTTTCATTCCAGTTATTGGATTGCTCATCTCTTTTAGTTCTTTAAATTTAGCTCTTTGTTAAACATCTCTTGCAACTTATCCATATGTGCCTCCATTCTCTTTCCTATGTTGAATCATCTTTACTATGATTACTCTAAATTCTTTTTCAGATACTTTGCCTATCTCCATTTCATTTAGTTCTTGTGGGTTTTTATCTGGTTCCTTCATCTGGAACACATTTCTCTGCTGTCTCATTTTGTCAAACTTTCTGTGTTTGTGGTCTCCTTTCTGCTGGCTGGAGGATTGTAGCTCCTCTTGCTTCTGGTGTCTGCCCTCTGGTGGGTGAGATTGGTCCTGTGGCTTGTGCAGGCTTCCTGGTGGAAGGGGATGGTGCCTTCCCACTGGTTGGTGGGCCTGGGTTTTGTCCCTCTGGTAGACAGTGCTGTGTCAAGTGGTGTGTTTAGAGGTGGCTGTGAGCTCAGTATGGCTTCAGAAATCCTGTCTGCTGATGGATGGGGCTATATTCCTATCCTGCTGGTTGTTTGGCCTGAGGCGTTCCAGCACTGGAGCCTATAGGCTGTTGGGTAGGGCCAGACCTTGACATCAAAATGGTAACCTCTAGGAGAGCTCACACTGATTAATATTCTCTGTGGCCTCTGCCACTAGTGTCCTTGCTCCCCACCCCAGTGAGCCACAGGTGACCCCTGCCTCCCAGGAGATCCTCCAAGACTCCTACATAGGTCTTGCCCCAGCTTCTATGGATTTACTGCTTTTTGCTGGGTCCCAGCATATGTGAGACGTTGTGTGTGTCCTCCAAGATGGAGTTTCTGTTTCCCCCAGTCCCGTGGAGCTCCTGCACTCGTGCCCTGCTGGCCTTCAAAGCCAAATTCTCTGGGGATTCCTTCTATTGGTGGCAGTCCTTCAGGCTGGAGAGCTTGGTATGGAGCTTAGGACTCTCAATCTTGTGGGAGCACTTCTGCAATATAATTATTTTCTAGTTCATGTGTCGCCCACCAGGCAGGTATGGGATTTGATTATGTCATGAAAGCACCCCTTCTACCATTTTGTTGTGGCTTCTTCTTTGTCTTTGATGTAAAATATCTTTTCTGGTAGGTTCCAGTCTTTTTTTTTTGTCTATGGTTGTGCATCGGTTAGTTGTGATTTTAGTGTTTTTGCGAGAGGAGGTGAGCTCAAGTCCTTCTACCCTGCCTTTTTTTCCAGGAGCAAGGAGCTGCTTTTAGTTTGGATGTTTGCTGCCTTTTCCGTCATCATGTGCTGGCCATTATCCCCTTGATAATGTAGGCCTGGTGGCCCTTGCACGCTCCCAGGATGGTAGGGGCAGGTCTTGGTGCCTGCTCGTGGGTCTCCTACCAGTGGCTCTGGTCTATGCACTCCCAGGACAGTGGGGGCAGTGCTTAGCATCTGCTCATGGGTCTCCTAGGGATGGCTGCTATCTGTACACTCCCGGGGCCGCAGGGGCAGTGTTTGGCACCTGCTTGTGAGTCTCATGGGAAGCTGACCTCTGTGCCCTCCTGGGACAGCAGAGGACAGTAAAACTTTTGGTGTGGAGAGTTGGAGGTAATTTCAAGTATCCAAGTGAAGACACTTAGTAAGTAGTTGAATAAAACTTTCTGGGCACCAAGCGAGAGATCTCTGTGTCAGGAACTCCAGGCTACAGTGGTATGATCCTACAGTGGGTGAATTTCACCTCTCTGGTCCTGAGTCCCCTCACCTTGGTAGTCCAACAGAACATGTGATCTATCTGGTGAAGGATCTCTCAAATCACACTGCAGGCTCAAGTCAGAAGAAGCCACTCATCTTGGCTGCTCTGGGCATCTCTCAATTGTTTCTAGCCAAGAAACAGCCATGATAGAGTTGTCACTGCTGGCTTCTGCTCAGCTTAAACATAGATATTCATGCTGTCATTGTATTAGTCAAACTATGTGCATTGTTGACACTACATGTGGGGAGTTAAGTTGTTTGAAATGTCTTCTAGCAGGACTAATATGATTTTTTAAATCAAAATGAAAAGTTGTATTCAGAAGGGTGTAGAAATACAACATTAAGTTATAAATTGGATATTGTTAAAGCAAATATCCATGATAGGAAGGCTAACAGCAATCTCATACTTTCATTTTTCAAAGCAGTAAGTAAGAGCTTTACAGGACATAAGAAAGGAAGTTAGTCACTAGTAGAAGGAGCTACATTACTTTTTTATTATTATTAAGACTTTTTTAGTGGCATTTTACTACTTTTTGCTACTGAGATGTATGCAGAGGTATTGACTTTTATAAGTTTAGCATGCAACTAAAGCCTGAGAAATTGTCAGTTCCCTCAAAATGTTGAATGGAACTTCAATCTAAGAGCAACATTGAAGGATTATCAAAGGTACTGTTGTAGATTAATTGGCAGCACTTTTAAAATATTTTTGAAGGAGATAAGATAATAGTGTGTCTTATGATTTATATCATTAAGTTTTTATATAAATGTTTTCATAACAAACCAGGACAGACTCAAGGAAATAACAGTAAAAGGTAGGGAGGCAGTATTACTGACTGTAGAATATTGGGGGAAATGTAGAACAATAATTGTCTTTTACAGAGGACTGTATAGATGTTGATAAACTTAATATATAAAGTGAACCCATATAAGAAAAATCAAGATTTGAAGTTGTTTCAATTTTACTAAATTCTAAATATTTTCACATTTTACATTTTCTTTCTCCATGATCCCTGAAATATTCAGAATTCTGCATTTTATTCTATAAATGTCTGAAGTTGAATTGACCAGCATCCTAACTACAAAGGGATTGCTTGGAAAAGGGATGATTGAAGAAAATATTTGGAATTTATGATTTGAAAGTAGGGCCCACATGATTTATTGATAAATTGGATTTAAGTTCTGAGATAACTTTAGATTTATCTTTACTCCTTTGTTTTCCTGGCGCAAGTAAAAGGATGGAGTTGCCAGTATGTGAGATGGTGAGAGAGAAAAGAGATCAGGTTTTCAGAGGAGGTCAGAATTTCAGTTTTACATCCACTTAATTTGAGATGTCTACGAGACATCTTAGTAAGTATGTTGTAGGTTTTGGATACAGGAATCTCAAGTTCACAGGGGTAACCTGAGATGGTGATACAATGTTTGGAATCCTCACCATAGAAATAGTATTGAAAGCTATGAGAGTAGATGAAGTTCGCTCAGATAGAATATAGAGAAAGAAAAAGTTTCAGGTTGAAACCGTGGATCATGCCAGCATTTATAAGTCAGATGGAGCCGAAGGAAGAAGCAAAGGAGAATGAGAAGGAGTGGCCAGTGAGGCAGAAAGCAAACTAGAAGAGTTTTGGAAGGGAGGTGAAGAACTGAAAACCAAATGAAGAAAGTGTGTTTGAAAGCAGAGGAAGTCATCCACTGTGTCAAACGCTACTGATGAGTCAAGTATGATGAGGACTGAGAAAATTGATTATAATATAACAAAATGGAAATCTCTGGTCACCTGGGTGAGAATAGTTTCAGATAACAGGTGGTTATGAAAGCCCAACCAGAGCAAATTTTAGAGAGAAAGGGAGGAAAAGAATTTAAGATAATACAGACAACAGTTTCTAAAAGTTTCACACTAAAGGAGAGAAGACAAAGTGGGTAAGTAGCTAAAGAGAAAGGTGCCCAAGATAGTGTTTGGTTTAAAAAAAAAAATGAGAAAATAATAGCAGGCATGTATGTTGCTGATGGAAAAGAAAGAGTAGAGAAGAAATAAATGGTGGTGCTGAAGAAAGGAGTAAATCTGCAAGGAATGGTGCATAGTGTACAAGTGGAGAGGTTGACCTTTGGGAAAATGTGTAAAGATCATTGACAGTAACAGGAATGGAAGCCAAATGTGTGAGCACAGAGTCCTGTGGTTGTGTAGACATAGAGGTGGAAACTCGTGAAAGTTCTTATGACTTTGCTTTTTTTATGAAATAGAAAGCAGTGTATTGGCTGAGAGTGAAGATGGGGGACATGAGAGCAAATTATTTTGTTCCCTGCAACATGTGCTTGAAGAGTTTATCAATGTTTTCTCAATAATGCCCTGTATGTGTATGTTATAGGAAACTTGCTGATTGTCTTAACGTTTATATATTTGCTACATTCTTTGTCTCATTTATTGCTCTTTACATCTGTAGAATGGGGACAATAATGCATATCTTAGAATATTGTTGGGATGTGTGAAGTTAATTTAAATGAAAATGTATAAAAATATCTTTAACTTGGATTGCATGATATAACAATGAGATTTTTTTCTGTTTTCTTTTTGGCTTTTTTTGCCACTGAAATCAAGGGGAGGCTTTCTTTTTAGAGAAACTTATTTTGTTTCATGAAGTCTCCAGTCTGGGACCTTGTGAGCAAATGAGGACTTATCCTGGTTGTTAATTAGCGATGCAAACCAGGCCAGTTATACTTAAATGCATACTCCCTGTCACTTGCAGGTTAAATACGTGGTTCATGGTATCAGACAGGAGGAGAAGCTTTATGAATGGTGCTCTCAAGTGTAGTCTGTTTCACAGTATAAATTTATTGCTCTTGGCAACATAATTATAGGTTGAAAAGAACTGAGGGGGAAACAGTTCAAGGTATGGCATAAGCCATGACTACCACAATCAGGGGGTGACAGCCTGGCAGGAATCTGTGCTAGTGTGACTAGATTGCCATAACTTCTGATGCCAGCTTTGTCTGTATCATAAATTATTTCACCCATAGTGATCAGGTGATTGATTTTTTTTTTACCCCAAAACAATGACTTTACTTTTTTTTTTTTTTTTTTTTCTTAAAAGAGAATGTATTTTCTCAGTATCCTGGAAGCCAGAAGTCTGAAATTAGAGCTAAAATCAAGGTGTCAGTAGGGCTGAGCTCCCTCCTGAGGCTTTAGCAGGAAATCCATTCCTTCTCGTTTCTGGCGTCTGGTGGCTGCTGGCTTCCTTGGCTTGTGGCTGCATCATTCCTGGATGGTGGGCAAGTAATTAGCATATAATGCACTCTTACCCAAACTTCACGACTCATATTCCACCCAAAACATTATTTCCTTTTTTTCTCTCATGTGAAGTGTGGGTTTCTACCTATTCAAAGCATAGGTGATGATGCATAGAAGTCTTAGAAAAAGGAATAGTCACAATCCAAATTTGTTTCAGGTACTTGATACCAGGTAATAGCTTTCGGCTGCAAACTCACAGAAATACTTAGTTACTTTTAACGAATTGCTGGAGGCTGAGTGTGAGCTAATGTGAGAGGGAGAAACTCTTGGAATCTGTGGTCTTAGAGGATTGTGGGCTTTACTTCCAGGAACCTCACCGTGTTCTCACACTGCAGATCAGAAGAAGTTCCCTTCCTGGATCTGATAGGGAGAGGGGAAGAATAGTCATTGTGAAATAAGCCCAGAGTATTCTCCACATCAAAGTCCTATGGTACAGGGGGGAGATCCTTCACAGAACCTGATTCCACCTGGGTGAAGGGCAATTACCCTACTCTAATCCCCTCTAGCCTTCCTAGGCACTTAAGAGGGAAGGAAGGAAAGACACTTGTATTGATAAATCACAGCCCAGGGACACCAGCCCCCTAAAAGGTGGAGTTTAAATCACAAAGTTATAGAACACTTCCTCCCCACACATATAACTGCACAAGCAACAAGTCTCCAGCATAGAAACAGTGGATTATAGCCAAAGAGCTGTAAGGTGCAAACTCTAAATAGAGTTTTCAGATAACAGGGGAAACAAAGACAAGTACTTTTGAGGAATGTCTACTTTGGGGGAATGTCTCTCTCCACTCATGGGCTATCAGTTTAACATCCAGAGCTCAACTTCAATTTTTATTTTTCTGTGTTTCTTCCTGAATACTTAGCCGTGCATGCTTTCTCCACTTTCTATTAAATTTCCATAGTACTTGCAAATATCTCACTAATTAGCCCCCATATCTTGACTTCAGTTTTTTTTTTTCTTTATACATATTTTTGTTTTTCCCAACTAAATGAAACTCCTAGAGGAAATGTTTGTGCTTATACATCTTTGAATTGTTCACAGGGCCTAGCCTATAACAGACACACAACGTTTTTTGAGAATGTTAATTTATAACCTCACTTAAACTTCTGGCTGTGTGTGAAGAATGTTTCATTGGGTCCTGGCATCATTACTTGTTAAGTGGAAATATCTGGTCTATGAATTGCATGTGTGGATGCTAACTCTGCCCTCAACCCGGTCTCCACTAAACATCACACCTGTTGTGGTTTTGTCTGCTTTTTATCCCTGAAACTTTTTGTTGGGGGGGGTGCTGCTGAAAACTTTTAGGGTACATGATTGATGAAAAGTTTTTCCAGTATGACTTTTATCAGAATATGTGATTTTGATTTTCTGGATGAGAGATGACTCATGCCATAGCATAATAAAATTGTATCAATATATAAGATCTCAATATATAGAAAAAGAGATATTTTACCTATTGCCTAGAGTCCCCAAAATCTGACAAATGAAGGACATGGCAAGTGACAGATTAGTTAACGTTATGAAAAAATGGAAATAGCAGTATGGGATATGCTTGCAACACATATCATGCTTCTTTCCAAGTTCAAAAAGAAAAATCGAGCAATGCTGTGTTATTTAGGAACTGGACTGTGGAAATGAGTCTTCATTAGAATGACAATCTGAGATTTTTTTTGTTGAAGTACAAAAAAAAAAATCATATTAGCATTTGCAGCATGAAATGTTAAAACTAAACCAGATGTTACATTCATATTCCAAGTCGTGAAGTCTTCCTAGCAGTGACAATGCATTAGCAAACAAAGTAAATAAACAATATGATAATGTTGGATTATTGGGCTTGCTGCCAACAAAGGTAAAACATAATCTCAAACAAAATCACCCGGAATAAGGAAACCAGAGAATACTGTTATTGGTATTTAACTGAGGAAATCTAGAGAGATCAAATATAGATATGGCTCCAAAAAGAATGTTCTCTAAATTCATGAAGACAATCCAAGCTGGATTTTGTTTGTTTTTCCCAGATGGAAAATTGGAAAAAAAAAAATGTTTAAGGACTGGGACTCTAAGTGAACCCTTAAGAAAAATAGAAATTAAAGAATGTATTCTATGGGCAGAATTCAAAACATTGAATACTTTGATATGTTGCATTTTAGTTTTGGCTACATATCTTACCTGAATACACCTGGGGCAGAGTGGCCAGGTGAGAAAGACAGATTTTGGTGTCAGATCTTATTCCAAATCATGATATAAAATGTGACAGACAGTAAGATAAAATCAAGTCTCAGCGTCCTCATCCTTAAAATAGAAATGATAATTATCTTATAGGGTAGGATGAAAGTCTGAAAACGATGCAGTATAAGAAATGCTTCAAACCATGTGCCTGGCACCCAACTGGCAGACACTAAATGTTAGCTCTTATTTTGTGGTTTTCAGTACAAAATCATAGCCAAATAATAGTTAAAAAAAAAATTTAGCAGACAGAGATGTAAACACACAAAATACATCCAGTGGCCACCAAGCTTCTCTGAGTGCTTCATGCTATCCCACTGGGAATGCCTCTTCTAGAGCCTGAGAGCTCTCAAAGGACCAAAGCTGGGTTATGCTGTTTTGTGAAATGATGCCCCACTTTGTGTGCATTGTATTTGGAAATATTTGTTCGTATTGTGCTACGTACCATATAGAACATTTAGCAAACCAGTGCTTTAATATTCAAGTTAAAACTTCCCTTATGCATAGGGTTGGTATGCGAATCTGAAGAAGGCTAATGGGAAGAAAGCTCACGGTGATTATCATTCTGTATTCGGAATTCTCTTCTCCCCTCTGAGGCTTAGTTATGGTGTCAAGTTCAGTATTCCTGGCTCCCTGTACTGCTAGGTAAAGTTGTTGCTCCTGGGACTCCTCAATCTTTTATTGAGAATGGACACTTGCCTGGCATTCCCTTGCTTCAGTTCAGCTGATAAAAGCTTTATTTAAAATTTCTATTTTGATCAGTCACACCAAAAATATGACAGTCATAAATCTTTACATAATCATCAACATAGAATAACACCATAGCCTAAACTGCCATATGTACAGATAATCTGATCATAATAAAAAAAAATGGATAAATGAATACAAAAGGATCACTTCACCAGCCCCCCCAAATAAAACTACTTTAAGACAAAACACAACAAATTTAATCTCGAGCACGTTGCCTGCCTGTTAAAGAGAAAGTAGAAACAAGTTGGATATAGGATTTCAGGCTAGCTTACAAACAGACTTTCTGGACCTGTCTTCCAGGTCTCTAATATTTTCTAATATTTTCTATCTGCAATGTGAAAATTTCCATGACTTTATATATCAGATCACTAATTTCACCTGAATTCACTTTCAACCTGTTACATGTTTTTATTGATTTCAAAATTTTGATGTTTTTTTTAAAATTCCAGACTCTAATTTTTGCTTTTTATTATTACTTTTTTGGATAATATTATTATATTTTATTAATTTAATACCTTCTGTAATTTCTCTGAGGACACCAAGCAGAATTACTTAAAACTGCATTTGTTCTCAGCAGAATTTCTAGTATCCTCCAGAGTGAGATGTTGATTTGCTCATTTTGGTTCTTTTCTTTCATTTATGTGTTTCTTAAATATGAATTGATCCCTGATTCCTTCACTTATCAGATATTGTCTGATTTGTATCATCTAGAACTTCATTTTTTTTGTCTTCTAACGATAATCTCTCCTTATTTTGACACAATTGTGAATTTGTTCCTTTTTCATTTACGTTTTTATGTTTGATTTTGGGAGAGAACACAGTTAAACTTGCATACTCAGTTTACCATCTTGATCTAGAATTCTGCTTTTAACTCTTTTGGCATAAAACTGATCCTGTTTTGTAACTCAAGATTGATTATCCCCAAGTGACAGATGATTCCAGCCCATTGGTTTAGATCACAAGTCTGGATCACTGTCATCATCTAACAGGTTAACTGCTGGATTCTAATGAAAAGAGATCACCTACTAGTTCAGTTTAGTGACCCCCCCCACAAATGTCCCAGGATGTGTTTCTCTCTGACATCATTGTACACACATTTACCTATATATCTGAATCAATGCCTATACAATTATTGCTACTGCAGCAACTCAGGTTTAAACTTGAATGACTGTTTTACTATCATTCTTCATTGTATATAATTCACTGAGAAAAATGACACCCTGATTTTTCCCTTTTTCTTGTTTTATAAATATTCATGTCTTCCTGGTAATATGAAAAATGTTGAAATGAAAGTTTCAGGCTTTCCTGGGGAGAAAAGTGACAATTTTCAATTACTGTACTGCTTATCACAAAAGCAGTTTCATTTGCCAGCTGGCTTCACTTACTGGTGTCAAGATAATGCCAAATAGAATGTTTTGCTAGCCTAATGCCACCCGCAGAGCTAGACAAAATATCGCTTTTCATATACTTTATAAAAATAGTAGCTATTAATTGTGCTGCTCAACCATAAGCTGATCAAGCTAGAGAAAACAAGTGTGGCATTTACAGTTATGGAAGCCAATTCCCTCAGACTTCTAGTCACTAATCCATAGTTTAAATCTTGGACTTAGGAATATTTACCAAATTCTTTTAGGTCTCCTGATCTACTGAATGTTTAGTTATTGCATGTAAATGAAGTAGAGTTCTAAAGAGGTTTGAGGCCACTGACTAAGATTTACTATAGTATTGTAACTTAATGTGTTTTTGTCCTCTGTTTTATTGTATTAAAGGTTAAAATAAGAATTGGTACATAATTTTTAACAATTACTGGACATAATCATAGACAGTTTTCTTCAACAAGAATTTATTGGTGCTTATGCCATGTCAGATACTATTTTAAGCACTGTGGAATATAAAATGGTAATTTCAGAATCGTATGTATAGGTTTTAAAGAAAGATGAGTGTTTAAGGTGCAAGGAGTATAATGGTAAAATTTTCTAGAAAACTAGACTAGGACTAGATTGTAAAAAACCCTGAATGTAAGGTCAAGGGATGTAGATGCAGAAAGAACCATTGTAGACATTACCCAGGAGAGTGACATAAAAGTCTGTGTATGCTGTAGAAATGTCATTTTTGTCACAATTCGAAGGATTCCCAGATATGCAATGAGACTGGATGCAAGGAGTATAGAATTACATCTACTAGAGGACAAAAATAGTGAACATGTGGATGGAGAACAATCACAAACATAGAGGCAATATTGTTTTGCAACTGACTAGTAGACTGAAACAGAAACGGATGACTAGATTATTGTCTGGAATTACAGTAATACATGTGACATGTCTCTTGGGAAGTCATGACATTGAAACTTTTACAGTTAAACTCACCCTTTAATACTACAAGCTAATTTTCCATGTAATAGAATGGAAAGATAGATAAATATGCTGGTTATCTTAATAGATCCTTAAAAGAACTGCAGTGTGGTGGTTAAAAAAAAAAATACGTTAAGACCTCAGTTAAAATTCTGACTGTGCCATTGCAAGTCATATGACCTTAGGCAAGTTACTTAAACTTTCTAGCCTCAGTTTCTTCACTTTATAAAAGGAAGATAGGCATGACAACATCATAGAATTGTTTTTAAATTTAAGTAAAATATTATACATGGAACACTTAAGGCAGATTCTGGCAAATAATAATGGCTCAAAATTTTAGTCATTACTTTGTAGACAAATGAATTTCAAAGTCATCTTATGATACCCTATTTCAATTCAACTCATTATTTACTAGCACTAGTAGTGCTAGTAACTGTAATTGAAATGAACAGATTAGGTGATGCTCAGTGAGTCGGAAATTGTTTAACAACTTTTCCCTTGCATTGTGGATATGTAAATCTGACTGTATACTTGACAACTATACTTAGTAAAGGTTAAACAATGAGATAATGTTTGAAATGTATATAATATAGTGTCTGCAACATTATAGAGTCTCAATTGGTATTTTCCTTTTTTCTTATGCCCTACTTACCATCATTTTAGCTTTTCATTATCATTAACAGGACAGGATCTCAGATGTTCAGATGAGCATTATGAACTGTGTTAAATTTTCAGAATTATTTCGAGTTAGGTTGACTGTGCTCTTTGTAGATATCTTCCTTTCCCTTTAAATTGGTGTGTTCTGAAATCCATTTTCCAAAGTCAGTAAAAGAATATTATCTTATCAAAATATGCATCTATACCTTAGAATTATATATAAGAAATATTACTGGGGAAGGGGTAGATTAAGGACTTAGCTACAGAATGATCTAGATTTTACTTTTAGTTTTATTCATGTTCATTTATATTTTGTCTATCTGTTGAGAAATTTATATTCAATAGTATATATTTTTTTCTAAGTGTAACATCCTGGGAAATTTTTTAAGCAGTGAGAAGTTAGAAGGTATCTATTTAAAGCAGATGGGTAAAAAATGTACTTTCCTCAGAAATCATTTAATGTCACACATAGGAATGCTATACAGCTAAAATATGAAATTAGCCATCAGGCATCTGACAATTTTCATCCTTATCTGCCAGTCAAATGCTTCAAAAAGACTTAACGATCCTGAATTTCATAGAGTATGGGCAAAATTATATTCTTGTTGATGGGAGAAAATGCAGGACGATTATTTACTTCAGCTTGACTCCCTTAGAATTTTGGAATGAAGACTCTATAAAACTTGTTCTTGTATTGTTGTGAAATAAACTTGACCAGATCACAAATTCCAGTTTAGACGATGATGCTTATGTTTTTAAAACAGTGGGCTCAAAAAATACTTTAAAATCTTTTAATACAAACCTACATAGAAAGTGAATTGTAACCTTGCCAGGGTAACACTGTAAATCTTAAATGGTGAGTGTGTCCACCACATAAACATGTGGCATGTTTGCACTGCTAACATGGATGTTGGAATTACTTTTTTATTACCCCTTTTGCCTGTTGCTTTTCTAATGCTTTAACTTCTACTCTTTACTGGTACATTAAGCATGTGGAAAATCATTCACTTTCTGCTTCCTAAAATATAAATTTCATTCTTAGGAAAAATGTTTTGTGAGGGAAGAGAATGAAGTTTGTTTTTATGGTTTTTTTTGTTTGTTTTTTGAGGGGGACTCTACATGACATAGGTCTAGTTCCCTGAAAACAGACTGTGAGATGAAAATTTATGTTGAAGTTTATTAGAGCTCTTCCATGGAAGTGTCTGTAAGAAGGAGGAAAACAAGTTTGTGTGGAAGGAGAAGTTAGACTGGTGAAGCTATGTAACAGAAGCATTCTGTAGCTGGATTTGACCTTCACATGTGTCCTAGTACCCCTTCACTGGCTAGTCATTGGATGCAGGCTGCCCCTAGATGGAAGTGCAAAACTGGTTTTGTTTGTTTGTTTGTTGGTGGTACGCGGGCCTCTCACTGCTGTGGCCTCTCCCTTTGCGGAGCACAGGCTCCGGATGCGCAGGCGCAGCGGCCATGGCTCACGGGCCTAGCCGCTCCACGGCACGTGGGATCTTCCCGGACCGGGGCACGAACCCGTGTCCCCTGCATTCGCAGGCGGATTCTCAACCACTGCGCCACCAGGGAAGCCCGGCAGTGCAAAACTGTAAGCTGAAACTGCTAGGTATCCAAGAATTTGCAAACTGTTATTAAACAGTTGATACCTTGTTATCAGCCATCATGGGACTATTTCAGGGCTTTGCTTTTGGAGCACCAGTTTTCCAGCACAATACTGGGTGCATCCTTGGGCAAGGTGGTTTCCTTCAGCAGAACGTAATACCCAGAGAGGTATATAGCTGTGATCCGTTAGCAGGCAACAGTCCCAGAAGCCAAAGCAATGAGTGCCCCAGTCATTAAAGAGGAGATTTGGGTAGTACAGCACAACACATGCTACAGTCCACACCATTTATCACCCGTATTCACTTGCTTTGTACAGTAAGTTCTCCTGATATGAGAAAGTTCCCTCCAGAATTCCAGGTGCTCTCTTTTCTTTAGGTAATTTAGAAAATGAAGATTAGTTAGTAGACCTTTAAACCATACATGATGCTCATCAACTTGCTTCCTCTCTTCTACAATCCCTTGTATATTCCCCTTATACTTGGCTAGCACCTCTGCAGGTCTAGGTGGTGTATCTGATGGGGTGAACCTTATCTTCATAACTGAATGCCAAACGACTCCCAAATGGATCACCTGGGTTCCAGATTTACTTATCCCTGACCCCGCAAGCCCTATCACCTACCGATGGTCAGGGTGAATTACTCCTGGCAGTATGTTGACTCCTTTCTTTGCCTCTGGTCTCTCAACTCAAAGGACTTGAAGTGAGTAGATGGAAGCCTGAAAATAAAGTTTAGTGAAACTCTATGTCTCCTGGTGGAAGTATTATGCCTTTGGGAACCAGAAACCCCAGATCCTAAGATTCTAGAGAATAGAAATACAAATTTCCTACCTGGGTTATTTCGAGTGATAGTAACTAAGGCTACTCGTATTCCTACCCCATTAGTTCTTAGATTCATCTGTTCTAACTGGAGACTTTACATGCTTCTGTCTTTAAGCTGGTATTCCAGCTGGGTCAGGGAAACAGTTTCGGGGTAGTATCATGTGTAGTATGACACCCATGGTCATGTGTCCACTGCCATATCTCCTTTGGTATGAAGGTGGTCCCATGGTCTATAGTGTTATGCAGGATTCTGTGCTGGTGCATCAAATATTCTGAATATCTTTGCATAGTATGTTAGCTGGGGCCCTGTTGGCAAGAAAGGAAAAGCCGTACTTAGAATACATGCTGATTCCAGTCAAGATGAATAGCTTTATTCTAAGGTAGGAGGAATCCAATGTAATAAACTTGCCACCAAAAAGTTTTTTTGGTGGATAATAATTAGGGTGTAATGTTGGTTTGTGTTGTGGTGGGTTTAACATTTGGCAGAAGCAGTAACATTAACATTTAACATTTGGCAGAAGCCAGTGTGGTGCTGGCTTGTAGAAAATGCTTAAGGAGTAGAATTTGAATTTTTATAGTAATTATCAATATTATCATTTTAAAATTTTACCTGAAAACCAGAAAGATATGTTCACTCAATTTTCAGATGTACATTTGGTGGATCTGAATATTTTTGTTTGTTAATAAGTGTTAGTGTGGATGTGTGTGGATGTTTTACATTCAGAAGTAAATACTCACCTGTATCACCCTGATTGACTAAATGAAAATAAAGACTGTGTCTAGATAAGAACAAATAGCTGAATATTGAGATTGTAGAAGATGAAATGTTCATACCATACTTTATTCATAATTTATTAAAATAAATATAAAAGAGCACAAATGAGTTGTCACACCAAGGAATTAAGAGAACACAAATTGAAACGTGAATTGTTAAAATAGCTAGGGGTACTGCTGAATCACACGAAAATATGTTCTATTTATTTCTCCCAGTCCATCATGTATTAAAACTATTGGCCTGCAAACTTGTTATCAAAAAAAAGGCCACTACATATTATCAGTAGAAATTAGAGAAAAGCTCTAAAGAGCTATTTTCTTTATTTCCTTCTTTCTTTCATTATTGTGTTTCCTTTAGCAAAATGTAAATTGTGATAGTTTAATTTTGTGTTCCCATTTGGAATGATGCTTTGAAAATTACTGCGATTACATGGTAGATAGGAGGAAATCTCCCAGTTAAAGTCTATATTATAGAATAAAAATATAAACAAAGCCTCTAAGCATTTGCTTCCCTACTGTTCCCCCATTAAACTCCACCTACAGTTAAATAAAAAGTTTATATTGTCATTGGATGTACTGTATATGCCAAGACTCCAATCATTTTATTATATATACCAAAGAATCTTGGTATGGTTTTTAATCTAGAGGGGCAAGAGCTAATGGAGAGGGCAGGTAGAAAGAATAGCACTTGAAATCCCGCTTGATACTGCTGATTGGATAACACTAGTGAGTCCTTACTTTGGGGCAGCCCAAGGTTGGTGCTGCATCTTCAGCCACAGGAAGCAGTCCTAGTATGGGGATTCTCCCTCAAGTTGTGGAGACAGTTGACCGGAAGAGGTTCTGTGTTCCTAGCCAAGCAAAAAAGTCATGTAGAGAAATCACCCCAGCTCAGAGACCTTGTCAACAGGAAAAACAGTAGAGGCAAATGTCCTAGCTCTGCTGCCTGCATATCTTGCTCTCTAGGCACACCATTTCTGGACCTCAGAACTCACCATGTAAACTTATATCAGCCAGCTGTTGAGCTTAAGGTCTGATCAAAGGATGCTATCCGAAATCAAGCAATACTGAGGAAAAAAATAAAGGAAATAGGTCCACCCAATTAATGGACAAACGTGGGTGATCTGGATGGCCATTCCTTCATTCAGAGTAATTATGTAAGTAAAAACTGGCATAAGACCCATGGAAAGGTCCACATCATTAAGGAAGGAGAAAAATATAACTAGCAAGATTCAGAGGAATGCATACATGTATATATGCCTCTATTCCCATATCCAAATTTATATGTACATTTTACATATGTCTATTTCTATATAAAAGTTGCTTGCCTTATTCCAGTCTTTTGTGCTGTTGAGATTTCTCAAACTGTACTTATTTGAAAAGGGTATGAAATGCAATTTTAAGGTTATTAATAAAAGATACAGAGATAAATGTATATCAGCATCAGACAAGATGCTCCTGGGTGACATCCCAGTGGGTTTTGTCCTTACAGAACAGGCAAGCAACCAACACCAGCTTCAAGATGGTGGAAGAGTAAGATGTGGAGATAGCCTTTCTCCCCAGAAATATATCAGAAATACATCTACACGTGGAACAACTCCTACAGAACACATACTGAATGCTGGCAGAAGATCTCAGACTTCCCAAGAGGCAAGAAACTCCCCACGTACCTGGGTAGGGACAAAGAAAAAAGAATAAACAGACAGAAGAAAAGGCACGGGACCTGCACCAGTGGGAGGGAGCTGTGAAGGAGGAAAGGTTTCTACACACTAGGAAGCCCATTCACTGGCTACACTGCAGGTAGCAGAGGCAGGAAGCTTCGGAGCCACGGAGGGGAGAGCACAGCAACAGGGGTGCAGGGGGAAAAGAGATTCCTGCACAGAGGACTGGTGGTGACCAGCACTCACGAGCCTGAGAGGCTTGTCTGCTCACCTGCTGGGGCGGGCGGGGGCTGGGAGCTGAGGCTCGGGCTACCGAGGTCAGATCGGATCGCAGGGAGAGGACTGCGGTTGGCTGCGTGAACACAGCCTGAAGGGGTTAGTGCACCACGGCTAACCGAGAGGGAGTCTGGGAAAAGGTCTGGAACTGCCAAAGAGGCAGTAGACTTTTTCTTGCCTCTCTGTTCCTGGTGCACGAGGAGAGGGAATTAAGAGCGCTGCTTAAAGGAGCTACAGAGACTGGCGCGAGCCGCAGCTATCATCACGGATCCCAGAGACGGGCATGAGATGCTAAGGCTGCTGCTGCTGCCGCCACCAAGAAGCCTGTGTGTGAGCACAGGTCACTATCCACACCTCCCCTCCCGGGAGCCTGTGCAGCCCACCACTGCCAGGGTCCTGTGATTCAGGGACAACTTCCCCAGGAGAACACACGGAGCGCCTCAGGCTGATGCAATGTCACGCTGTCCTCTGCTACCACAGGCTCGCTCTGCATCCGTACCCCTCCCTCCACCCAGCCTGAGTGAGCCAGAGCCCCCGAATCAGCTGCTCTTTTAACCCCATCCTGTCTGATCGAAGAACAGATGCCCTCAGGCGACCTACACGCAGAGGCAGGGCCAAATCCAAAGCTGAATCCCAGGAGCTATGTGAACAAAGAAGAGAAAGGGAAATCTCTCTCAGCAGTCCTTGGAGCAGTAGATTAAATCTCCACAGTCAACTTGATGTATACTGCATCTGTGCAATACCTGAATAGACAATGAATCATCCCAAATTGAGGAGGTGGACTTTGGCAGCAATGATATATATACTTTTTTGCTTTTTCCTCTTTTTGAAAGTGTGTATCTATATGCTTCTGTGTGTGATTTTGTCTGTACAGCTTTGCTTTTACCATTTGTCTTAAGGATCTGTCTGTCTTTTGTTTTTGTTTTTTTTCTAGTACAGTTTTCAGTGCTTGTTATCATTGGTGGATTTGTCTTTTGGTTTGGCTGTTCTCTTTCTTAATAACTTTAAAGTTTTTGTTTTTTGTTAACTTTTTTTTTCTTACCTTTTTCTTTCTTTCCTTTTTTTCTCCCTTTTATTCTGAGCCGTGTGAATTACAGGCTCTTGGTGCTCCAGCCACATGTCAGGGCTCTGCCTCTGAGGTGGGAGAGCCAAGTTCAGGACATTGGTCAACCAGAAACCTCCCAGCTCTACCTAATATCAAATGGTGGAAATCTCCTAGAGATCTCCATCTCAAGGCCAAGACCCAGCTCCACTCAACGACCAGGAAGCTACAGTGATGGACACCCTATGCCAAACAACTAGCAAGACAGGAACACAACACCATCCATTAGTGGAGAGGCTGCCTAAAAGCATAATAAGGTCACAGACACCCCAAAATATACCACAAGATGTGGACCTGCCCACGAGAAAGACATGATCCAGCAGCATCCACCAGAGAACAGGTGCTAGTACCCTCCACCAGGAAGGGTACACAAGCCATTGAACCAACCTTAGCCACTGGGGGCAGACATCAAAAACAACGGGAACTACAAACCTGCAGCCTGCAAAAAGGAAGACCCCAAACACAGTAAGTTAAGCAAAATGAGAAGACAGAGAAACACACAGAAGATGAAGGAGCAAGGTAAAAACCCACCAGACCAAAGAAATGAAGGGGAAATAGGCAGTCTACCTGAAAAAATTCACAGTAATGATAATAAAGATGATCTGAAATCTTGGAAATAGAATGGAGAAAATACAAGAAACATTTAACACAGGCCTAGAAGAACTATAGAGCGAGCAAACAATCATGAACAATAAAATAAATGAAATTAAAAATTCTCTAGAAGGAATCAATAGCAGAATAACTGAGGCAGAAGAATGGATAAGTGACCTGGAAGATTAAATAGTGGCAATAACTACTGCAGAGCAGAATAAAGAAAAAAGAATGAAAAGAATTGAGGACAGTCTCAGATCTCTGGGACAATATTAAATGCACAAACATTCAAACTATAGGGGTCCCAGAAAAAGAAGAGAAAAAGAAAGGGACTGAGAAAATATCTGAAGAGATTGTAGTTGAAAATATCCCTAATATAGGTAAGGAAATAGTTAACCAAGTCCAGGAAGCACAGAGTTCCATACAGGATAACTCCAAGGAGAAACACACCAAGACAAATATTAATCAAAGTATCAAATATTAAATACAAAGAAAAATATTAAAAGCAAAGGAAAAATGGCAACATACAAAGGAATCACCATAAGGTTAACAGCTGAACTTGCAGCAGAAACTCTGCAAGCTAGAAGGGAGTGGCAGGACCTATTTAAAGCAATGAAAGGGGAAAACCTACAACCAAGATTACTCTACCCAGCAAGGATCTCATTCAGATTTGATGGAGAAAATAAAACCTTTACAGACAAGCACAGCTAAGAGAATTCAGCACAACCAAACCAGCTTTACAACAAATGCTAAAGGAACTTCTCTAGGCAGGAAACACAAGAGAAGGAAAAGTCCTACAATAACAAACCCAAAGCAATTAAGAAAATGGTACTAGGAACATACATATCGATAATTACCTTAAATGTAAATGGATTAAATGCTCCAACCAAAAGACATAGACTAGCTGAATGGATACTAAAACAAGACCTGTATATATGCTGTTTACAAGAGACCCACTTCAGATCTAGAGACACATAGAGACTGGAAGTGAGGGGATGGAAAAAGGGATTCCAGGCAACTGGAAATCAAAAGAAGCTGGAGTAGCAATTCTCATCAGACAAAATAGACTTTAAAACCAAGACTATTACAAGAGACAGGGAAGGACAGTACATAATGATCAAGGAATCAATCCAAGAAGAAGATTTAACAATTGTAATTATTTATGCACCCCACATAGGAGCACCTCAGTACATAAGGCAAATACTAACAGCTGTTAAAGGGGAAATCGACAGTAACACAATCATAGTAGGGGACATTAACACCCCACTTTCACCAATGGGCAGATCATCCAAAATGAAAATAAATAAGAAAACACAAGTTTTAAGTGATACATTATACAAGATGGACTTAACTGATATTTATACGACATCCTATCCAAAAACAACAGAATACACTTTCTTAAGTGCTCATGGAACATTCTCCAGGATAGATCATCTCTTAGGTCACAAGTCAAGCCTTGGTAAATTTAAGAAAACAGAAATTGTATCAAGTTATCTTTTCTAACCACAATGCCCTGAGACTAGATATCAATTATGGGAAAAAAATCTGTAAAAAATACAAATACATGGAGGCTAAACAATACATTACTTACTAACCAAGAGATCACTGAAGAAATCAAAGATGAAATCAAAAAATACCTACAAACAAATGACAATGAAAACATGATGACCCAAAACCTATGGGATATAGCAAAAGCAGTTTTAAGAGGGAAGTTTATAGCAATACAATCCTACTTCAAGATACATCTCAAACAACCTAACCTTACACCTGAAGCAATAAGAGAAAGAAGAACAAAAACAACCCAAAGTTAGCCGAAGGAAAGAAATCATAAAGATCAGTTCAGAAATAAATAAAAAAGAAATGAAGGAAATGATAGCAAAGATCAATAAATAAAAGCTGGTTCTTTAAGAAGATAAACAAAATTGATAAATCATTAGCCAGACTCATCAAGAAAAAAAGGGAGAAGACTCAAATCAATAGAATTAGAAATGAAAAAGGGGACCTAACAACTGACACTGCAGAAATACAAAGGATCATGAGGGATTACTACAAGCAACTATACACCAGTAAAATGGACAACCTCGAAGAAATGGACAAATTCTTAGAAATGTACAATCTTAGACTGAACCAGGAAGAAATAGAAAATATGAACAGACCAATCACAAGCACTGAAATTGAAACTGTGATTAAATCTTCCAACAAACTACATCCCAGGACCAGATGGCTTCAGAGGCGAATTCTATCAAATATCTAGAGAACAGCTACCACCTATCCTTCTCAAACTTTTCCAAAATATAGCAGAAAGGAACACTCCCAAACTCATTCAACAAGGCCACCATCACTCTGATACCAAACCAGACCAAGATGTCACAAAAAAAGAAAACTACAGGCCAATAACTCTGATGAACATAAATGCAAAAAATCCTCAACAAAATACTAGCAAACAGACTCCAACAGCACATTAAAAGGATAATCCAACAGCACATTAAAAGGATCATACAAAATGATCAAGTAGGGTTAATCCCAGGAATGCAAGGATTCTTCAATATACTCAATCAATGTGATACACCATATAACAAATGGAAGGAGAAAAACCGTATGATAATCTAAATAGATGCAGAGAAATCTTTCAACAAATTTCAACACCCATTTATGATTAAATTAAAACCCTGCAGAAAGTAGGCATAGAGGGAACTTACCTCAACATAATAAAGGCCATATATGACAAACCTACAGCCAACATCATCCTAAATGGTGAAAAACTGGAACCATTTCCACTAAAATCAGGAATAAGAAAAGGTTGCCCACTCTCACCACTATTATTCAACATTGTTTTGGAAGTTTTAGCCACCACAATCAGTGAAGAAAAAGAAATAAAAGGAATCCAAATTGGAAAAGAAGAAGTAAAGCTGTCACTGTTTGCAGATGACATGATGCTATACATAGAGAATCCTAAAGATGCTATCAGAAAACTACTAGAGCTAATCAACGAATCTGGTAAAGTAGCAGGATACAAAATTAATGCACAGAAATCTCTTGCATTCCTATACACTAAGAATGAAAAATCTGAAAGAAATTAAGGAAACACTCCCATTTACCATTGCAACAAAAAGAATACAATACCTAGGAATAAACCTACCTAAGGAGACAAAAGACCTGTATGCAGAAAAGTATAAGACACTGATGAAAGAAATTAATGATGATACAAACAAATGGAGAGATATACCATGTTCTTGGATTGGAAGAATCAACATTATGAAAATGACTCTACTACCCAAAGCAATCTACAGATTCAATGCAATCCCTACCAAACTACCACTGGCATTTTTCACACAACCAGAACAAAAAATTTCACAATTTGTATGGAAAGATGAAAGACCCTGAATAGCCAAAGCAATCTGGAGAAAGAAAAACAGAGCTGGAGGAATCAGGCTCCCAGACTTCAGACTATACTGCAAAGCGACAGTTATCAAGTCAGTATTGTACTGACACAAAAACAAATATAGATTAATGGAACAGGATAGAAAGCCCAGGGATAAACTCACACACCTATGGTCACCTTATCTTTGATAAAGGAGGCAAGAATATGCAATGGAGAAAACACAGCCTTTTCAATAAGTGGTACTGTGAAAACTGGACAGCTGCATGTAAAAGAATGAAATTAAAGCACTCGCTAACACCATACATAAAAATAAACTCAAAATGGATTAAAGAGCTAAATGTAAGGCCAGACACTATAAAACTCTTAGAGGAAAACATAGGCAGAACACTCGATGACAGAACTCACAGCAAAATCCTTTTTGACCCACCTTCTAGAGGAATGGAAATAAAACCAAAAATAAATGGTACCTAATGAAACTTAAAAACCTTTGCACAGTAAAGGAAACCATAAATGAGATGAAAAGACAACCCTCAGAATGGAAGAAAATAGTTGCAAATGAAGCAACTGACAAAGGATTAATCTCCAAAATTTACAAGCAGCTCACTCAGCTCAATATCAAAAAAGCAAACAACCCAATCAAAAAATGGGTAGAAGACCTAGACATTTCTCCAAAGAAGATATATAGATTGCCAACAAACACATGAAAGAATGCTTACCATCATTAATCATTAGAGAAATGTAAATCAAAACTACAATGCGATATTATCTCACACCAGTCAGAATGGCCATCATCAAATCTACAAACAGTAAATGCTGGAGATGGTGTGGAGAGAAGGGAACCCTCATACACTTTTGATTGGAATGTAAACTGATACGGCCACTGTGGACAACAGTATGGATGTTCCTTAAAAAACTAAAAATAGAGCTACCATGCAACCCAGCTATCCCTCTACTGGGCATATACCCTGAGAAAACCATAACTCAAAAAGAGTCACATACCACAATGTTCATTGCACCTCTATTTACAATAGCCAGGACATGGGAGCAACTTAAGTGTCCATCAGTAGATGAATGGATAAATAAGTTGTGGCACATATATACAACAGAATATTACTCAGCCATATAAAGGAATGAAGTTGAGTTATCTGTAGTGAGGTGGATGGACCTGGAGTCTGTCATACAGAGTGAAGTAAGTCAGCAAGGAGAAAGCAATTACCAAATGCTAGCACATATATATAGAATCTAAAAAAAAGAAAAAAATGTCATGAAGAACATAGGGGAATGATAGGAATAAAGAAGCAGACCTACTAGAGAATGGACTTGAGGACACAGGGATGGGGAGGGGTAAGGTGGGACAAAGTGAGAGAGTGGTAGTGTATATATGGACATATATACACTACCAAATGTAAAATAGATAGCTAGTGGGGAGCAGTTGCATAGCACAGGGAAATGAGCTTGGTGCTTTGTGACCAGCTAGGAGGGAGGGAGGGAGGGAGGGAGGGATACGCGAGAAGGAAGAGGTATGGGGATTTATGTATATGTATAACTGTTTCACTTTGTTATAAAGCAGAAACTAACACACCATTGTAAAGTAGTTATACTCCAATAAAAATGTTAAAAAAAAAAAAAAGGCAAGCAGCCAATTTCCATGAAGTAATGTTATACGTGTGTTTGTGTCTGTGTATATTCAAATATAAATCACTACTGTTTATTGCCCAAATCAGTAATTGGTGATTGTCTACAGACTGCAAAAGTAGATCTGAATGCCGTTTTCTCCTTGACTTTTCCCTTGTTGTAGTTGAGACATATTTTAGGACAAGAAATGGCTTCCCCACTACGGCCTCTTGCAGTTAAGACTTCTCTGGGAGAGATACAAGAAAGTATTACCCGTGCAACCGGCATTAATACATTTTTTAGTTTCTGTTTGAAAAACAATAGAGAAAGGTCATATGGCCACATGCGATAAACCTATCCATTGCTGTGTTCACCACATACAGATTTTCTAAAAGTGTAATGTTAAAGGCTGAGGCTTTTAAAGCAGGGCTGGTGAACATTTTCTGTAAAGGGCCAGATAGTATTTCAGGCTTTGTGGGCTGTACAGTTGGTATCACGGCTATCGGCTCTGCAATTGCAGGGCAGAGCTACCACAAACAGTATGTAAATGAATGAGCATCATCCCTGTGTGACAAAAACAAGCAGCAGTCCATATTTGTTCCTTGGGCCATAGTTTGTGGACCCTGATTTGGTGAGTATGTGGACCTTATGGTACTGATGAAGAAAAGAAGGCAAAATAAAACGATACAATTCTGTATGGAATTGAAGCTTTTTATACTGAGACAGAGTGGGGGAAACTGAGATGATTAAGGAAGAGTGCTATAGTCCAATAATGGAATTATCTTGATTTCTTTTCTTTAGAATCACTTCGGAATTGACACTTCAGGGAAAACAGCCGTGTTCCAACAAGAAGGCCAACTAAGCTCTCCTGTAGCAAAAAGGTAAATATGCTGAGTAAATTGTACTTTTAAAGATACATAACAAGGCTTTCCAAACCAGTGAGTGGGAGAGAGAGACAGAAGAGTCTCCAGTTGCCAAAAACGTAGAGAAAACAAAGCAAAATAGTAAGTATGTGACCTGATTATACCAGCACTTATGTTGTGGGTGTGTGTATGTCTCTGTGTTGAGGAAATACTTCGAGAAATACTGTTAACTAAAGATTGGAAGGTGGTTTTTCTTTTTTTAATGCTGAGGTTTGAGAAAGTATGAAATATTTTAAACATACAAATAGACAGTAAAAAAATGACACAAGGTGCATCACTGTAGTGGAAGCTGTGGTTGGTATACTACACAGATGTGCCTTGCAGACCCAAGCAATGCACACGTGCCCCCATAGCTGAAGGCTAGAGCTGTGCATTGAATTGCTCTTGGCTGAAGCAAAGTGCCTTGCCCAGGCTTTGACCTCCTTCTCAGGGTCAGCTGAAAGCCTATCACTGATCAAGGCAAAGGTCTCAGTACTCAACACCCTTGCCTCAATTTGGGAAATCTCTGAAGAGTCATCCCAGTTTCAGACATCCCTGTGGGATCATATGGTGCCCCTGTTCTGATCATTGTTCTCTCTGCCCAATCCTTAGTTCCTCATTTTGTTTTAGGAGTTATTCTCAAGTGTCTACAAATCACTGTCTCAAATTCTATTCCCAGGGAATTGGACCTAAGACAATCATCACCGGCTTTATAAATTAGCATTCTTTCTTATATATTTCAGATACTATTTTTATTTTCATTGAGGAAATAAATATTTTAGACAAAGTTGAAAACACTTCCTTCCCATTATCTCTAGAGAAATTTGCAATCTGCAACTCAGTGTTTGTAATTCTCATGAACACTTCTGTATTTTAGCATATATTTGTGAATCCATAGACATTGTATGGTAATTTTTGCAGGTGTCTAAACTTTATATATGGTACTATAGAATACATTCTCCAACTTGATTATTGTTTTTACTCAAAGTTGTTTTTGAGATCTGCAGTTGCTGATATAATTAACTCTTTAAAATATGATCTAAAGCAAATATGTCAAAATAGTAGCTGATAAATTTCAAATTTTAAGGCACATGCATATCTGGTGTATCGTTTCCTGTATACTTCTTTCTATTGAATGCTTCAGGATTAAACATTTTTAGAAAGTAAACTAGTTTAATTCAAAGAAAAACGAAATCCATCGTTTTCCTTCTCCACATGCATCTAGTCAGTAAAGTCCAAACTGTGTTGCCCAACAGCCTTTCACAGCGTGATTCAAACAAACATAACTAGCTCTATCAAGAGCTCCATGCTGGCCTGGTCTCTGCTCTGGCCCATCATTTTCAAAGGTATGCTCCACAGAAGGGTAGCCTTGAAAAATGCTTTATGAAAAAGGTACTCCCTAGTCACATAATCCATTAATTCTGCAAGCTCTAGATCTCTCTTGGATGTACATTTGCTTCTCCATATTAAAGGCAGAGAGAAATTCTGCAGTAAATAAATCTATTCAATTTTTATTTAACTGTTATTTCCTAATTTTGTTTTTTCATGAAATTTTTTGCTTACAGAACTCCTAGTAGACTTCCCATAGAACCAGTGCACTGTAGACAGTTCACAGTCCCCACTCTAGTTATATTTTGTGTGGTTGCTGTCCATCCTCAAACATTTCATGAATTATTGTGTCTCCATGTTTTGTACTATCTGTCATCCATTTGAGTAAGTTTCTTTTATCTGCCCAGTACAAGGCTTGCTGTGCTTCTAAAGCAGTTTAATATATTAGTTCTATTGTGTGGACTACGTGAGGCACTCCCTTATATACTAAAGAAGATCCTAATTAGTTAGAATCTAAGGCTGGGTCAGTATTTGTCCTGTTTACTCTTAGTGAGTGACCAGTACCTGACACATAGACGGAATTCAATAAATGTGTGTTGAATGCCTAGTGGGTGGATGGGTGAATAATATGTGTTCTCATAGAGTTAGTGCATGATTATCATATTAGATTAAAATCATTTGTTTATACATTTCACACACTAGACTGCAAGTTCCACAGTGGCAGGAATTATGGCTGATTCATGATTGTGTCCTCAATGCTTAACACGATGTCTGTTATATAACAGGTGCTCAAGAAATACTATTTGAAATTCTGGGGAAAATGAGAGAATGAATGTAGAAGGAACTCAAACAATTGATATGGAAGTCAGTCTTAAAATATTCTCCCAAAAATGTCACAGGGAAAGAAGTGAAAAGAATTTGGTTAGAACAGTTAGCCTATTTAAATGTGTATAAATTATCTTTAACTCTTTCGTGCAATTTTGTTTCTCTCCCATTGCTCTCATTTTTATATGGAGAGAGTAGCTCTTAAAAGTAAGTTGCTCAGGACTCCAAGTATCAAGTCTCAGAAGACACTTGATGAAAAGCACTTAGTTTGTGCAACTTATAAGCAACTTCCAAGATTTGTAACATGCTGGCCTAGCACCAGGATTACGATCCCTCAGAGACACAATGTAATCAGGGCACAGATGACTTCTTCCAGAGAAGTGACAATCCTACAGTCCAGCAGTGAGCAGGAGCTAATGGGTTTAGAAATGTTGTTATTAGCTAACCTGTGATCATTCAGATTATCATTATTCTTCTTTAATGGTCCTAGTCAAAAGTATCTTGGTTCAGATATTCTCTACGATTATCTCAGCTTCTTCATCGTTGATAATTCTTTCTTCTCATCCAACTATTTGATCCATCACTTTTGAATCTGGAACCCAGTATTGTGTGGCAAATATTTTCTCTTGTGTTTTCACTCTCTTCATAGAATTGAACTCTAACTCTATGTCTTTAGAAAAGATCTTTCATAGAAGGTACTATTTTTCTTCTCCTCTCTCAAATCAATCACATGCATATCACACTCCTGAAATAACTTGGGGGTAAAGAAGTGAGTTTGACACCTTCATCCACTGTGCTATTTTTCTGGACCACGTCTTTCTTTACATTATGCAATACTCTCTATTGCTTGAGATTCGTGCCAGCCTATACAGTGGCTACCTTTCTATGCTGAGGCCACCTACTCACTCCAGTCCAGCTCCCTTGGTCTTTTCTCTGCCCACCCCTAGAGGCTGGAGTAGGAGCTTTCTAAATGTGCTCTTGTAGAACCCTGTAATTTCCAAGAATGAATCAGCATATGATTCTGCATCTGCTTGTGTGTATTCCTTAGTAGAATGTGACTCCTTGAGAGTAAATATTGTCTTTTTTTCATCAAATGCCCTAGTATTTGGCACAATGCCTGTCCCCAAATTTTATGCTAGTAAATTTTTGTTGAAGATCTGAATGATTATAGGGTACAGCAGGGCAATAAGATCCAGGGCTTCATCCCAAACATATCATTAACATTGTTGATATTTTTCACCAGTCATCCTCAGGTCTCCACAAAGCTCTCCTAATTGCCGCTGGCTGCTGTGTTTGCTGGCCTTTTGCTCATTTGTATTTCTCAGACAGCTTATCATAGTACATGACTTTTTTTCTTTTCACTGATTTCCTGGTTCCTGGCTCATGTTCTTTGCTGTAAGGTGAATTATCAGTATTCAGAAGCTGGGTTAAGGGAGAATATTTAGGCAGATAACTGTTAATTCGTCTTAGAGAGGACATATTACTAAGTAATCTAGAAATTTTTTGCTGCCCTGACCATTATGGAGAGACCTTCAAAACTGCTACCTACTAACCCCACCAATCTGGTATATCATCACATCCCAATTCCAATACTTAAGCAACTATACCATCCGTGGGCAGGGCACTTCACCTTAAACTTATACTTATGGGATGTTTGTGTTTTAATTTGGGGCTGGATGAATAAAGAAAAAAATGGTCTCATATTAAGAAATTTGGTTCATGAAGACTTGTAGGTGTCTTCCTCAATCTCATTGCTCCTTTGAGATACTCTTAAATCCACATAACTTTTAGAGTTATTCATATTACTTTATATAAACTCTTACACTAACTTCCAATTTGCCCTGCTCTGTTCCTCACATCTGCTTATTCAATGTTGTGTAATCATTCTCTAAGGCCACCAGAGTCCTTACCAAAGCTTTATTTATTGTTAATAAAGTCTGACCAGTGAAACATCCCTTCCTCCCAGTGGCCCATAGATTTCAACTCATGTCTTTCTTACCTGAATCTTACCTTGATTCCAGTGGCCCTGGATTAGATTGAATTTCAGTTAAAAATCCTATTGTTCAACAATGACTCTTAGCTACAATTTTTTCCTAAACTTTTATGAGTCAACTTAAATCAAATTGAACACCCTTAATATGAAGCTGTACAAACAAAGAAAAATTATAAAGACACAAGGAGCCTGATATATCCTCTTCTCCTGTCTCCACAAGTGAGATATCTGGACCATCAGCACTTGAACCCTCTAAAGATATGGCAATAAATATTTCAGTCCTCTTGACCTATCCCTGACCACACTGTGTCTGTCTGGTCATTTGTCCTGGAGAAAACTAAGGAGGAAGGAAAGTAAGGTCTTAGTTTCCTTTCTAAATAAGCAGTTTTCACAAGTATCTTCACAGTTTTACCTTGCTACATGCAGCTTCCTAGCTAGACACTGGCCATTCACTGTTGCCCTCATCCACTCTGCAGGTTAGAGCTGATAGTTTATATTGTGTGGTCCAAAGGGAAGAACCCATTCCTACTCCATTGCAATGTCTGCCTTTATTTTCCAACTCTGGCAGACAGAATCTGGAATCTTGTCTTAGCTCTTTCATCACAGTCTTAAGAGGGCATGTATGAATAGTAGCTTCATTTGTCATCAGTTGATTGAAATACATGTTAACAATGCCATTTGTATATGGCACACTTTTTGCCCTCTACGTAGTATTTGGGAAAGGAAAATATTGCAGTATATATTTTTCTATACATACACATGAGGAAACAGTGTATATAATGAGAAAGCATTTTAGCTAAAAAAAAAAGTTGTCCTCATATAGTCCCTGAGCTAGGGACCTTATTTTCCTCAATCCCTCATTAAGTTACTTGGCTCTTACTTTTTTTTGTTTTTTGCGGTACGCGGGCCTCTCACTGTTGTGGCCTCTCTTGTTGCGGAGCACAGGCTCCGGACACGGAGGCTCAGCGGCCATGGCTCACGGGCCCAGCCGCTCCGTGGCACGTGGGATCTTCCTGGACCAGGGCACAAACCCATGTCCCCTGCATTGGCAGGCGGACTGTCAACCACTGCGCCACCAGGGAAGCCCATTGGCTCTTACTTTTTACATTCAGATGGACCCTCCTCTGGAGCTCAATGGACTCAGTTACATGTTCACATTCTGTTGTATGTTCTGAAATACCAGGTGATGTTCTATAAAATTTCTCCCTAAACAACTTGTTCTCTGATTCTCAGAATACCAGCATGATAATGATTCAGAGCTAGCTAGGATATAAATGTGCATCACTTACGTTCTTAAGGAGCACCGCTTGAAAAATAAGGGCTTTAAATTATTGTCATGGGAAAGGATCTCCTATTTCAAAGCCAAAGATGTGACTGTTTAGTACATTTAAGCATTCAATATAGTGCCTATGATGACCAAAAATCTTTGGTAGTAAAAAGATGTTGGTGTTTTAAAAGCTCTATTTGATAAAAATGTACCTGGACAAGTCATAAAAGAAGCAAACCAAAAAAGAAAAATTCTAATAGGAAGACCTTGGGTGTATATGGCAAAATTCATACATTGCATCCCAATGCAAGGAGTACGGTCATTGTTTTTCATATGAAGCCACATTAATTTTCACTCTGATCTGGTTCTGAATTCTGGCTCTCTAATTATGTGACTTCAGGAAAGTAATTTAACTCCTTTAACCTATAAAATAAGGAATGGTTAGTTCCTTAAAAGTGTAACAGAGTTTATGTGGCTATCAAGTAAAACATTTTGTGAATGAATTTAGCAGAGTAGTGAACAAGTCTTGGTGGTCAATAATCATTAGCTTTCTATAGTACATTAACTGCAAAAAGAAAATCTTTGGATATATTTCTTAGAAGGTATCCTTATTAGGGAGAGAATCATTAAAAATGATAAGTATATGGGGAATGTAAGCAGAGATAAATGCATTTAGGAAAATGATGTCTACAAATAAAGTACATTATCTTTTTCCTTTAACTTTTTGTTTTATATTGGAGTATAGTTGATTTACAATCTTGTGATAATTTCAGGTGTACAACAGAGTGATTCAGTTATATGTATACACATATCTATTCTTTTCCAAATTCTTTTCCCATTTATGTTGTTACATGATATTGAGCAGAGTTCCCTGTGCTACGCAGTAAGTCCTTGTTGGTTATCCATTTTAATATAGCAGTGTGTACATGTGAATCCCAAACCTCCTAACTATCCCTTCCCCTCCACTCTTCTCCCCTGGTAACCATAAGTTCAGTTCTCTAAGTCTGTTAGTTTGTTTCTGTTTTGTAAATAAGTACATTTGTATAATTTATTTTTAGAGTCCACATATAAGTGATATCATATTTCTGTCTGACTTACTTCACTCAGTATGACAATCTCTAGGTCCATCCATGTTGCTGCAAATGGCATTATTTTATTCTTTTTAATGGCTAATATTCCATTGCATATGTGTACTACATCTTCTTTATCCGTTCTTCTGTTGATGGACATTTTGCTTGCTTCCATGTCTTGACTGTTGTAAACAGTGCTGTGATGAACATTCAGGTGCATGTATCCTTTCAGACCACGTTTCTGTCCAGATATATGCCTAAGGAGGGGGATTGCAGGATCATACGGCAACTCTATTTTTAGTTTTTTAAGGAACCTCCATACTGTTCTGAATAGTGGCTGTACCAATTTACATTCTTACCAGCAATGGAGGATGGTTCCCTTCTCTCCACGCCCTCTCCAGCATTTAATGTTGGTAGAATTTTTGATGATAGCCATTTTGACTGGCGTGAGATGATATCTCATTGTAGATTTGATTTGCGTTTCTCTAATAATTAGTAATGTTGAACATCTTTTCACGGGCCTCTTTACCATCTGTATGTCTTTGGAGAAAGGTCTATTTATGTCTTCTGCCCATCTTTTGATTGGGTTGTTTGTTTTGATGATATTAAGCCACATGAGCTTTTGTAAATTTTGGAGACAAATCCCATGTCAGTCACATCATTTACAAATATTTTCTCCCAATCTGTGAGTTATCTTTCCACTTTGTTTATGGTTTCTTTTGCTGTGCAAAAGCTTTTGAGTTCAATTAGGTCCCATTTGTATATTTTTGTTTTTATTTCCATTACTCTGAAAGGTGGATCAAAAAGATATTGCTGCAATTTATGTCAGAGTGTTCTGCCTATGTTTCCTCTAAGAGCTTTATAGTGTCTGGTCTTACACTTAGGTCTTTAATCCATATTGAGCTTATTTTTGTGTATGGTGTTAAAGAATGTTGTAATTTTGTTTTCGTTACATGTAGCTGTCCTGGTTTCCCAGCACCATGTATTGAAGAGATTGTCTTTGCCCCATTGTATAGTCTTGCCTCCTTTGTTGTAGATTAATTGACCATAGGTGCGTGGGTTTATTTCTGGGCTTTCTATCCTGTTCTATTGATCTGTATTTCTATTTTTGTGCCAGTACCATACTATTTTGATGACTATAGCTTTGTAGTATAGTCTGAAGTCAGGGAGCATGATTCCTCCAGCTCTGCTTTTTTTTTCTCAAGATTGCTTTTGCTATTCAGTGTCTTTTGTGTCTTCATATAAATTTTAAGATTTTTTGTTGTAGTTCTGTGAAAAATGCCATTGATAATTTGATAGAGATTGCACTGAATCTGTAGATTGCCTTGGGTAGTATAGTCATGTTTACAATATTGATTTTTCCAATCCAAGAACATGGTATATTTTTTCATCTGTTTGTGTCATCTTCAATTTCTTTCATCAGCATCTTACAGTTTTTGGAGCATAGGTCTTTTGTCTCCTTAGGTAGGTTTATTCCTAGGTATTTTATTCTTTTTGATGTGATGGTAAATGGTATTCTTTCTTGAATTTCTCCTTCCAGTCTTTTGTTGTTAGTGTATAGAAATGCAGTAGATTTCTGTGTATTAATTTTGTAACCTGCAACTTTACCAGATTCATTGATGAGGTCTACTAGTTTTCTGGTAGTGTCTTTAGGATTTTCTACATATAGTAGCGTGTCATCTGCAAACAGTGACAGTTTTACTTCTTCTTTTCCAACCTGTATTCCTTTTATTTCTTTTTCTTCTCTGATTACCATAGCTAGGACTCCCAAAACTATGTTGAATAATAGTGGTGAGAGTAGACATCCTTGTCTTGTTCCTGATCTTACAGGAAATGATTTCAGTTTTTCACCATTGATGATGTTATTTGTAGGTTTGTCATTTTTGATCTTTATTATGTTGAGGAATGTTCCCTCTGCCTAATTTCTGGAGAGTTTTTTATCATAAATGCATGTTGAATTTTGTCAAAAGCTTTTTCTGTATCTATTGAGATGATTATATGGTTTTTATTCTTCAATTTGTTGATAATGGTGTATCACACTGATTGATTTGCAGATTTGAAAAATCCTTACATCACTGGGATAAATCCCACTTGATCATGGTGGGATTTTAGCAGTTCAGATTGCTAGTATTTTGTTGAGGATTTTTGTGCCTATGTTCATCAGTGATATTGGCCTGTAATTTTCTTTTTTTGCTGTAACTTTGTTTTTGGTATCAGGGTGATGGTGGCCTCACAGAATGAGTTTGTGAGTTTTCCTTACTCTGCAATATTTTGGAAGAATTTCAGAAGGATAAGGATTGGTGTTCTTCTCTAAATGTTTGATAGAATTCACCTGTGAAGGCCTCAGGTCCTGGAATTTGTTGGGAGTTTTTTAATCACAGTTTCAATTTCAGTGCATGTGATTGGTCTGTTTATATTTTCTATTTCTTCCTGGTTCAGTCTTGGGAGATTGTACCTTTCTAAGAATTTGTCCATTTCTTCCAGGTCGTCCATTTTATTGGCATACAGTTGCTTGTAGGAGTCTCTTATGATGCTTTGTACTTCTGTGGTATCCATTGTAACTTCTCTTTTTTCATTTCTAATTTTATTGACTTGAGTTCTCTCCCTTTTTTTCTTGATAAATTTGGGTACTGGTTTATTATCAATTCTGTTTATCTTTTGAAAGAACCAGCTTTTAGTTTCATTGATCTTTTCTGTTGTTTTCCTTGTCTCTATTTCATTTATTTCTCCTCTGGTCTTTATGATATTTTCCTTTTACTAACTTTAGGTTTTGTTTGTTCTTCTTTCTTTAGTTGCTTTAGGAGTAAAATTATGTTGTTTATTTGAGATATTTCTTGTTTCCTGAGGTAAGTTTGTATCTCTGTAAACTTCCCTCTTAGAACTGCTTTTGCTGCATCCCATATGTTTTGGATCTTTGTTCTTTCATTTTCATTTGTCTCTGGATATTTTTTGATTTCCTCTTTGATTTCTTCAGTGATCCATTGGTTGTTTAGTAACATTGTTTAGCCTCCACACGTTCATGTTTTTACAGTTTTTTCTTGTAGTTGACTTCTAATCTCATAGTGTTGTGGTTAGAAAAGATGCTTGATATGTTTTCAGTTTCCTTAAATTTACCAAGGCTCATTTTGTGGCCCAGCATGTGGTCAATCATGGAGAATGTTCTGTGTGCACTTGAGAAGAAAGTGTATTCTGATGCTTTTGGATGGAGTGCTCTATAAATATCAGTTAAGTCCATCTGCTCTAATGTGTCATTTAAGGCCTATGTTTCCTTATTGATTTTCTGTCTGGGTGATCTGTCCATTGATGAAAATGGGGTGTTAAAGTCCCCCACTATTATTGTGTTACTGTTGATTTCTCCCTTTATGGCTGTTAGTATTTGCCTTATATACTGAGGTGGTTCTATGTTGGGTGCATATATATTTATGGTCATTATATCTTACTGGATTGATCCCTTTTGATCATTAGTTAGTGTCCTTCTTTGTCACTTATAACAGTCTTTATTTTAAAGTCTATTTTGTCTGATATGAGTATTGCTACTCCAGCTTTCTTTTGATTTCAATTTGCATGGAATATCTTTTTCCATCTGCTCACTTTGTCTGTATGTGTCCTAGGTCTGAAGTGGGTCTCTGATAGACAGTGTTTATATGGGTCTTGTCTTTGTATCCATTAAGCTTGTCTATGTCTTTTGGTTGGACCATTTAATCCATATACATTTAAGGTAATTATCGATATGTATGTTCCTATTGCCATTTTCTTAATCGTTCTGGGTTTGTTTTTGTAGGTCTTTTTTCTTCCCTTCCTCTTTTGTTCTCTTCTCTTGTGGTTTGATGACCATATTTAGTGTTGTGTTTGGGTTGCTTTTTCTTTTTTATGTGTGTATATCTATTGTAGTTTTGGGGTTTACTGTTCCCATGAGGTTTTGATATTGTAGTCTATATAGGTACAAGGTAGTTTTAAGTTGCTGGTATTTTTCCCGCCTAGAAGAGTTCCTTTAGCATTTGTTGCAAAGTTGGTCGGTGGTGCTGAATTCTCTTAGCTTTTGTTTGTTTGTAAAGCTTTTTATTTCTCCATCAAATCTGAATGAGAGCCTTGCTCGATAGGGTATTTTTGGTTGTAGTTTCTTCGTTTTCATCACTTTAAATATATCATGCCACTCCCTTCTGACCTGCAGAGTTTCTGCTGAGAAATCAGCTGATAACCTTACAGGAGTTTGCTTGTAATTTGTCATTTTCCCCTTGTTGCTTTTAATATTTTTTCTTTGTCTTTAATTTGTTATCAGTTTGATTGCTATGTGTCTCAGCGTGTGCCTCCTTGCGTTCATCCTGCCTGAGACTCTATGCTTCCTGGACTTGGGTGACTGTTTCCTTTCCCATGTTAGGGAAGTTTCCAGCTATTATCTCTTCAAATATTTTCTCAGGTCCTTTCTCTCTTCTCCTTCTATGATCCCTGTAATGCAAATGTTGGTGTGTTTAATGTTGTCCTAGTGGTCTCTTAGACTGTCTTCATTTCTTTTCATTCTTTTTCCTTTATTCTGTTCTGTGGCAGTGGTTTCCACCTTTCTGTCTTCTAGGTCACTTATCTGTTCTCTGCCTCAGTTATTCTGCTATTGATTCCTTCTAGTGTATTTTTCATTTCAGTTATTGAATTGTTCATCTCTGTTTGTTTCTTCTTTAGTTCTTCTAGGTCTTTGTTAAACATTTCTTGAATCTTCTCGATGCGTGCCTGAATTTCTGATATTATGGATCATCTTCCCTATCATTATTCTGAATTCTTTTTCTGGAAGGTTGCCTATCTCCACTTCACTTAGTTGTTTTTCTGGGGTTTTATCCTCTTCCTTCATCTGGGACAGAATCCTCTTCTGTTTCATTTTGTCTAACTTTCTGTGATTGTGGTTTTCATTCTGCAGGCTGCAGGATTGTAGCTCTTCTTGCTTCTGTCTGCCCTCTGGTGGATGAGGCTATCTAAGTAGCTTGTGCAAGCTTTCTGATGGGAGGGACTGGTGTTGGGTCTTGTCCTTCGATGGGCAGGGCCATGCTCAGTAAAACTTTAATCTGCTTGGCTGCTGATGGGTTGGGCTATGTTCCCTCTCTGTTGGTTGTTCGGCCTGAGGTGATGCAGCACTGGAGCCTACAGGCTGTTTGGTGGGGCTAATGGTGGCCTCTGGGAGGGCTCAGTACAGTGAGTACTTCCAAGAACTGTTGCTGCCAGTGTCTTTGTCCCCACAGTGAGCCACAGGTGCCCCCCACCTCTGCAGGAGACCCTCCAAAACTAACAGGTAGATCTGGCCCAGTCTCTTATGGGGTCACTGCTTTTTTCCCCTGGGTGCTGGTATGCACAAGACTTTGTGTGTGCCCTGCAAGAGTGGAGTTTCTGTTTCCCCCGGTCCTGTAGAAATCCTGCAATCAAGTCCTGCTGGCCTTCAAAGCCAGAATCACTGGGGACTCCTCCCATTCCTGGGCCAGCAGCCTGAAAAGCCTGGCGTGGGGCTCAGAACTTTCACTCCAGTGGGAGAACTTCTGTGGTATAATTGTTTTCCAGTCCGTGGGTCAACCACCTGTAGGGTATGGAATTTGATTTTATTCTGATTGTGCCCCTCCAACCATGTTGTCATGGCTTCTCCTTTGTCTTTGGATGTAGGGTATCTTTTTTGGTAGGTTCCAGTGTTTTTTGGTTGATAGTTGTTCAGTAATTAGTTGTGATTCCAGTGTTCTTATAAGAAAGAATGAATGCACATCCTTCTACTCCACCATCTTGAGCTCCACCAAAGCACATTATCTTAAGCCAGTGTAAAAGGAAATGAATTTCCATCCTTTCTTTAAAATAATCATTCATTCAGAAACTATGGAATAGTAGTAACAACAAAATACATGGAACCAGGAAGCTTGAATAAATCCTAGACCCTCTCTGAACCTCAACTTCCTTATCTGTAAAGTATCTAACTCACTGTTGGCTTGAATGGGAAGTAAAGATATCAAATAATAGGTGTCAGTTTAGTGTGAACCATAGAGTACTATATAGTACAGGCCATCATTCAGTTAATCCATCAGCATGAATTTAGTAACTGCCTCCTAAGCGTTTTATTCTGGACTTAACTTCTGTCAAGCATTCCGGGAAAAATGCTACTAGGATCGAGTTTCTGTAATTTCAACATACATTGGTATGTATGATTAAGAGAAAGGTAAATAAAAGTGTATTATCTGGTGTTTATAAATCCAGCTATTATTACTTTGAACAAACTGTTGTAATAAATAAGAAAGATAAATATTGTGTTTTACCTTCTCATCCCTTTTTCAATGCTCTTCCTTTCTTTTTGTTGGTCTGAGTTTCTGACTTATATCATTCTTTCTGAAAAAACTTCTTTGAACATTTAAGACAGATCTGTTGGCAACAGATTCTCCCAATTTTATTTTTTTGTCTGAGAAAGTGTATTTCCTTCACATTTGAATAACGGTTTTGCAATGTATAGACTTCTATGTTGGTAGGGTTTTTTTCTCATTACTTTAAATATTTCACTTCATTTTTCTCTTCTGTGCATGGTTTCTAGGGAGAATTCAGATGTAATTCTTACCTTGTTACTCTATAGATAAAGTGTTTTTATCCTCTGGCTCTTTCAAGATTTTTTGTTTACCTTTGATTTTCTGAAGTTTCAATATATATATCAGTGTAGTTTTGGGGTGTTTTTTTTTTAACATCTTTATTGGAATAAAATTGCTTTACATTGTTGTGTTAGTTTTTGCTTTCTAACAGTGAATCAGCTATACATACACATATATCCCCATATCTCGTCCCTCTTGCAACTCCCTCCCTCCCATCCTCCCTAACCCATCCCTTCAGGTGGTCACAAAGCATGGAGCTGATCTCCCTGTGCTATGCAGCTGCTTCTCACTAGCTATGTATGTTATATTTGCTAGTATATATAAGTCCATGCCACTCTCTCATGTCGTCCTAGATTACCCTTCCCCCTCCCCATGTCCTCAAGCCTATTCTCTAGTAGGTCTGTGTCTTTATTACTCTCCTGCCCCTAGGTTCTTCATAACCTTTTTTTTTTTTTTTAAGATTCCATATTTATGTGTTAGCATACGGTATTTTTCTCTTTGAGTTAGTTCATTCTGTATGACATACTCTAGATCCACCCACCTCACTACAAATAACTCAATTTAATTTCTTTTATGGCTGAATAATATTACATTGTATATATGTGCCACATCTTTTTTAAAAAAATATTTATTTATTTATTTTTGGCTGTGCTGGGTCTTCATTTCTGTGTGTGGGCTTTCTCCAGTTGTGGAGAGCAGGGGCCACTCTTCATCGTGGCACGCGGCCTCTCACTGTCGCAGGCTCTCCAGTTGTGGAGCACAGGCTCCAGACGTGCAGGCTCAGTAGTTGTGGCTCATGGGCCTAGCCACTCCACAGTATGTGGGATCTTCCCAGACCGGGGCATAAGCCCATGTCCCCTGCACTGGCAGGAGGATTCTTAAGCACTGCGCCACCAGGGAAGCCTTGTGCCACATCTTCTTTATCCATTCATCTGTCAGTGGACACTTAGGTTGCTTCCATGACCTGGCTATTGTAAAGACAGGTGCAATGAACATTGTGGTACATGACTCTTTTTGAATTATTTTCTCAGGGTATATGCCCAGTAGTGGAATTGCTGGGTTGTATGGTAGTTTTGTTTAGTTTTTTTAAGGAACCTCCATACTGTTCTCCATAGTGGCTGTATAAATTTACATTCCCACCAACAGTGCAAGAGGGTTCCCTTTTCTCCACACCCCCTCCAACATTTATTGTTTGTAGATTTTTGGATGATGGTGATTCTGACTGGTGTGAGGAGATACCTCATAATAGTTTTTTGGTGTGTTTTTTTTTTTAACTGGTACGCGGGGCTCTCACTGTTGTGGCCTCTCCCATTGTGGAGCCCAGGCTCCGGACGCACAGGCTTAGTGGCTATGGCTCACAGGCCTAGCCATTCCGTGGCATGTGGCATCTTCCCAGACTGGGGCACAAACCCATATCCCCTGCATCAGCAGGCAGACTCTCAACCACTGCACCACCAGGAAAGCCCCCTCATTGTAGTTTTGATTTGCATTTCTCTAATGATTAATGATGTTGAGCATCCCTTCATATGTTTGTTGGCAATCTGCATATTGTCTTTGGAGAAATGTCTCTTTCGGTCTTCTCCTCATTTTTGGATTGGGTTTTTGTTGTTCTGATATTGACCTTCATGAGCTGCTTGTAAATTTTGGATATTAATCCTTTCTCCGTTGATTCATTTGCAAATATTTTCTCCCATTCTGAGGGTTGTCTTTTGGTCTTGTTTATGGTTTCCTTTGCAGTGCAAAAGCTTTTAAGTTTCATTAGGCCCCATTTGTTTATCTTTGTTTTAATTTTCATTTCTCTAGGAGAAGGGTTAAAAAGTATCTTGCTGTGATTAATGTCATAAAGTGTTCTGCCTATGTTTTCCTCTAAGGGTTTTATAGTGTCTGGCCTTACATTTAGGTCTTAATCTATCTTAAGTTTATTTTTGTGTAGGGTGTTTGGGAGTGTTCTAATTTCATTCTTTTACAAGTAGCTGTCCAGTTTTCCCAGCACCACTTATTGAAGAGGCTGTCTTTTCTCCACTCTATATTCTTGCCTCCATTATCAAAAATAAGGTGATCGTATGTGTGTGGGTTTATCTCTGGGCTTGCTATCCTGTGACATTGGTCTATATTTCTGTTTTTGTGCCAGTACCATACTGTCTTGATTACTGTAGCTTTGTAGCATAGTCTGAAGTCAGGGAGCCTGATTGCTCCAGCTCCATTTTTCTTTCTCAGGATTGCTTGGCTATTCGGGGTCTTTTGTGTTTCCACTCAAACTATGCAATTTGTTTTGTTCTAGTTCTATGAAAAATGCCAGTGGTAGTTTGATAGGGATGCATTGAATCTGTAGATTACTTGGGGTAATATAGTCATTTTCACAATATTGATGCTTCCAATCCAAGAACATGGTATACCTCTCCATGTGTTTGTATCTTGTTTAATTTCTTTCACCAGCGTCTTATAGTTTTCTGCATACAGGTCTTTTGTCTCCTTAGGTAGGTTTATTCCTAGATATTTTGTTCTTTTTGTTGCAATGGTAAATGGGAGTGTTTCCTTAATTTCTCTTTCAGAGTTTTCATCATTAATGTACAGTAATGCAAGAGATCTCTGTGCATTACTTTTGTATCCTGCTTTATCAAATTCATTGATTAGCTCTGCTAGTTTTCTGGTAGCATGTTTAGGATTCTCTATGTATAGTATCATGTCATGTGCAAACAGTGACAGCTTTACGTCTTCTTTTCTGAGATGGATTCCTTTTATTTCTTTTTCTTCTCTTATTGTTGTGGCTATAACTTGCAAAGCAATGTTGAATAATAGTGCTGAGAGTGGGCAACCTTGTCTTGTTCCTTATCCTAGTGGAAATGGTTTCGTTTTTCACCATTGAGAATGAAGTTGGCTGTGTCTTCGTCATATATGGCCTTTATTATGTTGAGTTAAGTTACTTCTATGCCTACTTTCTGGAGGGTTTTTTTCATAAATGGTGTTGAATTTTGTTGAAAGCTTTTTCTGCATCTGTTGAGATGATCATATGGTTTTTATTCTTCAATATGTTAATATGGTGTAACACCTTGATTGATTTGTGTATATTGAAGGATCCTTGCATTCCTGGAATAAACCCCACTTGATCATGGTGTATGATCTTTTTAATGTGCTGTTGGATTCTGTTGGCTAGTATTTTGTTGAGGATTTTTGCATTTATGTTCATCAGTGATATTGGCCTGTAGTTTTCTTTTTTTGCGACATCTTTGTCTGGTTTTGGTATCAGGGTGACGGTGGACTTGTAGAATTAGTTTTGGAGTGTTCCTCCCTTTGCTATGTTTTGGAAGAGTTTGAGAAGAATAAGTATTGTCTCTTCTCTAAATGTTTGATAGAATTTGCCTGGAAGCCATCTGGTCCTGGACTTTTGTTGGAAGATTTTTAATCACTGTTTCAATTTCGGGGCTTGTGGTTGGTCTGTTTATATTTTCTATTTCTTTCTGGTTCAGTCTTGGAAGGTTGTGCTTTTGTAAGAATTTGTCCATTTCTTCCAGGTTGTCCATTTTATTGGCATATTGTTGCTTGTAGTAATCACTCATGATCCATTGTATTTTTGCCGTGTCTGTTGTTACTTCTCCTTTTTCATTTCTAATTCTACTGATTTGAATCTTCTCCCTTTTTTTCTTGATCAGTCTGGCTAGTGGTTTATCAATTTTGTTTATCTTCTCAAAGAACCAGCTTTTAATTGTGTTGATCTTTGCTGTTCTTTCCTTCATATCATTTTCATTTTTTCTCATCTGATCTTTATGATTTCTTTTCTTCTGCTAACTTTGTGTTGTTTTTGTTCTTCTTTCTCCAATTGTTTCAGGTATAAGGTTAGGTTGCTTGAGATGTTTTTTGTTTCTTAAGGTAGGATTGTATTGCTATAAACTTCCCTCTTAGAACTGCTTTGCTGCATCCCATAGGTTTTGGGTCATCATGTTTTCATTGTTATTTGTTTCTATGTACGTTTTTATTTCCTCTTTGATTTCTTCAGTGATCTCTTGGTTATTAACTAGTGTGCTGTTTAGCCTCCATGTGATTGTACTTTTTACAGATTTGTTCCTGTAATTGGTATCTAGTGTTATAGCATTGTGGTCAGAAAAGATACTTGATACAATTTCAGTTTTCTTAAATTTATCAAGGCTTGATTTGTGACCCAATATATGATCTGGCCTGGGGAATGTTCCATGAGCATTTGAGAAGGAAGTGTGTTCTGTTGTTTTTGGATGGAATATCCTATAAGTATCAATTAAGTCCACCTTGTTTAGTGTATCACTTAAAGCTTGTGTTTCTTTACTTATCTTCATTTTGGATGATCTGTCTCTTGGTGAAAATGGGGTGTTAAAGCCCCCTACTATGACTTGTTACTGTTGATTTCCCCTTTTATGGCTGTTAGCATTTTCCTTATGTATTGAGGTGCTCCTATGTTGGGTGCATAAATATTTACAATTGTTATATCTTCTTCTTGGATTGATCCCTTGATCATTCTGTAGTGTCTTTCTTTGTCTCTTGTAGTAGTCTTTATTTTATTTTATTTTTTTAGTCTTTATTTTAATGTCTATTTTCTCTGATATGAGAATTGCTATTCCAGTTTTCTTTTGATTTCCATTTGCATGGAATATCTTTTTCCATCCTCTCACTTTCAGTCTGTATTGTTCCTAAGTCTGAAGTGGGTATCTTGCACACAGCATACATATGGGTCTTATTTTTGTATCCATTCATCCAGTCTTTGTCTTTTGGTTGGAGCAATCCATTTACATTTAAGGTAATTATTGACATGTATGTTCCTACTACCATTTTCTTAATTGTTTTGGGTTTGTTATTGTAGGTGTTTTCCTTCTCTTGTGTTACCTGCCTAGAGAAGTCCCTATAGAATTTGTTGTAAAACTGCTTTGGTGGTGCTGAATTCCCTTAGCTTTTTCTTCTCTGTAAAGGTTTTAATTTCTCCATCAAATCTGAATGAGATCCTTGCTGGGTAGAGTAATCTTGTTTGTAGGTTTTTCCCTTTCATCAGTTTAAATATGTCCTGCCGCTCCCTTCTGACTTGCACAGTTTCTCCTGAAAGATCAGCTGTTAACCTATGGAGATTCCCTTGTATGTTATTTGTTGTCCCTTGCTGCTTTTAATATATTTTCTTCATATTTGATTTTTGATTGTTTGACTAACATGTGTCTTGGTGTGTTTCTGCTTGGATTTATCCTGTTTGGGACTCTCTGCTCTTCCTGGACTTGATTTCCTTTCCCACATTCTGGAAATTTTCAACTATAATCCCTTCAAATATTTTCTCAGTCCCTTTTTCTTTTCTTCTTCTGGGACCCCTGTAATTCTAATGTTGATGCATTTAATATTGTCCCAGAGGTCTCTGACACTGTCCTCAATTCTTTTCATTCTTTTTTCTTTATTCTGCTCTGCAGTAGTTATTTCCACTATATTATGTTTTGGGTCACTTATCTGTTTTTCTGCCTCAGTTATTCTGCTATTGATTCCTTCTAGAGACTTTTAAATTCCATTTATTGAGTTGTTCATCACTGTTTGCTCTTATTTCTTCTAAGTCCTTTTAAAGGTTTATTATATTTTCTCCATTCCATTTGCAAGATTTTGGATCATCTTTACTATCATTACTCTGATTTCTTTTTCAGGTATACTGCCTATTTCCTCTTCATTTGTTTGGTCTGGTGGGTTTTTATCTTGCTCATTCATCTGCTGTGTGTTTCTCTGTCTTCTCATTTTGCTTAACTTACTTTGTTTGAGGTCTCCTTTTCTCAGGTTGCAGGTTTGTAGTTCCCTTTGTTTTTGGTGTCTGTTCCCAGTGGCTGAGTTTGGTTCAGTGGGTGGTGTAGGCTTTCTGGTGGAGGGGGCTAGTGCCTGTGTTCTCATGGATGAGGCTGGATCTTGTCTTTCTGGTGGGCAGGTCTGTGTCTGGTGGTGTGTTTTAGGGTGTCTGTGACCTTCTTATGGTTTTAAGCAGCCTTTCTGCCAATGGGTGGGGTTGTGTTCCTGTCTTGCTAGTTGTTTGGCATATGGTGTTCAGCACTGTAGCTTGCTGGTCATTGAGGGAGCTGGGTCTTGGCATTGAGATGGACAACTCTGAGAGATTTTTGCTGTTTGATATTACAGTGAGCTGGGAGGGCTCTGGTGGCCCAATGTGCAATGTGCTGAACTTGGCTCTCCCACCTCAAAGACACAGGGCTGACAACCAACTGAAGCACCAAGACCCTGTCATCCACACAGCTCAGAATGGAAGGGATGAAAAAAAAGAAAGAAGGAAAAAATAAGAAGAAAATAAAATATAATAAAATAAATTTATTAAAATAAAAAATTATTATTAAAAATAAAAAAATTAAAAGTAACAAAAGAGCAACAAAACCAAAAAACAAATCCAGCAATGATAACAAGCACTGAAAACTATACTAAAACAAACAAAGAATCAAAACAAAACCAGGCAGAGAGAACCCTAGGACAAATGGTAAATGCAAAGCTATACAGACAAGATCAAACACAGAAGCATGCACATACACACCCACAAAAAGAGAAAAAGGAAAACCATATATATATCATTGCTCCCAAAGTCCACCGCCTAAATTTGGGATGATTCATTGTGTATTCAGGTGTTCCACAGATGCAGGGTACATCAAGTTGATTGTGGAGATTTAATCTGCTGCTCCTGAGGCTGCTGGGAGAGATTTCCCTTTCTCTTCTTTGCAGAGCTCCTGGGGTTCAGCTTTGGATTTGGCCCTGCCTCTGCATGTAGGTTGTCTGAGGGCGTCTTTTCTTTACTTAGACAGGAGGGGGTTAAAGGAACAGCTGATTTGGGGGCTCTGACTCAGTCAGGCTGGGGGGAGGGAGGAGTATGGAATGCAGTGTGAGCCTGTGGTGTCAGAGGCCAGCATGATGTTGCACCAGCCTGAGGTGCACCGTGATCTCCCGGGGAAGTTGTCCCTGGATCATGGAACCCTGGCAGTGGCGGGCTGCACAGGCTCCTGGGAGGAGAAGTTTGGTCCTCCCTGTTTCTCTGTTTTTTCTTTTTTCTTTTGCCCTACCCTTTTATGTGTGGAGTTTCTTGCCTTTTAGGAAGTCTGAGGTCTTCTGCCAGCATTCAGTATGTGTTCTGTAGGAGTTGTTCCACATGTAGATGTATTTCTGATATATTTGTGAGGAGGAAGGTAATCTCCATGTCTTACTCTTCTGCCATCTTGAAGGTGTCCCATGGGGGGTTTTGTTTTATTTTGTTTTGTTGCGTTTATCATGCTTGGCGTTCCTGAGCTTCCTGGATCTGCGGTTTGATGACTGATGATAATTTGTGGAAATTTGCAGTCGTTGTTGCTGCAGATATTGCTTTGTACCTTTCTGTTTCCTTTCCATCTGATCCCGTTATGCAGATTATACTTCTTGTAGTTGTCACATAGTCCATTGATGTTCTTTTCTTTTTTAATCATTTTTCTCTTTGTTTTTTCAGTTTTGGAAATTTCTATTACCATATTTTCAGGCTCAAATTCTTTCCCCAAACATGCCCAATCCACTAATGAGCCCCCAAAAGTCATTCTTCATTTCTGCTACAGTATTTTTTATCTCTAGCATTTATTTTATTGTTTCTTAGAATTTCCATATCTTAGCATATGTTATCCTACCCTTTTGCATGTTATCTTTTTTTCAGTTAGAATCCTTAGCATATCAATCATAATTGTTTTAAATCCTGGCCCAATTCTAGTTCCAATACTTGTTCAGTGTCTTCAAACAGTGTTTTGTTTTATTTAGAATTTTTGGTAGGCCTTGTAATTTTTGGTTGAAATTCAGACATAATGTACTGGATGAAAGCAACTCCAGTAATTAGGCCTTTAGTGGTTTGGAGGTAAGATGTGTGTATGTGGTGGGGGGAGGGAGTATTGTCTAGTCCTGTGATTAGGTCTTAATCTTTTGGTGAGCATGTACCCCTGGACTGTGAATTTTACTGGTGTTTCTCAGGGTTTTTTTTTTTCCATATTAGGTAGGAGAGGATGGCTAGAGGGGCTGGAGTTGGGTATTTCCCTTCCGCCAGGTAGGCTAGTCTATAATAAAACCCAAGAAGGATAGGGTCTGGTAAAATAGATTCTCTTGAGGACAGGCCTTATTAGAAAGAAGAGAATATTCTAGCATACTTCAACATGGTTCCTTTCCTCCTCCATCTGCCAGAATCATGAGGGGATTTTTCAATCATAGTCACTGGAGCAGTGGTCCCCAACCTTTTTGGTACCAGGGACTGGTTTCATGGAAGACAGTTTTACCACGGACCGGGGTGGAGTGGATGGTTCAGTCAGTCACATGAGCAATGGGGAGCAGCAGATGAAGCGTCACTCACTCGCCCACCACTCATCTCCTGCTGTGTGGTCCAGTTCTTAACAGGCCCATGGACCAATACCAGCCCAGGGGTCAGGAACCCCTGCACTGGAGGACCTGGTAGAGCTCATGGAGGTGCAACTCACAAAACTGTGGGGGACTCCGATGACTATGTCCCCCAGAGTTTTTAATACTAAGACTTACTTGTTCATACTAATACTCTAGCAGTTTATCAATTACAGTTTAGATTTTCCTACTCTAGCATTGGTTACTGCAGAGGTTTCTACCTGTGGGATTCTGTTTGAGTAAATTGTGGTTCTCCATATCTGTTTGTCTTTCTCTACAGTTTTTGAAGCAGTGGTTTGCTCCATGACCTTGCTTCACTGATAGATAAGAAATCTTGTTGATTTTTCAGTCTATTCAGTGTTTGATGTGTTATTAGGATAGAGTGGTAACTTCTAATCTTTTTAAGTGATGAATTAGAAACAGTCTCAGAGGATTTTAAATTTTAAAAAATCCTTTGAATATATGAGAAACAAAGCTTATGACACATACGTGAAATAAAACTAGATTATTGATAGAATCTTCAACAGTGTTTTATACCAGAAGAAAATAAAGTAATATATTTAAGATATGTGAGAATAAATGTATAATGAAAGATTGGCTTTCCATTATAAAGGGAAAAAGAAAAACTTATACATATGAAAGAACAAATCTCACTGGAAAGGTGTGTGTGTGTGTGTGTGTATATATATATAAATATATAGTAAAAGTAGTGTATTAATCAGTTACAAAGCTAGTATGAGAGTTAAAAGGCAAAAGTAGTAAAAATAACTGCTACAATAATTAGTTAAGGGGTAAACTAGATAAAACATGTAAAATGTGACATTAAAAACAAAATACTGGGGAGAGGAGTGTAATAATGTTGAGCTTTCCAATGGGATCAAACTTAGGTTATTATCAACTTAAAATAGACTGCTATAGATATAAGTTTCAATATGTAGGCTGCATGGTAACCACAAAGCCAAAACCTATAGTAAATATGCAAAAGAGATAGGAATGTAAGCATACTAGTAAAGAAAGTCATCAAATTATAAAGGAAGAGAGCAAGAGAGGAACAGAGAAGAAATATAAAAATAGCCAGAAAACAATTTAAAAAATGGCAATGAGCACATACTTATCAATGATTAATTTAAACATAAATGGACTAAATTCTCCAATCAAAAGACAGAGAGTGGCTGCATTGATTTAAAGAAAAAAGACCCATCTGTATCTTGCCTAGAGGAGACTCACTTCACATGTAAGGACACACACAAACTGAAAGTGAAGTAATGGAAAGAGGTATTTCATGTAAATGGACACCAAAAGAAATCTGGAGTGTGTGTGTGTGTGTGTGTATATATATATATATATATATATATATATATACACACACACACAGACATATATATATCACACAAAATAAACTTTAAAGCAAAGATTATAATAAGAGACAAGGGCATTATATAATGATAAAGGGGTCAATTCAACAAGAAAGTGTAATGTTTGTAAGTATTTATACAGTCAACATAGGAGCACCTAAATATATAAAGTGAATATTAACAGACCGAAAGAAAGAAATAGACAGCAATACAACAATAGTAGGGGACTTTAATAACCCACTTGCATGAATAGATTATCCAGACAGAAAATCAATAAGGAAGCATTGGCCTTCAACAACATATTAAACCAGATGGCGTTAAACATACAAAACATTCCATCTAAAAACAACAGAATACATATTCTTAAGTGCACATGGAATATTTCAAGATAGATTCTATGTTAGGCCACAAAACAGGACTTAATAAATTTAAGAGGTTTGAAATGATATCAAGCACCTTTTCCAACCCCAATGGTATAAAACTAAAAATTACCCAAAGAAAACTGGAAATTTTTTAATTATGTGATTAAACAACATGCTACTGAACAACTAATGGGTCAAAGAAGAAATCAAAGGAGAAATAAAAAATACCTTGAAATAAATAAAATGGAAATATACTAAAATTTATGGGATGCAGCAAAAGAAGTTCTAAAAGGAAACTTCATAGCAATAAATGACTACCTCTAGAAACAACCTAAAACAACCTAGCTTTATGCCTCAAGGAAGTGGAAAAAAGAACAAAGCCAAAAGTTAATAGAATGAAAGTAATAACAAAGATTCAAGGAAAACTAATGAAATAGAGACTAAAAAGTCAATAGAAAAATTCAGTGAAAGTAAGAGCTGGTTCTTTGGATAGATAATCAAACCTGAAAAATCTTTATCTAGGTTCACTGTGAAGTAAATAGTGAGGACACAAATGAATAAAATCAGAAATGAAAGAGGAGATATTACAACTGATACCACAGAAACACAAAGGACTCTAAGAGGCTATTATGAACAGTTATACTCTAACAAATTGGACAACCTAAAAGAAACAGATAAATTCCTAGAAACATAGAACATACCAGGACTAAATCATGATTCAGTAGAAATGCTGAAGAGACTGATTACTAGTAAAGACATGAATCAGTAATTAAAACCTCACAACAAATAAAAATTCAGGACCAGAAGCCTTCACTGGTGATTTCTCCCAGTCATTGAAAGAAGAATGAATAACAATCCTTCTCAAACTCTTCCAGAAAAGAGAAGGAACACTTCCAAATTCATTTTATGAGGCCAGCATTACCCTGATACCAAAACCAGACAAAGATGACACAAGAAAAGAAAATGACAGGCCAGTATGTCTAATGAACATTGATGCAAAAAGTCTCAATATAGTATTTGTAAATTGAGTGCAACAATACATTATAAGTATCACATACTATAATCCAGTGAAATTTATTCCAGGGCTGTAAGATGGTTTAACATCTGTAAGTCAGTCAATGTGAGATACCACATTAACAGCAAAAAAAAAGTATATGATCATCTCAATAGACACAAATAAAGCATTTGCCGAAGTTCTACATCCATTTATGATAAAACTTCAGCAAAGTGGGTATAGAGGGAATGTACATCAACATAATAAAGGCCATATATGACAAGTCCACAGATGAATTCATACTCAATGGTGAAAAGCTGAAATCTTTCCCTCTAAGATTAGGAACAAGACAAGGATGTCCACTCTTGCTACTTTTATTCAACACAGTATTGAAAGTCCTAGCCAGAGTAATTAGGCAAAAAACCCAAAAAATCATAAAAGCAAGACATCCAATTGGAATGGAAAAAGTAAAACTGTTACTATTTGCAGATGACATGATATTATATACAGAAAACCCTAAAGACACCATTAAAAAAAAAAAACTCTTAGAACTAATAAGTGAATTCAGTAAAGGTGCAGGATTCAAAATCAATACACAAAAAATGGTTGCCTTTCTACACCCTGATAATGAACTATTGGATAAGTTAAGAAAACAATACCATTTACAATTACAAAAAAAAATAAAATACCTAGGAATAAATTTAACCAGGGAGGTAAACTTATTTTAAATTATTTTAAAATTTCTTAAATTTTCAAAATAGCTGGAGTTTGAAAACTAGAAGACATTCATGAAAAAACTCCTATCAAAATCCCAGTGGCATTTTTCACAGAAATAGAACAAATAATCCTAAAATTTGTATGGAACCATAAAAGACCCTGAATAGCCAAAGCAATCTTGAGAAAGGAAAAGAAGACTGGAGACATCACAGTCCCTGATTTCAAACTTTATTACAAAGCTATAGAAATTTAAAGTTTGATATTGGCATAAAAACAGACACACAGATCAGTGGAACAGAATAAACAGCTCAGAAATAATCCCATGCATATGTGGTCAATTAATTTATTAAAAAGGGGCCAAGAATATACAATGGAAAAGGAACATTCTGTTCAATAACTAGTGCTGGAAAGATTGGGCAGCCACATACAAAAGAAGGAAACTGACCACTGTCTTATACAGTACATAGAAAGTGGATTAAAGACGTGGATGGACACAGGATCTGAAACCATAAATCTCCCAGAAGAAAACCTAGACAGTCAGCTCCTTGACATAGGTCTTGGTAATGGTTTTTTGAATTTGAAAGCAAAGGCAACAAATGAAAAAATAAACAAGTGGGACTACATCAAACTATAAAGCTTCTGAGCAGCAAAGGAAATGATCAGAAAAGTAAAAGGACAACCTACTGAATGGTAGAAAATACTTCCAAATTACGTATCTGATAAAGGGCTAGTATCCAAAGTATATGAAGAATTCATCCAACTTGACAGCAAAAAAAAAAAAAAAAAAAAAAAAAAAAAAAAAAAAAACACCAAACACTCCTATTACAAAAGAGGCAGAAGATCTGAATAGACATTTTTCCAAAGAAAACATATGGGTGGCCAGCAGGTACATGTAAAGATGCTCTGTATCATTAATCATACAGAAAATGCAAATCAAAACCACAAGGAGATACCATCTCACATCTCATAGAGTGGCTATTATCAGAAAAACTGGAAATAAGTGTTGGCAAGGGAGTGAAGAAAGGGAACCCTTGTGCGCTATTAGTGAAAATGTAAATTGGTGCAGCCACTATGGAAAGCAATACAGAGATTCTTCAAAAAAAAAAAAAATAGAACTACCATATGATCCAACAATTCTATTTCTGGGTACATATCCAAAGAAAGCAAAAATACAAACTCAAAAAGATATATGAACCCCCATGTTCATTGTAGCATGATTTACAATAACCTAATATTCCTGTTCATCAATGGATAAATGGATAAAGAAATTATGTATACACACACACACATATGCACACACACACAAACAATAGAATACTATTCAGCCATAAAAAGAATGAAATCTTGGCATTTGTGACAATATGGATTGACCCTGAGGACATTACACTAAGTGGAATAAGTCAGAGAAAGGCAAATACCATATGATCTCTCAAATGTGGACTCTAAAAGTAAATAACAAACAAGCAAACAAACCAAGCTCATAGAAACAGAGAATAGATTGGTGGTTGCCAGAAGTCAGGGGTGGGAGAAGTTGGTGAACTGGTTTTTTGTTTGTTTGTTTTTAGTTTAAATAAACAAATTAAAAAAATAGATGTCAGTTACAGAACAGTAGCAAATATGCTAAGGATAGTAGAGCAGAAAGATAAAAATAAGCTAGGAATTTTACTTCGTTGAGTCTTCAAATTAACCAACCCTTCAATTGCCCTATCTTTAAACTTGTTATTTGACCTAATAAAAATGTACAGTTTGCACCACAAGCACACATATAATAATCTCATGTAAAAACTCTGGAAACTTTTTTGCCATGCAACCTTCTGCAAGATTCTTCTACAAAGTGAGCTTCAAACTACCAAATTGACTAGAGAGAGATCTTCATAAAAACTGATGGTGAACATTAAATATGTAGTTTCCTGCGAAACTAGGAATAAATCAGGAGTCCCAAGTACCATGGGAGGACACATGTTCCTCATTATGTAAATACTGAAAAATCGTCCTTCTCAGCTCTGTTCCCCACACCATAGCCTCAAAGCTCCAATCTTCTGAATAGCTTCCATTTACCTCCTCTCCGTACTAATGTCTTTCTATGGACACATCTAGCTTTGTAGACTCACCTTGAAAGCCAATTGTCCTGGCTCCCCAACCTTCAAGATGAGGGAAAAAAGAAAAACCTGAAATATAAAAGAAACAAAGCTACGCTGACAATAGCTGCAGTCAAAATTCCTTCACTCGGGGTCCTCTCTGGTATTACAAGGGTAAATACCAGATTAGATTATTTTAACCGTAAGTCTCCCAGATCATGTTAAAACAATTTATGGACATCTGTACTTCAAAGATGAAAGCCATATATGCTGTCATTTCAGCATTCACCTAGGCGTCTCAGATAATGTCAGAACTCAAATACACATTCATTGTTTTACAGAGATGGGCACGTTTTCTGCTCTCTACTTTTTATTTAGTATTAATGAAGAATAAAAGTCCATGATTCAGTGGTTGAAGTTCACCAACTGTGCTAATTTGGCCAACCTAGAAACAAAATAAGACGTGAATGTAGTTCATATAATAGATGAGAAAACATGCCCCCTCCTTTTAATGAAGAACTCATTTTGGAATATAAGTAAAACAATATTTGATTTTATTTCATGCATTATATTTCTAATGTTCAGGTAGTTCCAGAATCAGAAGCTCAAAAAAATGTGAACGGTCCCCTAGTAGTGTAACTTTGCTCCCCAATAAATATCTCAAGGGGGACTTTACAGAATTTCTTTCTCAGTGGTCCTCATTGTATAAGCCTCCAGAAGTCCAGGGTCATCACCATTCTAATGCCTCAAGGAAAAGAAATGAGCACAGGTGTGGACATGCAATGCATGATGTCATCTGCTGCTTCTGGTTCAATCTGCTACAGCAACATATCAGGGAATGAGCCACCTAATCAACAAAGAAGCGATCCACTCCCCCACCCTCTGCCAGCATAACGAAGAGAAGAGGTAACAGGCAATTAAACAAAGAAAAGTTGTGTGTACATTTATCTGGAATGATATACTGTTTTTGATGATCACAGATTTCTTTGTATTTATTTATTCACTTATTCATTTAATGAACATTTATGAGTATCAGTGATAAACCAAACCCTATGATTGGTGCTGGGATTGCAAAAGGGAATAATCTGGTATTTATTACAAAGGAACAATGGTATCCGTGGGGCAGGAGTCAAATGAAACAAGAACAAAGAAGCAAAAAGGGCAATTTTACTTAGAGTTCTAATGGAAATGTTTTGATATACTCTTTGGGCTTAATGGAGTAATAATTTAGTCTTTTGGGAGCTGGAAGTAGTTCATAGAGAAGGTAATGTTAAAGCTAGACTTGAAGCAATGGGGCAACCTCTAGGATTAAATTTTGCTAAACACAACGAAAGAGCTATAAATCACAGTAAACTGCATAAAAGCTTATTTTTTTTTATAAAATAATAAAGATAACAATAATAGAAGACACACCAATATTTGGCTTGCTATGAGCCAAGCACTATTCTAGTACTAACATATATTAACTTATTTAATGCTGAAGCCAACCCTTTGAAATGAATGATACAATTAGGCCCATTTTATTTATTTATTCCACCCCCCAATTTATTTATTTATAAAATTTTTATTGGAGTATAGTTGATTCACAGTGTCATTTTAGTTTTGTATAGAAAAGTGAATCAGTTATACATATACATATATCCACTCTTTTTTTAGATTCTTTTCCCATATAGGTCGTTGCAGAATACTGAGTAGGGTTCCCTGTGCTGTACAGTAGGTCCTTATTAGTTATCTATTTTATATATAATAGTGTGTATATGTCAATCCCAATCTCCCAGTTTATCCCCCTCTTTCCTCCTTGGCAACCATCAGTTTGTTTTCTACATCTGTGACTCCATTTCTGTTTTGTAAATAAGTTCATTTGAACCATTTTTTTAGGTTCTACATATAAGCAATATCATATAATATTTGTCTTTCTCTGTCTGACTTAACTTCAGTCAGTGTGACAATCTCTAGACCCATTTTAAAGATGGAGAAATTGCGACCCAGAAAAGACAAGTAATTTACCAAAGGTCGCACAGTTAGTAAATAGTAGATCTGGAATTTGAACCCTGGCAATCTGTTTCCAGAGTCACGAGTTGGTTCTCACTTTTCTTGTGCATTATATGATTTTGAGGCAATGAGAGAGACAAAAGCATGATATTTTTATTGAAGCCTTATAAATTCTACTGCAACATGTGGACATACTCAGAAATGGGTGATTGAGATCATCTCTCAAAGAAACAAAAGGCCACATTTCCTGAATGTGAAAAACACAGTAAGATAGAGGTCATGGCTTGTGTATGTCCACTGGCTCCTTGTATAATATTATCAAAGGGAAAGCAGGATGCTTTATAACATGAACATAGTGAGTGTGTCATGAAATATGTACTTCCCTCTCGTGCTGTTTAGCTAGGAAATAGAGATGATTTCTGGTCTTATAAAACTGCAAAATTTGTCAGAAATTTTAGAAGTTTGTATACTAAATTTAACAAGTAAATTGAAGGAAGGAAGGAAATAATGAATGAAAGGGAATTCCCTCCTTCCAAATCTCCAAGTTTAGAAAACAATTGGTATATCTGTAGAGGAACTTGGAGGTGCAAATCTACGTATTTTAGCAACAACAAAAATCTGCCCCGTCAGGAGGTAGTTCACTATGGGTCTGGCTGGGTCAGCTGGTGTTTATTTGGCAGGTAAGAGTTCTGAGTATCAGTCATGTATTTGATGGAGAGAGACTCTAAATTATGCAAACAAACAAACAAATAGGTTAAAAGCCTGACTTCTCAAATAAGACTCCAGAAAACTAAATTTCTTTCAAGGTACACTCTTAATCATGAGAGCCATTCATTATCTAGAGAGGTAGAGCTCAGCTCATCTAATTGTTCCCACCCACCCATCCCAAATTTAAGTTAATTTCCCATCTAGTGTAAATTTTATTAACTTCATGCAAATGCACACGAGACTATGTCACTTCTTCCTTAAGTGGGTTTTAATAGCACTTAATAAGAATAATGTCTGGCAGGAAATGGCAGGCTCTATATTTACATGCAAATACCATTTAAATAACTCAAAAAGAGAATATCAATACCCAGAAATAGTGTCCTTGCCAAAGTTAAAACTCATCATGGTATTTTGTACATTTTATACGTCCTTCTGCAAAACCCCTGTAAATCTAAGCAAAATGTTTTCTTCAGTGGAAGACAGCTGATGTTCAGCTGCTGAGGCAGCAAGGGGTAGAGACACAGGAAAATCCTGCTCACCTGTTCATACTCTGGAGCTTCACATGGTGATTGTGATTCTGTGTAAATTTTTTAAGCCTAACCCTCTGAGATGGGCAAAGGTGGCATACCTGCTCTTTTCTTAGTCTTATTCCTGAGAATAAGAATTCTCATGAGAATTGGAGATAGAGTCATTGGTGTGCAGCAAGTCAGAATATTGAGATAAAGATGTAAAGAATGATGGTTTGCGGCTCACCAGGCATTTAACAGGTGAGAAAACTGAGGTCTGGAGAAAGTTACTTATAGGTTGTAGGCTTACATGGAAAACCAAGTTTCTCTGATTGTTTATGTTGGGGTAGATGTATATTTATTAACACAAAAATAATTTCCACAAAGATTTAATTGGTATGAGATTATAATTCCGGAAAGGTATATACCAAACTCTTTTTCTGAGGCTTTTTCTCTTCTCAACTTGGTTTTCAGGTAAATACTTTATAGTTTATGGTTCAATTTTGCTTATCATTATTTTCTGGTTAAATATGCAAATATAGCAAATAATAAATCGGCATTACTTGTGTAATGCAGGTAGGCAAAACATATTTGGATATTGGTCTTCTTTTTCTCCCATAATATTAGCAAAGTTTAGAATCAATTTAGAGTGGCCAACCGATGAGGCCACAGTGTGAATTTTGGAAAAGCAATTTGCATGGCGGGTGTTTAATAAGGCTTTTGCTAAGAGCTGGAATGTCCCACAGGGAGGAGAGAAAGCACTAGTGTTTTGTTACTCAATGTGTGGTCCATGGAATACCAGGATGGGCATTACCCAAGAGCTTGACAGAAATGTGGAATTTCTGAACTCATCCTTACCAATCAGAATCTGCATTTTAACAAGGTCTCTGTGTGTTTCATAAACACAGTAGAATTTGAGAATCACTATTCTAAACTAGAACATAAACACTACTTGCATCAAATCACTGATCGAGTTTGACGAGGCACGTGGAGGAAAGAAATGGTGAAAAAAAATGTAACAAATAGAACTGGGGAAATATAAATACAGTCATAGAAGACGTGTTATATTTCTAACCTAGCCTAGATTATATAACTTCTTTGACAATTTCCTTATTTGTGAAGAGATTAAGTTTCTATAAAGGCATACCTTGTTTTATGGCACTTAGCTTTATTGCACTTTGCAGATATTACATTATTTACAAATTGAAGGTTTGCAGCAACCCTGAGTTGAGCCAGTCTATCAGCTCCATTTTTCCAACATCGTCTGCTCGCTTCATGTCTCTGTGTCACATTTCGGTAATTCTCGTAATATTTCAAACTCTTTCATTATTATTACATTTGTTATGGTGATATGTGATCAGTGATTTGTTGAGACTACTATTTTAAAAAGATTTCGACTCACTGAAGGCTCAGATGATGGTTAGTATTTTAGCAATAAAGTATTTTTAAATTATGGTATGTATATTGAGTTTTAGACATAATGCTACTGCATACTTAATAGAGTACAGTTTAGTGTAAACATAACTTTTTATATGTACTGGGAAACCAAAAATTTTGTGTGACTCTCTTTATTGCAATATTCCCTTTATTGCCATAGTTTGGAACTGAACCCCAAATATCTCCGATGTATGCTGGTATCTTATGAATAATTTGAGCATTAAATGTTGAACATGCAGCAACATACATGATGTGTAGGAGATAAGGGTTTATTAACGCCATTTTCTTTTTCCTTACTGTGCAAGTGTAGGGACATATTTGGTGGCTTTATAGTTCTAAAGCAAAAAGAAGATATTAAAATACAACTAAAAAGACATGTTATGTTGCTTCGGGCTACAATTCTTATTTTCAAATTTTATTAAGTGTTTCTAATATTGAGTCTAGTACGAAGTCTTGTAGAACTAAGCTTTGGCAAGAAGGGCTTGGACACTTTCCCTTCCTAAAATGGGAGGCAATGATGGGTTTTAATTGCAACACAGAGCTTTTGATATCAAAATAATTTTCAGTGATAGTGTTGGTCTTAGCAGAGAGCGCAGAATTTATGAGATTAAAGCCCTGTGAGTACATGCACATACTCTTATAGCTTTTTATGCAAATTGAAATTCCTCCTTCATTTTCCATTTTGAGAATCAAAGATTAAGGATAATAAAGCTTTTTAACTTAGCTAAATTAGTTAGATGCATTTTATTACATCAATCCATACTTTATCATAGGCCATACTTGGCAAATTCTCTCCACTTTAATTATTCAGAAGATAATAATTCAATGATGGAGATACGGTTCTAAATTAAAATTACAGAATTTTAATAAAATTTTGAGCCAGTATCTTGCCTGTAACCATTGATGGTACTTATTAAGCCCATGTGATTAAGCTAGCATGAATACTGAGAATTTTATATTTATTTAATAAAAATATTTGTATGTTTACCAGTAAAGGCAAGTGTCTTGGAATAAAACACTTGTTACAGAAAAAAAATAGCAATGTATTTCATTTTGAATGAACACAATGTCTCCAAAATTTAGATCATTCAATTAAAACAATAGTGTCAAAATAACTGTAATGAAAACATAAAACCAACAATTAAAATAATAAATCTTGACAGAAATAATTTGATATAATATTAATGTATAAATTCATCTCCCAAAGAATAGATATTTGTACTGATGTTACCAGAGGGACATAGCTGGATAAGAAGTATGAGACCTTTGACATATTTTTATTCTTACAGAATAATACAGTTTTTTAATGTTTATTTCTCATGTCTTCTTTTCTATATTTAAATAGCTAATGCAGTCACATAGCTCAAAATTCAAAATATACAAATGTGTACAGTGAAAATTCTTGCTCCTACCCTGGAATTACCCTCACAGATTTCCTTTCTCTAAAATAAGTGATAAAAACAGTAGTTGTTGAACTATTCCTGAACCTTTTAAGTCAGTTGCCTCAGTTAACCCACAACATAACCTTTTAGTTGGCAAATTTATTCCTCATTTCACAGATGAGGAAACTGAGGCTCTGCACCAAGTACAGTCTACCTTGGTATCCACCTGGAATTTGTTCCAGGACGTTGTGCGTATACCAAAATGCATAGATGCTTCAGTTCCTTATACAAAATGGTGTAGTACTGTCAGTTCTCCATATCTGTGGATTCCACATCCAAGGATAAGGAGGGTTGACTACAATTTACTCAAGTATTTAAGACTAGTAGTGACAGTGTTGGAACTAGAACTCAGAAAATCTGGGTACTTATATTCTTAACTACGTACTTCTCATAACTCTTAACATACCATCAAATCAAACAATGTTTCTTATGTTTTCTTTCAAAGAAATATATATATAGGAGTAATTACAAATAGTAAAATTTTATGAATCTTGCCTTTTCCATGTAACTATATATATTTTAGATATTATCCAATATTACTGTTGAAGTACTTCCTTATTCTTTTATTTTTTAAAGTACTCAATAGAAAAAAATGTAATTCTATTTATTTTATTGTTTGAAGTAACTAGTCCTATATGGTTGGAAATGATGTGGTCTCTAGTCTTTTCCTATCATAAATGATATTTCAGTGATTATCCTGTACACTTTATACCATTTTGCACACATGTGAGTGTAACTGGAGGATAATATCCCATATGTAGAAAGGCTAAGGCAAAAGGTATATGAATTTTAAATTTTGATTTGCATTGCACAGAGATTTAAATTTTGATGCAACCCATAGAGACGGTACCAGTTTTTACCGAATATAATATATTAAGGTTTCTGTTTTCTTTATATACTGACCAACACTGTGTTATAAAACTATTGGTTCCTGACTAGTGTTACAATAAAAAATATACATTTTCTGGCATTTTAATTATTAAAATTTAGCTTTTCATTTTGAAAAGATTTCAGATGTACAAAAATGTTGCAAAAAATTACTAAAAATTCACTATACATGATCAACAGTCCTCAAATATTATCTTAAATAAACATAGTACATTTACCAAAACCAGAAAATTAACTTTGATACAAAACTAATTTACATACCTTATCAGAATTTCACCACATACATTACTAATGTCTTTATACTGATCTAAGATTAAATTCAGAATCATACACTGTACCTAGTTGCCTTTGATACCTTAGTCTCTTAATCTGGAGTAATTTCTATATTTTTTCCCCCTCTTTTATCACCTTGACATTTTTTAAGAGAACTGACCAGTTATTTTGTATGATTTTGACTTGCTTAATGTCTCTTTGTGACTGAATTCTGGGGTAAGAACACCTTAGAAGCAATGAGATGTCTTTCATTGTATCACAAGGAACATGAGTGGATTTGGTTCCTCTACTTATGATCTCAAATTTGATCACTTCAGATGGTACCTGGCAGGGTTTCTACTCTATGGTAATTTTACCTTTATAATTATTGGGTATCTTCTGGGAGATACCTTGAGACTATGTAGATGTTTTAAAATCACACATTCATCCACTAATTTTGGAATCTATAAGTGAAGATAAATGATGATTTTCTATTTCTAACATTCATTCTGCATTGAGTAGATAGAAATCTACTCTAAGGAAGAGTTTTCCTTCCCCTCCTATCTACTTATGTATTGCTTACTGATTGATTGATTCACTTGTTCATTTCAGGTTAGACCCATGGAATCTTATGTTGTTCTATGATTAGCAGTTCATTATTTTCTTTACTTTTTTGCTCAAATAGTCCTACATGTGGCTTTACCAAGCTTCATCATGCTAGTCCCTGTGGCCTATTAACATAGCCCCATTGTTTTGGAGTCTTTGCTTTGCTTTTCTTATATTAAGAAAAGGAGATTAAGTCACCTAAATTTTACTTTCATTGAAACTTTTAAACTTTTGTCCATTTTTCCATTTAGGTTTTCATTTTTCTTATTGATTAATAGAAATTCTTTTTATAAGTAGGCAAGTAATTCTTTGTAATACTTGTTTTATAGGTGATCATTCATGATTTAATTTTCTTATGTTTTACATTCATAAATTTGTTTTTAATGTAATAAAATTTATCAAGTTTTTAAGCCTTCTGGGTTTTGTTGCCATAATTGGACAAGCCTTTCCTACTTTTAAAACATTTGTCCCTGTTCAGAATACTTTTCCTTTAAGTACATTTACTGCTGATTTTTTAAATGTTTGTATCTTTGATCTATTTGAAATTTATCTTAGTATAAGATGTTCTATATAATTTTTTTCTACAGATTACTTTGAACTAAAAAAATGAACATTTATTGTTTAATTCATCATTTTGACATTTATTTAAAATTCTACCTATATCTAATAATATTAAGTATTTGGTTTTATTTCTTCCATTAATTTATGTCTGTTGATGACTTCGTAGCATATTCTTTTATTTGTCTAATTTTACAGTGCATTTTAGTATGCTAATTAAGTACCCTTTTTACTATTTCATATTTTTCTGCTTATTTTCTTGTTTATGTTTTCATATGAAATTTAGCTTATACTTGTTCAGATTTAAAAATCAATTATTGGGCTTCCCTGGTGGTGCAGTGGTTGGGAGTCCGCCTGCCGATGCAGGGGACACGGGTTCGTGCCCCGGTCCGGGAGGATCCCACATGCCACAGAGCGGCTGGGCCTGTGAGCCATGGCTGCTGAGCCTGCGCGTCCGGAGCCTGTGCTCCACAATGGTAGAGGCCACAGCAGTGAGAGGCCTGCGTACCAAAAAAAAAAAAAAAAAAAAAATTATTATTTCTGGAGTTACATTAAGTTAGGAAGAATTGACATTTATACAAATACGAGTCTTATTATCCCAGATCGCAGTAGTTAACTTTCTGTGTGTTCAGGTCTTTCTTGAGTCTTTCAAGAACATTTTAAAGTATTCTTCAAATCCAGAGAGTGCATTAAGTTTATTAAGAAGTAGTTTATCACTGTTTAAATTGTTTCAGGTGAGATGTATTTCCAATTTATGTTTTGTTGTTGTTTGTAAAAGGAAAGCTATTAATTTCTTTTTTTTTGAATTTTTTATTTTTTTATACAGTAGGTTCTTATTAGTTATCCGTTTTATACATATTAGTGTATATATGTCAATCCCAATCTCCCAATTCATCACACCACCACCACCATCCCCACCCACCACTTTCCCCCTTGGTGTCCATACGTTTGTTCTCTACATCTGTGTCTCTATGTTCTGCCGTGCAAACAGGTTCATCTGTACCATTTTACTAGGTTCCACATATATGCATTAATATACGATATTTATTTTTCTCTTTCTGACTCACTTCACTCTGTATGACAGTCTCTAGAACCATCCATGTCTCTACAAATGACCCAATTTCGTTCCTTTTTATGGCTGAGTAATATTCCATTGTGTGTGTGTGTATGTATGTATGTATGTATATATATATATATATATATATACCACATCTTCTTTATCCATTCATCTGTCTATGGGCATTGAGGTTGCTTCCATGACCTGGTTATTGTAAATAGTGCTGCAATGAACATTGGGGTGCATGTGTCTTTTTGAATTATGGTTTTCTCTGGGTATATGCCCAGTAGTGGGATTGCTGGGTCATATGGTAATTCTACTTTTAGTTTTTTAAGGAACCTCCATACTGTTCTCCATAGTGGCTGTATCAATTTACATTCCCACCAACAATGCAAGAGGGTTCCTTTTTCTCCACACTCTCTCCAGCATTTGTTGTTTGTGGAAAGCTATCGATTTCTACATGTGGATTTTGTATTTAGAAATCTATCTGAATCTCTTCATCATAATAGCTTTTGTGTGTTGAATCATAGATTTTCCAAATATACATTCACATCAGTGGCAAATAGTGAAAATTATTATTTTCTTTCTCATTTTCATGTGTAATTTCCTTTGTGTGTCTATCTACAGTGGCCTATACTTTCAAAACGGTATCAGAACTGTGGTAATAGTTACCATCCTTGCCTTAGAATTCTGATGAGAATGCTTTTGATGCTTCCTTGGTAAGAAAAAAAACCATGAGTATGGAGAAGAGATAGCTGTATTTCATCATGTTTAAAGAGCATCTATGTATCCTTATTTTATTGTTTTTATTTTTACTCAAAAAGGGGTACTAAATTTTATCAAAGGCCTTTCAACATCTATGGGAAATGAACTATATCTTTTTCCTATAGTCCATCAATATGAAAAAATGAAGAGGTTTCTTAATGATGAAACATACTTGCTGTGATGGAATAAATTTCACTTGGTTATACCATAGTTTTATTGTTTTAATGTGTGGCTAAACTGTGTTTGATAATACTTATTTAGCATTTTCATCAGTAATCATAACAATGGTTTGGTTTTTTACAAATTCTTTGTTGGATTTTTATGTCATTGTAAGAGTAGCTTCATAAAAAGACTTACTTGGTTTCTTTATGTTATTGAACATTTTCAATAGCTTTGTAATTTTCTAATCTGTAAAAGTTTTGTTAACATTTCCCTGAGAAAATGTCTGAGTTTGATGATTTCTGACAGAGGGTTAGCATATTCACAACTGTATTTTTTCCATAGTGAGTGGTCTATAGATTGAGTTGACTTAATTTAGTGAAAATTTTAAAAAATGTATTCCTTTTTTCACTGCATTTTCAATTGCTTCTGCAGAGTTGAACAACGTAGTCTCTTGTCAATCTTTTAATTTCCTCCAAATATCGTGATTTATCCCTCATCATTTATTATTTTATGAATTTGTGCTTCCTACTTCTGCATTAGCTAGTTTATTGGCTTGGTCAAAGATTTGGTGTTTGGCTTATTTATTAGTTCTGCCATTTTTCTTATTTCTAGTTAATTACATTATGCTTTTCATCTTTATTAAATCCATCCTTCTGCCTTCCCTTGGTTGTTTGTTTTGTTTTGTTTTTCTATTTTCAATAAAACTTCATGTCTTGATTTCATACCTTCTGATATGAATGGCTTTCATGATTGATATTTTTAGGTATTCTACAATTTGGGTTTGGATTTTTTCTTAAATTGTAAAAATGTATATTCTGTTGTTTGGGGATGGAATGTCCTATAAATATGAAGTAAGTCCATTGTGTGTAATGTATCATTTAAAGCTTGTGTTTCCTTATTTATTTTCATTTGGGATGATCTGTCCATTGGTGAAAATGGGGTGTTAAAGTCCCATACTATGATTGTGTTACTGTCGATTTCCCCTTTTATGGCTGTTAATATTTGCCTTATGTATTGAGGTGCTCCTATGTTGGGTGCATAAATATTTACAATTGTTATATCTTTTTCATGGATTGATCCCTTAATCATTATGTAGTGTCCTTCTTTGTCTCTTGTAATAGTTTTTATTTTAAAGTCTATTTTGTCTGATATGAGAATTGCTACTCCAGCTTTCTTCTGATTTCCATTTGCATGGAATATCTTTTTCCATCCCCTCACTTTCAGTTTGTAAGTGTCCCTTGGTCTGAAGTGGGTCTCTTGTAGACAGCATATATATGGGTCTTGTTTTTGTATCCATTCAGCCAGTCTGTGTCTTTGGGTGGGAGCATTTAATCCATTTACATTTAAGGTAGTTATTGATATGTATGTGTCTATTACAATTTACTTAATTGTTTCGGGTTTGTTCTTGTAGGTCTTTTCCTTCTCTTGCCTAGATAAGTTCCTTTAGCATTTGTTGTAGAGTTGGTTTGGTGGTGCTGAACTCTCTCAGGTTTTGCTTGTCTGTAAAGGTTTTAATTTCTCCATCAAATCTGAATGAGATCCTTGCTGGGTAGAGTAATCTTGGTTGGAGGTTTTTTTCCTTCATCACTTCAAATATGTCCTGCCACTCCCTTCTGGCTTGTAGAGTTTCTGCTGAAAGATCAGATGTTAACCTTATGGGGATTCCCTTGTGTGTTATTTGGTGTTTTTCCCTTGCTGCTTTTAATATGTTTTCTTTGTATTTAATTTTTGACAGTTTGATTATTATGTGTCTTGGCGTGTTTATCCTTGGGTTTATCCTGTATGGGACTCTCTCTGCTTCTGGACTTAATTGACTATTTCCTTTCCTATATTAGGGAAGTTTTCAACTGTAACCTCTTCAAATATTTTCTCAGTCCCTTTCTTTTTATCTTCTTCTTCTGGGGCCCCTATAATTCGAATGTTGGTGCATTTAATGTTGTCCCAGAGGTCTCTGAGACTGTCCTCAGTTCTTTTCATTCTTTTTTCTTTCTTCTGCTCTGCAGTGGTTATTTCCACTATTTTATCTTCCAGGTCACTTATCTGTCCTTCTGCCTCAGTTATTCTGCTATTGATCCCATCTAGAGTATTTTTCATTTCATTTATTGTGTTACTCATCGTTGCTTGCTTCCTCTTTATTTCTTCTAGGTCCTTGTTAACTGTTTCTTGCAATTTGTCTATTCTATTTCCAAGATTTTGAATCATCTTTACTGTCATTATTCTGAATTCTTTTTCAGGTAGACTGCCTATTTCCTCTTCATTTGTTAGGTCTGGTGTGTTTTTATCTTGCTCCTTCATCTGCTGTGTGTTTTTCTGTCTTCTCATTTTGCTTATCTTACTGTGTTTGGGGTCTCCTTTTTGTAGGCTGCAGGTTCGTAGTTCCCTCTGTTTTTGGTGGCTGTCCCCAGTGGCTGAGGTTGGTTCAGTGGGTTGAGCAGGTTTCCTGGTTGGGGGGACTAGTGCCTCTGTTCTGGTGGATGAGGCTGTATCTTGTCTTTCTGGTGGGCAGGTCCTCATCTGGTGGTGTGTTTGGGGATGTTGGTAGCCTTATTATGATTTTAGGCAGCCTTTCTGCTAATGGATGGGGCTGTAGACCTGTCTTGCTCTTTGTTGGGCATAGGGTGTCCAGCACTGTACGTTGCTGGTCCTTGACTGAAGCTGGGTCTTGGTGTTGAGATGGAGATCTCTGGGAGATTTTTGCCATTTGATATTGCGTGTAGTTGGGAGGTCTCTTGTGGACCAGTGTCCTGAGGTTGGTTCTCCCACCTCAGAGTCACAGCCTTGACACCTGGCTGGAGTGCCAAGAGCCTTTAATCCACACAGCTCAAAATAAAAGGGAGAAAAAATAGAAAGGAAAGAAAGGAAGGAAGGAAGGTGGGAGGGAAGGAAGGGAGGAAGGAAGGAAGGAAGGAGGGTGGGAGGGAAGGAAGGAAGAAAGGAAGGGAGGGAGGAAGAAAGAAAGGAAGGAGGAGAGGAAGGAAGAGAAGAAGGAAGGGAGGAAAGAAGGGAGGAAGAAAGGAGGGAAGGAGGGAAGAAAGGATGGAAGAAAGGAAGAAAGGGGAGAAGACAAAATAAAGTAGGATAAAATATAGTTATTAAAATAAAAAATAATTAAGAAGAAAAATTTCTATTGAAAAAAAACAACAAAAAAACGGGTCAGTCTAACCCTAGGACAAATGATGAAAACAAAGCTATACAGACAAAATCTCACACAGCAGCACACACATACACACTCACAAAAAGAAAAAAGGGGAAAATAATAGTATATCTTGCTCCCAAAGTACACCTCCTCAACTTGGGATACTTTGCTGTCTATTCATGTTTTCCACAGATGCAGGGCACTTCAAGTTGACTGTGGAGCTTTAATCTGCTGGTTTTGAGGCTGCTGGGAGAGACCTCCCCCTCTCCTCTTTGTTTGCACAGCTCCTGGGGTTCAGCTACCTAGTCCTCTTTCAACAAAATTTGTTTTACATTTCTTAGTGAAAGCTTCTTTAGTTTGGTTTAAGTGTTTTCATATATTCCCTGTTTCTTTTCTTTTAAATATTAGCTATTAATTATATATAATATATATTAGATTATCTCAGCTTCATAAAAATTTAAATCAAAAAATAAAATGACAAAGTATAAATATAACATGATATTGTAACTTTTTGTCACTTCATGAACACACAGACACACAGTTACATATATATAATTATTTTAATTTGTTATGTAGAATTCCTTTATATAATTTTAGAATGAATTTGTTAAAGCACTCCCCCATTGATTGCCATTTAGGTTATTTCCAACATTTTGCTATTATAAATATTGTATCCCCACAGAAATGGTTATGTGTGTGAATATGTAAATGTATATACATACACACACACACTCACACTTATACCTAGAAAATGTCTATTTAATTCCAAGGACTCATTTCTATAAGAAAAAAATGATTTTTCTCAGAATGCACATTTAAAATTGATAGGATTGGGCTTCCCTGGTGGCTCAGTGATTGAGAGTCCGCCTGCCGATGCAGGGAACATGGGTTTGTGACCCGGTCCGGGAAGATCCCACTTGCCGTGGAGCGGCTGGGCCCGTGAGCCATGGCCTCTGAGCCTGCGTGTCCGGAGCCTGTGCTCCACAATGGGAGTGGCCACAACAGTGAGAGGCCTGCGTACCGCAAAAAAAAAAAAAAAAAAATGATAGGATTAAGAACATGGATTCTTATTGCCACATTGCCCCCATGAAACATTTTATTTTGAAGAAATGTACAAAACAGATCTGCTTATAATAGTCTTGTTTCTTTTCCATCCCTCAGTCTCGTTGGAATGAAGATGGGTGAGGGAATGGAGTTTAGAACAGTGATAAAGATCGTGTCTCTATATGGCACTATCTGTGGCACTCTTTTCCATTTTAAGGTAGCTATTTCTGTGAAGCTAATAGCAAAACACTCTCATCAAGAGTGTTTCTTCGGAATGTCTCCAGCAATGAAAAAGCCCTGTAAAAATGACCGCATCAATTCAGCTACATCAAGATGTCCTAATTTGTCAATACAGTCACTGTTATTGGTGCTAGCATTATTATTATGGATTTTATTTTCTCTGTAATGTACTGTATTTTGCATTTTTTGGTTTTCATCATGTATTATAATTAGAAAAATGTACTGCAACAAAAATGCAAGATTGTAAAGACAGAGTCTAGAGGCAGAGATGAGTACCACTGGTCAACTCGGACCTCTATAGCCCCTGTCACCCACCAGGACTCTGAAGGATTATCTGCTTAGGTAAATTGTAGGCAAGTCTGCCTCTACTCACCTAAATAGCTTTATGGTATAGAGTGGCTGTTTGAGGGGTTGTAGAGACTTCAGATTGGCTAAGCTGGCACACAGGCTAGCATTTGTTACCCTCAATTACCAAACTCTGTAAACAATTGAAATATAATCTTTATAATTTGGTCTAATCTATGCTTCCAAAACTCACTGCCTCTCCCACAGAATTTCCCAGCAAGTTCTCATACTGGACAGGTGGCCACTGCTTAGACCCAAAGAGAAGGTCACAGGTTTGCTTCTCTTATAATTGCACATTCATGCTCCCCAGAGAGCTCCTAGGAGGAAGAGTTTGAGAAATGGATGTAAGCAACACATGTGAAATTTCACTGAGTGGGCTACATTGAAGGTAACATGAAATTTCAAGACATTTTCAGGAATTCTTCAGTGAGAGTCAGAGAGTGTCTTAGGTACTTTGCAGAGTTTATCATTTATATCTTGGACAGTGACTCCTCTGTCTTATATTTATATCCAGCATTTAGGATGTGTCTCGTGGATATGCATGTCAGACACAGGTGCCAAAATAATCTGGGCAAACAGTGAAGGTGAGTGATGTGTTGGTTCTGAGTTGTCCCTGTTAGAAAAAGAAAGACTTCATTTGCCCTAGGATATCATAATTTCATAACCCCTGTGACTGTTGCAGTTACTCACTAAGACCCACACATGAAGAGGGAAAAGGACAGGGACTCACCAAGAAGGCAGGATTTAGCTTTGATATAGGATATTTGGGTTCATCTTGATTCCAGACCCCAGCACAAGCCTTTGTGATCTTCTAGGGAAGATGAGGCTTAGATGGCCTCTTATAAGTTGACTGGAATCCATCTTTACAGACTTACCCCTCATCAGGACCCCAATTCCTGCCTTCCCTCTGTTGAAAACAGTAAGTCCCAAATAACATCTTCCTGAGCATGGCAGCTTTCAGCTTTTCCTTTTTTTGTCTCTGAATTTATGCAGACACTGTTCCCTACACAAAATGCCTTTCCTCACCTTGTTCTTCTTGAAATACCTACCCACTGTGAACATATGGCATGACAGCTCTGGTTGCCTAGAGCCAGAACCTGAGGAAGGGGTTGGTTGTACGTCACTTATTAAAGGGGAATATTTAGGGAATATCTGGAAGAGAGTGAGGAAAGTGGTGGAGTGAAGGGGAAGGATTTGAGCAGTGATATCACGGGTAATCTAGGATGTCCTGATGCACAGGGACTTCTGGATCCATGTCTCCACCTGAGGCAAGGGCTCTGGTGTGTTTTTTTCTCAGAGCAGTCAAGCTTTAGCTGTGGGATGCCTCCTGGGAAAGACAGGGCCTATAGACTGAGGGAAATGCTCCTGAGAAAGTGGAAAGTTGTGAGTTCTTAGCAACAGATATTTATAGCAGCTGTCATATGGGTGCACCAGCCTGGTCAAGAGGCTCTGGTGAGGATACCAGCAGTGTCTTCCATGCTTGCTCTGAGCTATCATGTGTATGGGGATTTGACAAGCAGATACCCCAAAAATGTTAATGCAGAAAAATAAAAGGAGCAGAAATCAATTCTGGAAGACATTTAGTTTTCTTTTTGTTGTTCTATAAAGATTTTCAAATACAGCAACTTGGCCATGTCTAGAAAGTACTTAGGTATTCACAGATGAGCATTTTTTAGTTGTGTTTTAGAAAAATACATACTTTCTCTATTAATATCGTCTAGCTAAATGGAATTCTGCTTTTTATAGTGCTTTAGACGTATTGCATTTTGTTTACCAACTAAAAATAATCTATTTACAGCATTTTTCAAGAAATGAGTAGTTGTTTTTTTCACCAGATATCCCAAAGCACTTACTGATAAAATTGAACCAAGATAGAATAGGACAAAAGTAATTCCAATTTCACTAGATGGTATGCCTTTTTAAAGACAGAACTAAGACACTGAGCTAAGAGGAGATGAATCATCTTCCGGAGATAGCTATTGGTTGATGAAAACAAAATTCATATGGATTTCCCTGGAAACTGTCCTGGGGTTTCATAATCACATTAACTACTGAGACCTTTAGAGAAATGGCCCATTATCTACACATTCTTCCCACATCTTCAAGAAAATCTTTACTAGCTTGGTGAATACTCTTTGGGTAATAAAAGAACAATATCCTAAAGCAAAGAAAGATCTTAACTGTGTCACTGTCCCTAAAGGACAAAGTTTATATGCTCAGTTCAAACACAGCTTGGATCCTATATATAAAGAGAACAATATAAGAATCAGGAAATAGGATTCTTATCATGTTATTCATTAAAATTATTGACCTCTGAACATAATTTCCAAATAGAATCATTCTCTTCTGTGCCCTTTTCACCAATCAAATAATTAATTGACACTAGGTACAGTGTTTTTTTCATTAGATGTACATGAGCAGTTTTGGCAGAGAACTCCAATAGCCACTTGCAGAGAAAAATAGAGTAATAACATCTACTTTTAGTAAGTTTTCTTACCTTTTAGGTATGAAACAGCTTCACGGAATGACTCTGAGTTCCCCCTACATTCCACTAAACAAATGCAAGTTAACGTTTTTGTCATCACTGGGACCTGAATTCCTCCCAAAATCTGAAAAATGCCCTGGGGCCTAATAGAGAATCAACACTTTGGAGAATTCCCTCTTTTTGGTGGTTACCAGTCCTCACTGGAAACTCTCAAGGTAGAGATCGTTCCAATCTATGTCACTTCAACACTGCTGCCTGGGACCTTTATGAACCATATTTGAGTCATAGGATTCTTTGGGGCTGCCAGGTCCCCCCTGTGCCCCAGCTCCACCTCTCCTTGACTATTGTGTATTCATTGCCTCTAAAATCTTGCCACCTTATCAAAAAGCTGCCACCAAGGAGCCTGTGTGTCTTTCCCTCCACTCTGATGCCCTCAGTGGCACTCTCCTCTCCTTATTGCAGCAAAGAGCCATTTGTTCCTTGTCTCTCTCAGAAGGACTATCTTTTCCATAAATATCAATCTCTTCAATGAGTGTAGGCTTTTACAAAAGTAGCAATGTGTATTGACTTCAAAGTGCTCTTCCTCTTCCACCCTGAATAAAAGGGTGCAGTAAGAATAATTTAAAAATAAAAACCTACTTTAAAAATGTGAATTATAGGGCCTGAGTGGGGAATGGAGTAGCAGTAGATTAGGAAGGGAAAATACAGAGGAAACACACAAATATATCCTGCACATATCCTCTAACCTCAACTGAAAAAATACAATAGGCAACATTTTAAAATTATGAGTTATCCAATCAAGGGAGGAAAAAGTATAATACTAATTTGGTTTTATATCCTTCCATTGGTGGTATGACTCTACATTGATGCAACCCAAAATGGAGAGCAAGTTGGCAAATGTTTATCTCTCTAAACTACAAATGCTCTTGTTCTTTTACCCAGTAATTCTACTCCAGCAAATTTATTTTGCATTTAAAACTAATGCTAAGAGAGAGGTATCTACAAGTATATGCATTGCAGCATTTTTTTAAATAACAGAAGCTAGACATAGCATCAACCAGATTAATAGATATGGTACATCCATCTAATGTAAAACTTCATAGCCATAGAAAAGGAGAAAGCTCTTTATATACTAATATGGAGTGCTAACAAGACCTTAAAGCAACATTTTTAAAAGCTTGGGCTTTGAAGCTGGATATTAAACAAAGAAAATATAATCTCTCTGCACATCATTTTTCTTATTTAAGAAAATGAAGATAATATTGCTCCCCTCGTGGGATTATTATGAGGGCTATATGAATAAATACTTGAAAAGGGTTTAGAATAGGACCTGACACATAGATTCGTGCTATGTAGTGTTAGCTATTTTCATTTCTGAGACAAATTAAATGGGGGGGAAACGTCAAAACAGTGTGAATAGTATGCTTCTATTTCTACAAAAGTGGGAAATACAACTGCACATTTTTACTTATGTTTACATATACTACATTTGGAAAGTTATGCAAAAAAACATTAACCCTGGTTGTTTATGGGAAGGAGAATTGGACTGTGTGTAAGAGGAAAAAAAAATTTCAATGTATGCCCTTGTATGTGGTTAAAATTAGAAATAATGTTAATTTATTATCTATTTAAACTAAATAAATTGCTAGAAGCAAATAAGACCTTCCATGCAGCAAAATTACAAAAAGGAATTTACTATTTATGCTTCTAGTTTTTTGCCTCTTTGTTTTTGTATTTCTTAGGAATTTACTTCTAAGTATGATACATATTAGAGAATCTATCAAGTACTTTTCTTAATATTATCAAATCACTCTAGTCCTGTATTGTGTTGATTTTATATCCTGAAACCTTATGGAATTGTTGATTAGTTCCAACAGTTTTTTGGTCCTCACTGTGGAGTTGACATTTAATAAATTATGACTAAATAAATGAAAGAAGCAATACATGAAGAAAATCATCCATAGACTTTTGACCAAATCCCTTCCCTTTTAAACCTTTAAACATTTCACTGGCTCCCCATCAGCTTTACAGTAGAGTTTACATGATACGCAAAGCTCTACCCATCTCTGGCTCCTGTCACTCTACTTGTTTCCCACTCTGTGCCCCAGAAACACTGAGCTTCCTGTAGCTCCTTTCAAAAACCTGGCTGGTCTCTTGCATTTATAATTTTTTCAGTTGTCAGTGACAATGATGAAATAGATTGTGCGTATTCTATTTTCATAGGCAGGGATAGGGATGTAGAATTAAGGGTACTTGCTTATTTTTAATTAAACACAGGATGAAGTAACAAAATGAAGAATGATTCTCTCGAGAATACCTCCGAACTCCAGTCTCCCAGCTGGGTTAAATGTCCCAGCTCGTGGCTCATTATCTTATCTTATTGCATTACAATTATGCCAGGCTGAACAGTTTGAGAGCATGGGCTCTCCCACACCCCATGCAGGTTATAGAATAGACCTTCAAATAGGAGTGGAGAAATAAATGAAACTCAAATGACTGAAAGATCTTAACTACAACAATGATCTGAAGAATCTTAGCACATCTCCCCACTAATGAAAGACCTGTTCCCTTTTCTATATTTTCTATTTAATGCCCCAAACCAATAAAACAAAAGGGGAGTTATCTTTATATTGTGATTTTTCTTACCATCAAGTCTTTCTTATCTATTGATTGCTCACAAATAAGCTATGATATTTATAATGGGAAAGCATCTTCCTACTTGATCATTGTGTAGAATGAAAATGTTGTGTATCTTGAATAAAAGGGGGATAGTCTGCATTATATTCTAAGTAATAAAGCCTTAAGGAGAAATAACCATTATAAATCATAGGAAGAGGGACTTCCCTGGTGGTACAGTGGTTAAGAATCCGCCTGCCATTGCAGGGGACACGGGTTCGATTCCTGGTCCAGGATGATCCCATGTGCTGCAGAGCAGCTAAACCCTTGCACCACAACTACTGAGCCTGTGCTCTAGAGCCCGCGAACCACAACTACTGAAGCCCGTAAGCCTAGAGCCCCTAAGGAAAGCCACCGCAGTGAGAAGCCCACGCACCGCAATGAAGAGTAGCCCCCACTCACCACAACTAGAGAAAGCCCGTGCACAGCAGCAAAGACCCCAAATGCAGCCAAAAATAAAATAAATAAATAAATCATAGGAAGATGCTCAAATTTATTAGTAAATTAGAAAATTTGAAATGTAAATATGAGATATTTTGTCTTAATAGTTGGACAAAAATTGCAATACTAGATACTGCCAAATGTTGGCAAGGATGTGGGCATGTAAGAACCTTCATGCATGTTTGGTGGTCATGAAGTCTAGTGTAGCCAATCAGCTTAAATACTTTATGCAAAAGAAATAGCGTATGTTCACTGTAAACATGCAGTTCTGCTCCTGGATGTATAGTTTTCTGTGTATCCTATAGACAAGGGTCTGTTAGTGAACATGAATACTGATGTTCAGTGTTCCTTTGTCTTTGATGGCAGAAACTGGGGGCCATCTAGGAGTCCATGTGGAGGATGTGCATGACCAACTGGAAGGTTTGGATAATGCTTATCCTACAAGAGATTTTGTGAGCATTAAATGAGTCAATGCATGAAAAGCACTTAGCTAAATGCCTGGGACATAGTAAATGCTCTCTAATACTAGTTATTACTCATCTTATTTTTATTATACAAATTAGTGATACATGCAAATAAAACACCATTTGACATAAATGCATACCTATAAGAAATATATATCAAACCCCTCAGAGTTGTTGCTCTGGAATGAGAGTGGGAAATAGGGATTAAAAGGGGATAAAGGCACAGCTATCACAAGAGGAGGTCATGTGTCAGGAACTGAGAAATATGAATAAACTTTCTGCACCCGAGTTCCAAAAAACAGGTATAAGATGAAACAAAGGGTTTGCTTCTTGGGAGCATGTATGTTAAAGGTGATTTCAGCTGCAAGTGAGATAATGTCCAATTGAAAGTGGCTTAATCATAGGTGTTATTATCACTCAAAATAGACATTTGGAGGTAGGTAGTCCCAGACTTGGTTCAGTTCTAAGTGATACTATTCCACCTCCAGTCTTTAAAGCCCTGGCTTTCACACTCTGCCTTTGCTGTCCAGATCATAAGAGAAGCCATATCTCAGGATCCAAATGGTAGGGAAAGGAGAGGACTCACTTAGGATGTCTGTCATTTAACTAAGAAGAAAACATTTCCAGAGTCTCCACCACCAGCAATCATACCATCGACTCATATCAAGCCCATTACTCTGGATGGGTTAGATACAGCAGAGCTGTGAGGAAAAGCAAATCTAGCATGGGATATTGGCAGGCCCTCTAACAGAACGTTGGCTCTTCTTACAAGGCAGAAGGGGATGGGAATGGCACCTGGGTAGGTCATCAAGTGCATCTGCCATATGAGGGTGAGGAAATGGTGTATATAAAGGATGGGTTGACCTCATGCTACTTGAGTTAAAAATCATCACTTCACCACTTACAGGCCTTCGACCTTATGGAAATGATTCAACCTTTCTGTGCCTCATTTTCCCCAACTGTGAAAAAGGAGTAATAATATCCACCTTATAATCGTGCAAAAATAAATGTCAGTTATTATTACTATTTATTAGTAATTATTTAAACAATTGAGGGATCTGTAGTTTTTTGGTTCTCCATTAGAATCCTGAGATTGTCATTTACTTGCAATGGCTATTCCTGTGCACACATGCTCTTACTCCAGGGTGATATTGTCAGATATCCCTTAAGGGGCAATGTCTTTTGTTGTCAGGGGGTAGGGATAGTTCTATGGGAATGTAACTTAGTACCTGGTAGGGGCCAGGGATGCTGCTAAACATCCTACATTGTAAGACAGCCTCCACAATGGAGAATTATTCAGTCCAAAATGTTAATACTGTAAAGACTGAGAAACCCTTTTATGTAACTGAGACTCAAATGGGTAAAAACTGGACATTTTAACCACCTATATCAACCACATTTTTTATCCACAAAATGGAGATAATGATTCCTTCTTTATAGCATAATTGAGAAGATTAAAAATCCAACATGTATACAGCATGCCAAACAGAGTGAGCCAACAGTTAATTTCACTGTGGCTTAGTTTCTTCAGCTATAAAATGTGGTAATACTACTTCATTGTAAAGTCACTGTGAGGATTAAATAAAATATGCTTGGGGTTCCCAGCACACAGTAGGTAATGTTAAGTATCAGCTACTTTCTTTCTTCCCTTCTCATTAATCTTCAAAAGACAGAACTTTGATCCTCTTATGTGATTAGGTAATGAAGGAGCTACTGAGAAAAAAAAATACAACAATACAACTTAAAGCAAAGCTTGGATCCCTGGAGTTGAGAAATTTTTTCACTATTCAATTGTCATAAGATATCACTTATGAATTGTATTAGATCAGTCATGCTCTAATAAAAATTTGTGCATCCAGTTTCAGAGTTAGAAGCATGAATTTTAGGAAAACAAAAATAAAATCAGTCCTTAACTCTGTTTTCCTTTTGATTTTTACAAGGTCATTACTTCTTTAATGGTATTGATGACAATTTGTAACACTGAAGTTCCACATACTTATTGGTCAATTCACTGTAAACACCGTAGTGCATATTTACTGTACAAAACTCCATATTATTCATGTAATGAGTCTTGGTAATAAAAGAGCAACCAGTGTTTTATTTGTCCATGTTATTTCACGCAGTGCACTTTTGAGGTCTGAAATACGGAAAGCACCTTCTTTGAAAAGGAATTATCACAGAGAAGAAAGGCACTATCAGTGTGCCGGTTGAAACCAAATGAGACTCGAGGCTAAAAAAAACTCTGAAGCTTGACCTTGCAGACATGCCCACACCTTGCACTTTCGAACTCAGGCAAGGGATAATGGCCAACATAAACCAGGCTTAAATCCTGTTACTACCTAAAGATTTCAAAATTGCTAGTCAATAAAATGGAAGAGAACCTGTGCATCCACATGTAGGAAATAAAGATAAAAGTTGGTTGAAAAAATGTGGTTAGCATTGGGAGGAGGGGATGGGAGCAGGGGGGCTTAAGACAAAACACCAGATACCAGCAGTAAAAGAGAAGAGTACAGCTCACTGTGGCCCTTCTAATTGCCATGGAATCAAGCCAATGGGATTAATAAAACTAGCCTGAGCTTTTAGTATTTCATCTTTTGCTGCTTGAACTCTGTTTTGCTTTTTGTCTTCTGTAATAATTATGAAGGCAGACATCCAGTAAAATGAGAAACATGTAAAACACATGAAGTACCTGCTGTTATTAGTTGACAAAATAGATATTCATGGATTTCTTCTTTCCTTCCTTTTCTGTTTAGGGTTAGAGAATTTACAGATAACATCTCCATCACCTCCCTTAAGTATTTAGATACATTTTTCCCTTAAGGGATTCTACTTTATATTGAGCTAAAACACATTTTTTGTTTTTTTGTTTCTGTTTTACTCACTGGTCCTATTTTTAACACTTGAGTTCACATGCCAGATCTTGAGTTATTTGAAGAAAAAAGCCATATTCCTGGTACATTATCCTATCTCTTGGCTATACATTCCTGTTCCTTGTGATATGTCAAGTTTCCTCACTGTTCTATTTTTTCAAATTTTTCCAGATGGTTCAGATTTTCTTGAGAGTCATACTCTGAAGCAAAAGAAGGGTTTTAAGGGTGGCCTAGAGCAGTGCTTCTTAACTTTAAATGTGCATTCCAATCACTGAGGGGTCTTTTTTTTTAATTGAAGTGTAGTTGATTTACAATGTTGTGTTAATTTCTGCTGTACAGCAAAGTGATTCGTTATATTTACATTCTTTTTTAAATATTCTTTTTCATTATATATTATCATAGGATATTGAATATAGTTCCCTGTGCTATACAGTAGGACCTGTTGTTTATCCATTCTATATATATGCACTTACATCTGCTAACCCCAACCTCTCACTCAACCATCCCCCAGCTCCCTCTCCCTTGGTAACCACAAGTCTTTTCTATATGGCTGTGAGTCTGTTTCTGTTTTGTAATTAAGTTGATTTGTGTCATATTTTAGATTCCACATATAAATGATAAAAGATATTTCTCTTTTTCTGACTTAGTATGGTAATCTCTAGTTGCATCCATGTTGCTGCAAATGGCATTATTTCATTCTTTGTGGCTGAGTAGTATTCCATTGTATATATGTACCACATCTTCTTTATCCATTCCTCTGTTGATGGACATTTAGGTTGTTTTCATGTCTTGGCTATTGTGAATAGTGCTGCTCTGAACATAGAGGAGCATGTATCTTTTCGAATCATAGTGTTGTCTGGATATATGCCCAGGAGTGGGTTTCTTGGATGATATGGTAGTTCTATTTTTAGTTTTCTGAGGAACCTCCATACTGTTTTCCATAGTGGATCCACCAATTTACATTCCCACCAACAGTGTAGGAGGGTATCCTTTTGTCCACACCCTCTCCAGCATTTGTTATTTGTAGACTTTTTAATGATGGCCATTCTGATTGGTGTGAGGTGCTACCTCATCATAGTTCTGATTTGCATTTCTCTAATAATTAGTGATGTTGAGCATTTTTTCACATGCCTATTGGCCATCTGTATTTCTTCTTTGAAGAAATGTCTATTTAGGTCTTCTGACCATTTTTCAATTGGGCTGTTTGTTTTTTTGTTGTTGAGTTTTATGAGCCATTTGTATGTTTTGGAAATTAAGCCCTTAATGCTTGCTTCATTTGCAAATATTATCTCCCACTCTGTAGGTTGTCTTTTCATTTTGTTTATGGTTTCCTTTGCTGTACAAAAGCTTGTAATTTTGATTAGGACCCATCTGTTTATTTTTGTTTTTATTTCTATTGCCTTGGGAGAATGACCTAAAAAAAACATTGGTACAATTTATGTCAGAGAATGTTTTGCCTATGTTCTCTTCTAGGAGTTTTATGGTATCATGTCTTATGTTTAAGTCTTTAAGCCATTTTGAGTTTATTTTTGTGTATGGCGTGAGGGTATATTCAACTTCATTGATTTATATATGGCTTTCCTACTTTCCCGATACCACTTGCTGATGAGAGTTTTTCCCATTGCATATTCTTGCCAAGTGGGATTCATCTCAAGTTCACAAGAATGGTTCAACATATGAACATCAATCAGTGTGATACACCACATCAACAAAAGAAGACAAAAACCACATGATCATCTCAATAGATGCAGAAAAAGCATTTGACAAAGTTCAACATCCATTCATGATAAAAACTCTTACCGAAGTGGGTATATAGGAAACATATCTCAACATAATAAAAGCTATGTAAGACAAATCCACAACCAATATAATACTCAATGGTGAAAGACTTAAAGCCTTCCTGCTGAAATATGGAACAAAACAAGGATGCCCACTCTCACCTGTTCTATTCAACATAGTATTGGAAGTCCTAGCTGTAGCAATCAGACAAAAAAGAATAGAAAATGTGTCCAAATTGAAGGGAAGACATAAAATTGTCATGATATGCAGATAACATGATACTATATAGAGAAAACTCTAAAGACTCTGCACAAAAACTATTAGAACTGATAAATTCAGCAAGGTAGCAGGATATAATATTAACATACAGAAGTTGGTTGCATTTCTTTAGACTAACAATGAAATATCAGAAAGGGAATGTCAACAAACAATACCATTTAAAATTACACTCCAACAAATAAAATCCCTGGAATATAAATGAAGTGTTTTATTCCTGTCCAAGGAGGTGAAAAACATGTGCTGAGAACTATAAAACATTAATAAAAGAAACGGAAGATGATTCAAAGAAATGAAAAGAGGTCCCATGCTCTTGGATTGGAAGAATTAATATTGTTAAAATGGCCATACTACCCAAAGCAATCGACAGATTTAATGTGATCCCTATCAAATTACCCATGACATTTTTCACAGAAGTAGAACAAAATTCCTAAAATTTATATGGAACCATAAAAGACCCGGAACTGCCAAAGCAAACCTGAAGAAAAAGAACAAAGCAGGAGGCATAACCCTCCCAGACTTCAGACAAATACTACAAAGCTACAGTAATCAAAACAGTATGGGAACTTCCCTGGTGGTGCAGTGGTTAAGAATCTGCCTGCCAGTGCAGGGGACACAGATTCAATCCCTGGCCTGGGAAGATCCCACATGCCGTGGAGCAACTAAGGCCATGTGCCACAACTACTGAGCCTGCACTCTAGAGCCCATGAGACACAACTATTGAAGCCTGTGTACCTAGAGCCCATGCCCTGAAACAAGAGAAGCTGTCACAATGAGAAGCCCACGCACTGCAACAAAGAGTAACCCCCACTCGCCACAGCTAGAGAAAGCCCATGTGCAGCAACAAAGACCCAACATGGACAAAAATAAATAAATAAATAAATTTTTAAAAAACAGCATGGTATTGGCACAAAAACAGACATATGGCTCAATGGAACAGACCAGAGAGCCCAGAAATAAACCCACACACCTACGGTCAGTAAATCTTTGACAAAGGAGGCAAGGATATACAATGGGAAGTCTTATTAAGGTGCAGATTCTGCTTTGCTAGGTATGTGAGGCCCTAAAGTTGTTTCTAGCAAGCTCCTCTGAGATGCTAAAGCTGCTGGTTAGCCAACAACTAATTGAGTAGTGATGGTCTAAGAATGCAGAGTAGAATATATTATGAATTTCCTAATTCTAAGTACTATTCATCTGTGAATGCAATGTAAGACACACATTTTTGTGCACATGTGAAAGAGCCCCATCACCTTTCCTAGACTCTGGGACAGTAGCAGCATTAAAAAATAATAATTTGTTTTAACAGTATTTTATCAATATATTCTCAAGAACACGAACCTTACTACTCAGGTAAATATCTCACCATCCTTTATTACTCAGGGCAACCATTGAACCATTTTGGTAGGTAGCTGGTGGCTACCTACATAACCTCTTCCTTTGCAATTGGTGCCAATTAATCTTCAAATTTTAATGTAAAATTCACTCACTTCCTGCACTAACCTGTTATCTCCAAGGAATGGCAACACCATACAGCCAAGTGTTTAAAATAGAAACTTTGAAAGTTACTTGATATTCCCCTCCACTTCATATTCTTAGTCAATGAATTTATTGCCAAGACCTGTTGATGATACTTCCTAAATAGCTTGTAGTATTACACATGCTACAGAGCTCAGCTTAAAGATTGCTTTCTCTAAGAAGCCCTCCCATTTTCTCTACCATCCACATCCACGACCACATCTACACCCAACCAGTTGACCCCTTATGCTCGATTATGTCTGAGCTACTCATGCTTCTCCTCTCTTAATCTTAGCGTATTTATTATTATAGAGGCTTTATATGTTTTTTTTTTTCTCACTATCACCTCCAGTCCCAGCAGAGGGTCTAGAACAGAGAAAAGGTCTAACAAGAGCCTTTGGGGGCGGGGGGAATGGGCAAGATAGGGGTATGGGATTAAGAGATACAAACTATTATGTAAAAAAGAAATAAGCAACAAGGATATATTGTATAGCACAGGGAATTACAGCCATTATCTTGTAATAACTGTTAATTGAGTATAATCTGTAAAAATACTGAATCACTATTCTGTACATCTGAAACTAATAGTCTAAATCAACTATACTTCAATTAAATAATCTGGAATGTTTAGTAAATATTGAAAAGACCTGTGCTTGATTTAGCACTGTCTATCTAGGTGAATTGCACTGACATTCACTTGGAATGAAGTCTAACTTTAGTTGCTTATCAAAATAACTTTATTTTGCAATTTAAAGTGATTTTCTGTAAGTGAGGATCATTAAAAGTGAATTTTTCTATTAATATTTGAAATCCTTTTAAATGGTGCTTTAACCTGAATAGTGTTAGTACATAGCATTCATAAACAAAATCTCTCACTTGCTCTTAACTTAAAAAATAAAACAATCACATCTCAGCACATTCTATATTTTAAAAGATTGTACTGAAGCAGTTTTTACTGATGCATGAAGGATGGATGACCTACATGCTTTTCTGGAACCCGTTTATATTTGCTCTCACACACACAAAAATATGTTGTGCTGAATGCTGGCACCAGCTGTCCATGAAGATTATGATCTAGGAGTAAAGTGGTCAACTATGCCAGTTTTGCCCAGGATTTCAGGGTTTCTTAGGATATGGGACTTTCAGTGTCAGAACCAGGACAGTCTTTGGCAAACTGGGAGGGTTGGTCACAATAGCCAGTGTTGGCTGGCTCTGGGACCTAACATTTTCTCATAATACCAACCTAGTTCCAACGTCCATAACAGCCAGGCCTGTTAAAGGAAGTCACAATACCTGGGGTAGCTGCCTTCGAGATACAAAAGGGAAATTTGCCTTGGAAAGCTTTCCTGGCCGATCTGCCCTTTCACCAGATTAATTTCTTGTCACCTTGTATTGAGATCATTGCCATCAAAAGGCCAGCCATGGCAGAAAGATACCCCCCTCTTTTTTTTTTTTAAGCTGAAGACTTATTTTCTACTATTTATAAAGAGCCAGATTCTATCCTTTTCTGTAATATCAGTCATGGCAGCCCTCTGATGGTAATAATTTAACCATCTGCAACTGCAGTCATTTAGTAAACTGTTTGCAAAAAATAATCCATAAAATGAAATGTAAAATTGGATGAATTCAGAGGCACATATTTCTCTAATTAATATTGCATCCTTAGGGAATTATAGGTTCATTTTGGCAACATTCAGTTTACTGAAATCTTCTCTGGAAATGCCATTTAAACAGTGGAACATTAAAATTTTAGAAGGAAATAATGTGATTTCTTCAGAAATGTCTCCAACTTAATTAAGTCAGTATTTTCAAAACAGGGCTCTTTTAAGAGTGGAAGTTTAGGTACAGAGTCTGTTCTCAAAAGAGAAAACAGAAAAATGGAATGGCTTCCTAATGTCTAGTGGATGAAATTCAAAGTGCTTAATCTGATTTTCAAAGGCTTCTTTCAAAAGAGGCCTGAAAATAACCATCCCAAAGTCTTTTCACCATCTTCCTGGAAACTTTCTCCATTTCTTCCTGGTAGGTCAACGACTCTTCGGACACTACTGGGACTGTGTCTTGTACATAGTAGGCACTCAGTAAATATAGATTAGATGGATGAGTAACTGATGGACAATAAATGGAGTCAAGCTTTTACTCATGAATTGCTCCTTACACAGAATATATTTCTTTTTCCTGTTTACATATGCTCATTTTTTGGACTAGAACTTCTCTGATGTCTTTTAATTCTGACATGTTATAATTTAACAAACTATTGTTCCAAGTGTTTGATGTATGGTTTAAGCTATGTGCTTTTTAATTGTTTTCATCATACCTCTAGCAGCCATCTAGACCTTAAGCTCCTTGAGGGAAATGTGCACAGTGAATGCTGCTGAATGTTTAGAATCTTTATCCCAGAATTGGTCATGTTACCATTGCCAAGATGACAGATTATCTCTGATTCTCCCCCTCTCATATTCTACTCTGTTACTCCTTCTCTTTTTTTCTAGCTTAAACATACCCCATACTAGGTCTCCCCTTGCCAAAGGACTGCATGCTGAAAATCCACCTCTCTCTACTCTTTTTCCTCTCCTACTTCTTAACCCAAATTCCTGTTTAAATATCCAGTTGCTACCAAAAAAGTAGAAGTAAAGGATTTGACTAAATCATCGAAGGTGATGATACCAAGGTTAATAACAAAAATGGAAGTATTTTAGTTTTAAAAAGGCCATTGTTAAACCAAATGTCTGCATAATAAATGTTCAAGTATTGGGAATTGATAGTTTTCAAATACTTTGAGGTAAAAGAATGAATGTATGTGTGTGTGCTTTCTTTAGGGAGACAGACATTTCTCTTTTGCCATTAGCAATGCCTGAAACATGAATAAGAATAAGGATTAAGTGGTGGTGAGGGGGCATGGGCCAATAGTGGCTGGTAATAAAGAAGAATTGAACCTTCAATTAACTGAATTGTTAGTGGTAAGGAGTAAGGTTTGCTATATCTTGCTGTTATTAAAATTGAGAAATTTAAGGGAACAAACTAGTCACAGGAAGATCCTTTTTCAATTCTTGGGAGTGCTCTACTGAGATCAGAGTAAAATCACTTAATTGCCTACATTTTTTATTTCCCAAGTTCTGACAATTGGAATAGATGTCCTAAATGATGACCCTAAATCCCAACATGGGCTATAATGATGAGACAATGAGATAATGTGAGTAAAAAGCATTTTGTGAGTCACAGTGCAAATATAAAAAAGACCTTTTAATACATACCTATCTAAAAATTAGTATTTCTTTGTAAAATTGTTACTTGCTCTTTATGGAATTACTTAATGTGAGTAGATAACCATGTTTTAAGAAAGCTATAGTAAAAGTTTCTTAAAGGGTCAGAGGTCTGCCTAAATCACTTCGTTATTCCTTGTACCTCTGACATCTCATAATATATTGCAACACGAGTGAGGGAAATAGTTTTTCAACAGTTAGTATGTATTCAATATGAAATATATGTAATTTCTTTCTATTAGCATCCCACCTGCCTTCTGTCAAGCAATTTAGTCTGCAAGCTATCCAGGTAACGTGGTCTAATCCAGGGAATCTTCATGAATTTGGGATGTATAAATTGGTTTTAGTTCAGTCCTTCTCCATACCTGATCCTCCCTTCTCACCGGACACTGTTCTCTCCTGGCCACCAAGTGGCCACTATTTCCAGTTAGACCAGTAAGAACTAGGGCTGGAGGGTTAGCTTCCATCATTGGTACTCTGGAGGAAGTTGTTCACTGAGGGCTGGTATCGCACACTGTGATAGCCCACAGCTGATGTACTCAAGGCACAGAAGATCCTTGATACTGGTGGAAATGAATGGGCAATGAGAGGTTCTTCAAGAAAAGATTCATTTCCTATGCAATTTTCTCCACTTTGGAGGTCCTCTGAAAGGTTGACCTAGAACTTCATTATGCCTCAAGACCGGCAGCCCACCATAACATTCCTCTGAAAGACTTTCCCTTGTCTGGTACCCAGAGAAATATTCAAAAAGTTACTCCAACTGGTATGGTACAACTATTGACAATCAGAACAGGTGATGGCCAGAGCAGTGGGATGGACTCTGTGCTAGTTTTAGTCTCTACTTCATGGCTCACGGGGAATCCTCTCAGAATGGTGCTGAGAGGTGGGAGGCACTCGGGGGCTAGGATAGCTGCTGGTTTTTCTATGAGTCAGAACGCTTTCCATTTTAACAACCAGTGGAGCCATGTTGGGACACTTTGCCAAGGAGCTCTCTACTGTGCATTGGTGTGGGAGATCACAAGAAAACATCAAATGAATCTGATTTCCTTGGTAAGTCTGGCTAAGAAATTGGGATGGGTGTGTGTGTGTCCACCTTAAGAAGACAGCATATGAATACTCTTTGTGACTTTCCTTTTTCAGTTGTTTTGTGTATTCTATTATGTGAAAAATACAGTACATATATCGTCTATTCTTTGGCCAAATGTTTGTCTTAATTATCATCTGTTAGACATGATATGACCAGGTTTTTTGTTCTTCCTTTATCCAACTCTAAATCAACCAAAACCTTAAACCACCCCCCACCGCCCCCTACTCTTCTGTGAGATATAGTATGCTCCAGTCCGTCAGGAGCTGACTCTTGAATCTCCTGAGTGTCCATACAGTTGACCTTTGAACAACACCTGAGGCACCATCACCCCTGCAGTTAAAAGTTCACATCCTACTCCAGATTATATCCCTAAATCTCAGGATCATAATGCATGCCAATTGCCTCACTGTAAATCAAATCTACAAAAGCCAGTTTTACTTAACGAGGGGTTTTTTTAGCTTGGAAAATACCTTCCTGAGAGTATTTATACTGTACAAAATGGGACAATGCATGATGGTTGGTCTTAAAGGTTTTTGAACTTTTTCTGCTGTGATTTAATTGATAGACCTAATACCCTATAATACTCTCTGTAAATGAGGTGGGATGGGGGAGAGGAGGAGGAGGAAGAGTAAAAACAAGAAGGCTTATTATTTTCTCAAGAGTTCCTTTTAAATGAGTCAACTGGAGGATAGCTTAACTGAAACTTGTGGGGGATTCCATAACCCTTTGAAGCAGCTCTGCATACCAGGTGTTACCATCCCAGAGAACACAAAGCTGAAGTTCAACCCACTATGTGGCCAGCCTCTACATTAACAGATCTTTCCTTAACTGGGGTTTCATTTATCCATTCCATGAATATATATTATAGAACAAGATAGCTCATCTCCCTGTTCACTTCCAAGTTTGTCGGCTGAAGTGCATTTGGAAACACGTGCAGCCCTGAAAGCAGCAAGCAGTTCAGAGCTAGGATGATTTCCTGACCACGTTGAGTTCATGTTTTATGGTACATTCTTTTTTAACCAAAATGGCTGGAATGGTGATTTAATAAAATGTATTTGTTTATTTAACAAATATTTACTGAGCATCTCCTATGCACTTGGCACTGTCAGGAAATAAAGAGATACTAAAATATTATCCCTAACTTGAAAATCTCAGTATCAATGGATGTGATGGTTAATTTTATGTCTACTTGGGGTGCCCAGGTAGTTGGTTGAACATTATTCTGAGCATGTCTGTGAGGGCATTTCTGCATAAGATTAACATTTGAATTGGTAGACTGAGTAAAGCAGATGCTCTCCTCAATGTGTATAGGTTGGAGGCTCAATAGAACAAAAGGCTGAGTAAGAAAGATTCTCTCTTTCCATCTGATTGTCTTCACATTGGGACACTGGTCTTTTCCTGCATTCAGACTAATACTTACACCATTGGCTCTCCTGGTTCTCAGGCCATTGGTCTCGGACTGGAGCTGAACCTTCAGCCCCCCTGGGTCTCCAGCTTACAGATCACACATCGTGGGACTTCTCAGCTTCTAAAATTAGATGAGCCAGTTCTTATAATATCTATCTATCTATCTTATTCATTCTGTTTCTCTAGGGAACACTAATACAATGGGAGAAGCATGATGTACACAGTCCTAATCCTACATCAATTATTATTTGCGAGTCATGTGATAACAGATATAGAGTGCCTTGGGAGCACATAAATGGCCATGAATGCGTTATTTGAGGGGCCAGTCAGGGAAGGATTCATGGAGGAAATAACGCTGAGCTGGCTCTTTTTTTTGATTTTTCCAGGCAGAGAAGGTGGGATATTATGTTTCCAGGGACTGGAAACAGCAGGCACAAAAATATGAGTCATTCACTATCCATTTCTTCAAAGAATGGTGAGAGTTTCAGAGTGACTCAATTTTACACCATATAGGGAGCTATCAGAAAGATGCATGGGGCATTTGCCAAGTAAAAAGACCATATTATATTCCATAAGGAAAGCAAGGCATGCTTGAATCTCATCAAGCCAGACCTACTTTTTTGGAAACTGAGCATCATTGCCTGGTTGCTAATTTACCTGTAATGAATGATCTTCTTACAGGTTCCTGAGATACCTATCTTCTCCTATAAAATATTCCTCAACTTTCCTTTATGCTGCTGTCCTTACCTAGTTGAGCTCTTCTGGACTTCTGACCAACAGAAAGTGTGAGAATAATTTTGTATAGTTTGAAGCCACTGAATTTTTTTACAACAACAATAAAGATCTAATTCACTACTGCCTGGTTTTACACAGGAGAATAAACTGTTCAGTTTGTGTTTTTAAAATATAATGTAACTCTCAGTGGAAACATTAAGGAATACAACAGAAGCCTGAGCCAGTGGTAACAGTATTTTGGATTAGGATGGTGGCATAAGAGATCCAAAAAAGTGTTTGGATTTGATCACTGGGAAGTAAGAGTTTCCAAGTTAGTGACAGATCAGATATCCAAGGAGAGGGAAAGTGATAGGTCCACAATTAGTCTTAGGTGTCAGGCTTCTGGAACTGGTGAGTGCTGTTTTCAGCTGAGGAAAAGGAATTACTTTACGGAGAACAGGCTGAGAGGAAAAGGTTTTCTGGCATTCAACTAACTAACTGGAACTAACTAGCTAACTATGTATGTATATATAAAAGATGTATATATATATAATATGTATATAAAGTACATACATATACACACACATATATATAGTTTCTTTAAAGAAATGTTGTGCTTGTAGGGGAAAAAATACCTTTTGCACATACTTCTTTTGAACTGTTCACCCAACATTCTTTTTCTTGAGCTACAAAATGTTCCAATGCCTGTGTTATATTTCAGCCTCAGAAAATAACAAATTTGCCTTTGGTTCTTCACAAAAATTGGCAAACTCTGAATTCGCTTACTCAGTCCTGAAATACACAGCTGCAGACTAATTACTAGAAGAGATTAAATGTACTTTTGATATATGCAGGAGGACATATTTATCCAAAGAAATTCTCCCCAGGTACATTTACCTGTGGGAAATGTAATGAGTATCAACCCCCTGGTGTCCCTCATCATCCGTGGTCCAATTTTCTGAGTTTAGTAGTTCAGTGCCCATCAAAACATGAGTCTATTTCACTTGGAAGGGCTTGACTTATAATATATTAAGTGTGATATATATGCATATACATATATATTTATACAAAATTGTATTGGTCTCGGCAAACTGTTTTTGCTTTTGTCACTCTTTCCACAGAGCAGAGTCTTAGAGGCAGAAGAATGCAAAAGTTAAGAGAATGCTCTCTGACCTCATTTAGTGGTTGTGTGATTTGAGGAAGTGATCTCTCTGTACTTCAGTTTATTCATACGTATGATGGGGATAAAAATAATAACTATTTCAATGTGTTCTTGTTTGAAGCTAAATGAGTCCATGACTGCAAACACTTAGCACAGGGCTTATCACCTAGAAAGCATTCAGAAAAATTCCTGTAGCAATCCTCAAGATCATCTAACTGAACTCATTTAACTGACAGAGAAGGAATTAAAATTTCCCTTACACATACTCGTATGCACTGAATCCAGATTATCTGAATCCTAACCCAGGACACTGAGTTACCATGTTGCTAATCATTGCCTTGCTTGTGCTTGAGAGTCACACAAATCAGAATCACCTAAAATTCAGATTACTGAGCATGACCCTCAGAGTTTCTGATTCATTAGGGTTCTAGCAAATACTCAGATGAAGCTGACGCTGCTGATTCAGGAGTCACGTTTGAAGAATTGCGAAGTTGACTTTGAGGCAGAGACCAATTAAGAGTCTATCTCAAAGTGTGCTGGATTAGATCAGGGATTTAAGAGGTAAAATAGATAGAAACTTAATGTCCCGTGGGAAGTAAGGGAGATGGATGAATATTGAGATGTCTGTCTCAGACAGCTAAGAAACTGCTTATTAATTTAGATTAGGAAAACCGTTAGGAGTAGATGGTCTGGGAGATGATTGTGGGCCCAGTTTTAGATAAGCCAAATACGAGGTGCCCAGAGCCTGAATAACAGGAAGAAGTGCTAAATCATCAGTTAACAGTTCGAATCTATAACTTTGGCAAAAGCACTGAGCAAAAGTTAAAATCTCTAGCTGTATATGTGATCATTGAAAATGTGGAAATGAAAAGAAACTGTAGAAATTGAAAAAGAAGGCTAAGAATAAGAACATCACTGTTCAATACAGGCACAGAAAGAGACTAAGAAATTTGTCAGGGGAATTAGGAGTGAGCAGTAGGGTGGGTGACATCTTCCATTATCAGCAGAAATTGCAACTTAGAATACAGGAATATATATATATATATATATATATATATATATATATATATATATATATATATATATATGATTTAGAGGTTTCAAAAGAGTAATGGGACAGAAGCCAGACAGTAGATGATATGTCCTACCCGTGCATTTGCTAGTAAGCTAAAGCATAAAGCAGCTTAATTCAAAAAAAAAAAAAAAAAAGAAAAAGAAAATTGATTATGAACAGCTCTGAATTTGCTCCAACACTCCAGCCACATTCTTACTTGCTTACTGAACATCTCTCATTGGCTATCTCACATTTAATGACTTCTTGAGACTTCCAGGTTGATTTGACCTAAAAATTAAAATTGCCTACAGGTAAACTGATTATCTTGGCTCATTCTCAAGCTGACCATGGCACTTGTAGACATTTTTCTTTTGATCACTATCCAATTCTAGTTCCTAATGATTGTCATATTGATTCTGTCTAACAGTTCTCATATCCATCTTTCGCACCTTCCTAATGCTACTATCTTAGTAAGATTTAAGTGTCCCCTCTATTTCTGCAGTTGATACTTACATGTTATTCTTCCTCCAGCTCCAGTCCCTTCCAATCTGTCAGTCACAATCACACAACTGCCAGGTTGACATCTCTAAAAGAGAAATCTGCTCAGGCCACTCTCCAGCTCAAAATTCACTGACCTTAGGTAAATTCCAAATGGTTTTGGCCTATGATAGAAGGTCCTTGTTTCCTTTCCAGCTTTAGTTTGCATTGAAATTCCTTTAACATTGTAAACTATTTGTAGATAAAAAATAGTTCTTATAACTGTAATAAAAGCTGATGTGTAGTTTCCATTGTGTGTCACAAACTGATAAATATATACATTATAGTATTTAATCCTTGGCTTGTCCCACTCTACCCCACCTCTGTCCTTCCAGGCCAGCAACCATATTAAGATCTCAGACATCATGCCTAAAGCATAGGTTCAAGCTGAATAGAGCCATATAGAAAAGACAGCCAGGTCTCAGAAACTAAGACCCAGAAGTTTCATTATTAATTAAAATTTAATGGAAAGCACAATTTGGAAGGCTGGTGATCATACCTATGATCCTATACCCTGGTTCAAATTTAAAGGAAGTATCATCTAATAATCAAATACTGGTTGGATGAGGACTAGAAGAGGATTTGCATTTCTAATTCTTTGAGTATATGTCAACCATTTTGGTAGTATGCATTTTTATCCTGGATTAAGAAATAAGCCTCAGGAAATTTAGGTAACTGTCCAAATATGTACATTAAATAGAATGCAGACAGAGTAACTTACATGTTTACTTTTTATGACTTTCAAGATTTTTCATATTGAGATAAAATCTAACTGTGAACTACATATACCTTAAGAGTATAGTTCAATGAGCTTTGACCCATGTCATCCACATCCTAACCTTGATTGCTGTAGTGTTATAATAAGTATTGATGTCAGATGGTATTAAGTCTTTTGTTTTTCTTCTTCAAAGCTGTTTTGTCTAATTTAGGTGATTTGTATTTCCATATAAATGTTAGAATTCGCTTGACAACCTCTACAAAAAAAATCCTGCTGGAATTTTTATTGATATTTAATTTAAAGACCAATTTAGGATAATTGATATATTTATACTGTTGGGACATCAGTCTATAAACATGGAGTACCTTGTTATTAAGTTGGGCTGCCTTTAATTTCTGTCAGAAATATTTAACAGTTTTCAATATAGAGTTCTTAGAAGTGTTTAATTATTTTTAAAATAAATTTATTTTATTTATTTATTTTTGGCTGTGTTGGGTCTTCGTTGCTGTGCGCAGGCTTTCTCTGTGGTGAGCAGGGGCTACTCTTCATTGCAGTGCAGAGGCTGCTCATTGTGGTGGCTTCTCTTGTGGAGCATGGGCTCTAGGTGCATGGGCTTCAGTAGCTGTGGCAAGCAGGCTCAGTCGCTGTGGCTCACGGGCTTAGTTGCTCCGCGGCATGTGGGATCTTCCCGGACCAGGGCTCGAACCCAAGTCCCCTGCATTGGCAGGTGGATTCTTAACCACTGTGCCACCAGGGAAGCCCAGAGTGTTTAATTATTAAATTTATTCCTAAGTATTTAATGTTTTAGAATGCTATATAGTTTTAAATTTCTTGTTGCAACTTGTTTATTCCTAATATGTAGAGCTGCAATTAATTTTTGTATACGATTGATTTTTGTATATGGACACCATGCCTTATAACATTGCTAAATACTATTATTAGTTTTAGTAGTTTCCCTGTGCCCCACCCCTCTTTTAGAGACTCCTTGGGATTTTCTACATATACTATCATAACATCTACAAATAAAAACAATTTTACTTCTTCCTTTCCAACCTAATTCTTTTATTTTTCCTGCCTTATTAAGCTAGCTGGAACTTTGCATACAATGTTGCATAAAAGTGGTACAGTGGACATTGTTTCCTTATTCTTGATCTTACAAGGAAAGCCTTCATTATGTTTAGTGTTAGGTGTAGGTTTTACATAAACAGTCTGTTTAAGATTGAAGAAATTTCAGTTCACTTCCTAATCTCCTGAGATATTTTATTTTGAAAGGATGTTGAATTTTTTCTAAATGCTTTTTCTGCATCTAGTTAGCTGATGATTTTTTTTTTTTAACCTGTAAATGTGGTTAACTATACTGAATAAGTGTCTAAAGTCAATTGTATTCCTGGGATAAACCCTACTTGATTAAATATTTTGCATCCTTTTATGTAATTGATTTTCTAATATTTTAATTTTTTTAAAAAAATTGTAATCATGAGGGTTATATTTGTAATGTCTGTGTCGTTTCCTGTAATGTGCTTGCCTGTATTTGGTATCAGTTTTACTGGCTTCGTAAAATGAGTTGGCCAGTGGGCTTCCTCTTCTATTTTCTGAAACAGTTTGTGTAACATGAGCATTATTTCTTCATTACTGCTAACACAATGCACCAGTGCAACTACCTGGCCCTGGAGGGTTTTTTTTCATGTTGGAAGTTATTTTAGTTACAAATTCAGTTTCTTTAATAGATATGCAACTACTTCTGTATCCTATTTCTAGCTGTGTTCATTTCGATAAGCTGTTCCAAAAAATTCTGTCCATTTCACATAACTTCGAATTTATTAACCTAAAATTGTTTATAATATCCAATGATTATCCTTTTTATTCCTGAGGAACAGTATTATATTTTATTTCTAATGTTGATATTTTATTTCTTATCTCTTTCTTCATCTTTCTTGTTGGAAGCTTAACAGTTTAAAACTCTTCAAAGAACAACTGTGGTTCACTGACTACTGCTTGTCTCTTTTTGATGTTGTGGGTTTCTGTTCTTTTTAATGATTTCCTTTCATTTATTATGATTTCACATTCCTCTTCTTTTTCTACCTTCTTAATGTGGCAGCATAAATCATTGAATTTATGCCTTTCTGTTTTCCTACCATAAGCATTACAAACAGTAAACTTCCCTCTGACACTACTTTATCTGCATCTTTCAACTTTTGATACATTGTATTTAATGGTCATCTTAATATTTTTAAACTCCTCTTGCAGTTCTTTACTCATGGCTTACTTATAAGGGTTTGCTAATACGCAGATATTTGAATTTTTTCTAAATATATTATTGGTTATTTGTTTGCAGTGTAAGACCATTTTGATCATGGAATATACTCTTGTATGATTTTCAGTCCTTTGAAATTTATTGGGAGTTGTTTCATGGTCTAGAATAATACCTATATAAGTGAAAAGAATCTGTCCTTTTGTTTTGGGGTGAAGTGTTCCTTATGTAAGAATGAGATCAGGTGACTTATAGTGTTTAAGTTTTCTAAATTATTACTGATTTTTTTAACATACTTGTTCTCTAGTTTCAGAGAGAGTAGTGTTAAATTTTCAGTATTATTTTATATATATTGATATATTTCCCTTTAGTTCTGACAATTTTGTTTCATGTATTTGGGGGTATAGATAGTTTAATAGACATATAATAGTTCTGTATCTTCTTGATTAACTGATACTTTCATTGTTATGTATGACTGCTCTATCTCTGGTAATACTCTTCATTTGAAGTCTCCATTTTCTGATATCAGGATAGCCTTACAAACGTTGTCATGTTTAGTGTTTCTCTGGTATTTACTTTAAAACTGCTTGTATCTTTATTTTTAAGGTGTGTTCCTTATAAACAATTTATACTAGTTGGTTGTAGTAGACAGAAAATTCCTCCCCACCAAAGGATGTCCTTTGCGATCCCCAGAACCTGTGAATATGTTACTTTACATGGCAAAAAGGACTTTGCAGCTGTGATTAAGGATCTTGAGATTGGGGGAGTGTTCTTCATTATCCAGGGAGGTCCAATCCTCATAAGAGAAAGAGGGAGGCAGGGTCAAAAGAGATGTGAAGACAGAAACAGAGGCTTGAGTTGATGCACAGCCAAGACCTGAGGAATGTGGGCTGACTCTAGAGGCTGGAAAAGGTAAAGAAACAGGTTGTCCTATAGACCCTTAGAAGGAACACAGCCTTGCCAACCCACTGTAGACTTCTCACCTCCATAGCTATAAGGTAATGTGTTATTTTAGGCCGTTAAGTTTGTGGTAAGTTGTTACAGCAGGAATGGTTAACTGTTGGTTGTTGCTTTTACCCAGTCTTGTAACTTCTCTCTTGTAGTTAGAGAAGTAAGTTTCTTTTAATTCTGCCAACTTGGTATTTGATTTCTTTTTATTACATCTGCTTTTTGTTCATCTGTTCTTTCTTTTCTGCATTGTTTGGGTGAATCAAGTATTTTTTATTATTCATTTTTACATCTTTTATTGCCCTTTTGGATATACACAACATAACATCTTTAATTTTCATCATATCCCTTCAAAAATATCCTATTAACTCATAAACAGTGGAAGAAATTTAGAGTAGTGTAGTTCTAATTACCACCCTCCTGTCCTTTCTGTCCTTGTCATGTATTTTAACTTCTTCCTTCACTAAAAACTGTCCACATTCCCCAGTAAATGCCACAGGCTCCTTTTGTTTTTAAAAATTATTTTATCTATCTTCTTCAGATTAGAGAATTTATACTCATCTGTCTTCAAATTTAATGACTCTCCCTTTAATAATACAATGAATTTATCATTTCAGGTATTGTACTTTTCCATTACAGAGTGTTGTTTTATTACAGTTTTCATTTCTCTGCTAAAATTCTCTACCTTTTTGCTCTTTATGATCATGTTTTCCTAAAGTTCTACAACGTATTCATAATGGTTGCTTTAAAATGTTTCTTTAGCAACTAAATTAAACTTCTGAATTGACTAGGGATGTTGCTATCATCTGATTTTTTTGTTTGTTTTGATTATGAATCACTTTTTCTGTATTTTTTTTACATATTTCTTTATGAATGTATGTCTAATGATGTATTATTTTATGCTTAATATTGAAATACTTTGTAGACACTCTGGGTTATATTGTTTCCTTTAAAGAGCATTATGTTATATTCTGGCAGGCAGGTGTATCCCTGGTTGATTCTTTTGTGTCTCAAAGGTTATTTTTATTAGTGTTATGTCGGTCTCTTTTGGTATGTCCTCAGTCTTAGAGAGTGGCTCTTATTCTATGCCATATTCTTTACTTCAAATGATTTCAAATGAATGGCCAAGGCCACTGAAGCCTCTGTACTCTGGCTGGGCTAGAACTTCAGAGTTTCCCAGCACAAGGTGACTTCTGGAGCTTCCACTGAGCTCTCAGCTCCACTGAGCTCCTTTCTTCTGGGATTAATGGAGTGTTGCTCTGCTCATGAACAGCCTAGCAGCCTCCTGCTTTGCTAGATCCTGTCCCACATATTGGAACTGCTTCAACATCCTGGAACTCTAATCTCTTCCTCCATTTAGGAAAAGTGTCGCTTTACTTGGATTTTCTCTACCTTGCACCATAGTAGGGGGAGTGCTCCCAATTAGAGAACCAAGGCAAATATGGGCTTTATTCCTGACTTTCTCTTTTCTCAAGGATTATAGATATATGTTTCCCACTGTTTTTCAATGCATGAAAATAGTTGTCTTGTAGATTTTGTCCAGTTTTATAGTGTTTATGGTGCAAGGACAAGTCCAATGTCAGTTATTTTGTCATAGAGGAAGGTTGAAGTCTTACCCAAGCAGTCATACTTGACTTCAAGGTACATGGTTTTCTGTTATATATTCCAAGAACTGTTATCTGAGCCTTGCCAATACTTCAGGCTCTGAAATCTCCAGGGCAGAATCTGTTTCCTTGACTTGCCCAGCTTCTAGAGGCAACCTCCATTTGTTGGCTTGTGGCCCCTTCTTCCATCTCGAAACCAGAAGTGTAGCATCTTCAAATCTTACATCACGTGACTCTGACATTCTGCTTCCATTTTTACATCTCTTTCTGTCTTTGACTCTTTGACCTTTCTCTTATAAAGGCCCTTTTGATTACACTGGGCACAATTGGATAACCAAGATAATATCTGCATCTGAAGAACCTTAAGCTAATCACATCTGGAAAATCTCTTTTGCCTTGTAAGATAATATACTCACTGTGTATGGGGTTTAGGGCATAGTATCATTAGAGGGATATTATTCTACCTAACACACAACTTTTTAAAAATTGTCTTTGAATTTCCACTTTGGTGACCCAACATTATGACAGGTGAGGATAAGATAATGACCCTAACCTAATGAAGTAATCAGCCACATTCCTATGAGCAATTTGGTCTCTTTTGGTGGTTATGAAGAAATTAGATAAGGAAGTTTTTCTTTGCTATTCGAATATGTGGACAAATGTTTCTTTTCTGTCTATTACTCATTTCTTTTCAAATAGTCCTAAAAAGAGACTATCAATCTACAGATAATAAGAGAATAGAAAAAAAAAAAAAAAAAAAAAAAAACTTCACCTATAAGTTCCTAGGCTGTAGTCAAAACATACGTTAGCAATAAAGGTCCCAAGCTGTCCAGATCTTTTCTGAATGAGAGATGTTGATGACTGCAAGATGTGCAGGTTTATAACTGATCCACTGAGCAGCAAAAAGTTACCACCACATTTATCCCTGTAGTCCCAAGTTTCTGGAAGCCTGTTGGAGCTTGTTGCCCTCTTCCTAATAATGTCTTAAAGCCACCTAGTTGTCCAAATTGATATGCTGTAACCGTATCAGAATTTGGAACATATACATGAATGCTAATCATAAAAAGGAATATGAAAACAAATAAATGCATCTAGTTGCAACTTTACAAAAATTTGCATGACCATAGAAATGGGACAGAAATTAAATAACCAAAATGAGAATATGGTAGGTAGCAGGTATTTTCTGCTTTTATTTATTCATTTGACTTTTAATTCAGGAATTCTTATTTAGCTTCTAATATGTGCCATATATTATGATGGGTGCTAAGGAATCAGATATGAAATATACAACTTCTACCCTAAGGAAACTGGCAAATTACCAGGCCAAAGAGTAACAACAACAATTATAAAATGTATGGGAGTTGTTATGAAGGTTTTCACATAAGGTATAATTGAAAATTAGAGATGGGGCTTTTGATGAAGTTGGATGGGGAGTCTGATATAGAGCTTCCAAAATAATTAAACCTTAAAGAAAGTATAGTGATTCTCCAACTGAGGTTAGGGAAAGATTTGTAAACAGAGAACAGTAATGTATAGAGGTGTGGAGTCAAGTCAATATGGAGATAAACTTGGAGACATGCTATCATTGTGGATGACTGGAAGAGACTCTGTATGGTGAGGGTCGGTTAAATCACACTGTCAAGCAAGTAAGAACCATATAAGATATGTTAAAAATAGGTTTTGAGTTACTTTCTTCAATACTATATATCTATTTTCATAATGCATAAAAATCATACAAGGAAAATTGTTGAGTGAGGAGTCATGATGTGTATTTCTTCTTTGGCTCTCTGCAGTTCCTTAAATGGGAGGTCAGCTCACTAGAACATTCCTTTAATCCTCACAGTACATTCTGCATTGTCTTGGAGCCACAGTTGCATCTCAATCCATAAAGATTTTCATTCCCTTCCATTGGATTGATACCTGGAAAGAACAAACTCTTGAAGCTGAGGAACACCATTTTTATTATTTTACTGATATTTAATTTCAAATCCCATTTAGAGGTCATATGTGGCCTTTTCTACATTTGACTGGACCCAAAACCACTATGCCTAGTATCCATGTCAGCAGGTGGTATTACCAATGTTCACCTACTCTATGAAATACCTTTTGCTATTGGCAATCTTATCTCCCAACCTCCAAACTAAATATAAAGCATTAGAAAGTGAAAACTTGTATGAATGTGGTAGCATGAATTGGTAATTGAAGGTTTTCTTCCTATAGTGGAAAGAGGTCAGACTAGAGTCAAACAGATCTGGTTTTGAATCCCAGCATTGTTACTTAATGTGTGACCTTCAGCAAATTACTTCACCTCACTGAACTTCAGCTTCGTCATCTCTAAAATGAGGATAATGATTATGTTTAGTTATTTTTGTGGAATAGAAATAATATGTGGACTGCATCTAATGCTAAGTAGGATTCAATAATTGGTAGCTATTATTATCATCACAGTCATTTCCCACAGTAAAGAATTTGGTCTCTTTCCCTTAAAAAGTATTAATCTCCAATCCCAGTCATAAAGTATTTCCATAAACTTGGAGGAGTGGGCAGTCACTGAAATAATTACACGCATACACTTTTCTTCTGCCAGCTATTCCTAGTGATTAAATGTATTTGCATATGCAAATTAAAACACTGTGTACTCATTACTTTAAATATGTTTTTCTTTAGGTAAATGAAATGCTTATTGAAGATGATATAAGGCTTAAAAGCAGGATATTGTCAAAACAAGTTACAAGACGTATTTTTTAATTTATTTTTAAAATATGGCAACACCACTTTTACTTTTAACCATACAGTGTGTGTTTGTGTGTGTGTGTATATACACACACACACACATTTTATTGAATATTTTTCATCAGTACATGTACTAGTCTATAACTAAATTCCTTTAACAATTATGGTTGTTGTAGCTCCATTACAGGTTTACTTTAAACTTTCTTTAAATTTCATGTTAATTATACAAGGATAATTCAGGTATTTTTCTCTTTTATTCTTGACCACAGGCTAAAGCAGAAATGGAGACAAAGTCAGAAAATGCTCTCCTTAAACACTAAAGCCAATAAAAATTTATTTTTTAAAAAAGACAACAGATTATCTCTCTGTGCAGCATCTCCACCAAAGAGACTTGAAAATTTCCCAAATGTTAATAAGTGATTGGAATAGCTGATGTCCTTCCTCTCTCTTTCAGCACTTCAATCAACGTCTTTGCCTCACTGGTCCTATCTCAGTGTAGGTACACCTTCATTTACTATCCCTATTATTAGAACAAACAAGCAAAATTGTTCTCTGGTCCCCTTCTTTTTCCCGCGGGTGATTGCTCGAGCTCTTTCCTGATGATTTTCTACATACTTTCACATGTATATTCTGGCTCTGTCTCCATGCTTTTCTCTCAACTCAACTTTTTCAGAGGAGTCTTTGTTAACTAGACTCGTTTTCAATTTCCCATGTCTCAACCCGTGAGTCCTCAACTTACCTTTGCTGCCTCTGCCTTCTCATCTCTCCATAGCTTCTCCCATCCCCAATCTAAACCATTCCACAGTTAAAGATCTATTCTGGTTGGAGACTAAAGGTGTAAAGAATAGCCAATCATTCCTTAATTAATTAACGCATTTAATGCCTCTAAGCTCTCTGTAAGTTGCTTTTAGTTGTTGGCTATGAGGTTCACTGCCTGTTCTTGGGTCTTTAAGTACCTTACTATCCTCCTGTATAGTTCACATTATCCTCGTTTTTTTTTTTTTTTTTTTTTTTTTTTTGCGGTACGCGGGCCTCTCACTGTTGTAGCCTCTCCCGTTGCGGAGCACAGGCTCCGGACGCGCAGGCTCAGCGGCCATGGCTCACCCGCTCCGCAGCATGTGGGATCCTCCTGAACCCGGGCATGAACCCGTGTCCCCTGCATCAGAAGGCGGACCCTCAACTACTGCGCCACCAGGGAAGCCCCGCATTATCCTCTTAATAGACGTTATTTTCTTGGACTTTTAATAATTTACTAAGGGTGGTTTCTTGGATTTTGCCATTCCAGTAAGGTTATTGATCATAGCTATACCTGAGAACATTAAAGATTTCATGTAAGCAGCGAACACACACTAAACAGGAAAGAAAAAAAGAGGAGATGAGAGTCTCCAAATACCCAATAAAGAATAACAAGATAATGAGAGAATCAGAGAGAGTCTAGCTCTGTACTCTCAATCAAGCTGCCATATGAATTCACATTACCAACCCCTGTCCTCCGCAGTAGCTTTGTTGCATCATTGAGGTTTATCCTCCAGTATGTTAGATCTTTTAAAAAGGCAATTAAAATTGCTTGATTATGTAATATCTGAGTCATAAGTCTTTTCTCCTTGGATTACTCTCACCTGCGAAGAAAAGATCTTTTCTTTCGGTGATACTTTCTTCTACATCTCTCTCATCCAATTCCACACCCTCCCTTTTCTCTGAAATTTTTACTTCTGATTGGTTTCAGTCTGTTCCAACACTAAAATATGTAGTGTAAATGCACTACCATCTCAAAAGCCTTTATTCTTGCTGCATGCTCTGAAGCAAAAGCAGCGCAAGGTTGTACTTGTGTGAAGTTTGAAAAGAAAGAAAATGTGGCACACCACAAAGGAAATGATATATGTGCTGTTATTTCAGGGCTCTGTAGCTCCTGTGTTGTTGTTATTTTTTAATCCCAAATAACTCAAGTATTGGTCAAAAATATTTTGGATCTGTGTAGCACTCTGAAGCAGCTTAAAAGTTCCCAAGGAGTTGTTCTGTCCTTACTGGACTCTCATGATGACAACATTAAAAAAAAGGAAAAAGATGTGGAAGCACCTCCTAAAATGTTTTCTGTGCTACAATCGTGTACTTTTATAGCCTCATACTCTTAAAGCCTCATATGAGTTCTGTGCATTCTATCTAGAAGAGAGCGTACAAAATCTTCATGTTTGATCTCCATAGTATTCCAGAGTCATCTTCGTTCAATGCCAGAGGCCCACAAAAGATTAGGCTCTTTGAAGGATGAGATAGGGAAGATTTCTTTGGGCATATGTCCTGGAAATGCAAATGTATGGAGTGTTCTTCTGTCATGGCAGTTTTTTAGCATCTGCGTAAAAGTCGAGGTCCTCTGCCATCTCTAATTCTGGAAATATATTTATTGGAAACAGTTAATTCTAACTATGTCTTAGGTTCCCCAAAGATGTTGGCTGATTCCCTGTCTTCACATGAATATCTTTCCTGGTACACAGTACATTCTCTATTTTCCAAAGTTTTGGTGAAGATACAAACAAGGTTATGTCTACCATTTTCTAGTACAGAAGGCCTTCACGTGCCACCACTGAGCTCCATTTTATTTCTAAGAATAAGACCATGTCGGTCTGCCAAAACTTCAGTCTGCAATTTTTTGCAGATTTTAGATCCAAATGATCCAGATTTTCCCTGGGTTTGCTTTTAAGTCCTGTGTGAGGTTGAACCTGGTGTGCAAGCTCCTGAAACTCGAACAGTATAGTCTGAGATTATCCACTAGGACAGGGAATCCAAAGAGAAGGAATACAGAGAAAAGATTGATTTGGATGATGTGGATGCCAGCCAGAGCCTTGGAGAAAATGCTTGTAGTCCTTCATTTAAATTTTCCATCTAATATTGATTCTTAATGTTTATGGATGATTTTCTTCATGTATTCCTTTTTTCATTTTTTCAGTCAGAATTTATTAAAGCTCCACACTGAGGACATAAGGATAGGAGTACTTTCTATGAAAAGCTTGTAGTCAAGGCATCAAATAGCCACTTTATCAAAACATGTATAGTAGACTCTTGAGTCAGCCAATTACTGTAAGAAAACAAATGGTACAGTCAATTTAGGGTTAATTTACAAAGGGAGTATTTACAGAGGTATAGTGAGGGAAAAAACAAGGATAATTCAGTATCCTGCTGCCAGTAGTAGCACAGCTGTTAACACCCAAAAGGTGACAAGAGTGAGTGGTTATAAGAAACTGAAGAAAAAATTGCTTAGCAGAGGCAATCTTTAGAAAAGCCTTTGCTCAGACAAAAAGAAAAAGAAAACAGTACAAAATGACTTATTTATTTAATTAATTAATTAATTAATTTGGCTGTGCTGGATCTTAGTTGTGGCACACAGGGTCTTCATTGTTGCCTGTGGTATCTCTCATTGAGGCATGCAGGATCTAGTTCCCTGACCAGGGATCAAACCCGGGCCCCCTGCGTTGGGAGCGCGGAGACTTAACCACTGGACCACCAGGGAAGTCCCCAAAATGACTTTGAATGGAGGAAGCCAGGGAGTAAAAAAGATGTCATTCTTCCTCCAATCTCCTGAAAGGATTCCCCGTTGGCTGAAGTCAACCAGAAGACAGAGGATTAGAGAACCCATCCATCCATATATTTGTGCAAGTCAGCTGTGCAGTTGGTGAGCTGAAGAGAGAAAGGGAAAGAGTAGTCTAGAATGCAAGTGAGGACATCTTTTATAATTTACCCTTTTTTTTTTTTTTACTGCTTAACATCCTCCCTTTCCTTTTATCTGGGGAAAACTCTGTAATAATTAAACAAATAAATTTCTGTTCTTGTGAAGGGGAACAGAGTACGTCACCCCAAAATGAGTTACTTTGGCATGTGGATTCTTTTGAGCTGAAGGCAATTTGGACCAGCAGACTCAGGAAAGTTTCTTTTTTTTGTTTAACCTCTCCCTTAACTGCCTAACAGAATTTCTAATAGAGGCCTTGTGCCACAAGAGAGCTAACACCAGAGAGAACTTTTTATATCAGAAAGACTTAACTGCACAGCATGGCAAGAATTTGTTTAGCAAACATGTTCTTCTCATTTTCCTGTGCATTGTCTTCTTCTCCTTGGAATCCCCAGACCCCTGTCCTTCTCTTTAGCTCAAGAGGGCCTATAAGCCTCTATTGCCTGAGTGTCTTTGAGCCTTTCATGTTGGGGGATCCTGTACGTATGTAATTAAATTTGTTATTCTCCTATTAATGTCTTATGTCAATTTAATTATTCGACCAGACAAAGAACGTCGATGGGAAGATGGGGAAAGTTTTCTACCCCTACAGCAGCCTTCATATTATAAAAGATGAATCATTTTGGTCTCACTAATACCTGAAACTTAACTCATCTACTAATGGTGCTCTTGGTAAAAAGTGGTGGGGATAATAAGGGTGGGAGAAAAGTGGAATAGAAACAGTAATATAAAATGCAGCTGCTATATTTAGTGCAGGATTTTTAGAAAAAACATTTTATTAGAATCATATATACCATCATATATTGGAAATATCTGTATCTGTTGCTGCTGAATTATTAAGAGGTCTACCAGGTATTTATACCTCATTCTTTATGGTGTACAAAGCAGGGGTTGGCAACTTATTTTTCACGTTGAAAAGGAATTCCATCATGCCCCAGACTACTACATCCCTAGAAATGTTATTGACATGATAGCACTCTTTACTTTCCTGGGTCTGTCTCTCATCCACTGAGTCTATCAGTAAAACATTTCTTAGTAATGCTACATAACAAATAAGCACAAACTAGCAGGGCATAATACAATAAGCATTTCTTACTAAGTTTATAGATTAGCTGGTATGACTCTGCTTTACTCTGTCAGCTTGAATGTGTCATCTTCAATGTGCAGGCTCTGCTACACAAGTTTCTCCTTCTCGTCCTTGTATCTAATGTGCCAGTGAGAGCCCTGGCGATGGCAAAGGGGTGAGAAAACAAGGAGCAGCGCACAAAGCCTTGAACTTTGGGACAGAACAGACATTTCTGTCATTTCTGCCTCCATGCTGTTGGCCAGGGTAAGGGGCATGGCTGAGTCTAATGTCAATAGGTAGTAAAAAATATTCCACCTTTATGGGAGGAATACAAAAGTCACATGGCGAAGGGCTTAGAAAAAGGGAGGGGTGAAGTTTTCGGCCAATAATGTAATCTACCGCAAGGATCCAAATGGTTTAAAATGTCATCAGGGGCATGGGCTAGCGTTAATCTTCTTGATATCTCACAGAACTTAAGGCCATTTCAGGCTTTGATAGGACATTGAGGTTAACATGTTGAAATAGCCCTGAGATTGACAAAAATGGTATACTTCTGTCCCTTCCATTAAAACTACAATTACTTCTAAATTTTCCTTACTTAAGGTAAGATCTTATAACTCTTATGGTGGATAAACTATCTCTTCCTGTACTGTTTGATCTAGGCTGTTTTGGAATCTAACTCTCCTTGGAAGGAGCAAAGACATGATACAGGTGAGCTTGTGAAGCAAATTCCCAGTTGCAGATTTTGGAAGGCTCTTTTGCAGGAGAGAGCTGCGTTCCTCAAATGAGAGAGAGCTTCTGCCAGCAAGGGATTTGCAGACAAATTTGGGGACTCAAGCTTTCAACCTTATCTATGTCTGCCCAAATATCTCCATTTCTTTTCTTAGGATCTCATGTCTTTTCTTGACTTAGTATAAAAGACTTGGCAGAATTGAATTGGTGCAGCTTTTATCGTTGTTATCTTATTGTCTGCAACTCTTATTACCAGACCCTGGACTTTATCTAAACCTTTTTTATCATGGGGATATAGGAATAAGGGACTTCGTGAAAACTGCTCTGGAGCCCTAAAGTTCATACATGTCCTTAGCTATATGTTCATAGATCTTATTTTCTCTTTACCCTTATGGATGCTCACTAGGATTGTTAGAAAATACATGATTCTGCCAGTTTTATAATTACTGTTCTTGCCATCGCAACTAATTATCACATTCAGTGATCCTCTAATACCTTGCCTTCTACCTCCTTTGCATCTAATGCCAGCACTGGTGATATTATGATTAATCATGGTGTGATTATATGCATTAGATAATTCATATTCCATTTCCACCCCCAAAAGTAGATTAACTTTGTACCCTTGAATATACCCTTAATATATATTAATTCAAATGCAAAATCTCATCTTAAAGGTCTGTTTCCTGAAGCCTCTTATGATACCCATTACTGTATCAGTCAACCTCTCAGCAGAAAACAGATGGCATATTCAAATTAGGATCACTTTTTTTCAAAGGTTTGTTTACAAGGGGATGCGGTAGATTTAAAGAGGGCTGCCAATTCTTTGAAAATCCTTCCCTTTGAGAATTTCCCCTCCTTTTGAACTTGGATTAACCTGTGGCTACATTGACCAAGAGACTACCAGTAGCTCTATTTGAGTTCTGGGCTTAAGCTTTAAGAGGACTAGTAGCTTCCATCTTGGTCTATCCAAACCCTAAACCACCAAGTAAGAAGGCTAACCTGTAAGAAAGACCAACTGGATGTTGTGAGACCACAGTGAAAGGGAGAGGAGGGACCCCATCAGCCCAGCTCTTTAACCATCACAACAAAAGTGCAGAAATGTTAGTAAACTCTGTATACTTATGTTTAGTTAAAGCCATGTGGGGCAGAAGTGGCCAGCCAAGCCCTGCCCATGTTCCTGACCCACAAAATTGTGTAGTGTCACACAACAGTTGTTTTAATCCACTCTGTGTGTAGTTTGTCATAGGGCAACTGATAATGGGAACGGAACTTGGTACCAGAAAATGGGTCTCTGTTCCAACACACAACAAGGCTATGTGACATTGGCTTGGGGCAAGTTGCAGAATGGAAGCTAGAGGTAACTCAGGAGATTCAGTTGGAAGGACCGCATGGACCCTGCTGCTGAAGGCTTGGAGGACAGAAAGAAAATGTTATGGGAGGCTGGAGGAAAGAAAGACTACTTGTATGTTGTGACAGGCAACACAGTTGCCTATGCAAACATGGAAAATACCTAAGGCACTTAATATACTAGTAGAGGGTGTTGGAAGTATTTCTAGAAAGTTATAACTCACTTTTTCTGGTGACCTATGAGAAAAGAGAGATACAAGAAGAGAGAGGTAAACTAAAGAGGAACTTTAGTTTTAATTTGTAAGCAGAATTTAGCAAGCATAGAAGGCCAGGGATGGGCTTTCTATCTTTCAAAAGGCTCTCAAAGTAAGAATTGGCCTTAAGGCAAAGTTCAAATCCAGAGCAGTAAACTATGACCTCAGGGGAAAGATGAAGTCAGGGTGTGCTTATAAGGTCCTTATTAAGACCTAAGAAAGATTCAGCTTTCTAAGAATATTAGGGTATGCCTTGCAGGTGGTTTCAGTTATAAATGAGGGTTTCTACGAATATTAAGCACAGTTTCCTTGTTATAGGTTAAATTGTGTTCTCCCAAAATTCCTATGTTGAAATCTTAACCCCCAGTACTTCAGAATGTGACTTTATTTGGAGATAGTCTTTCTACCAAGTTAAAATGACATCAGGGTAGGCCTTAATTTATTATAATTCTTGTCCTTATAAAAGGGGAAGTTTGGATACAGACTCACTCACAGAGAGCTATTATGTGAATGTTAAGGGAGTCGTTCAGATGATGCTTCTACAGACTGATGAACACCAAAGATTGCCAGCAAATCCCCAGAAGCTAGGGGAGAGGCACTGAACAGATTTTTCCTCACAGCCCTCAGAAGGAAACTACCCTGTCAACAACTTGATCTTGAACTTCTGACCTCCGGAACTTGTGGACAACCAATGTCTGTTGTTTAAGCCACCCGGTCTGTGGTACTTTGTTAAGGTAGCCCTAGCAGATTAATACAGTCCCTCATCAGCCTTACATGGTTCCCAAGGATAGGAAAACCTATTTATAAGAGTTTTTATGAGTATGGTTTTGTTTAATGGAGTAAATTACAATTTGACAGAAAGGCAGCCAGTACATTCTTTTAAGTGATTGAGATGGGAAAGGCCAGAGACAGAAAAAAATGAAGAGAGAGACCCTCAATCAACTAGGGGCATGTAATAAGCTGAGAAACATGCTCAGCTGAAAACACCATTTCTTACTGAAAAGCGTGGATGTTTGCAGGGTCGAGACAAAAACCACAGAGAATCACTCCCAGGGAGAAAGGCTGGGCTCTAATTAAGATAACCAGATGTGTCCAACTGGGTTTTTAAATTATCTTGGGTCAGTAACTGCTATGTGCCTTCCATTTCTCCTCTTTTGGAATAGAGGAATCTATTATGATTATCCTTTCTCTATTACCCCATTGTATGTTTTGACGTATGAAGAGTAGAAAACATGTTAGTTTTTTATACCAAGAGGAACCATATTCAACGAGCTGCACTCCAGCAGCCCCATTTACCTAGGCCTAATTTAGATGATAAGATTCTGAACTTCAAGCCAATGACGGAATGGGTGAGACTCTAGGTCTCTTAGAAGGAGGTAAATGTATTTTGTATATTATAGGTATATAAGTAATTTGTGGCCAGAACAGGGACTGAGGTAGATGAGCATTGGTTACCCATCCTTTCAGACAAATTACCATTGAGAAGTGAGGTCCTTTCCCCCACTGCTTGAATCTGTGAAACCTATGACTGCTTTAGCTCAAAAAGTACGATAGAAATTACACTATGGCAATTGGTAAGCGAAATTTTAAGATGGCCCCCAAGATTAAATCTTCTTGTATGTACATCATATATGATCGCCTCCCCTTAAGTGAGAGTAGGAATATCAATATGATGGGATATCCCTCGCATGATTATGTTACATGTTAAAGGAAAGGAATTTTGCAGATACAAGTAATACACCAAGTATGATGATTTTGAGTTAATCAAAAGGAACATTTTCCTGGGTGAGCCTGAACTAATCAGAAAAGTCTGTAAAGGAATAGGCCTTTCCTGAAGGAAGAGATTCAAAATATTAGAGAAATTCTCTTGCTGGTGTTGAATTTGCAAAGAGCTATGGCATGAAATACATGACACAGAACTGTGAGGCTCTAGGAACTGAGAGTAGCCCCTGGATGACAGTGAACAAGAAAACAGGAACCTTGGTCCTACAACCACAAAGAAGTAAGTTCTGTCAGAAACCTAATAGAGCTTGGAAGAAGACCCTAAGCCTCATATGAGACCCCAGTGCAGCCAATACCTTAATTTCAGCCTTGTGAACCCTAAGCAGAGAACCTGCCAGGCTGAGCCTGAACTTCTGACCTACACATCTGTGAAATAATGAATTTTTGGTAATTTATTTACCAAAAATTTACACAGCAATTACACAGTAATTTACACAGCAACAGAAAAATAATACATGTTTTATATCAAAATAAGTCGCTGCTGTAACAATTACCTAAAATATGTTCGCAGCTTTGCAATTGGACAATAGGTAGAGACTGGAAGAATACTGAGTTGAAATTCTTAAATGCCTTGAACAGACACCTAATAGAAATACAGACATTGAGGATGTTGCCAGTAAAGTCTCAGAAGGAAATAAGGAACATGTTTATTGGAAACTAATGGAAAAGGGACTTTGATATGTAGCATCAGAAATCTTAGCAGAATTGTTCCTGCAATTATGTTGACAGCAGAATTCATAAGTGATGAATATAAATATATAAAGGAGGAGACTTCTAAATATATTTTGGAAGTTTCTGCCTAGTTTCTCCTTGCTGCTTGTAGTAAAATGTGAGAGACATAAGTTGAAGGAAGAATTGTTAAACAAAAAAGAAGCAGGGCTTAATAATTTGGAAAATTCTTAACCTCTCTAGGTGACAAAAACACTAAAAGTAAAAAATTACTGCCAATAGTGTGGCATAAAGAAAAGGCTGAATGTTCTGTGTTCTTTTATGTGCTGGTCAGTTAGGTATGGTCACAAGAGGAGACACAGGAAAGCAAAAGTTTATTATATTTAGCCCTCAAAAGGGGAGTCACCACATGGCACTCAGGGGAAGCACCAGGTTTTAGTCAGCAGGCAGAAGTGAGGAGTAAGGGGGAAGTGTAGGCCAGGGCCTTTATTGGAATTTCTTCAGGAAAGGCAAAGCAGGACAGAGTAAACATCTTAGGGGAGTGGCTAGTTTGAATATTTCCAGTGGACTTTGGGCTATAGCTGTGGTCTCTAGTTGCCTGGTACCTGGCCCTGGGATGATTGAGGCAAGGGAAGACTGTTTTCTGGGTTGTAAGGGCCAGATAGAAGAGGTATGGATTGGTTAGTTTTCATATCAAAGCCATGCTCCTAGCTGAGCCCTTTGCTATCTCTAAGAACTGACTAATCTGAGAGGGGAATTCTCTCCCTAGCCAGAAAGTTTTTTTTTAACATGTCAAAACATCACAATATAGAGCAAATAAAATATAGAAACAGTACACGGAATTTATGACTCTCCAACCTTTTGCCTGTGGGTGTAACTTTTGCCTAATGGACTGAAACCCAGTAAAATCCGTTGAAGACTCCCCAATGTTCTTGAGAAATTTGTGTGTGTGTGTGTGTGTGTGTGTGTGTGGTACACGGGCCTCTCACTGCTGTGGCCTCTCCCGTTGCGGAGCACAGGCTCCGGACGCGCAGGCTCAGCGGCCATGGCTCACAGGCCCATCCGCTCTGCGGCATGTGGGATCTTCCCGGACCGGGGCACGAACCCGTGTCCCCTGCATCGGCAGGCGGATTCTCAACCACTGCGCCACCAGGGAAGCCCCTTGAGAAATTTTTTTCAACAGAAATATTGCTAGCTTGGACTGGAAGGGACAGAGAGAATTTGAAATGAAAGGCTTTCAGACCACCAAAACTCTATTGGCAGCATGTAGGCTGATAAAACTACTCAGCTTCAAATACTTGCTACTTTTCAAGAAAAAGGAAGGATGACTCAGAGTGGAAACAGTAGCACAGAGGGCAGAGCCTAGAGACCCAAAGGATTATTCCTAATCTTTGAAAAGGAGTCAAGGAAAAGCTCACTATTTGCTCAGCTCTTACAGAACTTTTAGGAACCAGGAACTCCTTTCACCTATTTTTTCCCCCTTTTGAACTGGAATATCTATAACTGTTACCTATACTTGTCTCACCATCATGAATTGGCAGTTTTAGGGCCAGATACATTGTCTCTAGTTTCACAGGCCCACAGAGGAAGAAAAATTTTGCCCACAAGCTGAATTTAACAGATTATACCCCAGAGTTTCATCTTTACCTGATTTAGATGATAAGTTCTTGGACTTTGAGTTGATGCTATTATGATATGAGACTCCTGAGTACCTTTGGAGAGGTGAATGAATTCTCATTTTGGAGGGATATGAAACCCTGGGGACTTCAGAAGGACTGTGGTAAGCAAACTTCTAAGGTGGGTCCCCAAGATTCCTTCCCTTTTGTGTACATGCTCTGTGTAATCCCATTCCCTTGAGTGTGATTAATATTGATACTTGAGGATATGATGGGATGTCTGTTATACAGCAATAGAAGACTGATAAAGCCAGATACTAACCTGGTTTTTAAGAGGACTGGCAGCTTTCAATTTGGTCTATTCAAGCCAGATAAGAGAGGATCTCTTCAAGCCACATAAGAGCCACCATGTAAAAAGTCTGACTACCCCACTGGAAAGACAAGGTGGAAATGCCCTGAGACCACATGGTAAAAGGGAAGGGTCCACCTGAGCCCAGTCTTCCATTAGACCCTACCAATGCTCCAGGGATATAGATGAAGCCATCTTGGACATGTCAGACCAGACCAGCTTTCAGCTGAACACCACCAAATGAACCATGTCAATGCTACATGAGGCAGAAGAATTGGTATGCCAAGTTCTGCCAGAATTCCTAACCTAAACATCAAGAAAAAGTAAAATGTCTGTTGGTCAATTTGGGAGAAGTTGGCTATGCAGAATGGATATCTTGAAGGGGAACTATTTACAGAAATACCAATGAGGCGTGATCATAAGGAATCAAGCCATAACCCAAAGTCAGTGAATGGCAGACTTATAAAGACCACTATACTAAAGAGAAAAGAGGGGAAAGGGTTAGTATAACCCTGCAGTGGGTGGTGGTTTATAGGAGACCACCTTGAAAGAAGTACAGATTTGGGGGTTGAAGAACACAGTCCAAGGAAGCATCCATGGGAATAAAGCCCCTGACCTTATCCTCCTTTCTCCTTCTGATCTCCTGCTTCCAATTGGTCAAAACTCCAGAAGGCACAGGTTAGGACAGTCCCTTGTGGTTTATAGAAGTCAGCCTTCTGGGGTAGAAAGTATGGTAGAGATGAAGGAATAGTAGGTCTGATAGAGCCTAGGGAAGATATCCAGCCCAGCTGTAATCCCTGCTGTGATGGAGAGACACACAAGATGTGTAGGTGCTAAAAGCTCATTATTGCATCTCAGGGATTGGGAATTCAGTTGGCTTTCTTGAGGATCTGTTACTTGAAAGATTGGTAAGAGTTCTATAAGCAAAGAGTTAAAGAGGAGACAATTTATAAAAAGAGAACAATGGGAAATCACAAGGAAAAAAGTAAAGATACAGTGCTTTATTGTACTTCTGAGTAATTAGAGCAAAGCAATTAGCAATAGCATTTACCATGATACACCATTACTATTTTTGTTTATTGCTAAACCACTTATTGATGAAATAAGTTGACTGTCAGTTTTTCAACAATATACCACATCCCATCTGTCATGTAATTGGCATTTTCAGCAAATGGAATCATTTGGGGACACTCTCTTGCTTTGATACTCACGCATTTATTTTATCTTCTTCCTTTTTATAAATGGTTTCTTTGTAAATCAGCATCTTTAAAAAAAGGAAAGAAAAAACACAGCAGGATTCAGTGGGATACAAAGTTGATACTGTGATCAGAGATCCAGCCCGGAGTAAGGAAACACTGTATTAATCTGGACTTCTGCAGCAGAACAGCACTTCTTACAGACCTTTTGCTGGGCCTCTTTCACAGTATTCGTGAGGTGCCCCACTTACTGAGCAGGATGGCAGGTCTGTGGTCATAACTGTTAAGCCCGTGAAGCAAAGCAGATATTACATCTGTAAAATGAATGCAGCAATCTCACACTAATTAGATTTCCTTTCAAAAGATAAAAGTTAGGGGGAAAAATTGTTTTTTTGCACCACGTTATGATGTGGCAGGAACACAACAGGAGATACCTACTTTGTTGAGCCAAAGGTATGAAGAAGTGGACATGTGTTTGCAAATACTTCACTTTATGTGCAGCTTCCGATAAAAGCCATAAAGGTTTTATATTCTGCCAGATTTAATAAACACTTCTGTCTAGTGTTTGTGGTCAGATGCAAAAAGGCAGTGACTTGCATACGTGCTTAGGGGCTATTTTCTGTCATAGTCTCTCAGCTTCTGTGCTTCTGCATTGGCAAGAAGCCAAATACTCAGCATAAATTTATTTGTAGGACAAAACAGTTGCAAAAGGCCCAGCCTGTTGACATAATGATGCTGATTGCTCCCTTACTGAAGCAAACTGAGGTTGTTGTAAGGTTTTTGCTGAGTGACTTGAGCTGAAAGCATGACAATATTCCTGTTTAATGCCCAAGGAAAGCTTTTTTTAACTTCATTTTTTAATGCATTTCCTCACATTTAAACATTCCTCATCGTAAAGGGGGTCCTGGACCCAGCTCCAAATTGTGTGTATGGAGGCTTCCCCACACCAACAAGCAACTCTCAGATGCCAGCAATTCTACCCAGAGATAGAATCAGATTCCATGGGTAAAGGGCTCAGTCCCTCAAGCCGGCCCGCTATTTCAGATGCCAGTTGCAAGCCCAGGTTGCTACCTATGCTTCTGACCAACAGGCTACAAATTGGAGGTTCCCTTGATGCCCATGTCAGGTTCAGTTAATTTGCTACAATGGGTCACAAAACTCAGGAAAACCAGTCTACTCACTAGATTACTGATTTATTATAAAAGGATATTAAAGGACATGAATCAACAGCCGGACAAAGAGACAGACAAAGAGATACACAGGGCGAGGTCCTGACCAAAGGAGCTTCTCTGCTCCTGGCACATGGAAGTGTTCTGGTTCCCCAACATGGAAGTTCTCAAAAAATGAGCCAAAAACCTTTCCTTCGGGGATTTTATGGAGACATCATTATGACCAAATAAATATATTTTTCCTATAAATCACATCACATTTATCTACCCTGACATTTAGAATACCTTTAAACTCACACTGTTATTATTACAAAGCACATCATACTTTCTTCCCTCCCACCACTGTAAGGAGAAGAGCAATGTCTTATTTTATATTAGTTTTGAGTGACACAAACAGTAAACTGATTTCTTTCTTTTGATAAATGAATTCAACCGTGGAGAATACAAAATGTACAAAGCACAAGTTATCCTCACACACTTCCCCAAAGATTATCCCTCACCTTTCTCCAGAGATAACCACCGTTATCAGAGGTGTCTCTGGATAGCTCAGAAGGCTTGCTCCCTTTCCCCTTATGGTGTTTATTTAGCTCAGCAGGTCTTAGCCAGCCCCAAGTGAAGTGGAGGTTACTCAGTTGATAAGTTCCAAAAGTTTCCCCTTTCTAACAAGACTAGTTACACCACTGGGGGCTTTCATTGTAACCTATTGTTTGACTATATATTCCATACAACCTTTTGCAACTTTCTTACAAATTTGTAAAGAGATTTGGGTGTAGTTTCCTCTCCTGGACCCTTTCCCAAGGGACATCAACACTAGGACTAAACAAACCTTTCTGCTGCGGGATTCTCTGCCTCTTAGATTTTCCCAATTTTATATTGCATGGCACTAGATGTATATGTGTCCGCATGAAGTATATATCTTTTAAAACGTTTTCCAGGGGCTTCCCTGGTGGCACAGTGGTTGAGAGTCCGCCTGCCGATGCAGGGGACACGAGTTCATGCCCCGGTCCGGGAAGATCTCACATGCTGGGCCCGTCAGCCATGGCCGCTGAGCCTGTGCGTCCAGAGCCTGTGCGTCCAGAGCCTGTGCTCTGCGAAGGGAGAGGCCACAACAGTGAGAGGCCTGCGTACCGCAAAAAAAAACAAAAAAAAAAAACAAAAAAAAAACAACCGTTTTCCATACTATTTGAATCTATATATCTAACCATAATAATGTAAAATAAATATATATTTAAAATAAATATATAATTTTATATATTATGGTTTTGTTTCTTCCATACATAGGCTTAATATGATATAACCTATATTCCCACCAACTATATATTAGAGTATTCTTCTATATTCACATCAACCAGCACTATGATAGTTTACATTCCTTGCAAGCTGATGAAGAAAGAAAAAATATACACATCCTTTATTTCGCATTTTCCTAGTTGCTAATGAAGTTGACCATACAGCCTATTGGACATATTAATCTTTTTCTATGATTTTTTTTCCTTTACCATTGATCATTTCTCAATACAGTTTATTATCAGTGGAAATAATTAGGCTAACAAGTTTTCCCAATGGAGTTAATTTATTAGAGCATTCTTTCCCCATAGAGTTGAACTATCAATGTTGTCATTCTTTTCTGTCAGCAGATACATTACTTATGTTCATTGTTATTCAAATATTTATCCATTCCTATGTCAATGCAAACATGTCCAGGTCATTCCAGCTCCTAACATATTTTTAGTGATAGTACTTGTTTGACCTCATTGTTCTTCTTGATTATTATAGCATCTATAGAGTTCCATATATATGCTTAACCATCCCAGTTTCTTAAATATTTTGTTGAAGTTTTAATTGAGATTAAAGTAATATTTTCCACCATAGTAGGACTGTTTACTCTGTTCAGGTTTTTATATGGTTTTTGTTAATTTACTCTTATCTAAATTAAAATTTAGTTTAGTTATAATCTTTCTTTTGTTTTTCTTTTACATTTTCAAATTGGTAATTGCTGGTATACATCATATGTGTATATATATATATATATATATTTATATACATATATCTATTATCTAGAAATCTCATTGTAATAATTTGAATTTTATAAGGGTGATAATTTCTTTAAATAGAAAATTTCCTACCTTTTTGATATGTATAAGTCTTTATTTTTCTCCTTATTATATTTGCATGGTTATCTAATACTAAAATAGTGGTGGTAATAGCCAACATCCCTGCTTTTCTCCCATTTTAATATAAAGTTTTTATAAAACTTGAATGAAACATTTTTATAAAAAACAAATTTTTAAACCTCTCACAAAAAAAGTATAGAGTAGGAAGGTTCTTGTGTTCCCTATCCAGGCAATACTTTGTATTCTCCAGCTCTCCAATTATTTTTCAACTGATGAATATAAAATATTATTACATATTTCAGTTGGTTAAAGACTTAAATGTAGAACACAAAACTATTAAACTTCTAAAAGGAAACATGGGAAAAAAATCTGAATGACTTTGGATTTGGCAATGAGATTTTAGATAAAACATCAACAACACAATCCAGGAAGTGTTTTTTTTTTTTAGATAGCTAATTTGGACTTTGTAAAAATTAAAAACTTCATCCCTATGAAAAACACTGTTAAGAGAATGAAGAGATAAGCCAGACAGCAGGAGAAGTTATATGTAAAACTTGTATGTGAGAAAGGACTTGTATCCAAAATATATAAAGAACTCTTAAGACTCAACAATAAAAAAACAACAACTTCATTTAAAATGCCCAAAAGATTTGAACACACACTTCACCAAAGAATATATACCTTTACAGGCCTAATAAAATGAGTAAAATCGAAAAACATGACAACACCAATTGCTGGCAGAGTTTAGGTGCAATAAGAACTCTCATTTATTGCTGGTGGGAATGAAAAATGGTAGAGCTATTTTACAAAACAGTGAACAGTTTCTTATGAAGTTAAACATTGTTTTACCATATGATCTGGCAATTTTGTTCCTAAGAATTTACTCAACTGATTTAAAAACATGCAGAAACTTGAATGCAGATGTATATAGCAGCTTCATTCATGATTGCCAGAAGCTGGATACATATATTATGACCTTCAATAGGTGAACAAACTGGTATATCCATATAAGGTAAATGTTATTCATCTTACTTGCAAGCTAACAAGATGGGCTGCCACATTTTCAAGGATACTAGGAGAATATCCACATCCCTTGTTCAGAGACAAAGCACTTCATTTGTCCTGACACAGCAGTCAGCTGGAGTTTCGTATTAGCATTGGTTGCCCATGGAGACAATGTAGAGCTGCTCAGGTGACACTATATATGGGGAGCACATGTCCATATATTCTGATAGTTATTAGGGACTTATTACAAGAGGATTGGTTTTATAATTAAATCTAATATCATCAAAACTTGGATAACATTTTTCCTGTATTTATATTTTCCATACTTCAGCTTATGGTATACACTTAATAATATTTTTTTTTTCATTATACTACATGAAGAACAAAGTTGATAGTAGCTTCCTCATGTATAAAACAATTCATACTTAGTATTAAATCATATTTCATTTTCTGGAAATACCAGTGACAGGATATCCAGAGAAATATTCCTACTAGGGAAACACATAAACACTCTGTATAAAATTAAAAAGAGTATCTATTATCAATACCTATTTACATATCCATTCTCTGTGTAGAAATCCCTATCTGTAGATAGAAATTCCTCATGGCTGGAAACTGCGTTTGAATCTGGAGCAGATTCAATGAAGGTTAAAGCCAAGTTTTAATATGTATAGGAGGACAGCAGACAAATGTGTTAGGTCTATACAGAGTGGTATTGGAGTGAAATGCTTGAAAATACCTGCTTCATTCTCAGCTTTTGGTAAATGTGGAAAGAAAAGCCAAGTCCAAAAATATGGTGACCCAATGTATTTGACAATGTATCTGACAGAAGCAAAAATAAATGCTATATGGAAGGACAGACTTGAGACTCGGGTCTTTTGAATTTCAATAAGAAAAATGCCAGGGGCTTCCCTGGTGGCGCAGTGGTTGAGAATCCGCCTGCCGATGCAGGAGACACGGGTTCGTGCCCTGGTCCGGGAAGATCCCACATGCCGCGGAGCAACTAAGCCCGTGAGCCATGGCCGCTAGGCCTGTGCGTCCGGAGCCTGTGCTCCACAACGGGAGAGGCCACAACAGTGAGAGGCCCGCATACAGCAAAAAAAAAAAAAAAAAAAAAAAAAAAGAAAAATGCCAGAACTCAAAAGGATTTTCCTTTGCATTCAAAACAGTAATTTAAAAATCAAATAAATTGGGCTTCCCTGGTGGCGCAGTGGTTGAGAGTCTGCCTGATGATGCAGGGGACACGGGTTCATGCCCCGGTCCGGGAAGATCCCACATGCCGCAGAGTGGCTGGGCCCGTGAGCCACAGCTGCTGAGCCTGTGCATCCGGAGCCTGTACTCGGCAACGGGAGAAACCACAACAGTGAGAAGTCTGCATACTGCAAAAAAAAAAAAAAAAGCAAATAAATTAAAAACAAGTATGAATAAAAAGGACACTGTAAAAAATAGCCAGGTATATCTATCATTATGAGCTATTAAGTGCACAGTTAGATAAAACGGGAAGATACTGGGAGTATTAATAGAATTATGACCCTGGACCTTTCTATAAAGATGCATTAAGATATTAGCAATACAAAGTACCATGGATTTCAGGCTTGATACAGGTCAGATATTCCAGTAGGCTTTTTAAAAAAATAATTTGTATTGGAGTATAGTTGATTTACAACACTGTTAGTTTGTGCTGTACAGCAAAGTGAATCAGTTATGTATATGTATGCATCAACTCTTTTTTAGATTCTATTTCCATGTAGGTCACTACAGAGTATTGAGTAAAGTTCCCTTTGCTCTACACTAGGTTTTTATTAGTTATCTATTTTATACATAGTAGTGTGTATATGTCAATCCCAATCTCCCAATTTATCCCTCCACCCCTTTCCCCCTTGGTAACCATAAGTTTGTTTTCTACATCTGTGACTCTATTTCTGTTTTGTAAATAGGTTCATTTGTACCCATTTTTTAGATTCCACATAGAAGTGATATCATATGATATTTGTCTTTCTCTGAGTTACTCAGTATGACAATCTCTAGGTCCATCCATGTCGCTGCAAATGGTATTATTTCATTCTTTTTAATGGCTGAGTAATATTCCATTGTATATATATACGACATCTTCATAGATATTCCAGTACACTTTTAACCAGAATGCACCAACACAATAAGGTAGGTGGTTTGTTACTATCTCATGCTACAGGTAAGGACACAGAAGAAAACAGGAGCATTAAATAATTTGTTGGTAGCTATAGCCTAACAAAAGGCAAGAAAATATTTTAAGTATGAAATCATAGATGTCAATCATATATTACATATGGTATAATTTACTTATTAAATATATGAAAACTTATGTAAATAAAACTGGACACCTCATGCATCAGGCTGGGCCCAAAGTTTTAGTCCAATAAATGGTAAAACCAACCCATAAAGCCTTGGTGAATAATGTCAGCCTTCCTACTGTTTTCTTTATGAGGTCTGTAAACAGACACACAGAGTAAAATAGTGTTACCAATTCCAAGCTCACCACATGAGCTTGGCCAGTAAGTTGAGAGACAAGGTGTCGAGGCAAGGAATAGTGACTTTTTTGAAAAGCCAGAAAACCGAGAAGATGGTGAACTAATGTTCTAAAGAACCATCTTAACTCCTGGTAGAATTCAGGCTTCTTTGATGCTAAGGGAAAAGGGGAAGCAGGAGGGTTTAAGATTAAAGAGTAAAGGCAGATTGTAGACTTCTTGGAGCCACCTTGCCTTCCAGGGAAACATAACCTTTCTTCTTCCTCTTGCTCACGTAGGCTGGATCACAAGGCTCCTGCAAAACCTGAAGTTGTCAGCAGTTATTTTTGCTTTACCGCCCTTTGAGTATTTGCAAGGTTTCTAGGCTGAAAGCAAACTCATCTACAACAAGTAATAGCCATAACTAGTCCAGGGGTGGGATGGGAACATTCTTAAGGGAACTTAATGAGCTATTTGGGCACAAGCAATCTTTCTCTAGTGCTTAACTCTTGATGCGCAAGGCTAAAGTAATAGCATATATAGGCTGAAGAATGGGGGAGGCACAATCAACATGGTGTTAGTTTTTTTCTTCCTCTGTTACGATAAGCTAGAGGACACCTTAAGTCTCCTCTTTACAGGTTCCCGTCCTCCATCTCATCTTTCTCCTGTCACCTCCACACCTTCTTCCACTGTGTTTCTTTTTCCCCTTGGCATCACTGTACTCCCACATCTCCCATTTCTGGGAGATGCACCTGATACCCTGATCTGATAGCATCTCTTAATATAATTAGCAACCCCTCCTTTTCTATTTCCCCAATTTCAACTGATAATTCTGGCAAGTAATACAATAATTGATTTCATAACATTTATTTAAATATATAAGTCTATCTGTCTCTCTTTGCATACAAATTTTAAACATATTTCTATGTCCATATATAATTCTCTCTCACATGATATTTTAATGACATAGTAATCTTCCATTATATGCATATTTACTGTTGTTTCTAACCAACTCTCAGTTGTTGAAAAATTTGGTTGTTTCACATTTTTCACTGCTGCAAAAACTGTAAAACAAACAGCACTGCAGTTAATTATACTAAAGGTCTGACCATATGCCTCATTATTTCCTTAGGATAAATTTCTAGTAATTGAATTTTTGATTCAATGTTTATACATATTGTTAAGGCTTTTGATACACATAATCAAATTACCCTGCAGATAGTTTATACACATTTAAATTCACTCCAGCAGTTACTGAGTGATAGTAAATGAAAAAGTATCTCATTACTGTTTCAATTTGCATTCTACAGTAAGGTGTGAAATTGTTTAATAATGTTACTTTTACCAAAAATATAGCCAGTTGTCTTCATAGCAGTTGTTGATTTAACCAGTTGAGACTGAAACTATAACAACCCAGAATGGTATACACACATAGACATACACACAAAACATATTTCTTATGCATTAAATAAACACACCAACATGTATACACATTTCAGATCACAGGCTGAACACCTAGAAAGTCAAATAGTTGTCTAACTTCTAACTACTAATATTTACTATACAGAGCAGTGTTTTTCAGTGTGTTTCCAAGCCCATGAGTGGTTTGTGTAATAAATTTAGAGGATCAAGATAAGCTTTTTCCCAAGTACCATAAAATAGAACAGAGAAAATTATATATGTGTGTATGTTTTCTTTTTATTCCATTTTATTTTATTTAAATTTTATCTCAAAGCATCGTTGATTAACAATGTTGTGTTAGTTTCAGGTGTACAGCAAAGTGATTCAGTTATACATATACATGTATCTATTCTTTTTCAAATTCTTTTCCCATTTAGGTTGTTAAATAATATTGAACAGAGTTCCCTGTGCGATAGAGTAGGTCCTTGTTGGTTAACCATTTTAAATATAGCAGTGTGTACATGTTAATCCCAAACTCCCTAACAATCCCTCCCCCCTCCCCTAAACTCCTGGTAACCATAAGTTCTCTAGGTCTGTGAGTCTGTTTCTGTTTTGTAAATAAATTCATTTGTATCCTATTTTTTTTTAACATCTTTATTTGAGTATAACTGTTTTACAATAGTGTGTTAGTTTCTCCTTTACAACAAAGTGAATCAGTTATACATATACATATGTTCCAATAACTCTTCCCTCTTGTGTCACCCTCCCTCCCACCCTCCCTATCCCACCCCTCTAAGTGGTCACAAAGCACAGAGGTGAACTCCCTGTGCTATGCGGCAGTTTCCCACTAGCTATCTAATTTACATTTGGTAGTGTGTATATGTCCCTGCCACTCTCTCACATCGTCACAGCTTACCCTTCCCCCTCCCCATATCCTCAAGTCCATGCTCTAGTAGGTCTGTGTTTTATGTATCCTATTTTAAAATTAGATTTCACATATGAGTGATATCATATGATATTTCTTCCTCTGTCTGACTTACTTCACTCAGTATGCCAATGTCTAGGTCCATCCATGTTGCTTCAAATGGCATTATTTCATTCTTTCCTATAGCTGAGTAATATTCCATTGTATATATGTACCACATTTTCTTTATCCATTCCTCTGTTGATGGATATTCAGGTTGCTTCCACGTCCTGACTGTTGTAAGTAGTGCTGCAATGAACATTGGGGTGTGTGTATCTTTTTGAACTATGTTTTTCTCTAGATGTATGCCCAGGAGTGGTATTGCAAGATCATATGGTAGCTCTATTTTTAGTTTCTTAAGGAACCTCCATACTGTTCTCCATAGTGGCTGTACCAATTTACATTCCCACCCACAGTGTAGGATGGTTCCCTTGTCTCTGCATCCTCTCCAGCATTTATTGTTTGTGGATTTTGAGGATAGTCATTCTGACTCATGTTAGGTGATATCTCATTGTAGTTTTGATTTGTATTTCTCTAATAATTAGTGACGTTGAAAATTTTTTCATGTTCCTCTTGGCCATCTGTATGTTTTCTTTGGAGAAATGACTGTGTAGGTCTTCTGACCATTTTCTAATTGGGTTCTTTGTTTTGATGATATTAAGCAGCATGAGCTGTTTGTAAATTTTGGAAACTAATTCCACATCAGTCACATCATTTGCAAATATTTTCTCCCATTCTGTGGGTTGTATATTTTGTTTACAGTTTCCTTTCCTGTGCAAAAGCTTTTGAGTTAATTAGGCCCCCTTTGTTTATTTTTGTTTTTATTTCCAATACTCTGGGAGATGGATCAGAAAGATATTGCTGGGGAGACCTTCAAGATGGCAGAGGTGTAAGACGTGGAGATAACTGTCCTCCCCACAAATGAATCAAAAATACATCTACATGTAGAACAACTCCTACAGAGCACCTACTGAATGCTGGCAGAAGACCTTAGGCTGCCCCAAAGGCAAGAAAAACTCCCCATGTACAAGGGTAGGGCAAAAGAATAAAGAAAAACAGAGACAGAATAGGGACGGGACATGCATCTCTGGAAGGGAGCTGTGAAGGAGGAAAGGTTTCCACACACTAGGAAGCCCCTTCACTGGTGGTGCTGGGGTGGGCAGGGAGTGGGGGAAGCTTTGGAGCCACGGAGAAGAGCACAGCAGCAGGGGTGCAGAGAGCAAAGCAGAGAGATTCCCGCACAGAGAGTCGGTGCCAACCAACACTCACAAGCCTGAGAGGCTTCTCTGCTCACCCGCCAGGGCGGGTAGTAGCTGGGAGCTGAAGCTCGGGCTTCTGAGATCTAGATCCCAGGGAGAGGACTGGGGTTGGCTGTGTGAACACAGCCTGGGGGCTAGTACACCACAAGTAGCTGGGAGGGAGTCAGGGAAAAGTCTGGATCTGCCTAAGAGTCACGAGAGAGTTGTTTCAGGGTTTGTAAAAAGGGATTCAGAGCACCACCTAAATGAGTGCCAGAGGTGGGCGTGAGCTGCAGCTATCAGTGCAAACTCTGGAGATGGGCATAAAATGTTGATGCTGCTACTGCAGCCACCAAGAAACCGGTGTGCAAGCACAGGTCACTCTCCAAACCTCCCCTCCCAGGAGCCTGTACAGCCCACCACTGCCAGGGTCCCATGATCCAGGGACAACTTCCCCAGGAGAACAAGCAGCGCACCTCACGCTGTTGCAATGTCAGCCTCTGTCACCAGCGTGTGTCACCACAGGGCCACCCTGCATTCTGTACCCCTCCCTACCACCGGCCTCAGTGAGCCACAGCCCCCTAATCAGCCGCTACTTTAACCCTGTCCTGTCAGGGTGGGGAACAGATGCCCTCAGGCGACCTACATGTAGAGGCGGGGCCAAATCCAAAGCTGAACCCCAGGAGCTGCACGAACAAAGAAGACAAAGGGAATTTTCTCCCAGCAACCTCAGGAGCAGTGGATTAAATCTCCACAATCAACTTGATGTACCCTGCATCTGTGGAATACCTGAAGACACACAGATGATCCAAAAATTGAGGCAGTGGACTTTGGGAGCAAATGTAGACTTGGGGTTTCTTTTCTGCATCTAATTTGTTTCAGGTTTTATGTTTAGCTTAGTTAAGTATTTAGAGCTTATTATCATTGGTAGATTTGTTTATTGATTTCATTGCTCTCTTTCTTTTTTTAAAATATATAATTTTTTCCTTTTCCTTTTTTTGTGAGTGTGTATGTGTATGCTTCTTTCTGTGATTTTGTCTGTATAGCTTTGCTTTTACCATTTGTCCTAGGGTTCGGTCTGTCCATTTTTAGTATATTTTTGGAAAGTTTTTAGTGCTTGTTATCATTGGTGGATTTGTTTTTAGGTTACGTTGCTCTCTTCTTTCTTATTTTTAATTACTTTCTTATTTTTTTTATTTTAATAACTTTATTATATTTTACTTTCTTCTTTTTTTCTCTTTTTTTTTCTTCTCCCTTTTCTTCTGAGCAGTGTGGCTGACAGGGTCTTGGTGCTCCAGGTGGGTGTCAGGCCTGAGCCTCTGAGGTGGGAGAGCTGAGTTCAGGACACTGGTCCAACAGAGACCTCCCAGCTCCATGTAATATCATATGGCAAAAGCTCTCCCCAGAGATCTACATCTCTACACTAAGACCCAGCTCCACTCAATAACCAGTAAGGTACAGTGCTGGACACCCTATGCCAAACAACAAGCAAGAGAGGAACACAACCCCACCAAGTAGCAGAGAGGCTGCCTCAAATCATAATAAGGTCACAGACACCCAAAATCACACCACACGACTCAGTCCTGCCCACGAGAAAGACAGGATCCAGCCTCATGCACCAGAACACAGGCACCGGTCCCCTCCAACAGGAGGCCTACACAACCCACTGAACCAACCTTAGCCACTGGGGGAACACACCAAAAACAATGGGAAATATGAACCTGCAGCCTGCAAAAAGGAGACCCCAAATACAGTAAGTTAAGCAAAATGAGCAGACAGAGAAATACACAGCAGATGAAGGAGCAAGGTAAAAACCCACCAGACCAAACAAATGAAAAGGAAATAGGCAGTCTACCTGAAAAAGAATTCAGAGTAATGACAGCAAAGATGATCCAAAATCTTGCAAATAGAATGGAGAAAACAAGAAACCTTTAACAAGGACCTAGAAGAACTAAACAGCAAACAATGAAGAACAACACAGTAAATGAAATTAAAAATTCTTTAGAAGGAAACGAGCAAAATAACTGAGGCAGAAGAACGGATAAGTGACCTGGAAGATAAAATAGTGGAAATAACTACCACAGAGCAGAATAAAGAAAAAAGAATGAAAAGAATTGATGACAAACTCAGAGATATCTGGGACAACATTAAATGCAGCAACATCTGAATTATATGGATCCCAAAAGAAAAAGAGATAAATGAAGGCACTGAGAAAATATTTGAAGAGATTATAGTTGAAAACTTCCCTAATATGGGAAAGGAAATAGTCCAGGAAGGACAGAGAGGCCTATACAGGATAAATCCAAGGAGAAACATGGCAAGACACATATTAATCAAACTATCAAAAATTAAATACAAAGAAAAAAATTAAAAGCAGCAAGGGAAAAGCAAATAATATACAAAGGAATCCCCATAAGGTTAACAGCTGATTTTCCAGGAGAAACTCTGAAACTCAGAAGGGAGTGGCAGGACATATTTAAAGTGATGAAAGGGAGACACCTAAAAGCAAGGTTACTGTACCCAGCAAGGATCTCATTCAGATTCGAAGGAGAAATTAAAACCTTACAGACGAGCAAAAACTAAGAGAATTCAGCATGACCAGGCCAGCTCTACAACCAATGCTAAAGGAACTTCTCTCAGCAGGAAACAAAAGAGAAAGAAAAGACCTACAATACCAAATACAAAACAATTAAGAAAATGGTAGTAGGAACATACATATTGATAACTACCTTAAATGTAAATTGATTAAAATACATAGACTGGCTGAATGGATACAAAAACAAGACCCATATATATGCTGTCTACAAGAGACCCACTTCAGACCTCGGGACACATACAGACTGAAAGTGAGAGGATGGAAATAGATATTCCATGCAAATGGAAATCAAAAGAGAGCTGGAATAGCAAGTCTCATATCAGAAAAAATAGACTTTAAAAACTCTTACAAGAGACAAAGAAGGACACTACATAATGATCAATGGATCGTTCCAAGAAGAAGGTATAACAGTTGTAAATATTTATGCACCCAATATAGGAGCACCTCAGTACATAAGGCAAATGCTAACAGCCATAAAAGGGGAAATCAACAGTAACACAAACATAGTAGGAGACTTTAACACCCCACTTTCACCAATGGACAGATCATCCAAAATGAAAATAAATGAAGACACACAAGCTTAAATGATACATTATACAAGATAGACTTAATTGATATTTATAGTACATTCCATCCAAAACCAACAGAATACACTTCTCAAGTGCTCATGGAACATTCCCCAGGATAGGTCATATCTTGGGTCACAAATCAAGCCTTGATAAATTTAAGAAAATTGAAATTGTGTCAAGTATCTTTTCCAACCACAATGCTATGAGACTAGATATCAATTACAGGAAAAAAAACTGTAAAAAAATACAAACGCATGGAGGCTAACCAATACACTACTAAATAACCAAGAGATCAGTGAATAAATTAAAAAAATACCTAGAAACAAATGACAGTGAAAACACGGTGACACAAAACCTATGGGATGCAGTAAAAGCATTTATAAGAGGGATGTTTATAGCAATACAGTCCTAACTCAAGAAACAAGAAACATCTCAAACAACCTAACCTTACACCTAAAGGAATTAGAGAAAGAAGAACAAAAAACCCACAAAGTTAGCAGAAGGAAAGAAATCATAAAGAACAGATCAGAAATAAATGAAAAAGAAATAAAAGAAATGATAGCAAAGATCAATAAAACTAAAAGCTAGTTCTTTGAGAATATAAACAAAATTGATAAACCACCAGCCAGACTCATCAAGAAAAAAAGGGAGAAGATTCAAATCAACAGAATGAGAAATGAAAAAGGAGAAGTAACAACTGATACTGCAGAAATACAAAGGATCATGAGAGATTACTACAAGCAACTATATGCCAATAAAATGGACAACCTGGAAGAAATGGACAAATTCTTACAAAAGCACAACCTTCCAAGACTGAACCAGGAAGAAATAGAAAATATGAACAGACAAATCACAAGCACTGAAATTGAAACTGTGATTAAAAATCTTCCAACAAACAAAAACCCAGGACCAGATGTCTTCACAGGCAAATTCTACCAAACATTTAGAGAAGAGCTAACATCTATTCTTCTCAAACTCTTCCAAAACATTACAGAGGGAGGAACACTCCCAAACTTAATCTATGAGGCCACTGTCACCCTGATACCAACACCAGACAAAGATGTCACAAAAAAAGAAAACTACAGGGCAATATCACTGATGAATATAGATGCAAAAATTCTCAACAAAATACTAGCAAACAGAATCCAACAGCACATTAAAATTATCATACAGCATGACCAAGTGGGTTAATCCCAGGAATGCAAGGATTCTTCAATATATGCAAGTCAATCAACGTCATATACCATATTAACAAGTTGAAGGAGAAAAACCATATGGTCATCTCAATAGATCCAGAAAAAGCTTTTGACAAAATTCAACACCCATTTAGAAAGTAAGCATAGAGGGAACTTACCTCAACATAATAAAGACCATATATGACAAACCCACAGCCAACATCATTCTCAGTGGTGAAAAACTGAAACCATTTCCATTAAGATAAGGAAGAAGACAAGGTTTCCCACTCTCACCACTACTATTCAACATAGTTTTGGAAGTTTTAGCCATGGCAGTGAGAAAAGAAGAAATACAAGGAATCCAAATTGGTAAAGAAGAAGTAAAATTGTCACTGTTTGCAGATGACATGATACTATACATAGAGATTCCTAAAGATGCTACCAGAAAACTACTAGAGCTAATCAACGAATTTGGTAAAGTAGTAGGATACAAAATTAATGCACAGAAATCTCTTGCATTCCTATAAACTAATGATGAAAAACCTGAAAGAGAAATTAAGGAAACACTCCCATTTACCACTGCAATAAAAAGAATAAAATACCTAGGAATAAACCTACCTAAGGAGACAAAAAAGCCTGTATGCAGAAAACTATAAGATACTGATGAAAGAAATTAAAGATGATAAAAACAGATGGAGAGATATACCATGTTCTTGGATTGGAAGAATCAATATTGTGAAAATGACTCCAATACACAAAGCAATCTACAGATTCAATGCAATCCCTATCAAACTATCACTGGCATTTTTAACAGAACTGGAACAAAAAATTTCACAATTTGTATGGAAACAAAAAGGACCCCAAATAGCCAAAGCAATCTTGAGAAAGAAAAACGGAGCTGGAGGAATCAGGCTCTGGGACTTCAGACTATACTACAAAGCTAGCAGTAATCTTGACAGCATGGTACTGGTACGAAAACAGAAATATAGATTAATGGAACAGGATAGAAAGCCCAGAGGTAAACCCATGCACATATGGTCACCTTATTTTTGATAAAGGAGGCAAAAATATACAATGGAGAAAAGAAATCCTCTTCAATAAGTGGTGCTGGGAAAACTGGACAGCTACATGTAAAAGAATGAAATTAGAACACTCCCTAACACCCTACACAAAAGTAAACTTAAAATGGATTAAAGACCTAAATGTAAGGCCAGCCACTATAAAACTCTTAGAGGAAAACTTAGGCAGAACACTCTATGACTTAAATCACAGCAAGATCCTTTTTGACCCACCTCCAAGCGAAATGGAAATAAAAACAATAATAAACAAATGGGACTAAATGAAACTTAGAAGTTTTGCACAGCAAAGGAAACCATAAACAAGATGAAAAGACAACCCTCAGAATGGGAGAAAATATTTGCAAATGAAGCAACTGACAAAGGATTAACCTCCAAAATTTACATGCAGATCGATATCAATAAAACAACCCAATCCAAAAATGGGTAGAAGACCTAAATAGACAGTTCTCCAAAGAAGATATACAGATTGCCAACAGACACATGAAAGGATGCTCAACATCACTAATCATTAGAGAAACACAAATCAAAACTACAATGAGATATCATCTCACACCGGTCAGATTGGCCATCATCAAAAACTCTAGAAACAATAAATGCTGGAGAGGGTGTGGAGAAAAGGGAACCCTCTTGCACTGCTGGTGGGAATGTAAATTGATACAGCCACTATGGAAAACAGTATGGAGGTTCCTTAAAAAACTAAAAGTAGAACTACCATACGACCCAGCAATCCCACTACTGGGCATATACCGTGAGAAAACCATAATTCAAAAAGAGTCATGCACCAAAATGTTCATTGCAGCTCTATTTACGATAGCCAGGACATGGAAGCAACCTAAGTGTCCATCAACAGATGAATGGATAAAGAAGAGTTGGCACATATATACAGTGGAATATTAGTCAGCCATAAAAAGAAATGAAACTGAGTTATTTGTAATGAGGTGGATAGACCTGGAGTCTGTCATACAGAGTGAAGTAAGTTAGAAAGAGATTAACAAATACTGTATGCTAACACATATATATGGAATCTAAGAAAAAAAATGTCATGAAGAGATTAGTGGTAGGACAGGAATAAAACACAGACCTATTAGAGCATGGACTTGAGGATATGGGGAGGGGGAAGGGTAAGCTGTGACGAAGTGAGAGAGAGGCAGGGACATATATACACTACCAAATGTATATTAGATAGCTAGTAGGAAGCTGCTGCATAGCACAGGGAGATCACCTCTGTGCTTTGTGACCACCTAGAGGGGTGGGATAGGGAGGGTGGGAGAGAAGGTGACGCAAGAGGGAAGAGATATAGGAACATATGTATATGTATAACTGATTCACTTTGGTGTAAAGGAGAAACCAACACACTATTATAAAACAGTTATACTCCAATAAAGATGTTAAAAAAACAAAACAAAACTACAATGAGGTATCACCTCACACCAGTCAGAATGGCCATCATCAAAAAATCTACAGTCAGTGCTGGAAAGGGTGTTGTGAAAAGAGGACCCTCCTGCACTGTTGGTGGGATTGTAATTGGTACAATCACTATGGAGAACAGTATGGAGGTTCCTTAAAATCAAAAAATCGAACTACCGTATAACAGCAATCCCACTACTGGGCATATACCCTGAGAAAACCATAATTCATAAAGAGTCATGTACCACAGAGTTCATTATAGCACTATTTTCAATAGACAGGACATGGAATCAACCTAAGTGTCCATTGACAGATGAATGGATAAAGAAGATGTGGCACATATGTACAAGGTAATATTACTCAGCCATAAAAAGAAACGAAATTGAGTTATTTGTAGTGAGGTGGATGGACCTAGATACTTTCATACAGAGTGAAGTAAGTTAGAAAGAGATTAACAAATACTGTATGGTAACACACATATATATAGAATCTATAAAAAAGAAAAAAGGTTCTGTAGCACCAAGGAGTAGGACAGGAATAAAGACACAGTTGTAGAGAATGGACTTGAGGACATGGGGAGTGGGAAAGGTAAGCTGGGATGAAGTGAGAGAGTGACATGTACATATATACACTACCAAATGTAAAATAGATACCCAGTGGGAAGCAGCCAGATAGCACATGGAGGTCAACTCCGTGTTTTGTGACCACCTAGAGGGGTGAGATAGGGAGTGTGGCAGGGAGACGCAAGAGGGAGGAGGTAATGGGGATATATGTATGTGTATAGCTGATTCACTTTGTCATAAAGCAGAAACTAACCATTGTAAAGCAATTATACTCTAATAAAGATGTTTTAAAAATGTTATTGCTGAGATTTATGTTAATGAGTGTTCTGCCTATGTATTCCTCTAACATTTTTATAGTGTCTGGTCTCACATTTAGATTTTTAATCCATTTTGAGCTTATTTTTGTGTATTATGTTAAAGAATGTTCAAATTTCACTTTTTCACATGTAGCTGTCCAGTTTTCCTAGCACCATGTATTGAAGAGTCTGTCTTTTCTCCATTGTATGGTCTTGCCTCCTTTGCTGTAGATTAATTGACCATAGGTGAGGGGCTGTAGTTCTGGGCTTTCTATTCTTTTACATTGATCTACGTTTCTTTTCTCATGCCAGTACCATACTGTTGTGATGACTGTAGTTTAGTGGTATACTCTGAAGTCTGGGAGCCTGATTCCTTCAGCTCCGTTTTTCTTCCTCAATATTGCTTTGGCTATTCAAGGTCTTTTGTGTCCCCATATAAATTTTAATATTTTTTGTTTTAGTTCTCTGAAAAATGCCATAGGTAATTTAATAGGCATTTCATTGAATCTGTAGATTGCCTTGGGTAGTATAGTCATTCTGACAATATTGATTCTACCTATCCAAGAACATGGTATATCCTTCCATCTCTTTGTGTTGTCTTCAGTTTCTTTCATCAGTATCTTGTAGTTTTCAGGGTATAAGTCTTTTGTCTCCTTAGGTAGGTTTATTCTTAGGTATTTTTTTCTTTTTGATGGGATGATAAATAGGATTGTTTCTTGAATTCCTTTTTCTGATCTTTCAATTTTAGTGTATAGAAATGTAACAGACTTGTGTATTAATTTTGTAACCTGTAACTTTAACAAATTCATTGATTAGCTCTAGTATTTTTTCTGGTAGCATCTTTAGGATTTTCTATGTATAGTATCATGTCATCTGCAAACAGTGACAGTTTAACTTTTTCTTTTCTAGTTTGGGTTTCTTTCTTTTTTTTTTCCTTTCTTCTATGATCGCCATAGCTAGGACTTCCAATATTATGTTGAATAATAGTGGTGAGAGTGGACATCCTTGTCTTGTTCCTGATCTTAGAGGAAATGCTTTCAGCTTTTCAACATTGATTATGATGTTAGCTGTAGGTTTTTCTTATATGGTTTTTATAATGTAGAGGTATATTCCTTCTATGCCCACTTTCTGGAGAGTTTTTATCATAAATGGGTGTTAAATTTTGTCAAAAGCTTTTTCTGTATCTATTGAGATGATCATATGGTTTTTATTTTTTGATTTGTTGATGTGGTATATCACACTGATTGATTTGCAGATATTGAAAAATCCTTGCATCCCTGGGGTAAGTCCCACTTGATCCTGGCGTATGATCCTTTTAATGTATTGGATTCAGATTGCTAGTGTTTTGTTAAGGAGTTTTGCATCTTTGTTCATCAGTGATGTTGGCCTGTAGTTTTCTTTTTGTGGTATCTTTGTCTAGTATTGGTATCAGAGTGATGGTTCTCTTATTGAATGAGTTTGGGAGTATCCCATCCTCCGAAATTTTTTGGAGGATTTTCAGAAGGGTCGGTGTTAACTCTTCTATAAACATTTGATAGAAATCGCCTGTAAAGCCATCTGGTCCTGGACTTTTGTTTGTTGGGAATTTTAAAATCACAATCTTAATTTCAGTCCTTGTGATTGGTTTGTTCATATTTTCTATTTCTTCTCAGTTCAATCTCAGAAGATTCTACCTAAGAATTTGTCAATTTTTCCACATTGTCCATTTTATTGGCATATCTTTGACTGCAGTAATCTCTTATGATTCTTTGTATTTCTGTGGTGTCCATTGTAACTTCTTTTTCATTTCTAATTTTATTGATTTGAGTCCTCTCCCTTTTTTTTCTTGATGAGTCTGGCTAATTGTTTATCAATTTAGTTTATCTTTTCAAAGAACCAGCTTTTATTAAGAGTCTACCAAATCATGCACATATGTAAGTGAATGATTAATAAAGGACTATGAAAACACTCAGCAAAACAAAGAGCCAGCTTTTAGTTTCATTGATCTGTTGTATTCTTTTCTTTTTCTCTATTTCTTTTATTTCTGCTCTGGTCTTTATGACTTCTTTTCATATACTAACTTTGGGTTTTTTTTTTCTCCTTCATCTAGTTGCCTTAGGTATAAGGTTAGGTTGTTTATTTGTGATTTTTCTTGTTTCCTAATGTAAGATTGTATTGCTGTAAACTTCCCTGTTAGAACCGCTTTTGCCACATCACATAGGTTTTGGATCTTTGTGCTTTCATCTTCATTTATCTCTAGGTATTTTTTAATTTTCTTTTTGATTTCTTCAGTGGTCCATTGGTTGTTTAGCAGCATATTGTTTAGACTCCACGTGTTTGTGCTTTTACAGTTTTTCTCCTTGTAGTTGATTTTTAATCTCATAAAGTTGTGGGCCAAAATTTTGTGGTCCAAAATTGATATGATTTCAATTTTCTTAGATTTACTGAGATTCACTTTGTGGCCTAGCATGTGATCAATCCTGGAAAATATTCCATGTGCACTTGAGAAGAATGTGTGTTCTGATGCTTTTCTTTCAAATATTCTATAAATATCAGTTAAGTCCACCTAGTCTAATGTGTCATTTACAACCTGTTTCCTTACTGATTTTTTTTCTGGATGATGTGCCGATCGATGAAAGTGAGATGTTAAAGTCCCACACTATTATTGTGTTACTGTCAATTTCTCCCTTTATGGCTGTTATTATTTGCCTTATATATTGAGGTGCTCCTTTATTTGATGCATTTATATTTACAATTGTTATATCTTCTTGGGTTGATCCATTGATCATTATGTAGTGTCCTTCTTTGTCTCTTGTAATAGTCTTTATTTTAAAGTCTATTTTGTTTGATATGAGAATTGCTACTCCAGCTTTCTTTTGATTTCCATTTGCATGGAATATCTTTTTCCATCCCCTCACTTTCAGTCTGCATGTGTCCCTAGATCTGAAGTGGGTCTCTTATAGACAGCATATATATGGGTCTTGTTTTTGTATCCATTCAGCCCATCTGTGTCTTTTGGTTGGAGCATTTAATCCATTTACATTTAAGGTAATTATCAATATGTATATTTCTCTTTCCATTTTCTTAATTGTTTTGGATTGGTTTTGTAGGTCTTTTTTCTTCTCTTTCTCTTTTGTTCTCTTGTGATTTGATGGCTAACTTTAGTGTTGTGTTTGGATTCTTTTTTGTTGTGTGTTTATTTATTGCAGATTTTCACTTTGCAATTATCTTCAGGTTTTGATATAGCAGTCTATATATAAACACGATTGTTTTAAGGTTTTGGTTTAATTTCAAATGCTTTTCCAATATCCTGCATTTGTGCTCTTCTCATAATTCCTTGTTTTGACATCATATTTGTGTGCAGATGATTTCCTACCTTTACTTTATATTTGCTTTTTCTGTGAGCTTTTCCATTCATAATTTTCTTGTTTCTAGTAGTAGCCTTTTCTTTTCCACTTAGAGAACCTATAGCATTTGTTGCAAAGCCATTCTCCTGATGCTGAATTCATTTAGCTTTTGCTTGTCTTTAAAATTTTTGATTTCTCTGTCAAATCTGAATGAGAACCTTGCTGGGTATGTGTGTATGTTTCCTTAGTAGCATGTAAAATGTGTTTCTTAATGCGAGCTGGTGTTAAAAGAAGTTTGAATGCCATTGATACACATATTTTGTAGAATTAAATGTGCTAATGCATGTAGTGAGGTTTGTGTAATACTTGGCATACAATATGCACTCACTACACATTTGTATGAATGTTATGATCATTAATCACATATGCTTCTGTGTGTATACCATAATCGGGAAAATGTTAGGCTTTTTGAATGAAAATATGCCTTCTGATATTCATATAATAAACCTCTGCCAAGGAGTTCAGCACTGCCTACTTCTCCTAAAATAGGTGATTCCTCCGAACTTACAGCTTTATCACATAGTCTGAAAAAGCTAGTTTCTATTTACTGAGCCCTGATTTACAGTAACTAGGGTTCATGTGGCTAGTCTATTCATTCCATAATATGCAGCTTCTCATATGCATAAACTGAAGCTGGCAAGTCTCTTTTGTACCATTGACCCTCTATATGGGACACAACTGTTCATAAAAGTCAAAGCAGCAGAATTCTCCTCACTTAAGTTCAAGGCTTTTAATTTATTCCTAGGAAGAAGTTCTTAGCTCAAAGAGAGGTAAAGGAGCAGGTATCTCAGTAAACTCAAGACATTAAAAAAATATATTTATGTATACATATATATAATAAATTTTCTGTATTCTTAAGTGAATTATTCTCAGATCTCACCTTATTTTCCTTTTATACGTTGTTCTTCAAAAATCCCTTTCTTAATCAGTTTAGAAAGTTTTGTGAGAATTTTGCCCTTGAAAGGGATACATCTTTCTATTAATATTCCTAATTTAGATTTAAGTGAGATCATTTATTTTTCAATGATTTGATGCTTATAATCCTTTTTGCCTAGGAAAAAGCTTAAAACACATTAATTCTGCAGTCTTAACCCAGGCACCCATCACGTGATAAATGGATTTTAAAACTTATGCTCATTAATCAAAGGCTCATGGCATGGCCAAAGCAGGAGTGGTAGACACATTGAGAAGCACTGGGAAAATGGCTCCCTATTCCAATCCAAACCATCTTCTTAACCAGAAGTGTGTTGCCCTATACACCAGTGGCCCTCAAGAGGTCTCTGAATATAGCTTGGAAAGCCCTGCATGATCTGGCCACTCTTTACATTTTTATCTCCAACTTGGACATTGTACTCTCCCTTAATCATGTTCAAGTTCTAGTCTATGATTCCAAGTTTCTCAAACGTTTCTTTTTCTGTCCTGCCTCTGGACCCTAACCTCTAGTCTCCTCTACATCTAGATCTGTGTCTCTGTAGATGTAAGGCACGCACCACCAGTGATTTATGGAATCATTTTAGATTCATGCTCAAACAGCTTTGAATATCATTGTTTCATAGTATAAGGAAAGTTATCTTCTGATTAGATCACTTAAATGAAAGTCTCACTTCCATACTGAGTGAATTTATTTGTTTGCTTAACACTTAGATTGCTAGCATCCCCTTTTTATTGGGAGAGGGAAGGTCTGAGGCTCAGAAATTTCTGCTGGAAGTAGTAATTAGCTAAGATTTAATTGTATGCTTGTGTCAGTGTATTTATTTTCAGAGATTCCTTCTGCTTATACTGCATGATTTTTATTTTCTTCTTATGGGAATGATATAAATGTGTCTTTTAAAACAATTTTAATTTAAATTTTAAAAATGAATTGATCAAAGTAAGTATTCAGTAAATAATGTCATTGTATGTATGTGAATATGCAAAAGTCATGAGCTTGGTAGACATATAAGTAAAGTTTTGTAAATCCTGACATAGAGTATTCTTCCCCACACTGTTTCTGTATCTTCAGTTCTCATTTGAAATATCACTTTTGTCAGAAAAGCATCTTTGACTCTCTCTAGAATCTGGTTCCATTACCTTTTTTCTTTATTCCCTAATTCCCTCTGCTCATTTATCAGATGATTTATTCCTTTTCATAAGTTGCCTATATACTCACCTTTACCTCCTGTATCAAATTTTGTGAAGGTAGATGCCATTCAAAATGTCAGGTGATAAATATTTGTTGAATCAGTAAGTGTAGAACTTGGATGAACAAACACTTAGGTTGTGAAAAGGGTGGAATTATCATGATTAATTCTCTAAAACATGGACTTGAATTATTGCTCCTTTGTTTTATTCAAGACTTGGTTTTTCCTTAAAAAAATTTTTTTTTACCCTAGTATTAATGACAAGATAAAGAGGTTGTAACTTGAGACTTGCTAGACAATGGTCATAATAGGAGCAGACTAATACCAGACTTGACTTACGAGCTGGCTGGGGATTCCGTATAGTCTCTCAGCCTGAGAGTCCCCAAACTCAAGGTTTGGTTGAGCTGAGTCACCAGAAAGCTTGTCATACTAAACACGTGGTTGGTTCTGAGACTGAAAATCCACCACCCTGATGATAATTAGTCTCAGAGTCTTTGCAGTTGCTGATGCTATATTCTTGACATTCCAGACATGTTATACATCCATGAAAGGGATCCTGATTTAGGGTGGGTGTGATTGTGAACAGAAACTTGTAAACCAGGGCTATGAATAGAAGTGAATGGAAGGGATTTAAGATATCCTTAGTTTGGAAGGGGCTGTGATGGATGCTGAGGGGGAGTCAGTTAATGTTGGCGATTGCATTCAGAGTATATCTGTTTTTGGAGAGATGGCAACTTATCAGTTAGTCAGTAATTGAGGATTTGATTAGCCAATCAATAATTTACTACCTTAACTGTCCATAAAATATTTCATTGTGAGATCTTAAATGAGTTTTGAAATTACTCATGTTAATTAAATTTCTTAGGCTGTGCCTATGAAATCATAACACTCTTTTATTATAGCACACTAAGAGCTATTTAAAGAGAAAGGCCACTGCACAAAGAAAAAATATGTTACATATTGTGTGCTTCATTTATGTAGCATTTCACCACATAAATCAAATTATTATTACATTCTGCAGCATAACATATCTCTTAATGAAGAAACAAATTACCCCCACAAACATGTATTTTCTTTTTCCCTTCTGGGTATTTGAAGTTAAAAAAAAGGTAGGGCATTGTTCTTTTTTAAAATTGTTAAATAATTAATTAATTTTTATTTTTGGCTGCATTGGGTCTTTGCCCTGCTCAGGCTTTCTCTAATTGCAGCAAGTGGGGGCTACTCTTCATTGCGATGTACAGGCTTCTCATTGTGGTTGGCTTCTCTTGTTGTGAAACATGGGCTCTAGGCATGTGGGCTTCAGTGGCTGTGGCATATGGGCTCAGTAGTTGTGGCTCTCAGGTTCTAGAATGCAGGCTCAGTAGTTGTGGCACATGGGCTTAGTTGCTCCACGGCATGTGGGATCTTCCTGGGCCAGGGATTGAACCCATGTCCCCTGCATTTGCAGGCAGATTCCCAACCACTGAGCCACTAGCGAAATCCTAAGGCATTGTTCTAACAAGCCTAATTTGTCACCCATGGGAACCATTATATTGTATGAACGTACTGAATTTGAATTTCATAAGACATTCATGGACACATTATCTAATCACAAATATTAAAATATCACTTATTTCAGCAATTAAAACAAAAATGGAGCAAACATGTAAATGATATGTGTGATCCCATATGATTTTAGAGATAGGTAGAGGATTGTATTTCTTTTTCTTTTTTTGTGTGTGTTACGCGGACCTCTCACCATTGTGGCCTCTCCCGTTGTGGAGCACAGGCTCTGGACGCGCAGGCTCAGCAGCCATGGCTCACGGGCCCAGCCGCTCCGCGGTATGCGGGATCTTCCCAGACTGAGGCACGAACCCGTGTCCCCTGCATCGGCAGGCAGACTCTCAACCACTGCGCCACCAGGGAAGCCAGAGGATTGTATTTCTTCATTCAGTATTGATCAGCCTATGGGTCATGCACTGTACTATATGGTCTCTGTCTCCTTGGAAGTTTAAATTATTAGTTTTAAATTTGTTTTATTGGTGAGATTCACTTTTTAAAAAATATTCATTTTGGAAAATATAGGATCTCAGGAGGTCACTGTGATGACAGCTAGCTGTGCCTCTTCTCATGCACCTGGATTACATTTCTTATCCTCCCTCGCGATTAGTTGTGGCTAAGTTAGTGAGATCTGGACAATGGAGTATTAGTGGCAGTGATTGTGCCTGACCTATGAGAACTTTACACTTGTGCTCCATCATGTTCTTTCCCCTCTACCAATTGGATACAGATGTTGAAAAGTTCTGGGGAAGGAAGGATCCTGGATCCCTTAACTACTGAGAAGTGGAAAGCATACCACCAAACAAGAAGAATGCCACCTTTGCAATATGCAAAAAACAAATGACCTGATAGGTCTTCACCATTATACATTTGCGAGGCTGTTAGAGCAGTTTAGCCTACCATAATTACCATAGTCACATAGACTCAGACATAGATGTATGGTTTTGACACTTAGTTCCTTCACTTATACTTCTGTCACTTTGGACAGTTGTGTAATTTCTCTAGCCTAACTTACCTCATCAGAACTTGAGGCTTATAATAATAGCAACCATATACGATTGTTGGGTAGAGGAAAGGGGTTGATATATGTACAGGGATTAAACCTGCCCCTAGTAAATAAATAATTTGGCTATTTTTTATTATTATTCCTCAGAGGATCCTTAAGAATCTGAGAAGAAAGCTAAAGTGGACTCATGACGTTTCAAAATGAGAAGTGGAAGCTCCCATAATCTTGGGCAGGTTGGCTGGAGGAGGTGGGACCTATAAGAGAGGTGTAGAATCAGAAACTTGCCCTCTGGTGAGAAAGTTGACAGTCAACCCAAGCTCCTCACTGGATGCTATAAAACTGTTCCTCGAGAATCCCTATATTTCAAAGACTGTCTGATATGGTTATACCTTTCCATGGGGAATAAACTCCCAACGTAACCTGGAGAGACACAAGTTGTTCTGAAGGAGGTGATACAAAGATTAGCTGAGAAAAAAAGAAGAAAAATGGGGGAGGGGGTGAAGCTCAAGAAGCAGAAGAACAAATGGCTTCAGCAGCGGCGAAGCCACAGCGAGAAAACATGTGAAATCTGAAATCACTCAGGGAAGGGAGAGAATATGGAATCTTTGGGGGTTGCAGGAATCAAGAAGGTACGCTATCAACAACACATGCTGTTTCTTCCCCTGCCCTTTCAGGGTAAAGGAGTTGGAAATATACTTGCAGAGGGGACCTACATGTTTGAACATTATTATACCCATTTTAACCAGTCAGAGAACTGTGCATTCATGTAAGTTTCTCTAATATTATCCACTATTGCCATGGCAGATCTGATTATAAGGAAGAGGAACATTTAACATCCCTTTTGAGATAAATTGTGGACTGTCTTATCATAATTACACAGATTTATTTAACACACTTATTTATTTAACACACTTATTTCCTCCAAAATAACCTTAGGTCCAAAAATATAAATGTTCTTATTGTGCTTTCATTTATTAATTTTTATATATGGGAGCAAAGCACTTTAAGAAACTTTCTATTATTCACTTTGAAAGCATTTGTCTGAGTCATCCCGGTTCTGTGAAGTCAAATGAAAATTTATATTTCTGATTTTAATTTGACTAAAATCATGCTAAGTGGTTCTAATGAATATCTATCTGACTGTTTAGATCTTCTTATGACAGCTTTTCTTTGTAAGAACTAGGAACTCCCACAGACCACTGTTAGAAGAATGAAAAGAAAAGGAGATAAATGGGAAGCGGTGAGAGGCTCTCGGCTGGAAGAGATGGCCTTGGATTCAGTGTTTAGCACTAACACAGGTGGTTAAGGTTATTTCCTCACACATTGGCTTTGAAGTGCTCATTTTCAAGGTCAGGGGCCATACATATGTTACTGCGTTAGCCAAAAAGTTTGTTCTGGGTTCACATATCCAATAGCATTTAACTTCTTTCTGAAGCATTTCTCCTCTTTCACCTGATGGGGATCTCAGTCAGATGAGGTGAACATTTGATCTGAATGGAACAAATCAGAATCAGCTGTGGGCTATTTTTCTTTTAATTTTTAAATTTTATTTTATATATTATACAGCAGGTTCTTATTAGTTATCCATTTTATACATATTAGTGTATATATGTCAATCCCAATCTCCCAATTCATCACACCACCACCACCCCCCACCACTTTCCCCCCTTGATATCCATATATTTGTACTCTACATCTGTGTCTCTATTTCTTCACTGCAAACCGGTTCATCTGTACCATTTTTCTAAGTTCCACATACATGCATTAATATACTGTATTTATTTTTCTCTTTCTGACTTACTTCACTGTGTATGACAGCCAATAGGTCAATCCACCTCACTACAAATAACTCAATTTTGTTCCTTTTTATGGCTGAGTAATATTCCATTGTAAATATGTACCACATCTTCTTTATCCATTTGTCTGTCAATGGGCATTTACCTTGCTTCCATGCCCTGGCTATTGTAAACAGTGCTGCAAAAAACATTGGGGTGCATGTGTCTTTTTGAATTATGGTTTTCTCTGGGTATATGCCCAGTAGTGGGATTGCTGGGTCATATGGTAATTCTATTTTTAGTTTTTTAAGGAACCTCCATACTGTTCTCCATAGTGGCTGTATCAATTTACGTTCCCACCAGCAGCACAAGAGGGTTCCCTTTTCACCACACCCTCTCCAGCATTTGTTTTTTGTAGATTTTCTGATGATGCCCATTCTAACTGGTATGGGGTGATACCTCATTGTAGTTTTGATTTGCATTTCTCTAATAATTAGTGATGTTGAGCAGTTTTTCATGTGCCTCTTGGCCATCTGTATGTCTTCTTTGGAGAACTGTCTATTTAGATCTTCTGCCCATTTTTGGATTGGGTTGTTTGTTTTTTTAATATTGAGCTGCTTGAGCTGTTTTGGAGATGATTCCTTTGTCCACTGTTTCATTTGCAAATATTTTCTCCCATTCTGATGTTTGTCTTTTCATCTTTATGTTTTCCTTTGCTGTGCAAAAGCTTTTAAGTTTCATTAGGGCCCATTTGTTTATTTTTGTTTGTATTTCCATTACTCTAGGAGGTGGATTAAAAAACATCTTGCTGTGATTTATGTCAAAGAGTGTTCTTCCTATGTTTTCCTCTAAGAGTTTAATAGTGTCCTGTCTTACATTTAGGTCTCTAATCCATTTTGAGTTTATTTTTGTGTATGGTGTTAGGGTGTGTTCTAATTTCTTTCTTTTACATGTAGCTGTCCAGTTTTCCCAGCACCACTTATTAAAGAGACTGTCTTTTCTCAATTGTATATCCTTGCCTCTTTTGTCATAGATTAGTTGACCATAGGTGCGTGGGTTTATCTCTGGGCTTTCTATCCTGTTCCATTGATCTATGTTTCTGTTTTTGTTCCAGTACCATGTAGTCTTGATTACTGTAGCTTTGTAGTATAGTCTGAAATCAGGGAGTCTGATTCCTCCAACTCTGTTTTGTTCCCTCAAGACTGCTTTGGCTATTCAGGGTCTTTTGTGTCTCCATACGAATTTTAAGATTTTTTGTTCTGGTTCTGTAAAAAATGTCATTGGTAATTTGATAGAGATTGCATTCAAACTGTAGATTGCTTTGGGTAGTATAATCATCTTCACAATATTGATTCTTCCAATCCAAAGACATGGTGTATCTCTCCTTCTGTTCGTATTATCTTTAAGTTCTTTCATCAGTGTCTTATAGTTTTCTGTATACAGGTCTTTTGTCTCCCTAGGCAGGTTTATTCCTAGGTATTTTGTTATTTTTGTTGCATTGGTAAATGGGAGTATTTCCTTAATTTCTCTTTCAGAATTTTCATCATTAGTGTATAGGAATGAAAGAGATTCCTGTGCATTAATTTTGTATCTTGCAACTTTACCAAGTTCATTGATTAACTCTAGTAGTTTTCTGGTGGCATCTTTAGGATTCTCTATGTATAGTATCTTGTCATCTTCAAAGAGTGACAGTTTTCTTTTCCAATTTGGATTCCTTTTATTTCTTCTTCTTCTCTGAATGCCATGGCTAGGACTTCCAAAACTATGAATAATAGTAGTGAGAGTGGACATCCTTGTCTTCTTCCTGATCTTAGAGGAAATGCTTTGTTTTTCACCATTGAGAATGATGTTTGCTGTGTGTTTGTCATATGTGGCCTTTATTATGTTGTGGTAGGTTCCCTCTATGCCCACTTTCTGGAGAGTTTTTTTTAATCATAAATGGGTGTTGAATTTTGTCAAAAGCTATTTCTGCATCTATTGAGATGATCATATGGTTTCTATTCTTCAGTTTTTTTAATATGGTATATCACATTGATTGATTTGTGTATATTGAAGAATCCTTGCATTCCTGGGATAAATCCTACTTGATAATGGTGTATGATCCTTTTAATGTGCTGTTGGGTTCTGTTTGCTAGTATTTTGTTGAGGATTTTTGTATCTATATTCATGAGTGATATTGGTCTGTAATTTTCTTTTTTTGTAGTATCTTTGTCTGGTTTTGGTATCAGGGTGATGGTGGCCTCATAGAATGAATTTGGGAGTGTTCCTTCCTCTGCAATTTTTTGGAAGAGTTTGAGAAGGATGGATGTTAGCTCTTCTCTAAATGTTTAAAAGAATTCACCTGTGAAGCCATGTGGTCCTGGACTTTTGTTTGTTGGAAGATTTTTATCACAGTTTCAATTTCATTGCTTGTGATTGATGTGGTCATATTTCTGTTTCTTCTTGGTTCAGGCTGGGAAGTTTATACCTTTATAAGAATTTGTCTGTTTCTTCCAGGTTGTCCATTTTATTCGCATAGAGTTGCTTGTAGTAGTCTCTTAGGATGCTTTGTATTTCTGCAGTGTCGTAACTTCTCCTTTTTCATTTCTAATTTTATTGATTTGAGTCCTCTCCCACTTTTTCTTGATGAGTCTAGCTAATGGTTTGTCAATATTGTTTATCTTCTCAAAGAACCAGCTTTTAGTTTTATTGAACTTTGCTATTGTTTTCTTTGTTTCTGTTTCATCTATTTCTGATCTGATCTTTATGATTTCTTTCCTTCTACTAACTTAGGGTTTTGTTTGTTCTTCTTTCCCTCGTTCCTTTAGATGTAAGGTTAGATTGTTTATTTGAGATTTTTCTTGTTTCTTTAGGTAGGCTTGTATTGCTATAAATTTCCCTCTTAAAACTCTTTTGCTGCATCCCGTAAGTTTTGGATCATCGTGTTTTCTTTGTAATTTGTCTCTAGGTCGTTTTTGATTTCCTCTTTGATTGCTTCAGTCATCTCTTGGTTATTTAGTAACGTATGGTTTAGCTTCCATGTGTTTCTGTTTTTTCCCTGTAATTGATTTCTAATCTCATAGTGTTGTGGTTGGGAAAGATGCTTTGTGTGATTTTAATTTTCTTAAATTTACTGAGGCTTGATTTGTGACCCAAGATATGATCTATCCTGGAGAACGTTCCATGTGCACTTGAGAAGAAAGTGTAATCTTCTGGTTTTGGATGGAATGTCCTATGAATATCAATTAAGTCCATCTTGTGTAATGTATAATTTAAAGCTTGTGTTTCCTTATTAATTTTCTGTTTGGATGATCTGTCCATTGGTTTAAGTGAGGTGTTAAAGTCCTCCACTATTATTGTGTTACTGTCGATTTCCTCTTTTATAGCTGTTAGCAGTTGCCTTATGTATTGAGGTGCTCCTATGTTGGGTGCATATATATTTATCATTGTTATATCTTCTTCTTGGATTAATCCCTTGATCATTATGTAGTGTCCTTCCTTGTCTCTTGTAATATTCTTTATTTTACACTCTGTTTTATCTGTTATGAATATTGCTACTCCAGCTTTCTTTTGATTTCCATTTGCATGGAATATCTTTTTCCATCCCCTCACTTTCAGTTCGTTTGTGTCCCTACGTCTGAAGTGGGTCTCTTTTAGACAGCATATATATGGGTATTGTTTTTGTATCCATTCAGTGAGCCTGTGTCTTTTGGTCGGAGCATTTAATCCATTCACATTTAAAGTAATTATTGATATGTATGTTCCTGTTACCATTTTCTTAATTGTTTTCAGTTTGTTTTTGTAGGTACTTTTCTTCTCTTGTGTTTCCCACTTAGAGAAGTTCCTTTACCATTTGTTGTAGAGCTGGTTTGGTGGTGCTGACTTCTCTTAGCTTTTGCTTGTCTGTAAAGCTTTTGATTTCTCCATCGAATATGAATGAGATCCTTACCTGGTACATTAATCTTGTTTGTAGTCTTTTCCCTTTCATCACTCTAAGTGTATCATGCCACTCCCTTCTGGCTTATAGAGTTTCTGCTGAGAAATAAGCTGTTAACCTTATGGGAGTTCCCTTGTATGCTATTTGTTGTTTTTCCCTTGCTGCTTTCAATAATTTTTCTTTGTCTTTAATTTTTGCCAGTTTGATTACTATGTGACCCAGCATGTTTCTCCTTGGGTTTATCCTGTATGGGACTGTCTGCACTTCCTGGACTTGGGTGACTATTTCCTTTCCCAATTTAGGGAAGTTTTCGACTATAATCTGTTCATATATTTTCTAGGGTCCTTTCTCTCTCTTTTCTCCTTCTGGGACCCCTATAATGCAAATGTTGTTGTGTTTAATGTTGTCCCAGAGGTCTTTTTACCTGTCTTCATTTCTTTTCATTCTTTTTTCTTTATTCTGTTCCACAGCAGTGAATTCCACCATTCTGTCTTCCAGGTCAGTTATGCGTTCTTCTGCCTCAGTTAATTCTGCTACTGATTGCTTCTAGTGTATTTCATTTCAGTTATTGCATTGATCATCTCTGTTTGTTTGTTCTTTAATTCTTCTAGGTGTTTGTTCTTTAATTCTTCTAGGTCTTTGTTAAACATTTCTTTCATCTTCTCGATCTTTGCCTCCATTCTTTTTCTGAAGTCCTGTATCATCTTCACTATCATTATTCTGAATTCTTTTTCTGGAAGGTTGCCTGTCTCCACTTCATTTAGTTGCTTTTCTGGGGTTTTATCTTCTTCTTTACATCTTCTTTGTACCTTTCAGATGTACAAAGTCCTCTGCCTTTTCATCTTGTCTATCTTTCTGTGAATCCAGCCGTGGGGCTTTGCTTAAACTATCAGGAAGAGTTCTTTCTTTTCTTCTTCAACATGTAGTTGTAATGACTGTGAGTTTTCTAATTTCAAAGAACTTGCAGAATCAAATATAGCTAGGAATAATAAATACTAAAGCTGCCACTCTTCTGCCCCCATGATAGTCACTCTTAAATAAATTACTATCATAATCCTTCCCAATAAAATACTTTAGTCAGGCAGTACTAATCTAACAGGATTGGGTGAAGATGATACATGAGCTGTCTCCAGGATTGAAAGAAAAATAAATAATTTTATTTATTTTTAATATAGCATTTAAATTATATTTTGATATCAAGTGGTTTGTGTGACCAGTATAACAGATCTTTTTACTGTGAGTCAATAATTTTTTGGTTAATCTTCTTGTAACAATATGCTTTATATTATATAAGCATTAGATATATATATTCACTGTTTTACTATTGTATAATATATATATACACATACATATATATATATATATACTTTGCATTTGAGATGTTCTATAATTAGAATTATATTTCATTTACCTATGAAACTTTTGGATATGTTTGATATAGAATAAGATACCAATTTTACAGATGTGGCTATTGATGCCAGTGAGAATGCTTCTTTGCATCTGTGTCCTCTGTAGCCTCTCTGCATTCCTGGTTACCAATAGATACGTAATAAAATAAGATAAAAATTCTAATATAAATACACTTAGAAGTACCAGAATGAGAGTGTAGATTGTCAGATCTTATAGATCAGGTTAAGATGACAGTCCATTGGGTGTTTTGCATTAAGGGAAGTGTGGGGGACATGGGTGTGACACAATGGATATAAAACATGACCCAGTTTGTGTTTGGAAAAGACCACTTTGGCTTAAAAATATTTCAGGACACCAGAGTCAAGGGGAATTGACCACTTAAGTGCCTCCAGCTGCTAACTGAAGGAATAAACACATAGTCAAATAAACAGATGAGTGAATGAATAAATTGAAAGAGTGCTATCTGTGTTTTGTTAGACTGTTTTGAGGAGAAGGAAGTTGGAGCATTAATTTTTAAGCCTGTAAGCTCTGCATCCCCTCTCCATTGGACAGGATCAGGGTGGTGTCCTCGAAGTGACTTTTGATTCAGTGGTTCTTAAAAAACCAGGATGAAGTCAGGGGTGATGAGGCAAGGAGCAACCATCAGATTTGTTAATGAGGTCTCTTAGTTTCCTTCATGATTTTCCAATCCAGCTTCTCAGAACTGGAAGACAGGCAGGAAAAGGCAAAAGAAAAAAAAAAAAAAAAATCCTGTCCAGGAGCAAAGCTGTTTGCTAAGTCTTAGGTACCCAAGAGAGAATGGAAGGCAACATAACATAATGGCATTGGTGATGTTAAAAAAGATGTTAAACAGCAGCCAATTACAAAGTGAATTTGGCATGTGTTTCTTCTGGAAATGGTGTGACATAGCACTAGTGAGATAATCTTATCTCAGATTGCTGGCCAATCCTTGAGCATTCTGTTCGACCCTGTGAGATTTGTGCCTCAGTATCATCTATCTCTTTGTTGGTATAGTGATTCTGCTTCAGAAAATACAAACAGAATTGGAGAGAAAACATTGGGATTAAAAAGTCCATTAAAAGTCGCATGATTTTTCTTCTTGACTTTGATTTAGCAACAGTTTATTAAATATAATACTAAAATTACAAACAAAATATTTTTTAATAGATAAATTGGACTTCATCAAAATGAAAAATGTTGGGCTTCCCTGGTGGCACAGTGGTTGAGAGTCTGCCTGCCGATGCAGGGGACATGGGTTCGAGCCCTGGTCTGGGAAGATCCCACATGCTGCGGAGCAACTGGGCCTGTGAGCCACAACTGCTGAGCCTGTGTGTCTGGAGCCTGTGCTCCGCAACAAGAGAGGCCATGATAGTGAGAGGCCCGCACACCGTGATGAAGAGTGGCCTCCACTTGCTGCAACTGGAGAAAGCCCTTGCACAGAAACGAAAACCCAACACAGCCAAAAATAATTAATTAATTAATTAATTAAAAATGAATATCTGCTTTTAAAAAAAACACTTGTATTTTTTTTTTTAATGAAAAATGTTTGTACATTAAAGGACACTGCCAAGAAAGCAAAAAGACAACCAACACAGTGGGAGAAAATAGATGCAAATCACATATCTGATAAGGCTCTAGTATCCAGAGTATTAAGAACTCTAATAACTCAAGATAAAAAGGCAAACTAAAAGACAAAAAAACAAAAAAACAAAAACAAAAGGCAAAGGACTTCAATGGATATTTCTCCAAGAGCAAATACAGATGGTCAAAAGCACATTGAAGATGGTAACATCATTAGTCATTTGGGAAATGCAAACAAAAACTATAATGAAATACTACTTCAAACCTATTAGGATGGCTATAGTAATAAGGCTTAAAGTATTTAATAATGTCTTTCCAGGATGAAGAGTAATTGGAAACCTCAAAAATTGCTGGTGAAAATGTAAAATGGTCAAACTAGTTAAAAAAGAGTTTGGCAGTTGCCCAAAAAGTTAAACACAGAATTATCATATGACACAGCAATTCCACTCTTTATCCTCAGAAATTGAAAACAGGTGTTCAGATCAAAACTTGTACACTGATATTCATAACGGGAGTTTTAACTAAAGCTCAAAGGTAGAAACAACTCAAATGTCTGTCAGCTGATCAGTGGATAATCAAAATGTGTATATTCATACATTGAAATTATGTGACCGTGAAAAAAAATGAAGTACTCATACATGCTGCAACGTGGATGGACCTTGAAAACGTTATGCTGAGTTAAAGAAGCCAGACACAAAAGGCCACATCTTGTATGATTCCACTTATATGAAATATCCAGGATAGACAAATCCACAGAGACAGAAGTCAGGTTAGTGAGGGTTACAGAGAGGTGGTAAGGGAGAGTGCTTAACGGGTATGGAGCTTGCTTTTGGGGTGATTAAAACGTTCTGGAACTAGATAGTGGTGATATTTTTATTCATACTGTGAATATATTAAATGTCACTGAATTGCATATTTTAAATAATAAATTTTGTCATGTGTATTTTAACATACATACAATATTTCTAGAGTAGGGAACAGATCTTTTCATTTACACACAGAGTAAGTAAAATTATTGCCTGAGGCCTCAAATCCCAATGAGATGACGCAATGAGAGCCATATGTCACCTGAACAGGCAGAGGGATATGCACCACAGGAGAAGAATCCCAAAGTTTAAAAACTCAGAATGTATACTGAGCTACTGGCATACCTGCCATTCTCCCCTCCTGAGATAAAGAGAGAAATCTTATCTTTTAAACTGGATGTAAACAAATCCTCTCTTTGGGAGGAAAGAAAGATCTCTACCCCAGAGTGTAAGCAATCATATCAGGGAATATTAAAAAAAGGCATCTGTAGACTCTATTCCTTTTAGAATGGAAGTGACATAGTTCTAGAGAAAAAGAGACAAGTATCTCTGAGTTTATCCCCCTTAGAATGTGAGTGAATGGCTGTTGGGGAGAAGAGATATGCTCTATCTTTATATCCTGTCAATTTCCATTATTCAGAAGGTCTAGATAGGACAGAGCGAAAACCAGTTGGGATGGTCTTTCAACAGTGGTCTTTAAAAAAAAAAAAAAAAAACAAACAACTAAGTACCGTTTACGTTTCTCACTATGCATCCCTCTTTTCTGTTTGAATACTTCCAAGGAACTAATTTCCTTCTGGAGCCACTTACTCTATCTTTGAAATAAGTTTTTCTTTGGACTGGTCTATGCTGGGTTTTAATTATATATATGTCATAGAAAGAACAGGGTCTGTTACATATAGAATATAGATACTTAATAGTATTTAATATACAGGTGAATAGTATTTAATAACTTCTAGTGTTTAATATGTAGACAGTATTTAGTAGCCTATGAGAATAACTGCTATAACATGACATTGAATTAATTCCTAATACTATACAAACTTTTACACTACTTCCTTGTTTCATTTTACTATGAATTTATTATTTAAAGAGCTATAATGGTTAATTTTCTTCAAACTTGTTTCCATGCTCAAAAGGTAATACGAAGTTTTACAAAATTTTGCTTTGAAATCTCACAACATAGTTGGCTTTGAGAAGTCTGACTCAAAATATAACTTTCAGCAGAGTTCTGACTTAATTAACCTGTTTTTAACTGTAAAGAGTGTAGGGTATCTAAAAAACAAAACAAAACAACAAAAAATAAAATGATTTAGTAAACAGATCACTTGGATTGGAAGAACTTATCATAACTGAGTCACTTCTCTCTAATGCTTCATTAAAATGGAGTTATGCCTGCCTAAAAAATTGAGCTTAGGATTACATGACATATGTTTAGAGTTCAGAGCTAAGATTCTAGTTTGAAGGTTCTTTACAGAGCCCATGCTTGCCTCTATGATATTTCCCTTACCTTAGAGGGGAAAATAGAAACTATAATGAACTCTATCAGCCATAAGTGGGGACACCTAAAACCTTGGCATGGGCAGATACCTTAAATGATGATGCTTCATATGTCTGAACCCCATTTGTTCCATTCCAAGCTTAGACTTCTTTAACGTAGGAAGAATAGTGAACTCTTTCAGGAATGCAAAACAACAGTACGATTAATCTAGGCCCAATTCCTGACCCAGGTGCCCTTCTTCTTTAAGTGAGTAACCTTATTCACATGATGGAAGGGGGACAGAAACTGTCAGGAATGAGGCAAAGCTTTACACATGACGTGAGAGCAAACCAACTAGAATCATTTAGTCTAGAGAGAAAAAGGTGATGAGTGCCTTTATAGAAGTGTACAGAATCATAATACGTGTAATAAGGACTGCTTACACGCTCTACTCTCTGGCCTGTAGTCATAGATTCAAAGAGTTTTAGCAATATGTGATAGCAAAGTGCTCCTACGTCATTTATTAGTTCTTCTCCTAACCTTTTCCCTACTTTATGAGCATGAGAAATGATAGTCAATGTTCAAGTGATCTTCAAAATAAGAACGGACGTGTATAGTCGTAGAGGCAGTGGGACTGTTTTTAGAGGGAGAAGATAATATACATATTGAGTACATATTATATGCCCAGTGGCCCAGATTAGAGACTACATGGTCATTTGGAGATTAAACTATTCTTCTTTGGTAAGTGAGGTACTGTCCATCTTGAAAGATGAGGGGGTGAACCTGTTTATGATATTATGAAATGATATGCATGTAAATCCCACCTCCTTTCTTTGCAGTCATATGCCAAAACTCGTGAGGAAGATATGCAAACTAGGGCCTCAGGACCTGTAGACAATTGCCAAGGCTCTAGAAATAATATGTACATACCCTCCACAGAAACATGCACACACACGCACACACACACTCACAGTAGTTTCAGAAGTTATCCCATAAGCACTCTTTATTAAAATACCACAGTGGAAAAGGCCAGTCTACTAGCAGCAGCATGGAAGCTTAATACAATGCTGAGGTAGTATAATGGTGAAAGCAGATGAACATGAGTCAAACAAACTGGGTTCAATTATTTTACTTCTGTTTCCTCACTTGTGAAGTAATAAGGCATAACTTAAGTTAGTTGTGAGGCTCAAGGGAATGTGCACATGAAGCTCTAAGCACAAGATAAATATCAAATATAGTTACACATTATCATCATGACAATTTAGAGATGATGAGACAATTAAATGAGATGTTTAAGGTGATAGAGCATTGATAGCAAAAACCCAATTGTTATAGGAAGTAGGGTCCAGCTACTTGTTGCTCTAAAGCCAATAAAGAGCAAAGTTGGTGAAAGGGAAAGTTTGCTTTATTTTGGAGGCTACCAACCAGGGGGGAGTGTAGGCTCGTATCCAAAGGCCGATTCCCCCCACTGACAACCAGTGGGCAAGAGCTTTTAAAGGGGAGTTTCAGAGGTGTATGGGCGGAGGAAGGGGGCTACATGCAGAACAGCACAGTCAGCTCTGAGAGTCATCTTCAAATTGGTCATATGGCAGTCTGATTAGTGTCATCTTGATTGTTTTAAGCACAGTTAGTCTTCAGTTCCAAGGTCGGTTTGTTCCCATTGCTTTGAGGCCAGTTCTCTGAACTGTGGTAGCTGATGTCATGGCCACATGTAGTTAATTTCTTCCACCTGGTGTGAGTTTCAGTCTGTAAGACAGCTCAAAGGATATGTTTCAGAATATTATCTATAGCCCTTGAGCAGGAACTAAAAAGGTCCTGGGCTTTGCTTAATGACTAAACTATTATATTATTATTTTGCCCTGTTTGACTGTTTTCCTTTGCTTCTGCATTTTTTCACTTCTTTGATTAAATTTATTCTTTGACTATAGCTTTTCTACAGAGAAAAGGCAGGAAGAGGACACAACAGGGAAGGACCATAGGGTTCTGCTCTGTTTCAGAATCATGTATTTAGCTTTAACCTCATGAAATATTCACAAGTCATAGGTGATAACCCTAGGATATAGGACAACAGGGACAGTAAAATAACAGTTTCAGAAATGAAAACCATTTATCTGATGAATAACTATTAAATTTCCCATTTACAGATAAGAAGACAAAGGCTGAGTGTAATTGCAAACTGTCCCAGGGAAAATAGGTAATAATTGGTGAAGGCCCGTCCTCTGCCACAAGGATTAAATGTGAAGTGTTTTATTCTGAGTACCAGGAAGGGAGCAGAGATTTTGCATTACTCATCTCAATATTTCCGTTTAAACAAACATATGTTAATGTTCTTATAATGATGTCTGTATGAAGTAGAGTGGGTTCATATATTAGATCATTTAAAATGCTTATTTAATGAATAAATAAGTGAATGAGTATGAAGTTTAAATAGAATGTTAATCTAGAATAATACATTGTTCTGAATAGTTTCCAAAAAAAGTTTCCATATTTTAGAAATTGAATATCTTCTCTGTATCTGGAACTGTGTGAGGTTCATGAGATATACACACACTAATAAGATATGTTTCATGCAATAAGATATTCCAAACTCTGCTCATTTCACTGCCCTTGTGTTGCTACTAATGCAGGTTATGAGTTTGGAACTTCTCATAAAAATTCTCAAAATATTAATTCCAGTGCAGTAACTTTTTAAAAATTTCATTGGAGTATAGTTGATTTACAATATTGTGTTAGTTTCAGGTGTACAGCAAAGTGATTCAGTTATACATATACATATATTCCTTCTTTTTCAGATTCTTTTCTCATATAGTTTATCACAGACTACTGAGTAGAGGTTCCCTGTGCTATACAGTAGGTCTTTGTTGGTTATTTATTTTATCTATAGTAGTGTGTGTATGTTCATCCTAAGCACCTGATTTATCTGTCCCCCCCCACCACGTTTCCTCTTTGGTAACTGTAAGTTTTTATTTTGATATCTGTTAAGTCTGTTTCTGTTTTGTAAAGAAGTTCATTTGTATCATTTTTAAAAATTAGATTCCACATATGAGTGATGTCATATGATTTTTGTCTTTGATTGACTTCACTTATTGTGATAATCTCTAGGTCAATCCATGTTGCTGCAAATGGCATTATTTCATTATTTTATTGGCTAATATTCCATTGTATATATGTATCACATCTTCTTTATCCATTCCTCTGTTGATGGACCTTTAGGTTGCTTCCATGTTTTGGCTATTGTAAATAGTGCTGCAATGAACATTGGGGTTCATGTATCTTTTCGGATTATGGTTTTCTCCAGATAAATGCCCAGGAATGGGACGGCTGAATCATAGGGTAGTTTTATTATTAATTTTTTAAAGAATCTCTATACTGTTCTCCTTAGTAGTTGCACTAGTTTACATTCCCACCGACAGTGTAGGAGGGTTCCCTTTTCTTCACGCCCTCTCCAGCATTTATTGTTTGTAGACTTTTTAATGATGGCCATCCTGACGGGTGTGAAGTAATACCCCATTGTAGTTTTGATTTGCATTTCTCTGATCATTAATAATGTTGAACTTCTTTTCATGTGCTTTTTGGCCATCTGTACGTCTTCTCTGGAGAAATGTCTATTTAGATCTTCTACCCATTTTTTGATTCGGTTGTTTGTTTGTTTGCTATTGAGCTGCATGAGCTGTCTGTATATTTTGGAGTTTAATCCCTTGTTGTTTGCTTCATTTGTGAATATTTTCTCCCATTCTGTGGGTGCAGTAACTTTTTAAAGGAAGTAAAGTGAACTGAAATTGCATAGAAATTTCAACCAAAAGTTCATATAGGCTATACCACTTTAAGGTTCCAGATTTTAATTTAAAGTTCTTTATAAGTAGGCATTAAAAAGCTGCCTGTTCCAACCAGTGGACACCAAGAAGGAAGAAGCCCTGAAGGCCACCGCGTGGCTACCTCTTTTCATACTATATATTTAAGCTTTAAAGAATCCTCCTAAAGGAATCTTTCCTGGCCCCTTCCCTAAGAGGACCCCACCATTAGGCTCTAATATTGCACCATATGTTTCCTTGTAGAACTGATCAAAATGTATGCTTGCCTATGTTTTGATCACTCTTCTACCAGATTATAAGGTCCATGAGGGGCTAAGACTACATCTGTTACATTACCCATTCTATTTCTAGCATGTAGCACATTTATTTATATAAGTAGGTGCCCAAGAAATATTTATTACATAAATGAAACTAATTTATTAATTATAAATAAGTGACCTTTTAAAGGAGAACACAGTATGCAGCTGGCAAAATGAATTATTTTTTGTATTTAATAGGAAGGAAGGGGCAAAGTGTAAGGGATAAGTCAAGCCTTAGAAAGGGGATCATATGGATAGTGTTCATTTTATACAACCTAAATGTCACTGAAAAAATAATATTGAGTCCAGACTGGTTATTTTATAAACAGCTGTTCCATTGCAGAAAAAAAAGTTTATAGAAAGCTTCTATATCAGTCAATATAACTAACTTGCTGTCTCTGTGTGTAAAACAGGGTCTAAAGAGGAAGAAGTTAAAGCCTATAATCTATTTACTTCCTTTACCAGGGGGAGAGTACTAGGGGAAGGAAAAAAAAAAAAAGGTGACACAGTCTGATATCCTTGACAGCATGATATCTGTATCTGTGAGCAAAGAGATTACAATATTTGTTAGGAAAGGAGTTCTAATCTATTGAATAAAGATGGCTCTCTTTTTTAAAAAAATTTACTGAAGTATAGTTGATTTACAATGTTGTGTTAATTTGTGCTGTACAGCAAAGTCACTCAGTTATAGATATATATATTTTTCATATTCTTTTCCATTATGATTTTATCACAAGATATTGAATATGTTTCTCTGTGCTTTTCAGTAGGACCTTGTTGTTTATCCATCCTATATATACTAGTTTGCATCTGCTAATCCCAAACTCCCAGTCCTCACCTCCCTCACCCACCAAACCCCCTTGGCAACCACAAGTCTGTTCTCTATGTCTGTGAGTCTAGTTCTGTCTTATAGATATGTTCATTTGTGTCATATTTTAGATTCCATATGGAAGTGATATCATATGGTATTTGTCCTTATTTTTCTGACTTAGTTCATTTACTATGATAATCTCTAGGTCCATCCATGTTGCTGCAAATGACATTATTTTGTTCTTTTTTATGGCTGAGTAATATCCCATTGTTACACGTACCCCATCTTCTTTATCCATTCATCTGTCAATGGACATTTAGGTTGTTTCCGTGTCTTGTCTATTGTAAATAGTGCTGCTCTGAACATAGGAGTGCATGTATCTTTTCAAATTATAGATTTGTCTGGGTATATAAACAGGTGTGGGATTGCTGGATCCTACAGCAACTCTATTTTTAGTTTTTTAAGAACCCTCCATACTGTTTTCCACAGTGGCTGCACCAACTTACATTCCCACCAACAGTGTAAGAGGGTTCCCTTTTCTCCACATCCTCTTCAACATTTATTATTTGTACACTTTTTAATGATGGCCATTCTGACTGGTGTGAGGTGATAGCTCACTGTAGTTTCGATTTGTATTTCTCTAATAATTAGTGAAGTTGAGCATCTTTTCATTTGCCTATTGGCCGTCTGTATGTCTTCTTTGGAGAAATGTCTATTTAGAGCTTCTGCTCATTTTTCAATTGGGTTGTTTGTTTTTTGTTATTGAGTTGTATAAGCTGTTTGTATATTTTGGAAACAAGGCCCTTGTCAGTTGCATCATTTGCAAATATTTTCTCCCAGTGTGGATTTATTTCTGGGCTCTCTATTCTGTGCCATTGATCCATATGTTTCTTTTTGTGCCAATACCATGCTGTTTTGATTATTGTAGCTTTGTAGTATTGTTTGAAGTCTGGAGGGTTATGCCTCCTCCTTTGTTCTTTTTCCTAAGGATTACTTTGGCAATTTTGAGTCCCTTATGGTTCCATATAAATTTTAGGATTATTTGTCCTAGTTCTGTGACAAATGTTGTGGGTAGTTTGATGGGGATCATATTAAATCTGAAGATTGCTTTGAGTAGTATAAGCATTTTAACAATATTAATTCTTCCAATCCAAGAGCATAGGATTTCTTTTCATTTCTTTGAATCATCTTCAATTTCCTTTATTAATGTTTTATAGTTCTCGGCATGTAAGTCTTTCACCTCCCTGGTGAGGTTTATTTCTAAGTGGTTTTTATTTTTTGGGCTGCTGCAATTTTTTAAATGGATTGTTTGTTTACAATCTCTTTATGATATTTCATCATTAGTGTAAAGAAATGCAACTGATTTCTGTATTAATCTTGTAACCTGCTACCTTGCTGAATTTGTTTATCAGTTCTAGCTTTTGTGTGAAGTCTTTAGGGTTTTCTATATGTAGTATCATGTCATCTGTATATAAGGACAATTTTACCTCTTTCTTACCAATTGAATATCTTTCATTTCTTTTTCTCATCTGATTGCTGTGGCTAGGACTTCCAATACTAAGTTGAAGAAAAGTGATGAGAGTGGACATCTTTGTCTTGATTGTTCCAGAAGTCTTTCAGCTTTTCATCGTTGAGTATTATATTGGCTGTGGGTTTATCATAAATAGCTTTTATTATGTTGAGATATGTTCCCTCTGTACCCACTTTGGTAAGAGTTTTTATCATGAATGAATGTTGAATATTGTCAAATACTTTTTCTGCATCTATTGAGATGATCATGTTGTTTTTGTCTTTTCTTTTGTTGATGTGGTGTATCACATTTATTGATTTGCATATGTTGAACCATCCTTGTGTCCCTGCAATGAATGCAACTTTGTTGTGGTGTATAAATTTTTTTTATGTGCTGTTAGATTTGGTTTGCTAATATTTTGTTGCATCTATATTCATCAAAGACATTGGCCTGTAATTTTCTGTTTTGGTAGTATCTTTTCTGGTTTTGGTATCAGGGTTATGGTGGGTTCACAGAATGTCTTTGGAAGTGTTTTTTCCTCTTCAGTCTTTTGGAAGAGTTTGAGAAGCATTGATATAAGTTCTTCCTTGTATGTTTGGTAGAAATCACCTGTGAAGCCATCTAATCCTGGACTTTTATTTGTAGGGACTTTTTTTTGATTACAGATTCTATTTCACTTCTAGTGATCGGTCTGTTGAAGTTATCTATTGCTTCTTGATTCAGCTTTGATGGGCTGTATCTTTTTAGAAAGTTGTCTATTTCTTTTAGGTTGTCAGATTTGCTGACATAATTGTTCATAGTATTTTTTTTTTTTTTTTTTTGTATTTCTGCAGTATCAGTTTTGATTTCTCCTCTTTCATTTCTTATTTTTTTTGTGTGTGTGTCTTCTCTCTCTTCTTCTTGGTGAGTCTTACCAGAGGTTTGTCAATTTTGTTTTCCTTTTCAAAGAACCAGCTCTTCATTTTCTTGATTTTTTTTCTATTTTTAAATCTCTATTTTATTTATTTCCTGTCTGATCTTTATTATCTACTTCCTTCTTCTGACTTTAGGTTTTGTTTCTTCTTTTTCTAATGCTTTTAGGTGGTGGGTTAGGTTGTTTACTTGAGATTTTTCTTGTTTCTTAAAGAAGGCCTTATTGCTATAAACTTCCCTCTAAGAATTTCTTTTGCTGCAACCCATAGATTTTATATGATTGTGTTTTCATTGTCACTTGCCTCAAGATATTTTTAAATTTCTTCTTTGATTTCATTGTTTACCCATTGTTATGTTTATTTATTTTTTTGGCTGCGTTGGGTCTTCGTTGCCATATGCGGGCTTTCTTTTAGTTGTGGTGAACAGGAGCTACTCTTCGTTGTGGTGTGCAGGCTTCGCATTGTGGTGGCTTCTCTTGTTGCAGAGCATGGGCTCTAGACACACAGGTTTCAGTAGTTGTGGCACATGGGCTTAGTAGTTGTGGTTTGTGGGCTCCAGAGAGCAGGCTCAGTAGTTTTGGTGCACGGGCTTAGTTGCTCTGTGCCATGTGGGATCTTCCTGGACTAGGGATAAACCCGTGTCCCCTGCATTGGCAGGCAGATTCTTAACCACTGTGCCACCAGGGAAGTCCAACCTGCTGGTCTTTTAGTAGCATCTTGTTTAGTCTCCATGTAATTGTTTTTCTTTCATGTCTTTTTCTGATTTCTAGTTTCATGCCATTGTGATCAGAAAAGATACTTGAAGTAATTTCTATACTCTTAAATTTATTGAACTTTCTTTTGTGTCCTAGTATGTGTTCAATCCTAGAGAATGTTCCATGTGCACTTGAAAAGTATGTATATTCTGCTTTCTTTTGCAGGTAATGTCCTGAAAATATCAATTAAGTGTAACTATTCCATTGTATCATTTCGGGTCTCTGTTGCCTTATTGATTTTCTGTCTCAAATATTTGTCTGTTGATGTGAATGGGGTGTTAAAGTCTCCTACTACTATTGTATTCCAATTAATTTATTTTTTTATATCTTAGTATTTGTTTAGTGTATTTGGGTGCTCCTAATTGGATGTATATATGTCGATGAGTGTAATATCCTCTCCTTGGATTGATTCTTTTATCATTTTGTAGTGTCCATCTTTATCTTTATTTATAGTCTTTGTTTTAAAGTCTATTTCATCTGATATGAGTATTGCGACCCCCTTTCTTGTCATTTTTGTTTACATGAAGTATCTTTTTCCATCCTGTCACTTTCAATCTATGTGTGTCCTTTGCCCTAAAGTGGGTCTCTTGTAAGCAGCATATTGTAGGCTCTTGTATTTTTTTTTTCCCAGTCTGCCACTCTGTGTCTTTTGTTTGGAGCATTTAGTCCATTGACATTAAGGGTAATTATTGACAGATAGGTATTTATTGCCATTTTAAACCTTGTTTTCTTATAGATTTTATATTTCTTCTTTGTCCCTTTCTTTTTGTTTTTCCTTTTGTGGTTTGATGATTTTCTTTTGTATTATGCTTCTTTTCAGTTTTTGTGAATCTATTGTATGTTTTTGATTTGTGTTTACCCTGTTTTTCAAGTATGTTAACCTCTTCCTATATCTACTTGCCTTAGACTCATAGTCATATAGGCTCAAACACATTCTACCAAAGGAAAAAAAATCTATTCTCCTATCCCACATTTTATGATTGTGATGGCCTCTTTTACATCTTCCTGTTCATCCTTTTGGAGTTCATTGTGGTTATCATCAATTTCACAGAATTTTTTAAATATTTTTTTAATCTGTGCACTGGCTTATTTAAGTGATTTACTTTCCAATTGTGACTTTCTCTTTCCTATAGATTCTTACATCTTTTCTATTTAGAGATCTTTCAGTATTTCTTTTAGGGTAGGTTTAGTATTGCTGTATTCTTTTAGTTTTTGCTTGTCTGAAAAATTCTCTATTCTAAATGATAATCTTGCTGGGTAGAATATTCTAGGTTGCACATTTTTCCCTTTCAGGGCTTTGAATATATCTTTCCACTCCCTCTAGCCTGCAACATTTCTCTAGAGAAGTTAGCTGAGAGCCTTATAGGAGTTCCCTTGTAATTAACTCTTTGCTTTTCTCTTGCTGCCTTTAGAATCCTCTTTTGCTATTTTTTTTTTTTTTTTTTTGGAATATGTCTTGATGTAGGTCTGTTTGGGTTTATCTTGTTTGGGACTCTCTGTGCTTCCTGTATCTGGAAATCTTTTCCATCTTTAGGTTTGGGAAGTCTTCAGCCATAATCTCTTCAAATATATTTTCAGTCCTTTCTCAGTCTTCTCCTTCTGGTATCCCTATTATGTGTACATTGACATGCTTTATATTACCCCATAGGTCTCTTGTTTTTTAAGATTTTGTTTTTTTCATGTGGACCATTTTTAAAGTTTTACTGAATTTGCTACAATGTTGTATCTGTTTTATGTTTTGTTTTTTTGGCCCCACGGCATGTGGGATCTTAACTCCCCAACCAGGGATTGAACCCACACCCCCTGCATTGGAAGGTAAAGTCTTAACTAATGGACCACCAGGGAAGTCTCTCCCATATATCTCTTATATTGCTGTCATTTTTTTCTCATTTCACTTTCTGTCTGCTGTTCTGGTTGGGTGACTTCCATTATTCTGTCTTCCAGATCACTTATTTGTTCTTCTACATTATTTATTCTGCTATTCATTGCCTTTAGCTCAATTTTCATCTCAACAAATGAATTTTCTAATTTTTCTTGGTTCCTCCTTATAGTTTCTAGTTCCTTGTTATAGTAATCCACATTTCTATCAACAGTCCTTCTTAATTCCTTCAGTATTTTCATTATCTCCTTTTTCAACTCAGTATCTATTAGACTAAGGAGGTCTGTTTCATTGTTTGTTCTTTCAGGGGAATGCTCTTGATCTTTTATTTGGGAGTGGTTCCTCTGCTTCTTCATTTTACTTATATTTCTCTTGCTCTATGAGTTTAGGAGAAACAATTATCTACTGTGGTCCTGGAGGCCTAGTTTTTTGTGGAAGCATCCCTGTGTTGCCTGAGTGCATTTATTATTTTTTGATGTGAGGGCTGTTTTCAGCGTGGACGCCTGCTGCATTTTTCCTCAGTGTATGCTGTCCGTTATCCCCTTGATTGGAGGTTGACAGGTGTTGTGGTGACCAGAGACTGCACTAGATGTTGAGCAGGGCCGCCTCTTTGCTCTGTGGCTGTCACTACACTTTGAGGGGCTGGATCTGTTGCTTAGTTGTTGGAGCAGAAGGCCCCAGATCCATTTCTGAGCTGTGTTTCTGAGCTGTGATGAGAGGTAGATGGCATTGGAGTACTCCCACTGGGAGAGGAGCCACTCTCCCACTCTTCCAGCCACTCTGGAAGAGTATTTCTCTTCCAGAGCTTTTCACTGGTGAGTGTGCTCTATTGTGTTTCCTGTCACCCATTGTGCGGGCTCACACAGTACACTGTTGTTGGCACTGCCGTCAGCCCTGTCTCAACCTTCGGAATACTGGCAATCGGCCCTGTCTCAGGAGTTGTTTTCACAGGGCCATCAGCCCAGATCCACTGAAGTCAGATCCCAAGACTGCAGTAGTCGTGCACCTGGACCCACTATGGGAGCTGTGGAGGCAGCTCAGACCCTGGCCTGGCCCAGCCTTATGTGTACATGCACACAAAGCCCACAGCTGCTAACACCAAAGTTGTTCCAGCTGTGGGAGCACCCATTGTCCACTCAGATGTCCTGCAGGTGCTGAGTTTACAAAGCCAACAGCAGAGGTGTAAATCTGTGGCTTGTGCAGCCACAGGGAGAGATTTCAGCACTGCTTCCTAAGTCTCACAGCCCCTGAAGCTCAGCTGTGGTTTCAACCCTGCCTCTACAAGTAGGCAACCCACTGACCTCTGCTCCTGGAACCTGCTGAGGTGGCGGCTGGAGCATGGCACTCCACTGAGGTAGCCCTACCCCCTAGTGGCAGTTGGGGTGTGAGAGCCTGCTGAGGTCCGCAGGAGCCCACTGAGGCTGGAGCCCCGGAAGCTGCAGCTGGGGCATGAGAGCCCACAAGGATGTCTCTTTTAAAGGATTACTTGTAATAAAGGAAAAAGAGGAAGAGGAGAAGGAGAAAAAGAAGAGGAAGAAGATAAAAAAGAATCATCATTTATGGATTTATGAGGTATGAGTCATGCCTCCATGGATGATATCACCAAAACTAGGGCAGTGAATGGAGATCTTTCATAGACTAAATTCTCTCTACTCCTGTGTCTAACTTAAGAGACCTCATCTATTCTGGGCCTGTACATGTATGTATGTTCAGTGCAGGAAAGAAAAAAAAAAAAAGACCTGAGGAGTTGCCTTGATTTCCAAGACCTTGATCTGCTTCTTCTGAGTTTCTTGATTTTCTGTATTCATAAAATTACAAATAAAGCTTTATACGAGACAAGATTTCTCATTCATATGCCTTGTTTGACAACTGGGTGCTCTGTGTTACCTCACCATCTGTGACCCTCTTCTGCCAATGAACACTTCAGTGAATACGTGAAATATTGACTCTGGCCAAAGAGATATTTTTTAAAAAGCACCTCTCTGTAAAATTCTAAAAACATCTTGCTTTCCTGACAAAACAAGACATAGTACTTGGAAAGTATCTTTGCCCCTCGTCTTTCCCTCTTCCTGGAATATAGACATGATTTTTTAAAATTAATTTATTTTATTTTTGGCTGTGTTGGGTCTTTGTTGCTGTGTGCAAGCTTTCTCTAGTTGCGATAAGCAGGAGCTACTCTTGGTTGCAGTGCACGGGCTTCTCATTGCAGTGGCTTCTCTTGTTGTGGAGCATGTGCTCTAGGCTCACGGGCTTCAGTAGTTGTGGCACATGGGCTTAGTTGATCTGTGGCATGTGAGATCTTCCCGGAGCAGGGATTGAGCCCGTGTCCCCTGCATTAGCAGGCAGATTCTTAACCACTGCACCACCAGGGAAGCCCTAGACATGATTCTTATAGAAGCAGATGCTGTTTTGTTATCATAAGGCCAAAAAATAAAGTCCAAGAGTTTAAAATAGCCCCAAGCTTGATATATAGAAGCTACTGGAATAATGTCATTAGCCACAAAGATCTGGACTTAATATTTAACAAATGTTTAATAGAGAAACAAATCTCTATTAAAGCTACTGTAGCCATTTTCAGTTACTTGCAACCAGAAGAAAAGCATTTCTAAATTATAGAGTACCTATTAAAATGACTGGAATCATCTCAGTTACTGTTTTGGTAGGTCAAATACATTTTAAAGTGTTATAGATACAAACTCTCAATAAATCCATGTGATTATTAGGAATCTGCAGGATAATCCAGATATCTGTAGTAAAAGGCATACCCAGAAATGAAACAGTGATTTCTTTAACTATGCATTTCAGACATCTTTATCCACTGAATAACTACTTAATCTATACAATCTCCTATGCATTAAACCTGTACTGTATATCCCCTGTTCAATATATATGTTGAGTTTCTGTGAGTTTTCCTGACAAGCTCAGGAAATGACAAAGCTCTCATAGGGAACTCTTATTAACTCTTGATCTTCACATTAATCATACTTCACAGGATGAGCCCATGTTTTTAATTTAAATTTTACTCTTTGTTCCACAACTGCTTGAAAATCCCAGATTTCATCAAGATAACTGTTTCTCTTTTTTTCCCTTATCACCCCACTCCATTTCGTGTTTTGGGTTTGGAATCAGAAAAATTGAATCTGATTCAGTGGTGATTTGACACATTCTTTTACATCTTGTGCCAAAGTTTACTTATATCTAAAAGAGTAGGAAGGATTCCTACCTGTTACTTTGAAAATGAGAGAACATTCATTTACAGAGTACCTTTTGCCCTTTTGTACTGGTAGAGATAAATGCAGAGTTGGTGGCCAAACTCATGAATTTTGAACTGTTATTAGTGCTTAAATTCATTTTTCACTCAAATGAGAAATGGGGAAAGGCCAAAGATCAAAGAAGCCTAGGCTCAACTCTGTTATTTTGTAAGTTAACTGAATCAAATGTGAAACATAAGTGACATCTCCAAATGACCTCATCATTATCTTCTTAGAGTACAAAAATCACATTGCCCTTTGTAGCAGGCAGCATTTATTTGGAAATGAGAGTGGCTCAAGAAGCAAGTACAGTATTGCTTTATGCCTGAATATATTGAGCCTAGGATCCCTGTGTAGGGGCCTCCATTACATGTGGTCATTGAAACTTCAGATGAGACCACAGTTATGTAATCATAGAAGAAGTGGCCTCTGGGTCTCTTACCTGGGGGTGATGATCAAACACAGGGTTTAGTCACATACACTCAGAAATGTACTCTTGCCACATAAGGGAATAGAATATAAATAGAACTGTATAAAGGGATCCCATTTCTTAAAAAAAAGAACAGAAAATATTTTCTTGTTTTTTGATTACCTAGATTTATGGAAGGTTCGGGTGAGAAAGAGATACTAGAAGTTGTACATTTAAAACCCTTCATTTTACAGATGAGAAATAAAGACTCCAGTGAGGGGAAGTAATAACATAAATCACGGTAGTTAATGGCCAGCAAGAGAACCTAGGTATCATAACCTCCAGCTTTGCATTGGTTTCACTTCCTTTCTTATCATTCTGTTACAGTATTTTCCCTTTCTAGGTGAGTGTTAAAACCATAAGTAAATGCTGTAGGCAAGAATAGACCATATATGCTTTTGGAGCAAATAAATGTTGTTACCAATAGTATTACCTCTATGAGGTGACTTTGCTGGAAGAATAGAGAGTAGAAGACTTGAATTTTTTTAGATCGCAAATGGAATATCTGGTCTTTCAGTGGTAAGCTTCTAGGAATATTTAGTAAAACTGAGCTGATGCCCTACTGTCACTCTCTTTGTGGCTTAGATTTAACTCTCTCATGGCTTAGATTTAACTTTGATTTTCTGAGTCTATCCCTGCTTATCTGTGGGGATATCAGTCTGCCTGACTGATCTGGACACTAATTCTCATGTAACTTTGTTAGTCTTCAGTCAACATTTCTGGATCTCTGGATATTCTCAATGATAAATTTCCAGAACCATCTAGAAATTAGTAGCTCCACTTGATCTAGTATGAGCCCACCATAAGTAGACCATATTCACAAAAATACATGATGATCATAACTTACCTGGATCAACCTCTAATTTATCAAGATATATTAGGTATTATAATTTGATCTATGCTATGCCCACTTGGATCGCTACTTGAGCATCCATCACTGATCTCTAGCCTAATTCTCTTCTCTCCATAAGAGTGTCCCTGAGGTCTTAACTATGGTCTACACACTCTAGGGTACCAAGTAGTGATGATATTGTATGGAATTGTGCACCATCATAATATCCTTATAATTCTTCCAAATAAAGTAATCTGTGCCGGGGGATAATTCCAACTATAATGATTATCTTAATCAAGTTCCTATCCTAGTAACAGCTTTCCATCACATTTCATCTATACTCATGAAGAACTTCTGATGATATAACTAACAGTTGTTGCTCTATGGCAACAACTGTTATTTATTTTCCTAATACCTGATCTCCTCTTGTTCCTTAAGAAGGCTCTGATTTATTAAAGATAGCAATGTGCCCAGCTGAAAGATTACATTTTCTAGTTCCCACTGCATGTAGGCATATCCATGTGCCTAAATTCTGGCCACTGAGATATAAGAGGATATGGGGCGGTTCTAACTTCAAAGGTGCTTCATAAATGGGAAGAGAAACTGGAATGTGCTGCTGTTGTTCTTGCAGTATAATAGACATGCATGATACATACATATACAAGTAAACTTCCAGAAAGCAAACACAGGGGACACAGGGACAATTAATGAGAGAATTTATCCCAAGAGAGCAGAGTACGAGGCCACAATATGGGCAAGCCCAGGCAGTGTCTACACAGTCCCCCATCAGGCTGTGACTAGTGGATGGCCAGTAACTGAGAATGTTTACCAATCTCTATTTTTCTGGGGGCATTTTTAATACGGTAACTCTAGGCACCACTCCCCTATCATTGTGTATTGAGTGCACTGGGCAGAGATAATTATATCTTATAGGTCACTAGATCAAAAGGAACTCTATCTGGAACTAACAAAGAGGACTGGACAGATATTGAGAAAAAATGTTGAGGTTGTCTACATATGGAAAAAAGATTTTCTCAAAGACACAGATTATGGCAAAGATTGCCATTAGTTACAATATACATTGTTTCCTGTTACCTTGTTAATTCCGATCCCTGACCACCAAAAATTTATCTGTCATCACTGGGGCTGCCCAACATGAGGTAATTTTTCATCTGTAGGAAAAAGAAGCCACTTTTAACTTTGTTTTCTGTTACTGGTAACTACAATTATTTTCTTACTGAACTTAACCCTGCATCTGTTATTATTTTAATCTAGAGCAAGTTCCCATAGTCAACCATCATCACAAGTTTATAAAATTAACAACTTATTTTTATTGAAGCATAGTTGATTTACAATATTGTGTTCATTTCTGCTATATAGCACAGTGATTCAGTTATACATATATATGCATTCTTTTTTATATATTCCTTTCCATTATGTTTTATCATAGGATAATGAAAATAGTTCTCTGTAATCTACAATAGGACTGGGTTATTTATCCATTCCATGTGTAATAGTTTACATCTGCTAACCCCAACCTCCCACTCCATCCCTCCTCCAGCCCCCTCGGCCACCACAAGTCTGTTCTCTATGTCCATGAATCTGCTTCTGTTTTGTATATAGGTTCATTTGTGTCATATTTTAGATTCCACATATAAGTGATATCATATGATATTTGTCTTAGTATGATAATCTCTAGTTGCATCCATGTTGTTGCAGATGGCATTATTTCCTTCTTTTTTATGGCTGAGTAGGATTCCATTATATATATGTACCACATCTTCCTTATACATCCCTCTGATGATGGACATTTAGATTGTTTCTTTGTCTTGGCTATTGTGAATGGTGCTGCTTTGAACATAGGGGTTCATATGTCTCTTTGGATTAGGGTTTTGTCTGGATATATTCCCAGGAGTGGTATTGCTGGATCATACGGTAATTCTATTTTTAGTTTTTTCAGGAACTTCCATACTATTTTTCATAGTGGCTTTACCAACTTACCTTCCCACCAACAGTGTAGAAGGGTTCCCTTTTCTCCACACCCTCTCCAGCATTTGGTATTTGTAGACATTTTAATGATGGCCATTCTGACCAGTGTGGGGTGGTACCTTATTGTAGTTTTGATTTGCATTTCTCTAATGTAAAGGTAACAACTTGATCATAATTCCTGTGCATTTTTCTTTTTTAACATTAAGGTTTAACATCCAGATACACGTCATGTTCTCACCTTGATGAGCATATCAACAAATATACTAATTAATCTATTAAGTAATTAATCTATTAGTAAAGATTTGGATTTGTGTATACTTAAAATAGAGAATGAAACAATAGGTAAATTTCATTGGGTAAAATGTTTTGCATATAGCAGGGACTCAAATTTTGATTTCATCCTATAAAGAGCAAAGAACATGTTATCAAGTCACTGGTGTAATACAACTCTAGATGTTCATGTCCTTTTTTTTTTTTTTCCAGTTTTGCTTTAGATCCCGGTAAAACTTTTATCATATAGAGAAGATGGAAAATTAATAGAAGTGAAGATAATTATCAACGATGGGGTACATGCCAGGTGCTAAATGCTCTTACTGCATTAACATGTCCTTGTGATTTGGGTGTTCTTTTCCTCACTAAGTAGATTATTATGCTGAGAATGAGAGATCAGATCACTTCTAAATTTTTATGCACCTCATAATTTTGAAGCCAGAATGAGAAAGCAGTTTTGTCTGATTTAAATTCTGTATTCTTTCCACTACTTCAGAATTATTATATAGGGGAGGGATTGGGACATATTGTTTAGACTCATATTAGACAGGCACCTTTTGGAGTGACCTGAGACCAGGAACTAGGCCTACACACTGAGGTGGGGCAGGAACCAGGAGAACAGCCATTGGTGCTGCAAAGAAGGTGATTTTATCAGACAGAGTCAAATATGTAGAAGATGCTATTGGAGGAAATCTAGTGTGGCAGGCAAAGTTGTACAATGGCCACCATGATTGTCACCCTCTGGCATTACACCCTGGATAATCCCCCCATCTTCAAGTCTGAGCAGAACCTGTTACTGTGTTCTAACCAATAGAATATGGCCAGGGTTATCAGATGCCACCGCCTTGGCTAGGTTACATTATGTAGCATTCGTGGGGGAGTGTCACTTCTGTGATTATGCTAATTTATAGAAGACTCTATCTTCTCACAATGGAGCAAGAGACTTTCCTTTTTGCCTTGAAGAATCCAGGTGCTGTGCTCTGAACTGCCTGTGGAGAGGGCCATCAGACAGGGAAACATAGGTAGCTTCTAAGATCTGCAAACCTTAGTGCTATGGCCACAAAGAAATGAATTTTGCCTATAACCTGTATGAGCTTGGGAGTAGATATTTTCCCCAGTCAAGCCTCCAGATGAGAACACAGCCCAGCCTACAGCTTGATGGCAGCCATGTAATATCTTGAGCAGACCATCCAGGTAATTCATGCCCAAACTCCAGACCAGTGGAAATTATGAGCCAATAAATGTGGGTTGATTGAATCTACTAAGCTTGTGGTATCTTGCACACAGCAGTAGAAAACTGATGTAACTAGTGAAGCAGTTGGCATCAAGGAGACTTAATTCCAAGATAACATGACAGGAAGATGGTACTAGATGGAACTTCTTTCCTGAAAGAACAAGAATACTAGAAAGTATATAAATAAATGACCCAAGAACAATGTAGGACCTGAGTTTTCTGCACAAGAGCACAATACATGAGTATGGTTTGAGAGTAAAGCAGTCCCCAAAATGAGCTAAAGATTTGTTCATTCATAAATATTTACTGATGACAAAACTGATAAGAGAATAAATGAATTAAATATGAACAAATTACCCAGACGAGGCAAAGAAAGAAGATGGAAAATAATGAAGTTGAAAATAAACTTCTTACTCTAGACCTGTGATTCAGAAACTCTGGGGAAGGAGTGTAGCTATCTGTTTTCACAAGCCCTACAAGAGATTCTGATATTCGGTAGTGTTTGTGAACCACCAATAAAGACTAAAAGAGGTAAAAGATGACATTTTGACTTTAAAAAGTGATAGGCTATTTTTTAAAAGAGTCAATTTTATTATTCTCTTACTCCTTGCAATAATATAAAATGAAAATAATGTATGCTCATTAAGTATAACACTGAAACTACAAGCACACCTGAAACTTTATGTTAGAAGTTGTTATGGACTAAATGTTTGTGTCCCTCCAAAATGCATATGGTGAAGCCCTAATGTGATGGCATTGGGAGGTGGGCCTTTAGAATGTAATTAGGTCATGGGAGTAGGGTCCCCATGATGGTATTCGCGTCCTTATAAGACATGGAAGAGAACCCTTTCTCCAACTTGTGAGGATAAAACAAAAAGATAGCCATCAGTAAACCAGAAAGAGGGCCATCACCAAAAACCCGACCTTGCTGCACTCTGATCTTGGACTTCAGCCTCTAGAACTATGAGAAAGAAATGTTTGTTGTTTAAGTCGCCCAGTCCATGGACATTGTATTGTAGTAGTCCAAATTCACTATGATAGAAGTAAAGGGAATTAGAGAAGTAAAGACAATAAAAAAGGGGGCTATGGGAAAATATTGAATTTTCGCTTTGTTTTATTGTCACATGGTTGTAAAAGAATTAGATTATATATAAAGCAACCGTTTTTCTTTTTATCTGCATACAGTAAGGGGCATTTCATTTTATAATAAATCTTTCTGTTTTAAAATATCACTGTTCTCTTGGGGCCTGAAATTTTTCTTCTGCAGAGTTTTATTTGACAACGTAGTTAAAAAGCCGTATATTCTTTGACATGTGCCAAAATAACAATGTATTGGAAACGTCCCAAACTGCAGGCATAATTAATGAATCCAACTGATACAATATGTAAAGTCAGAAGAGTAGATACTACCTTCACATATGCCCGTCTAACAGAATATCAGATTCACTTTGTTTCAGTACTTGCTTAATATCAAAGATTAAAAGTACATGACCTCTTAAATAACTTCTAAATGCTGATTTTTACTTTTTCATATGTTGAATACTTTTCACATTTTAAAGACAATCTGTTTTGAAAGTACATTTAAAATCTTGAAATCGAGAGTCAAATACTGAAATAAAATTAAGTGTTAGAAAGCAAAAGCTAGGAAAAAAACTTGTATCATTAAGTTCACAAAACTACGTTTATAGAATTTATATAAATTTAATATTAAAAATCAGAAGACCTACATTTGATATTCTTTCTATAGTAGTGGTATTTAAAATGTTAGAAACTGTGCTTTTCCTAAATATTGCTTTATTCGGGAAAGCAAATATCGATATTTTACAGTTTCCTTAGTATAGACCTTTTTTGAGAAAATGCTGTGATAATTTTGCTTGTGAGGTGTTATTGACTGAATTATATTCCTCACCCAAATTCATATGTTGAAGGCTTAACCACCAATGTGACTATATTTGGGGATAGGACCTTTAAGGAGGTAATACAAGTTCAGTGAGGTCATAAGGGTGTGTCCTTCATTCCATAGGTCTGCAGTCCTCTTAAGAAGAGGAAGAAACACCAGAGTTCACTGTCTTTCTGTAAACACAGAGTAAAGGCCACGAAAGGACAAAGCATGAATGTGCTATCTCTAAGTCCAGAAGAAAGGTCTCATGAGAAACAAACCCCTGTGGAACCTTTATCTTGGACTTAGAGCCTCCAGAACTATGATAGAAGAAATTTCTGTCGTTTAATCCAGCTTGTCTGTGGTATTTTGTCATGGCAGCCCAGGCTGACTAATACAAGTGATCATACATTAATGTCTCTAAAACAATGACTGGTACAACAGGTGCTAAAAAGATATTTATCAAATAAAGGAATAAGTGTAAAGAGTTTTCAGTTCTCCATATGACCACAGATAACTTAACTTCACATCTCAAGGACATTCTTATTATCCATAGAAACTGATCCATAAACATCTAATGCATGCAATTTTATGCTATTTTGTAAACTGTGCACGTTTGGTTTTTGTAAGTGTGTAACTATGCTTATATAGCTATGAAGAGTAAATCCTTATAGTACCAAAGACATTTGTCTTTCAATCAATGTATAAATAAGATAAAACAAGGGTAAAAAGATTACCCTTGATGTGCATTGGTCTCTAACTTAAGGGTCTCAGTGCAACATTGTTCAAAGTACTGGAGCAGGTAGATAATTGATCCCTGAGGACAAAACCCTCCCTGTTTTGCCTATAGAAATATAGGAACTGGACAACAAATGATTTAATATCCATTTAATGCCCTGGGTTTTATACCAGAAGCAATGTCAATACCTCCCTCTCAGAGCCTGTTAGGGCAGAATTAGATCTCAGACCCCACTTAATTGAAAGGAAGATAAGAAGTGTGTGGGAGCACATGGATAGTAGTTGAACAGTAAATATATCTGCCACATGTCAATCTTAGGTTCCAAGATTTTAGTGACTATTTATTGAAACTTTTCTGGTTCTAAATATTTCGTCAATCAGGGTTTGCTCCCGAAAATATTTCAGGGATTTAATACAAGAAATTAGGAACTAACATCATATTTCTAAGGGATGGTATTGTGAAGATTAGGAAAAAAACAACAGCAATGATCTCAGGGAAGCAAGAAGTTGTATGAATGTGCAAGGATACCACCAGATCCTGTAGTCCTAAAGCAGGTGATTGCCTGGGAGATTTGGAGGGGGGGGGCTGCTGCAAAGCCTCACGTGTGTGGACTGCCCAAATCCCGTGCCTGGCAGTGGTGTTACAGAGGTCCTAAGGATTCAGCCACTCTTCCTACTTCTAAAACTTGTGGCAATAACTCTCACTGATGGAATGTAAACTAGAATTTACTGGTAATGAATTTTGAGAAGTGTATTTTTCAGACTTTCATACTCTGAAACACACGCAAGAGGATAGAAACAAGTGGAGCCCATTCCTGGTTGTTAAATAGAAAATACAGTTGTGCCTACATGCAGGCAGGTGTGACTGACTATAATTGCTTGTGGTTCCATTTTGGCTTTGGCTTCCAGAAAATTCAGAAATTTCCCTCCTTTGTTTCTTAATCTTGTTTCTCATATTCTATGAATATTAATAAAACCTACTGTGGTTGAGTAGAAGGACTGCTAGTATTCAATTTCTTTTATATCTAAAATGCTATGATTGTAATATTGTATCCTTGCCTTTGTCAATATTTAAAATTCTCATCTGTGAAATGCAAAGCTTCAATTCTAGTTACAGTTTCGTGATTAATCTGCATTTACCAACTTCAGTATATGCTAAAGAAAATTATTCCCATTTCAAGGCAAGTCCTGATGCCCGTATCTCGGCAGTAAATGTTATAAAAACATAAATGGGAAATTAAATGCCCAGTAAAATATTTATGACCTTTGGATCGAGTTTATGTTACCATAATTCTGAAGTTATATTTGATTTTGGCTGATAATTATAATATTTTATGAGCAAGCAGTAATAGGATGTGGCTGTGAAAATAGTAATCTTTCCATTGTTGAAATGTTACCCTTTTCTATTTGGAGCTTTCTTGAACAATTAATATGCAATATGTTATTTATGAGAAATGCCTCAGATATATTTATGAAAGTATGCAGAGTTGTTTAAATGTGAATTTTCACTGCAGTATTATTTACAGTAACAAAAATCTGAATGAAACCTAACTTTCAGTCAATAGGAAATTGTTTAAATTTATTACAGTTCATTCTTTTTTTTCCTCTTTATTTTATTTTTTTTAACATCTTTATTGGAGTATAATTGCTTTATTCCTATGCCACCCTCCCTATCCCACCCCTTGAGGTGGTCACAAAGCACTGAACTGATCTCCCTGTGCTATGTGGCTGCTTCCCACTAGCTATCTATTTTACATTTGGTAGTGTATATATGTCCCTGCCACTCTCTCACTTCATCCCAGCTTACCCTGTCCCCTCCCCATGTCCTCAAGTCCATTCTCCAGTAGGTCTGCATCTTTATTCCCCTCTACAATGCAATATTACTCAGCCATAAAAAGAAACGAAATTGAGTTACTTATAATGGGGTGGATAGACAGTTCATTCTTATACTGGGATACCATGCAAAGAGTACACAGACTTAGGAAGGTAGGTTTGTATGTGTTCATTCAGGAAAATGCCTTTCTGGGCCTTAAAGTCAGTCATTTCTCCAAAGAATCCATGTTCCTTTTAGTGGAACATATTATTCAGAAACCAAGACCTGAGCAGTATATGTGCTCATAGCTACTGGATTGTGTCTATTCCCAGGCCCTGTGAGTGGAGACAGCTGGGGAAGTAACGTATGTGCGCGCGCACACACACACACACACACACACACCTCAGTTTATTTTTATTTCTATTCAGATTGAAAACTGTGAGTTCACCCTGATACTTCAATTTCCAGTGCAACACAAGAGAATTCATTCTTGTTTTCCCTCTTTTCAAATTTGTACCTCCCATCTCAAACAGTGAGGAAGCTGGCTCCCATTATTCTGAAAAATTTACTTGTTTAATCAGTCCCCTTGTATGTAATGATTCTCCATTTAGCAGCTATCTTCTCGCATGTGTCCCTTTACCTCCCTTTGGCACTAACTTCCTGTCCCACTGAGAGTTGCCCTTCTTCCCCTCTGGGGCTCCAACCTCCAGCTCTGGGCTGCCTCCTCAGTTGCCCCAAGGAGGGCCCTCCTCACTTCACTCAGGCTCTGTCATTCTTCCTAGGGCCAAGCAAGAGGTTTGGCCAGAAGGAGGGCACAGGATTCCTTTAAGAAACCTTTGTGCATAATTAGGACTCTGATCCTTGGTCATGCATTATTTCAATTCCAGTACACAATGATTTCCATGTGTCGGGTGCTATGACTGGTACTGCAGAATCTCTCACAAGGCTGAGCAAGAAGCAGCCTGTGCAAGATTCCAGCTTCCTGACCTCTTTCCTCAGCCATTTCTCTTTTACGTGCCTCTATGCTTGGCCCCTTTGCTGAGCTGGGTTTGTACATTTGTTTTGTTTTTTTTAATCATTTTTATTGGAGTATAATTGCTTTACAATGGTGTGTTAGTTTCTGCTGTATAACAATGTGAAGCAGCTATACATATACATATACCCCCATATCTCCTCCCTCTTGTGTTTCCCTCCCACACTCCCTATCCCACCCCTCCAGATGGTCACAAAGCACCAAGCTGATCTCCCTGTGCTATGCAGCTGCTTCCCACTCGCTATCTATTTTACATTTGGTAGTGTATATATGTCCATGCCACTCTCTCACTTCGTCCCAGCTTACCCTTCACCCTCCCCGTGTCCTCAAGTCCATTCTCTACATCTGCATTTTTATTTCTGTCCTGCCCCTAGGTTCTTCAGAACCATTTTTTTTTTTTTTTTTAGATTCCATATATATGTGTTAGCATACAGTATTTGTTTTTCTAACTTACTTCACTCTGTATGACAGACCCTAGGTCCATCCACCTCACTACAAATAACTCCATTTCTTTTTAGGTCTGAGTAATATTCCATTGTATATATGTGCCACATGTTCTTGATCAATTCGTCTGTCAATGGACACTTAGGTTGCCTCCATGTCATGGTTATTGTAAATAGAGCTGCAATGAACATTGTGGTACATGGACTGTTTTTGAATTATGGTTTTCTCAGGGTATATGCCCAGTAGTGGGATTGCTGGGTCATATGGTAGTTTTATTTTTAGTTTTTTAAGGAACCTCCATACTGTTCTGCCTAGTGGCTGTATCAATGTACATTCCCACCAACAGTGCAAGAGGGTTCCCTTTTCTGCACAACCTCTTCAGCATTTATTGTTTGTAGATTTTTTGATGATGGCCATTCTGACTGGTGTGAGGTGATACCTCACTGTAGTTTTGATTTGCATTTCTCTAGTTATTAATGATGTTGAGCATTCTTTCATGTGTTTGTTGGCAATCTGTATATCTTCTTTGGAGAAAAGTCTGTTTAGGTCTTCTGCCCATTTTTGGATTGGGTTGTTTGTTTTTTTGATATTGAGCTACATGAGCTGCTTGTATATTTTGGAGATTAATCCACTGTCAGTTGCCTCTTTTGCAAATATTTTCTCCCATTCTGAGAGTTGTCTTTTCGTCTTCTTTATGCTTTCCTTTGCTGTGCAAAAGCTTTTAAGTTTCATTAGGTCCCATTTGTTTATTTTTGTTTTTATTTCCAATTCTCTAGGAGGAGGGTCAAAAAGGATCTTGCTGTGATTTATGTCACAGCGTGTTCTGCTTGTGTTTTCCTTTAAGAGTTTTATAGTATCTGGCCTTACATTTAGGTCTTTAATACATTTTGAGTTTATTTTTGTGTATGGTGTTAGGAAGTGTTCTAATTTCATTCTTTTACAGGTAGCTGTCCATTGTTCCCAGCACCACTTATTGAAGAGGCGAGCTTTCTTCCATTGTGTATTCTTGCCTCCTTTGTCAAAGATAAGGTGTCCATAGGTGCGTGGGTTTATCTTTGGGCTTTCTATCCTGTTCCATTGATCTATATTTCTGTTTTTGTGCCAGTACCATACTGTCTTGATTACTGTAGCTTTGTAGTATAGTCTGAAGTCAGGGAGCCTCATTCCTGCAGCTCCATTTTTCTTTCTCAAGATTCTTTTGGCTCTACCAGTTCCTTTGTGTTTCCATACAAATTGTGAAATTTTTTGTTCTAGTTCTGTGAAAAATGCCATTGGTAGTTTGATAGGGATTGCATTGAATCTGTAGATTGCTTTGGGCAGTAGAGTCATTTTCATGATGTTGATTCTTCCAATCCAAGAACATGGTGTATCTCTCCATCTGTTTGTATCATCTTTAATTTCCTTCATTGGTGTCTTATAGTTTTCTTCATACAGGTCTTTTGTCTCCTTAGGTCAGTTTATTCCTAGGTATTTTATTCTTTTTGTTGCAGTGGTAAATGGGAGAGTTTCCTTAATTTCACTTTCAGATTTTTCATCATTAGTGTATAGGAATTCAAGATATTTCTGTGCATTAATTTTTTATCCTGCTACTTTACCAAATTCATTGATTAGTTCCAGTATATTTCTGGTAGCAACTTTAGGATTCTCTCTGTATAGTATCATGCCATCTGCAAACAGTGACAGCTTTACTTCTTCTTTTCCAATTTGGATTCCTTTTATTTCTTTTTCTTCTCTGATTGCTGTGGCTAAAACTTCCAAAGCTATGTTGAATAATAGTAGTTAGAGTGGGAAAACTTGCCTTGTTCCTGATCTTAGTGGAAATGGTTTCAGTTTTTCACCATTGAGAAGGATGTTGGCTGTGATTTTGTCATATATGGCCTTTATTTTATTGAGGTAAGTTCCGTCTATGCCCACTTTCTGGAGGGTGTTTTTAATCATAAATGGGTGTTGAATTTTGTCAAAAGCTTTTTCTGTATCTATTGAGATTATCATATGGTTTTTTCTCCTTCAGTTTGTTATATGGAGTATCACATTGATTGATTTGCGTATATTGAATAATCCTTGCATTCCTGGGATAAACTCCACTTGATCATGGTACATGATACTTTTAATGTGCTGTTGGATTCTGTTTGCTAGTGTTTTGTTGAGGATTTTTGCATCTATGTTCATCAGTGCTATTGGCCTGTAGTTTTCTTTTTTTGTGACATCTTTGTCTGGTTTTGGTATTAGTGTGATGGTGGCCTCATAGGATGAGTTTGGAAGTGTTCCTCTCTGCTATATTTTGGAAGAGTTTGAGAAGGATAGGTGTTAGCTCTTCTCTAAATGTTTGATAGAATTTGCCTGTGAAGTCATATGATCCTGGGATTTTGTTTCTTGGAAGATTTTAAATCACAGTTTCAATTTCAATGCTTGTGATTGGTCTGTTTATATTTTCTGTTTCTTCCTGGTTCAGTCTCGGAAGGTTGTGCTTTTCTAAGACTTTGTCCATTTCTTCCAAGTTGTCCATTTTATAAGTATATAGTTGCTTGTAGTAATCTCTCATGATCCTTTGTATTTCTGCTGTGTCATTACTTCTTTTTCATTTCTAATTCTGTTGATTTGAGTCTTCTCCCTTTTCTTCTTGTTTAGGCTGGCTAATTGTTTATCACTTTTGTTTATCTTCTCAAAGAACCAGCTTTAATTTTATTGATCTTTGCTGTCCTTTTCTTCATTTTTTTTCATTTATTTCTGATGTGAACTTTGTTTTCTTTCCTTCTGCTAACTATCGGGTGTTTTTAGTTCTTCTTTCTGTAATTGCTTTAGGTGTAAGGTTAGGTTGTTTATTTGAGATTCCTCTTGTTTCTTGAGGTAGGATTGTATTGCTATGAACTTCCCTCTTAGAAATGCTTTTGCTGCATCTCACAGGTTTGGGGTCATTGTGTTTTAATTGTCATTTGTTTCTAGGTATTTTTTGATTTCCCCTTTGATTTCTTCAGTGAGCTCTTGGTTATTTAGTTGTACTGTTTCACATCCATGTATTTGTATTTTCTACAGTGTTTTTCCTGTAATTGATAGCTAGTCTCATAGAGTTGTGGTTGGAAAAGATACTTGATATGACCTCAATTTTCTTAAATTTACCAAGGCTTGATTTGTGACCCAAGATAGGCTCTATCCTAGAGAATGTTCCATGAGCAGTTGAGAATATATTGTTTTGTTCCATTTGGAATGTCCTGTAAATATCAATTGAGTCAATCTTGTTTAATGTGTCATTGAAAGCTTGTGTTTCCTCATTTATTTTCATTCTGGATGATCTGTTCATTGGTGAAAGTGGGGTGTTAAAGTCTCCTACTATGATTGTATTACTGTCAATTTCCCCTTTTATGGCTGTTAGTATTTGCCTTATGTATTGAGGTGCTCCTATGTTGGATGCATAAATATTTACAATTGTTATACCTTCTTCTTGAATTGATCCCTTGATCATTATGTAGTGTCCGTCTTTGTCTCTTGTAATAGTCTTTATTTTAAAGTCTATTTTGTCTCATATGAGAATTGCTACTCCTGCTTTCTTTGGTTTCCATTTGCATTAAATATCTTTTTCCATCCCCTCACTTTCAGTCTGTATATGTACCTAGGTCTGAAGTGGGTCTCTTGTAGACAGCATATATATGGGTCTTATTTTTGTATCCATTTAGCCAGTCTGTGTCTTTTGGTTGGAGCATTTAATCCATTTACATTTAAGGGAATTATTGATGTTTGTTCCTGTTACCATTTTCTTAATTCTTTTGGGTTTGTTATTGTAGGTCTTTTCCTTCTCTTGTGTTTCCTGCCTAGAGAAATTCCTTTAACATTTGTTGTAGAGCTGGCTTGGTCATGCTGAATTCTCTTAGCTTTTGCTTGTCTGTAAAGGTTTTAAGTTCTCCATCTAATCTGAATGACATCCTTGTTGGGTAGAGTAATCTTGGTTTTAGGTTTTTCCCTTCATCAGTCTAAGTATGTCCTGCCACTCCATTCTGGCTTGCAGAGTTTCTCCTGAAAGATCAGCTGTTAACCATATGGGGATTCCCTTTTATGTTATTTATTGCTTTCCCTTGCTGCTTTTAATATTTGTTCTTTGTATTTAATTTTTGATTGTTTGTTTAATATGTTTCTTGGCATGTTTCTCCTTGGATTTATCCTGTATGGGACTCTGCACTTCCTGGAGTTGATTGACTATTTCCTTTCCCATATTAGGCAAGTTTTCAACTGTAATGTCTTCAAATATTTTCTCAGTCACTTCCTTTTTCTCTTCTTCTTCAAAGACCACTATAATTCGAATGTTGGTGCATTTAGTGTTGTTCTAGAGGTCTCTGAGACTGTCCTCAATTCTTTTCATTGTTTTTTCTTTATTCTGCTCTGCAGTAGTTATTCCCACTATTTTATCTTCCAGGTCATTTATCCACTCTTCTGTCTCTTTTATTTTACTATTGATTCCTTCTACAGAATTTCTATTTCATTTTTTGTGTTGTTCTTCATTGTTTGTTTGCTGTTTAGTTCTTCTAGGTCCTTGTTAAATGTTTCTTATACTTTCTCCATTCTATTTCCAAGATTTTGGATCACCTTTACTATCATTACTCTGAATTCTTTTTCAGATATACTGCCTATTTCTTCTTTATTTGTTTGGTCTGGCAGGTTTTTACCTTGCTCCAACATCTGCTGTGTATTTCTCTGTCTTCTCATTTTGCTTAACTTACTGTGTTTGGGGTCTCCTTTTCACAGGCTGTAGGTTTGTAGTTCCCATTGTTTTTGGTGTCTACCCCCAGCGGGTAAGATTCAGTGCATTGTGTAGGCTTCCTGTTGGAGGGCACTGGTGCCTGTGTTCTGGTGGATGAAGCTGGATCTTGTCTTGTGCACAGGACCATGTCCAGTGGCGTGTTTTGGGGTGTGTTTGAACTTAGTATGATTTTAGCCAGCCTCTTTGCTAATGGGTGGGGTTGTGTTCCTGTCTTGTTAGTTGTTTGGCATGTGGTGTCCAGCACTGGAACTTGCTGGTCATTGAGTGTATCTGGGCCTTAGCATTGAGACAGACCTCTGGGAGAGCAGTTGCTGATTGATATTACGTGGGGCTGGGAGGTCTCTTGTCGTCCAATGTCCTGAACTCTGCTCTCCCATCTCAGAAGCTTGAGTCTGATACCCAACTGGAGCACCAAGACCCTGTCAGCCACACAGCTCAAAAGAAAAGGGAGAAAAAAAAAAAAAAGAAAGAAAATAAGTAAATAAATAAAATAATTAAAATAAAAAACTATTAAAATAAAAATGTAATTAAATTTTTTTTTAAAAAAGAGAGCAACAAAACCAATAAACAAATACACCAATGATAACAAGTGCTAAAAACTATACTAAGATAAACATAAAAATCAGAAACTAGTCAGAAACTAGCATACAGCAAACCCTAAGTCTGTAGTTGCTCCCAAAGTCCACCTCCTGAATTTTGGGATGATTTGTTGTCTATTCAGGTATTCCATAGATGCATGGTACATCAAGTTGACTGTGAAGATTTAATCTGCTGCTCCTGAGGCTGCCAGGAGAAATTTCCCTTTCTCATCTTTGTTCACACAGCTCCTGTTGTTCAGCTTTGGATTTGGCCCTGCCTCTGCAAGTAGGTCACCCTCTGGCATCTGTTCTTTGTCCAGACAGGAGGGCATTAAATGAGCAGCTGATTAGGGGGCTCTGGCTCACTCAGGCTCGGGAGAGGGAAGGGTATGGAATGCGGGGTGAGCCTGCAGTGGCAGAGGCTGGTGTGATGTTGCAACAGCTTGAGGTGTGTTTTTTGTTCTCCTGGGGATGTTGTCCCTGGATCGCGTGACACTGGCAGTGGCAGTCTGCACAGGCTCCTGAAAGGGGATGTGTGGATAGTGACCTGTGCTTGCACACAGGCTTCTTGGTGGGTGCAGTAGCAGCCTCAACATTTCATGCCTGTCTCTGGTGTCTGCGCTGATAGCCACGGCTTGTGCCTTTCTCTGAAGCTTGTTTAGGCAGTGCTCTGATCTCCTCTCCTGGTGCACCCTGAAACAATGGTCTCTTGCCTCTTAGGCAGTTCCAGACTGTTTCCTGGACTCCCTCCTGGCTAGCTGTGGTGCACTACCCCCCTTCAGGCTGTGTTCACGCAGCCAACCCCAGTCCTCTCCCTGGGTTCTGACCTCTGAAGCCCAAGCCTCAGTTCCCAGCCTCCACCCACTCTGGTGGGTGAGCAGACAAGCCTCTCAGGCTGGAGAGTGCTGGTTGGCACTGATCATCTGTGAGGTAATCTCTCCACTTTGCCTTCTGCATGCCTGTTGCTGCAGTCTCCTCCATGGCTCCAAAGCTTCCCACTGGCCCATCACCCCATCTCCACCAGTGAAGGGGCTTCCTAGTGTGTGGAAACTTTTCATCCTTCACAGCTCCCTCCCAGAGGTGCAGGTCCCAACCCTATTCTTTTGTCTCTGTTTTTTCTTTCTTCTTTTGCCCTACCCTCATACATGGGGAGCTTCTTGCCTTTTGGGAAGTCTGAGGTCTTCTGCCAGCATTCAGTAGGTGTTCTGTTAAGAGTTGTTCCACATGTAGATGTATTTCTGATGTATTTGTGGGGAGGAATGTGATCTCCACCTCTTATTCCTCCACCATCTTGAAGGTCCTTCCTCTCCATTATGGTTTTTCATAAGATATTGAATGTAGTTCTCTGTGCTATCCAGTAGAACCTTGTTGTTTATCCATTCCATGTACAAAAGCTTACATCTGCTAACCCCAACCTCCCACTTCATCCCTTCCCCAACCCCCTGTCCCTTGGCAACCACAGGTCTGTTCTCTATGTCCTTGATTTTGTTTTGTTTCATAGATAGGTTCATTTGTGTCATATTTTAGATTCCATATAAGATATCCTATGGCATTTGTTTTTCTCTTTTTGACTTCAATTAGTATGATAATCTCTAGTTGCATCCATGTTACTGCCAATGGCATTATTTCCTTTTTTATGGCTGAGTAGTATTCCATTGTATATATGTACCATATCGTCTTTATCCATTTGTCTTTTGACAGACATTTGGGTTGTTTCCATGTCTTAGCTATTGTAAACATTGCTGCTATGAACGTAGGGGCGCATGTAGCTTTTTGGATTACAGTTTTGTCTGGATATATGCCCAGGTGTGGTATTGCTGGATCATATGATAATTCTATTTTTAGTTTTCTGAGGAACCTGCATACTGTTTTCCACAGTGCCTGCACCAACTTACATTCCCATCAACAGTGTAGGAGGGTTCCCTTTTCTCCACACCCTCTCTAGCATTTGTTATGTGTAGACTTTTAAATGCTGGCCATTCTGACCAGTGTGAGGTGGTACCTCATTGCAGTTTTGATTTGTATTTCTCTAATAATTAGCGATGTTGAGCATCTTTTCATGCGCCTATTGGCCATCTGTACTTCTTCTTTGGAGAAATGTCTGTTTAGTCTTCTGCCCATTTTTCAGTTGGGTTGTTTGTTATTTTGTTGTTGAGTTGTATGAGCTGTTTGAATACTTTGGAAATTAAGCCCTTGTCGGTCGCATTGTTTGCAAATATTTTCTCCCACTCTGTAAGTTGTCTTTTTGTTTTGTTTATGGTTTCCTTTGCTGTGCAAAAGCTTATAAGTTTGATTAGGTCCCATTTGTTTTTGTTTTTATTTCTATTGCCTTGGGAGACTGACCTAAGAAAACATTGGTAAGATCTGTCAGAGAATGTTTTGCCTATGATCTCTTTTAGGAGTTTTATGGTGTCATGTCTTATGTTTAAGTCTTTAAGCCACTTTGAATTTATTTTTGTGTATGGTGAGAGGGTGTGTTCTAACTTCATCGATTTATGTGCAGCTGTCTAACTTTCCCAATACCACTTGCTGAAGAGATTGATCGCAGTAGAATTTAAGCTGTGCATTCAAATACTTTCTTTTTACCAATTTTTCATTTATTCACTGATTAACATATGCTTATTTAGCATGTATTGCAATGCAGAAACAGAGAGCAAGCCTGTCCCATGATGAGGCTCAAAAAATAGAAGTCTAATTGTGAAGGACTTATAGGCCCTATAAAGGATATGGGATGCTTTTTCTCATCCAAAGCACAATGAAAAGCACTGTGGAAGGACAGAACTATCAAACTATTGTTAATTTTCTTGTACAACTTGAGTTCACAACATGAGGTCCAACATGCCTTTTGGATGGGAGGGTACAAGTATCTAACAACAATCATCACCATCATCATCACCAACATCATCACCACCACCATTTTCTTAGCAGTATAAAAGGGGAAATACTTGCAGAAGAGAAACAGTTAGGTATTTGAAGTGACCTATCTTGTTGTTGAATAGAATGTGTATAAAAACCAAGGGAGTGATCTCTCTACTGATATAGGAAACACAGCTGAGGGTGAGGATCCTGGGTTCAGTCTTCAGTATGTTGATCCTTATGTCACTATATTTTCTCCCTGATTTCATCTCAACATGTCTCTTCTATTCTCCTTTTTAACAGTGAGGCTAGGTTTTTGTATATTTTTTTGGTTTGTTTCTGAGATGTCCTGCCTTATGCATGTTTTGTCTTTGTGCTTTGATTTTTTTTTAAAAAAAACTTTTTATTTTAAAGTAGTTATGTACTTGCAAAAGAATTGAAGGTACTAGAGAGAGTTCTCATATCCTCTTCACTTAGTTTCCCCTAATGTTAACATCTTCCATCTTAACGTCTGGTACATTTATCAAAACTAAAAAATTAACATGTGCAAAATACTATTAAGTAAATTACAGACTTTATTCAGGTTTCTCCAATTTTTTTTTACTAATGTCTTTAGCTCCAAAATCCAATCCAGGACACTTCGTGTATTAATTTTCTGGAACTACCATAATAAAGTACCATAGACTGAGTGGCTTGAACAGCAGAAATTTGTTGTCTCACAGTTCTGGAGGCTAAAAGTCCAAGATCAAAGTATCCACAGTCGGTTTCTTCTGAGGCTTCTCTCCTTGACTTGCAGATGACCATCTTCTCCCTGTCATCACATGGTCTTTCCTCTGTGTGTGTCTGTGTCATAATTTCTTTTCAAAAGGGCTCCTGTTTTATTGGATTAGGGCCCACTTTAATGACCTCATTTAACCTTAATTACCTCTTTAAAGATCCTATGACCAAAATCAGTCACATTCTGAGGCACTGGGGGATAGGACATCAACATATGAATTTTGTGGGGACACAGTTCAACACCAAACACTATGTTTTATTTTATTATTTTGTCTCCTTAGTCTCATCTAATATGTGACAATTACTCAATCTTTTTTTTCCTTGAAATTTTTGAACAGCATTGACCAAAATATATACAGTATACAGACTATCCCTATATTTATGTGTGTTTGATATTTTCCCATAATCAGACTGGAGCCAGTGGTCTCTGGAAAGAATATTACAGAGGTGACCAATTTACCTGAGACTGAGGGATTTCTTGGGACGTGGGATTTTGGTTCTAAAACAGGGACTGTCATGGGCAAACTTAGTTTGAGGGTTGCAACGAGCAATTACAACACAGAGTAGGATGTAAGTTTGCATTTAATCTCAGATATCCCTATTCTAAAGATGTATTAGCCATATGCTGATGTAAGAATATTCTCAAGTCACTAAGACTCTTCTTAGAGTCCCATTCCCTTCATATACAGAGTCACTCTCCTGCTGCCCCACTTTCTGTCTTGTGTTTTCTATATCTCTCTCTGCTCTCCCTCTCTCAGTGCTCCTCATATTTTTCTTCCCCTCCTTACAAAACTCTTCTCTTTCATCCCAGGCTGTCCCTTCAAAACTAAAAATTTTTGTTTCTTTATTATTCAGAAAAATCTATCCCTCCCCTGAAACTTTACTTTGTACAGTTCAAAGAGAATATGTGGGCAAACTAGGATACTCAGTAGTTTCAGTTGCATCTGAATAGAGGGATATAAAGAAAGGCATCCATTGAGGAAGATAAAGAGAAAAGAAGAGAGAATTACAGGGAGAGAGGGAAAGCGTCATACAGATGTAAAGGCTACAGGTATTTGTTTATGTTTGTATGTATATATTTTCCTATGGATATGTTTATATATGTATCTCTCTATGTGTACGTAGATATATTTAGAAGGCGAGAGGTAGAGAGAATGGTCTTAGTTTCAGTCCTCACTTTGACACTTATATACATAATCTTTGGCAAGTCATGAACTATTTTTGAGTCTTCGTTTCCTTATCTGTATAGTGGTTATAATAATATCTTCTTTATAGGATTGCAGTAAATATGTAATATAGGTGTATATTAGCTATTAATTATATAATACACAAAGTATAAGACATTTTTATAATATATATTTTCATTTTTAATATACTTTGTTAAAAAAATATACCAAAACCATTGCATATCATCATTTCCCAAGGTCAAAGAGAAGTCCATGCACAGTAATTCTTCAGTGCTTTCCTTTCCTTGTTTGGATTATATATGAAACAATGCCATGGGTCAAATCTATGAAATCATGAGAAAGACCCAGGCTTTGGTCCTATGAAATTTCATTCCTTCTTGTTACATGATTTCACACAGGATATTATATCAGATCTGGGAGTTCTCATAGCACTGACCCTCACCAAGTTGCTCTCTGCTGACATCATGTGTCGCACTGGACACACAGGTTAAGAGCTGAACCTTCATAGACATCCAAGCAGCTTTTATCGGGCTGAGATCCTGACTCCTGTGGGGTACTCTGTGGCTGATGGGTACTCTGCTGCCTCTATGCACCCACAAAATCCTGCCTTCTAATTTAAGAGGCTTTTCTCAGATTACACACCCCCTTCCTCCACCATCAAAGCTTTCAATACTTGCCCACCCTCCCCTGGAAAATCATCCCCAACCCTTCAGGGGCCAGGATTCTGAAAATTCTACTCAAGGGAAGAAGGAAGTCCAGAACTCAAAGACAAAATGCCTGATGTTTTCTTAACAGGGGGCATTCACTTGCTATAAACACATATTTTGCTGATGAGTTTATAATAGCTCTCCCCAAAGTGACATGAATTAATGCATTTATGAAAATTTACCCCCTAGTTTTAGTACTGTTATAAAGTAGGTATTTAATAAAAGTTTAGTAGCTCTTTCTTCCCAACTTCTGTTCACAAAGAATATCTGGAACCATTTTTGCTTCCTCTGAGAACTGACCAATGAGAAGATACTTAAGAAAGAAAAAAATGCTCCCTATATATCCATTAGTGTAAACAAGTTTTTAGTCACCTTAACGTTTCTAATGGCAATAATTAATGCAGCCACTTAAGATGATTCTTTCTTTAAAAGACTTATTCATTTCCATTCAAATTTATGACCCATTCCAATATAGCGTTGAAACAATTTTCCTGTTTTGGAATCAATTTTAGTGTAAATACTCAAAGGAGATTATTGACTTGTTAACACTCTGTTAATTCCCAGGTAGTTGAGATACTGTCAGAGTTGGGAACTAGGAAAGGGATAATAGGGACAAACACAGGATTTAGAAAGTTTTAATACCAATCCTAACTCTACTCTGATCTAACTCCTGACTTTTCTTCAGAGGTTCACTTATCTATTTGTAGCTTCCTTGGCCTTCTTTCTCTCCCCTGAACTGCTAAAGCCTTTTCTTCTCTAAGAAATTTTGTGTATGTAATTTCCCTTGCCTGGAATGTTGCCTCCACTACACCTTTCATGGCTGAAGTATGTGTGGGCTTAAATATGTCCTTCCGAGGGAGGCCTTTCATAAACATCTTCATAAGTGGGTGCCAAATCACCCCTGCTCTTTGCCGTCATGGCCTATTCATATCCTTCATGACACTTGTCAACACATACACACACACCCATATTTGTTTCTTTATTAATTTTTTTGTCTCAGAAAGTTACTATAAGCAGTGAAGGTTAGGACCATTTCTATTTTATTAACCAGCATCTTACCAAATTGTTGAATGAATAAATGTTGGTCACAGTTTAAAAGATCATCATATAATTTTTGCAAAGCATCAGTTGTTTAGGACAATAAAGGAGGAATCTTAAATTTTGCTCCTCAATATTACCTTTATTACCCATATCACAACAGTCAGCTCTCCTACACAGATTATCATCACTTCAGACTTATCCTGGCTCGGAAGCCAGCCATGCATGCTAGCTCCAAAGAGTATGGGATTGAAAACACAATTTGAGCTATAAATTAAAAACACTTAATTCCAATCTAAGAATTTGTCTCTAGCATCTGAAACAGCAAAAATGTCTAATATTCACTGAGTAGTTCTCTGAAATTAAAAATTTGAAAATATTTTAAAATGGATATATACTGAGATAGATGTTGCAATTCCACTATCAAATATATTATAATGATTTTAGAGAACGAAAAGTTATTGTTGAACTCCCCTAAGATCATAAATGATTAACCTTTATGATTTTTACAGTTGGAGGGACTTTAAGGATTATTACAGATAAAGCATGAGAAATCCCACTATTAATGTAAAATACTAAACAAATCATCATTTTTTCCCCAGTCTTTGTAAAATTATCACATACCCCAGTCCAACCAACCATCATCTCTTACCTGTGTTATTCCATCAGCCTCTCATCATAATCTTTTTCATCTATTCTTGTTACCCTGAAGCCATTTTCTACACCAAAGCCAAAGTCATCTTTTTACAGAAAATCTGAACAGACTTCTCTTCTTAAGGCTCTCTGATGTTGCCTTGTTGCACTTAAAATCAAAACTCCATACTCTGTCTTATAAGACCCTATGTGACATGGCTTGCGCTAGCCTGTCCTCTGTGACCATCTCCTTGAGCTCATCCTAGGTAACTCTGTTGCAGACACTTTGGCCTTCCTGCTCCAGCTTGCCAACCTTTCTGTCACCTCAGAGCCTCACACTTGCTGTTCCTCCTACTTGTGTTGTCCTTGCCCAGGTCTTTGGGTGACTCCCTTTCAGTACTCACTATGGAATCATCTCAGAGGTGTTTCTTCCAATTACCCTGTCTAAAATAGCTCCTTCCCCTCTTTTCCCACTCATCTACTCCTTATTTCCTTAGGTTTTTTAAAATCACAAGCTGAAATTAGATTTTTTAATTGCTTATTTATTGTCTCTCTCCCTCATAGAACTCTAGCCCAAGAAAAGTAAGGACCTCATCTGTTTTGTTTGCCCCTGTATGTCCTGCTTTTAGAATTGCTCTCACACATAGCGCTCAATAGATGCCTAAGGAAGGGAGGGCGGGAAAGGAGGTCAAAAACACATTAATGTGTTTCCATGTGGGGAATATCTGTGTGGAGAATTATTTCACCCACTCTGTCCACCCAGTCTCTCTGCACAGGAAACACTTGGTCACCATGGTTCTTAAGGGAGAAGTGTGTGGGCTCACAGGGTGAGGCCTTTGTTCTTCCTTACCACAAAGAAAACAGCGTGGTTAGCAGGACAGTATTTTTTCTCTCATGTCACATGGGCTCTGGTACTTGATGACCGACTCCCTCCCTGCTTTCTCTGTCATCAGACATCACGTTATCAAAGGACATAAATACACATTTTACCTTGGCTTCGGGGAGCAGTTATTGTTAATGTCATTTTATTGATGACAAATAGAATTCTGCGAACCAGCTCAGTATCACATATGATTTTAAAGAAATTTTTGAACCACCCCAAATCCATTCTAAGCTACTAGAATGTTGAAAGCTTATACCGCTCTTTCCCCACTAGAGGCCAACAGTTTTCATTGAAGGTTTGGTGCTGGGAGCTATCTGTCAAGATTTAAATAATGGAAAAATACCCATCAGCTTCCTGAGTTGGAAAGTGACAGACAAGAAAGTTGGCATTTGCCCCTGGGTGTAAAGGAAATTAGAGAGAAATTGGTACAGCGACTTGGTGCTGTTGAGCCAATATGTCTAACCTCTGGAAAATAAGAAGCCTCGGGGGGAATATAATAATATTGTCCTGCTTCCTTTTGCTTCCTATATAACACTCAATTGTGATGCAGAGAAGCAGAACAGAAGCCCCAGTTAATCAAACCAGAGAGGCATGCCCAAAACTAAAAGGCAAATCCCTTCAAAGAAAACACCGTAAAATAATGTACTAATTAGGATTGTAAGGATAGGAAGCAAAACCATTACTTTTTAATGAGACATTGAATTGGGTTTCATAAATTAGACTGTTGAAAATTATTTTTAACATCTTCTGAATATAGAAGTAAAACATATCCATTATTAAAAATAGAACATGTTGAAAATTATATAAAATCTCAACATCTTACCACACAGAAATAAACATTGTTAATATCTTAATATTTTCTTCCAATAGCTTATATTGAGAATATTTTCTAAAGCAATCAATATTCTCTGAAAGCATAGTATTTAATAATGCAATACGATCCATCTTACTGTTGTATCATAATTTAAGCATTTCTCTGTAGCTGCATTTTGGGGTATCTTTCAATTGCTTTTATTAGTTTTGTTTTACTCATGTATGTATGTATATGTAGGAAAAATATGGGAAGGAATGCATCGTGTATAAATTTATTATTTTTTATCAAATTATAATTCAATTTTATCCTATATCCTAATTTACTGTAATACTGGGCAAAATATCTAAGAGTATTTCAACTTTACAGGATTTAATAAAATGTCATCATTACATAAAATATCATTTGTTTAACCATTTGAATTTATTATTTCCTACTTAAAATAATGCTGTAGTAAATATTCTTATATATAAATCCTCATGTAATTTTCTGTATATAACTTCTATTATGAAATATTTCAGCCATAAAAGATAATATCATATACACACTGCCATTCTTTCTGTGTGCATGTGGGGGGCTGGGTGGGTAGGTATGCAGATATTCATGTTCTTGCCATTTGCTCATATTTCCACTATATATTGTCCTTACTGAGGCATCACATTTTGTCATTTTGTTCATTGCTACCATCTAGAACACCACCTAGTATATAGTAGGCATCAGTTCAGATTTGTTGAAATAATTAATCAATTAATATTTGGGTGTGGTTTTCTTATTTTTAAAAGCTCTTTAAGATAGTAAACTTTTGTAACATACACTGTAAATACTGTTCCAATTTCATCATATACTTTATATTTTTATAAATATCCATTTAAATTTTTATTCTGTAAATATAATCCAATTTTGGGTTTCCTCTTTGCTTTCATTCCTAGAAAGTTCTTGCCCAACTACATTTCTTCTCAGTCTTTTATGGCTTATCTATTATATTTAACTCTTTATTTCATCAGTATTTTATTATAGCATGTGGTATGAGGTAAGGACCTATATTTCCCTTTGTAAACTAGACAATTTTCTAGCAACATTTCTTGAACAAAGTGAATTTATAATTTAAAATATCCTTCATTTCTATTCATTTTTTAGAGTTTATGAGTTCGTTTCTGGGCTGTTGCTTATATTTCTCTTTATACCTGCATCAACACACTAAGGTTTAACAAAGCGTTATAACATCTTTGATTTTATAATAAACTGGCCCTATTTTTTCCGTATAGTTTTATTTTCCAAACTTCTTTTGGCTATTCTCATTCATGTATTCTCCAAAATATTCCTACTATGTCTTTTAATTGATTGCATTATAATTATAAATTAAACTAGAAATTCTTGAGAAGTTTAAAATATGAAGTTTTCCCATTAAGAGAAATATTATATTCCCATTTATTTAAATATTCATTAATGCCATTTTATTTGGTAGTTCCCTTAGATTTATTTCAAGGTAATATATATTTACATTAATATTGCAAATAGGATCTTATTTAGCTTATATATTCTAGCCATTCTATTTTGTTTACAGGCTTATTACTGAAATTGTTTATAGAATCATTCTGTTGACTTTTGAATTTTTTTCAGATCCTTGTGACTCTGTTTGCCATATTTATACCTATTTTCTTATTCTTATTGCTAGATAATGTTCATCTATGTTAGCTTTGTTAATAGTGAAAAAGTGACCATGTTCTTCAAGGAAGATGAATCTAATGTTTAATCGCTATGTCTAATATTGACCATTGACTTTGCATTGTTAAGGAAGTGGGTTTTTTCCCCCTTAATTAACAAAATGCTTTTTTCAGGAATATAAATGGAATCATATCTGATTTTTTTCTATTTATGGAAATAAATCATGTTACTAAATACATTAATATTAAAATATATTTAAATTGCTAAAATAAACCTTATGCTGTCATGGTAATTTTTATTATGTGAGTATAATCCATTTGCAAGCATTTCATTTGGGTTTTTTGCATACATATTTATAAGTGATATTACAAATAGCAATTACCCAAAGACAGTTCTGCTAAACATTAATGAAAGACTAAATGTACTTAGGAAGATAAAAGGTTTTGTGATCCAAATATTTATGGGACTTTTTTTCTAAGTGCATTATATTATTTTCTAACTTTCTCAGTTGAATTCTTAATTTAAACACATCTTTCTTGTTTAATGTTGAATTCATCCAAGGCTCTGCAGATACCACTGAGTTCAGCTTTGGTTGGTTTTAAACATTTTTTATGTCTTGCTTTTTATACTCTAAATTTACTTTAACTGAAACTTTTATTTCCTCTTTGACACCTGTTATTTAGAAGAGAGTAGAATTATTGTTGTTTGCTTTTTTAACATTTAAAAATGTTACTTTCCATTTGTTTTTTTGTTTTGTTTTTTAAGCTTTGGAACAAATAATGTATCTTAGGGAGAAAGAGTAGGAAATTTGCTTCCTGCGTTTTTAACTCCAATACTATTGGGGCCTCTTTTTACATTGCTAATTTTCCTATTTACTAATTCTGACAGATTTCAGTTGTGCTCTATTTCTTCTTTAAATAATTTTTTTCTTGACTTTATTATATAATGTGTTTTCTCTTTTACTGACTCTCAGCCATTGCTCTTAGCCTTTTATCTCATTTCTGAGTGTAAATTTTATTTTGATATAATAGCTGATAATTTCAAAGGTGCAACATTAGAGCAAATCTCATTTTGAAAAGTCATGACCTCTGCCTATTAAAAGCTGTATGTTTGACCTTTGTTTTTCCCTACAAATTGCTTCACAATGCTCCTGTTGAGATATTTGGTGGTCTCTCTGCCTTGACCATGCAGAGGTTTCTCTAGGGCTTGTGTGTCTGCCTAATAATGGTTGGTGTGTGGCAGAGATTGAAGGAATCTTCTGTATTTCTTCTATTAACCACATACACCCTACCCTAAGCCCCTTCTGGCTTTGGCAGCCACTGAATCTGGATTTAGGGGAGGGAGATGGAGGCACCCAAATTGGAACTTCACTTGATTTATCTTGGTGTCACCTTGTATGTTGAATTGCATAAAGGATCGGGTAGGCAAAAGGAAAAAATAATACACACACACACATTTATAATGATATTTCCATGGTGTGGTGCATTGAAGTGAATGGACACGAACGTGCAACCACACACTAACTCTTGCTTTGTTGAAGCAGATGACCTGAGGATCACCATTTTGTACACATTCTTCACTTGATGAAAAGAGCGTGTGTAGCCATGGCCATGCATATGGTCCTTCTGGCCTCCTTTCTAGCACTACTGTCTGTCATATTTGGGATAAGAAATAGTGATTTTGCTAAATATCTGATCACTGCACTTCGTATGTGAGAATTTCAAATAACCCGTAAAATTGGGTGCAGTTCCCATTCATTAGTGCTATGCTCTGCCCTCATTTCTAGCACTGGTTATAACCTATCTGAGTTTGGTGAACAGGGTCAGGATCATCCTCAATAAGCCTTGGAGAGTCTACACCGTCTTGAACGTTTGAACTATGATTATCAGAAATTCCTTAAGGAAGATAATGATAGAGGTTAGAAAATAAAGGGTAACCCTTCAGGGACTCTGGTTTGAAGTCCAGCCCCTTACAATTTGTTATCTGGGAAACTTTGGGCAAGTCTCTTAACTTCTCTATGCCTTGGTTTCCTTATCTTTAAAATGGGGATCATATTTATATCTACCTCATAGGGTTATTATGAAGACTAAATAAGTTAATATATGTAAAACATCTAGTGCCGGACATATATTCTCAATTCTTTATAATGGTTTGCTTTTATGTCACTCCTTCCGGGTTCCAAAGCTGATGGCAGTTTTTAAATCATCGTCTCCTTTAATGCTCAGTTTTTTGAGTATGGATTGGGAGATGTGAATATGGTCAGCTGTACAGAGGTTTCTCTAGAGCTTATGCCTTTTTATCCGGCTGTCTACATTAGCAAAATATTATGATTTTCATGGTCAAAATCCATCAAGCAGGCTGCTACAAAAAACCAATATTAATACCGTGAGAAAACACAATATCTGTTTCTATCTCTACATAGAAATATGCTAATGCCAAAAAGACATTAATGCATATATGTGTATATACAGTCTTGAAACACACAAGTCAAAGGTAGGGAAACATTTAAAACTCAAATAGTATATATGATAAATATTTAAAGGACCCTTTGAAAATATGAATGTGTTTCATCCATATAATGGCTTGTGTAATCATTAAAAATGTGTGAAGATACTTTACAAACTGAGGAAATTATTAGAGACCATATGTGAAGTTAATAAAGGAGGACAAAATGTTTTAAATATTAGATGACTCCAATTTTTAAAATATGGAATGTATATATTTATTCAACTAAAAATATTGGAAGAGAATATACTCAAATATTAATAGAGGTTATCTCCTGTGGTGTTTTTAAATTTTTCTTCTTGTATATTCTTTGTGTAAACATGTAACTTTTTTTCTAATTAAAAGTTAAAATTAAGCTTCATTAAAATGATGCATTTCTGATCAGATCTAAACCAATTACAGTTATATTGATAAGCAAAATAAATAAAAAATTCCGGTGATGTTAAAACTGCATATATTACCACTTCCAGAAATCAATTGAGCAGTCTAAAATAAATTTTCAAAGTGGCCATACTAAAAGGTAGAACTATGGCGACAGTAAAAAAGATCAGTGGTTGCTGCGGAGTGGCAGAGAAGAGAGGAATGAATAGGTAGAGAACAGAGGATTTTTAGGGCAATGAAAATCCCTGTATAATACCACGATAGTGGATACATGTCATATATTTGTTAAAACCCATAGAAGGTACAATAACAAGAGTGCACCATAATGTAAACTATGAATATTGGCTGACTATGATGCGCCCATGTAGGGTCTTCAGTTGTAACAGATGTACTGCTCTGGTGGGGGTGTTGATAATGGGAAAGGCTATGCATGTGGGGGCAGGAAGTATATGGGAACTCTCTGTACCTACTTCTCAGTTTTGCTGTGAACCTAAAACTGGTCTAAAAAAAAAAAAACAAAGTAAAAAAAAAAAGAAAGCAAAAAATGCCATATTCATTAACCCAGCCATACAATTTCTTATAATGTGTAACCAAGACATTATTTCAAAAAATTATTCTTAACCAGTGAAGTTCACAGATCTCCTTATTAACCTTATAAAATTTTTACTGATAGACCTCCTCCCACTAGCAAAGAATGTACATACTAACCTATACACAAGCATTACTTACAATTTTGAGGATATACAGACCCTATGACACTTGTTCATGGACCCACAGTTTCCTTTCAAAAGAAAGGAAGAGTAAATAATGTGTATTTTAATTGTGGAATTACTTAGGGTAGTGAATGAATGGAAGCAATTTAAATAATAATTATAATATTATATTTATTATATATAATTATTTGAATAATTCAAATAATAATAATAGAATGTCTAAATAAGTCATAAAAGAAGAACAAATTGGAATTTAGCCTTTAAATAAAATGTTTACAAAGACAATGTATTACCATGGTATAGTATGATATACTATTTTTTAAGTTATAATAAACCACAGTAGGAAAATAATGGTGATATATACATATATATTACATATATATACATATGTATATATGATATATACATATATATATAGAAAAATGAGAAGAAAGTATATAAAGACACTACCTACTATGGTCTTAGCATAGCTGAATCCATGCCGATTATTTTCTTATTTTTCACACTTTCAGTAACATTATTTTTAAAGTAAGATAAGAAAGCAAAGCAAAAAGAAATTTATTAGTTAAATCTTTCTGTTGTATAACTATTCATGGCATCATGTGCCTAACTCTTCTTTTTCAATGGAGAAAAGACAGTGATGCTTATTCATTTTTTTTAGCTGTAATGAATGGACTCTGCATGACAAATTTTTTTTAAATCAAAAGAATTCCCCATTTCTCAAACTCTGTGCTATACAGTACTTTTCAGCTTTATTTGGATCCAGGGAAGACTGCAACTCCTTGTATCTGTGTATCAGACATTTTAATTCTCAAAATATGTTTGCATCTGCCTCCATAATTGATTCAGTAGCTTCCTCTGTGTTTAGCTTAAAATATGGGAGCATTCAGTGAAAGGTGTCAATGAGAAAATAAGGAGAGGTTAATAGATAATAATTTCTTTTTATAATTCTCCCTATTTTTTTCTTTTTATCTACACAAATGTTCATAAACTTTGTGTCACGTTAGAAGAAATGGCAAAGTGGACATTTTAGTATATTTAAATGTTTGCACATTTAAATATACTAAATAGGTATAATTAATGCCCAATAGAAGTTCTAAAACATTAAATATTATGGAAAGAAGAGTCCACTTATGCACAAGAATCATGAAAAAACCATATTATGCAAACTATTTGCCAGTATTTCTCTACATTATTTTAACCTTACATTTGATTTGATTTTTACTCAGTATTTTACTTGAAGCCTTTACAAATATTGTTATTGGTTTGTATTTTGGTCATCGTTTAAAGGATGATTGCTTTGTTTTACTTATTGTTTTGTTCTTTTATGTGAATGGATGATTTTGTCTTTGTCTCTTAAAAATGGAACTGTTGTAAAAAAACAATAAGAAGGTTGAAAAGTTTGTTAACAATATTAGGAAAATTAAAGGGCCCTGGGGTATGTCTGTATATGAGAAAATACTGGTTAGAGTCATGAACCTTATAATCACATTTGAAATGTTCCTAGTTTATTCCCCCAGTGATACAACTCAAAGAACAAAGCTATTTTTTTCTACCAAGTCACATCAATGTCTCATTTTAGCTAAAAATTCCCTGTTTAAAAAAAGAGAAGTGAGATAAGAGGAACGTGCAGTAAGAATCTAACCTAAGGGAATCTGAGTGTCCGGCTTCATCAAAGCCTACTGAAAAGGGATGATAGGGAAATGATAGTCAAGGATTTCCTCCACGTATGTAAACTTATGTGAACTCAAGATTATTACTAGATTGACTATTAAATTCACTTCTTAATTTTTAATAAGCAATATGAGTTATCTCCCTGGAAACAAAGTGCAGACATAATGGAACTTTACTAGGATGTCAAGGGACATACAGCTCGTATTATTTCCCATAGCCTTCATATCCCACACATTGGTGGACATCATTCTGAAATGTTTTCTTGGAAGAAGGTAAAGGAGATACATATACACTCCTTGAAACAAAATTATTATCACAGGCACAAAAGATCGGTTTTGGTAAATTTATTTTAAATGACAACTAAAAATATTCTGCTGACCATTTTGCATGTATTCTTCTCTGTGTGATTTACATTCTTTGTTTAAAATATGATTGGTCAAATATATTAAGAAGAAGTGAATTTGTTTTTTAATTTAGACTTAATGTGTACAGTTGCATCCTTGGAAAAGTAAGAAAGAGCCAATTAATTTCCCACTAATTATCTTTAAAATATATACATTGGCTACTGGAAAATGTGTGGTGATTTTAAGGTACGTTTTCCATTCTTCCATTTGTTTCAGTTTGAACAAATGTATTTATTCTCCAGACTTTTATTGGAGATAAAATTCAAAAGCAGGTTATATAGAACAAACCTTAAAAGATAATCATTATATTTTGTTTTGCTGTAGGCATTTCCTAAGAAACATATCTAAAATCAATGTCTTCCATGTCATAAGAGTTTGGAGTGTCACATACTTGGGTGACCTGTAAAGGAAAAATCTAAGGAAAAGGAGTACCACATTTTAAACACACCATATGTACTGTGCTGTGTGTGTGTGTGTGTGTGTGTGTGTGTGTGTGTGAGATTGTTTAAGCCCTTACATTTAAATTTATTTCAGAAAGAAAAGTATCAATGTAAAGTGTAACAAGGCTGTATGAGTGGTTTATCAGACATCTAAATATATTTAAAACAAGTTAAGAAAATGTGAATTTTTTCCCTTCTATTTCGATTTTGTAAATAACTATGTGGAATCCGTATAACTTTAAAAACCAACAATTTAAAGAGATGTACTGTTTTGATTCAGGTTTTCAACATTCTGTGTTGTTTTATTAAATCCTTAGGAATTCAGATGTTGACCTCAGTGAAGATAAATTATAGATGGGAGAATTAATGCTACTCAGGATGCTGCTAGAAGAGCCAACAGATACTAATTTGTTAAAAACAGCAATTACAACCAAAATTAAGTAAGTAACCTCTGCATTTTTTTGGTCTATTATGTCCCCCAAAGACAGGATTATTTGCAACTATAATGTGAATAGTGTCTCCAGAGAATTTATTCACTATTAATTGGAGAGTTTATGTTAAGAAGTTTGAGATGCAAATAACTGAAAATATCAGTAAATATCCTGTGTATCCAATGAGAGTGTGTCACGGCTTCTGTGAGAAGAGAACAGCTTCAAGGTCTCATGCCTTCTCTGCAGAACCCTTTGCTCTGGCTTCAATAAAAGTTCACAGTTTAAAGTTTCTTAAAAAAAAATCTGTGGCAAATACTGACTCAAAAATCTGGGGCAAATTTTGATGCTCAAGCTTTGAAATTAGATATTTTCTTGGCCATCCCTTCTTCGTTTTTACCTGGCCTAGGTAAATTTACTTTAACAACAGTCACAAAAGGGATCCTGTCTATTTCTCCATGGAAATTAATGGAATATTATAAATGTAAGTCATTCACAGGTTGATATACAGATTCCAATAATTTTGAAGTCTTACAGCCATTTTATTTCCAAAGTGTTATGTTACTGGATGACAAATAATGAGGGAAAGTCTGAGTTGGAATGATTGGATAACATTCCATCCAATTTGAAAGGGAAATCAGAGATGAACTAGATCATCCTCTTATTTGACACATGGGGTCATGGAGCGACTATTATGTATACATAAATTAGAAGCTTTCACAAAGACAACTCCCAATATAAAGATTTTCTAATTCATTTCCAACAATAAGAATTATTTGCTATCGCATCATTAATTCTTTCATAGGCAACAATACACATGCAATCAATACAGGTTTTTATGACAGAGTTATTAAGGTACTAGAGGCCTAGTACTTTTAAGTCTGGTCATCTCTGCTAGTATCTTCACATCTTCACTGGGTATCCAACATGAACATGTGGTTTCCCCACCACCATTCTGCCCTCACCACAACTCCTTACTAGTGTTCAGTGGGCACTAGAAGTCAAAGACACCTGTTTAGGCCCCTTTGAGAGATCTAATGATTCAATATGTAAAAAAATATATTTGAATGTATACACTATAGGGACAGTAATCATATATACCCATAGTTTAATCTTCATTTCTAAGAGAGAATCTAGCAGATTCTACTCCAGGGTCTTTTGAATTTTCCAACCCAAGGATATTTCTGCTTACCTTAGAAAGAGAAAAAACTAGAAAATGCCTGTATTACCTAAACATTGCCAAGTTGGCCGATTTCTAAATGATATTATTTTGTTGGCATTCCATGAGGCAATCACTTTAATATTTGTCAAATGAAGCAAAAATAAAGCCACCAAAATAATTAAACACCTAAATGTAATATACATATATTTTTTATACATACATATATACTTATATGTGTGTGTGTGTGTGTGTGTGTGTGTGTGTGTGTAGTCACAGTAGGAAACAGATTATTATGAGAGAACGATGTTGATCTTAAGGAATGAATTTCTTCCTTTACCCTCACTATTTCTTTAAAAGGGAAAGAAAGAATAAAAGAGGAAGAGATAAAGCTTATTTAAAGGCCTCATTTCCCATGACATATTGGGATGCATTTAAAATTGAGAACAGCCCAGAAACCTTGTGCTGGTCTTTCTTGGATGAAGACTGAATTTTTGTAGACTAAAGTACAAACAGAGTAAAGACATGCTGTCATTGAATACACTGTACTGAATCTATACAATTGAATAATAATTTTAAAAGTATTCTTTATATATAAAATGTTTCCTGGATACTAAAATCTCAAATAAAAACCCCACCCCTCCTGCTGTATTCCTAGGTATACTATATACTCATTTGGGAAATGTTTCATAAGCACTTGTCTAAGGGCAATATTTTCTGGTTTACAGGGCTGGAATCAAAGGAGTCACCATTCCCCCTCACTCAGGGAGTCATGGTTTCCTATAGCACCATACTGCAAGGTAAGTGTGAGTGACTGCTGCATACATCAAGCATATTCTGGTGGAGACCTGGTTATTGAGAGCTTTAGCCGTAGTCGCCAAAAGCCCCACTCAAATTGTAGCTGTCAGTCAATTCAGAAGCCAGTGATCATTCTCTGGAAATTCGCTTGGCCCTTCTGTTCTCTTTTTGGTAGGTCTGATATGTTATGATCAAAACAGGTTAATTGTGGAGTCCTGAAAATAGCACTGTTTCTCCTCCAGAGGACCTTGCTATTGCTGCTTGGAAATAATGTAAATCATTGGAGATTTGATCTATCTGCAAATATTTAGTCCTTCACCCATAGCAAGGTAGATATTGGACAAGAGTGTAAAACATAGAGCACTTAATGTGCATACAAAAATCAGAGAATTTAGATGCCAATTCTTAAACATAATTTCCACTCTTTCTCATTAGCATAAAATTGTTCATATATTTCGAACAACAGCATTCTATAGAAGTCACTGACAAATCAGAATAACACACACTTTATAAAAAAAGACATCAGAAGATGATGCAGAGTGAAAAATGAGTGACATTCATTCTCCAGTAAATAATGAATATGCAACTAACTTAATTACCAAATTTCCAAATACCTATTCACATAACAAATACAGGGAAAATGAAGCAAAATCAAAAGTGTCTTGTAGAAATAAACACTTCTCTGTTGGCACGTGAGCTTGAAGGACAAGGTATCGATGTCTCCAGGTGTTGGCCACGTTCGATCAACTTTGAAAGTCTTGATGCTATCAGAACTTGTCTACTGGTGCCCAAAGATGTGCTTTTTGAGTGTGGACCCTTTTCACAGAATAGCTTCATATTCCAAAAGGAAACAAATGACCACTGAAAGTGACCATTAATAACTGTTCTTTACGCAAGATTTTTGTCTCCACTATCAATTTGGACATGACTTTATCTCTAAACTTACATCGGGCCGCCAGTGGATGTGTGTAACTTTCATACATTTTAGAAAGGACGAGGCTGTTCATAATCACATAATATATAGTTCGACTTAAAAAAAAGGGGGTCGGATCAGGACTTAAGTTTGATTGACAACCTTCAATCTTCTTAGAGCAAAAGATACATTAATATAACTGCAGTGAAAGATGTTAAAAAAGAAATAACTGCAGTGAGTCACAAAATACACAAACTCCTAATTAGGTGGATTTTGTATGAATCCGGTTAGATATGCAACGGGTAGCATTTTAGTGAAAAACCCAAGACAAGGTTGACTTGGGAGGACTTCCAGTGAATGTTTGATAATTGTGATAAATTTCAACACAATAGCATATCGAATATGCAAGTTATGGGGTTTTTATACACCAGTTCATTAAAACCATTTTTCTAAAATTTTCCCAAAGATAGATATAATATTTCTAAATGAGAATTTAGATAATTGAGACATTAAAAAGTTGTAATAATCCTTTTTAAGAGTCTAGTATTACCTCTATATTCAAAAGAAAGGAACAACAGTGGGACAAGTAATGAACACCACGAAGCTCTTGTTAAATATAAAATGCATTTCTACCACAATGTTTTCAACATTTGAGACTTTTGAATTTCCACTAAACAGTGTTGATAACAACACAATGTTCTTTATTTTCCCTGTGTGGCATTATGTCTATTTATGTCTCTTATCAAAGAAAGAATGTTCTCAGAGAGCAATTTGCAATGTATTTTAAACAGAAACAGCTTAACCTTAAATAAGAATTGTGTATATTCAATATTTGATTCAGAAATAGCTAGTTACATTCCTTTTCAGTGGAATGTGAGTCTTCCACAGGAAGTTTTACTCAAGGTTTTCCCAAACTTCAGTAAAAGAAATCTTTTATATACTTTCAAATACTAGGCCTTTTTATTTAAAACAGTGTAAACATAACAACTCAACACCACCAATAATTGGAAAAAGACTGGTTATGTGAACACTAATTTCCTTGAATGCCCCATGAAAATAAGGGTAAATAAAACAGACAAATCTTCAGAAGTTTCAGTTCACCTTAGCAGTGGTAAAAATATTGCTTTATTCCAAATGAACATACAACACAATTTACTGTTCTTTGGGGGGGGCTTCCTGTGAACTGAATAGGCTGGGCTTTGTGATTTCAACAATTTATTCTTTCCATATTAACCAGAGAAGCCAATGTCTTGGTCCACGAGTAGTAGACTTGCTACAAAAAGTAATGAGGAAAATGAGAAAACAAAGGGTAACTAACTATCAATTTGATCATTGGCTTGTATAAATAATTTAAGTACGCATGATTCAAAATACACATCCCCAACTCGCCTTGTGATACTGATATCATTAATGAGCCAATAGCTGTTCCTCTCAAAAATATTCACACCAGAAAGTAGTCTAGACATTGTCAAGAGTTTTATAGGACCCCACCATGCACATGACCTTGATTTACTAACTGAACTTTATACTTTAATGGAAAAATTTAAAGCAAACAGATCTAAGAGGGAAATTTTTTCTGAATATTAGATTCCCTGATGTTTCAGAACAAATTTTAGCAAGCTTAACGCACACACATGCATACACATACGCACAATGAACATATGTGCATACCGCATACCGGTGCTCGAGTGAGCAAGCCCAGACACACACGCACACAGGCACACACACTGAGAAATGCTCCTTTGGAGCCCCTAGACGATCTCAAACGAAAACATTTCTATTAGCTATTAGCATGATTTTAGTGACACGACAGTGTGATGTTTTTGTCTCTTTTTCTGTAATAATTTCTTACCTCCCTCTGAGATTCTGTGCCTTCAAATTTCAGAGGAAGCTGGCACGTAAGAGTGGCTAAGATTGCCCCATGACTCCCTCTGTCTCCTGTCCCTCTCCTTCCAGAGTCTTTGTGCCATTCTTCAAAAAGTAAATAGAAAACACTACATTTGTTGACGTGACATAACCTGTGATGAGGCTGTCGAGTGAATCGCAGTTTAGGGATTGGGATTGGCAAGCCAAACGGCAAGGGCCACCTGCTCACTGGCATGTCCACCCTTGGGATACATTTCTTCTCTTTGAAAGCGGGTAACTGCCAGCACTTTTCTATGAGGTCACTGGCACTGTGGGGCTGAGAGTCTGAATTGCCCACATCTACTAAGAGCCAAAGAGGACAGTGTTGGGACTAAATGAAATTGTATTCAAAATTCTACCCAAAAGCTTTAGTGGTAAGCTTTATCCCTCCTGAAACGTTTCTTTCCCTTTAAAAAAATATTTTGTTAAAAAACACTATGAGGGCGATAGACTATTTGGTTTCTTCTAAGTAGATGCTCTTAAATTAATGCATATAAATAATTTGTATTTAATCTCCTCTCTTTCCTGTTGAGCAAAGCATAGAATGCACAGATTCTTACATCTCAGGTCACTTGGTCAATGCAGGGTCTCTTTGTATTTCATTTCTTAAGACAAATTGGGCCTCTCGTTCTGATTTGGCTGTGGAACTCAGGGGGAGAAAGGCTGTGTTTTCACTCGCACTGTCCTCGGTTTCTACGCTGGCCAGTTCATAGTCTTCTGACCGCCTGGCACCAGTCAGAATTCGGATCTGCTCCTGGACAGTTTCTAGCAATATTTTCACTTCTTGTTGTTCTGCTATAAGACAATCGCTGACTGGAATACTCACATTGACAATATCAGCAGAGTAGGAGTTTTTGCACCATTTGATGCTTTTGACTTCAGAAATCCCTGGCATTTGCATGCAGGTTTCCTCTAGACCCACTGAGGGGATGATGGGCACGGAACTGGCCCTTGGGGATGAATATCCCATCAGGTCCGTTTGATCCAAGCTATTAGAATAGGAGTTTGTCTCTCTCGAAGGCAGTTGCATATTTATTGATGCATTTTGTTGGGCTGTTAAACCACTGGATGAATACCTGAAAAAGAAACAAAGTGTTACATATTCTGCGCTCTTCCCAGCTTCTTGAGAGCACTATTCAGTCAACAAAGCACTTTCCACATGCACCATCTCACTGAATTCTCACAGCAACCCCATGAGACGGATACTATGTTCCCAGTTAAACAGAGAAGTTAACTGAAGCTCAGATAGGTGAAGTGACTTGCCCAAGGTCACACAGAAAATAAGTGACAGACTGAGACTCAAACCCAGATCTTCTTACTTTAAGTCCAGGGATCTTTCAACACACCACAGCTGTATAGGCAGGTGGGATATAGTCTTCCTGACCTCTATCCTAGAATACAAAGTAAATGGGGATTGAGCAGGTAAGTGTGGCCCTTCCATAGTGACAAACAGGAAACCCATAACGGCATTACTCCATTCCATCAACCTGACCACCCTCTCAGCCCTGGTTTAGTCCAGTGTAGACTCCTCGCGGCCACCCTAGGTGGAGGCAATCAGGAAGCCCAATATTAAGCAACAAGGTACTACAGTCCTGAGTTTCTCTGCTTCACACTGACTTTAGGGGGACCAAATCCAATTTCCACTGGCACTCTGCTCTTTAGGAACTGCCTCACTGCCAGTTTGCTGAGCCTAAAAGATGGGATGAGAGGCATACAGTTCCTCTGTCTGCCCAAGATGAACATGAAGTGAGTTCCATAGGGCCTCGCCCGAGCTAGTAACGTTCCTCACATGGTCTCTGGAGCCAAGTAAGGTGGTTCATGGGTGCAGGGTAATGGCTTGTTGAGAACGCCATCGTGCTGTTCCAAAGTGCTTTAAATATGCCAGAATCTGGCTGGCCCCCTCTTGCTTGTTCAGAGCTAGTGAATTTTCCATTGCATCTGAACTTTCCAGTGCCAAAAAGTGAGGCAGGGATATCGTAGGTTCACGGAAATGTAGTCTGGGGACTTGAACAGTATAGTATTTACTCTATTTCTCAATTATTTTTCCTCAATTTTAACCTTAAACATTAAAATAATTTTAACCTTAAACATTAAAATTTAAGCATAATCTAAACACGCTCATCCTCAATATAATTAATCTCATTCCCCTTGTCTTACATTATAATGTAAATTAAAATCATGTTTATACAGGGAAAGAATAATTGCGATGAAGTGTGTTGCATACTAAATATTAAAAACCTTTATTGTAAAGACAAGATGGGAGCAATTTAGAGATCTGTCTTTCTGCCAGACAGTGTGAAAAGATGGGGAACAAATTTAGGTATCATTGTGTTCTACCCTCTCTTACTGAGCCTAGTACGGAGTTTTGGCAATCAACAAATTTTGATGGAACGGACTCAAATACATGAACAGATCTTCAAGGTAAACACTCTCTTAATATCCCAGTTAACAACAAGAGCTAACAAACATTCACATAGAGCTTTCAAAAAGCACTTTCACCTCTAATTACCTCCATTGATTTAAAAACAAAACCAAAACTGTGTGGTTTATTTATTACCACGTAATGGATAAATAAACTGGACTAAGGAATACCCAAAGGGCTTGCACCAAATTACACCCTTGGGAAGCAGCAGAGGAAGAAGTTAAACCCACGTTGTCTTATTTTAATTGTTACTATCAAAGCCAGAAAGGAGTGGGCATCTCAAACCTTTTTTGAGATGTAAAATCTTTACCTGCGCAAACTATATAGCCACGTACAAAGAAATTCCCTGGGGGACCTCAACGACTTTCTCCTTAGTGTTCTATGACTGAAAATCTGAACCTAACGTTTCTGATCAATGAATCAATTTCAACAAGAAGGGACAAATTGCAGGCTTTTGTGTTCTTTCCTTAGCACCGTTAATGTGTATGAAGATACAGAATGTCTGCCATCAGATTCACCAATGGCACAGAAATTGAATGAGGATAAAATCGTCTTTCACATGGATCATCATCAGAGTGTATCAGTGAGTAGAATCTAACTGGTTGAAATGTGACGGTGATAGTGCCAGTTCTTAATACCTGGATCTAAACGTTATTTGTAAAAATGATGGATAAAGGTGTAAATATCTTAGAGGATTCAGTCAATTGTTGACGCTTCAGCAAGTCCACAATGTGACATGCTGTTGCAAAAATTAATAGCCTTGTTCAGGCTTCAGAGGCAACAATAGGCCTTTGACTAAACAAAGGCCCTGAAAGGAGCTACCTACCGAACTGCTGGACTACATGCAGGTCAGCAGAAACGGTGCTGACAAGTCTTGGGAACCAACAGATAAGGAAGGGAGTAAGTCACAAAGCTTCCTGGGCCTTGGGAATCTGGCCAAATCCCGGGGATCAGTGAACATTCTGAGACTTAGGACTAGAGATCAGAGCATTTATGATAATAGCCAGAGCTGCATATTTGCATGTAAGCTGATGATTATCAGCTTGCGGCTTGGCATTAAAAGCAGGACTCCTTCGAGCTGCACTCTGAACTCTCGTCCATGGAGTGGACACACCGCCCGGGACCTTCCAACTGGGACTCCAAATTGCTGCTCAAGGGACTTCACAGCATTGCTTGCATCTGAATGTAGGTGCTTCCCCAATTTGGTGATTGTAAATACATTTATTTCTTACTATTTTGCTTATCTCTGTGCTATAGCTAACGTAATAAGCTTTCTTATTTCTTACTTAAGTGTTGAGTGGTTATTTTGCCAACAAATCCTCCGAACTTGAAACTGAAGGTAAAGTCTTTCGGCAAAACGCATGGCTAAGAAGTAATCAAAGGCAATTCAAGCCAAACTTGGAGCAGCCCTCTAATATGCCTGCGTGCTGACTGAAGGAGTTGACTTACACCACATCATCTCACAAGCCAGGTATGGACCACATGCTGGCAACAACTGAAATCTAAAATGCTGCCCTAACCTGAAGATGCACTTGAAACAATTAGAACTCTCCAAAAATGTGATTGTGTTTTGGATCAGAGAGGATTTCAAGTCTCACCACCATTACATGCTCTGGAATCTTAGACAAACACAGCAGCCTTACCTTAATTCTCTCATTAATTAAAACCAGCAGGTAGCAATACGGATCTAGAGGGATGGCTCTGAGGACTCCCTGAAGTAATGCTTCTTCACTATTCCAGGACAGGCACACTACTAGTCCCTCCTTCCTTCCTAGAGTTGCTGTGAATGTCCTAGCACTGGTCTTTGATTAGGAGGTGATACTACTCTCCAGAAGTTTAAGTGAGAGTTACATTTCTAGGTATGATTCTTGATTAGAAGATGCTCAGAGTTCTGTGTCCCTTGAGCTTGTCATTCATTGACTGTAAAACACCAGTTTGGACCGGCTGTACTGCCTTTCCTCCAATCCCTCAACAAAGTCATCACAAGTACATTTCCTCTGTAACTATGTGAGTCAAAGCATCCTTTAAAAGAGGGAAGATTTCAACAGTTAGTCATTTGGTTTGATTCCCAGTAATTCAGGGGTCAGGCCAAGAAATCAGTGTTTCCCCAGAGGACTCTAAGACCCAGTTCTTGGTGCATATGGAATTAGAATGAACTGACTAAATTGAAGGAATCTACTTCTCCCTCTGGAGCCATACAATTAGAGATTCCATTTACACATCACCATCCATGACTGTGATTTTTCTTCACATTCCTTTCCTGGTTTAGTGGTTTATTTAGTCAGAAAGGCCGGTATTCAATCCACTTCTTTTACGTGGGCTATCCCACCTTGGGTTAGCCATTTAAATTCTGCTGTCTTTAGTGTGTTCATCTGTATACTTCCTGAAGAATAACTCAATGTAAGTTTGTAAAGTTGCTATTTAAGTGAGGTGGATAAACGGGTATGTTTCGAGCCCTTCTACTTTGAAGGTAGCAATCTAACTTTTGTGATTCCATCTCTTTCTGTCTAGTACATGATTCCATTAGTTTGATTTGCCTGACATAACCCAGTTCACAGCTCTGTGAGCCACTGCCATGGCTGTCATCAATCCACTGATCGGGGAAAAGCTCTTGAAGAAGCTCCTTTCTACCCGACTCCCTCCTCAAGCTTCACTAAGTCAGGCACTGGGTTCAAGCTGGGTTGAAGTTCGTGTCAAGGAGAGACATCATATACACCGGGGATTGAACTAGCAGACAGCACCCACATGCTTGATAAACAAGCAGAAGATGGCTCTTATAAATTCATTCACTCCCCCTCCAGGCTAGGACCAGATTTGAAGAGGGCCTTTGTGAAATTCTATTACCAATCCCATTTCCAGACCGGAGAGACGGTCAGTCCCCCAGGAGTGGGAAAGAGCTGTTGTCAAGAATTGAGAATGAGATTGCTCCTTGAGACTCACTGTGCTGAGCACACAGTGACTTAGAGCCACCATTTCTCAACATCAGGTGCATATCACATAGGAAAATACAGGTGGCTAGCCAATTGGAGAGAATATTCCAAACCCAATGATGATTGAACCAAAACAAAACAATAGCCATAACAGTGCCCAAAAGAAGAAAGACAGCAGGAGCTGGGTTCTCTCTCCACTCACAAAATCTCTAACTTGATTTCACCTCACTCATTCTCACTCCAACGTTCACCCCAGGGGGGGAAAAAAAGGAACCTAAGTAACAGACATTATTAGTGATTTCAGAAGAAAAGTAATTATGAAACATGATTAATTATAGGCTAAATGCAAACCTCTTTTCCAGATATAAGGCAAAGAGAAATGCAAACTACTCCTTGACTTGCATTATACATTCTGGACAACTTAGCTGTTATGTTGGATGTGTAAATCTCACCTCAGATCTTACCAAATATATTTTACAGTCTATTTGGAATTGCTTCAAAATTACAAAATCCAGACACAGGCTATTTATTTCCTATCTCCTAGTCTTCCTACAGAAATCTGTTGCTGAGATTCGTCAGACATGGCATTGTTGCATACCTATCACCCAGAAGAAAAGACAAAGGTAAGAGTCTGGGGCAGACCTCAAACCTGCTTTGGCTTTTAACTTGCTACAGACAGGGTGGAAAAATCACCCAGACCAAAGCAGCAAAGAAACCTAGCCTGGCTGATTCAGAGAGAGAAAAACTAGATGCAACAAGAACCTGGCTCGAGTGAGGAAATGGATTCTTGGAATTTCTGGACTAAAGCCTGATTGCACTGCTCTTGAAATTAATAAGAATAATGGTTCCTGTGACAATAGCTACAAGTTCCCCTTCTCTGTTTACCATGTGTCAGGTACAAGCTCTTGACACATGTAATTTCTTTTTCATCTGCCCAACAACCCTCAGGAAAGCTGGTATTATTTTGTTCAATTTATAGACGAGAAAACGTAAGCTCAGATGATAAAACTTTCTCAAATTCATACAAGTAGTAAGGGGCAAAGATGAGATTTGAAATTCAGTCAGTTTCAATAAGGGCTGCTGTACTTGGTTGAACAGCTTATGTCGGTTAGGTGAATGGTGGCTAAAATTCATTCTACACTCCACTCACCATGCTGTGAGCCCTATGAGGGTCTGTGTCCACTGAGAGGAAGGGACACTTTTTACACTGCAAGGATGAGCAACAGCCATGGAGTCCAAAGCCAATTTTTCCATCCCTGTACCGTGAATGAAACTAGAGATCTGAGTTCAGCTATCTGTGCCTTGACAATGCTCTGTCAACACTGACTGAGACTGGTTCAAGAATGCTCGATGGAGCAGATGCTATATATATGTTACAGGTTATCGTTATGGTATTGTTCACAATAGTGATTAGAGAATTAAGCACTTTTTTTTCCCCAAACCTAAGGATGAAGAAACACTTTAGTCATCCTAAGAAATCTGTGTTTTAAAATCAAAGACACATTCCCAGTTAGTTTAGCAACTGCAATAACAACATAGTGTCTTTCTTCTTAATGCTATATATCTTTTCCATCTAACATTTCCCTAATATCTATTTCCATTGTATCTGTTTTTTAAAGTTATTCGTTTGTGGAACAAAGGTGGAAACAAGCATAAATAGCCAAATAATGATGAAATCAGTGAATAAAACCCCAAGGAACATAATAACTCAATTTAAAACTATATCATTCATAACACCCTCTCTAAATTCCATTGCTTTTAAGACCTACCCTTGGCAAGGTATCGTATCCTGGTCTGGCATCCTTGATTCCTCGAGTTGCTGATATGCTGGTCCCACGATTCCGCCCAACCTACTTCGGGGTGAGGGGGGTGTCCTTCTGAAGGCATTCCTATGGAGCATACCACTCCTTTGCCCTGGGCTGCAGCAAGAGGAGAGAGTCCTGCTGGTGGAAAGAAAACCAACAAACAAATTGATCATAGCAATAACCTCACAGGTGGCTGCTGAAACTTTTCAAGCACTGCATTTCCACCCTAGATCCTCAAAGTTCTAGGTCAGGCTCCATCCACGCCTGTAGGATGTCTGTTAGGAGGGACTGAAAGTTGCTGTATCCATTTTATCTTTGGAGAGACTGAGAAGAAAAGAAGTTCCAGTTCCTGTGTTTCTGGCTTTCCAGTCTGGAGCACAATGGACTAAAATAACACCAGCTTTCCAGCCAAAGAGGTGCGCTTGAGGAACTCTCCAGCTCCTGGTTCCCATTGTCCCTCATTATCCAAGGTACAAAAGTGCCTTTAGGGTTTCCCTGGTGGAGCAGTGGTTGAGAGTCCACCTGCCGATGCAGGGGACGCGGGTTCGTGCCCTGGTCCGGGAAGATCCCACATGCTGCAGAGTGGCTGGGCCCGTGAGCCATGGCCGCTGAGCCTGTGCTCCGCAACGGGAGAGGCCACAACAGTGAGAGGCCCGCGTACCGCCAAAAAAAAAAAAAAAAAAGCCTTTAATAGAAATAAAAATGGCTTTGTTATTAAACACTGCCAAGAACTAAACCCAAGAAGCCTTAAGGGCTTTATGGGGAAAATTTCACTTGTGTTAGAATAAACAAACCTTATTTTAATTGCCTTTCCCTCCTTATGTTACTTTTGCCGTTTACTGTCTCGAATTTTCGTAAATCCTGAGAACCTAAATTATTTTTCTTTTGAGTTTGCTTTAGCTTTTTTTTATTGAATGAAAGATTCTTTCAATTCTATAGTGCTTTACAATTTTCAAAATTTTCACACACATGATTTTATATAATCCCATAATAACCCTTTGAGTCTGCTTTAAATAAACATCTGATCATATATTTTGCTTGGCTCATACATCCAAATACCCAAATAACCATGCCAGATGCCATCAAAGGGCAAGGCATAGGGCTTCCCTGGTGGCGCAGTGGTTGAGAGTCCGCCTGCCGATGCAGGGGACACGGGTTCGTGCCCCGGTCCGGGAAGATCCCACATGCCGCAGAGCGGCTGGGCCCGTGAGCCATGGCCGCTGAGCCTGCACGTCCGGAGCCTGCGCTCCGCAATGGGAGAGGCCACAGCAGTGAGAGGCCCACGTACCACAAAAAAAAAAAAAAAGGAAAAAAAAAAAAAAAAAAAGGGCAAGGCATAAACGGGATATACCTCAGGTAAGATCCCTACATAGATCACGTTAGACAAAGAACTAGACTCTTTACAGAAGTCAATTACTAATTTGATGCATTACTTATTCCATATCCATTCCTCTCTCCACCCCACTGAATTTACCCTACTAGCATGAGAACTGTGATGACTTTGTTCCTGTGCAGACATTCCATGAGATGCCAATAAGGGAACTTAGAATTTTTGTGTTCCTACTCATTTAGCTCTGAGAATAGCAATAAAACCACACACAGAAACAGCAAAAACATTTTCAAAATTTCAATAGAGTTCTAAAGGAACCAGTCCCCCAAATGAATTTTACCCATATTACTACATTATTTGGAGTTCTGTAAGTTTTCCCCCCACCAACATTACTGTTTTTTCCACTTAATAAATACAAAACTTCTCAAATATTAAGGTCAGAATTTGAGAACCCGACAAATGAGTGCTAGTAGCCACCTTCCTGGTTTGGGCAAGGCGAAATGATCACACTTTATAATGTCATATTTGTCAAGCCCAACATTAACTTCCTGAGTTTGTGCAAACACCAGATCATACCTGGCAACGTTATTACAACTTCATTCTTCATCATAATATTTCTGGGTTGTGTGTATTGAGTCCTAACATGACTAACAACAAGGGACCTCTAGGTAGGTCACTAAGTCAACGAGTTTAAGGAGCTCTATAATTAATTTGTTTCCCTCCCTTCCAGCTTCTATCTATACCATCCAGTGGCAATTGTGGAGTCCACAGGGTACTCAGGCTTGGATGCTAGAAATAGCTGCATCAGGTCTGTATGATACTGGGGAAAGTACTTGTATCAGTCAGAGTCCTGGGGGGAAATAGATGGTACTCTATACTGAGTCATTTGGGAAGATTTTGCTATTTACAAAAGTGTGTTCACTGTTTGAGAAAAAAAAATACAGGATACTACTCCTGTACATAAGGGCTGGGAACAATGGGAAGCTGTTACCTGATTGAAGAGAGAAAGGGCTTGTAAGAAGAGGACCTCCTGGCTAGGGCTGTAGCTGAGGCAACCAGGCAGGGAGGGAGAGGGCAGAAGTGCTAGGACCTCACTGGCCTCTGCCCTCCCATAGCTTGCCTGTGCATCGCAAGAAACCAACAGAAGACTAAAGGCAAGTAAGCCTGCTGCCCTCTTAGTGCACAAGGCAAGGCAGAAAAAGGTAAAGCCTAGAGATGGGTGGAAGAGATGCAAATAAAGGTATTGGCACTTGTTTGGGTATTTTCATAGTATTGCTATGGGGATTAAAGAGATAAAGTATGTAAAGTGCTTAGCAGGGAGCCTGGCACTGTAGCTGCTCAACAAAGTAAATTCCCTTGATTCCTCTGCCCAAACTGACAACTCAAAGGCTCATACTAATCACCGAAAACCCTGGACTTATTTCGCCTTAAAAAACCTACACGTGCTGTCTATAAATGAGTTATATTGCCAAAATATAATGTAATAAGTATAACATGACCTAATAGATTTCTTCTTTGAAAAGGAAGAGGGTTTTGTTTTTTTTGGACTAAACATGAGAAATAATGGCTTTGAATTAACAGCTTTGTTTCATAAATGAGTTATCCAAATGAGTCATATTTTCAGTACACAAAAGAAATGAATTATTCATAGCTAGCCAAAATGTCACAACAAAAAAGTCTACCAGTATGAGCTAGTAACCCATCTTAAAAAACAGTTCTATACCTATTGATCAATCAACTATTCAAGCTTTCTAACCCAATGGCATTCAGGAAGTTACACAGCAGTTTGCAGGATGTATAAATCAGTGACTAGGTTATCAATCACGAAAACGTTTAAGTCTACTGCATGCTTTACAAAACAAAAGCTATGATATATTGAACTATAATTTACAAAGTTCTAAAAGCACTTTATAAATCAACCCTCGCCTATCTATCAGGATGCAATGTATGCCAACAAATACTGCAATGTCATTGAACCAAATAAAAAAGAAGGTCTCTTAGAGACTTCCTTATTTGATCTGTGAGTGATTCCTAGAAACCACAGTAGAAACCAAGTTTAGGAGGAGGTATCTCAACAGACAAAAGTAGGGGTAGGGTATTTGCAGATCAAATACATTAGAAACTCTAATTACTTTTCATATTAACTTTAAAACATGTATGACAATATAGTACTTAATATTATACTTAATTATTTTACCTGACTGAATGGAATACCACTTTAACGTGTATTACAATCAGCAGAGGAAAATGCTCTTTTGGAAAAAAAAACATCTTCTAAAAGGCCAATAATTTTGTACTTAATTCCGTAATTGAAGAATGTCCACTAGGTCCAGTTAACTGAAGTAATCTTTTCGCAGGGAAATATTTTTAAATGCCCCAATTGATATAAACCAAAAATTGTAGTTAATAACTAAAGCAATTATCCAGTAGCCAAACATATTTCATCCTGTGTTGAAAATATTTAAACCTTTTTTTCTTTTTATAACTTAGCAAACCCTTGGTACCTCAGTCTCTACCCATGTAGATTAAGAATGAAAATCACCATCGAGTACTAATGATTAGTATCAAGAGTGACGTGAAAATCTCATAGTAAATGTGGCCAGCATCAAGAAAATCTTTAAATCTTTTTTAGGGAATCCCTGAAAGGTGAGGGAGAAGTTAGTTTCCTTGAATAATGCATATTTCTCTCAGAGTGGCTTTCAAAATATTGCCTACATATATGAAAACCAAGGGTCAACAACATTTATCTTCCATTGCTGGGAACAATTATTTTTTACTTTTTCCATTAAAAAATTTTTAATCTCTTCATAATTAAGAATTTTTAAAATACTGTACCTCTTACTAAGAAAAGGAAGCTTAAATCTTTGGACAACTTCCACAAAGACTGATGACATATGAATACTTTTGGATGCACATAAACATAATGTCTGTTCTAGCAAGTATCAAATGTTGGCACTTTAGAACAAAACTTTCAATTTTTGGAGTTCTAGATTCCTTATGTATAAACACAGCATGTGACTAGAAGATGCTGAAGAATTTGCTCAGCCTCAGAATGCTGTAAAACTTTTATAAGATAACTATTTTTGGCTTTCTCCCCCAAAGAGCCAAGTTTTACAGTCAGCTTGTTAAAAAAAAAAAAAGTCCCACTCTATTGATAATGGAAGATCTAATAAACCAAAGGAGAAGATTTGCCAGGCTTCTTCCCCCTGGAAAGTTTTCTTTGTGTGAGAACCATGTTGGAAGACCTGGAGCATGTCCTATCAGCTGCCTAGGGAAGAATTAGTCATTAAATTTGCAGACAGTGGTAAGGCAGGCTAGGAAAAATCATGTTTTTAATAGTTTTTCAGATTGCAATTGTTTCATTCACTGGTCTGTGTCTGCAGACTTGATGGGTATTGTGAATAGTTCCTTTAGGGGCATTGCTGCCTGCTGGTATCTTTGCTTTGCCTGCTAGGAGCTGCTTGAGCATCCACTGCATGGGGAACTACAGGAGAAGCAAGAACGATCATCTCTCCTGAATAATGTTGTCATTCCCCGGCATGTGTTGTCCAGTGTTATACATTGTGTCAACGCACCCATTCCCACCATGATTAGCTACCTGTACCTGTGGTGTTTGACAGATTGGCTTCCTCTGTTGGGAGAAGGGACCTCTGGGAATGACTGGGGGCCGGCAAAACTTGACTCCATCATTTTCTCCAATGCAGTCACGGGATGCCTTTCCGCCTTTGAATACTGTGGGAAATCACATGCACAGAGTTGAGCTGGAGGAGAAGTTATGAGAGCAGGGCCTCTGACACTACAGCTGGGTATCAAAAAGTTACTGGAACTTACCAGTAACTTTTCCACTGGGCACCTGATCAGGAGAATGACAAAAACATCATTTTCATCCCATTTCTCACACACTGAATATGCTCTCCCCTCTTGCCCCCCAAACTCTCTGTGATTAGATAAGGTCCATTCAACAGGGTTCTTCACATTAGAATCCTAAGTCTATCTTTTCGTTTCAGTCTTTACCCATGGCACACTATGCCTGAGAGCCAAAATCACACATATTTTTTTTTATTGGAGTGTAGTTGATATACAATATTATATAAGTTCATACAAGGAATTTTTAATTCAATGTACATTTTACAAAAAAAATTAGTCGATGGACAACTAACAATAGAGATTCAATAAATGCTAATTGAGTGAACTTCACAACAGTCTCAGATTTATGGAAGGCTTTGATTTAGAATATCTGCCCACTACTCTCCACTGTTTCTCTCTTTCAGCCTGATACCATGTAATTACCATGTCTAATAAGAGTAGTGTGTGAACAGTTTACTCTTTATAGTTATTAACCCTTGGTTTCACCTTTGACTGTGAGATATCACAAGGCACAGGGGCCTAAAGAAAACCCTATAGCTGTGGCGTATTGAGAAAAACTTTGCTCCCAGAGAAATATCACATGGCATCTCAATCAGGCAGCAGTTGTCAAGTTTAACACTCCCTGGACACTTGGCACTTGAACAAGCAACAAGGATTATCAAGTTTCTTTTCTAGAAACTCCAATGAAAACTATGCTGAGAAATGACATTTTTTGAAGGCTAATAACCAAATTAGATTTTGAAATCCAGATATTCACATGTAATATATGAACAAGAATTTCACAGAAAAACAAAGATAGATATGCAGAATACACACAAAAAAGTATATAACTGAACTCATTGTAGAGAAGAAAATCAGAATAGAGAACATTAAATTTCAGGAGTACTTAGTAAAGGCAAAGATTCAAGGAAGATAGAGTTGGTGCTAATTTGTTGGGGGTACACATTGGCAATGTGTTGCAAAATATTAAATATAGGTACTCTTTGATGCAGAGTACTACTTCTAGGGATTTCCATCATTAATTGTAAAAGTTGGAAATGATATAATCAGCAAAGTATGTCAGTGGTATGATTTTTTTTTTTTTTTTTTTTTTTTTTTTTTGCGGTACGCGGGCCTCTCACTGTTGTGGCCTCTCCCATTGCGGAGCACAGGCTCCGGACGCGCAGGCCTAGCGGCCATGGCTCACGGGCTTAGTTGCTCCGCGGCATGTGGGATCTTCCCGGACCAGGGCACGAACCCGTGTCTCCTGCATCGGCAGGCGGATTCTCAACCACTGCGCCACCAGGGAAGCCCAATGGTATGATTTTTAATAACAAAACAGAAAACAAACACAAAAGAGAAGCAACTGGAAACAGAAATGGCCACAAATGAATATTATACAGCCATTGAAAAGAATAAAATCCAAGTATGAAAAGTATGCATAATATGAATCTACATGTGCAAATAAGGAAAAGGCAGTAAACAGATGTATATATAAGTGTATGTATGTGTGTATATACAAACATATTTAGCTTTGTGTGTGTGTGTGTGTATATGTATAGATTTTGTATGTACATATTCATGTTTCTGCGTGCATGTGTTCATGTACGTGTGTGTGTGCACGCAACCACACGGGATGCAGATGGGAAACAAAAAACTATTAACTAGGTGTTATCCTTGGGAAAAAGTATATTGGTGGGTATGCACTATGGAGACTAGGAAAATTGTTAAGGTTATGTAACTTTAAGTTCAAAATCTCTAACTAAATGTTTTATTTTTAAGTACTTCCAAAACAAACCACATAGTGTTAGTAATGACCACATCTTGAATCAGAATATGAATTCTACAAAATGGACTTAACAGAAGCTATTTAGGCTTCTTGCAAAATGGAGTGAGTTGACATGGAACAAAAAGACATGGAGATAATTTGGAAAAGGTGGTTGTTTTCAACAGCCCCAAGTTACAAAGATCCAAAACTTGATGGAAATACCTTCACATGTACTTCTTTGTTGACTAATTAAGTTGTTTATCATAAATCATCCATGGAAAAAGTGAATTGAATCAACATGTTATTGAAATGTAAACAACATCCTGAATTTCTATTTCTAGACTTCCAGGTTCTATAAAAGATCTACTAGAATTTGTTTTTTCTCCCAACTTTTGATAAATTGCTTGAGAAGACAAACTCAGATGGTTGGAAGCCTCAGCTATAGACACAGGTGAGATAATCTGGAGACATCTGTGGCAAATTGGAGGGGGTAACTTCTGTGCTACTTCTGCAGAGGGCTATCAGTAGGCGACATCGGCCAGTGTTTCTAGCACACCCACATTTTCTAGTGAAATTGCCAAATCATTAAAAGTCACCATTCCTTTTTCAAAAACAGTGTATGTCAAAAAGCCTAGTTCAGCTTTGGTACCGTTAGTTCAGAGCCTCTGCTTTGAATGAGACTTTTGATCATGAGAGCTAGAGGGCCTTGTTCAAAATCTGGGATAAAAGTCTTGAATAGAATCAATCTCTTACTTGTTCTGCTTATTCATGGCATTCATAATAGATAAAATGTTCTAAATCTTTTCTTTCAAATGCTTAGATTATTGTTATACTCTGCAGTTGCTTTCACTGGTATTATTGTGGTCCATTAACACAAATTTGCCTCCAAAATTTATTATTTTGGATTTTTCTCTCATAGCCTTTTTGAGAATCGTTTTCATTTCAGTGGCTACATTTAATCTAAGATGCAGGTTTAAATTGCTGGTATCGCAATCCAAGGTTAGTTGAGACAAGTGGGAACACAAAAAATCCTCATAATTTGGCAGTCCTTCAAACTAATATTCCATACATATTGGTTCAAATGAATTTAGACATAGATTCCAGTTTTCAGATCTGACAAGTAAAGAGCTTAGAAATTGTCATTCCTGTCCTTAAAATAAGAAAAAAGCTGAACAAAATCAATGACTGTTCTTACATCCATCAGATAATTGAGGTTGCAGGGCAAAACACCCCTCTAAAACCTGGAAAGACAAGTGAATACAGAGAATCAGCCAAGATCAGCTTGAGATAACCTGGGACCCTTTGCTGCAGCGCCTGCACCTGGACAAATGCCTCCTCCAGCAACAGAATACAAAGAATCTATTCGGGACTAACAATAACCTTGTGCATGCTCAGTTGGGGCAAATTATGAACGACAAGGTACAAAACACCAAAAAAGCAACTGTCACTTCTGAGATGCCCAGAGCAAAAGCAGGGCACTGCGCATGCGCCCTGCACACAGCATCACCAAGGGGGTGGGCAGACCACCTAAGCCGACCCCTGGACCCACCCCTACCCTCACCCCATACAAGGAACCAGCTCGCCTCAGCTCAGGGAGCGAGCAAGGGAAACTGTTACTTGTTCTCACTTCCTCCTGCTGCAGCACGAGTCCCAGTAAAGCCTTGCCTGAATTTCCCATCTGGCCTCTTATCAATTTCTATTGATTAAGGAGGCCAAGAACCCTGGTCTGTAACATACTTGGTTGTGACTCTGCCGGGACATTCTCCCATTCCCGGGAGGGGATCTGGGCACCTCCGGGACCACCGACCACCGAATGCAGCTTCCCAGTGGGTGACAGGCGGCCACCTGAACCTCTTGTTTCAGTGTCACCACGTTTGGTAAGTCTGCCTTCCTGGCCCCCGAGGGCCTCAGTACCCTCATTCAGGCAACGCTTTCCCCCTCCCCTTTGTCCTTTTTCCCTCACCACTTTCCCTCTCCTGAAATCTCTCTACTTCTTTCTCTGTCCTCTCCTACTTCTCTGTCTTATCCTCCTGAGAGAGTGGACGTCGGGCAGCTACAGCGTCACTGTTCTCAGCTTGTGAGACCTGCTCGCTCTGGCCCGCAACAGCTCACCTTGACAGGTCACAAGCAGAGGTGGGAGAGGCTCGCCTCACACCAAGCAGACCTTGGTCCAGTGGGCCTCCCCTGATGGGAGATACATGAGAGTGACAGAGGTTCAGTCCTCCTATCATGTAGTGGCTGGACGTCCGATCCTCCCAATATTCTCACCTTTCTTTTCCTCTGCCAAGAGAAGTCTCATTGGGAACAGGCTGAAGCGGCAAATTTCTATATACTGGTGTATGTGTGGGTGAGAGTCCCACCTGTGGGTTGGAGACCCGCAGACGATGTACAACTGGCTGGTTTCGGGGCTTGATCACCCTGGTGGGCGTTGGACACGGTGCTCCCTCCTGCACTGGCCCTTTCTGGAAGCACACAGGCTGGTGCCTGAATAGACACCCTCGGGGGGCAGGCTGAAAAGGCAATCTCTTTCTCTTTTTTTTCCAGTCTTTTCTGTCCCTCCTCTCCTGTCCTCTCCCTTGGTCCTCGTTACCTACACTCCCATCCCCTTCATCCTGGAGACTCCTTGTCTGTGTCGCTAACTCTGGGGAGGGAATTCTGTGGTCCTCTTTGTCGTTACACTGGACCCCAACTCCATCAGGCCCCCAGGACCTCTAGTTGTTAGCTTCCAGATTTTGCCCAGAGATTCTCCTCTGGGTTGCATTCTTAACAATTGGAGACAGTAAAGAAATAAGCTGATTTTCTCTTGCAACACAGCCTGGTTCCCATATACCTTGGGTGACCAGGAGAAGTGGCCACGGAATGGATCCCTTAAATTTAACACCATGTTTACAACTGGACCTATTTTGTAAGCAGTCTTAAAAATGGGGAGAGGTCCTATATACGTAGGCCCATACGTGTAGACTCCAGACTGAGGGATTCCTGGTGTTTACATGTAGCCTCTCTTCCTGCGTTGCCCCCAAAAGATTCAGAGCCAGCCGTTCTCACAGACCCCCTTCTTTCAGCTACCGACTAGCCATTGGCGTACTGAGCCTCCTTCTCAGGCCCCCCTTTCTTCTCCCCCTTCACCATCTTCTTCAACTCCCAGACCCCCACCTTTCCCTGTCAAGTCAGAAACTCAAAAATCGGAGCCCCTCGTGTTTCCTCCAATGGGGCTCTGATCAGGTTCAAAGTTAGCCACCACTTTTGCCCCACAAGGCCTTTACCCCCTCTGGGAAGTAGCTAGTGGGAACGGAGGGATTACTAGAGCGCATGTCTCCTTCTCGATGGGGGACTTAGGAATCTGGGAGAGGTTTGACAGGTTCTCAGAGAACCCTGACAAATTCATCAGGCGGGGGTTAACATTCTCTCTTACCTGGCAGGACATCATGGTTATTCCGGCCCAGTTGTACCCCGGATGAAAAGGAGCATATACCGAGAAAGGCCAGGGAACACACAGATGGCCTACTCATCACCTATCCACACCGCCAAATTTATCAGGCGTGGGGGGGGACGCAATCCCAGAACATGACCCACACTGGGACAATGAAGATCGTGTAGGCCAGGCTAGGATGAGACATTATATTACTCATCTATCAGAAGGAATGAAAGATACATGGTGAAGCCTGTGAATGATAAGATCCCAGAGGTGACACAGGAAAAAAGATGAAAATCTGGCAGAGCCATTCAGGAAGTACACCAATATAGACCCTGAGTCTGCAGAAGGGAGGACACCGTTGGCCATGCATTTTATCACCCAGGCCACTCCTGATACCAGGAGAGAGTAACAAAAGCTTGAGGCTGGGCCACAAACCCCACGGTCAGCCTTGGTAGAGGAGGCCTTCAAGGTCTATAGCAATCGAGACTTAACAGAAGAGGCCAATAAGGATAAGAGTCTGATAAAGAAAACGCGGCTTTTCGCCCCTCTGATCCACCCACCACCTCGAGGGGACCCTAGAAGGCTGCGAAGGCTGGACAGACCACCAAGAAGCCGCCTGGGCACAAACCAGTGTGCCTTTTGTTGGAAGGAGGGGCGGTGGAAAGGGGAACGTCCTGAATCTCTCGGATGAGAGATTCCCACACACCGACGGATGGGGCGAGTGCCTGCCTGCCTGGCTCCAGATCCTATTCGTTCCATCCTCATCACTCCAGCGGAGCCTCAGGTCACCCTTGACGTGGCGGGTAGGAGAACTGAATTTCTTGTAGACGCTGGAGCCACCTCCTCTGTTGTGACTAGGCCGGCCGGCCCCCTCCCCAACCGTGACTGTGCTGTGACGGGAGTTGATGGACAGCCAAAGGTGAGGCGATTTACATCTCCCCTTGCCTGCAGAGTCGGGTCCATTATCATTACTCACTCCTTTTTGTACATGCCACAATGCCCTGTCCCCCTCCTTGAAGAGATTTGCTAAATAAATTAGGAGCTAGTATATTCGTAGTCCAATGAGGTAGAAAATTCAAATGGAGAATGTGCATCTGTTAGTAGCTCCAGATGACCCATGCGCTGGTCATCAAAAGATTCCCCAAGACCTCCCCACAAGAAGTTAGAGAACAAGTAGATCCTGCAGTTTGGGATGCCTTGGTTCCAGGAAGGGCAAAACATGTTTTCCCAATGAAAATAAGATTAAGGCCTAGGGAAAGTCCCCAGAAAGAGACAGTATCTTTTAAAGCCTGAAGCCCTGATGGGGATCCAATCACCGCCCACCAAATTCCTAAAACAGACTCATTAGGCCCTGCTGATCCCCTTGCAACACCCTGATCCTCCCCGTTCAGAAGCCTAAAGGGAGCGTCAGTTTGTGCAAGACTTGTGAGCAGCGAATGAGGCCATCAACCCTATTCACCCAATGGTGCCAGACCCATACACCCTCCTCGCCCAAGTATTGGGAAATGCTGAGTATTTCTCTGTTTTGGACCTCAAAGATGCATTTTTCTGTATTCCCCTACATCCAGACTCTCAATACCTTTTTGCCTTTGAATGGAGGGACCCTGACACCCTGGAGGCTACCCGATATACCTGGACAGTGCTTCCGCAGGGCTTTCGGGACAGCCCCCATCTTTTTGGAAACGTGTTAGCCAGGGAACTGAGGGAACTGAGCCTTGAGAAGGGAACTCTGCTACACTATGTTGATGATTTATTGATAAGTAGTGAGACCAAACAAGATTCAGATCAATATACTGCTAGGGTCCTAAACTTTCTGGCAAAAAGGGGATATAAAGTGTCTCTAACCAAGGCTCAGATCTCACAGCAACAGGTTTAGTATTTAGGCTTTGTTTTGACCCCAGGGGAAAGAGCCCTGGCCATAGATGGAAAAACAGTAATTAGTGCACTACCATCTCCAACCACAAAGAGGCAACTTGGAGGCTTTCTCAGGATGGCTGGGTTCTGTCATATCTGAGTTCCAAATTATGGCCTTATAGCAAAACCCCTACAAGAGGTTCTAAAGGGAGAAGAAAGGGAGCCCCTTCAATGGAATAGGGACCACCAGCAGGCCTTTCAGATTCTAAAGACTGCGTTGAGTAGAGCACCAGCACGGGGGCTTCCACATTTGGACCAGCCTGTTACCCTATACATTCATGAGAGCTCAGGGATAGCGCTAGGAGTCCTCACCCAAAAGCTGGGACCGGATCAGAGACCAATGGCTTACTTTTCAAAACAATTGGATTCAGCGGCCCTGGGATGGCCCAGCTGCCTGCGGGCAGTAGCTGTCACAGCCCTGTTGGTTAATGAGGCTTCCAAGCTCACCCTGAGACAACACCTAGATGTATTAACCCTTCATTAGATACAGTTTGTACTGGAAGTCACAGGACATCATTGGTTGACTGGAGGAAGGTTAACAAGATATCAAGCCCTCCTAATGGACACCCCCGACATTACCTTAAAGGTGTGCCAAACCCTGAACCCGGCAACTCTGCAACCAGCGGTTGAGAGTGGAGACTTAGTGCGTTCGTATATAGAGACCATAGAACAGACTTACTCCAGCAGGTCTGACCTTCTAGATGAGCCTCTTGACAGCCCTGAGATCGAATGGTTTACTGATGGGAGCAGTTTTATAGAAATGGGAACCCGAAAGGCGGGGTATGCCATAGTTAGTCTCGATGAAGTCATAGAAGCCGAGGCCCTGCCACCCTAGACATACAGGTTCCATGTACTTCGTGCTCGTGCTGCCATTTGGAAAGAGGAATGTTAACCGCTAGAAACTCTCTCATAAAGATTTAATTCTGGCTCTTTAGAAGCAGTGCAGCTCCAGACCCAGGTGGCAGTGATCCACTGTAGGGGCCATCAGAGGGATGGATCTTTCGTGAGCCAAGCAAAGCTGACTGAATTGCAAAACAGGCAGCTCTACTGCAAGAGCCTGAGCAGTTATGGCCCTAGTGATTGCCCGCCCCCCACCCGAACTCCCTAGCCTTCCCCAGTATTCCCCACAGGAACAAGAAAATGCTGAGAAATGGGGCTATGAGAAAGGAAGCACAGGCTGGTATAAAAAGGAGAATAAGGTTCTAATCCCTGAGGCCCAACAATGGAAACTCACTGAGAGCTTACCTGATGCCACCCGCTACGGGAGGGCTGCACTGTGGGACTTGATGCAAAAGGCTTTTTCAGGGAAGGGGATTAAAAGAACAGTAAAACAAATAACGCTTGCCTGTGCTTATGTGTCCGTAATAAACCACAGGCCCATCCAATCCCCCCTTTGTTACTCAGGCCAGTTCAATGCTGAGGGAAATACCTGGGGGGAAGACTGGCAGTTAGATTTCACCCAAATGCCCCTGTTGTCAGGATATAAATATCTCCTTGTGTTCGTCGATACTTTCACGGGATGGGATGAAGCCTTCTCCACTCGATCTGAAAAGGCTACTGAAGTCTGTAAGTCCCTTTTAAAAGAAATAATTCCTCGGTTGGGACTTCCAAAGTCCCTCCAGAGCGATAACGGGCCCTCTTTTATAGCCAGAATCACACAGGGACTCACAATGGCCCTAGGGATAGACTATAAGCTACACACCTCTTGGCACCCCCAGTCTTCAGGGAAGGTAGAGAAAATGAACCATACTGTAAAGAAAACCTTAGCAAAGCTCTGCCAGAGACTCATGAAGCCTGGACCAACCCGTTTCCTATTGCACTCCTCAGGGTCCGTGTAGCCCCCAGTTATAATCTGAGGCTTAGCCCCTTTGAAATGACCAATGGGAGGCCTTTTCTTACTACTGACGTTCTACTGGATGAGGAAGTGAGTCAGACCCTGAGGTATATTATTAATCTAGAACACGTTCAGAAGGCAATCCAGGACTGTGCCAACAAGGCACAGCCAGCTCCCACTCAGTGGAAGGGGCCGTTCCTTCACATATAAACCCCGGGGACCAAGTTCTTCTGAAAACCTGGAAAGAGGGATCCCCCAAAAGACCAACTATTGCCAAAATAGAAGGGCCCCTATAAAGTAATTTTAGCCGCCTGCCCTGTTGTCAAACTGCAAGGGATCTCTAGTTGGGTACATCTGCCCACACTAAAGCTTTCACCCCCGCAGGTACAATAGAACAGTACACCTGTGAGCGGGTGGAAAATCTGAGATACCTATTCAAAAGACAGGCACCATTGACAGATAAGAGGATGCAGCGGGTTGGACTCCTCTGTGCCATTCTTGCTATTGTACACTTGCTTGCATCCTGCCTGTTTGCTCAGACACCCACACCAAGGAAGCAGCTCCTTTGTCCGTTCTGGGTTTAAGGGAAACACTCCACCACAGAAAATCTCCTCCTATTGATTCCGTCCGCCTTACTAGTCCCGGTAACTAGGGGATAACGGCAAGAAACCACACTTATCAACATTTCCAGAATCATATCTGAAGGGGGAACATTGAAAAGAATGCTGGATATGCCATCAACACCCCCAGCTGGCTACTGGCCCTCCTCTTGCATTTCCCCTGAAGCTGCCAGTTTCAATGGTAATTAATGATCTAAATCAGGGACAACTGCCACCCCTTCAACCTCTGCTAGTCACACCTGCACCTTCCAGTGGTCTATTCCAATGCTTTAAGCTTACTCCCTCATACACCTGGACCCGAGGCATGGGGTACCTTATGTTGAACTGCACAAACTGAATTTGTTTCACATGCCCCGAGAACCCCCCTAGGGTATTACACCAGATATCCTGCCACTTATATGGGGTTAAACCACACTTTCAACCTTACCCACTGGTGCCTTGTTTCATACTCTGGCCTCGTACCCCTAAACAACACAGAAGTGGAATGTAAATGGTGAGAAGGAACTATCCCATCCACCTGGTCAATCCAATTTGACCCACCTGTGGGATACCGGGCAAATAGTGATCTGGCCTATTGAGTGTGACCCTCTGATGATGTCAGCAGGATCATACATGGGTATCTTGTTAAAAATGTTGTAGAGCTTTATATACTTAGTTATCAATGAAATGGTCTGCTATCCCCTAATTATTCAAGTACTAGCAACAGTTATGTCCTTCAGGGACTGTCTGCTCTTAACAACCATGAGACAGACATTCAGGTCTGCATCCCAGAGGGGTCTGTTTTCCTCTGTAGACACCCAAACCATCATATGTTGTGCAATTATGGCCAGGCCCTGTCCTTTTCCAACCAAGCTATGGCCTATAAATGCATTGATAATGTCCACTTCATAGGAGAGTGCACTCCAGCGACCACAGAGATGAAAGGGACTTTTATCTATAACAGGACCACTCCGGCTCACAACTGAACCTGGAAATCACTAGGAACGATCTTAGCAGGGGCAGGGCTGGCCATAGGACTGACAGCTCCATGGGGACGCTTTACCTATCATGAAGTAACACTGAGAAATCTCACCAGACAGCTTGGTTGTAGGATGGAACAGACAGGGCAGGCCTTCATGGGACTTAAGACCCCTCTTTGTTTCTTTGGCTAATGTAGTTCTTGACAATTGTCCAGCTCTTGATTATCTTCTGTCAGAACTAGGTGGAGTTTGTGTGATAACTTCTAGCTGTCCTGTTTCATTGATCCAGGTACAGCAGTAAGTATAAGTTAATATTATAAAGGAAATTCCCTGGTGGTCCAGTGGTTAGGACTTTGAGCTTTCACTGCTGTGGGCCTGGATTCGATACCTGGTCAGAAAACTAAGATCCTGCAAACTGTGTGGTGCAGCCAAAAAAAAAAAAAAAAAAAACCAGTAAATATACACCCAAGCAGAGTGGCTTCACAATTTTGGCAAGTGCGATATCACCTCCACTGGTCAACAGTTTAGGAAGCCTTCCCAAAGTTAACCTGGTTCCTTCCCTTTCTAGGCCCTTTAGTGGCTATTGTTGTTCTTCTCCTTCTGGGCCCTGGTTTGGTTAACCTTTTGGTTAAGTTTGTGTCTTCTAGGCTTCAACAGTTTTGAGTAAGGCTCATGATGGCTCAAGGAATTCAACCCATTCCAGCGGAAGGTGGCGCAGGTCCTTGGAACAGTCAGCAAGGGACTTCTATGCCTCTAGGGTACGCTAGGGTCTGTGGCCCCTGTCCAGCAGGAAGACGTTTCAGAAGAAAAGACCTTCTGCCCCTTAACCCTTAAGAATGAGGGGTGTAGAATCCCTCAAGGAGCAATGAGACCGACTGGGACCTGGGATCCTTTGCTGCAGTGCTTGCATGGGGACAAACGCCTCCTCAAGCAACAGAATACAAAGACACTATAAGAGATTAAAAATAACTACATACATGTTCAGTTGGGGCAAATTATGAATGACAAGATACAGAAACAAAAACCCAACTGCCACTTCTGAGATGCCCGGAGCAAAAGCAGGGTACTTACTGCGCACGCGCCCTGCACGCAGCACCACCAAGGGGGTGGGCACACCACCTACGCCGTCCCTTGGGCCTGACGCCTACCCTCACCCCATCTAAAGAACCAGCTCTCCTCCTCCCCCTCCCCCCCAGGGAGCGAGCAAGGGAGGCCAAGAACCCTGGTCAGTAACAAGCTTACCTACAGAAGAATCTTCCAGAAACATAAACTGGTAGGAATACTTAAGTGGTAATTTTAATAAGTTTTTGTAATCTGCATGTGGACTAGAGGGAAAGTAAAAATTATCTCACGGCTATAGTCTTAGGGCGTGTTCTCATACTTTCTTGAGTTTAACCTCCTCCAGGACCACACCAGATTCTCATTAAAAAAAGAACGAAAAAAAAAAAAATCGTCTCATGTCTCTGATGAGAAAGTAACCGTTTTGAAATGCACGTACAATGTTCTGCATTATAACTGTCTACTTTTCAGTGAAAAGAGACTTTACCAGAGCCTGATCTCCCCTAAGGGAAGCACATTCCACTCAGTAATTGAATAAGAGACAAATTCTTTGCAGTAGAATTCCAAATAACTTATGTGGATACTCTGCCTTCACAAAGGGTGAGCATAACTCCCCACTCCTTAAGTGTGGACTACACATGGTTGCTTCCTTCTAAAGAGAACTTTGTAGAAAGGGATGGGGAAGAAAGAGTAACACCACAGTGGAGTTGCCTGACATTACTACCTCAGACAGATGACAAAAGGAATCATCAACAGTGATAGATCATACTGAGAGAATGCACTTTTGATAGGATGTGAAGAAAAAGGCACTTTCAAGGTCATTAAAAGAAGCAAAGTCTGACAAACTATCACAGCCAAGAGGAACCAAAGGATATGACAGCGCAACGTGACATGGTATCCGCATGGGATCTTGGAAAAGAAGAAGTAATTAGGTAAAAACTAACGAATTCTGAATAAACCATGGATTGGAGTTAATAACAATGCATCAGTATGAGTTCATTAATTGAACAAATGTCCCATATCAATGGACAATGTTAATAATAGGGGAAACCTGGGTACAGCGTATATGGGAACTCTCTGTACTAACTTTGCAACTTTTCTTGTACATCTAAAACTGTCCTACAAAATAAAGTTCACTTAAAAAATAAAGCAAAAGATCCATAGCAAAAGTAATAATATTTTAGAGACTAAAGGCAGTATTCAACTTTCCTTGATTTTCCTGAGTAGCTTAGCTGTAGGCCTTCAAGGTGCAAAACCCACTCAGCAAAACAGTCGGCATAGACTCTCCTTAAAGGCAGCTTAATTGACCAGGATTATAGCCTTTGGACATTTTATAATCTGTGCTAAAAGCATTTATTATGGTTCCTCCCAAAATGTATGCAGTTCCTCCCTGGGAGAAGTTAAGGGCAGCACAATTTTATCTCATCCATTTGATAGTATCCCCAGTGAAGTTCAAGTGCTCAGGCTAGCTGCATGTCTGACCCTCCTCCCCCTTAACATTTCTGTACAATGTTACAAGGTAAGGCAGTTGATTCCATGTTCTTTCCCTGTACTCACACAGATCTTGACATTTTGTGTTTGTCCGTGTTTTGTTAAAACCCCATTTGACATAATGTCACTTTAATCGTGAATAACAAGATGGCACAGACCATTCACTGGTCCTTTCAGCATGAGCTCGGCCGTTCTCCTTTCAAACACCCACATAGACCCTGGTCATACTGTTATTTCATGGGGAAGCATTCATCCCGATTGGCTTCCCTGAAAGCCCTCCTGTGGAAATGCTCTTGGGTGCTGAGGACACCCGCTGTTGTTTGCACCATCACCTGCCTTGCTCCTAGCACACTGTTAGTGGTGCCCTAAAATCAATAGAACTGTCAGATGAAACAGGAGCATGTTGGAAGTACAGCAAGGTATGCTGTTTCCAGGTCTGCCCCCTGCAAGCAGCCCGAGTCAGAGTCAGAAAGTTAAATGAAATCCGTGTCCCTGTTGGAAAGCAGTGTTGACAGAGTTGATAATCACCTGGTCTGGAGCCCCAGGCAATAAAGCCAGGAGGGAGAATATTGTAAAATGGTTTTAAGGTTTTCAATGTCTTGTCTCCGCATTGCTCTCAGCTCACCTATGTCTGTGTCAAAAAGTTCTTTATTGCAGGTCTGATTTGAGCCCAGAAGATTGTGAGACTGAGTGGTTATAACATGTTTTAGAGCGTGCTTTCATCCGGATCTCTAATACGAGTAATTAAAAACAACTCGACAGTTGTGGTTATTTTAAGAATGTTTGCACCGTGTACCAGAGCCGGAAGAATTATAACAACTGCTGTCAAACTTTAACACATTCCACCGAAGAGGAATAATAGAGCAAGACACACTTTCCAGACACCCAGCCCAGCAAGCACTCCCGGCCCCCACACCTCACCCTCTACCACCTCACCTTCACCAGGGGCCCCCTTCAGCCAGAGGGAACTGAGCACATGTTATTCCCTCTCCTCAGAGAGCTCTTAGCTGTTCCTATCGTCAGGTTATCTCCCAGACCTGCCTTCTGTAAGCTCTACAGCACTGTTCACTATTGGCTGTAGGCCTTGGCACATTTGTTTGTGGGATTCTTTGATGAATATCTATCACCTACAGTGATCAGTAAGCTCCTTGAAAGTAGGAACACTGTCATTTTTGGTCATCATGATATCCCTGGTCCTTACTAGATATTTAATACATATTTGAATCAACAGATGAATGTATGAATCTATAGCAAATCCATAAGTTAGAATTTGATATTTAAAACAAGAGATCAGGTTTTAGACTAGAATGATTCCAAATGAACTTTGATTCATGCTTCAAAGAGATTACCTCTTCTGACCAACCCCTGTCAAACTATCTGATGAAATTCAACTCACTCTCAAGACTCAGTGTAAATGTCACCTGCTTCGGGGTGGGCTTCCCAGATTCCCCCAGCCAATTTTAGATGTCCTTTTCCATTATCTGATAGCAATTTGAATTAATGTATCCACATGATAAAAAAAAGTATATGCTTATGTGTTTGTTTCTAGCACTAGCCCATGAGGTCCCTGAAGTCAGGATCCATCTCCTGTTTGTATCTTTAAAGACCTTCATGCAGTGTCCAACAGAGAAAAATGTTCAGAAAGCATTACAGAATACATGCCTCTCTCTACCAATTATCAAGGCTGTACTAGGCTTTAAATTCTTCTTGTTCTCCTTTAGCGTGCAAATATTATCTTCCAATTCTTTCTCATTGAATGTTACTCCCACAAACCTATCCTTCCTAAGATGGTTATTGAAAAAACTGTGGGAAGGGGTACATAATTTTGTTCCTTTACTTTTCACTAATGTATATTTTCCCTTGATTTTAAGAAAGAATAGATCATCTCTCTTTTGATGACTTGTTTCTGATCCCTGAACTAGGTGCTAGGAAGTTTCACTCCCTTGACTGGTCTGGAGGTTATAACTCTAGCCCCAGTGTGTGCTCTCTCTCTCTCTCTCTCACTGGGGACACAGGAAGTGAGGTCAGTTCATCTCTGAGTTACAAATGCTTCATTTGTAAAGGATGGTATGGGGCTAGGTGTTCCTAAGGCACTGCCAGGTCTAGTTCTGCAGCTTCTGAGTCAAGTGTTCCCATAGTATCATGTTGCTTCACTGGATTGGGTGTTTCACATCTTGTTAAATGACTGTCAAGTGAAACCCTTCCCCATGAATGTTTAAGGAACTTAAGGGAGTGCCAGAAACAGCCAATTCATTTGTTAAACACTGCAAAGAATTTCAAGTAGTTAACCTGGGCTCCAAGATAAGGTAAAGATAAATTTGCCAGATATGGTAAGCAAAGTAGGAAATTTTCCCTCCTAAGGATTATAGTGTACCAGGGTCACCTGTCTCCTTCCACGCAGTAGAAATAAATGCCTGAAGTGGGGCACTGGTGATAGAACCCCGGTGCTAGGCTGTCAGAATCTCCTAGTGGACACATCTTGCATCTTGACCTTGGACTCCAGACTTTCTCACCGCTCTTGACATTTGGGAAAGATCACTTCCTGTTGTGGGAGACTACCGCAGGCATTACAAGGTATTTGTCAGCACCCTCTACTCAGAGACACCTGTGCACTTCCCTCCCAAGTTGTAACACCCAAAGTGTTTCTAGACTTTGCCAAATGTTCTGTGGGGCAACACTGCCCCCTGTTGAGAACCACTGAGTTACAGAGATGTGGGTTTGGTTCTTAGCTATTCACTAGCTAGCTGCCGACAGAACTTTCTCAAGCTTTGTTTGAGTCCTAGATTCCTTTTCTGCACATCGTGGGTGTAAACTAAGTAGCTGTCGTTAGGACTAAATAAGGCTATGTATTTATATTATTTACCATGATTCTATTTCTGTACCCAGTACATATTATTTGCTGTTATTATTATCGTTTTTTTATTTATCATTTTTTGCTGTTATCATTAACATTGGTATTTCCTCGTAGCTCTTGTCTGAATAAAAAAGCTATAGACCTACAAAGGAAAAATGCTTTTCCAAATTTTCTTTAATACATTTGCATTTGAATATGCATGCAGATATTTCTTAGCCGCATGACAAATTACTGCTTTCCCTAAGACTACTTGCTACTTGACCAACTGCTCAGATGTCCTGTATGCTTCTTGTATATCTTAAGCATAGCATTGTAGGAAAGCAAATGTTCTTAAACATTTCAATTTCTTTTTAAGGGATTATTGATATGTATTCTCTATTACTATTTTCTCCCATAACATATGGCATGAAAAATTGCTGTTAAATTGTTATTTGCTTCTTATAATAAAACTATGAGCAAGGGTATCAGCATATAATTCACCACAGTGGAAATCTGACTAGAAATATATGAACAGAGATTATACTACCCTCTCAAACAGTGAAATTTAATTAAAGGATCCAACTTTCTCCTATTAAATTAGCAAAAGAAATGCTGACAAAGGTATAACAAAGCTGGTAGGGACCATATTGCTTTCTTGCACTGAAATTGATATGTGCCTTTGGGAAAGCAACTTGTTCATTTTAGACTAATCTTGTAAAGTGATCTGCTCAGGAGTCACTTGAGCCCAGTCGCCAATGTGTAGAATGCTATGGCTGGCATGCACTGGTCTCCTCAATGCACCTTGCGCTCTTTCTTCAGGGTCCTTAAATGCCTTCCTCTCCCATCTTTTCTCTGCCTGAACTCCCAGTTTTTGTGTAGCCTTTCAGACTGTTGATCCCTTGAAATGTGCTGTCCTAATGAAACAGGAGGGAAGAGGGCAGGGCACAACCTTTAAAAGAATGACATAGCCATAGGACATGACAAAAACTGGTTAGAATGAACTAGGTCCAGGATGGCAGAAGATTCGACTTCCAGTAGACCTTGAGCCCCATTATATGCTCATTGTAATATATTAGCATGCTAAATGACACACCCACAGGTGCCATGACAGTTCAGAGGCTAAGCATGAAAGGCCCCAAAGTGGGCCTGGAAATCCCCTCCCCTTCCCCCAAATAGTTGGAATAATCGTCCCACTCATTAGCCTATGAAATTACCCAGCCCATAAAAACAAGCCACACCATATTTCGGGACCTCTCACTTTTTGAGATGGCCTACGTGCTGTCTGTGGAATGTGTTTCTCCCAAGGCTGTTCTTGCCTTTTGAGATGACCGCATTCTATCTATGGAATGTGTATCTCTCTAAATAAATCCACTTCTTACCTATCACTTTGTATCTCACTGAATTCTTTCTGTGACGAGACATAAAGAACCCGAGCTTCATTAAGTCCTCAGACCAGGTGTATGATCTCAATTAAAAGACTGTGGGTTCAAGTGCCAATCTGGGTTTAGGCTGGGTTTGAGTCCCAGCACATGGGTTCAGCTCTCAATCTGAGTTGCACAGTTTCACTAGCTGACCACACCACAACTCAGAGATAAAATGTCATATGTATCCTCTCTTTATCCAAAAATAGAATGAATATAAAACGACACTTTCCTATCTTGGGCTCTGGGGGAATAAGCCAGTTGAACCTCTGCTGCCCTGTGCCAACATACAGAATGTTGGGGGATGGGTGGGCTGAACAGGAGGGAAGAGAGAGAGAAAAATTAAAGAAAACTATAGGACACAAAGGTCTTTCAAGTGTTGCAACCCTACAGTTGATAATTTCTTTCTTGTTGTCCTAATCTTAATAATTCCAATTAAATGAGAGGTGGGGGAACCACATGAGTAAATTTTAATAATTAAACAATAGAAAACGTGAGTGTCTACTGGGAGGGGAAGGAGAAGTAAATTGTGAGGTGACCAGTCTGTGGGCCACTATGCTGTCTCCCAAATGAATGTGTGGAGATCATAAAGCATAGAGAAAATGCTATTGATCATATGTTCGGTGAGAAAGAATACAAAACTGTGTGTGTGTTCTGGCTGCAACCCTATAAAATGCATAGGGACCGACGGACTCTCTTCTTGAGCAAAGTTTAGACAGGCTCCTCTAAGGCCTTTTTTCGATTAGGCCTCAACTTTGGCCTTTAAAAACTACAGATTCTCTGCCTAAATATTTCATCCACTCACCCTCACACTGAAAGACCTGAATAAACTCTAACATAGTTCTAACAGCTCACAATGCTATATCCCTAGCACCCCCCCCCCCTTAAAATGCTTGCCCCAAACCACCAACAAACAAACAAACCAACAAAGGCCCCTCAAGGCCTCCAAAAGAATTTGCCATTCATTTTAGCCAATGCCTGAAGATAGTCCCCAGACCTCTCTTTCTCAGAGCATTTACTAAAAAGCGTTTAGGATTGGGAACCTTCCTTTTTCCCTTTGAGATGTGTTATGTATCTCCTACAACTGGGGAAAATCTTTTTCATGGACCTAAAAGACAATTTATTTGAAACGTAATCATTAGGAAGGATAGGGACTCAGTCTCCCAGTCTCTGTAGAAGGACAGTGAGATAGGAAGGAAGGGGGCAAGGCACAGCCTTTAAAAGAATGACACAACTATTAAGAAGAGGACACAACATAAACTAGTTAGAACCAACTAGGTCGAAGACGATGGAAGATTCGACTTCCACTAGACCTTGAGCCTCATTATATGCTCACTGTAATGCATTAGCATCTCAATGACACACCTAGAGGCGCCAGGACACTTATGAGGCCAATCATAAAAGGCCAAAAAGTGGGCAGTGGCCCAATTCCTGGAAATATCTGCCCCTTCCCAGAATTGTTGGAATAATCCTCTCACTCATTAGCCCATAAAAACAAACCACCCCATATTTGGGGGCCACCTTTTGCCTTCTGAGATGGCCCACACTTTGTCTATGAGTGTGTATCTCTCTAAATAAACCTCCTTTCACTTTACTGTGGCTAGCTCTTGAATTCTTTCCTACGCAAAGCCAAGGACCCTCACTTGGCAGCCCGTCCCAGGGACTCACCCGAGACCTGGGGCATGACCATCCTCTTGCACCCCATTTTTCCTGCAACCAAAGGATCCTAAGTTCAATAATGGCCAGCTCACAGACAAAGCTGGCCTCATCGCATGTCTATGACCAACTCTTTGTAATTTGTCACCTCCCTGACTCTGTCAAGCCCCCACTGTTTCCCCTCCCTACTCCCTCATTCTCCTTTTAAAACTCCCAGTCACCTCTGTAAGAATGGAAGTTGGGTTCAGTTCAAACTAGATTCTCTTCCGTAATGCAACAGTATATTACTGATCAAAAGTCTGTCCTTACTACTTTAACTAGACTCTGGCTTTATCTTTGACAGGTTCAGTTGCAAAGAAGCCCTCCATCACTGCATTTGCTTTTACAGTGATGGGATAATACTCATTAGAAATCATTCGCAAAAGCGTTCTCCCTGTTTCTGAAAAGAACAATCCCTACACACAGCCATGATTACAAGTTTAACAAAACTTTGCTGGGAAGCAATTCTGATTTATGAATTCCACATTAAACATCTAAGTACATCTGTCACGCATAGCATAATGGCAACTTTTGGGGTAATGATTTCCTAAAATCCCAAATGATGTTTAAATTCCCAGTGATTCAAGCATTTGGAGGGGTGTCAATGTATCCTGGGTGATTGTGTATTATACTCAAATACTAGGTTTATATCACGGCCTTTGTGCTTTCGTTTTGTGTTTCAGAATCTGGAAGTGCAGTCTGGTGGGGGACAAAGAATTGCTACCCTGATAAGAATCTTCCAGTATGTCTTATATGGCATTTGTGAAATGGAGCAGGACCCTGTGGGGCCCGGCCGGATACAAATCCTTTCTGTGTCCTCATTTCTTGTTTGTAGGAAATAGGCTTCATTCAGCTTTCTTGACCCTCCCTTAGTTCCAAAGAGCAGATTCAAACAGTTACTAATCAGGGAAGGGAGGGAATGCAGAAACAAAGAGGAGCAGTCAAGAAACAATAGTGCTGCATGGGGCAGGGGCCTGGTTCCTTCTCATGAAATATTCATAACAATACCTTTGAGTTCTTCTGCAGGAACTAAGGCCCTTACCTAGGTAGAGGATGGCAACTTCAAGCTGAACACCAGATTCCTGGACCACCACCCTGTTACCTCACCACAAACCAATCAGAAGAAAGTCTGCACACAGTGGAAGATTACGAAGGCACTGATACCCTGCCCCCCCCCCCCCCCCCCCCCGCCAATGATTCGATTCTCTCTTAAAAACTTTCACGGAGCAAAATCTTGGGAGTTACACTTGTCTCTGGAGTATCGGCTTTCTTTCAAGCTGCAAGCAGCAGGACCTGTTCGGGAGCATTTGCTTGTCTTTAATTTAGTGTTTTGTAATATATCTCAGAAATTTTTAAAACCACTTTAGAAAGAATGTAGGATTCAAAGAGCTTGCATTTATTTAACTTCAAGTTCTGGTATCTGTTTAAGGCCTGGTGTTAGGAAGTCCCAACTCTGGGACCACATCTCTTCCCTCCCATGTGTCTGACCTTTGATTTCTCTCACACCCCTTACCTCAGAGTTGCCTGAACACAGAATGTATTCTTAGGATTCCATGGGTTTATTCTTTCTCTTTGTTCTAGTCTTGTGTTCTTTGCTCTTTGACTCTCTGATGAACCTTTCATATTCTTCAAAATCCTGTTCAAGCCTGGAATTTTGGCTGCCTCCACTTCTACCCCCCCACCCCCACCTCCTTTTGGTCTCTTCTCCAATCTCTGCTGCAATATCAACCATCTCATCCTACAAGCCTCCTCTAGGTGTCTGTATTTTTCACTCTATCAGTTTCCTACAGTAGGGAACATGGTACCCCTAGTGCCCAGCACAATTTCTGACAAGTAAGGATTCAGTAAGAGATTATGGAACAGACAACTGAAGCTCTTTTTGCTTCCAGAGATTAATTATATTACAGATTGTAATCAAGAGCTGAGATTTAATTTTTCTTTCTTTTATCCAGTACTTGTGTGCGCACACGAAAATGCAACATGATTTAAGGAAAAATCTACAGAGTACTGAAAAAAATATGCAAGTCTGATCACAGGCTCCCCATCCCCTCTGGACTGGAAGCACTGAGATGGACTGTGGGAAGAGAGGTATAGACATGTAACTTACATTTTGCAGCTGGACATGATTCTTCACCAAGTTCTCTGACTTTGCCATTGTGCTGGATGCTTTGAGACTGTAGTTTTTACCGTTATGTGGCTCTTGCAGTTGCTCTTGAATTTGCTTAGCATGTTTCCTGCAGGTTTAAATACATCCATGTATAAATAGTTACATATATTTATTCTATTCATGTTTTTTGAGGTTCATTCATTCCCAACATCTATATTTGTCATTTGCTAAAGCTAGATAAACTCACTTAACAAAGAGAATCCTCCCTTCACCTTCAACCCCACCAAGAAATACTGGCATTATCTGTTATCATCCAGGATTCACACCCAGTGGCACTCCAAAGGCAGACAGAAATGTAACTCCTTGTCCTGTCCCTATTGGATGCAAGAGGTCCCTATCCCTGAGTGCTCAACTGAAAAGAATTAGGAATGCTCTGAAGAAGTGACAAGTGGAAAACTTTGAAGCTTGGACCTAGCAACCACATATAACATACTTGCAAAGTTACATGTATATTTATCCAATTCAAATAAGTGTGGCTTGACTGCCACACAAGCTGTGTGCCATAGCTTACACATATACCATAACAAGGGTATATTTTCTTTTTTACAGTTTAGAAACAGTTCATTTATTTTTACCATCAGCCCTGAATGTAGATTTTTATTAGAACTTTTGTAAATAATAAAAATTGTTAACTCTTAAAGAGCACCTACTATGTGCCAAGCATCATTTTAAGTGTTTTACATGTCTCAACTTACTTATTCTTCACGATAATTCATGTGTGATGAGGCATTAATCCTATACTCACTTAACAGATGAGAAAACTGAGGCACAGAGAAGTTAGATAATTTGCCCAAAGTCTCATAGCTAGTAAGTGGTAGAGCTGGATTTGAACCCAGCGAGTCTGGCTGTGTACTTTGCACTTTGAGCCACTGCTCACGACTGTCAAACCACTTGCCCATGGTCATGCAGCTTCTTGATGGGAAGGCTGAGATTATTCTCAGGTTTTGGACTCCAGGTAAAATATTTCTGCATATGTTGAGTGACTGTTGTTCTGACCATTCAGTGGCTATATCAGAAGGATGTGACAAATTACTGGCTTATTAGCTGCTCTCTCCCAAGAGCTCTACAGCAATTATCTATCAGCAGAAGACTCAGTACCTATAAAATGAACAAACAAACAAGCAAACAAACTTTGCAGAATCATCCCCCCCTAGACTTTTTTGCCTCTTCTCCAAGGTCCATGCCTAGGAGAGAACCTTTGGTGGAGACTGTGCACCATCTCTTGCAGTGAGCTTTTCCAGGTAGAGACAGCACTCTATACACCATGGGCTCGAGTATCACAGTGACTGAGATTTGAATTCTGGCTCTGCCACCCACCAGCTTTGCTTTGATTCCCCAAATCAAAATGATTGATTTCCAAAACTTCTCTGAGCCTCAGTTTCCTCATCTGTCAATGGAGTTTGGAAAAGCTCTCTTCCATAAATATTGTGGAAACTAAATATGAGAACACATGTTTAGTTGTATGGGCAGATGCTGCAGAGGAATTAGAACCCTGGCTCCGAGATAAGAGAAGAGAAGAGATCTTGTTAATTGCCTCTCTCACAAGCAAGTCACAGTATTTGCTACAGGACTTGGAGGCTTGGAGCATCATTATCTCCTTTGAATTTACAATACTGGTGTGATGTAGCTCTGTTTCAATATTTCTTTTATCTTTTCAATTATTTGGGGGGCTTTTATCTCAGTTGCTTTAATGCACTTGTAATAATCTACCTACTTCCTAACAGCTAATCTGTAGCCTATTGTTAGAAACAAATCTATCATATCAGCATTTTAAGAAGCGCATGATAGCCACAAAATCCTATCAGGGATTCACTGATGAAGCAAACTGGAGATGAGGAAGTTCTACTGAGTGAATTATCATCAAGTAGTAAAAGGGGGCTTGGCACAGAGTCAGGACACAATTAATTTCCTAAGAACTAAATAGTAGAAATACTAATGATCTTTTCAGTAATTCCATAATTCGGCATCTGGGAAATGTAAACTTCTAAAGGAATTTTCCTCATAAAAATTTCTGGCTGCATTTCCTAAATCCTTTTTATAATTTGCTTTCCTTTACTCTCTTCTTGCTCCCATACGGACTCACTAATATTCCAGAATAAATGGGCTTTCTTTTCTGAACCTGCCTCCTTCCCCATCATCCCTCTGCTCTCCCAAGCACACACATTTTTGCTCTTTCCTCCTCCCCTCAGCAAATGGGAACAAAGGAAGTGAGAAGCGTCTGCCTGCAATACCATTAGCTCTCTCATGAGAGCAGTTGCTCTGGGGAAGACAAGGTACGGGCATTTCACACTGGAACCTACTAGCCTAACAATGTCGGTGTGATTCTATAGTTCAGTGAGTTTTAAGTTGCTCTGGGTCAATTCATCAGAAAGAAATGAGGTGTAAAGTGGTGGATTATCAGGCATCACCAGTCCATCGGGAGACGTTTTTTGTAATGTTGCAGGTTGCCTTCCTGGGGAAGCAGACATTGAGATGGAGATAGCGTGCAGTATTTTTATTAGTGAGGGCTCTTTGGATCAACGTCTGTGGAAATGAAGGGAAGGAGGCAGGACTGGGCAGAGAGAGAAGTTGGAATGTGATACAGTCTCAGTGAAGACCTCCGCAAATCCCACGGGGAGCTCTGAAACTGGCATGGCCATGCACCCCAAGCTGGGGCAAAGGTCTAGGCCTTCAAAGCTTCACACTGACCTGTCATTGGATGCTGGCTATCTTGGGTCAGGTAACTCTTATAGCTGTGTACTAGTAGATGGGGGACTAAGACCTCCACAGCTGAAGAGGATCATAGCATCATATCAGAACATCCATTGCCTGTCCTTAAGAGCCTTGCTTTGTGATCTAAAATCTCTTACTTCAGAGGGTGATAACCTACAGTCAGGGCAAGTTATGAGCACATCTGCTTTCTACTGGTAGCACCAGTTCTCCTTTTTCCTCCTGTGCTTTCCCGGTTGTGATAATTATTTGTTCCTGGAACATAACATTCTGCTCCTAGAACATCTCTTCTATTCTGATCGCATTTTTAGAGTCGAATCACGTCTTGCATTTCCAAAGTCTACTAAGGACTCCCAGCCTTACACTTCTTAGCCCATATGAGTTAAAAGTAAAAAGAAAACCTAGAAGAATTTACAGTTGCTATGTGCACCATATCAGTCAGATATGAAAGGCTCAATTAATAGTTCGATTAACTACTCATAGGAATATACGGGCTTATTGGGAGTGAGGAGAAAAGAATTTCTTTTGGTGTGCCCTTCAAAGCCCTTGTTGGGGTTCAATTAACTCAGTCAGAAAATCCCCTCAATTCAAGAAGGTACTCCTCGCTTCTACCTCTTCATGTTACCTACACTCAAACTTTCCTCAGTTAACAATGTGCTGTAATATTCCATCAGGTGAGGTCATGCCATACCATGGGTGACAAGAGAATGGAGAAAGGACTGGAGTGGCAGCATCTGAAGGATTATGGGAAGGAAAACATACATAAGCAAGAGAAGGCAAGCTTTTGGGTAAGTCGTGACTCTCTCTGGGCAGTGTACATTCTAGTACATTGGATCTATCTGTACCATTTTCACGGTAATTCTGCAAATCTAAACCTATTCTGAAATAGTGTATTAAAAAATAATAGTCACTAATTTTGGCTTCATACCCGAGTTTCCATTATTTTTTAAAATCATGAAGCGCTGTTCTTTTTAAAGATCAACATATACAACATGAAGACAGGTATCATAGACTGTATTTGGAAATTGGTCCATTTTTAGAAAAGCAAATGGGTAGAAAACTACAGGTCCAATGAAAAGCAATCACATGTTGGCTTGGATTTCTGACAAGCTGTAGGAACAGAATCTGTGCCAACTTCTCAAGGCCAGCATACGTTCCAAGAAACCAAGGAACTGAATATTTTTATCTGCATTTCTTATTTTAAGTGCAGATTATGTCATTTACATAAATAAAATACCTCTACCAAAGTTATGTGGAGTAAATATATATGTATATACACATACATACTTATATACATATATGTATATTTTTAATTCTACCTTATTAGCCCCAAAAAAGCAGTGCTTTTGGCAGAAGGTTTGGTTTCTTGGCAAGGTAAGTGTAGGGCATATTCTAGATGTGCATACTACATGGTGAAGCAAAGTAGATTTTACAGTATTCATACTTCATATTTGGCTAAAACCTGGATGGGTAGCAGGTAAAAACACTATAAAAGGAAATTGTTTGTTTGGTTTTTTTTCCCATGAAAGGCTAGTTGATAATGTTTAGGTCTATAGCAGTGACCTCTCTTTTCAGAAGAGTTAACCCCTTAGTGACAGGCAAATGTTGAGCCTTTAATTCTGGCAGGCAATCAAAAGTGCAAAGAACACAGAGTGTTCACGATCACAGAGAGGAATGATCGCTATGTGCATCAAAGATAAACCACACACACATACATGCACGCACACACTGTACACATTCACTGCAGGCTACACAAGATTGAGAGTTACTTATGGAAGTCTGATGGACACAATTTGCACAAATTCCCTCTGCCTGGAGCTCAGACTGAGTACTGAGCTCAGCACTTTAAAGAAAGACAAAGTACTTCCTCTGAGAAGTAATCTTTTAACACTGAGAGAAATGGTCTTACTTGCTTTTGAAGTAGAATGCTGCACAGAACATGCCCACGATGACAATTCCAAAGATGATACATGAGATTGACAGCACCTGCCTCTGATAAACTTCTTCACTCTCTGGGAATTTGAAAAAGAGAATTAGAGCAGATGTTAGTACGGCACAGCAGAGACAATCTCCATCTTCGTACTTTTGAACTGCTAGGAGCATTTCAAAGCAAAGTTTTTTTGTTCCTGTCATGAATAGGAAAACATGAGGACGTTATCAGGATTCAGTTTCTTTGCAATGGTCTAATGGACAGCTGCTTTTATTTCTTTTTGTATGTGCACGGCTACATCAGAACTCATACACAGATATCACAATTATGAATCTTATTATCAAAAGACATTTCATGACTTGAGAACATACTGGGAACATACATTTTAAAAATTATTGTGGGGCCCAAAATAATGTGCTATCAGAACTTCCTATGCCAGTGATGACTTCCAATTTCTGTGATACTGATGCCACTGCATTTTCTGATTTGGTCCCTGGCCGTCAGTCTCCCATTCATCCACCCATTACTATGATTGACATCATTAATGAAAGAGAACTTCAATATACATGTGAATATTTACTCATTCCTCAATACCAGTGATCTGGCACAGTAACCTCAACCTCTACTACCAAGGTCATATCTTAGAGCATCCTATATTGCAAAAAATGACAAGAATTCAAAAACAAGCATTTCACTTTTCAGATATTGACATTTACACTTCTAGCTCATTTTCTGAAATATGTCTACTGAAACAGTTCTTCCGTCTCATCAAGACCTTTTTATCCATAGATCTCAGAACTTTCTTTCTGTTAATTATCCTCCTCTTGTCTTTATTTCTCTCTTTATACAGCACAGAGACTATAGTCTTTCCCTTTCTTTTCTTCCTTCCTTCCTTCCTTTCTCTCTCTCTCTTTCCCTTCCTTCCTTCCTCCCTCCCTCCTTTCCTTTCTTTCTTTCATTCTCCCTCTCTCCCCCTCCCTTTTTCCTGTCCTTCCCTTCCTTCTTTTCATTCTCCCTCCCTCCGTCCCTCCTTCCCTCTCTCTCTCCTTTCCTTCTTTCCTGAGATCATGCACTGTATCCTCTCTTCAGATACGACGGTACATTTTAAAGTATTTTCCTGCAGCAGTGTATTGGGAAACAATGTATTACAAGAACTATCCTCTCTTCTCTCCCCTCTTAGGCTTTATTTCCATTTTCAATGTCTTTATTCAGACTGGAGTATCAAAAAACAGAAAGTAAACCTAAGAGAAATACCACATTATCCACATTTCTGATTAAATGAAGAGGGGCAATCGTGTGGCCCTGGCAAGCCTTGGTTGACATTTTAAATTTTGAAAGTTTCAAATTAAAGAGATTAAAAAAAACGTGTCACTGAGACCTTGTTTGGGCATCTTGCCATCTTAAAGAATGTCATCCTTTCCATCCACATTTGTAAGCTCATTAAGTCTTCCAACTGAATTTGGGAACAAGTAAGTAGATGTACCAACTTAGAAAGAATTCCATTTCACTTAATTGCTGTGAGTTGATGACTCTAATGGAATAAGCATGATTTACATATAAGAATCTACTCCACCCTGCTTCTGCCAATAAAAAGAACTACGAAAATGGTGGATAATAATACTGTATCAACTAAACAATGATCTCCACATAACATCTATTGGGTGTTTTTGTTAGTTTTTAAAGCTAGTCAAATATAGACTGGGGAAATGCACAAAATCATTTCTGAGTTCAAAATCAAGAGTGAAATTAAAACTCCAAAGACTGCGAGTGGATTTATAGACCCAGGTATAGTTACAATGATGGTGCTCTCATGCCTTTGCTTCAGAGCGCTACACAAGAACCAGCACAATGAGGAGGAGGAAGCCAGGGGCTGGGAGTCTGGCAATTTTGGATCTGACTTTAATTTTAGCCACCTTTAATATGAGTAACCAAAGGTATACTACTTTCCCTTTAAAAATTTCAATTTTCTGTCTAAATAAAGGCAATGATATGAAATGCTGACTGTAATAAATGTTATAACAAAGAGGTATATAATCCTACAAAATAATATAATATGGAAAATTGACCTATTCACAGAGACCAGAGATTTTAAGTATAAAATAGGATCCAACTAGGCAAGAAGAATGGGGATGGGCAAAGTGGTCCAGGAAGAGAAGACAGCTTGTGCAAAGGCCCTGTGGTAGGAGTTAAAATGGCATGTTCAGGAATCTGGAAGTTATTTACCCTACCCCAGGGCCTCTGCACAAGTTATTTTCTATACTCTCTCAGCTTAGCAGAGCAACACGGAAACAACAGGACCATGGTATACAATGAACATGTCTTCACAATAGCAGGAAGGTACTGAAAAATTTGAAAGAAGAGGAGTGTGACATGATAATATTTACATTTATTTTTCCTGCAATTTACAGAAAAGATTAGAAGGGATAAAGTAAATGCTGAGTCCTGTTAGAAGGCCATTATATCAGCATAGACACGATGGATGTTTCTATGATAATAGTAACAACCATGATGGGCAGTAAACAGAAGTGAAAGCAGGTTTTTTAAATAAATAAATAAATTTATTTATTTATTTTTGGCTGCATTGGGTCTTCATTGCTGCACGCGGGCTTTCTTTAGTTGCTGTGAGTGGGGGCTACTCTGTTGCAGTGCGCAGGCTTCTCATTGTGGTGGCTTCTCTTGTTACGGAGCACGGGCTCTAGGAGCACAGACTTCAGTAATTGTGGCTCGTGGGCTCTAGAGCGCAGGCTCAGTAGTTGTAGCGCACGGGTTTAGTTGCTCCGCATCATGTGGGGTCTTCCCAGACCAGGGCTCGAACCTGTGTCCCCTGCATTGGCAGGCAGATTCTTAACCACTGAGCCACTAGGGAAGCCCAGCAGTTAGGCTGAAAATACTTAAGGTACTAGACGATGATGCTCTTAACTAAGATGGAGCTTTTTGGAGGGGAATCAGACTTGAAAGGAAAGATATCAAATTCAGTTTTGGAGTTCGTGAGTTTTAAAAGCCTATAAGATAGCCAAGTGGCAGTGTAAAGTAGACATTTACATGTATAGATCTGGGTTAAGAGGAGGAGACAGGGTTCCGGATAAAAATATTTGGGGTTATGCATGTACTGAAACCAAGTATGTTGATAAGACAGCCCCAGGAGAAAATATATAGTAATAAGAGAATCTTAGGCATTCTATTCTAAGATAGAGCTTTGAGAGACTCCAAAATTTCATGGAATGGTAGACAAGGATCCTGCAGAGGGAATTAAAAAAAAAAAAAAAAAAGGAGTGGCCAACCAGGCAAGAAAAAATAAATAAACAGAAAATAAAACAAACAACAATAATAAAATCTGATAGTGCCATGGAAGAAAAGATACAGGGTTTTTTTCCTAGAAAAATAGGCTACTGAATGCTTCTAAGAGGCCAAATAAAACAAAGTCCTTTAATTTAGTGACGTAGATGTTCCTGGAGAACCTGCATGAACAAGTTACTGGAACCATGAAGGCAGCCCCCCGCGGCTCCCTGGGTCCTCTGTCATGTATATCCCACGTACTGCAAGGCAAACGCACTTTCTCCAAACCTACCCTGTCTTCTACCACTTAGCCTGGATTTAGGATCTAGAATTCCAGCCTAACTCCTGAAAGCAGAGAATGCCTTACTTGTAATGAGGCAACCATGAACTTCACTGTACAGAAGTTGTGAGGATTGAGTGAGTTAGAATATACAGAGTACTGCAGTGCCTAACTTGGAGTAATCATTAAGTATTGGTCTGAACCAACATAAAATTGCCATGGGGGCAATAAATGGCTGGACATTGGCCGTTTAATTTGGTTATATCTAATATATGGTAACCATTGTTATTATTCTACGGAACATCGATATTTTTGCATTCCATTTTTTAAAAACCCAGATTATAAAGTCATTTCTGAGGGCAAAACCAATCTTTGGCTTGACCGGAATTGGTAAAGTGTGTTTGCGTTGTCTCCCAACTCTGTTCCTTTTTCTCTTCTGTGGTGCACAGGATTAGCTCCTCTCTTTTTATATGATCATATTTCATATGATAAAGGTGGAAAAAGAGAAGGTAATAACATTATGGTGAATTTTCGGAAACTGACATTGGACCAGTGGAAAAAATCCTTTCGGCAGGCAGCCTGGCCCAAGACTCTGAAAAACACCAGTGCTGCCCTTTGCTAACCCCACTCCTCCCCTGAACCCACCTCACTCAGGGAGCAGTGTGGCTGACCAGTGTTACCCCTCCATTTAAACACCAGCTACATCTGTTCTTATCTTCTTTCATCCACTGTCTTTATCAATAATGGGGAAAATACTACATACTTCACATATTTGTTTACAGATTCAATAGGAGAGCACAAATAAAGTGTCCATCTAGTGGCATGTAATGGATACACAAAATGCCAGTTTCCTTCCTTTTCCCTTTTTCTCCTGAAGCCAGTGTTGAAGCAAAAAAACACAACAAAACAACTGGCCTTTAAAATACTCTACTTCTCTAATGCAAAACTCACCTTACCCACAGGCAGTCAGTGACTTGCTGTCCCAGGGCCTCTCTGCCTGTGCCCTGAGACCTATACTGAAGGAATTTATTTGACTGTTGTTTTATTTACTGATCATTCCTTGCACTTTGCCTCTTGTTAACTGAATTTTTCTACTAGTAGTTTTGAATTTCCTATCCAGATGTTTTAGCAGATGAAATTCAAGTGATCCTCCTTGAGGAGGGGCTCTGTCTTTTAGAGTCTCCCCCAAACAGACTTCAGTGTGCTCCTGATCTCCAGAGACCCAGAATCCTTGGAAAACCTGTGGGTACAGCACTGTTTGCTACACCAGACAGCTTGCAGTTTAGGTCCTAGTATGCAAAGCTGCCTGAGGAAAAATGCTTTTGGAAGCTGTAATTCTCTTTAGACTGCTAAAAGTCTCTCTGTGAATACTTGTTAAACTCTACTATATTAAAAAAAAATTTATGCCCACAGAAAATCATAGCTGCAGCTTTTATATACCATTACCCTCTGGTTAGCTCTATGTTAAGGATAGAAGTGTGGGTGACCACATCCCTGTATATGTGAAGGAATGGGAAATGTTCTAAAAGGCAGCTCCACATCCCCTCCAAGTATGGAGCCCTGGGATCCCATAATTAAGTCTGTAAGAGATAAAACTCAAGCATGATTTCCTGAAATGTGTTGGCATCCAAGTAATGTGAAGCTTAAACACGGAGAGAGACAGACAGACAGACAGACAGACACACACACACACACACACACACACACACACATACACCTATAAGCCTGTAAGTCATATACAGGAGCAAAACTTTTCTGCCTAGACCACCTCATAGTCAACGTATGCAAATAAGACCCTTTGGGATGCCACCAGTAGGTGTCAGTGCAAGCATGATTACTCTGATAGTTCATTATGAAAGTCATCCTAACAATATCACCAGGGCTCCTTCTTATCCAAGTATTCATTATCGGAAGCCCTGCAGATAAAAGTCTACACAGAGAAGCAAAAGTCATTATAAGACAACAAGTTCACTAATGATCCCATTTATGAAATTAGTCTTCATTCTAGTCTTCCTTCCTGCCTAATTCTAGCATTTATTTCTCTTCATCAAGTCAACCTCATCATCTGGGTAAGTCAGTCTCTCCCTGATTGTAAGCCTATGAATTTTTGTCAAAATTTTAACTGCATTAAGTTTAAGTGGATTTATTTCAGTTTTAATTATTCCTAGAACAAGAGAGCCTCCTCCCAATTTTGTTCTTAAAAACCAACAAATGTTGGAGATAGATTAAAATATTAGGAGCTTACAACGAACTGCAGATGAACTGTGATTGGGAAAGAGAATGAAAGGAAAAAGAATATTTAGAATGTTAGAAACTGGGACTTGCACTTTTCCTGAAGTTGAAGTTGTCTTTTCTTGAACTTGAAGACAAAAACGAACAAGCGCTAAATGGCCTGATTACTGCATTAGTAAAGAAAAAAAAGTATTTCATTAAGGTGAAAGAGGTCCTGAAGGCAAATGAAATGGGTCCTCACCTTGAGATCAATGAGATTAAACACACAGTGGCAGGGAGGGGTAGTGAGAGAGTATGTGATGAGAATATCAGAAAGATTGAACAAGCGACGGCCTAGCCTCACGGCAAGGATCTCCGAGAATGCTGCTTTGGCAGGGGGGATAGGGGTCCAGCCCAACCATCTGAGTGCAGAGGAGCTGAGATGACCAGGAGGCACTGAAATGCTCCATATCTTTAGCTTGGTGTTATTTCTACTTGGAAGCCCCTTCCTCTTCCCTACTTGCAGAACTCCCACCATTATGGGTTGATTTGTGTCCCCCCCTGCACAAAGATTTTGAAGTTCTAACCCCCATAACTGTAAATATGAACTTCTTCGGATATGGCATTTTGCAGATGATCAAGTTGAAGTCATTAGGATGGACCCTAATCCAATATTACTGCATCCTCATCAGAAACAGAAATTTGGACACAGAGAAACACATACAGGGAGAACACCGTGTGAAGATGGAAGCAAAGTTTGGGGTGATGCATCCACAAGTCAAGGAAGGCTAAAGATTTCCAGGAAACCACCAGAAGCCAGGAGAGAGGCAGGAACAGATTTTCCCTCACAGCCCTCAGAAGGAATGAACCCTGCCAACACCTTGATCCTATACTTATAGCTTTCAGAACTATGACAAAATACTGCCACATTTCTGTTCTTTAACTACTAATTCGTGATATTTTGTTATGGGCAGTCCTAACAAATTAATATAGCCAATGATCCATAAATACTATCAGAATAAATACTACACAATGTAAGTACTATCCAATCTGAAAACTTTTCTCAAGAGCCCGTTTGCATTCCTTTTGCATCTTTCCATAACTGCATTGTCTTGTGTCAAAGATGCACATATCTGGGGCTTCCCTGGTGGCGCAGTGGTTGAGAGTCCGCCTGCCAATGCAGGGGACACGGGTTCGTGCCCCGGTCTGGGAAGGTCCCACATGCCGCGGAGCGGCTGGGCCCGTGAGCCATGGCCGCTGGGCCTGCGCGTCTGGAGCCTGTGCTCCGCAACGGGAGGGGCCGCAACAGTGAGAGGCCCACATACAAAAAAAAAAAAAAAAAAAAAAAAAAAAAAGGATGCACGTATCTGTTTTCCCACAGCCCAGTCTGAGAGCCCTCAAAGGCAAGAGCATCTTCATACAGGACCCTTGCACCTGGCTTGTGCTCGCTCTGTACAAGGGAGGGTATTCAGTAGGCTTTCATTGAACTCAACATTCTGGGTTGGATGTCTAATGACATTTTACTGGTTGGGTGGGCCCTCGGCCTGGTGAGGTAACAAAAAGAGGCAACATTTTCTTGGAAAAGGGGTCCTTTTACCCCAGGGATTCATTCTATTGCTCTTCACCATCCACTGTGGAAGGGTATCATTTAAAATACTTTGCAAAAGTAAAATAATTACTTCATAATAAAATGTTAGCTTTCAAAATTATATTTTATCTTATTTCCATACAAAGTGCTTTGAGATGTACATTATACATAAAATTTGATGTTTAAGGGGAAATAACAATTTAAATTAATAAACACATTTATTCTCAACCTGTAATTTCCTTTTCTTCCTGCACAGTCCCCACCAAATAGAAACCTTCCCATAATAATCCCTTATCTCTCTCCCTCCTTTCCCAAACAGTATAGCTCTGGCCGACTATAGATAAGTGAATGCTGTAAAACACATTAGGAAAAAAAATGAAAAGCCCTGGGTCTTCCCATTGGTATGCTTAACATGCACTGGCTTTCCAAGTGCTATTTCTCCCACAAATAAATTATAAGTAAAAAGCAAATTCAATCAAAATAAATCTATTGGTGAGTTTACAATGCTATCATAAAACCAGTCTTTGACTTCTGGCTTCAGGGTTAAAGGGTGTGAGAACTCTATTTTTCCTGAACCTGTAATAGTTGTCCCCCAATCCATACTCTTAACCCCAGTTTTTATCACTTAGGATTCACTGTTCATTGGCAGTTACATTCTAAGAGCAAGACATGTGACTTGGAATGATAACATGCTATTTTCTTGACAATGGGGAGAATCTGACCTAGTGGTTTTTAGGTCTTTTACTGTTTGACTTGTTTTGATAGAGTGAGAAATTGAATCCACCAAATCCATTTAAACGTTGCTTCACAGAACACTCAGGCCCAAAGTAACACCCAACCCTTCCCAGTCTGGTTTAATGGATCTCCACCTCCCTCAGCCAGGTGAGATGTAAGTTAAAGGAATATTAACTCCTATTGCCTTAAATATTAGGGGTGACCTGGCATGACCTATAAGCATCATCTGCAAAGTCAGCTATTTGCACAGCTACTTAGGGTGATAGCCCTGTAGCTATTTGCACTTCTCAGGCCCATGTTCTAAGTATCCCATCAGGGGCTGTCCTGAGTCAGGTTGGGTACCAGACAGCAAAGCAGAGACCTCTGCACTCTAGGCAGTGGTTCTCTACCCTGGCTACAGCTCTGAAATAACTGCAAAGTTTTTCAAACACATCTGCAACTGGGCCCTACCCCAGAGCCAGAGATCTGAATTTCCAGCACTGTGACTCTAGCTTTGTATTTGTTCAAATCTACTTAAGGCAGCCAAGACACAGTAAAAGAAGCAAAGCACAAACAAACAAAAACAAAAAAGGAAAAATTAACTTTAGTTATAAATTTCATTTACCCAGCATATTGAAAACAATATCACTTCAACATGGAATCTCTATTAAAAATATTAGTAAAATGTCCATCAACAGATGAACGGATAAAGAAGATGTGGTACATATATACAATGGAATACTACTCGGCCATAAAAAGGAACGAAATAATGCCATTTGCTGCAACATGGATGGACCTAGAGATTATCATACTAAGTGAAGTAAGTCAGAGAAAGACAAATACCTTATAACACTTATATGTGGAATCTGAAATATGACACAAATGAACTTATTTATGAAAACAAAAACAGACTCACACACATAGAAAACAAACTTATGGTTACCAAAGGGGTAGCAGGGGTTGGGGGGGGAGAGAAATTAAGAGTTTGGGATGAACATATACACACTACTATATATAAAATAGGTAAACAAGAAGGATCTACTGTATAGCACAGGGAACTATACTCAATACCTTGTAATAACCTATAATGGAAAAGAATCTGAAACAGAATATATATTTATATAAAACGGAATCACTTTGCTGTATACGTGAAACTAACACAACATTGTAAATTAACTATACTTCAATAAAAAAATAAAATAAAACAAAATGTTCACAAGTGCTGATGTCAGAAAGACCTGTGTCAAGTGATCCTTCTGTCATTATAAAACATGACTTTTGAGTTTCATCTCTTTTACCTAAACAAAGGGCAGTAGGGGGTAATTACGGATATACAATAATATTATGCTGTAGCTATGCATGTCCTTCCTTCCCAGTTAAGTTAAAAGAAACAAATTGTCATCCAGCAATGATACCAACAGGAGCTTGGTGACAAGTTTATTTCAGCATGGAGTAAGCTACAGGATCCAAGAAGATGACAGGGTTAGTTCCAAAAGGTAAGTACAGTAATGGTTCTACAGAGGCAGAAGCAACAGAGGATACTTGCAAAGAATCTCTCAAAGATATATCCAGAAGCAAGTTAAACCACACATGACCCATAAGGAAAGTGATTCAAGCATCTGGCTATAGCTGAAACAAATAGATTTTAAGGTATCTGGAAAATTCTCAAGTCTCTGTGGTGTTTATATATATAACCTTCAAGAAAAATATGTAGAGAATTCAAGTTTACTCTGTCCTAGCCATATCATAGCAATCATTCTTGTCTTGTAACAGCAGTTGTATCCAGAGAGCTGCAGAGTCTGCTGTCTTGCCCACATGTGCATTCATGCTTAGAGAAAAATAAATATCTTTTGGCGTTATGGACTGTAATAACCACGTCTTTTATTTTCTATTTCTGTTGCTTTGACGTCTGGGCCTTGCTGACCCTGAAGGAATGGCCCCTCCCAGGATTAGCTGATTCCTAGAGGTAGTAAGCCACTAGCTTATGCGTGTACTTTTCAAATACAAACCAACCAATTCAGAGAGCACACTCCCAACCACCACCTTATCAGGCTCTCACACTTTGGGCTACTGTCCATCTGTCCCAGTCACTCCAGGCTCAGGTACTATGACAACTAAGGACAGTCCCCATGCCCCAGAGTCTGCTGAAATTATTCAAACTAGCGAATTCTAAGCCTACTTACTCTGCCTCACCCACTGCTTCCTGTGGAGGCCACAACAAAGGCTTTTGCCCACAGTTTCTCCTTCTCCTGGGCCTCCTGACACAGCTGGGTATTCCCTCATGGGTCCCTGAGAGCAGACTGTGGTCCCCCTGCTTGGGAATGTGAATAATAAACTATCTTCTCAATAGCAGTTGTTTCATGCTCTGTTGGCCTTATTATTTCTCAAATTTTCTATTAATACACTATGTTTTGGAACATAGGCTATTCAAATGAATGTTTTGAAAGGATTGTGTGACATGCTAAGGAATTGTAAATACTTCAAAAAAGGCTGAACGTTTGCTTTTCTAAAGCAAAAAATAGCTGCTTAGATCAATCTAACGGAGTAACCACTACCCATTGGAATAACTCATAAGGGCTTCATCTCTGAACAGGATTAAAATTTATTAGCCGAAGTTACTGTCTGTCTATTGGAGTCTCTCCTGCATCCCATATCAGACACTGCTCTACAATTATACTTTGGCTACAAAGATAAACAAGGTAGAATTCTACAAATCCTATATCTAGCTGGTGAGATGGGCATATAAAAATAAATATGAAACATTGTGGTAAACGTTTATGAACTATGAGCAGAGTGATGTTTTCAAGCTGAGTAGTCCATACTACCCAAGGCAATCTACAGATTCAATGCAATCCCTATAAAAATTCCAATGGCATTTTTTTTTTAAAGAAATAGAAAAACAATCCTAAAATGGAACCACAAAAGACCTTGCATAGCCAAAGCAGTCCTTAGAAAGGAGAATGGAGCAGGAGGCATCACACTTTCTGATTTCAAACTGTACCACAAAGCTACAGTAATCAAAACATTATGGTATTGGCATAAAAATAGACACATGGACTGAGGGAACAGAATATTCTGCCTGTGTATGAGACTGAGTAAGTGACAATGAAGACTCCAGAGAAGACATCAGGAACAGTTGCCTGAGTGATTGTGCAAGGGAGGGACACCACACTTCTTTCTACTTCTGACAATCACTTGAAACAATGTAAGAAAGCTAGTGTGTGCATGACATGGTAGATGCTTCCTCCCAAAGGGCAAGATACAAAAATGGGCATAGCTTTATTCACACTGTCTATACAGCGTGTGAGTCCCAAGCACTGGGTGGAAGTGCTTTGACTACTCCCTGGATAACAGTGTCATGAAGGTTCTCACCCTGCTCAGCTTTCAAGAAACAATCATTTAATGTCCGTTGTTCTTCCTTCTGCATCACCCTTTTCACCAAGTATCACAATATTTCTGGCTCAGTGACCTTCTTTCCCCTGAGAACTGTGAGAGTTGCACTTTTCCCATTGAGAGGATATGATTTGCTCAGTTGCAGAGCAGGGGTCTCAGTGTCAGACCCTCTACCTTGAGCTTGCTGGACAGAAGCAGCCAGTGTTTTCTGCATCATCTGATCCTACTGAGTTTGACTTTGTTCACAGACAGAGAACACACGCACACACGCAGCCCCCCCCCCCACACACACACCCCCTCTAGTTTGGGGCAGTGGCAAATCCAGCTACCAGGTCTGCATATTCTAAAAGATATCAATGGCCAAATCAGAGTCCATTCAGTTGAAGAGCCCAATAACTTTGAGCAGATCATCATAGCAGCAGGACAACTGTTGACATGTCCTGCTTAAATTTACAAAAAATAACCAAAAACAAACAGGTGACATCTTCATCCAATTAAATAGAGTTTACCCAGTTTTCATTGTTGTTGTTGCTAAAGACATTTACAAGTTAAACTTGTACTAGGATAGAAAACAACTCAAGTAATTGTCATGGCACAAAGAAGTATCTGAAATAGTTTTCAGGAGGCTATCACAGCTATACTTATGGCCCTATTCATATTCTCTTAAACATATTTCATTGCTTACCTCATTAAGTGGAATTGAATAACATATGCACTCCCTTCCAGAAAAGGCGATCCCTCTGCAGCACAGATAGTAGGGGAAGCACAAGAAGGTGGGGCTAGAAATGGGGCAAGACTGCCCCCAGGACTATTCTCCATTGAAGGCAAGGGGACTATGAAATAGGGTCTGCAGAGGTGAAGTCAGAATTACAAAGCAAGCAGGCTGTCCTACTAAATCATCAATTCCAAATAGTCACTACAGAGGGGAAAACAAGGTACTGGCCACAGAATGAAAACGATGGGGGCGGGGGAGGCAGGTGAAGGAATGAAGAGGAGGAAATGGAACCTAGAATGCTACTGCAGGGGTTTGGGGAACATCCCTGTGATCCTGCCCATGGACAGAGTGGGAGCTAAGACTGTAAACTGATTGAGACAAATGTCCAGCTATGATCCTGTAGGCAGGATAAAAACGGACAACCTTTAACTTCATTTTAGAGATGAGGAAACTGAGGCTCAAAGAGGTTAATATAATAACTTAAGAGTAACAGACCTGGGTCCCAAACTCATGCCCCATGCCAGATAGTTCTGCAACCGTTGCTTTGTCCTGCATCTCCCCTTTCTCCATGCTTGAGGAAGCCAAAAGGGGAACCATGCATTCTTCCTCCTATACCCAAAGGCTGACTGAACAGGACTCCCCTGCAAACTAAAACTAAGCAAAAATAGAAACATAAACCAAAAAAGCATTTTATTAAAAAACCAAACATGAAACATGTAGTCTAGGCTCACAAGGAGCTCAAAATCAAACAGAAGAGGCAATGTACATTTAAAAATGTGATAAAAGAAGTTTCAGGACTTCCCTGGTGGCGCAGTGGTTAAGAATCTGCCTGCTAATTGAGGGGACATGGGTTCAAGCCCTGGTCCGGGAAGATCCCACATGCCACGGAGCAACTAAGCCTGTGCACCACAACTACTGAGCCTGCACTCTAGAGCCCGTGAGCCACAATTACTGAGCCTGTGCACCACAACTACTGAATCCCGAGCACACTATAGCCTGTGCTCCACAACAAGAGAAGCTACGACAACGAGAAGCCTGTGCACTGCAAGGAAGAGTAGCCCCCGCTCGCCACAACTAGAGAAAGCCCGTGTGCAGCAACGGAGACCCAACACAGCCAAAAATAAATAAAAAATTAATTAATTTTTTAAAAAGTTTCAAAAGAGAAATGGAAGCTGGGATGTAAAGTGAGGAGACAGGAACTGCCACTTGTTAATATTGAATGACCCTGTGGCAGGCACTCTGAGCAACACGTAATTAACTTCTTTCTACACATGTTCGAAGGTCTGGAGATCTCAAGGGACCTTCCCAAAGTTATACAGTTAGAAGGTGAAAGGTAGAATCAAGAAACCAACCCAATTGTGTCTGGCTCCAAAGTTCAAGCATGTCTTGCTTCATTATCTGCTTCATTAACATTTATTTAATTAAAGTCTTGAAGTTACTAAATGGTAAGCATCTCAAAAATAAGTTTATGAAATAAAGGATGGATGAATATGTACATGAAAATCACTAAGTTTCCTATCCCTGCTGAGGGAACAGGTGTGGGATATAATGGAAAATAGATCAGGCATGACGTTAAAATTTTTAGACTAAATTGAAATTGGGTGGGATTGTCATTTCAGGAGAAGAGAGGACAAAGCCGTTGGTAGAGGGCATGTGAGTTCGCCATCCTCCCCCTCACCTCCAGGTAACTGTACATTTTGTTCTTCTGCCTGGGATGGCCTCCTTGCCTCTCTCATCTCCTCCACCAAGGTAGAAGCATATCATTTAGCCTGAAGATTTCCACGAGAAGGAAGTTTTCCCTTATCTCGTGCTCCCACAACTCCCATGGTGAGGTTTCCATTTTATGTGTTTCTGGAGAAAGCAATGGGGTAATCTCCATTATGTCAGTTATCACATTGTGTTACAGTCCCTTGGTGAGTTATTTATCTTCACTTTAATCTGCACGTTCCTGGGAGCTTTACTGACTGTTCTGTTCTCATTTTGTTCCTGTTTTGTTCTGTGTTGTTCCAGAAAATACGGAAAAACAACATAATGGGAATGCGCTCAGCTTGGACTCTGAACTGGCGCATGCCAATAGACTGCAAGTATGTCTGAGAAACCAGGACCCCGTGTGCTTGAACCTGTAGACGACAAACACAATCGAGTTCCTTGGAGGGATCCAGATAAGGCAGATCATCCACCCTATCACTGAGTTTGTTCAGATCCAAGCCCATACTCATGTGTGTTTAGACTGAGATTACCCTGGAATTCTCAGTACTCTTGAATTTTACTTGTAGAGGGATGATTCTGTTTATAATTTTCTGTTCACTAAACATCCCTTCTTAAGCTTTACTGACATTGCTAATCGTGGTAGGTGTGTCATGACATAACCTATTCCTATGTAACAAATATTATCTGAAACATTGTAAGGAAATTGCTACAAAAGGGGAAATTGTGAAAGAAAAAAAACAGGCATATGCAGGCTCTAACAGTAGTGCTGGAGGAATATAAGGACACTCTCTTCTTTCCACTTTCGGTCAGTATCCCCTGCCACTCACACAAGCTATTACCTTCAGAAAAAAGTTCACACAGTGATATTCCTGGATGAAATCAGCAATTGTGAAAAATCTAAAACTACAGGGAAGCTCATGCGCCCAAGGAAGAGATGTGCAGAAATTCTGGATGGCCTGTTGCCTCTACGGGCTGAGACAGCTCAGGCAGGAGGTCCACGTGAGCTGAAATATGCCAAAATCTTCCTGTTGTCTTATACACAGCAAAGATTCATTCTGTTGGAGTCAAATACCACATTGATCACTTATGACAGATCGAAAGCATATAGTAACTAAGGAAGAAAGACAAACTTGTAAACAACAATTGTTGGAAGAATAAGTAGCTCACAGTTGGAATAAAATTCATCCTGTAAACAAGTCCATACCATACATCTCTACCATCTGGGAAGAGAAATCTCATAGCTGGGGACTGTTTTTTTAGTTTTGTTTTGTTTTTTAATTATTTTATTTTTGGCTGCGTTGGGTCTTTGTTGCTGCACACAGGCTTTCTCTAGATGTGACGAGAGGGGGCTGCTCTTCATTGCGGTGTGTGGACTTCTCATTGCGGTGGCTTTTCTTGTTGCGGAGCATGGGCTTTAGGCGCACGGGCTTCAGTAGTTGTGGCACGTGGGCTCAGTAGTTGTGGCTCACGGGCTCTGGAGCACAGGCTCAGTAGTTGTGGCGCATAGGCTTAGTTGCTCTGCGGCATGTGGGATCTTCCCGAACCAAGGCTCGAACCCCATTCCCTGCATTGGCAGGTAGATTGTTAACCACTGCGCCACCAGGGAAGTCCCCTGGGGGTTATTTTAAAACTTGCTTTTTGAAAGATAAAATGGTGGTAGCATCCCCCAGGACTTAGAAATGACAGTCAGGTTTTGGATAGAGTGGCTCAAAAACAAAAACAAAAAAACTTCATTTCAGGAAAGAACAACAGAGTTAAGACAGTTGTGAAGAGTAGAACATATATTTCCTGCTACTCTCCCACCCCCACATTATCATTGGAGCATCTTATAGGGTTGGCAGGAGAGAGTATTATCATTTTGATTTTCAACAAAATTTCCTGTGCCTAAGCAGACATGCGTGCTATGTGTGACAGAAGTACCATTCTCATAATTTCCAGAAGAAAACATTGCATTTAACAATACTAGAAATTTCCCCCAAATGCATTTGTTGCTGATTCTGAGGCATCCGTTCTCTTTTAGGGCAATTCATGTTTTGTCTCCACTTAAGAGACCCTGAGTGGCATCACAACAGAGGACCTCCCATGCAATACTGTGGAAATAAGTCATCTCAGGATGAGTGAGCTCTGCAATACAGAAACAAGGAAATACAGAAAAGCAAAATGAGTGTAGGGTGTGAGGGGATGTGAGCACAGCATAAGTGCACTTGTGCTGGTAAAGATCAGGGATCAGCAAAGGACAATCCACAGTCAAATCCAGCTGGATGGTCCATTTTTTGTAAATAATGTTTTGTCTGAGCCATCATTTGTTTATGTATTGTCCATGGCTGCTCTTGTACTGCAAGGCAGAGTTGAGCAGCTGCAGCAAAGTACGCAAAGCCCGAATATTAACTATTTGGCCCTTTTACAGGAACATTTTCCTAATCCCTGGAGTAGATAAAAAGAAATTCAATGAAAAAAAAGTACTCTGTCACAAGAGGTACAATAAAAATTTAAATAATGTCTCAAATTAATATTTTAAAATATTTGTTAAAAAATTCTAAAACAGCACCTTAAATTGTCAAAGAATAACTTTAGTTCTTTTACTGTGCTGGGTAAACATGGAGTCTATCAGCCAATGGAAGCCACCTCCCTCAGCATTGGCTAACAAAGGCCAATGTGCCTTCTATGACTAGAGCCTGGGGATTCAGCTTTTAAGGCAAGAGCCTTGAGGTTCACTGGGGGGCCCTGAGCAGATGCAGATAGCAGGGTCCTCTGATTGGTTTAGGCACAAAAGTTCGGCTGATGCTGATGAGCTGGGCCAACAAGAGTCTTTTCCAGAAAACTAAACTGGAGACCAGAAGGAGGGGTCAGTTAGGAAAGGGAGCAAAATAGGAAATACAAAAAAAAAAAAAAAAAAAAAAAAAAAAAAAAAATAAGGACCAAAGAGAGACAAGGGGCAGCTGAGTCATGTTAAATGGATGTACAAGCCAAAGGGGGATCCACCTAGAATTCTCCACAAGTCTGAGAGGAGAAATATTTTCTCATGAGTAGAGCCACACTTTAACATTATTCCAGAGTCTGAGAAAGGCCAGGCCTCCAGGTCAAAATCCCTGTTAATTTTAATTTTTTTCCTATTTTTCCCTATTGCATTTATCAATGTCTCCAGGGTTTTTGTTTTGTTTGTCTATTGGTTTGTTTGTTTTAATTAAAAGAGCTTAAGGAGCAGAGATGGAAATGGGAACAACTTCCTGTAAGGAAATAATTACTGGGCACAACAAACTGTATCCCAGACAAGAGGGCTCACCCTAAAAAATATAAAGGAAAGCAGAGAACAATTTCAGAGGTGTGATACTTTGTGGGCATACAAGCAACTATCACTTTTAACAAGCTTTTATTTCTTCAGTCACCAAAATGTTCCCTAAGGTAGTCGGAGCCTGCAGACCTCAGTTATAATAAAACTGGCTGGTGCAAGTTAATCATAATGTGGTAGTGTGGAGCCAATAGCATGCTTGGTATATAAGTGGATGAATGGCTTTTAGCTAGAAAGTTTTTTAAACTTCCACCTGAATGATCTGCCTGACTGCTTGAATCTCCTGAAAATCTAGGGCTGCCTGCCCCTGCTTGTCCTGCCACCCTCAATATTTTTGCTAGCCTGGACTGGTCCCCAAAGGGGGCACATGGCTGTCCTCTCTCTGTGAAAGCCTATGGCCATAGGACATAGCCCCAGTTCAAGCTGCTGGTTCTGTACTGTCGAATGGCAGATAGATGCATTCTTACTCCTCCAAGCAAGGAATGATTTCATTTTCCTAATCATATATAGGTTGCAAATAACAGCACCCGCTTTTCCCAGCCCTTGGGTGTGCCTGAACTCTACATGAGTGACAAGAAATAACTTTTGGCTAGGGGATCTTCTCGTTTCTCCATGACTGGGACTTAGGAGGGCAGGAGGTGGCATGAAAATGTGCTTGAGTGTTGTTCCTGTTCTGTGTAGCTGTGGCCTCTGTGGAAAGATGCCACTGACAACAACAGTAGCAATGGCAAGTATAATGGGAACATTTACTGATCACTTACAATACAAAGCTTTTTGGGTGCAAAGTTCTTTAGCCCTCTCTGCAGTTCTGAGGCCATTATTAACCTTACTTGCACTTGAAGAAATCGAGGCATGAAAAAACTAAACTATATGTTCAAGTTCAAATAAAAAATAAGTTGTCTCAGACAATCTGTCTCTAGAACCCATACTTTTAACCACTACATGTTACTGCCTAGATGGAGAAAACAGACATCTTCTTCCACCACCTTTGTAACTAGAAAATCAGTCTTTAATCAAACTAAAATAATGTTAGAGAGGTGTAGGGTAGGATGAAAGAGACCATACTCTAGAGTCAGAGAGTCTTGGGCTAATATCAGTTCTACCTTGGATTAAGCAAGGATAATTTTAAGGACATCCCTGTCCTCCCCTAGCTTCAGGGCCCTCGTCTGTAAAACAGGGATGTCAATACCTTCAGTGCAGGGTTTTTGTGAAGATAATAAAATAATGGATGTTAAGTCCCCCAAATATAGTGTCTTATACATAATGAGTAATCACTCCCAAAAGTAGGCCTTTCTTCTTCCTTTCTAAAGCATTAGGTCTCTTTAAAACTATGGAGGAGTGTTTATGGAAGGTCTTTGCTATTATATAACAGAATAAATAATCTCATGAATTGCCTGAGCTATTCAACAGCCAAGAATTCTCTTTTGAAAAGCTGAGGTGAACCAACTGCTGAACAATCATCGCAAGTAAACACTGGAACTCACCAAAAAAATACCCCACATCCAAAGATAATGGAGAAGCTACAATGAGATGGTAGGAAGGGTGCAATCACAATAAAATCAAATTCCATAACTGCTGGGTGGGTGACTCACAAATTGGAGAACACTTATACCACAGAAGTCCACCCACTGGAGTGAAGGTTCTGAGCCCCACGTCAGGATTCTCAACTTGGAGGTCCAGCAATGGGAGGAGGAATTCCCAGAGAAACAGACTTGGAAGGCAAGCAGGATTTGATGGCAGGACTTTGACAGGACTGGGGGAAACAGAGACTCCACTCTTGGAGGGCACACACAAAGTACTATGTGCATCGGGACCCAGAGGAAGGAGCAGTGACCCCATAGGAGACTGAACCAGACCTACCTGCTAGTGTTGAGGGTTTCCTCCAGAGGCGGGGGTTGGCTGTGTCTCACCATGAGGACAAGGACACTGGCAGCAGAACTCCTGGGAAGTTCTCCTTGGTGTAACCCTCCCAGACTCCACCATTAGGCCCACCAAAGAGCCCAGGTAGACTCCAGATTTGGGTCGTCTCAGGCCAGACAACCAACAGGGAGGGAACCCAGCCCCACACATCAGCAGACAAGCAGATTAAAGTTTTACTGAGCTCTGCCTACCAGAGCAACAGCCAGCTATACCCACCAGCAATCCCTCAAATCAGGAAACTTGCACAAGCCTCTTAGATAGCCTCATCCACCAGAGGGCAGACAGCAGAAGCAAGAAGAACTACAGTCCTGAAGCCTGTGGAACAAAAACCACATCACAGAAAGATAGACAAGATGAAAAGGCAGAGGGCCATGTAGCAGATGAAGGAACAAGACAAAATCCCAGAAAAACAACTAAATGAAGTGGAGATAGGCAACCTTCCAGAAAAAGAATTCAGAATAATGATAGTGAAGATGATCCAGGACCTTGGAAAAGAATGGAGGCAAAGATGGAGAAGATGCAAGAAATGTTTAACAAAGACATAGAAGAATTAAAGAAAAAACAAACAGAGATTAACAATACAATAACTGAAAAGAAAAACTGGAAGGAATCAATAGCAGAATAACTGAGGCAGAAGAACGGATAAGTGACCTGGAAGACAGATGGTGGAATTCACTGCTGCAGAACAGAATAAAGAAAAAAGAATGAGAAAAAATTAAGACAGCCTAAGTGACCTCTGGGACAACATTAAATGCAACAAAATTCACATTATAGGGGTCCCAGAGGAGAAGAGAGAGAGAAAGAACCTGAGAAAATCTTTGGAGAGATTATAGTCAAAAACTAAACTAACATGGGAAAGGAAATAGCCACCCAAGTCCAGGAAGCACAGAGAGTCCCATACAGGATAAACCCAAGGAGAAACATGCCGAGACACATAGTAATCACACTGGCAAAAATTAAAGACAAAGAAAAATTATTGAAAGCAGCAAGGGAAAAACGATAAATAGCATACAAGGGAACTCCCATAAGGTTAACAGCTGATTTCTCAGCAGAAACTCTAGAAGCCAGAAGGGAGTGGCATGACATATTTAAAGTGATGAAAGGGAAGGACTTACAACCAAGATTACTCTACCTAGCAAGGATCTCATTCAAATTAGATGGAGACATCAAAAGCTTTACAGACAAGCAAAAGCTAACAGAATTCACCACCACCAAACCAGCTTTACAACAAATGCTAAAGAAACTTCTCTAATGGGAAACACAAGAGAAGAAAAGGACCTACAAAAACAAACCCAAAAGAATTAAGAAAATGGTAACAGAAACATACATATCAATAATTACCTTAAATGTGAATGGATTAAATGCTCCAGCCAAAAGACACAGGCTCACTGAATGGATAAAAAAACAAGACCCATATATATGCTGTCTACAAGAGACCCACTTCAGACCTAGGGACACATAGAGATTGAAAGTGAAGGGATGGAAAAAGATATTCCATACAAATGGAAATCAAAGGAAAGCTGGATTAACAATGCTCATATCAGATAAAATAGACAGTAAAATACAGAATATTACAAGAGACAAGGAAGGACATTACATAATGATCAAGGGATCAATCCAAGAAGAAGATATAAAAATAATAAATATATATGCACCCAACATAGGATCACCTCAATACATAAGGCAGCTGCTAACAGCTATAAAACAGGAAATCAACAGTAATACAATAATAGTGGGGGACTTTAACACCTCACTTACACCAATGGACAGATCATTCAGACAAAATATTAATATGGAAACACAAGCTTTAAATGACACAACAGACTAGATAGATTTAACTGATTTTTATAGGACATTCCATCCAAAAACAGCAGACTACACTTTCTTATCAAGTGCGCATGGAACATTCTCCAGGATAGATCATATCTTGGGTCACAAATCAAGGCTTAGTAAATTTAAGAAAACTGAAATCACATCAAGCATCTTTTCTGACCACAACACTATGAGATTAAAAATCAATTACAGAGAAAAACATGTAAAAAACATAAACACATGGAGGCTAAACAATACATTACTAAATAATCAAGAGATCACTGAAGAAATCAAAGAGAAAATCAAAAAACACCTAGAGACAAATGACAATGAAAACACGACGATCCAAAACCTACAGGATGCAGCAAAAGCAGTTCTAAGAGGGAAGTTTATAGCAATACAATCCTACCTCAAGAAACAACAGACATCTCAAATAAATAATCTAACCTTATGCCTAAAGGAACTAGAGAGAGAAGAACAAACAAAACCCAAGTTAGTAGAAGGAAAGAAATTATAAAGATCAGAGCAGAAATAAATGAAATACAAACAAAGAAAACAATAGCAAAGATCAATAAAACTAAAAGCTGGTTCTTTGAGAAGATAAACAAAATTGATAAACGTTTAGCCAGACTCATCAAGAAAAAGAGGGAGAGGACTCAAATCAATAAAATTAGAAATGAAAAAGGAGAAGTTACACAGACACTGCAGAAATATAAAGCTTCCTAAGAGACTACTACAAGCAACTCTATGCCAATAAAATGGACAACCTGGTAGAAATGGACAAATTCTTAGAAAGGTATAACCATCCATGACTGAACAGGACGAAAGAGAAAATATGACCGGACCAATCACAAGTAATGAATTTAAAACTTTGATTAAAAATCTTCCAACAAACAAAAGTCTGGGACCAGATGGCTTCACAGATCAATTCTATCAAACATTTAGAGAAGAGCTAACACCCATCCTTCTCATACTCTTCCAAAAAATTGCAGAGGAAGGAGCACTCCCAAACTCATTCTATGAGGCAACCATCACCCTGATCCCAAAACCAGACAAAGATACTACAAAAAAAAGAAAATTACAAACCAATATCACTCATGATTATAGATGCAAAAATCCTCAACAAAATACTAGCAAAGAGAATTCAACAGAACATTAAATGGATCATACACGATGATCAAGTGGGATTTATCCTAGGGATGCAAGGATTCTTCAATATATGCAAATCAGTCAATATGATACATCATACTAACAAATTGAAGAAGAAAAACCATATGATCATCTCAATAGATGCAGAAAAAGCTTTTGACAAAATTCAAAACCCACTTGTGATTAATATACCCTCCAGAAAGTAGGCATAGAGGGAACTTACCTCAACATAATAAAGGCCATATATGACAAAACCACAGCCAACATCATTCTCAATGGTGAAAAACTGAAACCATTTCCACTAAGATCAGGAACAAGACAAGGTTGCCCACTCTAACCACTACTATTCAACATAGTTTGGAAGTTTTAGCCACAGCAATCAGAGAACAAGAAATAAAAGGAATCCAAATAGGTAAAGAAGAAGTAAAACTGTCACTGTTTGCAGATGAAATGATACTATACATACAGAATCCTAAAGATGCTACCAGAAAACTACTAGAGCTAATCAATGAATTTGGTAAAGTTGCAGGATACAAAATTAATGCACAGAAATCTCTTGCTTTCCTATACACTAATGATGAAAAATCTGAAAGATAAATTAAGGAAACATCCCCATTTACCATGCAAAAAAAAGAATAAAATACCTAGGAATAAACCTACCTAGGGAGACAAAAAACATGTATGTAGAAAACTATAAGACTGATGAAAGGAATTAAAGATGGTACAATCATATGGAGAGATATACCATGTTCTTGGATTGCAAGAATCTATATTGTGAAAATGACTATACTACCCAGAGCAATCTACAGATTGAATGCAATCCCTACCAAATTACCAAGGACATTTTCTACAGAATTAGAACAAAAAATATTAAGATTTGTATGGAGACACAAAAGACCCTGAATAGCCAAAGGGGTCTTGAGGGAAAAAAACGGAGCTGGAGAAATCAGACTCCCTGACTTCAGACTATATTACAAAGCTACAGTAATCAAGACAATATGGTACTGGCACAAAATCAGATATATAGACCAATGGAACAGTATAGAAAGCCCAGAGATAAACGCATGCACCTATGGTCAACTAATCTCTGACAAAGGAGGCAAGGCTATACAATGGAGAAAAGACAGTCTCTTCAATAAGTGGTACTGGGAAAACTGGACAGCTACATGTAAAAGAATGAAATTAGAACACTCCCTAACATCATACACAAAAATAAACTCAAAATGGATTAGAAACCTAAATGTAAGACCACACACTATAAACCTCTTAGAAAAAACATAGGAAGAACACTCTTTGACATAAATCACAGCAAGATTTTTTTTGGTCCACCTCCTAGAGTAATGGAAATAAAAACAAAAATAAACAAATGGGACCTAATGAAACTTAAAAGCTTTTGCAAAGCAAAGGAAACTACAAACAAGACAAAAAGACAATCCTCAGGATGGGAGAAAATATTTGCAAACAAATCAATGGACAAAGGATTAATCTCCAAAATATATAAACAGCTCATGCAGCTCAATATTAAAAAAACAATCAACCCAATCCAGAAATGGACAGAAGACCTAAATAGACATTTCTCCAAAGAAGACATACAGATGGCCAAGAGCAGATGAAAAGCTGATCAATATCACTATTTATTAGAGAAAAGCAAATCAAAATTACAATGAGGTATCACCTCACACCAGTTAGATTGGTTATCATCAGAAAATCTACAAACAACAAATGCTGGAGAGGGTGTGGAGAAAAGGGAACCCTCTTGCACTGTTGGTGGGAATGTAAATTGATACAGCCACTATGGAGAACAGTATGGAAGTTCCTTAAAAATCAAGAAATACAATTACCATATGATGCAGCAATCCCACTACTGGGCATATACCCAAAGAAAACCATAATTCAAAAAGACACATGCACCCCAATGTTCATTGCAGCACTATTTACAATAGCCAGGACATGGAAGCAACCTAAATGCCCACTGACAGACAAATGGTTAAAGAAGATGTGGTACGTATATACCATGGAATATTACTCAGCCATACAAAGGAACAAAATTGAGTCATTTGTAGAGACGTGGATGGATGTAGACTGTCATACAGAGTGAAGTGAGTGAGACAGAGAAAAACAAATATCATATATTAACACATATATTTGGAACCTAGAAAAATGGTACAGATGAACGGTGTGCAGCACAGAAATAGAGACAGAGAAGTAGTGAACAAAAGTATGGACACCAAGGGGGGAGAGTGGCAGTGGGGAGGGGTGGTAGTATGATGAATTGGGAGATTGGGATTGACATATATACATTAATATGTATAAAGTGGATAATTAATAAGAACCTGCTGTATAAAAATATAAAATTCAAAAAATAATAAATAAAGATAATTTTTTTAAAAAAGAAAGAAAGAAAGAAAGAAAGAAAAGCTGAGGTGCTCATGACCTCAGAGAACTGCTTGGACCCACCAAGTTGGTGAAACTCAGTTTCATGAAACAATCCTATTTTCCATCTTTCCCTGAGTTAAAGTGAAGGAGCTTAAAATATTTAAAATATTATTCTACCAGGCAGCTTTGAATGCTAGTGGTCTGGAAGAAAGAAGGAATATCCTACGCAGTGTCAACCTAGAACTTTTAATTGATATATTTTTAAAAGTCTGAGATATCTATTTCAATATGTAGAAGATTTCAAAAATCATAAACCAGTATAGTAAATAGATAACATCATAATTATTTGCCTGATCTCCTCCCTCTTCTACCTTCTGTTTTTGGTAGACCCATTGGATCCCAACCTCCCCACCCCATGATCACCGCCACCACACAGACTGATGGTCAATCCTGACCAGGCTTGGGAGCCAATGCCAACTAAACTTGGAGGGTCACAAGGGAGCATTTCAGGCCACTTAAGTTACTGATTCATTAAACATCGAGTCCACATATTGATGGTCCAGCCCTGGTCTTGGACTAGGCCACTAAGTATGAATGTCAAAGTGCAAATGTTCCTCTCTAGTTTTGGTAACAGGGTTCCTACCTTGACATTTATTCAGTGCTTTCTACCTTCCAGTCGAGAGAAATCAAGCTCTTCCTAATGACTTTTCCTCACTATCTTCCCCTACCTTTAACAAGTATACTTGTGCATGTGCACCCATGCACACACACACATAACCCACACACAGAAACACAAGGGAAGGAAAGTGGGGGTGGGAAGAGGGGGGAGAGAGAGAGAGAGAGAGAGAGAGAGAGAGAGAGAGAGAGAGAGAGAGAGAGAGAGAGAGAGAGAGAGAGAGAGAGAGAAAGAGAGAGAGATCCTAATCCTCAATCCATTTTTACCTTTTAAAACCTATTAAAACCCACTTAAAATTTTAAAAAAACTTTGTTTAAAGCTTTTTTGATTCTGACTGCCTGATCTAGATCTATATTTTCTTTTTCAATCCCCCATTCTTTCATATATACATTTAAATACTAATTCCTCATTCATTCACTAAAGCATTCATTTACTCAAAAATTATTTATTAAGCACATACTATGTGTCAGGCATTGTGTTAGGCATTAGAGGTAACTCTAACAGGAAAACTGTCCCTGCTCGCACAGATTTTTCCAAGCTAGTAGGGGTTAGAGACAAAAATAATTGATGTAGTCTGAGGACCTATAGTAAATTATAATCCAGACTTTGGAGACAGAGTTTGGAAGGCTGGGAAAGATTTCTGTAAAGAGGTAACAATCCTCAGATGATTCTGAAATGAGAGTAGAGATTAGGCAGAGGATGAAAGATGGAATGGGCAGTTGGTACGTGGGGAAGGGAACATCAGGGTATCCTAGACATAGGAAACAGCATCTGTAAAGCCCATAGTGAGAAAGAGAGCATGAAGTAGTAAAGCAACTGAAAGTCATTCCACACAACAGGCATACAAGGAGCATGGTTGAGGTTTGAAGGAAGGGAAAAAAACACATTTGTATTTCAGAATAACTTTGTTCTGTGGAGAATGCATTGGAAGGGAACTGACTAGATACAAAGTTAGTAAACTGTTACAGAAGCTGTATTATAAGTAACATTTCTCTGACTAGACAAGAGGTAGGTAAACTAAAATGGAAACTTTGATAGATTTTTAAGGACAATTGTATCAACTGGATTTGACAGTTGGATGGGAGAGAGAGAGAGGAGTCAATAATGATTTTTAGGATTGCAACTTGAGCAAATGAATGGATGGTGGTGTCATTCATCCAGAACAGGGTGTGGCACAAGATAGAGGGGAATGATAAGTTCAGTTTGGTCCTGTTGCATTTCAGGTGTTAAGGGAACACTTGAATGCAGATGTCCAGTAAGAAGTGATATGCTCATACTTGGCATATTTTCACTGTGGTGACATTCCAGGACCTCCTGTCCTTCAATATTTCCCCCACTTTGGTGAATCATATGTGTCTACGGCTATATTCTCCAGATGACATACTCTGTCTGCAAGACCACATGACCTCTATCATCTGCAGGTGGATCTAAATCTCCAGGACCTGGTCATCAAGCTGAGAGTGGATCTCATACTCCCAGAAGGACGTCAATACACAGGACCTATAACTGTTTCACAAATGAGAAAACAATTTCTCAAAAGTTCTCAAAACTGATCTGATGCTAAAATCTCTTCCTGAAAGAGAAGCATAGTTAGAGAAGTAGCCTTAGCATAAGAGACACTGAAAAAGTTTGAATAATTGAATCAATTCAGATCAATTCATACAGTTTTAAAGGCTCTGACATTTCAGTTCCACTCTATACTCTTAGGCTATCTATTTGGAAAAATACCAAGTAAAAATTACACAGTAAAACCCCAGTAAGTAAAAAATTCCAACCTGTGGATGAAGAGTAAAACTGTTCAGGAGGATAATTTCAAAACTGATAGTTTTATTCAATGCATAAGGACTTGATTATTATATAGAAAGAAACTAATTTTTAAAATATATTTATTTATTTGGCTGCATGGGGTCTTAGTTGTGGCAGGCGGGCTCCTTAGTTGCAGAACATGGGCTCCTTAGCTGTGGCATGTGAACTCTTAGTTGCGGCAGGCATGTGGGATGTGGGATCTAGTTTCCTGACCAGGGATCGGACCCAGGCCCCCTGCATTGGGAGTGCATAGTCTTATCCACTGCGCCACCAGGGAAGTCCTCAAAGAAACTAATTTTTTAAATGAAAGGATAAATTAATGAGCTGACAAATAGTGATGATACTTTATGTTTATCTTGAAATCTACAGTTTACAAAATACTTTCATGTCCATGAAATTATTTAAATCTCTGAATCACAGAACTTCAATAGCAGCTGCTATTTTCCAGATCATTTGGTCTATGTTAGAGAATCCCATGTAAACCTATAATCAATTTATCAACACTCAAAATACATTTTGCCTCAACTAAACCACATTCTTTTAAACTGAATAATTACTTGTTGGGAGTTAAAGAAGATGAAGAATAATTATCTTGATGTCTGAATTGGTTGAGTACTGTTGCTCCATTTTCCATAATAAAATGCGGGAGATGAAAGAAACACAAAGAATTTTTCCCCAAACAAGAAAACTCATAAAATAAAGTAAGATTTAAATGTTTTCCCTTTATCTTATTTATATTTTTAAATAAACATTTCAATTTAGAAAGGTTTTAGATTTATATCACAATTAATTGACTGATATTGATATAATATTAATTAAAGTCTATGCTAAGATGTCCTTAATTTTTCCCTAATGTCCTTTTCCTCTTCCAAGATCCCATCCAGGATGCTGTGTTATATTTATGAGTCATGTTTCCTTATGTTCCTTTGGGTTATGACAGTTTTTCAGATTTTCCTTGTTTTTGAGGACTTTGACAGTTTTGAGGATTACTGTTCAGGTATTTTATAGAATGTCCCTCAACTGTGATTTGCCTGATGATTTTCTCATGATTTCTGGGAGGAAACCACAGAGATAAAGTACCATTATAATCATTTCACATCAAAGGACTTATCACTACTAATGCTAACCTGGATCACCTGACAGGAGGTAAAGTTTGTCATCTGTCAGGATTCTCAACTGTAAAGTTACTTTCTTTTTCCTCCTTTTATACAGTAATCTTTGGAAAAGTCACTATGTGCAGCCAATATTTAAGTGGTAAATAGTTATGTCCCCTCTCTTTAAACATAGAGTAGCTACACAAATTATTTGTAATTTTTCTGCCAGGAATCTTTGCCTATTCTCCACACTTATTTAATTATTTATATCACCACATAAATTTTTACTTTATACATTGGGTTATAGTCTGATACAATTTTATTTATTTTGTTGCTCAAGTTGTTCCAGCTTTGACAGTTAGGAACTCTTTCACAAGGTTTCTGGAATGCTTTGATATACCTATATTGTTGTGGGGAGTTTTAAAATTTTCCAAGTGCTTCTTTACTTCCTGGTGCTACAAGGTGTTGTTCCAGGCCCATTTTGTATACTCCTGCCCTAGTCCAAAAATCAGCCATTTCTCCAAGGAACCCTATTTCCAATAATAATTGGAGAAGAGTATTAGAAACCAAGCTCTGGGTTCTTGGTGTGCTTATGGCTGATGCAATGTTGTTGCTTCTAGGTCCTCTCAACTGACAGAGTAAAGATATGTATATACAGATACTATTGCAGGCATACAATAGTGTATATACATACATACCTACCTATATACATACATACATACACACACAAAAAACAAATATATAAATAAATGTTTCTATATATAACCATCAGGTTTATATATATATATATATATATATATATATATATATATATATATATATAATATACATATTAACCTAAATATGAGCTCCTAGTGTTTTAGCCAACTCTAATTTATTACCGCATGAATCTTTCTAGCTTCCTCCCTTTATTCATCTGTAGCCTCTCCCTTCAACAGCTAGAAATCTGGCTCCCATGAGCTACCATCTATTTAGTTAAATGGTCAGTTATACTACACATGTATAGGATTTCAGAATTGCACCTCTGTTGGGGAAAAATATTTTATCAATAAGGGTACAGTTACTTATATGTGGTTCCTTTAGCCTTCAGTTTTACTGACTCCACACATTTTCAGTTACTTACCCTCACCCACCTCCTTCAGTGAAATTGTTTCACACATTTGTAATATATTTAGTTTCTTTTGTCACATTCTGATTTTTTTCTGGGGCTCCTCCAGCTTCCAAAACAATTATTTTTAATTTGCCTATATTAAAGTTCACTATGCTCTGAAGCACTATGGGTTTTGACAAATGCATAATGTCACATATTCAACATTACAGTATCATACAGAATTCTAGTTACACTGTGCTAAAAGTCCCCTGTGCTCCAATTATTCATCCATCACTTCTCAAAATCCCTGGCAGCCACTGATCTTTTTAAACTATCTTTATAGCTTTGTCTTTTCCATAATGGCATATAATTGGAATCATAAAGTCTATAATGATGGGAACCTGTCATTAAGTTTGGAAAGTTCTCAGCCATTACTATTTCAAATATTTCTTTTTCTACTCCATTCTCATTTCTAAGATCTTCTGGTACAACAATTATGTGTATATTACATCTTTTTTTTTTTTTTTTTTTTTTTTTGTGGTACGCAGGCCTCTCACTGTGGTGGCCTCTCCCGTTGTGGAGCACAGGCTCCAGACACGCAGGCTCAGCAGCCGTGGCTCACAGGCCCAGCTGCTCCGTGGCATGTGGGATTCTCCCGAACCAGGGCACGAACCTGTGTCCCCTGCATCGGCAGGTGGACTCTCAACCACTGCGCCACCAGGGAAGCCCTGTATATTACATCTTTTGAAATTATTTTATAATTTTTGAATGTTCTGTTATTTGTTTTTTTGAGTTTTTTCTTTTGCATTTCAGCTTGGGAAATTTTGATTAACTTTTCTTGAAGCTAACTGATTCTTTTCTTGATCATGTCAAGTCTACTGATGAGAATGTCAAGGGCACTCCAATTCTGTTAGTGTTTTTATTTTCTAGCATTTCCTTTGTATTCTTTCTTAGAGGTCCGTCTCTTTGCCTATATTCCCTATCTGTTTTTGCATGCTGTCTACTTTTTTATTTCGAGGCTTTGACATTTTAATCATACTTACTTTAAATTCCCTGTCAGACACTTGTGTCGAATCTGAGTCTGGTTCTTATGCTTGCTTTGTCTCTTCAGACTGTGTTTTTTATGGCCTTTTGGCATGTCTTACAATTTTTTTTGAAAGCTAGGCAATTTATATCCTATATTAGGAAATGCATAAATAGGCCTCCTATTTGTGCGAATCTGGCTAGAAATTGAGCTTTGTTTACTGTTTTCTTTATTTATAGGTGCCAGAAGATTCAAATTTCTCCAGTGTCCTTTCTTTTGTTTTCCCTCTTCACTATGGGTTTCTCTAAGCATACCTTTTCACAATGAATCTGTATCTTTCAGCTCTTTCAGCTGTAATTCGCTAGTATTATACTGGGGCCGCATTTGTGTGGCAGTAAAGTGTAGAGTAAAGATGTGTTCTCTGATCAAATGATTAAATTTCAGTCTTTTAATGGGCCTGTGTCTCTGACCTGTGACCATCACAGCATTCTTCTTGTATAGATGCCTCCTTTCTCGCTCACCTCCCTTTCCAAGACAGAAAAGCTAGAGCAGGCTGGAGGCAAAACTCAGGTCAAGCTTTTCACCCTGGAGAGTGGGCCTTTGTTATGGAGAAGGTTCTGAGTATAACCCCCCAATGATTATTCCTCCCTCTGCTGGAGCCATGAGGAGATCTTCCTTGGATCTTCACCAGAAGAACCTGGTGCCATTTCTGGAAGTAAAGCCCAAGAAAGTATGGAGGGCCTCCCTAAGACTGCAGCTCCCAGGAGTTTCTCATTTTCCTGTTAATCCACACTCAGCCTCCAGCAATTGGTCAAATTTACCATCTAAGAAATACTTCCAGTGATAGCTCTAGTGTCTTCTGTCCCAGGTTAGCACATCTCAGCTGTGAGTATCTGGATTTACCTGTCTCTCCAGCCCTTTGTGTGATAGTCCTGCAAACAGCTGGCTAGTGAATCCAAGAAAAATCATTGAGTGGCAGTCTGTCCATGTTTTACTTGTTATAAGGACTGGAATGACAACTTCCAAGCTCTTTACATGCTGAATCTGAAACTAGAAGCTTCCTATTTGAGTTTTCAAAGAGGTTTATATCCTCTATTCAGACCCATCTTTGGCTCTAGTACCTATTTGCACATTTTAAAAATTCTAATATCTCAAGACAGCAATTGCAGAAATTTGTGTTTGCATTCTGTCAACTTTAGAATTCTCCAGAAGTGAGGTTCATTTCTAATTGAGCAAATATGGAGATTCTCAACTAGCCAAAGCATGGTCAAATGTGCTAGAATGGATATTCATACAAATAATGTCATTCTGCACCTAATTTCAAAGTTGCAGACACTTCAGTACAAGTCATTCAGAACGAGATACATGTGCCATGAAATACACTGACGGTGCCTTTCTTTCCTACATGTGAATATAATGAGGTTTTCATAATGGTTTGTGCTTCTACATACTTTTTTTCCCCTAAAGATCATCTGAAAAATGTTCTTCAAAGCTGAGAGAGGCAGAGAGTCTTAGAAATTTTATTCATATTACAGTAGCAACTCAGTGACTGCGCGTAGGAAGATTAGTCTTCTTTATCACACCTATGTTTCCACTATGAATGTTCTTCATTCCCCATACACTAAATCATCATTTGCTTATTTCACTCTGATGTCACTCAGTGCAAAAATTCAGAAGAACATTAACAGGCAGCCAGGAGACTAGGTTAGATGTGGCCTTAAGAAGAAATTGAGTTGCTCTCCTGAAGCAGGTCTCGGTTGACTGCCAATCTCAGGGTTTGCTGCAGTCCAGCACGCAAGTTTGTACAACGTTAAGTGTGCATTACCTGGTACTGAAGAACAGTGGTAGTTTGTCGTGTTAGTTAGGTAACTTTCCCATTCTAAATGTTGATGCCGCTTTAAGCAAATGGAGATGTCTTTCTCACATCTCACTTTTAACAGGGACACACACACACACACACACACACACACACACGCACACACTATATGAGGCTTGTCCACCAGAGAAAAAGCTTACTGGGGCCCAGTGGGTGGGTGAATGACTTCGTGCCTGCCTGAATGCTATGACTTCAGAGATCGAGGACAGTTCAGGTTGCTAGATAAAACACAGGACGCCCAGTCAAATTTGAATTACAAATAAACGCTGAATATTTTTTAGTGTTACTACCCTATATCTGGTTGCCCCCTTTTCCCTTAAAATAATTCCACCTGAAGGGGTAGTAGTTTCTTCTCTAAGAATTCAGCTTTTCTTCCCATATCAAGAGACCAAGTTGACAAATAAGCCCCTCATGGAAAGGAATCTCGGGAATCAGAAAGCCATAACTGATGGATTACAGGGCTTTTCCTGAGGGCCACGAAGGCACTGGGGTAGGCTTCTGTCACAGTGGAAACTAGACTTCGAGTCCTCTCCAAGAGCAGGTCACAATGTCCACATCCGTTTAGCAACTTGCTCCATGAGTTGGCAGAATGTATTCATATTGCTATTGGCTGACTTTGGGTAGCATTTTAGAGGTGTGGTAATAAAGGTCCTCTTGCTGAGAACTGACCGTGTGCCAATTACTAAGCACTTAAATGACACAATGCCAAATAATCCCCACAGCAATCCAGTAGATTTGTGTCACTCTCCCCTTTCCCACCTGTGAAATGAAGCTTCCAAGCAGTCAAGGAAAGTCAAACTTACACAATTTCATGGCTTAAATGTTTTAGTTCACTTCCTTTCCAGAGTTCAGTCCTATACAATCATTTACACAGAAATCAAAGCTGGGACAGAGCAAGGCAAGGACAGAGACAGAGCCCACTATGGGTGAGGAGCCACTAAGATAGGGAAGCCAGGCCCTGTAAAGACATTTGGAGAGGAAAAGATACCACAAAGTTCTAAAGGCCCCAGGTCTCACCAGCAATAATCAGGTGTTGGAATCTCAGCACCATTCAGAATCTGAAAGGTCTCCAGAGTATACGGAATACCCATAAAGGAGAAATAACTTACTTCCCCAGCAATCCTCATGTGTTAGGCACCATCATAAATGGTATTTATTTGACATTTTATTTAACCTTCAAAATAACCTTGTGGTCTGTGAATTTGTTGCACGCTTTACAGGAACACAAGGCTCAGAGAGATGAAAATACTTGCTGACAGTCTTCTGGCGAGGAGGGTACTGAACTGGGATTCAGATTCAGGGCTGTTTAAAGCCTTTGCTCTTTCCACATGCACCCCACTGCTTCTATGAATGTTTGCTACCCATAACATATGGAAACCTACTCCTGAGTGTATAATCTTGCTAAGTTAAGTAGCTCGGCCATTTATTTTTAAATCTATCACTGGTGATTAGAGTATATTTCAGGGGGGGAAATGTCAACTTTCAGTTTCTTAGTTTGCCACATGATTTTTAAAAAACTCAGGGGAAATTATATGTATATATTCTTTAATTTCAACCCAGTACAAAGGGGCTAAGCTGATCTCATGTTGAGGCTACGACTCTAGGATTCATTTACAGCCTAGTTCAGAGTCACAGGCAGGGGACTGGTTTTGTTAAAGTCAGTCTGAGACACCAATTTTTGAATTTTGCTTAGAAAGTCTTAGAGTTCAACTCTAAGGCTTATAGGCAGCAGCAGACTTCAGCAATAGAGTTACTTAGGAAGTTAATCTAAGATGTGAAACGTACCAGAAATATGGCCCAGCCATGACCCTAAGCACCAAGAAAGATGGTGAGGTTCCAAGACTGTCAGGAATTGGACGTGAGGGAAAGAACAGGTGCCAGAAAGGCAGCATGATTATGGCTAGAGGGACCAGCTATACAGATGCACCACTTATTGGAGATTAAATAGGAAGTCAGCCATCCATCCATGATGCATACCAGGCTCTGCACAGGGGTGGGAAAGTACTCTTCCTAGTGACAGCCTAGCCAGTGTGACTTTCCTACCTAGACTGCCACTTCTATTTAATTTCTGTGCCTTTCTTGTGAAGCACTCTTCATAGCCATAGATACTCATTTTGGTCAAGATGTCATATTCACAGTAGAGTTACTAAGACCTCAGCCTGAGTTTGGAAATGATAGCTCTGTGAGCTTGCTCACAATATTATGGAATCAGGAACTACACTGTAATTATTTCAGTTTTCCTCCAGTGGGCTAACATTAGGCCCACATTTAATTTTCTCCCACCTTATCAAATTCCTTACTGACAAAGTCTTTTAAAGCTCAATTAATTCACCAATATGATTACATTCTCTGAAGAACACATAAGCATCATTGCTCTGTAGAGAGGCTTTCTCAGTATTCTCTACTTTCAGAATGGATCCTTGAACTGAAGAAATTCCAACTGTGATTCAAAGGGGAGAATTTACAGTAGTGCAGTTAATTTTTATGGTTTAAAAGTCATTTGAAAAGATGTTACTGCTAAGATCTTTACACTGCTCAGTCATGTTTAGTAGGCATGTGTTTACTCATATCTCTGAGTAGAGAATTTTTCCTGACTATAAAGGTGGCTGACTTGAGATAAAGTCTATAGGAATGTTGCCACAGTGCTGCACAGAAATTCTGATTTTTGTCCTATTTTTAAAAAAAATGAGAATAACAAATAAATTATAACAGAACTACTCACATATTAAGGATGTTCTTTTATCCATTTCAAAGTCTTACATAATTGGAACCAAGACTGATTATACATACTTTTGCTTATTTATCTCTCTTTAAAAAGGGGGGGGCACTAGACCTGGAACTAGAAACAATCTTATTAAGGGGATCTCTAATACTGCAATTTTATGACTTTCTTTTTTACTAAAATATCTTCATTTCAGAACAAGGAGATAGATATTTGTTGAATATAAAAAAGTCACAGAAATTAAAATATGAGAAAAACTGGAAATAAATTTATATATTCCCCAATATTTATGATAAAATTATCATCTTTCCATTTTAGGTTCAGTGAATATCATTTAAGGTGTAGAACCAGCCTAAAATGGACTTTGTGCATTAACTGCCTAAATATATTCAGATTTTCATATGGCATATTTAAAAACAGGTTTATCAGATTAGCCAAAATTCTGCCAGGGAAATTTTGCATGTGCGTTTTTCCCTTTGAAGTACAGAGAAATTCACTCAATTGTATTATCACCATAGGGACTAGAAAATTCATTACATTATTTAAGTCTTAAGAGAATATGCAAATACAACATCACTGTGTGCTAAGAATATTGTTTATTAAAAAGATATAAAGTTTTGGGGCTTCCCTGGTGATGCAGTGGTTGAGAATCTGCCTGCCAATGCAGGGGACATGGGTTCAAGCCCTGGTCTGGGAAGATCCCACATGCCACGGAGCAACTAGACCCGTGAGCCACAACTACTGAGCCTGCGCGTCTGGAGCCTGCGCTCCGCAACAACACAGGCCACGATAGTGAGAGGCCCGTGCACCGCGATGAAGAGTGGCCCCCACTTGCCACAACTAGAGAAAGCCCTCACACAGAAACGAAGACCCAACACAGCCAAAAATAAATAAGTTAATTAAAAAAATATATATATAAAGTTTTATTTTCAAAAATTTTTATTTTATTTATTTCAAATCTGAGATTTTGTAGATGGTGTTTCACTTAATCATTGTCAAACAAATTATTCCTAAATTTATCAATTCATATTTGGTTATCAAAGGCATGTCCATAGACTTTCCAGTTTCCTCTCTGATATGTAAAGAACTTGGAAGGCATTACTCTCATCCTCCCAACAGAAAAAAAGCTGGGCAAAATAGAAGTGAACAACTCTTCTTAGAGCCATCAGAGAATTGAGGTCATAAGGAAAATTGCTGCCTTAAAAACTGGAGAGACAGGTGAATACAGATAATCACTAGCTTGTCAGGATCAAAAACCACCTGCTGGAGCCAGTAAGAACACTTAAATTGTAATTGACTAATAGCTGGAGACTGAGTGTGGACTCATCTGAGAGAGAAAAACTCCCAGCGGTACAGCCTTAGAGGCAATTTTGTGAGATTTCCCTAAAGGAGACCCGCCAGTTTCTCATTGTGAAGATTGGAGAAAAACCCTCTCATGTATCTGACAGGGGGAGAGAAAATGTTACCATTTTAAATATTCCCAGAGTGTTCTGTTAGCCTTGACAAAGGATAATCCTCAGAGAAAACTATTGTAACAGAGCATATCCAACATTAGAAATAACCAACTCTAGTCCCCTCTAGCCTTTGGCATGGGAAAGGGAAATATCCATTTATAGACCCCTCTAGCCTTCCTGTCTCACAAGATTTAGATATGACAGAGATTTTTGAATTATCAGATCAAGAATTTAAATTAACTGATTAATATGCTAAGGAAATCTAATGAAAAAAGTAGACAACATGAAACAACAGATGGGTAATACAGGCAGGAAAATGGAAACTCTAAGAAAAAATAGAGGAAACGTTAAAGAAAACCCACTGAAATAAAAATGAAAAAATGTGTTTGATGGACTTAACAGTTGACATGTTCAAGGAAAGAATCAACAAGCTTGAAAATTGTCAATAGAAACTTTACAAACTCAAAAGTAAAGAGAAAGAGAAAGTTAAAAACAGAATATCCAAGAACTGGGAACAGTTAAAAAGGTGTAATATATACAATGGGAATACCAGAAGTAAAACAAAACAAAGAAATGTACAAAAAATATTTGAAGTAATAATGACTGAAAATTTTCCACAATTAATGAATGACACAAAACCACTGATCCAGGAAGCTCAGGGAACACTATGCAAGAAAAAAAAAAAATCTACATAAGGTATATCATATTCAGTATACCCCAAATCAAAGTCTTGAAAGAAGTCTGAGGGAGGGAGGGGGAACTTTTTACCTATAGAAGAATAAGGATAAGAATTATAACATTCTTCTCTTCAGAAACCATGGAAGCAAGAGGAGAATGGAGTAAACATTTAAAAGTGTTGAAGAACAGCAAAACAAAAGTAAACCATCATCAAACAAGAATTCTGTATCCAGTGAAATTATTTTCCCATAATGAAATAAAAATACTTTCTCAGACAAACAAACATTAAGAGATTTTGTTGCTAGTAGAAGTGGCTTGTCAGAAACATTGGAAGTTAATTCAGGGAGAAAGATCTACATAAGATAAGGAAAGGAAGAGCTCCAGAGAAAGAATAAAAGAAGGTAAAATACCCTGTCTTTTTTCTTATTCTTAATTGAGCTAATGGGTAACTGTTAAAAAAATCATGATTATAGCTCATTATAAGTAAAATGAATAACAGTGATATTACAAGGGAATAGAAGGACTGAGAATACTTTGTTACCTGTAGTATTCATGAAGCAGTAAAGTGTTACAGTTGACCCTTAAAGAACATGAGGGTTAATCCACATATAATTTACAGTTGGCTTTCTGTATCCACAGTTCCTCTGTATCCACAGATTCAACCAACCACAGACCATGTAGTACTGTACTATTTACTACTTAAAAATATTCTCTTATAAGTGGACCCAGGCAGTTCGAACCAGTGTTGTTCAAGGGTCAACTTGAGAGTATTTGAGAGTAGACTTATCCTAGTTATAAATGTTTATTGCACTCTAGGGCAACCAGTAACAAAATTTAATAAGGAAGTATAATCGATGTGCTAAGAGAGAAAACAAAAAATGCTATCACATAAAAAACTTAGTTAGAACCAAAGAAGAGAGAGAGAATGGAAGGAAAAAGAAAAGAAGAATAAAAAAAAAAATCAATGAACAGAAAACAGTTACAAATATGGTAGATATTAACCCAAAATTACATAAAAATCACTTTATATATGAATATGGTAACCACACAAATTAAAAGAAACAGAGTATATGTATTTTTTAAAAAATCAAGATGCAACTATGCATTGTCTTTAAGTATACTGCCACAGATAGCTTAAAAGTAGAGGAGTGGAGTTAAATACACCATGCTAAAACCAATCTAAAGAAATCTGTTATATAAAACAAGGACGCCCATTCCTGCCACTGTTATAACATAGTACTCAAAGTCCTAGCCAGAGCAATTAGGCAAAATAAACTAACTAACCAACTAACTAACTAAATAAAAAGCACCCAATTGGAAAAGAAGAAGTACAACTATCTCTATGTGCAGATGACATAATGTTATATATAAAAAACCCTAAAGACTCCACCAAAAAACTTTTAGCACTAGAAAATGAGTTTAGTAAAGTTGTGGGGTACAAGATCAATATACAAAACTCAGGTGTGCTTCTATACACTAACATCAAACTGTCAGAAAGAGGACTTAAGAAAACAATCCCATTTATAATTGCATCAAAAATAAAATACCTTGGGATAAAATTTAACCAAGGAAGTAAAAGACCTGTACACTGAAAACTACAAGACCCTGATTAAAGAAACTGAAGAAGACCCAAATAAATGGAAAGATGTTCTTTGCTCATGGATTGGAAGAATTAATATCGTCAAAGTGTCCATACTACCATATCAATCTACAGATTCAATGCAATCCCTATCAAAATTCCAAAGACATTTTTCATAGAAATAGAAGAAAAGCCTAATATTTGTATGGAACCACAAATGGCCTGCACAGTGAGAGTAATCTTGAGAAAGAACAAATCTGGAGTCATCACACTTTTTGATTTCAAGCTATATTACAAAGCTATAGTAATAAACACATTGTGGTGCTGGCATACAAATAAACACAGAGATCATATAAGGGAATGGAGAGCCAAGAAATAAAGCCATACATATATAGCCAATTAATTTATGACAAAGCAGCCTTGAATATATAATGGGGAAAGAATAATCTCTTTAATAAATGGTGTTGGAAAAACTGGACAACTATATGCAAAAGAATGAAACTGGACCCCTAATCTACACCATATACAAAAATCAACTCAAAATGGATTAAAAAAAATCTGAAACCATAAAGCTCCAAGAAGAAAACATAGGTGGTAAACTCTTTAACATCAGTTTTGGCAATGATTTTTTGGACTTGACACTAAAAACAAAAGCAAAACTAAACAAGTGGGACTATATTAAACTAAAAAGCTTCTGTGCAGCAAGCAAACCGTCAACAAAATGAAAAGGCACCCTATGAAATGGGAGAAAAAATTGCAAATCTTATGTCTGATAAGGAGTTAATATCCAAAATATATAAAGAACTCATACAACTCAGTGGCAAAAAAAAAAAAAAAAAAAAAAAAACCAATCTAGTTAAATGGTCAGAGAACTGAATAGTCATTTTTCCAAAGACCACATACATTGTCCAAAAGGTACATGAAAAGATGTTCAACATCACTAATCATTAGGTAATGCAAATCAAAGCCACAGTGAGATATCACCTCACACCTGTTAGAATGGCTGATATCAAAAAGACAAGAGGTAACATAATATAATTATTGCCCAATAAACTGGGACAAAAATCCAGACTGCTGATCCCCATTCTCCAGAGTTTTTATTTTAGGAAGTCTGGAGTGGGTTTAAGAATGTGAACTGCTTCATGTAGTTGCAGCCTGACAATGCCTCCCCTTGGGTCTTGGCCCTGGACCACTTGCCTCTTACTTGCTGCTCTGGGTTTTTACTGACTCTTTGCACATGCAACCCAAAGTAATGCAAGAAGTTTATGCTCACATGGCCATTCACAATACAGAACTGAGCTAATGGTTAAATATTTCCCTTTTTCAATTCTTAGGTGGACAGTTCTGGCTTCTCAATCATATGGCTTCTCAAAATGTCCTACAGGATTATTCATTGGCCATACTGGTGTCCAACTAAATAACAATTCTTAGTATAAACTTTCACTCCTTCCCTGTTTACATACCTCCCCTCATTCTTTGCTACTAAACAACCACAAAAAAGAAATTTGGTGTAACTGTGTTGATTTCAGACCAAGCTGACTTCAGAGCAGGAAAATCTTCAGGAATAAAGAGGAGTATTGCATAATAATGAAGAGGTCAATTCTCCAAGAAGACACAAAATCCTTAATGTATATGTACTTATCAAAACAACATGAAGGGACTTCCCTGGGGTCCAGTGATAAAGAGTCCACCTTACAATGCAGGGGATGTGGGTTCTATCCCTGGTCAGGGAATTAAGATCCCACATGCCACGGGGCAACTAAGCCCATGTGCCACAACTACTGAGCTCGCGTGCCTCAAGTCAAGAGACTGCATGCCACAAACTACAGAGCCCATGTGCCCTGGAGCCTGAGCGCCACAACTAGAGAGAAAAAACACACATGCCACAACTAGAGAGAAGCCTGTGTGCTACAACGAAGAACCTGCATGCCACAATGAAAGATCCTAGATGCCTCAGTGAAGATCCCACGTGCCACAACTAAGACCCGACACAGCCAAAAATAAATAAAATAAATAAATTTTAAAATAAAATAAATATTTTTTAAAAATACCAACAACGTGAAAATGCATGAGGTAAAACTTACAGAACTGGTGATTCCCTGGTGGCGCAGTGGTTGGGAGTCTGCCTGCCAAAGCAGGGGACACGGGCTCAAGCCCTGGTCTGGGAGGATCCCATATGCTGTGGAGCAACTAAGCCTGTGCACCACAACTACTGAGCCTGTGCTCCAGAACCCATGAGCCACAATTACTGAAGCCTGCATGCCTAGAGCATGTGCTCTGCCATGAGAAGCCCACACACCACAATGAAGAGTAGGCCCTACTTGCCACAACTAAAGTCCACACACAGCAACAAAGACCCAGCACAGCCAAAAATAAATTAATAAAATTTAAAAAAACTTACAGAACTAAGGAGAAATACATAAATCCACTCTTATAGTTGGATACTTCAATACCACTCTATCAGAAATGGACAGATCCAGCAGGCAGGAAATCGGTAAGGACAAAGTTGACTGAACAACAACATTAACAAACTGCATCTATTTGACATTTATAGAAGATTTTATCCAACAACAGCAGATTGTACATTCTTTCTAACTTCACGTAAAATATTCACCAAGATAGGCCACATTCTGGGTCATAAAACACATCTGAAAACATTTAAAGAATAAAGATCATACAAAATATACTCTCAGACCACATGGAATTAAAATGTAAGTCAGTAACAGAAAGATAGCTGGACAATCCCATGTTTTTTGGAGATCAAACAACACACTTCTAAGTAACACATGGATCAAAGAAGAATCAAGAGAAATTAAAGAAAAAAACATTGGGAATAAAAACAAATGAAAATACAACTTATCACTATTTGTGGGATGCAGTCAAAACTGATCTTAGAAGAAAATTTATAGCTTTAGAAGTATATATAAGAAAAGAACTACCTAAAGATCAATAACCTAAGTTTCTACTTTAGAAAACTGCACAAGAAGAGAAAATTAATTCCAAAGTAACCAGAAGACAAGAAGTAATAAAAATTAAAGCAGAAATCAATAATACTGAAAACAAGGAATCAATAAAGAAAGTCAATAAAACCAAAAGCTGGTTCTTTGAAAAGATCAGTAAAATTGATAAATCTGTATCCAGATTAACCAAGAAAAAAAGAGAGAACACATAAATTACTAACGTACAAAAAATGAACAGGGGACCATTAGAAATGATCTCATGGATATTAAAAAAGATAATAAAGGAATATTATGAACAACTCTATGGCCACACATTTGATAATTTATAAGAATTTGATCAAATCCTTGAAAGACAAAAATCTACAAAAACTCTCACAACGACAAATAGACAACATGAATAAGTCTACATCTGTTAAAGAAAGTGAATCAATTGTAGGTAACTTTCTAAGAAAGAATCTATATGACCTAAGGTTTAATGATGAGTTTTTAGAAACAACACCAACAGCATGATTTATGAAAGAAAAGTTGAAATTTGGGGGTTTATTAAAATTAAAAGTATTTGTTCTGCAAAAGGCATTGTGAACAGAATGAAAAGACAAGCCAAAGACATAAAAATATTTGCAAAACAAATATTTGATAAAGAAGTTATACCCAAGGGAAAGAAAAAACCCTTAAAACTCAACAACAGGGGAGGATCTTCAAGATGGTGGAGGAGTAAGATGTGAAGATCACCTTCACCTCACAAATACATCAAAATAAATCTACATGTGGAACAACTCCTGCAGAGCTCCTACTGAATGCTGGCAGAAGACCTCAGACTTCCCCAAAGGCAAGAAACTCCTCACATACCTGGGTAGGGCAAAAGAAAAATGAAAAAAAAGAGACAAAAGAATAGGGATGGGACCTGCACCCCTGGGAGGGAGATCTAAAGGAGGAAAAAATTCCACACACTAGGAAGACCCTTCACTGGTGGAAACAGGCAGTGAGTGGGGGGGAAGCTTTGGAACCATGGAGGAGAGCACAGCAACAGGTGTACAGAGGGCAAAGCAGAGAGATTACTGCACAGAGGATTGGTGCTGATCAACACTCACCAGCCTGAGAGGCTTGTCTGCACACCTGCTGGGGCAGGAGGGGGCTGGGAGCTGAGGATTGGGTTTCAGAGGTCAGATCCCAGGGAGAGGACTGGGGTTGGCTGCATGAAAACAGACTGAAGGGGGAAACTACACCACAGCTAACCAGGAGGGAGTCCTGGAAAAAGTCTGGAACTGCAAAGAGGCAAGAGACAATTGTTTCAGGGTATACCAGGAGAGGAGATTCAGAGCACCACCTAAATGAGATTCATAGACCGGCATGAACCACGGCTATCAGTGCAGACCAGAAACAGGCATGAGATGCTAAGGCTGCTACTGCAGCCACCAAGAAGCCTGTGTGCAAGTACAGGTCACTCTCCACACCTCCCCTCCTGGGAGCCTGTGTGTAGCCCACCACTGCCGGGGTCCCTGATCCAGGGAAAACTTCCCCAGGAGAACACATGGTGCATCTAAGGCTGTTGCAACATCATGCCAGCCTCTGCCACCACAGGCTTGACCTGCATTCCGTACCCCTCCTTCCCCCCAGCCTGACTGAGCCAGAGCCCCAAAATCAGCCACTACTTTAACCCTGTCCTGTGTGAACGAAGAACAGATGCCTCAGGTGACCTACATGCAGAGGTGGGGCCAAATCCAAAGCTGTGCTAACAAAGAAGGGAAAGGGAAATTCCTCCATGCAGTCTCAGGAGCAGCAGATTAAATCTCCACAATCAACTTCATGTACCCTGCATCTGTGGAATACCTGAATAGATAAAAAGTCATCCCAAAATAGAGGAGGTGGATTTGGGGATCCACTGTAGACTCGGGATTTGCTTACAGTTGTGACCGACTAGTTTCTGATTTTTATGTTTATCTTAGCATAGTTTTTAGTGCTTACTATCATTGGTGGATTTGTTTATTGGTTTGGCTGCTCTCCTTTTTTAATTACTTTTTTCTATTAATAATTTTTTTATTTTAATAACTTTATTTATTTTATTTTATTATTTTTTTCTTTTTCTTTCTTTGTTTTCTCCCTGTACTTCTGAGCCAAGTGGCTGACAGGGTCATGGTGCTCTGGCCAGGTGTCAGGCTGAGCCACTGTGTTGGGAGAGCTGAGTTCAGCATACTGGACCACCAGAGACCTCCCAGTCCCATGTAATATCAATCGGCAAGGCCTCTCCCAGAGATCTCTGTCTCAACGCTGAGATCCAGCTCCACTCAATGACCCGCAAGCTCCAGTGCTGGACACCCCATGTCAAACAACTAGCAAGACAGGAACAAAACCCCATCCATTAGCAGAGAGGATGCCTAAAATCATAATAAGGTCACAGACACCGTAAAACACACCACCAGATGCAGTCCCGCCCACCAGAAATACAAGATCCAGCCTCATCCACCGTAACACAGGCACCAGTACCCTCCACCAGGCAGCCTACACAACCCACTGAACCGACCTTACCCACTGGGGGCAGACACCAAAAACAACAGCAACAATGAACCTGCAGCCTGCAAAAAGGAGACCTGAAACACAGTAAGTTAAGCAAAATGAGAAGACAGAGAAATATGCAGCAGATGAAGGAGCAAAGTAAAAACCCACTGGACCAAACATATGAAGAGGAAAGAGAGAATCTACCTGAAAAAGAATTCAGAGTAATGATAGTAAATATGATCCAGAATCTTGGAAATAGAATGGAGAAAATACAAGAAACGTTTAACAAGGACCTAGAAGAACTAAAGAGCAAACAAACAATGATATGAAATTAAAAATTCACTAGAAGGAATCAATAGCAGAATAACTGAGGCAGAAGAACAGATAAGTGAACTGGAAGATAAAATAGTGGAAATAACTACTGCAGAGCAGAATAAAGAAAAAAGAATGAAAAGTATGGAGGACAGTCTCAGAGACCTCTGGGACAATATTAAACATACAAACATTTGAATTATAGGGGTCCCAGAAGAAGAGAAAAATAAAGGGACTGAGAAAATATTTGAAAAGATTATAGTTGAAAACTTCCCTAATATGGGAAAGGAAATAGTCACTCAAGTCCAGGAAGCACAGAGTCCCATACAGGATAAATCCAAGGAGAAACATGCCAAGACACATATTAATCAAACTATCAAAAATTAACTACAAAGAAAATATATTAAAAGCAGCAAGGGAAAAACAACAAATAACATACAAAGGAATCCCCATAAGGTTAACAGCTGATTATTCTGCAGAAACTCTGCAAGCCAGAAGTGAGTGGCAGGACATATTTAAAGTGATGAGAGGGAAAAACCTAGAGCCAAGATTACTCTACAAAGCAAGGATATCATTCAGATTCAATGGAGAAATTAAAACATTTACAGACAAGCAAAACCTAAGAGAATTAAGCACCACCAAACCAGCTTTACAACAAATGTTAAAGGAACTTCTCTAGGCAGAAAACCCAAGAGTTGGAAGAGACCCACAAAAACAAACCCAAAACAATTAAGAAAATGGTAATAGGAACATACATATCAATAATTACCTTAAATGTAAATGGATTAAATGCCCCAACCAAAAGACACAGACTGGTTGAATGGATACCAAAATAAGACCTGTATATATGCTGTCTAAAAGAGACCCACTTCAGACCTCGGGACACATACAGACTGAAAGTGAGGGGATGGAAAAAGATATTCCATGCAAATGGAAATCAAAAGAAAGCTGGAGGAGCAAGTCTCATATCAGAAAAAATAGACATTAAAATAAAAACTATTACAAGAGACAAAGAAGGACACCACATAATGATCAAGGGATCAATCCAAGAAGATATAACAAGTGTAAATATTTATGCACCCAACATAGGAGCACCTCAGTACATAAGGCAAATGCTAACAGCCATAAAGGGGGAAGTCAACAGTAACACAGTAATAGTAGGGGACTTTAACATCCTACTTTCACCAATGGACAGATCATCCAAAATGAAAATAAATAAGGAAACACAAGCTTTAAATGATACATTAAACAAGATGGACTTAATTGATATTTATAGGATATTCCATCCAAAAACAACAGAACACATTTTCTTCTAAAGTGCTTATGGAACATTCTCCAGGATAGATCATATCTTGAGTCACAAATAAAGCCTTGGTAAATTTAAGAAAATTGAAATTGTATCAAGTATCTTTTCTGACCACAATGCTATAAGACTAGGTCTCAATTACAGGAAAAAAAAAAACTGTAAAAAATACAAACACATGGAGGCTAAACAACACACTACTAAATAACTGAGATCACTGAAGAAATCAAAGAAGAAATAAAAAAATACCTAGAAACAAATGACAAAACACGACAACCCCAAACCTGTGAGATGCAACAAATGCAGTTCTAAGAGGGAATTTTATAGCAATAAAATCCTACCTCAAGAAACAAGAAGAATCTCAAATAAACAACCTAACCATATACCTAAAGCAATTAGAGGAAGAAGAACAAAAGAAATCCCAAACTTAGCAGAAAGAAAGAAAACATAAAGATCAGATCAGAAATAAATGAAAAAGAAATGAAGAAAACAATAGCAAAGGTCAATAAAATTAAAAGCTGATTCCTTGAGAATATAAACAAAATCAATAAAACATTAGCAAGATTCATCAAGAAAAAAAGGGAGAAGACTCAAATCAACAGAATTAAAAATGAAAAACGAGAAGTAACAAATGACACTGCAGAAATACAAAGGGTCCGTGAGGGATTACTACAAGCAACTATATGCCAATAAAATGGACAATCTGCAAGAAATGGACAAATTCTTACACTATCACAATGTTCTGAGACTGAATGAGGAAGAAACAGAAAATATAAACAGACCAATCACAAGCACTGAAATTGAAACTGTGATTAAAAATCTTCCAACAAACCAAAGCCCAGGACAAGATGGCTTCACAGGAGAATTCTATCAAATATTTAGAGAACAGCTAACATCTATCCTTCTCAAACTCTTTCAAAATATAGCAGAGGAAGGAACAATCCCAAACTCATTCTATGAGGTCACCATCACACTAATACCAAAACCAGACAAAGATGTCACAAAAAAAGAAAACTACAGACAAATATCAATGGTAAACATAGAAGCAAAAATCCTCAGCAAAATACTAGCAAACAGAATCCAACAGCACATTAAAAGGACCATATACCACGATCAAGTGGGGTTTATACCAGGAATGCAAGGATTCTTCAATATATGCAAATCAATCAATGTGATACACCACAATAACAAACTGAAGGATAAAAAAAAATGATAATCTCAATATATGCAGAAAAAGCTTTTGACAAAATTCAACACCCATTTATGATGAAAATCCTCCAGAAAGTAGGCATAGAGTGAACTTACCTCAACATAATAAGGGCAATATATGACAAAGCCACAGCCAACATTGTTCTCAATGGTGAAAAAATGGAAACATTTCCACTAAGATCAGAAACAAGATAAGGTTGCCCACTCTCACCATCATTATGCAATATAGTTTTGGAAGTTTTAGCCACAGCAATCAGAGAAGAAAAAGAAATTAAAGGAATCCAAATCGGGAAAGAAGAAGTAAAACTGTCACTGTTTGCAGATGACATGATACTATACATAGAGAATCCTAAAGATGCTACCAGAAAACTACAGGAATTAATCAATGAATTTGGTAAAGTAGCAGAATACAAAATTAATGCACAGAAGTATCTTGTATTCCTATACACTAATGATGAAAAAACTGAAAGAGAAATTAAGGAAACACCCCTATTTACTATTGCAATGAAAAGAATAAAATACCTAGGAATAAACTTACCTGAGGCAACAAAAGACCTGTATGCAGAAAACTATAAGACACTGATGAAAGAAATTAAAGATGATACAAACAGATGGAGAGATATACCATGTTCTTGAATTGCAAGAATCAACATTGTGAAAATGACTCTACTACCCAAGGCAATCTACAGATTCAATGCAATCCCTATGAAAGTACCAATGTCATTTTTCACAGAACTAGAACAAAAAATTTCACAATTTGTATGGAAACACAAAAGACTCCATATAGTCAAAACAATCTTGAGAAAAAATGGAGCTCGAGGAATTAGGCTCCCTGACTTCAGACTATACTACAAAGCTACAGTAATCAAGAGAGTATGATAATGGCACAAAAACAGAAATATAGACCAATGGAACAGGATAGAAAACCAAGAGATAAACCCACGCACGTATGGTCATCTTTTCTTTCATAAAGGAGTTAAGAATATACAATGGAGTAAAGATAGCCTATTCAATAAGTGGTAATGGGAAAACTGGACAGCTACATGTAAAAGAATGAAATTAGAACACTCCCTAACACCATGCACAAAAATAAACTCAAAATGGATTAAAGACCTAAATGTAAGGCCAGACACTATAAAACTCTTAGTGGAAAACACAGGCAGAACACTCTATGACATAAACCACAGAAAGATCCTTTTTGACTCACCTCCTAGAGAAATTGAAATAAAAACACAAATAAACAAATGGGACCTAATAAAACTTAAAAGCTTTTGCACAGCAAAGGAAACCATAAAAAAGATGAAAAGACAACCTTCAGAATGGAAGAAAATATTTGCAAATGAAGCAACTGACAAAGGATTAGTCTCCAAAATTTACAAGCAACTCATGCCACTCAATATCCAAAAAAACAAACAACACAATCCAAACATGGGCAGAAGACCTACATAGACATGTCTCCAAAGAAGATATACTGATTGCCAACAAACACATGAAAGGATGCTCAACATCCCTAATCATTAGAGAAATGCAAATCAAAACTATAGTGTGGTATCACTTCATACCAGTCAGAAGGGCCATCATCAAAATATCTACAAACAATAAATGCTAGAGAGAGTGTAAAGAAAAGGGAATCCTCTTGCACTGTCGGTGGGCATGTAAACTGATACAGCCACTATGGAAAACAGTATGGAGGTTCCTTAAAAACCTAAACATAGAAATACCATACAACCCAGCAATCCCACTACTGTGCACATACCCTGAGAAAACCATAATTCAACAAGAGACATGTACCACTATGTTCATTGCACCTTTATTTACAACAGCCAGGACATGAAAGCAACCTAAGTGTCCATCAGCAGATGAATGAATAAAGAAGATGTGGCACATATATTCAATAGAATATTACTCAGCCATAAAAAGAAATGAAATTGAGTTATTTGTAGTGAGGTCGATGGACCTAGAGTCTGTCATACAGAGTGAAGTAAGTCAGAAAGAGAAAAACAAATACTCTATGCTAACACATATATATGGAATGTTAAAAAAAAAAACAAAAACTGTTCTGAAGAACCTAGGGGCAGGACAGGAATGAAGACACGGATGTAGAGGATGGACTTGAGGACATGGGGAGGTGGAAGGGTAAGCTGGGACGAAGTGAAAGAGTGGCACTGATATATATACACAACAAAATGTAAAATAGATAGCTATTGGGAAACAGCTGCATAGCACAGGGAGGTCAGCTTGGTGCTTTTTACCACCTAGAGGGGTGGGATAGGGAGGGTGGGAGGGAGACGCAAGAGGGAGGGTATATGGGGATATATGTATACGTATAGCTGATTCACTTTGTTATACAGCAGAAACTAACACAACATTGTAAAGCAATTATACTCCAATAAAAATGATAAAACACAAACAAAAAGGTCCAATGTAGATGATCCATGTGACTGACCTCTGGGGAGAATGATGTTAATATTACTGATGTTATTATTAATATCAGAATTGATGCAATAAAAACAAAATTATATTCTAGGGAAAAAAACCTCAACAATAAGAAAACAACCACATTTGAAAAATGAACAAAAGATCTGAAAGGACAAAAAAATATATAACTGTGGTAAAAAGCATGTGCTCAAAGTCATGTGTCATTAAAAAACTGCATATTAAAACAACAGTGAGATAACGCTACACATCTAGTAGAAAAGCTAAAATCCAAAACACTGAAAACACCAAAGGCTGGTAAAGATGTAGAACAACAGGGACTCTCAGTCACTTTTGGAAATGCAAAATGGTATATCCATTTTAGAAGAAAGTTTGGCAGCTTTACAAAGCTAATCAGAACCTAACTATACAATCCAGAAATTTTGTTCCTAGGTATTTACCCCAATTTTTTGAAAATTTATGTCCATGCAAACACTTATATGTAAATATTTATGGTAACTTTATTCATAATCTTCCCAAACTGGCTGTCTTTCCACAGGTGAATGGATAAACAAACTGTTGTACATCCATACAATGGAATATTCGACAATAAAAATGAGTGAGCTAACAAGTCCCAGAAAGTCATGGAAGAACCTTAAATGAATATAGCTAACTGATATAAACAAGTCTGAAAAGACTACACACTGTATGATTCCAAACATATGGCATGTTGGAAAAGGCAGAATTACAGAGACAGTAAAAAGATCAGTGGTTGCCTAGGGGTCTAAGGGAGAAAGTAAAAGATAAATAGGTGGGGCACAGGCGATTTTTAAGGCACTGAAACTATTCTGTATGATACTGTAATAGTGGATATGTGACATTACGTATTTGGCAAAACCCATAGGATGTACATCACAAAGAGTGAACCTTAGTGTAAATTATGGGCTTCATTTATGGTAATGCATTGATAGTTACTCACGAATTGTAGCAAATGTACCACACTCATGCAAGGCATTTTAAGAGGATAAACCGTGTGTGTGAAGTCAGGGAAGGATTATGTGGGAACTCTGTCCTTTCTGCTCAATTTTACTCTTAATTTAAAATTGCACTAAAAAGAAAAACTATTCAAAAAAAGGTCCATACCTTAAACATTAGAGCTATTTAAAGACTCATGACTCTAAATGAGGTGGGCATAAAGAGATCTTGATTGCCTTTGATCGCTCTCACCATAGCAATAGTGTACACATTTATGATGACCTCTCTTATTCACCCTAACCGGAAAATTCAACAGGCAAATCCACAATCCTACCCAAAGAATGACAATCACTGCTATAAAAGCATTTAATTCTGCTGCCATTAATAGAAATTTTAAAGTCAGTCCATCTGCCCAGGAGAGGTTGAAAACTCTTGATGGTTTTTCCTCTCTTTCCCTATGATGGAACCAGAAGGAAATCTCACTGTTGTCACCAGCACTTGAGTGGCCATGGCACTGCAAAGAGGCTCACCAGTAAATCTGCTGTTAATATTGTTCTTCTGAATGCCTGTGTGAAAAGCTAGCAGAGACCACTGTGTCAAAGTCAAGAATCCATTTCTTGGCATGAGATCATCTCCTGTAGGCAACGACTGTGACAGACATGAAATGGAAATCCGTTTGCCTGGCAGTTTACACTTCATAGATATTTACTGTAGCACTGACAAAGAAGATGAAATTTCATGATATTCTGGCCATTTGTTGCAAAGTGAAATTGAGTCTCAGGATGCAGGATGTGAGCCTCGGTTTTACAAGACTCAGCCAGGTGTGGGACCTGAGCAGGCCCCTGGGGCACACTGGGACACTGCTGACACCCTGGTGGCTATTGTCCCTCAGGGCATGCCACACAATGCTGCCTCCATTGGTTCAATAACTCTCCTGACTGCCACAGTTCCGGTCCCTAAAGACAATCTGAAAATTCTGGGAGACCATCCAAACAAAACTCTCTTATCTCCTTGGGAACAGAGAGCGTCTAGGCTTGGAGCTGGCAGCAGCCGCTGCAGCAGCCCAACATAACCAAAAGCTCCTCTCTCCACAGTGCACTCACCTGGCTTCCCTCAGTCTTTTTCTTCTTGTCCTGGAAAGTGAAGCAGGCAGAAAAGTTTCCAGATGAACAGCAAGGAGCCAGTGTGGGTGTTCTCATTTCAGCCTACTGATTACATTTTATTTCAGGGTTGAGCAGTAATTAACACTAATGAACAACATGATAATTTGCAGCCATAAATCACCAGTTCCTTGGTTTTGCCATTTAACACAATGAATTAGAGCTTTGTGTGCCCAGAACTTGGCAGGTCTCCATGTATCTTCCCTTCAGGTCAAGGTGTACTGCAATATACAAGGAACCCAGGGGGATTTCTATGCAGAGGAAACATTCTGGATTCCTTGATATGAAGCATGGACATGAAGACATACTTGTGAATTTAACTGCTGATGTCTTGGTCTTCACTGAGACATTGTCCTGCACCATATGGCAACTTGCTCCACCCAAGTGAGTTGTTAAGAGCTTATATATCCCAGGTCAAGCTGAGACAGTCTTCTCACTGCAACTTCTGCCTCTGGCCTTGCACAGGAATATGAATTGGTTTTCCAGTGAAATACACAAACATCTGTAAGTTCCTTGTATGATGTTATAGCAAGGTTGAGGAGAGGAGGAGGTGGGTAACTTAGTTATTGAGACCCTACTCCAAACCAGGTGCCCTGTGGACACTTTACAACTATTGTGTCTTTCTGAAGGGAGCTCTTTTTATGAGTCTATTAAGGATGATAAATGTAGCTCAGGGAAGGGTTTTGGCTTGTCATAAGTACATGTCTAATAAATGTCAGAGGTCAGGCTAAGATTCAAAGCTATAAGTATAATATTGCCTACATAGTTTGATCAAAACATACTTAAACAATTTCATGTAGTTTCACAAATTTTCTCCACACGAGACTCCATGCCCTCCAAAACGAGGGCTATCATTCTTACTGTATTTATATACAGTTCCTGTGCATACAGTTAGTGCTTAAAGGGCATTTGTGGAGTTAAATGGAAAACCTTCTGTATTTAAAAAATAGTCTATAAATGATTCACATCATGTTACATGTTGTATTTTGTATAACATATATGCCATATATTTCTTATTCAATAGTAACTACAAAGGTTCTATAGGCCCACTTTATATTAAAATACAGACTTTAGTTTAAGCAATAGAGCCATTTAAATAATTCATGATAAATTAATATCACTCTTATTTCATTAATGCTTCTTAATAGCTTCCAGACAGACTACATCAATGTTACATATCCTGATTAATAAAAGATTTATCATGCTGTGAACGGACTTCAGAAGAGGAAGCTACAATGGAATCCATGATCCTCAAAGTGTTAAACGTGGGATTTAATTAAATGTCCTAGAATATTAAGAAATCAGAATGCAGCTCCAACTCCACAAAACATGAATTTTACATAAGGAAATCTTCTAAAACCTTTCTACTTAATGTAATATAAATATAGGCAGGTATTTCTTCAAAATGTCAAAGAAATCATCTTAAGGATTTATTCCCCCAGTAGATGGGAACCAAAGCAGACAGCAGAGAATCCCTGTGGCTTTGGAAGTATGAAGGGTGAATGGTGCCCACAGAAGAACTTCGTGTTGTTTTCAATAATGGGATCAGGAACATTATCTTAGCTCTTGAGATAATTGAGAAAAATGGAATTGTTAACCCAGATTAGTTTGCATTGATTGCAGTTTACAGTCTTCTGTGCAGTGTAATGTTAGGACTTATCCATTTACTTTATTTTTCTTCTATTACAATTACTAATTAAGACCTCATAAAGTCACTCTTTATTTTCTCTGCCTTTTTTTTTTTCTTTTGCATGTGTGTAATCATCATCATGTCTTCCAAAGATTCTATGAAGGAACAAAGCACAAGAACCAATGATTTCTTCAGCCTTCTTTCTTAGCTCCTATGATACAAGGTGATTTTATATGTTTCACCCTTTCTAGAAGAGAGCCACTTAAGGATAAGGAAAGGCTTGGGTTTTATTTGAGTAATGCATTGCCTTACGTACAAAAATGTTAGAAAGCACTTTAGAAGAATGTTAATCATGCTATCTCACTCACAGAACCATGTTTCCTACTAAATACGTTTTTTAAATTTCATGATTTCTTGTGGTCTCAAAATTCTGGTTGGTAATACAGAAACAAGCAAAATTTGTGATGTATTTATTCTCCAAATGTTTAAAATCCTAATGCTACATGTATATCAAAATGTTCAGCTATTCTAAAATACATTAACATTTTAGATAAAGATGCTTGAGCAAAGCCATAACAGAAATCATATTCCTCAAAATCTATAGAAATTAATATTTTAATAAAAGCCAAAATTCACTAGCAGCGATTGAACAAGGAATAGGGTGTGGTCTTATGCTACAAGACTTTTTAACATTGTTGCCAAGGAAAGAAATTTAGATTATGGTATGATGTATCAAGCTTAGACCCCATGTCCTTTCCTCTGAGTTAGTACTGATAAAAAAAAGGAATAAAAATCTGAGGAGTTTTACTAGTTGCCCCACTGAATTTTTGAAGAGAACATTTGAGGAAATGCTCTTATGAATAGAAGCCAACATATACCACCAGAGCTCAAAAGAGGCAAAAATTACCAGGGCTACTACTGAGTTATAGGAAGGAGGTGAAGTCCACAGGAGTAAGACCAGCTCATGGTTGGGTGTTGCAAGTTATGTTTAAAAATTCTGTTAAGATTTTGATAAAGATAATCTAGCCTTGACTCCCAACATGGATTATAAGAAACCACAGTTAAACTGCCCTTCCCCCTGTTCTACTGCCCTTAGGCTACAGGAATGTGGATATAAGTAAATTAGCTGCATTTAGATGCAGCTTATGGAAAAGACAGAAATATTATCAGTATTTTGGATATTTTCAGTGTATCTGGAAAGATAGAAGTTTCAAAGCTGCCCTTTAAATGAGCAAATGAAAAGAAATAACTCGACTGCTATGAACTGAATGTTTGTATTCCCCTTAAATTCATATGTTGAAATACTAATCCCCATTGGAATGATATTAGTAGGTGGGACCTTTGGGAGGTGATTAGGGCATGAAACTATGAGAAATAAATTGTTGTTTAAGTCATCTAGTCTATGGTATATTTGTTATAGCAGCCCAAATGGACTAAGACAACAACTATTCAAATTCTACAGAGAAAGAAAGAAAGTAAAGGAAGAGGTGTCAGAAGAAATGAAGGAAATGAAAACTCACAAAGCAAGCAAAGCGAGAACCAATTCTGAAGAAAATATAATAAAAAGAAGAGAAGCCAACTTGCTCTAAGATATTTTATATTTATATCATCCTAATTTTTATATGTTATTACTACATAATATAAAGAATATTGCTACAAAGCCCCATTCCTATGCCTCAGATGGCCTTCAGGGTACCCCTGAACACCTCGCAAATATTATTTGTTATGTTGATATGAAAAAACGACTGAGGAACACTGTTTCAATATACTCTCTCCTTCTAGACTATCACTTTGATGCTTTTTGCACGAAAAATCTTCCCTACCTTGCTCCCTTTTCTTCATGTTTCAGTGCTACTTATAAATGATTAATGAACATCCATGATACAATAAAGAGCAGCTGTGATTACCATGCCACCATCTGTTATAGCATACCTGGAGTTTTAGAAATTCTACTTTGCATGTTGAAAAGAAAGTAGTTATGAAAGACACAAGCTGACCATGTAAAAGTGACAAACTCGAGTGGGATGGAGATGCAAAATATGTGCAGAAATCAAAGCTAACAAATATGTAAGTGCAAACTTCACTCCTTTTGTCTCAAATCTTGCTTGTCTTTATAACATATGTATAGATACACATATATACTATATATATAATAATGTAAAATAAAATACAATTCATCTTTTGTAAGTAATTGATAAAATATATATTATCATATGTATATCATATATTTATATACTCTAATAGAAAAAATATTACTAGAAATGGCCTCATCTGTCTTTCATTTGGTTCTATCTGTATATTCACCTATCCATCTATGTATTCAGCTATAGTAACAAACATGAAGACCTAAAATAAATGGAAACTCTAATATAATGGGGTCTACTTTAAATCAAATTAGGAGTCATCTTTATGACAGTGTCTCTAAATAAAAGCAAGTATCATTTAAAAAATATGGTGATTACTAAACTGACTATGAAATCACAAGTCTTCCAAACTGTGAGGAATGGCAGTAGGTATATGAATAACTTAAGCATGGATATGTATACCACAGCCAAGTTCCTTAAAATTATGAATGACTTTCACATATAATTTTAGCTATCTGCAGCTTTGTTTGACTTTATCCCACTGTGTTCAGTTCACTGTTGGTGCTTAAGAAAATTTCACCTTTTCTGTAGGTTCCATTCTGCTGCTGTTTAACTATCAGCTACAGGGAATCATAAAGGGCCCATTATTCTTCTTGAATAACACTCTAAGCACTTGTTGGGAGTGGACGTGAGAGGTTCATCAAAGAGACAGCAGCACTGGCATTTCTGAGAATGAGGAGGCCTTTGGGTATTTGTGTAGGAAGGACTCCAGGGTCTTTTGTGAATTGTCTTTTTAGTGTCCATCTTTCTGGCCTCCCATACTCCCATATTCTAGCCATATTCCCCATCACTTTGAGGTTTGAGGGAGTTGGAACAATGGTCAATAAAAGGCACACATACATGCATACACATACCACACAAAAACTAGTTTTATATTTACATATGCTTTCCCAGCTCTTGTACCAGCTCCATCTCAAAAAAATAAGATGAAGTGAGTCCCAGCTCTGAGAGCCTGAACTGATCCCATGGAGTATGGTTGCTGGTAGTGACAGTGTGATAGTGAACTAATCTCTCTCTTACACACTCACACACACACACACACACACACACACACACACACACACACAGTTTTTCAGCCTTTAGAGAGGCCTGTTAAAAACAAAGAATTCAAATGTTCTGTAATTATAAATATTTAAAATGTGTTTGAAAGATAAAGAATAAAGCCCAATAAATGTGCTATATTTTGTTGAGATTATAAATGATCTTTGACATATCAAAATGCCCCAAAGTAAGTCCCCTCTGTGTAAGACAGAATAAAAAACCAATATTCATTTTAAATAAATTCAAACCCAATGCAACCTACAAATTCAATACAATCCTTATTAAATCACCAATGGCGTTTTTCACAGAACTAGAACAAAAAATATTTTAATTTGTATGGAAATACAAAAGACCCCAAAGAGCCAAAGCTATCCTGAGAAAGAAAATTGAATCTGGAAAAATCAGGCTCCCTGACTTCAGACCATACTACAAAGCTAAAGTCATAAAAACAGTATGGCACTGACACAAAAACAGAAATAAAGATCAGTGGAACAGGATAGAAAGTCCAGAGGTAAACCCACGCACATATGGTCACCTAATCTATGACAAAGGAGGCGAGAATATACAATGGAGAAGAAACAGTTTCTTCAGTAAGTGGTGCTGGGAAAACTGGACAGCTACATGTAAAAGAATGAAACTAGAACATTCTCTAACACCATACACAAAATAAACTCAAAATGGATTAAAGACTTAAATGTAAGACTGGATACTATAAAACTCTTACAGGAATACAAAGGCAGAACACTCTCTGACATAAATTGCAGCAATATCTTTTTGGATCCACCTCCTAGAGTAATGAAAATAAAAACAAAAACTAAACAAACAGGACCTAATTAAACTTAAAAGCTTTTGCACAGCAAAGGAAACCATTAAAAAAATGAAAAGGCAACATACCGAATGGGAGAAATATTTGCAAACGATGTGACTGACAAGGGCTTAATCTCCAAAATATAAAAACAACTCATACTACTCTACAACAAAAAAAACCAAACAACCCAATTGAAAAACAGGCAGAAGACATGAATAGACATTTCTCCAAAGAAGACATACAGATGGCCAATAGGCACATGAAAAGATGCTCAGCGTCGTTAATTATTAGAGAATGCAAATCAAAACTACAATGAGATATCACATCATACCAGTCAGAATGGCTATCAACAAAAAGTCTACAAACAATAAATGCTGGAGTGGCTGTGGAGAAAAGGGAACCCTCCTACACTATTGGTGGGGAATGTAAATTGGTACAACCATTATGGAGAACAGTATGGAGGTTCCTTAAAAAGCTAAAAATAGAACTACCATATGATCCAGCAATCTCACTCTTGGGCATATAGCCAGAGAAAATCATAAATCAAAAAGATACATCATGCACCCCAATGTTCATTGAAGCACTATTTACAGTAGCCAAGACACGGAAGCAACCTAAACGTCCATTGACAGATGAATGGATAAAGAAGATGTGGTACATATATACATTGGGATATTACTCAGCCATAAAAAAGAATGAAATAATGCCATTTGCAGCAACATGGATGGACCTAGAGATTATCGTGCTAAGTGAAGTAAATCAGAGAGAGAAAGACAAATTTCATATGATACCACTTATAAGTGGAACCTAAAACAATGATACAAATGAACTCACTTACAAAACAGAAACAGACTCACAGACTTAGAGAACAAACTTATGGTTACCAAAGGGGTAAGGTGGGGCAGGGAGGGATAAATTAGGAGGTTGGGATTAACATACTACTATATATAAAATAAACAATCAACAAGGACCTACTGTATAGCACAGGGAACTCTATTCAATACTGTGTAATAGCCTATATGGGAAAAGAATCTTGAAAAGAATGGAAGTATGTATATGTATAACTGAATCCTTTTGCTGTACACCTGAAACCAACACAACATTGTAAATCAACTATAATATAAAATAAAAATTAAATTAGAAAGGCAGACTTTATAATGTTTGCTCATAGATAGTTCTGGTAGTATTTATTATTTGAAACATTTATATTAACTAACTCCCATAAAATTTTGGAAAAACCTGTATTTCCTTCATTAGATTGATTTGATGATTATAGAGCTCTTATAGTTTCAGACCTAGGATATAATTTTGTGTCATCCTGGTCAGCAATACCAATTCACTAGCAATAAAAGCAAAACAAATACAGAAATCCATGAAAAAAAAAAAAAGTCCTTTAAACTAATCCAGTCATCAAAATGCTCTCACAGAGTCTTACCATAATAAGGGTATTAGCCTTTAGGATACGACTAGATTTTCAGCTCTACCATTTATTATCTGAGTGGCTTTAGCAAATCATATAATGTCTCTGGGTCTTATTTTCTTCATTTGTAACATAATTTGATAATTATACCAACCCTATAAGATCACTGTGATTAAAATATGAGGTAATGCATGTAGAAAACTTTTAAGAGTATCTGATATAGCATACATATTATTTATTACATTCTTAATAATAATTGTTATTAATATTTGGCTAGGAATTAGATTTTATTTCTCCCCTTACCTACATAATATCAGTTAAGGAAAGTTCATGTTATTTTCAAAGAGATTACAGCATGCATTCTAAAATTAATAAAATTTAAGACATTTATAATGCTTAACTTATACTAATGCCATGTTAAATGGGATATCTGAGAAAAAAAATGATCAGCTATAAAGTTTGTATGCATTTAATAACAGTAGTACTGTTATTTTAATGATTAGAATTTATACTATAGATGTAATCAAGTTGTTTTTCATATGCCTGCTATTGAAAACCTCCTGTAACCTCTATAATTTCTTCTTCCCTATAATATCCTCATAGCAGTGACTCCTGTAACCCCTCCTGTAACCTCTATAATTTCTTCTACCCTATAATAACCTCATAGCAGTGACTTGTCAGGATATGAGGGTACGTCTGATTTACTCAGTTCCTCTTATAAAAAAATTTTTTTAGGGCCCTTTAAACATACAGAAATTCCCCTTAAAAATCAATTCCCCATTTTCCTCTACACCTTTAAATAGTATTGTCAATGACCAAGTCTATTTTTTACAATAAAAGTACCATGCTAGCTTCTGAACTGTTTCAAATGGCTGTAAGAGTGACAGTTTTATTCTTGACTATTCTTCCATGCTGTCTCTGAATGTATGCTGACAAAGGTATTGATGCTAAGAAAAGCAAAGGTAGGAAAAAGGTAAAACTACAGAGAAAAATACCATCCACATTTCTACAATCAAAGGAGAACCCCTGTTTTTATATTGATACATTTTCTTCTAAGTCCCTCGCCCTGGTCATATACTTTGTTTTTGTTTTCACGGTTGTGTTCGTATTGCAAATACAGCTTTTCTCTCCATTATTTTACCTAAATTATAAGAGCCATTATCCATGTTCCTTTGGACTCTCTGTGTTCTTTCAACCAAGAAGCAGGAAGAGGCCTAGAGCAGGTGTCATGAGAGCAATAACTCATCCAGGGCGAACATTCAGAGTTTCTAGGCAGAAATTAAAGGGGAACTTCTTTTTTTTTTTTTTCGGTACACAGGCCTCTCACTGTTGTAGCCTCTCCCATTGCGGAGCACAGGCTCCGGACGCGCAGGCTCAGCGGCCATGGCTCACGGACCTAGTTGCTCCGCGGCATGTCGTCCCGGACCGGGGCACAAACACGTGTCCCCTGCATAGGCAGGCGGACTCTCAACCACTGCGCCACCAGGGAAGCCCTAAAGGGGAACTTTTAAGTATTCCTTATGTGTGAGAGAATTGCTCTCAGTGACTTTGACTGTAAGAAGCTATGATCCTTAAGGGACCTTATAAATAAATTTATATACATCTCTCATTTCACACATGAAGTAAAGACCAGGACAGTTAGATCACCTGCCAATAATTCACTGCATTTAACTTGTGACATCCAGAGTAAAACTCACAGCCTGTGACTCTCAGTCAGTGCTCCTTCCATTCATGCCTATGCCTATGGTTTGAGAAATCAAGCCAAGAGCGCAACTGGAGACCCCGAGCCCAGAGCCTGCCTCTTTTCTCTTCTCACTCTATTCCCTCTCTCCAAGAGCATGTGTACGTGTGTATGGACAATCAGTCTGCATGTCCAAGCTCATTCCAAATTTCGAGGCTAGAGTTGTGCATAATGGTAACAGTCTGCTCTCAAGAAGTCAGAGCCAATGGAGAGAGGGACCTGAACAGGCCCCTGAAGCATCTGAATAGGGAACTCTGGATTCCTGACTCCTGGAGGGTGGTCTTGAAATGGAGGCATGAGCTCTGTTAGTCCCACCCTCTTGGATACATGTTTTAGTGGACATCTAAGAGTAGGAGTGGAGAATTGACCCCAGAAGCACTGTGAGCATATACAGAAGTGAGAAAGGAAAAAGAAGAAACCAACAGAAAGTGGGTTAATTAGCACTTTACTGCTGTGGACACCTCGGGCTCAACCCCAGGGCAAACTCTCTAAGAGGCTTTGAAGAATGCATCTCAGGATTATCCCTCTGTGGGACAAGAAGCTGGGGACTTAAACATCAACTGTAACCATCTCTCATTGGTTTAGGGTTGCTCTTGGGGCTTTAACTCTGGCACTTCTGGCCTCCCCTGAGAAGGCTAAGCAAGTTTGCTATACAAGATAAGAAGCCCTGAAATGTGATGCCAGGGAAGGGGCTCTGGTTGCTGGCTGTAAGGCCTATAGGGGTCTCCCTCTATATAGTAAGGGCTAAGTGAACATACTTCACAATATATCATTACAACATTATTGAGTGTGAAACGTTTCTATTGTTATAATACATTAAGACATCTAATTACTTAAAAGCACCAGTCCTGCAAGAAATCAAGACATCAGAAACAAGATCTGTTTGTTTTCCTGGATTTGTCAGTTAAATTCCAGATGGATCTTTTGTGTATTGTTGTGAATTCAGTCATGAAGTAATAAATGTTACCTTTTATCTGGACAGTTAACCATCTTATGCTATTTATCATTTAAATTTACTTGTATCAAAAAGTATTCAGTTCTCTCAAGCATTAGATTATGGTTTAAGAACATCTATTTGTTTCTCAAAAGTTATTTAACTCTAGTCTAATTTAAAAATTTGAAGCGAATATGCAGACCTTCCAAATTCTTTTTCTTCCATAAGGACTTAATACATTCATAGGAGTATACATTTACTCACATTTTAAAGACTCTATTTTGCTGCATCTTAATCAAGTCCTTTTTCAGAGATGTAAACAGCACATTGTGATGGTAAAAGCTGCCCAAGCTGGTGATCTTTGCATTTGCCCTTCACCAAAGCAAATTTCATCTCACATGAACAGATGGATGGAAACAGACCAAACTGGAGTCGGTGAAGGACCGGGATGATTTCAGCTGATGACTGACTCCTGCTAATCATGAGTGTGGGACTTGGTGCCAAGAAGAAAGACTCCAGGTTTCTTTAAAATGCAATTCCATTTGCTACTCTGAGGCGGGGACTCCAACTCAGCTACCAGCAGGGATGGTTTCTCAAACTTAATGAATTTCATTCCTGCTACAATCCTTTGGGAAGAAAGAGACAACCTTCCATACTGATTACTACCCACACAGTGTGTTGTAAAAACATGACATTAAATCTAGTTTGAGGTTGTTAGCAGACTTACAAACCACATTTAGAGGTAGTCACTTAGATTTTTTGACAAGCAGCTGTTTTCAGTTACATATTTTAAATACATCAAAGTTCACGTGCATTTCTATGTAGGAAATCAAAACATCATTCCTCTCATTAAAATCTACTCTTAGATATCCTACAACTGTAAACAGGCATTTCATGGGAAATAAGATGCACATTCACAAATCCATTCACAGCACAGCTCTCATCCTTCTTTGCCAGACACAGGAAAGGGTCCAGAAATCCCTGGCTCCTCTTCTGCCTTTCCTGGTTCCCCTGAACATGTGCTTCACATTCTCTGAGGCTCAGTTTTCTTGTCTGTAAAATGGGGTTGGTAGGACCTCACTAAGGGCTGGTTGTGAACATTAAATGGTAGAATGTCAGCCAGCTGCCTGGCCAATCAACTGACATGTTGAATAGGTTCCATAAATGCCTCATTCCTTTCTTATCTTCTCTCATGGAAACTGTACTTGCAAACTCCCAGATTGCTTCCTATTCAAATAGTCACCATTTCTTTTTTTTAAATTTATTTTTGTTTTATTTTTTTTTAATTGAAGTATAGTTGATTTACAATGTTGTGTCAATCTCTGCTATACAGCAAAGTGACTCAAGTTTTACACATATATACATTCTTTTTAAAATATTCTCTTCCATTATGGTTTATCCCAGGAGACTGAATATAGTTCCCTGTGCTATCCAGTAGGACCTTGTTGTTTATACATTCTAGATGGAATAGTCTGAACCAACCAACCCTAAATTCCCAATCCATCTCTCTCACTCCCCCCTTCCCCTTGGCAACTACAAGTCTGACCTCTATGTCTGTGAGTCTGTTTAAACTCCAGCTCTTTATAGCCTTTTAGTAACACTCAAGCTTGGAAAAATAATACCCATGGGACACAGGAGCACTTCCACACGTGCTGAGTACTTAACCAGCATTATCACATTTAATCCTCCCAGCAACCCCATGGTACGGTAGAACAGTTATCTGTATTTACAGATAAGGAAATGGAATTCATCCAGCAAACAAATAACAGAGCTGAGGTTCAAACCTTGGCTGTCACTCACCTTCTCTAAACCTTCATACAGTTCATTTTATGGCATTCATCTGAGAAATGAAATTTTACAGTGCTGGATTGTCTTTCATATTTTTGGCTCAAATTGTCTTAAACTATTTTTAAAATCTCATTTAACTTTTCATGTTTATGCCGTCTTACCATCAAGCTTCTCAGGCATAAAGAAAGTCACTATCTGCCTGTCCTCCCTCCCTTGTTTGACAAAGGCATATTGGATGCCCACAGGATGTAAGGAAACAGTGCTAAGAGGTGGGAGTCCAGGAATAAATGATACAGCTCCCTGCTCTCAAATAGTTCACAGTCAAGTGGGACAATATCCAAACGTTAATAACAAGACCATACAGAAAATGCAATGATAGAAATACATCAGAATACTAGTAGGGCCCAAAAGAAGGCTGTGTCAGTCCAGGGGAAGGGCTTCTCAGGAATCTTTCTCAGATGAGGCAATGGATGAACTGAATCTTAAAGGAAAATAGAAATTTATAGGAAAAGAGGTGAGATGTGGCAGAGAAGTTAATGGGTTCTGTGTGGAACATAAAGGAAAGGAATTCCAAAGGGGAATAATGACATATTAATCTTAGAGCCAAAATCAACTATTGCTAAACACAAAGGTAACTGGAGATGTTGACACAAATAGACTTATATATATATATATTTTTAGTAGCTTGGTTTTTATCCTTATAGGATTTTTTCCCCAATGACTTAAAAGGAATTGTGTAACATTTTGCACAACAAATTTGCCTGATTTTAATACATTTTTGTCTTTTTTTCAAATTATTCAAAAATTTTATTGTAAAATATGTTATAGGTGTGAAGATACATAAAAGATAAGCATACAGTTGATGGAATATGTAAAATTAACCAGTGCATACACCCAGTTTAAGAAATTTAACACCAGTAGTCTCTTATTGGATATTGTCAGCTCCTCCCTGATCACACACACCCTTACTTTCCCCATAGAGAAAATCACTTTCCTGAAATTTGTAAATCATAGCCATGTATGTTTTATCAGACAATTATCAACAAGAATTCAACAACATGTAAATAGCCAAGGATAATTACACCTAGACAAGATATTGTTTATTTTCCCCTGTTTGTAAACTACTCACACATATATATTATATCTATACATGCATAAATAAATAAATGGGATATTAGTATACAGATTTCTCAGTGAGCTACTTGCTTCATTTAATACTATTTTGCTTTTAAATTTTTCCATGATGGTTCATGTTTTTCCAATTTTTCATTTTGGTTGCTGTATGATACTCTACTGAATGATCGATTACAGCAAAATTTATTTATCCATTCTATTAATTATGGACATTTAGATTTTTTTGACTGCTATGGACAATATCATGAATATTCATATACATTTTTTAAAGCACATCTGCAAGAGTATTTTTATGGTATATGAGTAGGAATGGCATTACACTGCCAGCAATGAATAAGATTTCCTGTTGTTTCAAATCTAGCCAACACCAGATTGTATCGAAATTTCTATTCTATTTTAGTCTAGTCTAGTCTAGCCGAGTTGAGTTCGACTGAGTTGATTTTTTCTATTCTATTTTAGTCTAGTCTAGTCTAGCCAAGTTGAGTTCAACTGAGTTGATTTGAGTCTAGTTAAGTCTATTCTATTCTATCTTGCTTGTCAATTGATTGTGAAATATCTCATTATGATTTTAACTTGCATTTCTTAAACAAGAAATGACGTTGAGCATCTTTTCATATACTCACAGGCTATGTGTATTTTCTCTTCCCTATCAAGCCTAATTTTTCTATTGGAATTTTTGCTGTTTTTGTACTGATCTCTAGAATACTAATCTGATATGTGTTATATGTAGTGAAAACGTCCTGTCCTAGTTTGTGACTTGTGTTTTCACTCTTATGTAGTCTTTTGACATAGACAAGGTCTTAATTTTAATACAATAATTTTTATTAAGCTCTTACTTAATGAATAGGATTTTTATGCCCTATTTAATAAATAAAGATAAATCGCAGCAATATCTTTTTGGATCTACCTCCTAGAGCAATGAAAAGGAAAACAAAAATAAACAATTGGGACCTAATTAAACTTAAAAGCTTTTGCACAGCAAAGGAAACCATAAACAAAACAAAAAGACAACCCAAAGAATGGGAGAAAATATTTGCAAATGATGCGACTGACGAAGGGATTTATCGCCAAAATATACAAACATCTCATGCAGCTCAACAGCAAAAAAACAAACAAACCAATCAAAAAATGGACAGAAGATCTAAATAAACTTTTCACCAAAGCAAACATACAGATGGCCAAAAAGCACATGAAAAGATGCTCAACACTGTTAATTGTTAAAGAAATGCAAATCAAAACTACAATGAGGTATCACCTCACACCGGTCAGAATGGCCATCATAAAAAAGTCTACAAACAATAAAGAGTGGGTGTGGAGAAAAGGGAACCCTCCTACACTGCTAGTGGGAATGTAAATTGGTACAACCATTACAGAGAACAGTATGGAGGTTTCTTAAAAAGCTAGAAATAGAACTACCATATGATCCAGCAATCCCACTCCTGGGCATATAGCCAGAGAAAACCATAATTCAAAAAGATACATGCACCCCAATGTTCACTGAAGCACTGTTTACAATACTCAAGACATGGAAGAAACCTAAATGTCCACTGACAGATGAATGTATAAAGAAGATGTGGTACATATATTCAATGGAATATTACTCATCCATAAAAAGAATGAAATAATGCCATTTGCAGCAACATAGATGTATCTAGAAATTATCATACTAAGTGAAGTCAAAGACAAACAACTTATGATATCACTTATATGTGGAACCTAAAAAAAATGATATAAATAAATTTATTTATAAAACAGAAACAGACTCACAGACTTAACAAACTTATGGTTACCAAAGGGGAAAGGTTGGGGGGGTAGATAAATTAGGAGTTTGGTATTAACATATACACATTACTATATATAAAATAAACAATCAACAAGGCTATTGTATAGCACAAGGAACACTACTCAGTACTCTGTAATGGCCTATATGGGAAAAGAATCTGAAAAAGAATAGATATATGTATATGTATTGATAAAACTAAATCACTTTGCTGTACCCCTGAAACTAACACAACATTGTAAATCAAATATACTCCAATATAAATAAAATTTTTAAAAATTAATTAAAGTATCCAATTTTTCAATTATTTATTTTATAGTCCATCCTTTGCCAACTGATCCACAGTTGCCTCTTTGTCAGGATTCAAGTTTCCATATATGCTAGAGTCAGCATTTATGTTCTTTCTTTTGTTCCCTTAGCTATTTGTCCATCCATGTATTGATACTAATATGCTGCTATCTTTGTACTAATTCTTGATACCTGGGAGGGTAAATGCTCTAGCTTGTTCTTCTTCAAGCTATATATATTTTTGTCCTTCTTGTCATTTTGCTCCTCAAAAAATAAAAAGGCTGCATCTTTGCATCTTTTTATATCTCTTGTTAGATTTATTGGTACTACTGTATTTGCTTCCAGAGTAAATATTTTTTTGTGTTATAAAAAACTGCAATTGATTTTTTTTTTTTTTCGGTATGCAGGCCTCTCACTGTTGTGGCCTCTCCCATTGCAGAGCACAGGCTCTGGATGCGCAGGCTCAGCAGCCATGGCTCATGGGCTGTAATACAGCTGCTCTGTGGCATGTGGGATCTTCCTGGACCGGGGCATGAACCCATGTCCCCTGCATCGGCATGCGGACTCTCAACCACTGCGCCACCAGGAAAGCCCTGCAATTGATTTTTTATGTTGATGTTTTTAACAAACAATTTTGCTAAATTATTTGTTAATTCTAATAATCACATGCAGATTCTTTTGAGCAATAGTTATCACTGCCAAGTAATGACAAGTTTCTCTCTTTTGTTGTTACTCTTTTTCTTGTCTGACTACACTGACAATAAATTTCCAGTACAATACTGAACAAGAATGGAAGTCATGGGCATCTTCTCTTGTTTCTGATGCCAAAGGGACATCTTGCAAAATTTACCATCAAGTAGAATATAATATACAAATGTAAGGAGCATATTAACACAAGAAAGGAAAGGATTCTTCCATAGTGACTTGGCTGTTTTATCATTTTTTTGATATACAAAGATGTTAAGGATTTTTTGAGAAAATTCCCTTCCACTTTTAGTTTGAAAAGTGTCATGGTATACACTAGGCTTATTAATTTTTTTGCTTCTCTCAACATCATCATTTTTTCTCCTTTATTCTTCTAATATGGTGAATTATGCTAGTACATTTGCTAATATTAAAACAAACTTGCATTTCAGGAATAAACAAAAATTGATCAAGTGATATGATCTTTTGTATACTTTGCTGGATTTAGATTGCTCTTTCCTTACTTGCACTGTTTTTGTCAGGTTTTGGCTTTAAGGTTATGCTAGCCACTTAAAATGAATTTTGAAGTATTTTCTCTTTTCAATTCTCTGGAAGAGGCTGAGTAAATTAAAATTACCTGTTTCTGGTATATTACAAAGAACTCATTTACAAAGTCAACTGAGCATGGTGTTTTCCATTAGGATAAGTTTGTAATAACCAAGTTTTGGCTCTTCCAATCCTCTCTTTTGTGTGATAATTAAAAATTTATTTCTTGTATCCTTTATTGGTTACTTCTATTATTTTAAATTTATTATGGCTTATATTTTCTAACTTCTTGTGGTGAAAAGTTTGGCTCAGTACATTGGATCTCTGGATTTCTAACATAAAAAAGGTCAATGTATTTACCTCTCAGAACAGCATTAGCTTTATCCTACGCATTTTGATGTGAAGTATTTTTATTTTCTTCCTTTATCTAAAATTAGTTATAAGTGTGTTATAGCCCCTAATCATGAGAGGCATAAGTGATCCTCTTTTTGTTATTGATTTTTAACTTTTTTGCATTGTGGATAGAGACTACAGTATGCATAATATTAAATCTTGAAATTTGTTTAGACTAGCCTTATGGGCTAGAGTGTTGTCATTTTTATAAATGTTAGATATATTCTTGGAAAGAAGATATACTCTCCAAATGTTGAGTATAATATTCATTAGGTGTCCATTAAATCAAGTTTGTTATTCATACTCTTTATACTGTATATAAGCCTTTGGATTTTTTTGTTTGTTTCTTTAACCTAAGAAACAAGGGAGGTATGTTAAGACCTCATCTTATGGTATAAATATTTAAATGTGTCCTGTATACTATCAATATTACAGATATATAGAAATGTGCATATACATATTTTTACCTTTATATATTTTGAGGTTATATAAAGGTAAAAAGTTATATTGTGTGGTACATATAACTTTACAATTTCATATCTTCCTAGTTAAGTGAACATTTTATTATTAACTAGTGAGAATCTTGTCTCTAGTAAACTTTCTTCAAATTTTACTTTAATATCAATAATACTTCATCGGCATTATTCTGGTTATTATTTGCCTGGTGTGTGTTTCCATTAATTATGATTATTTACATTTTTAAAATTTATTTTTAACATTTTTAATGTGTCTTCTATTTGAAACTCTTTTGATTTATTGTTTTCTTGTTCTTTTTTTTATTCTTTACTTGCCTTATTCTGGCTGGACTGAGGAATTTTTGTTTTTAGATCTAAGAAAGTCTATAATTAATCAATATGTCTCAATTTTTTCAGAGTAAAATAAGACCCAAATTACAATTATACAAATGAATTAAAAATATCCTTAAAAAATAGAACACCTGGGCTTCCCTGGTGGCGCAGTGGTTGCGAGTCCGCCTGCCGATGCAGGGGACATGGGTTCGTGCCCCGGTCCGGGAAGATCCCACATGCCGCGGAGCGGCTGAGCCCGTGAGCCATGGCCGCTGAGCCTGCGCGTCCGGAGCCTGTGCTCCGCAATGGGAGAGGCCACAACAGTGAGAGGCCCGCGTACAGCAAAAAAAAAAAAAATAGAACACCTAAATCTAGCAGTTGGAAAAAAGTATAATATATCACAACTAAGCTGGGTTTATTCTAGGATTGCAAAACTGACAACACTTGAAAATAATCAATTTAGCTGACCATATTAATAAACTAAAGGGTAACTCATATAATGAGATCAACAGAGTCAGACAGAGTCTTTGGTAAAATTTGATGCAAATTTATAATTAAAAAAAAACTTTACAAACTAAAAATAGAAAGGCATTTTCTTATTGTGATAGCACGTGGTATTAAAGCCATAAGCAAACATCATAATTAGTGATAAAATGTCAAAAGATTCCACTCTGAGATTGGGAATAAGGAAATGAAGCATAGTATCACTATTTTTAATCAATACTGTACTGGAAGTCCTAGCCAGTACAAAAAGATAATAAAAAGAAAAAATATTTACATTTAAGGATAAAAAATAAGGATAAAAATTATTCATATGATATGATTTAATAGACAATCCAAAATGTCTACAGATAAATTATTAGAAGTAATAAGTAAGTATAGTAAGGTTGTTAGATATAAAGTCAGTGTATAAAAATCAATCTGGGGCTTCCCTGCTGGCGCAGCAGTTGAGAGTCTGCCTGCCGATGCAGGGGACACGGGTTTGTGTCCCAGTCCGGGAAGATCCCACATGCTGCGGAGCGGCTGGGCCCGTGAGCCATGGCCGCTGAGCCTGTGCGTCCGGAGCCTGTGCTGCAACGGGAGAGGCCACAACAGTGAGAGGTGCGCGTACCACAAAAAAAAAAAAAAAAAATCAATCTAATTTCTCTACAGCAAAAACAAAGAACAATTTAAAAAGTGATACTGTTTATAACAGCATAAAAATTTAAATATCAAGGGATAAATCTAACAAAGATGTGCAAAACCTCTGGGCAGAAATCTATAAAACATTATTGAGAAAAAGTTTAAAGAAGATCTAAAGAAGTGAAGGGCTATACTGCGATCATGAATTAGAAGATTTAAGTTTTAAAGTTTTACAAGTACTTTCCTAACTCATCTGCAGATTTAATGTAATTTCAATGAAAATCAAAATAATTTTTTTTTCCATTTTTAAAAGTTGATTGTAAAATGTATACAAAAACACAATTAGCCCAAGATAACCAAGACACCCTAGGATAAGAATAAGTTTGACTTACTTGATCTTACAGAAATACAGACTTATTATAAAGCTGTAAATTATCTTATATAAATGATTACTGTAAGAAACTGATAAGAAAATAAGAAAATCCTTTGGTAAACAAGTGAGAGATCTAACAAATACTTCACACAGGTTATCGGAATGTCAAATAAATATGAAAATGTACTCAAACTCCCATTTTGGAAAGACAAATGAGATACTATTACACATAGAGTAGAATGGCAAAATATTAAAACTAGGGACCATTTCAGATGTGGCAGAGAATATAGAGTAACAGAAATTTTTCCACAATTCTGGTTGGAATGTAAATCAGTTTAACCTCTTTGGGAAAATAAATGACAAAACAACAAAACCATTGAAAAAACAGAAGTTTGCATTATCTGTTAAATGTGAAGATAAGTACACTCCATGGCCCAACAATAGTAAATGGAAATGAATACACATTTATACAAATATGGCTAATGAAATGTTCAAGGCAGAATTATTTATAATATTCTAAGATTAGGAAAAAAAACAAAGGTCAATGAACAGTAGAATAGATGAATAAATTATTATATATTCATACAATGAATATATATTCAAATATGTATATTAATATACAATTAATAAGGCTAAATTAAACTACAGTGTTCAGGCGAGAAAATGCTAAACACAGGCAAGAAAATAGATACCATAATAGGATATTGATTGATTTTTTTTTTTCTTTTTGAGAGGATTCTGTGGTTTGGAAGAGGCAAGTGATTGGCTTCTAAATAGCCAGAAGTGTTTATTTCCTTGAACTAGATGCTTACATGGTTTTGTGCTTTATATTAAATGTTTAAACTTCACACTTATCATTTTATACACTTTATAAGTTCACATTGAAAAAAATTTTTTTTCTACACAAAAAGGCACTAAAGTTGTTTAGGAAAAAAAATTGCCTAGGAGGGAGATCATGTATATTCTCAATATTTTCTAATAAGGTTTCCATAGCAACTCAAGTAGCATTCGTATAGAGTCTATTAAATTCACTTAAAGTATTGGCTTTTCTGGCTACCTGCCATCAGTCTCAAAATAGAAGTTGTTCAGACTGACAGAGTGATGTCACAAGCTATCTTTGTCAAAACAGAAGATCTATAGAACAGCAACAACTCCTCTAAGGCTGAATTAAATGAAGATGTTGAGAGCAGACCGCTTCTCATCAGCAGGACTCTTGAGAAAACCTCCTATAGAGATTCCTTCAGAGGAAGTGTTGAGCCATGTCAAAGCACCCGACGACCACCACTGCTATATTATGGTTATCTCCACCTTCTAGTCTCCCAAAGACAATGAATGAGACCTGCTTTAGGTTGGAGGTAGTGATTTTGCAACCTCCCTACTCCTTTTTTTTTTTTTTTTTTTCTGTATGTTTGTTTCTGCCAGAAGCACAGCTGCACTAAAGTAGCTTATAGAATTTTAGTGTATGTTGAGGATTCTATAAATTAGAATTGGCCCCTTAAATGTAGACCATTCTAATTTTGGAATATCCATGTGCTCTATGTAAACAGTTTGCCACTGGGTGACATTGACCACCTACTTTAGTATTCCATCTGCTAAACCAACCTCTGCATAGCAAGACCTAAAAAGCATCTCAAAATCACTACATCTAAACATTAATTCTTAATATTTAACCTTCCTTCTTCAAACTCCCTCCTCTCAAGGTCTTGTCCATTCTAATAAGTGGCAACCATCCTTCCACTTACTGAGTCTGAAACTCTGGAAGCATCCTTGATTGCTCTCTCTCTCAAACCCATTATCTGATTTATCAGCAAATCCGGTACATCTCTCCCTTCAATACAGATCCAGAATCTGACTTTAGTTCACCTACTCCACTGCTGAAATTTTTGTGCAGGTCACCATCATGCCACCTCTGGACCTTTGCAATGGCCCCCTACATGATCTGTCTGCCTTTCCGCTTGATAATTCCTGCCTTTTCTCAAAACATAAGCCTTAAGACAGATTTGGCCATTCTGGTGCTCAAACCACTCCAAGGGCTTTCCATTTCATTCATAGCCAACTTCCTTACTATAACCCATAAGGACCTACCTGATCTGGGTTTCTATAATTTCTCTGATCTCATATCCTATGACAGTTCCCCATGCTCACTTTGCTGCAGACACACAGATCTTTCATTCTTGAATTTGGCCTTTCCTCTGCCTGGAAATCTCCCCAGAAATCCACGGAGCTTGTTCTTTCACTTCAATCTTTAATGTTACTTTCTCACTGAGTCTTTCCCTGGTACTCTATTTAGAAAAGCAACTCCTTGTACTGACACTCCCTACCTTCTTCTCCACTTTTCTTTTTCATCCTTAGGACTCATTAGAGTCCTACATGCTTATTTGTTTTGTTTATATTGTTTCCATTACTAGAATATTAGCTCCACAGAGGTAGGAATGTCTGTTTTAATCATTCTGCATCCCCGATGCCTATTCAATGACTGGCATTTAGTAAGTGCTCATACATTATTGTTAAATAAGTAAATGACTAAACAGTTGCCAAAATGTATCACACTGATCACTTATACTCCAAGAGTTAACAATTGTTCCTTAAAAAGATTTTTTTGTGGTCAAAAAGGTTCGGGGACTTTGAAAATTCCATTTTGCCCTTGGAGTTCCATAAAGAATATTTTCATAGTAATGGATATAAGAATTTATATAATTTGAAAGCAAATGTTTAATTTTTTTTAACACAGCACTTCCTCGACATGTTTGATCACAGAATTCTCTTTTGTACATATGTAACCACATATTTATTTTTGAATTTTATACCATATGAGTGTGTGCCTCTGTGTGTGTGTGTATGTGTGTATAAAACACCACTTAATACCTCTAAAGAACACACCTTAAGAAATTCTATATTAGAATATAGAATTGGATTTGTCTCCAAGTTCAATTTCATTGAACCAGTTTATGCCTCTTTATAATTTCTAATCATCTGGCTCCATTTAGCCAAGGAAAATAGCACAAAAAGAGAGCTCTTATAGTCTTCGTTCACTGTACTATGATGCCATGATGTGTTAGTATTTCTTAAAAAAATAGTCTGTAGATTTATCTTGCAAGTTAAATTGTAACTTAAATAAATGTAAATAAATGTGTCTTATTCAAAATACCTCAGTAATGCAAACTGCCCTTGTAAAAATAACTGAAGTGCCAGCCAGGTTAACTGGGTTTGACTTCTGTCTCTACCACAAATTAGTTTTATATAAGTTGTAATTATTTTGATTAGGCTCTGCCTTTGTTCTCAAAGAAGAACAGGCTTACAGATCCCCCACATGCTCAGCTTTTCACATAGTCCAGTTTCCTAATTTGTGAAGTGGTGTCAATATTTGCATCAGAGAAGATTAACAGAGATAGAGTTTGTACAGGCTCTGGCATAGTGCCTCACTCATTGCAGTTGCTGGGAAAATACTAGTCCCTTTACCTTCCATTAATTGTCTGTTTCAATACAGTAAATTTGGCTTTACAAAATGAGCTATAAACATAAAGTACACAAAATACATCCAGATGAATATACCTATGATTTATACGTGTCATGCTTTCATGCACATTTTTCTAATTACCTTAGAGCAAATTATAAAACAAAGCCTCCAGTTGAAGCTCAATTATGATTGCCGATTCTAACAATTTGCTCTATACAGCAGGAGTTAGAAAACTTAATTCTGAGCCAAGTACTCTCTAATTTGCCATAAACTCTTTCAACCATACTTTTTCTTTAGTTTAGTTTTTCAATGTGAAAGAATTTTAAACATCATCTAGGTAAGAATAGGATAACACTTCCAGTGGAATAGAAGGTGATGCTAGGGTATGTAAAGGCTTTAAAAGTTATTTAATGAAATCCAGTCTTCCAACGACATTTAATAAGAACCTGCTATATCCTCATCTCTGAGCTGGGCACAGGGGACCCACAGATAAATGCAGCACAGACACTCCATGAAACTGGCAATGCAATATGAGGATCAAAGAGTAGGAACGACTGGCTCTTGCTACACCGTATCTTCAGCCAGATCAAAACAATGGATGCAAAGACATTTTCCAAGAAACTGAATTTCCAAGAAATTTCTGAAGGGTGGGAACTACATCTGTATTAAGGCATTTTTGTTAATTAAAATGGTTTTACAGAGGTGTCATCAAACCTCAATGAGGTCTTACAGAATCCTCGCTGAAGAAGGAATACAACTATCTAGTTATCTAGATGTAAACAGCACTGGATTAAAAGGATGGGAAATTTAAATTGGCTGCTGTGGAAAGATAATAGCACTAAGGATGGAATTATAAGACCATTCCTAGTAGCAGGTAGTCAATAAATGCTTGCTGTTGATTCCCAGCTTTGTCTCTAGCTACTTGAGTACAAGCAAGTCTTAACATCGCTAGGCATCAGTTCATAACAAAAATAGGACTCTGGATGCCAGACTCAAATGTCTCAAAGATCACTCTGACCCAAGTGACTATTATAACTAGTCACAGAAATATTCTAAATAAATTGATGGCACTGGAAATACTAAACCTCAAACTCCTGAGTGTGTTTGTCCCACTATTCAAATCAGTAAGTCAGTTAGAAAAGATAACATGATACATTTAAAATGGTTTTCATTTCACTGAAAAAACCTCAAAACATATTGAAACAATTTGAATTTTAAAAAGAGTTCAGATTTGTCACAAGTATATCCCCCTTCCTACAAAAGGACTTTCAAACTCATATATATGAAAAGTGTTGCTGGTGAGAGTTGAGCTCCAAGTAAAATGAATGAATGAATGAATGAATGAATGAATGAATAAATAAGGAAGGGAAATTGAGGGCATATAAAAAGAAGACAGATGATAGGAGAAAAAAATAATCCACTCTTCTATGAAACAATGTCGAAACCAAGGAAATGAAATCATCTTTACTTCATGAAAAAATATCTTTGATAGAAAAATGCAGAAGGATAAAAAAGCTCTTATGGCATTTTCAATAATAGATATTCATACATATGAGTTAGCATCTGTGTATGACAGAATCTCAAACTGAACCAGATCTTAAACACTTTCAAAGTTTAAAAGGGGGTTCCATTTCCGGGTGACATCCAGAAAAATTTCCCCATAAGAAGTTCTATAATTCCTGATTTCATCAAAATCTGGATGTTACAGTGCTCCTATTGCAATTGGCTTCCAATATATATTTTATTTTAAAAATGCTTTTGAAGTTCAGTACTGACAAATTACACAGTTTGTATTTAGTGTTAAGCATGCAGTCTCACTTTTTATATAAATGGTGGTTCTACAAACTGAAGTTACTTTTTAAACTAGCAGAAATGGCAATGTGTTCATAATATATTTAATGAATAATAGTATTCATTACCTATTGCTCTTTCAATAATGGTAACTTGACAGTACCCTCAGCTTCCTAGGATACTGAGTATAATAATTCAATATCTCCCTGCACATCATAGCCCTCAGAGAAAAGTCTAGCTTTTCCAAGGCTAAATCCTTTAATGTCCATGGTTCAGCTACTAGAACATCATGCCTTTGCAACCTGTGTCATAATTCTGTTGGAGCACTCAGTGATTTCTCAGTAGTAAAATATATAAATGGCCATGCATGGGGGGAAAAAACTTTATAAAAAGTTACAGGTAAGAGATTATTCTTCTTGGATAGAAGACTGACTTTACCAAATCTAAGACATTTTTCTGTCATAACATTAAGCCAAAGAAAGAAGATTTTGAAATTTGCAACTGTAGTTCTGAGATTGCAATCCCATTTTTACAACTAACCATAAACATTAAAGAACATCCACGCCTGTCACATGAGCACATTGTCAGTGCGTGTTATCTAAAAATCAGAATGACTGAAAGAGTTCAAGTTATTATAAGGTACCATCAATATACACAAAAGAATCTATGTGTTTTCTACCTGTTAGAGAGAAAAATGGGTTAAAACAGATATGACAAATGATAGAAGTAAATGTAAAGTCTTATATTTTGAAGGTAAATCTATTATATAAACAGAAGCTGGTAAAAGGCAGCCCTAGACTAGTTCCCTAAAAGTGATCCAAAGATACTTTTGTCAACTAAAAACTGCATTGGACAATTGCAGCTTTATGACACCAGTGCCTTAAAAAAAAAAAAAAAAAACTCAAGGAAATTTTTAATGGTAGATATATAGAACTAGGCATAAACCCATTATGTTTATATCTCTTATACAACTATAAAGCCAAAACGAATTACAAAATAAATCTAAACAAAATTCCAATACCAATAAAACTCAACATTAAAAAAAAAAACAGGATTGCACACCATATCCTCTACTATGTAACATGTGCATATATATTTAGGAAAGTGGCTGGGGAGAAAAAAAAACTATAGAAAACTGCTTAAAAAATGCCCCCTGGATGGAGATAAAATAAGCAAATCATATTATAAATTGAATGAGTAAAATTACAGTGTACCAAGAATGAAAGAGAAGATAAATTAAGATATTTTGAAGCATATACTGCATATGGGCTACTATACATTTATGATATGCATTATCTCATATAAATTTCAAAATACCTTGGGAAATTAGACTTCTGAAGAGGTTCTGACAAACCATAATTTTCCAGAAAAAATGTGCAGGAAAGAAAGAGTTGAAAATAATATCAAAACAAGTACTTTTGACCCTTGAGCAACATGGGAGTTAGGGGCGCTGACCCATCACACAACAGAAAATCCGTGTATAACTTATAGTTGGCCCTCCATATACACAGTTACCCTGTATCTGAAGATTCAACAACTGAGGAACATGTAGTACTGTAGTCTTTACTATTAAAAAAAATTTCTAGTATAATCCTCACCATTCAAACGCTGTATTACTCAGGAGATAAGATTTAGAAATAGGCCATGATAACTATCTTGAAGTATTAGATGGAATATTAGGCAAAGGAACAGTTTCAAGAACAGATATAGGTTGACTGGAGAAACTACTTTCATCCATTCCAACAGTTGTTGGAATATGTACTGTTATTATCCCTGTCTTTATACAAGAAAACGGAGGCCTACGGAAGATAATGTAACCAAAAGTCACAACACTAGTAAGTAAAAGAATGAGGATTAAGTCCCAGGAATCTATGACTTTATGGCACTGGTACGGGGAGCCAGGCTTCCTTTCAATATAAAGAACTGATCAGTTAAAAGGGACAGGTTCAACCAGAAAGATTATGGTGTGTTCAAGGAAGCAAGTGTGACTTTGTTTGAGAATGGTGTGGGTAGAGGAGATGAGGTTAGATAAGTGAGGCTAGATGGGCCTAAGATGCGCTGGTACTTGGTATGCTCTGCTGTCCCAGGCTTCAAAAGGCTGCCATGGTGGAATCTGACAAAAAATCAAGGAACAACGTAAGATTTCCTTAGACAACAGGGATTCCAAGACCCTGCAAATAATACCACAAACATCTATTCTATCCATGCAAAAGATTTGTCATTTTCCTGGGCTGTGATAGGCAGAAGGTCTGATTCCATGTGGGGCTTAGGAGAGATAGAGGTCCACATCTGGAGTAGCTGCTGCCCTCTCTCAACTATCTTCTCGGCAACGTCCTCAGAAGGCAACCAAGGAACCAGGAAAGGGCAGGTGTCGGGAAAGTGCTGGACGTGACTGCCAAAGCAGACAGCTGGTACACCCTCTATTTTGGAGGGTTTATGAACACACACACACACACACACAGACATGCAGATCAGTAAACAAACAGGGCAAACACAGTGCAACAAATTAGGGAATGAAGAAAGGGAGGACATAATCTAAGTGACTAATATACGTCAATAAATGCATACATGGTTTGTTATATCATCCATCTTTATATTTATGAACCTTGAGAGAGATATTAGTCTTCACACATGGGGATGGATAGAAAGACAGAGATAGCCCATATCCCACAGCAGATAGAAGATGAAGTCAAGATTTGATGCACATCTGCCTGGCTTCAGAGTATATATATTTCTCCATTACACTGCTTGAATACCATAGCATCTCTTTTTCTCAAAGCTGTAGAAAAGTGGAATAACTGAAACACTGCTTTGATTCCACAGAACAACTCCAGAAAATAGATACCTTATTTTTTTTTCTGGTAGGAACAAAACTCTCCATATTCTCATACAAACATGTTTATGACTGAAGTTAGCAGCCTGAATATAATGAGGAAATGAATAGGTGGTGAACAGATAAAGACACAGCTGTTATTACTTCATTAATATTGCCTTGAATGACATCTTTTGGTAAGTTAAATGCTACCCTCTTTCTCAAAAGCTGATCAACTAAGTTATCATGCTACCATTTATTTTCTGAAGCGTCCGTATTTGAAGTGTTAAGCCATTTCACTCACAATAACAACTTGACTTTAAAATATTTCAATTGCTCTGACAGCAAGACCCATCATGCTCAGAACGGAGTTCATAGGTTGCATTTGCCATGCTAAACAACTATACCTTCCCAGAGATAATCTGGAAACAGCTTAGTATTATTTTTGACTAATTCTCATCATGTAACAAGCAGTTATCCATGGAGATTCACAGAGCACTCTGTGAATTCACAGATTCACTCCAATTTCCCCTGCTCGTCTCCCCCATTGATTCTACTTATCTTTTTACACTCCTTATAACAATTTTAATTCAGCCTTCCTGGGGAGTGAAGTGTGAGATAGAAATGGGTCGGGAGGGGGCATGCCTCACCATGTTTACAGCCCTAAACCTAGGGTTACCAGATAAAATACTCAAAATTGAGTTGATTTGGATTTTACGTAAGCAACAAATAAGTTTTTATATAAATACGCCCCACTAAATTCAACAACATGTCTATACTAAACAATTATTGGTTGTGTATCTGAAATTCAAATTTAAGCGGATGCCCTGCATTTTATTTGCTAAGTCTGGCAACCCAACCCATCATGCACTTTCTATAGCTGAGGCCCTGGTTGAGTATATGTATGTCCTCAACTCAGTATGATGGAAATATTAATAAAGGGAATGCAGCCATCCTGCATAACCAGATTGAAGATATAAAGACGTCTCTTTAGAACCAAATTCTGAAAGGGGATCTCCAGACTTAACAGATATTGCTCTTTTTAAAGAACTGACCCTGAAAACTTAGCTGACATTTCCTGGAATGTCCTGGAAAATGGTCCCCATTCTATAAGATAACATTAACGTTCAGTTTCCCCTTTCCAGAAGTAACAGAGTGATGGAGACAGACTAAAGGGAAACCTCAGATGGCATTTGGGTCAGAAATCCACATCACTGAAGTCGCTCCCAGGAGGAACAGTAGTTACAATAGCTCATTTGACTGAGCACTTAATAAGTGCCAGGTTTTGCGCTAAGTGCTTTATATGCCTTACGTATTTTGATCTTTCCAACAACTCTCTGAGATTGATTAGGCCATCATCCCTTTTACACAGATTGGAAGCTGCAAGATTAGAGATGATAAATCTCTGGCCCTAGGTTATACATTTACTAAAAGGTGGATCCAGAATTAAATCAAGTCTGCCTGTCCCTTTATGTCAAAGTTTCTCACCTTGTAGGCAGAGATCTCCTACATCAAATGTTAAAACCAAGAGCCTGGGGTCCATCCCAGAACTACCTAATCAGATATCTAAAGCTGAAAACAGGAATTTACATCTGTAAAAAGCTTCCCAGGGCCTGGGATGAAAGTGAAAATTGAAAGCTCTTGAATTATGTTATTTTGATTACGTAGGTTATTCCATTATTCTGTTTCTCAAACTGCAACCATGACACTCACAGAAAGCACAGACCTGTCAGCAGTAACAACCAATTTATGAGCTATTCTATGAGAAGATACCTGGTCAATCAGGATCCTCTAGGACACTGGCCCACTTCTAGGGCTGCACAGAACACCTGAATGAGCTGAAAGCCACACCTCTGAAATGCTACACTTCCCTCAAAGAGCAGTTCAACGTCCATTATGGCCATGGCTCTGCTCACTGCACCTCAGCCCCACTGCTTGCCCAGGTGTTCTTCCTTTGCTTATTTCTCTATGCTTGACACAGATAAATGGGCATTCATCTATATAATGTTGACAGCGTTATTCAAAGAGCAAGCATTTGGTGAAGATTTGAAGTAAAATCCTGAGCTTGGCCCAATAGCTGGGATTTTGCATGCAGTGCCTTCAGGCAACCTCTATGCACAGCTACTGACAGAATGAGCTATTTAAGGGAAATCTGATCACTCCCTGCTTGAAACCGCTGAAGGCTCTTTCACAACAAGATAAAGTTATACTTCTTTCAAAGTGCATTCTAAGGTCATCATAATCTGCTGTGACCTGACTGACCAACCATACCACCTGCCACACTGCCTTTCATGTGTATTACTTTCTCGAATTACCTGGGTCTTGCCATTTCCTACAATTCTCCTGCTCCTCCATCTCTTATTTATCTGTGTTCTTCCTTGTTCCTTTCCCTCCTCTTCCCTTCTGTCATCTCCCAGCTGCGGGAATACTTTTTATCCTTCCACATAAAGACGTCCCTAACTGTTCGAATGAGATGTGGGTACGCCTCCCTCTCTGTTCCTTTCTCCCAGGATTTACCAGAGTATGGTCCCTAAGACCCTAGCTCTAAGAAACATGCTTCTCTGGAAAAATAATTCAGAAAATGTTGCCTCCTATAATCCTCTTGCTGAGAGTTATGAATAGATAGAAGTATACCAAAGGCTTTGTGAAATTATGCAACAGAGGTACAGAACCTAGTGTTTCCCACATGTATGTGAACTCAAACCCTATTTACCAAGTATTAACATCTTGCAGATGTTTGAGAAACCCCTTCTTGCATTTTGTAAAAAATAATAATAATAATAATAATAATAAATAAAAGAAACACCAAAACTTCAATTAAAGTCTTTTTTGCACTGAACTGCAATGATTGGTTTGCATATCTGTTCCACACACTGAATTGTGAATTTCTTGAGAGTCTGTTGTACTTGTCTTTGTGTTGCTCTGGGCTGGCACATGACCTGACTTTCCAAAGGGGCTCCACACATTCCAATTGGCTGAACCACTGAGAGCTCACGAAGTAGACTCTCTGTTTATTGAGAAGCAGCAGTATCATATTCACTTTGTTGCATCTTCAGATGTTCTATCCAACATCCTTTTTTTTTTTTCCCCTCTCTTCTATTCCACAGATTCATCCTGGCTCCCGAAGCAATGGTCAGGGAGAATGGGATATAAAAGACCATTTGTTTTTTTTAACTCTTTGGGATTTACTTTCCAATGACAATCTGAACTTCTTTGTTCTTTTTTTTTTTCACTTTCTTCTTTTTTCTAGAACATTTCAGAAGACCTTTGGAACCTTCTATCAACTAATGCACATTTTAGATAATTGGTATATAAATGTAATTAACTTGATACTGGTTAAGATCTCAAATTCTTTTGAGTCCAATTTGACAATCCAAAGTCCAATCCTTTCTGTTAGATCTTAATTCAGTCTGTTAGAGTACAATCACACTTCATAAAATGTTCAATACTTTTATGAGTGTCTAATCTATGTCTTTTTTTTATTCCATTAGTAAAAATGTTTCCATAGAGGCCACCAAAAGTTCCACTCATGGCTGATCTTGATCCTCCATACAGCATTTTATTGCCCCAAATCTACTTACCATTATATTGGTATAATCCATGCTTCACCATATTACAAAAGAAGTTGATGACAGCCTACCCAAGGTTTTGCTACAGTCTATATGTTCATTATCTACACAGAAACTCCCAATCTAGTCATTTAGCAGCTTTATGAAAAATTTCCTAACATCAATGTAGCAAAAATGTAGTGGTCCTATGTCACCTTTCAGTGAACAGTCCTGCTTTTTCCAATAGTTCACAACAAATACGTTTCTCAGTGTCTGCCTACAAAACTTCATTAATCAATTCTGGAATCCATTCTATAAATGTATTTACAAAAATGTCCATTTTCTCTTTTGTAGAAACCATAATTAATATATCTGCATATTTTTCCAGTGTATCTCTTGGTTGTAGCTATTCCTCAAAGAGGATCACTGAAAGCATTTGATTCCACCTGGAAATTCTGTCTAAAATAAACTAAAATTCTGAATTTAGTTTATTTGATGAAGTAGTCATGACTTTGTTTAGAGACTTTTACTTCTAAGCACTGGAGGTACCAATATGTGCAAATGACAATTGGCTAATGATATATAAAGCCAAAATATTATCCTTACAATGTTAGATTAATCATATATATAAAGCCAAAATATTATCCTTACACACATGGCTAGGAAGTCTTGGGAAAAAAACAAATTAAATCAAGATATCTCTTATTAGAAAGAAAGTAAGGAAGGAAAGAAAGTAAGGGAGGGAGAGAAAGAGGAAGGAAGGAAGGAAGGAAGAGAGAGAGAAAGAAAGAGAGAGAGAGAAAGGAAGAGAGAGAGAGAGAAAGGAAGGAAGGAAGGAATGAATGAAGGAAGGAAGGAAGGAAGGGAGAGAGGGATGAAAAACCTTGGAGGTGCTTGTGATTAAGAGAACCTTATTATTAGCTCTTGTACTAACACTTATGCTAAAAAAAATTCATAGTATAAGGAGAGGGAGTGGTCATATTGCTAAAGAGAAAAATAAGTGAGCAAACAAGACTGTGTAACTGTTTCTTAAGCAGCATTTTGGGAAACCATTGAGGAGATGGTTCAACTCACTATGCCATCTGGTACATGTCTCTCATCAGAGGAGATGGATGTGTAAAGCTTTTATACCACAATGGCATTCAACAGCAGAGGCACCCAAGTAATGTCACTCAACCATCTGTAATCACCACGAAACCTTCAAATATTGATACACTACAACTTCTGTAGATTATTCTACACAAGAAACTGAAAGTACCAGCCAATGGGAGCCTTTTGTTATACATAACAGTTAAAATTCTGAATGTAAAGCTATAAACTGGAATCTGGTTCATTTTCATTTTTTGTCGCTTGGATAAAGTGAGTTACTACCTAAGATTCTCATGACCTCATGGTACTTGGAAAACATTACTTCTAAAATTTAGAACTAGATACAAAATTGCACTGTCATTTGAAAGATTGCCAGAGTACAACCTCTCTTGAGTAATCCTGAAGCCTTCATGTGTTAGATGCTCAGCAGCTGGTCACCGGCAGAATTCAAGAACTCTGGAGGAAGAGAGACTCTGGTTCAAATCCTGTATTTTCCACTTTCTCTTTGGATTAGATATTCCATCTAAATAGACCTCAGTTTTGCCGTTTATAAGATAGGGATATAAATAGTTTCTACCTCATGCTTTTTTTTTGTTTTTTGAGAGTGCAATGAAATAATGTAAATTTGGTTGCACATGTCAAGCATTAAATAATGGTAACTTACATTACTCTGAGACATCTGCTTTCTCATGTGGTTTAATATAAGAAAAAACTAAACAAGTACCCTTTTGAATGAATCCCCTATACAAACACATTTATCCATAAATTAGCATTTTTTTAAATAAGAAAACAATATATTCAAGTGAATAAAAACATTTCTGTTCCAGATAAGTCTAATTCAGAGATTTCAGCCTAAAGAAGGGGTGGGGGTCCTCATATTTATATCTCTAATGCTGTTTCACAAATTAGGGCATACACATGAATTCATTTGACTGACATATTAGCTTGTTAGATTTAAAGGAACACATACAAATTCATTCATAATAAGCAGTGTAGCTTTAACGAAAGTATCCCCACCTCATATCATCTAAACAGAATTAGAAACTGGTCATTTCTCAGGAGATAATCTTCAGTGCTTACTAAAACATGCTAAAGGTATTATTTTTTACATGAGGGGATGAAGAGATACTAAATATATGGTGAAGTTTGGAGTAATAACTTTCTCAATTCTGAATCTACACATATATTTTAGACAATAAACATTTCTAACCCTCTCCTTATAGGCAACTCAGTATTTCTTTTGTCTTCTTTTTTTTAACTTCAAAACATAGGATTATTTTAGAATATCTTTTTAAGATTATAGTTAAAAATCTGACTTTTCCCAAGTTTTATAAATCTTTTGATTAAAAAATATATATACCAGGGCTTCCCTGGTGGCACAGTGGTTGAGAGTCTGCCTGCCGATGCAGGGGACATGGGTTCGTGCCCCAGTCCGGAAAGATCCCACGTGCAGCGGAGCGGCTAGGCCCGTGAGCCATGGCCGCTGAGCCTGCGTGTCTGGGGCCTGTGCTCCGCAACGGGAGAGGCCACAGCAGTGAGAGGCCCGCGTACCACAAAAAAAAATAAAAGAGAGAGACTCCATTCATTTAAAAGGAAAGTTCTCAGAAAAAAAAAAAAAAAAGTATATATATATATATATATATATATATATATATATATATATATACACACCAGAGTTTACTTAGACTGCATAAATATATTATGCTATCCTAAACACAATGTCAAATCACAAATGACATTTAACTGGCAGAGTTCATTTTATTTTTTCATATGAGAATGAAAGAAATTTGCATAAAAGATCTCCCACACAATCTTCAATTCTCCCTGTGGTTTGCTAATACATTTGCAAATGGCACTGCACCTGCTTTTATACAAACATCTTTGATGCCTAGAGCATCAAATGCATCAGGGCATTGTCAGAGACACAGCTGCGTAACAAATAGCTCAAATGGATATAATGATATATGCTCCATGATTGAGCACCTGACACAGTAGTGAGATATTTCTCAGATGATAAATCCCTCTTCATGATCAATGCGCCTTCCAAACTTGGCCAGTCTGACATGCCCTTTGGCCGTCTGTCTTGTCTGGATGATTGGTCGGATTTCTCACACAACTCAATGAGTAGTTGTGTTTAGAAAGAAGTTTGTCTGTACCATATCCTGATGTATCCATGCTGTGAGGGTAAGTTTGAATATCTGACCTTGAAAATATCATTTTTTCCTCATGCATTTATGAATGAGTAGGTTACATCATGACTTCAAGAAATATTTTTTGATTATTGGTTTACTATAAACCCTTTTATTTCAAATTTTTTCACAAACACAATTTTGTGTTTTTATGCACCTTCAAATTCCTGTCCTAACTATGCCAGTTAGCTGTATTTTTTAAACTGATACTGTATTCTAGAGCAGTATTTGTTGTTGAACTTTGCATTGTTCCAATCCCAGTGGCATCATTAAAAAAAATTCGTGAATATAATTAAGGAAAAATCTTTTTGAATGCTGACAGTTTTATGGACATTAGGCTTGGCATGGTTTATTCAATAGGATAATTATTTTACTGAAGTTGATGTCCTCTCTTCAGTCCTAAAGTAGTGACACTAGGGAGCTCAGAGACACTGACTGAAACAGCAAGGCTCCCACTAATGTGGAAGCAATGTGGGGCTAGTCTAAATTTGGACTGGAGCAACACTTGGTACAGCTTATCCACTTTGGCTGGTATCCAGCTTAAATTTCTCCCCTCCTGGGAAGATGTTTCTGAATTTCTCCAGCCCATTTAGTGGCTTTTGTTTTTAATTTTTTTCATTGTATTTTGCCTATGCCATTTTAATAGCACTTGTTATGTCACCTCAACTATGTGTAGCTTTCTCTACCTTTAATTTCAGAACCTTTAGTCATTAAGGGATGTGGGTTATATATTTGCATGTTCAAGATCTTATACATATGGCATATAGTAAGTGTGATAAATATATGTTGATTAAATAATAGTAGGATTCTTGAAGTATATGATTTGGAGTTCTCTGCTAGAAATAAGAATTTGTCGAACTTTCTGATGTGTTTATGTTTTGAGTCTGATGAGTAGGAGTGCACACATGACATGGCCATTGGGAATAAAAAGACTTGGGGAAAAGACACGTGTGCTTCAGATCATCACCTTGTGATCAAGTCAAGGAAACAGGAAATTAACATTGCCTAAAGCAAGAATGATGAAAGTTGAGAAGAAAGGTATTCTGAAATTCATTAAAACAGAACTGGCATTGAATACTTGTAGGCACACCAATAAACTGACATAATTAAATTTATAGAGAGTATGCCTACATTTCTGCTTCCCAGCTTCATTTATACCTAGAGATACCATATTATTGTGAGGATATAATCTCCCATGGAACAAATTTTACCCATATGGATTCTAAAATTACAAGTTAAATCTGAAAATATTTATTCCCAAAGCAAGAAACAGAATATTATACATTCAGTTAGAGCAACCTGTGGGGATGAACAGGGTCTAGAATTAGTGAGGCCAGTGAAAACAGTTTATTCATTAAGTCTATAAACCTATTTATCATTCCAAATACTCCTTCATCATTTTCCATTCTCTATGTGCATACTAAGTACTCCCTTTGGCTCTGACTTTGCCCAACCCCTTCCCTCCTAGGCAAACTCTACTGCTGGATTCACTTATTGAGAATCCATTCCCTGTAAAGCTTTATATCTTTAATTTGACTTCACCTTTTATAAGACTCATTATAACATCAGTTAGGCTTGAGATTCATATAGATGAATTACACAATAACCTCTTATTTTTCCCCTACTGGTAACTAAATTATTTTAAATATTTTAAAACAGACCTCTTAATACATATCTTGATTCCATAGCAAATCGTTATACTATAAGGTATAAGTGTCACTGAAAATCCTCAGGGAAAGCCCAATAGGATGATGACTCATATATTTTTTTCAACAGTGATAATTATTATTTATGTAGCAAGTTTAGTTTACTATAACTGTGGCCATACCATTTGTGGGGTTTGATGCTATCCCAGTCCCACACACCACCAGGCAGTGTTTCTTATATCTACAGTCATTCTACTACATAACTTCTGGGAGTCTCTATTCTCTGAGCCAGCAATCACCACAGTCTAGTGGAGCAAATTTCTCTACTGATTAGGCTAAGTACCTGCTATCCTCAAATGACTGTTGATGCTCAACTTCCATGCTGCTAATCCCCACCAACATCAGTAAATGAGGAAAGTACAAACCACATGTCCTTCTCAACAATTTATACTCTACCACATGACCATGCCCATAGTTTTCTGCAATTCTTGGTTCATATGACTACAACCTCCTCTTCATGCCAACAACTTGTTTGAGGACTCCCATGGTGACTACTCATTAATTCCATTCAGATTAGCCATTCCCTATTCATCTCATTACACATCTACCTTACATTCCATAATGCTTCATTTCAATATTACCTTGAATTTCATTGCCCTTATAAGTTTTCATCACATCTATCTACCAAAACCCCAAATCTGCCGTAATTGAGCTGTCTGCTTTTTCTATGATCCAATACCTAGATAATAGAGCACTAATGAGTAATATCACACAACAGGAAGATCAATTTTAATATAAGTATGTCACCACTAATCTCTAATTAACCCTCAAAACTTCCAGAAATATAACTATCAACTTAACATCTTCTCTCAGATATATCAAAGGCACCCAGAACTCAAAATTTCCAAACCTAATCTAGTAAAACATCTCCCATAAATCTGTTCTTCTTCTAGTCTTCTTTTTCAGAAAATGGGCCCACATTTTATCTAAATATGCAAACTATTAAACCCTGCAGTCATCCTTGAAAATCTCCCTTTTCTAACCTTCAGCATCAATTCCTCTCAAATACTGGTTGCTATCAGGTTCCCAATATCTGTCAGTTTTTCCTCTCACATCTTCCATTATCACATGAGTCCAAGCTAATATCATCTTACCTCAAATAGGTCTTAAGAAACTTTAAATTTTATATTTATCAGTTTTATTACCTAATTGTCATCTGAAAGATTCCTAGACTGGAAGCTCCATCAAACCAGCTTTTACGGTCCATTTTTGCTCACTATTTTATCTGTAGTATGTTGCATTTTTTCTTTGCTTAGAGTGAGTAACTGATAAATATTTGCTGAATTAACGGATAAATGGATAGATGAAAACAAGCAAATTTGTAAGTATTATCACAGAGAACATATGCAGGTATAAAGCAAGTATTCACATGTATATCATATAAGAGAAAAACCTGAAGTTCAACAAAAGCTGAGCACGGAGAACCTATGAATTTGGATTCAAATTTGGGTCCTCAGTTTCACTAACTTTAACTCCTGAGTATCTTTCTATTTTAGTACCATGATGCTTATCAATCCTATGGAATGCTTTTTCTTTTCATTTACTTATAATATAGACTCAGAAAAGTATGTCCAATTCTTAATGTAATTATCTATGAGTATAGAAAATAATTACTGTGGAAGGTATTCTAATCCTTTTAAAAACACACCATTCATTACAAATACTTTCAAAATAAATATTTTCACTTTGTAAATGAAAACATTTATAGAGCCCATACTCCAAAATTAAGATTGACCAAAATATATCCAAAGTAGTCATCATGCAAAAGGAAGAAAAATAGAGCAGAAAATAACAAAAACTGATATTTTTAAACCATCACCATTATTTTCTACCATTTATTGAGTGTTTGCCATCTTGCAGACATTGTGCTAAGTAATTTATATGTGCAATAAAATAGGAAATATCGTTATCCCTCTTTACAGATAAGAAAATTGAGAATTAGAGCAAACAATCAAATCCAGGAGCCAAATTCAACTTCTGTAAGGTTCCAAAGCTGCACTTAACATTAAATTGCCTTCCCAATAAGTAGTTAAGTCTTTCATTTTGAGCCATTACTTAGTGAAAAATCGACAAAAACATTTTTTACTACTAATACTACCTGACAGTGAGACATTTCAATTATAATCAGATGGGGAAGGAGAACACGATATACATTATCAAACTTAGCTTTTTCCAGATATTTAAGGAGAAAATTGTTTAGTCTTACCCATGAATTCAATCCCCAAGTGGTCTGCTACACCAAAGTCAGCATATAAGAAAGGAAAACAGAAAAAGAAAAAAGGGTTAGAAAAAATTCCACACAGAAATCAATGCTTATAAGATTGGCCTTTCAAGGCGAGAACTGTGTCTCAATTGTAACACCACGTTTGCTTGTGAAAGATAATTTAGTTTGCCCACAATTAGGGGTGTTTTGAACACTGATTGGTATTTCCCAGTAGCCTGGAATTTAGATGGGATAATATTGCCAAGTATGCTAAGTATAAGTTTAGTCAATAATAAAGGAAAGAAAGAAAAAAAGAAAAAAAAGGAAGGAAGGGAGGGAGGGAGGGAGGAAGAAAAAAAAACTTCATATAAAGCATATCTGGAACTAACGTTATTTTCAGAAGTCATGATATAATATGTAGGTAAAGGACTTCTGCATGACAGGCCTTCACCAGGCACTCTTCACTTTCACACACAAAAAATGATGTTGGATCTTCTCCCCTTTATTTGTCAGATGAAGAAACTGTGCTCTATTGAGACTAAAACTCTTACATGAGGAAGACCCAGGGCATAAATCTAGTCTATCTGACCCTATGGTCCGAAGACCATTAAACTTGATAGCACTTCCTATCAAAAACAAATGGTAGGGCTTCCCTGGTGGCGCAGTGGTTGAGAGTCCGCCTGCTGATGCAGGGCACACGGGTTCATGCCCCGGTCCGGGAAGATCCCACATGCCGCGGAGCGGCTGGGCCCGTGAGCCATGGCCGCGGAGCCTGGGCGTCCGGAGCCTGTGCTCCGCAACGGGAGAGGCCACAACAGTGAGAGGCCTGCATACCACAAAAAAAACCCCACAAAAACACAAACAAACAAACAAAAAACAAATGGTAGATGTGTCCATGTCTGTTCTATGCTCCTATGGACAGCGCACCATTTTGACCACCTAATGTCTGTGATCAACAGAAGGATAAACTGGGCCCTGCTATATCCAGCCATTCATCTTTGGAGATTTGTTTATTTAAATGGTGCTTTCTTTTAATCAATCAGTTATTCACTTATTCACTTTTAAAATTCATTGCATTATTTAATGATGATTTCTGTCATAGTAATATGTTTCTTAAATAAGAATAAATGAAAAAAAAAAAACACAGTATTCCTAAGATCATGTTTATTTCCAAGACTAATTTTGGGCTCCCTTTTATGACTGCTCTATTTAGGAAAGATTTTCTTTTTAAAAAATATGCATTTAGTTATCTTGAATATTTCAATGCCTTTCTTATTTGTAAATAACTCATCTTTAAATTCTATTGTGGTAAAATATATATAACATAAACCTTGTCATTTTGACAAATTTTAAGTGTACAATTCAGTGGTATTAAGTAATTACATTCAAAATGTTGTGTAACCATGACCAATATATTTCCAAAACTTTTCTATCACTCCGATGAGAAACTCTACCCACTAAGAAATAATTTCCCGTTTTCCCCTCCCTGCCCTGTTCCTAGCAACCTCTAATCTACTTTACGTATCTAAGAATCTGCCTGTAAATAGTTCATTTTTTAAGTGATTGGGAATTATTTTAATTGAGAAATATCTCATATAAAGAACTATGGTAATGATGTTTTTTAAAAGTAGATGCATTTCTTCCTTTCCATGGCATTTTTTTCCCTGCTTAATATATACTATGATAGCTATCTAGCACATTTTCATAAAAAGACAAGATTTTTGTTCGTAAGTAATTCAGAAATCAGTAGGAGCCCACAGAGGGAAAGCTTTGAAAATTCTTTTTGATAGTGCTATAATAGAAAATGAGAAAATGTGCATTGGATAGAGTGGCAAAGAATCCATAAAAGCTTGCTCCTGGGAGGAGGAGAATGTGCTTTTTGAATGGAGATTGTAGAAAAGTTGGCTAGACCATGTTTGGGTTCTTGTGTAAAAAAAAAATCTTCATGATTGTGCGCACTTAGGACACTAGAGAGAGACTAAGAGTTGTGGTATTTTAAAGCAGGGATTTGGGTGAGATTACCTATTATGAGACTAAAAGAAAAAAAAAAGGTTGGGAATAAAAAACCTTCTGCCTACAGCCAGAACAGCCATTAGCCCTAGCCTGGTTGAACAAGAACTTTCTAGTAGAATATATAAGATAGATAACCAGCCAGGACCTACTGTATACCACAGGGAACTCTACTCAATATTCTGTGATAACCTATATGAGGAAAGAATCTGAAAAAGAATGAATATATGTGTATTTATAACTGAATCACTTTGCTGTACACCTGAAACTAACACAACATTGTAAATCAACTATACTCCAATAAAATTAAAAAATAAAATTGATGTGGTACAATGGAATATTATTCAGCCTTAAGAAAGAATAATGCCATCTGCAGCAACATGGATGGACCTACAAATTATCATACTAAGTGAAATAAGTCAGAAAGAGAAAGACAAATACCATATGATATCACTTATATGTGGAATCTGAAATATGACACAAATGAACTTATTTACGAAACAAAAAGAGACTCACACATAGAAAACAAATTTATGGTTACCAAAGGGGAAAGGGACCAAAGGGATACAGTAGGAGTCTGGGATTAGCAGGTACAAACTACTACACATAAAACAGATAAACAACAAGCTCCTACTATATAGCGCAGGGAACTATATTCAATGTCCTCTAATAAACCATAATGGAAAAGAATATGTATATATATATCTACAACTGAATCACTGCTGTATGCCAGAAACTAATACAACACTGTAAAATCAACTATACTTCAATTTTAAAAAAAGAGCTTTCTAGTAGAACTGACATGGTTCAGAAATGGCTGGCTGTAGTCTGTTTTGCTGGCAAGTATAACCAATGGTCACTCTTCATTCTTGCCACAACCTTGGTGGGTCCATCTCTATATGAGACAGGGGATATGTGCAATCAGGCTTTGTAAGTCTGGAAATTGCATGAAGAAATGAGTGGCAAGTTTGATAAATTTGAGGTCAATCTAAACACTTTAAACCAGAATGAATTCATAACCAGTAAAAGGAACAGAAATCAGAATTTTAAAATTATTCAAACACTAAACGGTGTAAGTAGATGTCTTAAGAGAAAGGAAATCTGTCTACTCTTAACATAGCAGAAAAGTTACATCTAATTATTAGAGTAGTAGTTCTCAGAAATACTGTCAAGCAACATGGCATTATATTCTTAGATTTTATAGAGAAATTATTTACTTTTTATAATAACATAAAGACTGACACTACTGAAACATATAAATAAAAAGTTAGATCTTATTTAAAATTTCCCTCTCTCTCTCTCTCCCTCTCTCACCACACACACATACACACACACACACACACACACACACACACATTCATTCTTTTATTAAAATGTTAAACACTGATCATTATTGCAGGTTTAAAGATACTGATGGGATTTGTTAACAGACAAAAGGATTGATGAAAATCCATGAAATTGCATGACAGAAAAGCAATTAATTTTGTCAACTAAGTCACACAGAACAGAAACCACAATACTGCTCATAACCCTTCACTGGCTAATTCTTAAAGCAAACAGCGTTCCTGGGGATATTCAGGTCTGCACGAAAACATCAAGAGGAATGTGATGAGAATGAATCAATTAATTACTCATTTATTCATTCACTCAACAAACCATGTGCCAAGAACTGTGCAGATATTGGGATAAGGAAGAGGCAAATAACTTCAAGAAAAACAGTTTGATCTTCTGTATGGCATGTATTAGAATGTATAATTCCCATATCTTTTATAGTCTGATGAACTTTTATATGTAAAAATTGCAGTTCTTTGGGAATATTGCACCCTTTGATTATATAATAGTAGCTAAGATATACTGTGCACTTACTACATGCCAGGAACTGCTTCAAGTATTAACTCACAGAAACTTATAAGATTGTCATGATCCTCATTTCACAGATGAGGAACAGAGGCACACAGAGGTCAACAAACTTTCCCAAAAGTACACTGTTGATAAGTAGTAGAAACACAACTGAGCCTAAGCTTCTTGACTTTCAGCCACCAGTCATTCTCAGGGTTTACTTATGCCCTCCCTATGAAGAAAAAGCTAATGTTTACAAAATCATCAGGTAATAAGATGTTCAGGGAGGAGTTATTTAATCCATTTAAGAGAACAAATTGCTTTCAAGTATCCTCAGGCACTGTAGAAGCACTACTTATTTATTTGCTCACCCCTAGTTTATTGATGAAGTGCCCAATATAAGCCAGGTAGAGGGGGATTCCCTCTCTCCAAGGAAGCAAACTAGCAAATCATTAACATCTTTTCATTGGTTCCTAGGGAGAGTTCTTCATAACGAGCCTGGCCTAATTGAAGTTATTTGTACGTATAGTAAGGGATATACGGAGTTGTGTCTGAATATGTGCCAGACATTGAACCAAATAATCTTCAAATTGGCAATACATTAAACAAATGCCAGCAGCTCTTCCTGAAACGTGCTTAAGATTTTAGGGCTACGGAAGTGACCAGGGAGACCAACTTAATATGCTATAAAGTCAAAAACTCTGGGAAATTCAAGGCCCACATGTTTCCAACATGTCCATGATTCTTTCTTTTTTTTTTTTTTTTTTTGGCCACACGGCATGTGGGATCTTAGTTCCCCAACCAGGGATCGAACCCATGCCCCCTCCAGTGGAAGAGTGGAATCTTAACCACTGGACTGCCAGGGAAGCCCCTCAAAGCTTCTTATTTATATGTTGACAGAGAGACAATCAGGAGCTACAAAGAGTTCCCTCAATCTGGGCAGAATGAGAAAAAGCAACCAGAAGCAATCTTTGACTTGATTCCAACCTCAGGGCGAGATGAGACAAGTTGTCCAGCCTGTGATGACGAACCCCTGTAATGCAGCACCGGGATGATACACCATGAATGTGAGTTTCAGTTTCACTCTTATATTAAAAGTAACTGAACAGGTAGTTCTATCATAGAGTAGTTCCAAATGGGATGACTTAAGCCCTTGTTCCAGGGGATGTGGAAAAACATGTTATATGAAAATATTGTTCTGTGTTTGAAAAATTTAGAATAGTCGCTTAAAGTTCAACAGGCTTCTCCACTGCAAGAATCCCTAAAGGTCTTCAAACGTGTGCCAAGACTCCCCCGGTGGAGTATTTCCCAACTTGATGTAAGCAACCACCTTGTTATGAAGCACTCTGGTAGTGATCTATCATAGTACCCATGCTGGGAAATATGTCCCATATAAGTGTGGAGGAAACTAGCCCCTCAACTATAAAATATGTCATTTTATAAATGGTTTATCTTAAGCACTGAACTGAAATCTGTCACTCTGTAGATTCTACCCTCAGATCCATGTCAAATGACTTTTCAGTGGTGACACTTTAGGATGAGGTAGTCCATCACAACTAAGATGACTAAATTGGATTTATGAAGATGGTAAGCTGGGTCTTGAACATATGCTGACTCCTGACACCTGTGCTTATCATTCTCTAGTAGTTTCTAGAATTGCTGTAAAGAGATGTAACTGTGTCATGCTTCACCAGTGGGTCATCGTATTTGGCTTGCTCCTGGAGAAGATCATGGACAAGGTGATGAGATGTCACACGTCAAGGCACTTTCATGTATGTCCCAGTTTATTATAACAAGACACATAAACTAGGAGAGGCTGGGATAGACTCTAAGGTTTCTGATTAGGAGGGTAAGGGCTGAGGGTGGACCTGGCTGTGATTGCTGAGGGCAGTTATAGTCTAGAAGCAATCCTTGGGATGCACAGAATATATACCTTTCAAAAAGATTAAGGTGTCATAGGATGGGGGAATAGGGCTCACCACAGGCTCCCAGAGCCTATATCTGTTCACCAGAGGGAAGTGACACTTGGCAGTCACTAAGACAATGTGACACCTGGGAGCCAAGAATAGCCAGACGTGAATCTCTCAGGCCTTGGGTCCCACAACAGGGAGGGAAGGAGAGCTGGCAAGAGTGTGAGCTCATTCCTGCAGGGTGAGGAAGGAAAGACCCTTTCCAGGCACTGCATTCCATTCTATCATGTCCTAATAGGAGAGGGCTATTATCAGATTATCCTTTTTCCAGCTACACAGTGCAAGAGTTTGGATATGAATGCAGGTTAGATTCTAACCTCCATGCTCCCTCCATTAAATCATGCTACCTTGTTAAACAGGTAATTTTATTTTTATCAGCACACATATATATTTGATCTTAAAATTTCTACATTAAAATTTTTTTTTTAATTTAGTTTTGGCTGTGTTGTGTCTTCATTGCTGTGCATGAGCTTTCTCTAACTGCAGCGAGTGGGGGCTACTCTTCCTTGCGATGCGTGGGCTTCTCATTGTGGTGGCTTCTCTTGTTGTGGAGCACGGGCTCTAGGCACGTGGGCTTCAGTAGTTGTGGCACACAGTTTCAGTAGTTGTGGCGCACGGGCTTAGTTGCTCCGTGGCACGTGGGATCTTCCTGGACCAGGGCTCGAACCTGTGTCCCCTGCGTTGGCAGGCAGATTCTTAACCACTGTACCACCAGGGAAGTCCAAAATTTCTACATGTTTATGAATAAAATTTGGACAGTAAAACATCATATTAATGAAAAGAAAATGATACGTTTCTTATTACATTTTTATTTTTTTTATTTTTTTTTTGCGGTATGTGGGCCTCTCACTGTCGTGGCCTCTCCCATTGTGGAGCACAGGCTGCGGACGCGCAGGCTCAGCGGCCATGGCTCACGGGCCCAGCCGCTCCACGGCATGTGGGACCCTCCCGGACCAGGGCACGAACCCGTGTCCCCTGCATCGGCAGGCGGACTCTCAACCACTGCACCACCAGGGAAGCCCTTATTACATTTTTAAACTATTTCCTGTTAAACTTTTATTCTAGTTCTTTCTGGTCTTCTCTCTGTACATGTAAAATAAGTTTAAAGTCAATTTTACACAAAATCACCTTGCCTCATGGGCCTAAGTCAGAGGACTCTCTGTGGCCACTTCAGCTCTATAATCCCAATCCCACTCTTGCTTCTATCCTATCAGAACTGACAGCTTTTTCTACTGTTGAGAGTAAGTCCTGACATTAATACTGTGACCAGCCTCACACCAGACAGGTCATCAGTCATGGAGAAGTAAAACCACTTTTCCAGAAGAGCACATAGCCCCATTCTCCCTTCCACAGGTCTTGTAATGAAACATGACCTCAATTTTTCCTCTCAAAAGCTCTGTCACGGATTCCTCTTGAACAGAAACACTTCTATTTCACATTCCCCTCTCATCCTCTAATAAAAATATCCATTTGTATCAAAGGAGGAGAAGCAAACAGCCATGGAGACTGCCACATGTTCATGTAGCGCAAACTCAAGATGGGCATTCCCTCCATGAAATCAAATAACAAATCAGAGTTACAACTGAGGTTTATGAGTCACTCTTTGTTTAGCCTGCTCCTCAAGGATGAATCTTGCCTAAATAGCTTGTAGAATTTTCCAGTGAAAAATCTTAGAACATTAGACTTAAAATGATTTCATGTTCACAATTATTGATTAAAGAATTAAATAAGATTTATCATTATACAGAAGAATTCTTAATTCAAAAAATACTGCTATTTTGGTTATATAATTGATGATAGCAAATTTGTATAGGTGAATGCACTAGGGGTTTTTGTTCCTGAAATTCCCCAGCTCTTGTCATATTTTGTCAACTTTCTCAACTTCTCGTATTTTCTCACTGGGAACTTCCACACACATTATTTTATATAACTTTAAAAATTAGCCTGTAAAGTAGTGCTACTGACCCCCATTTAATAGCTGAAGAAAATAAGCTTTGTGAAAAACTAAAGGCCATATTTATAGATGCCTATATTCTGAGGGTGGAAAACTATCTCAAATCCCAGGAGTGAAGGGTCATTATTTCTCTTGCTCACTGATTTATCACTCCAGCCTATCAACATCTGACATTTTGTTGATGCTCAATAAATATTTATTGAATGAATGAAATGCCATCTGAGTCAGCCCCTTTGCCCACTGTGCATGATATTTTGAATTCCTTCAGAGCACATCCAGGCTGTTTTCCATCACCTCAGTTTTTGAGGATTCCAATGATCATTACACCTCTGGGTGCAACTCTTTTGATACTGAAAAAGCAATATCCATAAATGTTTCTAGAACACCCCCCACATCAAAGTACTACATTTAATTACTACTTACATGAGTCTACAATTCTGGAGTCCCCAAATCACCAGATTATTATCTGAAAGTGTCCAACACATGTATACCTTTGTCACATAATTTTTGTATGTAATTTAGGATTCATGTGAACAAGTGGTCAATTATCAGGAAACAGTATTCAATTTTTCATGGTAATTAAAATATTATTAAATATGCTATTTAAGGGGTTACTTCTTAATAATGTCAAACCATTTAAGCAATATTTGAAATATTTGTTTTGTACACTTTTACAGATTGTAACTTTTCAACTTCAATCCATTTTATTATCAATGAAGACATACAGAAGAGATTAAGGTTGGTAGATGTAAGGATTATAATAAAATAGGGGACTGTCTACTCAAAAAAGAAGTAAAAGAAAGGAAAGAAAGAAGTATATGGCAATCAGCATTATTTGTGTTTGAAGTTGACATGCTAATTAATTAAAGCTTTTGTTAACAAATTGTTTTAGTACTATGCTTTTAATCATATTCCTAAATTCAAAATTGCAATAGCTTCATGATGAATACTAATTCAGAAAATGATGAACACATTTTTAAGAAACATTGCTCTGAAATGAACTCTCCTAAGCAAAGAGCAAAAAAACCTAACTCCCACCTCCCAACAGATGACAGCTCTGGTAGCATGGAGATCCCAACAAAGGTATCTTCTGCTTCCCATCTTCCAAAAATAGAGGAACCAAAGAGAAAGATTAGCCAAGAGGTAGAAGATTCTTGGTCCTGGACCAACTGCCCAAGGTATTTATCTGGAACACCCAAATGCAGGGAAGTAATGGAGCTGGCAAAAAGCCTCATTCATGATGAAGTAAAGAAAAGAGCAATTCCATGCCAAGGAAACAGCAAAGATAATTCAAACTAGGAGGCAAGTTAAGGTCATAATCAGGAAGAGGTACTTTTATGTTAGGACTCAGGAAAACTGATAGCAGCCGAGAAAGTGCAACTTATGATAGGCTGGGCTAACTGTGACAGGTCTAAGACCCAAAACAAGCCTGTGTGTTGGAAGCTTATTCTTAAGTGATGCCTGATGCCATCAAGAAATGATGTGGGGGCTTCCCTTGTGGCGCAGTGGTTGAGAGTCCGCCTGCCGATGCAGGGGACACGGGTTTGTGCCCCGGTCCAGGAAGATCCCACATGCCGCAGAGCAGCTGGGCCTGTGAGCCATGGCCGGTGAGCCCGTGCATCCGGAGCCTGTTCTCCGTAACGAGAGATGCCACAACAGTGAGAGGCCCGCGTAAGACCAAAAAAAAAAAAAAAAAAAAAAACCCAAAAACCAAAAACAAAAAACAAAAAAAAAGAAATGATGTGGGTCAAGACAACCAAGACACATCTGGCACTTTTGTACTTTCCTTTTGGTAACCACTCTTTAGGTTGGGCTCATATTTTGTGGCAGGCAATTGTGGCCTCTGAATGGTAGGCTTGTCCATGGTCATTGCCTCTGGCTTTGCTCTATTTTATTTTACATAAAGGTATTTATTTGTATGGAAAAATATATTGCATGACAAATAGTTCTTCAAATGTAGAAGGTAGCTGGCTACTTAAAGTTTTCTGTAGGAAATCACTTAAAATATGAGAAAGAAGTCATCCATTTTTCCTAACTCTCTAAACATTCTGTTCTACCAGCACTTCCCCCAAATAGGCCCATACCCACACATCTCATGTTTTTATTCCAGCCATTACACTAGCCTTGAATATCTTTCCTGATGGACCCTCAAGTCTTCCTCCTACAAACTCGGTCTGTCTTTCAAGGACCACTTCCTCCTGAAGCCATCTCTGAAAGCCTGAAATAACATTACCTGCTATGTTTTTCTATGAATGATAATGGGATCTGTATTTAGGAGTAGGATTATTGTGTCCTGAATTATAACTAATAGAGATATACCTATACCATAACTAATTAGGAAAACTAGGATCTTTTGCCTGCCCCTTCTTCACTTCCCCTCTGCCTTTCAAATAGCAGATGGAAAGTAAATGTTTACTGAATCTTTTTCATAACCCTACCAATTTTCTTTCTCAATGAGGTATACCATTGTGAGAATTTTTTTAAAAGTAAATCATGCTTATAAACTACAATGCTTTCTCTCAGGCTAGATTTCCTACCTTAGTCTTCCATATTTTCTGGACACTTCCAATAGGCTTCCATTAAAACACACACATACACACACACATACACACTCATACAAACTATATTTCGAGTTACATAGTTTATTCCTCACTGAATTGTGAATCACCTGCAGGGAACAAAAAAAAAAAAAAGAAAAGAAAGGAAAGTCTTTTCTTTTCCTCTTCTATCACCTCAATGAACTGCGATGCGCAGGCAAGTGACTACTTATATAAGAAGTTCTTATTTTAATGTTCTTTGAGAGAAGAGGGAAGCACTGGTAGCCACTAAGGTTGCAGAGAAAAGCCTCAACGAGGATTTTATCCACAGCCATCCATGGCAGCCATGTTCCCTCCTGTGCTCACCCCCTGCCTCTGTTCCATACACAAACTCGGCTCCATTCGTGGAATGAAAGAAAGTGCTTCAATACAACATGCTTTTTAGAGCTCCTGATCTTTGGAAGAACTGCTTTCTCTTGCTCTTTTCAGACTCAGTTCAAACAATTCCCCAAGAGGTGCCCTTTCTAATAACACTTTGCTCTTTCAATTCTATCTTGCCGCCATTTGGATGGAAGTCTCTCCTCCTTCCAGACTATGTGCCCAATCTAGCAGGTAGTAAATGCTCAAAGCATTTTTGTTGACTGAATCCACAAATAGATGGATAATGGGTATCTGAAAAAATAAACAGATTTGTTTATTCATTTATTCATTTATGTATGTATTTATTTATTTGCGGTACGCGGGCCTCTCACTGTTGTGGCCTCTCCCGTTGTGGAGCGCAGGCTCCGGACGCACAGGCTCACCGGCCATGGCTCACGGGCCCAGCCGCTCCGCGGCATGTGGGATCTTCCCGGACCGGGGCACGAACCCGCGTGCCCTGCATCGGAAGGCGGACTCTCAACCACTGTGCCGCCAGGGAAGCCCTTATTTTATTTATTTATTTATTATTTATTTATTATTATTTTTTTAAATTTATTTGTTTAAATGCACATACTCATGGTGCCTAATATTTGGTCTTGTGCTCTTAAAATGATACATAAAATCAGGCAACTGGGAAGAAAACTTGGCAACCCTACGGTTTCTATTACTAATTTTGTTTCTTTGCTTCATTCTGACAAGTTAACACATTCCAATATTGGGGAACATCTTAATTTAATATTTAATGCTGTAATTTTTTTGTAAAAAGCACTGGTATGGGAATAGTTTCATAGCTTATGATCCTAATGCTGGATATTTCTATTACCAAGTTTAAAAGTCACAACAATTTAGACTTATAAACCCCTGAACACCTGGGAATACTCGATAACGAGCACAACAGACAACACACGTGGGCTCACTAATGGATTAATTTATTACTTTTGCAGACTTAAAATGTAGCAATTGTTTTTCCCCCTAAATGCATAACCAGCTGAGGGTGTTATTTGGTTCATTTAAATGCAAAGAACAATTCTTCTTTTGCTACCTGCTTCCTAAATCTATTAAGTAGTTAATAACGTAGGACTAATGGAAGCTTCTTTTATTTAAGAGAAATAAAGAAATGGAAATTAAACGGGTAGAGTCTCCTCCCAATAATGGCTTACCCCAGAGTAGCTGAATTATTCTTCGTAGTGTAGAAAAACCAGGGAAAGAGTCTTTATTAAAATAATGGAAGAAACTATTATCTAATTGTGCCTGTAATTAGCTGGGAACCCGGTGGAATCCAGGCACTTTGAAATTCTCACCCTCATCTTCCCACTAACTTCTTCTATAGTCTTGATAACTCTCTCTGTGTGTTTTCTAGATATGTGGATAAAAATAATCGCTCTGCTGGACGTCCTATTAGTGAGATAACCTTTTCAAAATGCTGTGTGGATGTCAAAAGCTGAGTATGGATGAATTTCTAAAGTTCTAATTTTACATCACTTAGACATTAGCACAGCAAATGAATAGAGTCTACAATGTTATTCCTCAAAACTACCATCTACAAATGATAGACTTGTGGGTCTATATGACATCCTGCTGACTCATCCTCACAGCATCCTTTCTGCAGATAATATTTTACAGATGAGGAAACTGAGATTCAGAAAGGTGGACTAATTTGTTCAAGATGGGTTAATTTGCTTCCCATGATGGGAAGCATATAATTTCATTAAATCATGCCGCTGTCCCCACAGAAAACTTTCCACCTCGCCTAGCATGCCATGTAAGTCAAACATTAATGATCCAGGCCCATCCTGCTTCTCCAGCCCCACCTCCACATTCCTTCTCCAATTCCAAAGCCTCACCTTGCTCACGTGCAGTCTGGTGAACTTCATTCATAACGACTCACTTTTAAACACAACTAGCTCTGGAATGCACATCTTTTCCCACATACTGTCTCTAATAGAAATAGTCTTTCATGGAATCTTTTATAATTATGTACTCTAGGTTCATCACACTCTATTATAGTTCTTTGTTTTCTTGCTCATCTTCCCCCAAATGGCTCTAAGCAACTTAATAAAAAAAAAAACCATGCTTAGTATGTCTTTATATTATAGATCCCAGGACAGTTCCTGGCACAGAGAGAGTATTTGAGTAAGTAAAGAAAAATTAAATAGCTGCATGGATTTTTGAAGTTTTACTCAATGTGACCTCTGTTACAGGTAGTTCCTTCTATCCTGTATTCTTTTGTCCACTGCTTCGGGGGAGGGAGGTCTTAGCAATTAAAAAAAAAAGTTTGTGAGTTGCATAATCCTTGGCTCAGAAGGAATTGAAATATTAAATACTAGATTTGATGGTATAGACAAAGAACCAGGCTCCCCTGCAAATTAATACGTTAAAGAGTTTCTAGGTGAAGGGAAGAAACGGAGGAAAGCCTAAAGGCCTGGGAGGTGACCTTCAGAAAAAAATATGCACATTGCTGCTGCCAAATCATGCACTCCTCACCAGCCCACTGCTCCAACTAGAGGAAGTGAAACAGCTTCCCAAACAGGGCTGCCTTGAGCTTGCTAACTACAGTCCCTGGAGGCAGCAAGACTAGAGTACCCTGTGTCCACTGCTCTCCCAACTTCAGCTTTACACTGAAGGATGGGATGCCAGAGGATCCAGAGAGATGACCCTCAGATCCGCCAGGGTGGGTAGCAGCTAGGCATGTCAATTTATTCCCCATGAACCCGATAGGCACAATCACCAAGAGCCTGACATACATGAGCTAGGAGGTTGGGAAGACTACAGTCTGCAGCAATGGCCTCTGTGGACTAAACACATGACAGTAGTGAGGACATCTCAGCAGATTCCAGCATGGATAGACAAGAGTACAGAGGATTTGCCCATCTACCACCTCTTGCAGCTGCACCAGTGCCTGGGCACTGGGTAAACCACACCTTTTTACAGAACTGTGACGCTATCCTCAGGGAACAGGAGTCAAGGATGAACTGTGATTACACTTTTCTCTAACCCAATGAAATGGAACTTGAGGTAGAAAATAAGGAAATTGAAATAATGAAGATAATAATATAGCTTAAATCTTTGAGGGCTTATTCTAAGCAGCCATTTATCTATACACTTTACATGTCTTAATTAATTTAAAACCTATAGCAATTTTATGAAGTAGTTGCTATGTTTATTCCCATGTTAGAGATGAAACTGAGGCACAGAGGTTAACTAGATCCTTCAACTTGTGACTAACAATGATGGGATTCAAACCCAGGTTTCAAGTACTTAACTCTTTGAACCCACGACACAAATGGCTTTGTATACACATCTACTCCACATTTTTTACACTGAGATTTGTTACTGCTACAAAATCAAGAAGGCTGATTAGCTTATTATACTGCAATATTAGATACAATTACACTGAACTCAATATAGTCATGTTATCCCTACATTTTACTTTATTTAAAAAATTTTGTTTTAAATGGGCATTTCTTGCTGTTGCAAAAATTGGAATATACAATAAGGTAATCTGCATGGTTACTAAACAATGTATGCAAACAGCTAGGTGCAAAGAAATTTTCAACAAATTTTGTGGGACTTCAACCTACTTAAGCACTTACTATTGAATTATTCTTGCTATGGGCATTTGCTGTTATTAAACCAAACATTTTTACTTAGTTGATGTCAAATCAGCTTGAATTTTTGTTTTAAGGAATTTCCTTTTCTTCATATGAATAGATGGATATAAATCCTAGATAAGGGGTTCAAAGCCATAGGAGATTAAAATAATGACAGTTCCCCCCTTGTTCAAATTGAGCCTTCTCTAGGGAAAATGAAATTCATTTGCTCATTGCAGGGACTAAATTGTGACAACAGCTCACTAGGGTCCATAAATGTCACTCAAAGATATGAGGAGGAGTAGTAAATGATGTGTTGGTTGATGACCCCATTGCTCTGGATGGCTTCATGACTTTAGCAAAAGCCAAATTCTCCTGGACACAAACTTCATCTCTTCCTTCCAGTACTAACATTCAGTTCCCTCTCCTTTACTGCTTCTCTTAAACAGAAACTTCCTATAGCATCCTCCATAGATCTGGTCTCCATTTCTCGGTCAAGCTTCCCGTTGTATTTGTGATGCTTCAGCCGACCCTTCACTTGCCTATCTCATCTTTTCCTCCACCACCTTTCTGGCACAAACCAGCTGCATCTCACACCTGGAAGCTTTTAGCACATTAGCCTCCTCCCTGACTTCTCTGCTTCCAACTCTGCCTCCCTCCCCACAGTCTCTTCCCACACAGCAGCTGGAGAGATCCTTTGAAATTTTAAGTCAGATCACATTATTCCTTTGCTCAAAAGTCCCTCCCATGGCTTTCTATGCCACTTAGAATAGAAACCAAAGTTATCATCAAAATAAAACATGGACCTATACAATCTGCTCCTCCATTAAATCTCTGACTATACTGCTACCATTCTCTGTCCCTTATTCTAATTGAACCACCTGACCTCATGGCAGCTCTTCTAACCCAGAAGCACTCTTTTTCCCACGAGCTATGGACTGGCTGTTCCCCTGCCCTTAAATGTTCTTCCTCCAGATATCAACACAACTCAATCCCTACCTCCTTTCACTTCTAATGTCCTTTAATCAGAGATCCTATTACATAAGACGGCATGTTTTATCTCCTTCCGCCTAGTCTTCTTTACTCTTTAGACTTTATTACTATATGTAACATTTTCCTATCTCTTCATTGCTTTTCTATTTCCCTCCATGCTCCAGACTAGAATGTAAAGTTTCAGGAGGCAGGGGCTTCACTTGTGTATAGTTGCTAGGGCTGCCAAAACAAAGTACTCCAAAGTGGGGTAAACAGTGGAAATGTATGGTTTCACAGTTCTGGAGGCTGGAAGTCCAAGATCAAGGTGTCAGAGGGGTTAGTTTCTTCTGAGGGCTGTGAGGGAGAATCTGTTCCATGCCCCCCTGTTAGTCTCTGGTGGCTTTCTGGCAATCTTTGGCATTCCTTAGCCAAAGATGTATCACCCCGACTCTGCCTTCATCTTTACATGATATTCTCTCTCTGTGGATGTCTGTGTTCAAATTTCCCTGTTTTATAAGGAGACTAGTCATACTGGATTAGCGCCACCCTACTGACTTCATTTTAATTTGATTACCCCTCTACAGACTCCATCTCCAAATGAAGTCACATTCTGAGGTACTGTGGGTTAGGACTTCCATGCATGAATCTTGGGGACACAATTCAACTCATAACAATATGTTCACTGTTTTATTCACTGTATCCATGATGTTTAGGACAATAGCTTATAGGTGCTCAACAAATATTTTTGGATTGAATGAATGAAATTCATCACAGTGAAACCCAGGTCGAGTCAATTTATCAATTAATATGTTTCCAGCTCTGTGTGACCTTTTAACCAAATGAATCATAATTCTAATAGGCACTGCTCTTTCTACTGCTATTCTTCTTACTCTACATATATATATATATATATATGCACATATATATTTTACATCCATTCAAAATCACTTTTTGTTTTTTGTTTGTTTGTTTGTTTTGTTTTGCTTTGTTTTTGCGGTACGCAGGCCTCTCACTGTTGTGGCCTCTCCCGTTGTGGAGCACAGGCTCCGGACGTGCAGGCTCAGCAGCCATGGCTCACAGACCCAGCCGCTCTGCGGCATGTGGGATCTTCCCAGACCGGGGCACGAACCCCTGTCCCCTACATCGGCAGGCGGACTCTCAACGACTGTGCCACCAGGGAAGCCCCAAAATCACATTTTAATTATTTAAACCTTTAGCAAGAATTTGCTAAATGCGTACTCTATAACATGCTCTATGATGTCTTGTGTGGGTATTAGAAAAATTAAAAACAACAACAAGAACAAACCCCTCTCCCCCAGATTCTGTAAGCTGAAAGAATAGTCTCTAAATCCAGATTTATCCAGCTTGATATCTCTGTTTCTACCAATCAATGCTAAGTATTGGGAATACAAAAATGTTGAAGACATGGCCTGTGCCCTAAAAATGGTTTCAGTCTAGGATGAAAAAATGCAATCTCTACCATCAAAAGGCATTGACCACGTGACTGGCTAATGATGAACACTTCTTTTTTTTTAAATTGACTTTCTAAGGAATATATTGCTTGGTGGTACCTGGATGAATGTTGTATGCTGGGAAAAGATATTAACATTCGATTACATGGGCTTTAATTCCTGATTTTGTCCTTTAGTAACCTCATGTGACCTCAGGCAAGTTACTTAAACTTTCTATCAATATGTCTCAATGTCTTCATCTATTTAAGAAATAAAATGCATATGATTTATAAAATGCTTATGTTAGATAACATATCTAATTTTATAGGCATTTCTATTTGCCTACTTTATATCTATTCTCCACTCTATCATAATTTTTTCAAAGTGCTAATGTACTCAGATTAAATACTCAATTTTTCAGCCTTCCTTGTACCGTTTATGGTGGCTCTATGACACAGTTCTGCTGTATAGCATTAAAATAGACAATTTCTAGGTTGTCTTTCAGCAAATCTCTTTCTATGGGAACACTTAGTTAATCATTTATTAAAAGATTTAGCCATTTGTTAGGTGCCGTCCTCCTCCTTTCAGCCTGGAGTTGGATGGCACAGACTTCCTGCAATTATGAGGCAGCCAGAATGAAGATGGAAGCCACGTGCTAACATGGTTGATGAGAATAAGTTAAAAGTTCTAAAATTCCAAGGACACTTTGTAGTGCTGTACCAGCCCCAGACTCCCTACACCTCTGTACTTTTCATCACTTCAGACAAATAAAACCCCTAGTTTACTGAAATCATTGTTTAATTGGGTGTTCTGTTACTTGCAGCTGAACACAATTTTAATTGCTAAAATTATAAGTACAATCTCTCATACATAGTAGATATGCATTTGTTATGTTTTATTTGGTTGTATTTGAACCATAAACCAAAAAACAAACTACTACAGAACTCAATGATAATTTTAGATTCATGTTGCTTATACATGGACATATTTTTTCTAGAAACTAAATATAAGCTGTTATGCCATATTATATGCAATTCTTCTTATAATTATTTATTTATTATCATCTTTATATTGTGTGTATATATGTGTATATATATATATATGTATATATACATACACACACACACACACGTAACACCTTGGTATTATTCTTATAATCTTTAATTCCTGCTGGTTGGTCTACTTTTTCAAGTAGAGAATCTTCTACCATTGCATTTTTAGCAGTCCTTCATGAATTAACATTAAACAGCCTTCCTCTTCCCATTCTGCTTGATATTGAATAATCATCATTCAGAAATCCCTCAAAGTGAACTCTATTTGTTCCATACACATGTATTTTAATAGACCTTTGTTAAGGCAACAGCATCATTTGCTGCTATAATTCCCCAAATTTCAGAATGCTGATATTGAATATCTTCTTAGCATTGTGGGCTGGATTACCTTCTCTTTCAGGGATGCTTCAAGTCTCTTTTCTTTTGAATCTTCTGCCAAGTTTGCCTGCCATCTCTTTCTTCTCTTGTAACCACACCCATGGGTTAGAAAAAGTCCCATGAATATTCTGCTCAATAAAGAGTGGTCATTCAAATCTTAGTGGGTTCTGCTGCATAACTGAAAGATGATTTTCAATTCTTTAAGTTGTTCTGAATCTATAATCCCACCCAGGAAACAAGATGAAAATGTTAGTTGGAAATCCACCTCTCTAAGGGTAATGACAAAGCACAGAAAAACTAGAGAGTGTTTCTCAATTGCGGACTGTCAAACATCTATATTAGAATCAGCCAAAGTGCGTGTAAAAATGCAAATTCTATAAGCTGTATATTTAATAAACTCTCAGGGTTATTCTTATGCACTTTCAGTTTGAGATCTACTAAATCCTCAGTGTGTGTGTGTCTTTGTGCATGGGCCTATGGTAGCTTAAAGGTTAGACTGCATTAATATTCCTTCTCAGTACTTTTTATGCTTGACTCTCACAGAAACATTCAAAGTGGATAAAACAGAACATCTACTGTCTTGTGTATTTCTCATTTCAAGCGTTTCTTTTCTCTTTTGCTAAAATATTTACACTCTTCTATGTCAACTTTTCTCTCTTGCATATTTCAAAGACCTGAGGCAAATGTTACATTTCCTATTCTTTTCTTGCTTCTTCCTCTTCCGAGTATATCCATTTCCCTCAATTTCTGCCCTTCTATCAAAAATTTATTAGGATACCATTGCTCTCTTTTTGCCTGCCCAGGCATGTTTTAATCCCCTGTGCCTTACATGTATAAGCACATTATTGACATTATTCTTTCAGCATCACAACTTATTTTGTAGATCAGCAATTCCCCATTTTCAATCATAATATATATGTGAGAAAGGAAATCATTTGGCTTTGTCAGGAAGATATTTATTGAGTAGGAAAATCCCAATGGATGATTGTCAGTATTTGTGGCACTGAGAGCAATGATGCAGCTCCATCAACTTAATTTTACTCCCAGATATCAAAGGAAAGAAGATAGTTAATAAGTATTGATCACCCATTAATCAAGTTCTGCATTAAGCACTGTCACTTGTGTATATATAAAACTCAAAACAAGCCTGTAACACTTGACGTTCTTTCAATTTCTAGCCTATTTTGGAAATTTGATAAATGGACAGAAAAAAGTGACAGAATCTGTTATATTAACACTGCCCTAATTAACCCCTCTTTGTCCTTTTGGGGAAACATTTCCTTTATTTTGCAAAAAGTGTCTCAATTGGTTTTTTAGCTATTCTAACATAAATACAGTTCTTTATTTGAAATGGGGATTGCAGAGGACTTTTGGAACCTAGAAGATAAACTATTTGTACTACTATGTAAAAGCTTACTGAAGTTAATAGACAGAATTGCATGTCTAGAGATGGTTTCTCATCTAGAGATAAAAACATGGAATCTTGACGAGGTTAAGTAAATTGCCTAAGATAATATAACTGACAAATTATACTGTGAATTTGAACTCAAGTTTATGATTCCAGATACATTTTGCATCTATAAGAGGTATTCAATTACTTTAGTGAAGGCAAGGTCAGAACTCAAACCCAGTCTTTTGTCTCCAGAGATTGCCCTTTTCCCTGCACAGAACTCGGACTTCCCAAGAACTTCTTTATATCTGAGTAAATACACCCTGTAGCAGTACTGTATCAACAGGGCCTAAATGCAGAGTCCAACATTATGTATAATGAGACTTAATTAGAAAGAGGAGCTAAAGGAAATGGTTTTGAAGCAAATAAACGAGGTAAATAAAAAGAGTCACTCACCAGAACATATTAGCTAGCTAGCTAGCTCACTTTTATAATTTCTGCCATTGTCTGTGATTTATTTTACTTCACTGATATGTAGAAAATGACCTCAAGTCCCAGTTATTTGTGGTATTGATGGTTTTAGTTAATTTATCTGTATCTTTATGTATGTTTCTCTACAGATCTCTTCAACCATGACAAAAGATATATTGAAAGTTTCCATTATAATTATATAATTGTATTTGTATCAAGCTTTTTTAAAATCTAATGTATTTTACCTTATATATTTAATTGCCATGTAGATTGGTTTATATTGGTTAATGACTGGTTATCATCTTGATAAATTGTGCTTTTCTTATTACTTAGTGTCCCTCTTTATCCTGATTCATCCCATTAACTTTACCTGGCAACTTGCTTCTCATTAATAGAGACTCTATTTAAACTTTATGCTTTTCATTTTTTTAAAATATATTTGAACAGTATCTCTTCCCATCACTTTATTTTCTACTTTGTTATCATTAAAGTGTGTTGCTTTTAAAAAGTACATAGCTGTGCTTTGTTTCTATCCTTTAATGGGAGAATTCAGTTGTTCAAGTATATTTTAATAAATAATATGTTAAAGCTTTAGAATTTCTTATATTTATAATTTATTTTATACTGATAGTTTCTTTTTTCATTAGGACTTCAACAAATATGTTTCAGAGTATAATATTCTGGATGCTTGGGATATGTCAGTGAACAGAGCAGGATAAAAAAAAAAAAATTCCTATGAGGCAGACAGGGCTTTTTATTCATTCAAACCATCTCATTTTCCTCTTGATCACAGAAAGATTAAATTTCCCAGCCATACTTGCAGTTAAGGGGAGCCATATTTCTGAGTTCTGGCCAATGTAAGAAAAGGGATATATTCTACTTCCTGGACTGTTTTAAACAATTCTCTGACAGCCCTAAAGGGAGGAACTTCTAGATGGGTTCTGATTTCCTAAATGGGTTCCCGATCTGCTTTGTGACCCTGTGGAGGCCAGCACTCGTTCCCCCCCACCCCCAACAAGCACAAGATTTTATCATGAAAGAGAAACAAATTTTCTGTGTGTCAAGTAGTATAAACTTTGATTTAGTTTGTTATATGTGACATATACCAACTTGGCTAGGCTACAGTACCCAGTTATTTAATCAAACACTAATCTAGGTATTGCTATAAATGTAATTGTAGATGTGGTTAACATCTGCAATCAGAGGGCTTTATGTAAAGAAGATTATCCTCAATAAGGTGTATGGGCCTCATCCCACAGTTGGTTGAAGGCCTTAAAAGCAAAAACTGAGATTTCTTGCAAAAGAAAAAATTCTTCAAGACTGCGGCATCAGCTCCTGCCTAAATTTCCCATCTGACAGCCAGCCCTACAGAATTCAGACTTGCCAGTCTCCACAGTAACATGAGCCAATTCCCTTAAATAAATCTCAAAAAAATGTATATATAAATTAGAAATGATTATACAATAAATGTTACATACATGTATGCAATTATATTAATTATATAGAAACAGGAGAAACAGACAAACAGAACCAGTAGGGGATATATCCATATCTATATTTATATCTATCCTCCTATTGTTTCTATATATTCAGTGATTTTCAAATCTCACTTTTTAAGCTGGCTGGAGATAGTGAATCTAACAGAGGATGCTAAGGCCCTGTGTGGAATAATATATATTCTGTCTCCCCATATATCTGGGGGTTCTGTTTCTCTGTAGAACCCTGACTGATACAGATTTTGGTATCAGGAACTGGGTATTAGTTTCTTAGGGCAGCTGTAACAAATTATTATAAACTGGGTGGCTTAAAACAATAGAAATGTATTCTTTCACAGGTCTAGAGGTTATAAGTGCAAAATTAAGGTGTTGATAGGGTCATGGTCCCTCCAAAGGCTTTAGGAAATACTCCTTCCTTGTCTTTTCTAGTTTCTGTTGCCAGCAATCCTTGACATTCCATGATTTGTGGCTGTATAACTCCAATCTCTGCCTCTCCTATTAAATGGTCTTCTTCTCGTGTCTGCTTTGTATCTCCAAACCTGTTTCTCCTTATGAGGCTGCTGGTCATTGGATTTCGGGTCTACCCTAATTCTTTATGACTTCATCTTAACTTGATTACATCTGCAAAGACTTTATTTCTAAACAAGGTTATAGTTACAGGTGCCAGAGCTTCAACATGTCTTTTGGGGGGACAGGATTCAACCCATAACAACATAGCCATTAGCATAATCTGATTAAACACAGAAACAGATAGCAGGCTTGCTCCTATATACTTAAGTGATCGTCAACCCTCATCATTTTAAGCTGGCTGGAGGTACAGGACCCAACAGAGGACACTTAGGCCCCAAATAGAACACACAGCCCTTAATGACACAAGAGAAAAATAAACCCTTGTTGTGTTAATCCACTGAGATTTGGGGTTTACAGCAGTTAGAATATCCCCTTTAATAACTCTGGATTTGTGCCTTTTGCATTCTAAAAGGGCAAGATATAAAGTAAACAAAAGACAAAAGCAAATCATATACCCTGCTTCATCAAACCTGGAACACTACTGATTGCAAATGCTGACATAATTTAAACCCCCAATTAAATGATCTATTATTGATTGTAAGAAAAAGTCACATTTTAGAGATGTTAAAGTATATATTTAAAAACATGTGTGTGTGTGAACATGTGTATTAGAGTGGATGGACTGAGGGTGTGATACAATGTGAGAAGTGCAAGGCGAAACAAAGTAGAGAAAGAGGATGGCCTAGGTGGGATAGGGAGGGGTATAATCTCATTAGGCCATGGAGGTGCCTCAGTGAAAAGACAGCCATCTAAGCAGGGCTTGAAGGAAGGAAGGGAGGGAGATGGCTATGTGTATATCTGAGGGAAGACTTTGTCTTTTTTTTTTTGCCAGTTTCCTACAGTTACTATCTGGCCCTTTACAGAAAGATTTGTCAAAGCTGTTGGCCTAAGTACTGTACTCCAGTTAGTACATATAGGTATAGGCTAACAATTCTGAAATTCTTTATGTGCATATTAGAAATAAACAAATAAGTAAATGTGCCAAAGATAACAAATCTATGTTTTTCATTGTTGGAGAAAGAAGTTATGAATAAGGAAAGGGGGGAAGGCTAGAATGAATAGTAGGACCTTGGACTGGAATTGGAGAAATCAGTATGAACTCAATACTTTTAACATATAAATACAGATAGGTACAAATAAGCATACAGTGGTGTTTGGAAGGATGTTCGCTAATTCTTTTAAAATATTTATAACTGAGTTGTAGGATTTGGAGTGAGATTTACTTTTGTCTTTATATATATATATATATATATATATATATATATATATATACACACACACACACATATATATATATACATTCCATATACATATATTTATAATTTTACATATATATGATTAAATTTCATAATAACTATATGGAATTTCATAAAAACTGTAAAGACATTTACAATTTTGAAACTATAATTTAGCGTTGGAAGATGATTTATAAATCAATTTTGGGAAAGAAGAGCAAGCAATCATATAATTCAATTATATCTATATTTTTATACACACATACAGTAGAAAATATACTGAAAGGAAGAAATGCTTACTTATTAATTATCTCTTGCCGATGGGATTGTAGATAATCTTTTTAACCTTCTCTTTATTTTCCAAATGTTACACAATGAACACATATTGAGATTATAAGCAGAAAATCCTATGAAAGTCTTCTATCTGCATTTACCTTGTGGACTAATTGCAGTTTAACGTATGGCATCAAGCTTCTAAGTGGTGATAAAATGTCAGTTTATTAAAAACTCTATTTTCCTGACCTAAGAAGCATTGTTACTAGCTGAATATTAAAACACCTTATTCTCGTTCTAAGAAAAAACGGTAATCTTCTCAGAGATCATGTTATAGATTTGACTAATTATAACTCAAATTGCAAATATTTGCTAATGCAAATCCTAATATAACTTTCACTTTGGATGAGCTCAGTGATTAGGCAAAGTATGTAGAATATAAAGAAAAATATTATTTTTGTTAAAACAGAGATTAAATGCATCCAGTGCTAGGGTATTAATGAAGTAAACACACATAAATGTTTTATTTTATACACTTTAGTATTGCTTTTTAAAAAAATTGTATGAAAAACAAATTAATGATCAGATATGTAGTAAGATGTGATATGTCTTGTAACTCAATTTTCTACTCTGCACCAACTTCTCTAAATTTGTTGAGCATGAATCTGTCATCATGAAATAGACAGATGCTCCCTAACTCTCATTTCAATATAGAGATATGGACATCAATTGTCACACACTATGAGATGTTTTAAAATGCCCACTTGGAATGTCATCATGAATGCTGCCAAATCTCTTCTTTCTGTCTCTGTAGAAGTTCCCGAGGGAAATACAGAACTAGCAGGTATACAACTTAATATACTTGGACATTCCTGTGTCTATGAAATCTAGTCAACCTCTGTCATCGTCTGATTCTGTGAAGAGTAAAATGAAGGAGGGAGACCATAAAATCTCTGTGGCTTTGCGATGCTGGGCAAAATGCTAATCATTCAGAGCCAAGACATTAATCCAGGTATTCTGACTCCAGGTTGGCATCCTTCTTTTTTTTTTTTTTTTTTTATCTCCTCATTCTACTTCCTTTGATAATATTTGATGCTTAATATTCTCCTATACTCAATTCAAAGCCTGAATTTTTAATATGAAAGTTTAAAAGAAACAGACATAGAATACAACAAACATGGGTATGGAGGCTGTTATCCTGGGATTGGCTGATTCTGCTCAGAGACAATCCAGGTATATGAAATTGACTGTCTCCCCTGCCTGGGAGTGTGGTGAGGACTGAGAGTTTCTTGCTGAACGTCTTAGCACAATCTTACATCAGGACCATATTTTTGCTCTGATACAAGAGAGTGTGTGAAATGTTGTTTCTGACTATAACTGCCAAAGGTAGCGACGGGAAGTCAGATGAAAATGACACTGATGATGGAGGAGTCCAAATTTCAGAACAAGCTGGATCCCTGAGAAAAACTGACAGCCTCCTCCTGCTGAAAATCCCTCTTAATAACCTATCAGACTATTTTTTTAAATCCTTAACACCTCTTGAAGTACAGTAAGGAACAAACTGAAGGTGGAAATTATAGCTCCAAACAACCAGAGGAGAATTTCAAAACACGGGAGTGGCCCCACTTGGGTTTTCAACACAAGCAGCCTGATGCAGCTGGGGTCCGAGAAAAAATGACCACGCCGATAACGGGAATACTGCAGTGGGGCATCTGGGAGGAACCCGATGCTCAGCATCTCCTAAGCACCTCACCGAGCCCCTTTAATTGGCATTAAGTAGCAAGTGAGCTTCTTTTCAAGTAGAAGGTGAGACACTGGGCAGTTGGGCAGAGAAGCATGGCAGCGTCTTGGGTGGCTGATGATATTCAGGATGAATGAAGACCACTCATACTGGAAAGACTGGGCTATTCAATGCCATTTCTTTGGTTCTCCTAACTCGTGTTTTTTATTAAGTTCAGTGTCCTCCTTGTGATGTTCCTCAAATACCAAATGACACTTGGCTATCTTTGTATGCAATTCATTGTTACTCTACCTGTGACCTTCACCAGGAGTGGAGACCAGGGGGGAGTAGCAGTAATCTCCATGGGCGTACACCTTGGGACCAAGGCCAGAGAGAGAAAAAGGCCGATGACCAGAAGAGGACTCAGTATTAGTCTCACCAGCAAGCAGCTTAGTAATTTAAGCCTTCCAGGTACAAAACTAACTTGCTATGTGTTTCAGGGCAGGGCTGAAGATAGATGAAGAAATCATTGGGCTCAGTTTTAGGAACAGGCAGAGCTTAGACCACCAAAGGAGGCACAGCTTGAGAGCCCAAGGCTCCCCTTCACGATAGCATAGCTCTCTCTTACTCCCTGTTGGAGCAAATTCACAAGGCTGTAATCATAATTGATGATCTGGGCATGGTATACCCAGGGCGACAGAACTACCAATTTGTACTCGCTGATCTATGCTTTTTAAAAAAAAAAAAAAAAAAAGGTGCAGTATATCACACAAAGGAACAGACAAAATAATTGGCTTTATTATTTTTCACAACCTGGCTTCACCTCCATTCTCCAGTGTGAAGTGGATTGAAGGACAGGAATATTAAACCAGCTGTATTTTTTCTCTTCAAAAAATACACTCAAATTTCAGCATATCACTGCTTCCAAATAACTTAATTTGGAGAAAAGGGAACAGCTAAAAGATCAAAAATGGAATATTCTGAAAAATCTTACAATGCATATGCCATGGCACATAACGTTTTAAGAACCATCGAGGTGCTACACCCCGGCGTGGCAGGGTTAACGCAGGGGTGCATCAGTGGGCAGGGAGACCTTTGGACTTGGAACTAGACTGGTGCTGAGGGTTTAACTGCAGCTGGTGCTGATGGCCATCCAGGAGGGCAGGTGGAACATAGGTTGCAGAAAGTAGTGTTATTAGGGAACTGGTGGGAGGCCAGGCAAGCAGTTGGCCTCAGAGAAGCCCAAACAGGTGGTCAGATGGAGAACAGCTAGAAGCAGCATGACTGAGAGATCCAGACTGGCAGCAATGGTAGTAGCATCTGTCAGGGGACAACAGTACCCTACCTGGGTACTGGGTCTGGGTCAGGGTTAAGACTCCTTAACTTTGTAGGGTTGACAAGAACAAAATAGCACCTCAGGCCTGAAACAGAACAGAATGAATAGAATGCTATATAGATGTGTTGAAGTTCCATATTAAAAAGAGAGTGTGAGAATAGCTGAGAATTACTAGATGACATGGGTGGAGGGCCGAGCAAACGCCTCTAAATTATTAGGCATTCGATACATTTTAGTTTCCTTCTAGACTCCCTTAACTCAATAGTAGCATACCAGATTAAAGGTCAAGGAAAACTTTAGAATGAAGAGGATCTCCTTTCTAATAGAAGGGTATCCCTGATGTCCAAGTAAGCCAGCTACCAGAGAGTTCTAATGAAACATATCCATGGTGCATTAAGTGACAAAGAGCCTCGACAAGGAGACCAGGGAAAGGGGAAAATGCTCTCTTTGGATTTGTGTGTGAACCACTCACACTCCCCACCACACTGGCACACACACAAACAGTTACACACCTACATTTTTTATTTCTGTCTGGCCTTAACATGATGTCTTCAACGCTTTCTCACATCACTAAATATATTTTTCAAATGTATAATTTTATCATGATAGAGTAATATTCCATCATGTGGCTACACAGTTATTTATAGAAACAACCCCTCTCACTGTATATTTTTGAAGGAGTTGCTGTAATAAGTAACCATGCAATGTTATTACACCTTTGCATATAACCCAGCATGGGGGTTACTGAATCATAAATATAGACTCCTTTAATATTGCCATATATTAATATTGCTATATATTGCCCATCTGTATTCCAAAGAAGTTATGCCAGTTGGTACTCCTGCCACTAACAGCAGCGGACAATAAATTTCAGTTGGTTTTAAGGGAAACAGGATGCTTGGGCTGATCAGCAATGAGGAGGAGGGATATTTAGGCTGAAATGATTTCAGTGTTGGGTTTGAGACCTTGGCCCAAGGTCCCAGTTGAGGCACTGCTAAGTAAGTCTCTATCTCCACAGAGTAGCTCCCCCCAGGTTAGGCTGATGGAAGGTCAGAGTATATGCATCTTGGGCAGGGCCATATTTTAGTAGAATTTAAGTTTTTTAAACATTCCCAATGGTAGTAATCCAAATTTATACATTTCTAACAGAAGGTTCCTTATAAAACTCTCCAGCACCTGCTCCTATCAATGTACTACAAAGGGAGAAAATAGGAGCTATCAGGCAACATCTAGAAGGCAAGCCTACTTGAGCATCAGATAGGAAATAAAACAATTGGGATGCCCACAGGTGAAAATAGGTCCCCTCTTAAAGAAAAAAAAAACAAAAAGCTTCCAGGGACGGGGCAGGGACATAAATGTAAGTCTTGAGCCTAGATGTAAGACAAAAAATAAGCAATGGGTTTTATGGCTAACACAGATGCATTCAAATTCTATTTGTTTTGCAAACACTGCTCCAGTCAAATAGAATATATCAGCAGGTGGAGTCAGCCCAAGGACTCAGCCATTTGCAATTTCTGTCAGAGATTTGAACGCAATTGTGGATTTACTCTGTTACAGTCTTTTTTCTGACTCTTCCTTTCCCTTAATTTGAACATACCATAGCTTTAGGGACCAACTTTCACATGACACTTGCTTAAATGGATCCCTTCAATTCCCTTTAAGGAATTACTTTAATTTTTGTGGCAACACAAACTGGAAGACACAAGTACATTTCAAAACAGAATACAGCATCAAATGAGGCTTTGCAATTACAAAAGATCCTCATGTACTGTTATATTATCTTTTCTGAGCATCATAACCCTTATAGGTGGATAATATTATATTTATAGGTGAGGGATAAATAAAAACACTATTTAACATGTGGCTTGCACCTCATAACTTCTAACTCCAAATTTTCTAAACTCTCAGGTTGTTAATCACCTCTGCATCTTGAAATATAGTTCACAAATACATTTAGATTCCTTCTATGGCTTCCACTGGAACTAAATATTGAGCTACTACCCTAGAAGGAAAAAATACTTTATTAATTCTGTTGGTTAAAGTTCAGTATCCTAGACTTAGATTGGGACAGCTCTAGCTCCATTAGATGTTAGTGGAAACTACAAGAGAAATGGGTCTGTAGACTAAGAACTTTTAGAAACCCCAGGGTTGATGCAAAGTTAAACAGTTTCTTACTATAGGATGATTCTGAGTTTCTAATATTTTAATGTGATGTGTTACTCTCAAAATAGAAGAGCTTCCAGTTTCTGCCTCATCTACAATTCAAAAACAACTCATGGAATAAAAATGGGAAAATACCATGTTGACATTAATGCCACCTTTACTTTGACCAAAGATCACCATTAGATAGTATGAAACTCAGCTCTCTCATGTGAAATACAAGCACATTTGTGGGTCTGTGGATTGGGGGGTTGCTTTTATTTATGGCCACCTGCTCCCATTTGTCCACCTAGAGGTGAACCCCACGAGGCTGGGCTCAGTGATCAATCCTTTCCTAGAAACTTGGCACAGCCTTAGAGACAAACCAACCAAAATGCTGTCTTTGACTACCTTTGAGATTAGGATAATTTATTAACTTGGAAGTAGCCAGTTCTGTTAAAGTCATTAATTACAGTCAATGTTAGCTGTATTCACACAACCAAAGAAAAACTTATGGATCTAGAGGTATTAATCTCTAGATGACTCCCAGACTCCAAAATATAATCCAAACCAATCCCTCTTAGCTATCTGACTGTCATCTGGCAGTTGTTTCTCAGCTTCTCAAACCATGGCTCAAATATCTCTAATAGTTCCCTAGTCCTTACCAAGTCAACACTGGGTACTTCAACTTGGCTTCAAGGCTAACCTTCATTTGACTCCAATTTACCTGCTCAGCTTTATAGTCTGTTATGCCTCAAAATATCTAGTCAGGCTGGTCTTATTGCATCGTTAAGGCTTTGATTATGTTCTTCCCCCAACCTGGAATCCATTGTCTTCTCTCTGATTGTACAAATCCCAAGTTAAACTTCTTACAGAAAATCATTTCTGAGTATTCCAGACCCAGTTTGGTAGGTAAGTAAATGGTGACACAAGAAGTTCAATTATTTGTTCAAGCTCAGAAAGCAGACACGTGGCAAAGGCAGGGTTGGAATCCAGGGCTGCAGAGCTCCAAAATCCTGCTGTCTCCCTCTGCACTATGCTTCTCTCAGGTCCGTCTTTTAAAAAGTCACTAGAGTTACAGTCACTGAAAATTGTGTAAGACTTTCTCAACAATGCAGGGCATCAAGAAACTGTACATAAAAGGCAAGAAAAACATTGAATCTGAAATCCTATTATCAGGGAAATCAAGAGCACATGCTTAAAATCTAAAACTCTGAAGCACACACACTCAATCTTAAAAAAAACACAATTTACTAAAAAAAAAAAAAAAAAAAAAATCTAATTTTCTCGGTAGGACTGTACCTCAAGGCAAATCTTCACCTATGGGGGAACTGTTTATTAAATGTATTCCTGTCATGTTCTGCAGAGTGTCAATGCCCTTCACTTCCTATCAAATGCTCAGCGTAGTAGCTGCAAGACTGTCATCTGAAGAGACAGGGAAGAACCTGCGTTATGTTGGTGTCTGATTTAATTTTATTTCTTTACCAGTTAAATTTTGTGTCTGTTTTCCCCTTAGATAACTGCTCACGATCTTATTTTGCAGCCTCATACAAGCTTTCATGATTTGGAAGATTCACATTTCACTCAAGTGAGAAATCTTACCTGCGATTTAGAAAATTGAGTAATGGCAAAATTCAAACTGATGTCTGTGAATATTAGAATATTCACATTCTTATAACTGCAAAAGTTATGATAACCTCACATTTACTCTAGATCCTGAAAGCCAGATGAAAAAAAATTCATGCACCCACTCTAAAAACAGAGGATAAAAGAGCACCCAGGAAGGCAGGTAAGGTCTGGCCACTTTACCAGCCATGGGGCTTAGGACACATGGTTTAATCTCTCTAGCCCATTTCCCAATTCTTTAAAAAAAGGACTTAAAAAGGACCTGCCTTCTAAGAAGCTTCCTACTATATTTTTCTCTCATCCTATGATTAGGCAGGGACAGTAGTAAACAATGTCAGAAAATACTAATGGGTACGTATATCTCATTTGGTTTTGGATTTCTAAATGGCAATGAACTTTGTACATTGCTAGCAGGATTTTTTCATAAACAAATATATTTCATAAAAGCTTCTTTCGCTAATACTTGCTCTGCCCAAGGCTTGGCTAGGCTGTTCCCTCTCCTGGCTGTACAAATGTCCCTGGCCAACTCTTGTTGGTCTAGGAGCAGCTTCTGCAGAATATAGCCATTCTTCTCCCAAGCAAGGGAGCACAGAGTTCCAGCGCAATTGTCCAGTAACACTCCTTCACAGGGAGGCAGAGAGGTGATGGGACAGAATCTAAAATACACCCACGCAAAGAATTTAAAAACTCAAAGAAAACATAGGACAATATTGACAGTGGTTGTCATTGCACAGTGACACTATTGGTAATGTATTAAGTTTATAATGATATATTTAAATTCAATGAAACAAAGGGGGTCCCATAAAATTACTTTTAATAGAAAAATATGAACTACTTTGTTTTTTATTTCTCTTGTTTAAATTGATTCTGGGAGATATTTTGCTATTTGAACCTATTATATCTCTGCTTCAAGTAAATTAACTATTATTTTGGTTTCAGGGCAAGGTCAAATTGATTTATGAAAGCTATTCTGAGATTGTGTTTTTAAATCTTTGAAAGCATCAGAAATAGCAGAATTATCACAGATACGGACAAAGAGTTACCATTAAATTTTAAAATCCACATTCTGCTTCAGAACAAGGATTTCCTTTTATTTCCACAACCACTAAAATACCTTACAGGATCTTTCTCTTGGGTTATTCCTCCCAATGGAACTGAAGGATGGGAGTAGCCCATGCTGCCCAAACAGCACTTGGATATATCCCTTCCTAGGAGTTAGCTGCTCGGGGCCAGGTCCTTACTCAATATGAGAAAGACTTGCCTGACTCCCAGGGCTTTAATGTCTGCAAATGAGTGAAAGCCGAGGCATATTCATCCTTGGGTTGCTTTCTAATAACTAGATGTTGTCACAACTTTATGAAAAAAGCTGCATGACCTTTTTCTCCTCTGCCCCCACTCACAAATGTCTTTCAGTAACTCACACACATTTTAACAGTATTAAGCCACCCTGGAAAACACTCAAGCAGTTTGCTGTAAGAACTACGTCCCAGGGCAGGGAGTGGTCAGGTTTGGATCCTAGACAAGGTCTTGTTGCTAATTCATCTGCAACTTAGGGCCAGTTGCCACCCTCGTTTGAGACTCGGTTTCCTTTTATGTTAAGTGAGAGCATAGGCTAGTTGATTACAGTATGTTTTATATCAAACTGTCTATGATTATGAGTCCCTAATGCTTGAAAAAGCTTATCAAACTTTAATTTAGATATATAAATGCAAAAATACTCAATTACAGTAAACTGTTGACCAAATTCTGCCCTCTCTCGTCCTTTTCCCTTTAGACTTTCTGAGCATAAAGCTTACTCCATGTTTCAACACAATAAGCTAAAACATCTCCAAAGAGACAATCAAGCTGCAAATATCAAGACCACATAATGTATGCTAAATATACTAATAGGATTTTCTTTTTAAATAAATAAACAGAAATCCACTCCAGGGTTTCCCTGGTGGCACAGTGGTTGAGAATCCGCCTGCTGATGCAGGGGACACGGGTTCATGCCCCGGTCTGGGAAGATCCCAAATGCCACGGAGCGGCTAGGTCTGTGAGCCATGGCCGCTGAGCCTGCTCGTCTGGAGCCTGTGCTGCGCAATGAGAGAGGCCACAACAGTGAGAAGCCCGTGTGCCAGAAAAAAAAAAAAAAAGAAATCCACTCCATATTGCAATTAGCATATAAGAAGTAAGCAATTTTACAACCTAGACCAAACAAGATTGTATTCATTTTTCATATAACAGGCTCATCTTTATAACATTTAATTATATGATATATAATAATGACTGCTACAGAAAATGTATTATCTTTCCTCTGCTGCAATACATAAATAAACAGATATGTAACTTGATCCGATGACATGTTTTGAACATTAACTTGCCTCTGCTTTGATCTCTGTGATTGAAAACTTTCTTCTATAGAATAATGTAGTCTTTGGAGCAAAGTGGGTGGCACAGACTGAATGTTTGTATTCCCCTAATATCCATATGTTAAATCCTTAACACCCAAGGTACCCATTAAGAGATGGGGCCTTGGGAGGTGATTAGGACACCAGGGCAGTGCCCTCATGAATGGGATTAGTGTCCTTATAAAAGAGACATCAGAAAACTCCACTGTTCCTTCTGCCATGCATGTGAGGACATAGAGTAAAGAAGGCTGTCTTTGAACCAGAGAGCAGGCTTTCATCAGACACTTAACCTGCTGGTGCCTTGATCTTGGACTTCTCAGCCTCTAGGACCGTGAGTAATAGATTTCTGTTGTTTATAACTCACCCAGTCTGTGGTATTTTTGTTATAGCAGTCTGAATGGACTAAGACAGTGGGGAATGGAGAAGTCTTCCCTTGCCAGTCCACTAAGGAGCTTCTAGTCTCCAAGCCTTCCTTTTCTTGGGAGGAATGCCAGACCTCAGAAATCCACCAGGGACAACTGTGCTTATAGTTTCCACAATGTTCCCAATCATCATATTTTATTTTCATATTTATGAGTCAACTATCTGATTCCTGGGAAACAAACTTGAACTCTGTAGGGGATTTATTGGGGAGTGAACTTGGGAACAATACCTGTAAGGATTGGGGCAAACAGGACTTGGCAGAGGCAGAAATCATCTCAAAATGGATCACAGATCTAAATGTAACAAATAAAACTCTTAGAAAAAAAACAGGAGCAAATCGTTATGGGAGTAAATCTTGGGTTAGCCAACAGTTTCTCAGACATGACACCAAAAACATAAGCAACAAAATTTTAAAGAAGATCAAAATTTAAAATGTTTGCACTTCAAAAACATCATCAAGAAATTGAAAGAGGCCACAGAATAGGAGAAAATATTTTTAAATCATATATCTGATGAGGGATTTGTATGCAGAATACATAAAGAATTACAATTCAACAATAAAAAGACTCCAGTTAAAATTTAAAAATAGGGGGATTTGGTTCCAGATGGTAGAGTAGAAGGACGTGCTCTCACTCACTCTTGTGAGAGAACTGTAATCACAACTGCTGAACAATCATCAATAGGAAGACACTGGAACTCACCAAAAAAGATACCCCACATCCAAAGACAAAGGAGAAGCCACAGAGATGGTAGGAGGAGCGCAAGCACAATAAAATCGATTCCCATGACTGCTGGGTGGGTGACTCACAAATTGGAGAACACTTATACCACAGAATTCCACCCACTGAAGTGAAGGTTCTGAGCACCATGTCAGGCTTCCCAACCTGGGGGTCTGGCAACGGGAGGAGGAATTCCTAGAGAATCATACTTTGAAGGCTAACAGGATTTGATTGCAGCACTTCGACAGGACTGGGGGAAACAGAGACTCCACTCTTGAAGGGCACACACAAAGTAGTGTGTTCATCGGGACACAGGGTAAGAGCAGTGACCCCATAGAAGACTGACCCAGACCTACCTGCTAGTGTTGGAGAGTCTCCTGCAGAGGTGGGAGGTGGCTGCGTCTCACCATGAGGACAAGGATACTGGCAGTAGAAGTTCTGGGAAGTACTCCTTGGCAGGAGACCTCCCAGAGAATGCCATGAATCCCACCAAAGAGCCCCGTAGGCTCCAGGGTTGGGTCACCTCAGGCCAAACAACCAACAAGGAGGGAACACACCCCACCCATCAGCAGACAAGCAGATTAAAGTTTTACTGAGCTCTTCCCACCAGAGCAACAGCCAGCTCTACCCACCACTACTCCCTCCCATCAGAAAACGTGCACAAGCCTCTTAGTTAGCCTCATCCACCACAGGGCAGAGAAAAGAAGCAAGAAGAACTACAATCCTGCAGCCTGCAGAATAAAAAACACATTCACAGAAAGATAGACAAGATGAAAAGGCAGAGGACTATGTACCAGATGAAGGAACAAGATAAAACCTCAGAAAACCAACTAAATGAAGAGGAGATAGGCAACCTTCCAGAAAAAGAATTCAGAATAATGATAGTGAAGATGATCCAGGACCTTGGAAAAGAATGAAGGCAAAGATGGAGAAGATGCAAGAAATGTTTAACAAAGACATAGAAGAATTAAAGAACAAACAAACAGAGATGAACAGCACAATAACTGAAATGAAGAATACACCAGAAGGAATCAATAGCAGAATAACTGAGGCAGAAGAATGGATAAGTGACCTGGAAGACAGAATGGTGGAATTCACTGCTGTGGAACAGAATAAAGAAAAAAGAATGAAAAGACATGAAGACAGCTTAAGAGACCTCTGGGACAACATTAAACGCAACAACATTCACATTATAGGGGTCCCAGAAGGTGAAGATAGAGAGAAAGGACCTGAGAAAATCTTTGAAGAGATTATAGTCAAAAATTAAACTAACATGGGAAAGGAAATAGCCACCCAAGTCCAGGAAGTGCCGAGCCCCAGGCAGGACAAACCCAAGGAGAAACATGCAAAAACACATAGTAATCAAACTGACAAAAATTAAAGACAAAAAAACATTATTGAAAGTAACAAGGGAAAAACGACAAATAGCATACAAGGGAACTCCCATAAGGTTAACAGCTGATTTCTCAGCAGAAACTCTACAAGGCAGAAGGGAGTAGCATGATATATTTAAAGGGAAGAACCTAAAACCAAGATTACTCTACCCAGAAAGGATTTCATTCAGATTCCATGGAGAAATCAAAAGCTTTAGAGACAAGAAAAAGCTCGGAGAATTCAGCACCACCAAACCAGCTTTACAACAAATGCTAAAGGAACTTTTCTAAGTGGGAAACACAAGAGAAGAAAAGGACCTACAAAAACAAAATCAAAACAATTAAGAAATGGTAATAGGAACATACATATCAATAAGTACATTAAACGTGAATGGATTAAGTACTCCAACCAAAAAACACAGGCTCACTGAATGGATACAAAAACAAGACCCATATAAATGCTGTCTACAAGAGACCCACTTCAGACCTAGGGATACATACAGACTGAAAGTGAGGGAATGGATAAACATATTCCATGCAAATGGAAAGCAAAAGAAAGCTGGAGGAGCAATACTCAAGTCAGATAAAATAGACTTTAAAATAAATAATGTCACAGGAGACAAGGAAAGACACTACATAATGATCAAGGGATCAATCCAAGAAGAAGATGTAACAATTATAAATATATATGCACCCAACATTGGAGCACTTCAATACATAAGGCAACTGCTAACAGCTATAAAAGAAGAAATCAACAGTAACACAATAATATTGGGGGACTTTAACACCTCACAACAAATGACAGATAATCCTAACAGAAAATTAATAAGGAAACACAAGCTTTAAATGACACAATAGACCAGGTAGATTTAACTGATATTTATAGGACATTCCATCCAAAAACAGCACATTGCACTTTCTTCTCAAATGCCCATGGACCATCTTCCCAGATAGATCACATCTTGGGTCACAAATCAAGCCTCAGTAAATTTAAGAAAATTGAAATCATAACAAGCATCTTTTCTGACCACAATGCTATGAGATTAGAAATGAATTACAGGGAAAAAATGTATAAAATACAAACATATGGAGGCAAAACAATATGTTATTAAATAACCAAGAGATCACTGAAGAAATAAAAAAGGAAATCAAAAAATACCTACAGACAAATGACAATGAAAACGCAATGATCCAAAACCTATGGGATGCAGCAAAAGCAGTTCTAAGAAGGAAGATTATAGCAATACAATCCTACCTCAGGAAACAACAGACATCTCAAATAAACAATCTAACCTTACACCTAAAGGAACTAGAGAAAGAAGAACAAACAAAATCCAAAGTAGGCAGAAGGAAAGAGAACATAAAGATCAGAGCAGAAATAAATGAAATAGAAACAAAGAAAACAAGAGCAAAGATCAATAAAACCAAAAGCTGGTTCTTTGAAAAGATAAACAAAATTGATAAACCTTTAGCCAGACTCATCAGGAAAAAGAGGGAGAGGACTCAAATCAATAAAATGAGAAATGAAAAAGGAGAAGTTACAACAGACATTGCAGAAATACAAACCATCCTAAAAGACTACTAAAAGCAACTCTATGCCAATAAAACTAACAACCTGGAAGAAATCAACAAATTCTTAGAAAGGTATAACCTTCCAAGACTGAACCAGAAAGAAACAGAAAATATGAAGAGAGCAATCACAAGTAATGAAATTGAAACTGTGATTAAAAATCTTCCAACAAACAAAAGTCCAGGCCCAGATGGTTTCACAGGTGAATTCTATCATACATTCAGAGAAGAGTTAACACCCATCCTTCTCAAACTCTACTAAAATATTGCAGAGGAATTTTATGAGGCCACCATCACCCTGATACCAAAACCAGAAAAATATACTAAAAAAAAAGAAAATTAGATACCAATATTACTCATGAATATAGATGCAAAAATCCTCAACAAAATACTAGCAAACAGAATCCAACAACACATTACAAGGATCATACACCATGATCAAGTGGGATTTATCCCAGGGATGCAACGATTCTTCAATATACACAAATCATTCAATGTGATACACCATATTAACAAACTGAAGAAGAAAAAACATATGATCATCTCAGTAGATGCAGAAAAGGCTTTCAACAAAATTCAACACCCATTTATGATAAAAGTTCTCCAGAAAGTGGGCATAGAGGGAAGCTACCTCAACATAATAAAGGCCATGTATGAGAAACCCACAGCAAACATCATTCTCAATGGTGAAAAACTGAAACCATTTCCTCTACAATCAGGAACAAGACAAGGATGTCCACTCTCACCATTATTATTCAAAATAGTTTTGGAAGTCCTAGCCATGGCAATCAGAGAAGAAAAAGAAATAAAAGGAATACAAATTGGAAAAGAAGAAGTAAAACTGTCACTGTTTGCAGATGACATGATACTATACATAGAGAATCCAAAGATGCCACCAGAAAACTACTAGAGCTAATCAATGAATTTGGTAAAGTTGCAGGATACAAAATTAATGCACAGAAATCTCCTGTATTCCTATATCCTGATGATGAAAAATATGAAAGAGAAATTAAGGAAACACTCCCATTTACCATTGCAACAAAAGAATAAATTATAAAATACCTAGGAATAAACCTACCTAGGGAGAAAAAAGACCAGTATGCAGAAAACTATAAGACACTGATGAAATAAATTAAAGATGATACAAACAGATAGAGAGATATACAATGTTCTTGGATTGAAAGAATTAATACTGTGATATTGACTATACTACCGAAATAGTCTACAGATTCAAGGCAATCTCTATCAAATTACCAATGGCATTTTTTTACAGAACTAGAAGAAAAAAAATCTTAAAATTTGTATGGAAACAAAAAAGACCCTGAAAAGCCAAAGCAGTCTTGAGGGAAAAAAACAGAGCTGGAAGAATCAGACTCCCTGACTTCAGACTATACTACAAACCTACAGTAATCAAGACAATATGGTCTGGCACAAAAACAGAAATATAGATCAATGGAACAGGATAGAAAGCCCAGATATAAATCCATGCACCTATGGTCAACTAATCTATGACAAAGAAGGCAAGGATATACAATGGAGAAAAGACAGTCTCTTCAATAAGTGGTGCTGGGAAAACTGGACAGCTATATGTAAAAAAATGAAATTAGAACACTCCCTAACACCATACACAAAAATAAACTCAAAATGGATTAAACACTTAAATGTAAGGATAGACACTATTAAACTCTTAGAGGAAAACATAGGAAGAACACTCTTTGACATAAATCACAGCAAGATCTTTTTTGGTCCACCTCCTAGAATAATGGAAATAAAAACAAAAATAAACAAATGGGCCCTAATGAAACTTAAAAGCTTTTGCAAAGCAAAGGAAACTACAAACAAGATGAAAAGACAGCCCTCAGAATGGGAGAAAATATAGGCAAATGAAGCAACCGACAAGGGATTAATCTCCAAAATATACAAACAGCTCATGCAGCTCAATATCAAAAAAATAATCCAGTCAAAAAATGGGTGGAAGATCTAAATAGACATTTCTCCAAAGAAGACATACAGATGGCCAAGAAGCACATGAAAAGCTGCTGAACATCACTAATCATTAGAGAAATGCAAATCAAAACTACAATGAGGTATCACCTCACACGAGTTAGAATGGGCATCATCAGAAAATCTACAAACAGCAAATGCTGGAGACGGTGTGGAGAAAAGGGAACCCTCTTGCACTGTTGGTGGGAATGTAAATTGATACAGTCACTATGGAGAACAGTATGGAGGTTCCTTAAAAAACTAAAAATAGAATTACCATATGGCCCAGCAATCCCACTACTGGGCATATATCCAGAGAAAACCATAATTCAAAAAGACACATGCACCCCAATGTTCATTGTAGCACTATTTACAACAGCCAGGATATGCAAGCAACCTAAATGACCATCGACAGATGAATGGATAAAGAAGTTGTGTTACAGGGGCTTCCCTGGTGGCGCAGTGGTTGAGAGTCCGCCTGCTGATGCAGGGGACACAGGTTTGTGCCCCGGTCTGGGAAGATCCCACATGCCGTGGAGCGGCTGGGCCCGTGAGCCATGGCCGCTGAGCCTGTGCGTCCGGAGCATGTGCTCCACAACGGGAGAGGACACAACAGTGAGAGGCCTGCGTACCGCAAAAAAAATATAAAATAAAAAAAATAAAAGACACTGATGAAAATGTTCTGAATTAGATAGTGGTTATTTTTCAGGACTTTGCTAAAACACTAAAAACCATGACATTTTACACTTTAGAGGGGTGTGTTTTATGATATATTAATTACATGTCAATAAATAAATTTTTGAAATGAGGAGCAATTTAACTATAATGCAGTTGTAACCAAGACCTCAGCCAAGCATTTGGATCGCTCTGAGGATAGAACTGTTCTGAGATGGGGCCAGGGAGGTTGGGGTCCTGTGTCTAGCAGCTACAGAAAGGTGGCTGACCATTTTGACAGTTCTCCTCAGCCAAATGCAATTCTTAGAGATGGATTCAGCTGCCAGCCATCAGTGGACAAGCCTCCCAGTAGCTGGGAGAATGAGCACCTTCGTCCTAAAGAGGGATATGATGGTGCACATACTGTCCACATAGCCTCAGTCTCCCTCACTACCCTCTCAGCTCTGTAAGCCCCCAAACCAAATCTGATGTAGTCACCATGACACTCAGAGGTCTCATAATCTTAGTGCTTGATAAATGTGTTAAATGCATGAATGATGCCTCTTTGGTTGCTCCCACTTCGGATCCTATTATCCTGGTCCTCAAAAACCTACCCTGACTATATTCTGAGAGTTTCTCTATATTATAAGGATCTCTGCCTTACTCTCAAAGAGGCTAGGCTGTACGAATGCTCATTTTTTCATGTCGGTGTTTTCACATCCCCAAACCTACCAATCAAGATAAATACTGTTTGCTCTTATCCTTCTGTCCACAGATGAAATGTTTTGCTAGGTTTTGCTAGGTTTTGAAAGGTTTTGCTAGGTTTTGAAAGGTTTTGCTATTCATGGCTCTCAGAGGATCAAGATCAATTGGAGTGACAGTTTATTATGTAAATATAAGTGTTAGAAGAGTGAGCACTGTCATACTGAGTGAAGTAAGTCAGAGAAAGAGAAATATGTATGATACTGCTTATATGCAGAATCTAAAAAATAAATGATACAAATGAACTTATTTACAAAACAGACTCACAGACTTAGAGAACAAACTTATGGTTACAGGGGAGGAGGGTGGGGGGAAGGGCTAGTTAGGGAGATTGGGATTGACATGTACACACTGCTATATTTAAAATGGATAACTAATAAGGACCTACTGTACAGCACAAGGAACTCTGCTCAATATTATGTAACAACCTAAATGGGACATGAATTTGAAAAAGAATAGATACACGTATAGGTATGACTGAATCACTTTGCTGTACACCTGAAACTATCACAACATTGTTAATCAACTATACTCCAACACAAAATAAAAAGTTTAAAAATATAGTGAGGATAAAAACAAATATTCAGAGGATCTCTATGGCAAAGTGAGGAAAAGTAAAAAGGAAATGAACAATTATGAGGTTCACACTATGTGCCAGGAATAACATGCATTTAAGTTGCCCAACCAACCTGTTAGCCCCATTGTAGAGTTGAGAGTACTGAGGATTCTGGAGATTAAGTGGCTTGTTCAATTTCACATGAATATTATGAAGTCCAAGGGCTTAGAGAAAGGGAAAGAGGCCTTAGTAGACACTGAGACTGGGCTGGGATTTGCAGAGAAACGGGTTCCAAGAAAGGATTGTCTAGGTCTAGTTGTCGGGGTTCCCTGTGGCCCAGAATCCTAATCAAGCTCTCCAGACCCCAGAGCGGGTTAGGCAGGGGACAGCTAGAACTGACTTGCACAAACCCAGGCTGGGCGTGGTGGAGAGATCCACAAAACACCAGTTTACTTACCACACCACAGGCTGGATTCCACATTAGACCTCTGCTCACACAACCAGAGCACATGACTCTCATTTCTAGGGTCAAATAGCCAGTAACCCACCTAAGCCTGCCCCCACGGGTCACTTCAACAAGCTCACCTGCAATCAGCCTACAAACTAATTGTATAGGGCAAGTTCTAAGCCCACAGATCTTTGGAGGAATCCAGGTGGGCACAAGTCAGAGCACACTGTGGTACCAGAAAACAGGTAGAATTTTGTGGCAGACCTAGGATGCTGACCCACTGCCTTCATGCCTCCATCTCTTGTGTGTTGCTGCTCAGGGAGCTGCCGATAGCCAAGCCTGACTGGTCCACTCATCAGCTCTAGCTTTCCCTGTTCCTGAGCCCACCCCTTTGGACATGCTCAGCTTCCAGGAGCTGCTCTGAGCCCTGGGTCTGTTTGGATTTAGACTTTGGGACTATGTCCAAGTTCTACTGGATCCTGGATATAGGGGTTGTGGTGCTCAGGTATGGACCCTTGTCACTCCCGGGGCAGGCTTTCCTCCTGGACCCTCTTCTGAGCATATCCTGAAAGCTTTCCATTATACGTCCAGACTGTCCTAGTCTCCATGAGGCACAGATGTTTCTACCAGTTCTCTTACTTCTCAAGGGACCATGAAAACCTTTATATTTGGTCCTGCAGGTCTCTGTTGACTCATGTGTCTGCAGGGAAACCAAAGCCACAGCTATGGTTCTGGAATTCAAGTTGGCTTTTTACAAGCCTATCTGGTGAGAGGGAAAAAAAGTAGCAGTCAGTCTTTTCACCAAGTTTCAGAAAAGCCATTGTTTGGATCAGAAAAGAAAGCAGAAGAATCTAGTATACTTAAGTGTCAGTATTTTTATGTATTTTCTCATATTTTAGCCTCACAACAATGACGAGTGTAAGTCGGTAATGTTTCCATTTTTGAATGGGAAAACATAGTTAGGGAAGCTAAATGACTTCCCCAGTTCTCTGCAGGTATTAAAGGTGCTACTGCAATTCTAACTTGGGATTCTCTGACTCCCAGATTTCCATTCTGTGTACTCTGCAGGGCTGGATTTCTAAACAAACCTACCTATAATAATCACCTGTTGTGCTTACTAAGAATAGAGATTTCCAGGATTATTATCCAAAACAGATTCAGCAAGTCTTGGGAGTGGGCCCAGGAATCTGTGATTTTTTTTCAAGTTAAGTGTAGGAACACTTCCTTCAACCAGACCAAGATGCTGTCTCTTACGTTCTGGTTCAAAAATCTTTTCTAGGGAATTCCTGGATGGTCCAGTGGTTAGGACTTGGCACTTTCACTACCAGGGCCCGGGTTCAATTCCTGGTCGGGAAACTAAGCTCCCGCAAGCCATGCAGCCAAAAAAAAAATTGTTTCTAAATCTTGAAGCAGAGGCAAGATGATGTTGGAAGCAGTGTGCAGTATGATTCAGAGAAATAAGTAATCAGCAGCAAAGAGATTCCTTCAGAGAACCTTTCTAGCAAGGAGCTGAGAGGAAATGAGGTCTTGCACTTAAGGAAGGTTGGTGGGGCTGGAAAGGGGGCAGTAGGAGGACATACTGTAGGGCAGATGACTGACATGATAGGACAAACGGGGCAGCTAGTATATGTCTCCTTTGCTCAGGTGAGTTCTGGGATCATTGGGACTGTGATGGTGCTTGGAATAAAATTAGGTCATGACACAAAGAATGGAAAAGGAATAGGAAATAAGTGCCTTGCTTGAAGAAGACAGTAGAATCAAAGTCATTTTTAAGATTTTCTCAGTCACTGAAAGTATTATAAAATTGCTTCTCTTCTTAACATGCATCAAAAAACTGTTTTTGATATTGTAGCTGCAACGAATCTAAGCAAAACAATAACACAAAGCTAAATTGAAGCAAGGGAAGACTCATCTCATTTTATCATCTTGATCTATTCTCTAATGAGAAGTCATAAAAAAATGATTAAAGTAAAGGTCACCATTTATTTAGGATAAAGAAATGTATGCTGATGGTTGATGTCTTGAGCTACTTAATAAAATGGACTCAAATCTGAAGGAGCCATCAACACTCAGATATAGCTTGTTTCTTATGATAAGTAGAGAACAGGCAATAGCTAGTGGAGAATACTTAACTGGTAATACTTCTTCTAGCCTGGATGTTATTCATATAACTCAAATATGTTAAAGAACTTTGACTTAGATAAAGAAATAATTTCAATTGATTAGGGAAAAATTTAAGGGCTACATTAAACTAAACATCAACTTATCTATTTAGCTTGCCAGATAAATTCTGAAGACAGTAATTTCAGTTTTCAGACTCTATAGGAAGTAGATGGTATAAATATGAGATATCTAAGTTATAAAATGTGCAGGGAAACAATCATGAGGCAATTAAAGTCTAATGTAAAGGCAAAAGTCCCACTGGAACTATGAAGAGAAAGGAGAATAGAAAAAAAAAATAGCTAAAGCTTATCAAGTATCTAATATATACCAGACAATGTGATGAATTTTATCTCATCTAATCTTCATAGCAATGACGAGAGATAGATATTCACAAATGGGGCAACTAAGCCTTAGGGTTTGTAACTTGTCCATACTGGAAAGTAATAACTGATAAATCAAGATTCTAAGACATCCATCTGATGTTATGTGACATCAACTCTTCAAATAGAACCATTCCACTCTTCTCTCTGCTATTCAAAACTCTCCTCAATCTTAGTTGTTCAAAACCCTTCTCAATTTTAGTTCTTAGCTGTATCACTCAGCTTAATATTCTCAAAACCATCCTCTAACTAGACTGATGTCCTGTGTGCATTCCTAGACCTGCCCCACATTTGTGCACAGAATTTCTCCAACTCTCAAGGTTCAGTTCTTTACACCCTGCCCTAAAACAGCAGCCAGGGCACTGCTGCCTTCATCAAATGCCCCCTCCTCTTCATCCATGGATGGCCCTTTTCACTAATGACCTCATTTGCCAATTGCAGTACCTGACCTCAGCCTGGGAATTCACTTTCCACACTACTTTGTGTTTTCTAAATCTTGCCATTGCTGGAAACGCTAAGCAATAACAGAGTCTTATATAACTTCTTCTTTCCTATAGAACTCAGTACAGGACCCAGAGTAAAATATTTTCCATTATTAGCACAAACAACAATAGCTACAACCATTAATTCAGAATTTATAAAATGATTCCATCTCTGTTGTCTCATCTGTTTTAATATACACGTCATTAAATACTCATAAGAAACCTGGATAAATATTATTATATTTTAATGTAAGTATTATACTATAATATAATAGATATTATTTCCTTCATGTATTCTTAAAGAAACAGAGAGGATATAATTGTTAGCATCAGGTCACACTGTTGGGAAATCGTGCCTGTCTTTAGTGCCTCACTTAGGGTTGACACTCTATATTTGTTTGATGAATGAGTAAATGAACAAGCTAGAATTTAAATTAATTTTTTAATTCCAAACTTTGTACCACACCATTCAGAATGAACTGTTTGACACTATATGCTTGCCTATGTTTTCCTCATAAAATCTTATTCCAGCGTGGTTTACACTGCTCTGGTTTTGCAGCATCTCACAATAAGTTCCAGTGAATACCAAACTCATTAGCTGAGTCAAAGAGAGAAAACAATATCTATCCTAATTTTAATAGGACTAAATTCTCCATTAGTGATAATAAAAAAGTTAATGGTGACTTCAAACAAGGCTGAGCTTGAAAATTTGGTAGTCTGAGTGATCCTAATTACAAAAGATTTCTTAATTATGTTTTTAAAAACTTTTCATAAGGACATTATCATGATTACCTAGGATAAAAAAAAACATGGAAATATATCCACTTTCTTCAAAGTAAGTGAATGACATATGGTTAGAGCAGGTCAACAAAAACTCCAAAGCAAAAATTGAATTTCAAATAGATTTGAAGGGACAATCAGATGTGTTTAACATTTAGAGCACTAAGCTGGTCTGCGGGAGCCTGCTTTTCTGAAGGGTGGGTGGGTCTGGACAAGGCAGGATGAGATGACGCAGGTTGAAGGAGAGTGGGAGTTGCTGTACAGTTTCCCCTTCATTAGAATTAGAAGCATTCAGATAGACCTGTTCAGCTCAGAAATTTATAGATAACAATGGCTAGAGGATATTAATTTGAAGTTTCATGCTGAGAAAAAAATTAAAGACTCCCTATAAAATACAGCATATACATATAAATATAGTTTAAAATTAAAAGAAATATGTAAATCAAGAGTTGTATCTTTGTTCTGGTCTCAGGGTCCAGACCTTTCTTGAGAAGGAACTAGTGAAGAGCCATGACCCGCGTGTCTAGTAGAAGATAACCTGGTCATCTGGTTTCCCTTTCACAGGGCTCCTGTCCTACACTGTCTGATCTCTCCTAGGCAGTGCATTGCCCTCTTCCAGGGCCCTTCTTACTCATCATAAATGGTCCTTACTGTTTGCATGTTAACTCAGCTCTACCCTCCTAATCTGAGCAAGCTGGGTCTGCAGTGATTCTGCAAGGATTGGCCATGTTCTGCTTCAGAGAGCTTCGGTACAGAATGGAACAAGGGAGAGGTACTAAAACCCATTCAGTGGGGGAAGAGTCTGCTCATCCTAGAAGTTCCCAGTGAAAAAGACCCCTGGATGGGTGGTACATTGAACTTCCAGTATAATATCCTGGCTCTCTCCTTGGCAAAAGCAGCTCTATTTATTCCCGTTTAATTCATTTTCACCTAGTATTATGGGGCATAAATCTTCATTCTTCCTGGGGCAAGTTCAGAGTTCAGGTTTAACTGAATCAAACTTGGGCCAGTTTGAGCACAACAGTCCAGAAACACAGGTAACAGAAGAAAAAGGTCTATAGAAAAGAAAAAAAGAACAACTAAGACAAGTGCCAGAAAGGCCACAGAGCTCTCAGAAAGGTAAGATTTATATGGAAAGAACATTTACATTTTTCCTACTTAAAACACTTAGTCAGTGGGGTTTTAGATCAAGCTCAGGTCCATTTGACACTCAGCAAATTATTAAATATTGTTGGGCTTCAGTTATATCAGCTATTAAATGGTAATTTTGCTACTGTATCCTGGGACAGATCCAGTGAGTGGAGAAGAGGTAGAAGGTGATTCAGAAAGCAAAAGTTTCCAAAGAACTCCAAGATCCAGGAGGGTATATGGCTTAGAAAACCATTAGTAGATTTGCTGAATTTAAGGGGAAGACCCAAAGCTGGGGCAATCTTTTCATCAGTACAGAAAAGGGAAGAACATTCTTTATTTAAAAACAAAACTGATACAACAATTACTTCTACTCCATAGAAAGTACATTTTCATTCAGGAAAACAATTTGTTACTTTCTAGTAGAAGGGTCCTCATTTATGAAAATACCTAGACAGTCTGCCTTATAAAATGAACACTCACAGGGCTGATCTGGGAGACTAAGAACTTCATCAAAGAGACTACTTTTATCTACATGTTACAGTAAGGTGACCTTTGAGATTTCTAGGGCAAAGAGAATGGAGTTCAGATTCTCAGGGCATCAGAAGGAGAAGGAAGAAGAGGGTTCTAGCCACATGGGGGCAGGTAGAGAGCCAAAGAAAAAGATCAGAAAGATAAATCTTTGATAAGGTTAGATAGTGAACCCAAAAACAATTAAGAAGAAAAGTGTAAAATTTTTAATTGTAAGTTTTTGTTGTTATAGTAAACCATTATACAAACACCGCCCCATTGCCCCAAACCTTTGCTACTCCTTTGGCACATGGTGAGGAAATCAAAGAAAAGGGGCCATACCCCACATCTGGGCCAAAGGGTAAGGAGCAGTCATTCAAGATGAGATGCAGGGAACATCCTGAGTTCAACTAGATTAGGAAATAAAGCAAGAAATACTGGGCATTTTATTGAAATTCTGCGGAAGGCACGATAAATTTCTTCAGGATGTCATAGCAATTAAAAAAAATTTCAAAGGTCAGTGTGACCAAAGCCAAAAATACATTTATATGGCTTTTGCAAGACTCTTAATTAAACTAGGAGGATAGGTATATCTGTGATGTACAATCTTAGAGCAATGATAATAAAACACTTATCTACAAGTAGGTCAATATGGTGGGTTTGGACTTTTACTCCAGCACTTATCAACTATATGGCTTTTAGGAACTTGTGTAACTACTTCTCTACTTCTCTGTAAAATGAATAAAAGCATAGGCCCCACACTACAGAATTGCAAGCATTCAAGCAAGCTGCACATGCAAAATGCCTAGCAGACCACCAACTATGACAGTACTTTTTATTTATTTATTTTTTTAACATCTTTATTGGAGTATAATTGTTTTACAATGTGTGTGTTAGTTTCTGCTGTATAACAAAGTGAATCGGGTATATGCATACATATATCCCCATATCCCTTTCCTCTTGGGTCTCCCTCCCACCCTCCCTATCCCACCCCTCTAGATGGTTACAAAGCACCAAGCTGATTTCCCTGTGCTATGCAGCTGCTTCCCACTAGCTATCTATTTTACATTTGGTAGTGTATATATGTCCATGCTACTCTTTCACTTCAGCCCAGCTTACCCTTCCCCCTCCCCATGTCCTCAAGTCCATTCTCTATGACTGCATCTTTATTCCTGTCCTGCCCCTAGGTTCTTCAGAACCATTTTATTTTAGGTTCCATATATATGTGTTAGTACACAGTATTTGTTTTTCTCTTTCTGACTTACTTCACTCTGTATGACAGTCTCTAGGGTCCATCCACCTCACTACAAATAACTCAATTTCATTTCTTTTTATGGCTGAGTAATATTCCATTGTATATATGTGTCACATCTTCTTTATCCATTCATCTGTCAATGGACACTTAGGTTGCTTCCATGTCCTGGTTACTGTAAACAGTGGTTCAATGAACATTTTGGTACATGACTCTTTTTGAATTATGGTTTTCTCAGGGTATATGCCTAGTAGTGGAATTGCCAGGTCATATGGGAGTTCTACTTTTAGTTTTTTAAGGAACCTCCATACTGTACAAGCAGCTCATGCAGCTCAGTGTCAAAAAAACGAACAACCCAATCCTAGAATCATACTTTAAAAAGAACCATAATGCTTGTGTTTATAATCGGAGTTTGAAAAAGGAGGGGGGGCATATTTGTATTAATATAATGCACCATTTGGCACAGTAATTAAGAACTGAAATTTTGGAAGCTGACCCTCTGTGTTCATAATCCAGTCTCCACTGCAAAACTTTTAGTACCTTTTAGAAGTTTTTTAGACTTCAGGCAAGTAACTTAACCTCTCTATGCCTCAGTTTCCTTGCCTGATAAATGGGTATGATAATATCTCATGGAGTTATTCTGAGAATTGAAATAATGCAAGCAAAGTCCTTTTAAAAAGTGCCTGGCACACGTTAAGTCTTTGATAAATGTAAGTTGCTGTTATTACCACCGTGTGCTTAGGTTGCCAGTTCTTATAAGCTCCTCTGGGTCTGATGGATAACCAGACCCAAGGAGAAAAAAACAACCCTAGGCCTTTTGCAAAGGAGAGCTGGTGATTCAGCCATGGCAGATGGAGTACTTTGAAGTGAAATCTTCAGAGGTAGAGCTAGCAGGAGACCTCGAAAAATTTGGCTAGACCATTTGGGAAAGAAACTCAGTACTCGTAAGTATTCACTGTGACCTAATCAGGTTTACTGCTAAGAATGAAATGAAATGATATACATGAAACTGCTTTATAAAGTTTAAGGAAATATACTTGTGTTATTGTTGATTATTACAATACAGAAATTCAAAATTCACAAAAACAAAATAAAATTCCTAAATTTTTGATCCTAAAACTCAGAAAATAATCATCTCTAAGGGTTTCACAGGGTGAAGTGTTTCCTCATGGGTCAGAAGCAGCTCTAAGCCCATCTGCTTTAAGTAAATCTCCCCTTGGCTCCTCAGTCCTCCTTATTAGAAGTATTCTTGGATGCAGTCTCTAGGTTTTAGAATGTGCAATACCATTTACTAATAATGATCGTAATTAATATTATTTATAAAATTAATCCTAGACAAATCTCTAAATACTTTTCTGGTTCTAATATTTAATATATTAATAGTCATTTTATTTATTTTTCTATTTTAGCATAATTATAATTCACAGTACTCTACGAATTAGTGTGTTTGCCAAAATTAACCCAGTGATGTAAACAAACAATGGCCAATGAAAAGACCTATTTGTAAAGCTATATACTGATGTAATTGAAAACCACTTCGTTATGAGTGCTTGGAATGAAATGTTTTCAACTGAATTATACTACAAACTACATCAGAGATCCAGATAAACCTGTACAGACAACTGTGAGCAAAGTTTTGTGGTGAAATGAAGAACATTCCTAGGAGTCAACCATGCCACCTGCAGAGAACACCAGTAACTTCTCCTAAGTAGCAGCCTTGTCACTCTATGTGTCTGGGACTGGGGCATCACCTACCAGGCCAGGCTGTATCAAACACAGCTTGGAGCCCCAGTGTCCAAAACTGCTTTGAATATTAAAATTTGGTTTGGAAAAGATTGCCGCAATATAAAATCTCTAAATTCGATTTGTTAGTGATTTCTACAGTTCCCTCCACAAATATTTTCAACATGATCAGGTCTAGGAGGCAAGAGAATGGATTTAAATGAGATTATGCCACAAAAGACAACACATTTAATTAACAAATTTTTTCAGAGCAAATATCAGATAAAACAGATAAAGGTGTTAAATGTTAATAAAGGTCTTTGTCCTTAAGATTATCATGCTATGGAGGAAAGGTCTCAGAAGGAAATAACCATAAAACAATAATATAATGTACAATAATGATACAAAAGAGGTATGGATATTTTTTGTGTTTCTATTTATTAACCTCTGTAATTTGACTAAACCATTAAAAAAAAAGTACACATTTCAGATATGGGAGTTCATTCTGTGGTCTGCCTTTAGTGATATGAGCACAGGTCTGAGTGACTGGTGCTTGCTAATAACTTTCTTGACTCTTAACAGGACTGAAAATGTCTTTCTGTTGTTACTACATTTCAGGACAACATGCCAAGTTGTAAAATCTTGGTTTACATTTGATTTTTCTAATGGTTTCATAGATTTTTTTTATTGCTTTCTGGTTTTGATTGTTGTAGAGGAGAATTTCGAATCTAGTCTGGTTTTCCTTTGAAAAATGAACTAATTTGAATTTGGTGGAATTAAGCTCCTTATTTTTACTTTAAGGTTTAAAAAAAAAAATTATCAGAGAATGTCTATATGTTAGTTTCTACTTAGTAATTTTACCTGTATAATGTAAGCCTTCTTGCCCTCAAGAGTCTTTATAGTTCTGGAAGATTTTCCTCTGTTAATAATTACTGATTCCAATCCATTCACCTCTTGCAGCATTTCTGTGTCCCGAGCTCTGTGTCATTCATGTACTCACGTTAACTTTATATCCTGAGATGTTTCTTCTGCATCCTAAGTATGTTTTTTAAATTCATCTTTTGGTTCTCTAATTTGATTTTTAGCAATGTTGATTCTGCTTTTCTTCTATATACAGTAAATATCTTATTTATATTTTGTCCACATTTTACTACAGCTTTAAGCACTATCGATTATTTTTCATCTAATCTAGGATTAAAAGAAAAAATATCTCATCCTAATATTTTATTTAATTCGGTATAAAAATATATTTCAAAGTAGATTTTATTCTGAACCTAAGCATCTTCATTGCCTAGTGTGTTCCAATAATTTGTCTTCAAAGAAAACTCATCTTTAAATTTGGGTTGATAATACTCAATATTTTAACCAGAAGTCTAGGGGCCTTGCTTTTCAAAGTGTGGTGCATGTACTAGGTTTTTCAACATCAACTGGGAGCTTGTAAGAAATGCAAAATCTTAGACCACCCCCCAACCCAAACCTACTGAATCAGAATCTGCATTTCAACAAGATCTCCTGCTAATGCATGGACACATTAACATTGGAAGACAACCTGGCCTAGATGAGCAAGGTACTTGGTGGCTGGGGGGTCATCTAAGTCAGCTGTGATCAGAGTAGATGCCAACACCTAAGCCAGTTTTTTAAGTTTCTATTTCTAAGGTGTGGAATGGAGAAAACATGCTTACCAAAATCTAATGTGACCAAAGACCATACAGCATCCAGCCCGCAAGTAGTTTTACATGTTTATTTAATCATCTTATCATGGTTTCTCCTCTAAAGCAGATATAAACAGACAAGGCACACTAACTGAACGTTTCAAAGCCAGTCCAGTGGAAGACTGCTGGTGAATGCAGCTCTATGGCAGAGAAGGGAAGGGGAATAGACAGGAAGGGCTTTGCCTCAATCTAGGCAGGTGTTGAGATGCGGGCCAGTTATGTTCATGGTTTTATTCTGTTTTATCTCTAAAGGTTCAGTTAATTTAGAGACTGCTGCTTTTATTGTCAATGTGTAATGAAAACAATGGATGGGCTTTACCCAGGTAAGTGCAGGCCAAGCTGGGGCATTCACAATGATTGCTTCTGCTTGTCATCTTTATTCCTAAGTTGTTTTATAAATATTACAATGGGATCTGGGAGGAAGGTGACTCTTAGCCTGGTGGGTCACTGCCATCTCCCCAAAATTCTGCCATTGCAGGAAAAGTGAAAATCTGTTAAAATTTCAAAAATGTTAGATCTATACAAGCCCCTCTTTTTAAAAAGAGAATATATTTCATGGGCGTAAATTACTCTCTGCCCATGTGTTTATTCAATGAGTATTTCACAGACATTGGCATAGGCCTTGGTGATACGGCAGTAAACAAACAGATGAAGCGTCTTCCCTCATAGAGCTTATAATCTAGAGAAAATACACAGACACTATAAAAATAAGCATGCAAAGATGGTAATGAATCATAAGGAACTAGAGATTACCAGGTATTTGTATGTGTCTATGCTCAGGAGAAAGATACTGCTATTTTATAAAGGGTACTCAAAGAAGCCATCATTTTAAAAGTGCATTTCAGCAGAGACTTGAGGGAAGTGAGGGAAGGAGACTTGCAAATGTTTAAAGGAAGAACACTGCAAGTAGAGGACATTCAAGGACACCAGTACATAGTAGGGCAGTAAAATATTCTACTTTAAAATTCAGGAAAAAAACCTAAAGACCAGAATGTTAATTATGCCCACTAAAATCAGATACCAAGTCCTGTTGTTTGTGGCTCCAAAATAACTTTTACGTCTCCCTGTCCACGCTACTGCTGTGGTCCTAATTCAGACCCTCAGTATCTCTTGCTGGGATCATGATAGTTGCTTCATTTTTGGTCTTTTTTGTCTTTAGTCACATATTAACCAAGTCTATCCTCAAGCAAAAATGTACTCATGCAACAACTCTGCCTAAAGTTCTTCAAAAACAACCACGTGAAGAAAAACAGCACAGAGATCCACCACACACTCATTCAGGAAAGCCAATTCCAAATGGGTTTAATGCTTAAATCTAAAAATCATATCTTTGAAACTTTTCAAAGAAAATAGAGCAGAAAAGACCCATGACCTCAGGCTAGGGTTACTTTTCTTAATTAAGACACAAAATACACAAAGAATAAGGACAGAGTCTGACAAGTCTAACTATAGTATAATTATGAACTTGTGTTTATCAAAAAAATTCAAATAAATAAGCTGTAAATTGGGAAAATCATTTGCAGTACACATAATTGACAAAAGGATGAGCATCCAGAACATGAAAATACCACTTATAAATCGATAAGGAAAACTTCCAAAGCTCAAGTGGGCTTTTCAGAAAAGAAGAAGTATAAAAGTAAATACATTATAAGAGGAAAAAAAGAAAACCTTGCCTAATAATTGGATTATTGAAATGCCATTTACAACCCATTAGATTAGCCCAGATTTTTTTTTTTTTTTAATGTACTTATTGACAAGGTCATGGAAAGCAGATTGTAAGGATGGGGTTTTAAGTCAGTGAAATCAATTTGGAAAATGATTTAGTATTATCTTTTAAAATTAAGTATGGGGCTTCCCTGGTGGCGCAGTGGTTGAGAAACCGCCTGCTGATGCAGAGGACACAGGTTCATGTCCTGGTCCGGGAAGATCCCACGTGCCGTGGAGTGGCTGGGCCCGTGAGCCGTGGCCGCTGAGCCTGCGCGTCCGGAGCCTGTGCTTCGCAACGGGAGAGGCCACAACAGTGAGAGGCCCGCGTATCACCAAAAAAAAAATAAAATAAAATAAAATAAAAAAATAAAAAAAATAAAAAAAAATAAAATAAAATTAAGTATGAACAGTTACTGCAACTCAGAAATAGCATCCTAGATATAGTCAATACTCTAGAGAAACTTTTTGCACAGGTACCTGATGAGACAGATAAAAATTTTATAGCAACACTGAGAGTAGAAGCAAAAAGACAGAAACAACAAATAGCCATCATAAGTCTAAAATATAAATGAAATGGAAAAGTATGTTCTCTACAACTACATTAATCAACAGAGCTAAATCTCACTAATCTAAAATTGAATTTTAAAAAGTCACCAAAATATATGTTAAGTATTTTACTATTTAAGTGAGTTCCTGAAATGGAGTGCTGCTAATCAACAAACATAAGGTTTCAGTCATGCAAGAAGAGTAAGCTCTAGAGATTGGCTGTACAATGTTGTGTTTATAGTCAACTACACTGTATTGTGCACTGAAAACTTCGTGAAAAGGGTAGATCTCACGTCAAGTGTTCTTTTTACAATAAATATAAAGAAACAAAGAAACAAACAAACCATATATTGTGGAGACATGTACAAATTTAAGAACCTTATCCCCCGTAGAATATTTAGATTTCAGAGGGGTATAAAGGAGACCTCAGTTGTTCTACTCATGTTCTGATATGTTAAACTGGGTAGATGGGAGCATAGTATTGTTTTTTGTTATATTTTACATATAGGTAATATGTATTCTTTGAATAAATGATATATTTCATAATTTAAAAAGAAGGAGAGTGAGTGTTAGAAACAGCAAATCTTGGCTTCAAATCCCAGATGCTCTACTTTGTGTAATACACTGTAAGAGTCACCATTTTCTCCCTCATATATAAAATGGAAATGGAAGATTAGATTGCACAATATGTACAATCACTAGCACAATGCTTGGCACATGGCACATACTGAATAAATACTGAATATTATGGGTGAGGGTTCTTTAATGACTTCTCATGGCTTGTTCCCTTCTTCATATGACTTATGTGCTGCCTTGAACTGGCCTCAGCCAGCCTGTCCAGCTTCATCTCTCACCACTGCCTCTTCTCATTGCTGCTCCAGCCATATGCCATCATTCCAAATTTCTTTGCCTTCAGTTCCAAGCCCATTTATCTGCTGTTATCCCTCAAATCTCAAGATAAATCACACCTCTACTGTGAAGCAGACATCACTGTAGCACTGACTCCCAATGTAGTAATTTAGTGTTTCTATGACTCCCTCACCATAGTATTGTCAACTACACAAGGACAGGGATCATATCTTTTCTCATCACCATATTATAAGAAAACATGCAAAAAATAAACAATAAACATCTATTGAACAGATAAGATCATAATTTTGGCATAACCTTAGTTCTCTACATTCTGGGTTGGATTTTAAAAAACAAAGCATGTATAAATTTATTAATCATGAGTAGATGAAGGTTTTGTTGCACAAGCAAAATAATGAAGAAGTATTTTGAAAAAACAAAATATCGTTTAATTGTAAATATTTTCCTATTCTAAGGCTATGTGAAAAATACATATATAATCATCTATGAGAGAACACACACATCTATATCATCCTAAGAACATCATAAAATTGAAACAAACTATATATATATATATATTTAATTATGTAATATCATTTGTCCACCAAGAATAATAAGTAATCCATAATGACAAAATGGAATGAGTGAATTTTTTTTACCAGGTTTAAATCAATCATTATATTTATTTCCTGGGACATTTAGTAAAATGATCCAAATTAGTCTCTTATCATTCTGATTTAATTTAGTGATACCCATTGTAAATAGAAAGTGTGTTTTACAACTAGAAATGGCTAAAATGAAAAAAAGAAATTCTAAGGTATTTATTCAAAACAACCTCTTCATATTTTGGAGGTTTTTTTCTTTTCTTTTTACTACATATGCACAAATAATCATGCTCAAGGAATATATATAAGAGCAATTACTTAAGGAAGATGGAAGATTAATTGGAAATATGTGCAGAATGTATGAATTAACCCATAAATGTTCTTTCTCACTATACAAACAGAAAACACCAGATCTATTGCCACCTTATAATAAATGGAGTTAATTTGCTGGAGAAAATTGTAATAGATGTTAGAAGATAAAGAAGAAAAGGAATTGTCTGTGAGAAAAGTAAAGAAAGAAAAGGAATTTGAATAGTGCTATGAGATCTCCCCAGATGTTCTTACAAAAATTAAATGGTTTTGCGGTGAAATAAAAATAAACTTGTTTAAAGTATACCATATGTTTGTCTTTGCAGTCATAGAAGATGAGAAATAGGAAAACAACAACAACAAAAAACACCCTGCTTCAGAGGCATGTTGTATAAATCAGTACTTCCCAGTCTTTAATAGGCATATGATTCATCTGGGGATCTTGTTAAAATAAAGATTCTGATGCCATTTAGTCTGGGGTGACACTCAAATTCTGCATTTCTAACAGGTTCCTGGGGGATGCTGATGTTGCTGGCCTGCACCACCCTTTAAGTTCCAGAGATAAAGGAGACTACATTGTAGTTCCACATTGTAGTCCCACAGTCCTACACTGTAGTCCCACTGTAGTCCTAGCTCTGCTGCATATAATGATGTCACTTGGATGTGTGGCAGCCTCTGAGACTTTGTTAGGTATATCTAGAAATAATACTTTTCTCATCTTGTTGTGAGGTGTTAAGATGTTAGTAAATCTCCAGGAACAAAGAAGTTATCCAATGACCATCAGTTCTTTCTACTAAGTGCTTTAAAAATTATTTGTTAAAACTGATGTTACTGAAAATGCAATTACTATGTCTCAAGTGTAATGAAAATAAATAGAGTAAGATATCACCTAAATAAATCAAAAATTAGATATCATTTCATTTTTATAACATTTATAAATGTTATAACATTTTATAACATTTATCTTTTTATGTACTTTGACAGATGTCCCATTTATAGGCTGAACATTATTAAAAGGAAATAAATTGATGGAAAGGTACTGCAAAAATTTGGAAAAGAAAGAGGCTAAAACACAGATTTAGATGGTGACTTCCTCCCATGACATTTTTGTCTGAAAACCAATTAGAGCCTTGGCAGCAAACAGTGTTCAGGAGAGCTGTAGTTCCATCAAATTAAAGCAAGGAAGGGTTGAAATAAAATGGGAGCTTGAGTCTTTCAAGTGTATGTAGAAAATGAGTTGAAATGTTTTAAAAATAAAATGGTTAGCATAAGTCAAATAGGAAATGAAAATGTTATCGACAAAGAGTGCCTTAGAGGTTACCTAGATGATGCATTAACCTTTCTACAACACACTCTATCAGAAACACTTAGGATCAACTAAAGAGCAAGATGAGACTTGTCTAGTTTTGCACCCTGGTTCCAGAATCCCTATCAGACTTCCATTTACATCATTTGTTCTAGGTTTCTGTTTGCTATTCCATAATGATTGTCTTTTCTCCCCCTGTTTAGCTACTCTGGAATTATGTACCAATGGCACATGACAACTCCAAAAGGCAGAACAGAAATGTGAAACAAGAACATCTTAAAATTAATGCCTTTTCTAGAAAGAAACACTCAAAAAGTCTCTAAATATCAGGTTTGATTTAAGGAGGGCTTCCTTTAGTTGCATTTCTTATAGCAACTGTGGGTCCCTGAGGAGAAGCCTCACTTCTATCCACCACCTTGTCCATCTTCTGCTAACATGTGATGTGGGAATGAGCCCTGGACGCTTTGTCTCTAATATGAATTTTTATAAAAATAGCAAAAACTTAATAAAGATGAAATCATATGGCCCAATCATACAAATAAAAGAAATTAAAAATAATGCTGTCATCCAAATATTCAGAAAACCTGCCTTAACTCCAGACGTTAACTGTAATCACCATAGTTCGAAATACATATAAGTCATGTTTATAAAAGAAGGTGGCAAAGAGACCTCAAGAGGGTCTCAGACTTCTTTGGGTCTCAAGCCTGCTCAAAAGTCACATTTGTTATTTCCCTGGGATGCCACCTGCCTTCTGAAGAATATAACATGACACACCCAGTGTCTCTGTAAAACAAAATAATTAGTTCTCTATCGATAGACCAGAATGAAGTTCTATTTTTAAAAAAATATTTTTAAGAAATCACCATTACAAGAGAAGAGCTAACACCTATCCTTCTCAAACCCTTCCAAAATATAGCAGAGGGAGGAACACTCCCAAACTCATTCTGCGAGGCCACCATCACCCTGATACCAAAACCAGACAAAGATATCGCAAAAAAGAAAACTACAGGCCAATATCACTGATGAACATAGATACAAAAATCCGCAAAAAAATACCAGCAAACAGAATCCAACAGAACATTAAAAGGACCATACACCATGATTAAGTGGGGTTTATCCCAGGAATGCAAGGATTCTTCAATATACACAAATCAATCAATGTGATACACCATAATAACAAATTGAAGGAGAAAAACCATATGATCATCTCAATAGATGCAGAAAAGCTTTTGACAAAACTCAACCCATTTATGATAAAAACCTCCGGAAAATAGGCACAGGGAGAACTTACTTCAACAAAATAAAGGCCATAAATGACAAACCCACAGCCAACATCATTCCCAATGGTGAAAAACTGAAAACATATCCTCTAAGATCCAAGGTTGTCCACTCTTACCACTATTATTCAACATAGTTTTGGAGGTTTTAACCACAGCAATCAGAGAAGAAAAAGAAATAAAAGGAATCCAAATCAGAAAAGAAGTAAAACTGTCACTGTTTGCAGATGACATGATACTATATACATAGAGAATCCTAAGATGCTACCAGAAAACTACTGGAGTTAATCAATGAATTTGGTAAAGTAGCAGGATACAAAATTAATGCACAGACATCTCTTGCATTCATATACACTAATGATGAATAATCTGAAAGAGAAATTAAGGAAACACTCCCATTTACCACTGCAAGAAAAAGAATAAAATATCTAGGAATTAAACCTACCTAAGGAGACAAAAGACCTATATGCAGAAAACTATAAGACACTGATGAAAGAAATTAAAGTTGATACAAACAGATGGAGAGATATACCATGTTTTTGGATTGGAAGAATCAACATTGTGAAAATGACTCTACTACCCAAAGCAATCTACAGATTCAATGCAATCCCTATGAAACTACCAATGGCATTTTTCACAGAGTTAGAACAAAAAATTTCACAATTCATATGGAAACAAAGAAGACCCCAAAAAGCCAAAGCAATCTTGAGAACGAAAAATGGAGCTGGAGGAATCAGCCTCCCAGACTTCAGACTATACTTCAAAGCTACAGTAATCAAGACAGTATGGTACTGGCACAAAATCAGAAATATAGGTCAGTGGAACAAGATAGAAAGCCCAGATATAAACCCACACACATGGTCACCTTATTTTTGATAAAGGAGGCAAGAATATAAATGAAGAAAAGACAGCCTCTTCAAAAAGTGGTGCTGGGAAAACTGGACAGCTACATGTAAAAGAATGAAATTAGAACACTCCCTAACACCATCACAAAAATAAACTCAAAATGGATTAAAGACCTAAATGTAAGGCCAGACACTATAAAACTCTTAGAGGAAAACAGAGGCAGAACACTCTATGACATAAATCGCAGCAAGATCCTTTTTGACCCACCTCCTAGAGAAATGGAAATAAAAACAAAAATAAACAAATGGGACCTAATGAAACTTAAGAGCTTTTGCACAACAAATGAAAAGCTAAACAAGATGAAAAGACAACCTTCAGAATGGGAGAAAATATTTGCAAATGAAGCAACTGACAAAGGAAATTTACAAGCAGCTCATGCAGATCAATATCAAAAAAACAAACAACCGGATCCCAAAATGGGCAGAAGTCCTAAATAGACAGTTCTCCAAAGAAGATGTACAGATTGCCAACAAACACATGAAAGGATGCTGAACATCACTAATCATTAGAGAAATGCAAATCAAAACCACACTGTGGTATCACTTCACTCTAGTCAGAATGGCCATCATCAAAAAATTTACAAACAATAAATGCTGAAGAGGGTATGGAGAAAAGGGAACCCTCTTGCACTGTTGGTGGGAATGTAAAGTGATACAGTCACTATGGAGAACAGTATGGAGGTTCCTTAAAAACTAAAAATAGAACTACCATATGACTCAGCAATCCCACTACTGGGTATAAACCCTTACAAAACCATAATTCAAAAAGAGCCATGTACCACAATGTTCATTGCAACACTATTTACAATAGCCAGGACATGGAAGCAATCTAAGTGTCCATTGACAGATGAATGGATAAAGAAGATGTGGCACATGTAGACAATGGAATATTACTCAGCCATGAAAAGAAACGAAATTGAGTTATTTGTAGTGAGGTGGATGGACCTAGAGTCTGTTATACAGAGTGAAATAAGTCAGAAAGAGAAGAACAAATATCATGTGCTAACACATATATATGGAATCAAAAGTAAAATAAAATGGTTCTAATGAACCTAGAAGCAGTATAGAAATAAAGACTCAGTCATAGAGAGTGGACTTGAGGACATGGGGAGGGGAAAGGGTAAGCTGGGCTGAAGTGAAAGAGTAGCACTGATATATATATATATATATATATATATATATATATATATATATATATATATATATATATATATATATACACACACTACCAAATGTAAAATAGATAGCTAGCGGGAAGCAGCCATATAGCATAGGGAGATTACCTCGTTGCTTTGTGACCACCTAAAGGGGTGGGATAGGGAGGTTGGGAGGGAGGCTCAAGAGGGAGGGGATAAGGGGATATATGTATACATATAGCTGATTCACTTTGTTACACAGCAGGAACTAACACAGCATTTTAAAGCAATTATACTCCAATAAAGATGTTAAAAAAAAAAAGAGGTACATAGGAAACTGGAAATAAGGAATAGGACTTATCCAGAATGCAGCAAAGATCAAATAACATGGGAAACATGAAGAAAACTAGTTAAGATGCATGGAAGACAGAGAGTTTCTAACATGCATTCAAAATTTACAAAAGAGAAGAGAAAGGGAATAAAGTAGAGGCAACATTTGAAAATATAATGGATGAGAAATTATAGAAAGGATGAAATAAACACAGGTTCAACAATAAACACAGGTTCAGTCAAAGAATTCCAAGTAGAAAATAAAGAAATGCATGAATGGTTTATTATAGTGAAACTCCAGAACTTCAAAAACAAAAACAAAACAGATAAAAATCAGTTAAAAACATTGATTACCCACAAAGAAATAACAGACTAATAGCAACAATGGAAGTCACAAGAAAGTAAAAGAGTATCTTCATTATGCTAAAGAAAAAGTTTCCTGGCTAGAATTTTATATCCAATGAAACTATCTTTTAAGTATGAAGTAAATAAAGACATTTCTAGACACACGGAAGAGAGAGTTTGTCACTGGCAAAACCTCACTAACAAGATATAAGCATTGCATTTCACTTAAAATAATGTAAAAAATATGTCAAGAAATTGCACCTGCTAAAAGAATAAAATAATAATGTAAAACTTATAAACTACCAGAGGAATAAACATTGAAAAAAGTCAAAGACATAAGAAGTTCTGCTTCTAACCATGTTAGATTACCTGGGATTGAACTACACTTCCCTCTTTATACAACTAGAAAACAAACGTTTTCAGACATTGGAAATCAAGCAGTGTAGAACCGTGATCACTGACAGTGGAAACATGAGGGGAATCATGTTTGATGAAAGGGTTTGGGTCTTCACGGAGCTCTGTTTGAATCCCAAATTCCCCATCCAAGAGTCACATGGCCTTAGACAAGTTCTTTAATACTAAGTTACAATTAGTGACTTTTCACCAGGAGATGTTTTCTGGACCATGGCTGGGGTATCACAAGTAAAACACAATGATTTCACTAAACTGGGGAGACAGAGATGAAGTTTTGGAAACTGAAGCAGCTCAAAATCATGGTTTTCCTTTGGTTTCTGGTCTGCTTTCTATTCTTGCAAGTCGGCTTGGCAAGAGGCAGTTCCTCCCCACCATGGCAGGTAAATACAGCCTTTCCAACACGTGCAGAACCTCATTGCACTCTCCTAAGAGACATGGCTCCATCTGGCCAGTGCACCTCCTGTGAGCTCAGAGATACCAGAACCAACTGAGCAGCGCCCCCTTCTCAAAGGCCTGAGTTTCAGCACTTAGGTCCTTTCCGCTACACAAATAAATATTAATGACAATCTCTCCCTTTGTTTCCCCAATCATATAGTGAAATATACATATGGCAGCTGCTTCCTGCAGTTGCCACCTCTGTGTTAATTCAAGGTTTTTTCTTTTTGTCTTTCTAGTCAAATGTTGGATGTAGTTTACATGTAGTTAACAATTCTTTATATTAAATTATTTTAAGAAAAATTGTCTGATCTCTGTCTCCTAATTGGGCCTGACTGATACAACTAGCACAACAAGAAAATTAAATTGAAGGTGGATTAAAGATCTAAATATGAAAGGCAAAAATATAAAAGTTTTTGAAGGTGATATAGGAGTATATTTTCAGAAATTCAAGGTTGAGATAGATCCCTTATACATGACCCAAAAAGCACAAACTAAAAAAAAAAACCAAAACATAGGTAAACTTTATATTAAAATCCATAATTAACCTCCATTCACCAAAAAGCATAAGAAACCAAGTGAAAGTAAAAATCATAGTATATTTCCAACACACACACAGACACACACCAGACACACACATGCCAAATATTTTGAATATATGAAGAAGTATTATTAACCAATAAGAACAAAACCTGGTAACCAAAGAGAAATTTGGGCAAAAGACCTGAAGAAGCTCTCAAAACAAAAGAGGGGGATCCAAATGGCCATAACACATAAGAAATATGGTGATGAAAATATTAAGTCCAAGACAAAATACATTTATAAATACAGCAAAATGGGAAAATTGAAAAGTCAAAAATACCACCTGTTGTTAAGGATACAAAGCAATTGAACTGTCAATTTCTGTGACCACTTTGGTAAAAATTGTGGTATTACCTAGCACATCTGGACATGCACACCCCCGTTCAATTCAGCCCATCCATTTCTAGTTATATATTCTAGAGAAACACTATATGTGGGGCAGGTCTGATATTTTTTCCTTTGTTTCAAGTTCTTGGTTTTTGCCCTGTGACATGCTATAGAAGAAAATGACTTTTTCCGTCCAGTGCCTATGAAGCTCTCTCATGCAAGTGCTGTATAAATTGTTGAAAATAAAGTCTGAACCCTCTCTGTAAACATACAGAAAATCAGTGAAAGATTCGTTAAAGCACAGTATCCAAGGTAATCATAATTTGTTTTCTAAAGTATTTTGAGTAACAGGAAACTTTTCGATAATCTTTGCTGTGCTTAAGGTAATAATGCCATTAATTAGTTTCCTTGAGAGACTTCCTGGGTATTTTGTAAACTATTTCTTTTTCACACTCCTAGGAAAAAAGTCATCATGTATTCAAACTGCAATCAATGCAGGCAACTCTATGCAAAGGAATTGTCTTCTCCACTTGATGTGCTCTGATTATTTCATGTTCTTAATCCATTTATCTCTGCTGCAAAGACTGAGACACAAGGAGGGAGGGAACATCTCAGACAACTTCTTGGCCAGATGGATCAGGAGGGATTATGGCATAAAAACAGCAGTGAAAATGAACACCAGACACAGCAGACTATATATCGCAATGTGCAAATTAAGTATCTTAGTAAAGGGTTGACTTTGGAAATGCAGAATGCTCTCAGTCATAAAGCTGCTTAAACTTACATAAGAAGGGTTGCTCAAAGGAAGTTTTCTCATGATTTAGTTCAAAAATGTCTTTCAAGGGCCTAACATGTGAAATGCAAGAAAACATACATTTATATATTTCATTTTTATGTATTTAAATAGCCCTTATTCTAGGAAAATTTGGGAGTCTTAAAAATAACATTGGACACTATGAGACCATAATAAAATAGACATAACATTAACTCATTCAGTCTAAAATGGAAGGGGAAGAATTGCATTCTAGCATCTGTTGATATGATTTGAGGTAAGTCTCAAACAATCCAATGATACTAAGAATAAGAAACCACAATATTAACACTTATTGGCTACTCCTCAGGTACTAGGGCTAAATGCAACATAGATGTTATCTTATATAAACCTCACAGCAGCCTTATAGAGTAAGGTAAAATATTCGAATTTTTATAGGAGAAAAAACTGAGGTCAAGAAAAGCTAAGGTACTCTTACAACTTTATAACGATCATTGGGGAGCAGGAAGTCGGACCCAGCCTTGCCTGCTCCCACAGACTTGGCTTGGTCTACTGTATACCTTCAGCCTCCTAAATTGCTTTGAGTGTTTAGTGTCTGCCAAGACAGCATCAGATGCTGGGAATTGGATCTGAAATTCCCTCGTGGTGTTCTGTTATCATCAAGAATATAAAAGAGATAAAAATTACAGAAGAAAAGGATAATTGCTAAACATATATGTGCAACATGTCAGGGGAGCACAGTGAAGGAAAAAAATATGCTACTTTGGGAAGGAGGTAATCACAGAAGAGGAGAAATTTGAACTGGTTCTAGAAGGATGAGTAGGAGTTTGCCAAGCTGAGAAGACAGAATGATACTAAAATGAATAACAAAAACAAAGGTTTTTGGAAGGTTTGTGGATATGAAAGTAAAGGATTTATTTGAGGAGCAGTTAGCATTTTTACTTTAAGTGCCTTCACATTTGAAGGGAGCGGTGTTGAAAAAAGGAAACAGAGAGCTCAGAGGGGAGAATATAAGATGTGAAAGGAAGGTCTGCTAACATCTGCTAGTCAACGATAAGGTTTAAATAGGTTGTGGCTTCATTAACACCGTGACCCTCTCAAAGTGTGATCTTGCATCATCTTCATCATCTGGGACCTTCAAAATTCAGAACCTCTGGCCTTGACCCAGACCTACTGAAACTGAAGCTTCATTTCCACGAGATCACTAGGGGGTGTGTGTGCACATTACATTTGAAGAACACTGATTAGATTAAAATGATAAGCTCTAAGAGAAACTGATATAAAGTTATATGATTGACTTCAGTATACTTGGGACACTCTAACTCCAATAATGCAGTCCATTTTCTATAGTAGGAAACTATTCGATATCTAATCAGACTAAGTGTGGGTCAAGAGTCCCTACACTTGGTGACTCCGTTGGTCAGGGAAGATAAATTTGAGAATGTGTATCTTCCCAGAAAACTGATAGACCATGTTGAAATGTCAAGGCTCTGGAAGTAGTGTCAGTCTTGACTGTCCACAATTCCAAGCCTAACAAAGGGCAGTTGCTTGGCAACAAAAGAACGTCTGGATGAAAACAGACTGAGAAGAGTCATTCATGTTTATTAAGGCTCTGTGTTGTCATGAATATGTAACATATGCTTTCTCATTTAAGCCTCACTTAAAAGAGAAGAATCTGTATATAAGATAGATACCCAACAAGGACCTATTGTATAGCACAGGGAACTCTACTCAATATTCTGTGATAACCTATATGAGAAAAGAATCTTAAAAAGAATGAAGGTATGTATATGTATAACTGAATCACTTTGCTGTATACTTGAAATTAACACAACATTGTAAATCAAATATACTCCAATAAAATTTAAAAATTAATAAATGAATGAATGATTGAGAGGAATGTGAGGCTTGGAAAAGATAAATAATTTTCCCAGGCATGATTACAGCAATAATAGTCACAGTAATTTTGTAGCTAGCATTTACTATGCACTTACTCTGTTCAAAATACTGGGCTAAATGATTTTATGCTCATTATCTCATTTAATTTTCACCACAACCCTGTGAGAAGATATGACTGCTTCCATTTTACAACTTAAGAAATGGAAGCGTAGACAGTTTAAATGACTTCATCAAGGTCACATAACTTACAACTATTTATGCGTGAACATTGATGTGTTTGACTCAAAAGCCCATAGTTTTTCATCAGCACCAAAGTAACTACAAAAGCCATCCTTTGTTTATCTGCAATCTTCTTCAAATGACATAAGAGAGATTCTCTTATAACTTTTCAAAGGAAGGAAGGAAAGATCGTTTAAGGTGAATAATTATAAAGGGCAAGATTTATAAGATTTACAAATGAGATTATTGAACTAATGTTTAGTAAAAACATGCCCTTCAGGAAAGATGAAATAAACACTTTGTTGCAGTTGTCTTCATTGATTTATCAGCAGATGGATGGGTAATTGGATTTCCTTACCTATTCTGTCATGTCAAGTCTTACACAAATAAGTACAGAAATATTTACATGCAATTTATAAGATATTAACTATACATTTCCAAAACAAACTTCTAAACCGGCCCCCACACCCATATATCAAGTTCTCTGATTCCCCAGTCACACTATAACAAAATCGATGCATGTGTCTGCATCCATCTAACACAGGTACCTTTACTGCAGGGTAGAATGATTTAGAGGAAGTGAAAGGGTTTGGGTCTTCACAGAGCTCTGTTTGAATCCCAAATTCCCCATCCAAGAGTCACATGGCCTCAGACAAGTCCTTTAATACTCTCTAAGTTACAATTACTTCCGTCTTAAACAAGAATTTGTGTTACTTCAGAGGATTGTTGTGAGTATTCAACACAGTCAAAAGGAGTCTGGTGGATAGTACTGCTTCATGGATGGTCCTTTTCTTCCACATTAAGCCTGGTGTGTCACATAGTCAGGATTTGAAAGATACATGTTTCTATCTTAAAATCAATACATCTGAGTAAACATCATAAATTGACAAGGACATGCAAGGTTGTGAGCAGTTACCATAATCTCTAGTTTTTTAGTTTTAGTACATCAAATCTGAGTTTACCAATTTGATCACCTTGAACAGAACATTTGTTTACACTGCAGTTAGATCATGCAGGGCAGCCTCAGGCTGATTTATAAAGTATGAGATACATATGTTCAAACCCTTCTGTGCATCCATTTTCTGCTGCTGCATACCCCTCTGCTCCTTGACTTTCAGATATTTACATTTATCTGAGATGCTACTCACTTGTGGCAACACATGGAAACTTCTCTCTCAGTTTTGAATGATCACTATTCTCTCCCTTTCCTGATTCCTAATTAAATATCATTTAAATACATCTGATTATCAATGAGGTGTAAAAGGAATTTGATTTTAAAAATTCACAATAAGTAGAAAGTAACCTCTAGTGGATTTTACTTTTTTTTAATATATAGCTCATTGTTATTTTTAGCATGCAGTTTGATAGCAAATTAAATCTATATCTAACAGTGGAATTTTCCTAATATTCGATGAGAGGTGCTTTCCCATATTCCTAAAATAAAAATTGGTCAGTGTAGATTACATACAAGAGACTTTGGAAATTTAAAGGAACTCTGAGAAAGCAGGGCATGGCATAGCAATGAATCATGTTGAGTGTTAAATTGAATGTGTCTATTAGAACAGATAATCTGAATTTACCCACGGATGTTATGTGGAGAAAACAAATGCCCATAGGAACATTTGAGCATATCCATCTTCCAGAATATTCCTTTCCCTAGAAATTCTGTGCACTCTTCAAACAGTGTCTTAAAAGATAAGCCTTGTTTGCCCCAGGTAAACAAGCTTTTCTTCGGCAATTCATCTGTCATATTTGATGGTGCTGCCTCTCAGTAGCCTGGAAAAAGGCAGCTGAAGATTGCAATATTCCATTTTCAAAAAGTCTAAAATTATGAACTCTGTGGACATCAGTGACACAATGATTAACCCGCACTTCTATAATACCATAGCTTGACGCCAGTAATTCATTGTTGGAGGGCTTGGCAATGTGCTAATGCTCTTCATTCCATCTGGAATGTGTCAGCTCATTTTTTGAAGACAAAAAAACCCCCAAAATAGTTTTCTAACACTATCTTGCCAATGTGTAAGGAAGCTGATAGAGTCACCACTTCAACTGTAAGTTTTCATATATATATTTCAGTCCTTTACTCTAATTCCCAATGTGTACTGATCCCAACACCGTAGATACATTTTTCCAAAATCTTGAAATTACACATGGTGGTTGGAATACATTAAATGCTTTAACATACATATATATCCAAAGACTTGCCACATCTTTGAAGAATAACTTCTCTAGCAAAGCACACTAGTGTCTACAGAATAGGAATATTCCAGCACACACTCAGTATTCCAGGACTTAGTTTCCTGAAATATCTTTGTTGCATTTACTTTATTTCAATTCACTATTTCTTCCTGTGAACAAAATTCCTATTTACACTAATATCTTCATCTCTCCCATTCAGAAAGATTTGGCCAAATCTTTCCTACTTTCCAGCTTCTCCAAATCTCTTCCCCTTAGTTAAGCATCATCACAAGATCCCTCAGCTCACAGCCTTTCCAGCCTGACACTGTCCCCAACTCCCCTGTGTACCAGCTGTCCACACCACATCAAGTCTAAGGAATTTGGACTCTGTGCTTCAGGTCACTCTAAGTCAAATAAAAACTCAAACAGGTGGACTCCTAGTCATACTTATAAACTTCTTTGGTTGACATTTCAGTACTTTTGATCACCTCATATTTTTCTCTTCATTTTGATATATTTTACTTGGTGCTTTGTAGTCTGGTTGTTAATCTCCAATAATTTCAAAATATTTTAATACAGAAAACAGACTATTAGTAATAGTTATGTCACTCTCATCATTTTTGTCATCATCACCAGTAGGATAGCAAACTTTCATTGAGCACTTACTGAATGCAAGGCAATGACCTCAATGTGCAACATCCTTTTCTCCTTCCCCACAAAATAGAGCACAGTGACTTATTCAAAACTGATATATAATAACTATATTATTTATAATATAATATTATATAATTATATATTATATATTATTATATTATATATATTATTATATATAATAATTGTGAAATGAATTAATGATATTTATTATTAGGATACTTAAAATTTAAGCCAGGTCAATGTTAGTGATCAAGTAAGCTTCCCTTTCCTGCCTATAGATAAAAATAATTAAGCTGATAATAATTTATCTGAGGCTTACTCACTTGTTAAAATCAAAAACCACAAGCAAACCTAGAAAAATCCTAACCAAATCTTAGATGTTTTTTCCCCAGGAAGTAAATATATAGAAACCCAGAATATGGCTAAAAAAATTTTACTAGTGTTAAAACTTGGTTCTCAAGTAACTGTTGAATACAGTTTTTTAGTACTCAGTAATGGGCTATTACACACAGATATTCAGTGCAGGGGGTAATAAAGACAGGGAAATCATATCTGAAGACAAGAGACCTAGACAACTGGATAGGATGCCAAAGGGGAAACCAAAAGAACAAAAGGCAAGGACATCAAGGGATGTGTTGAAGTCAAAGATCAAGTACAAACATGGATATGAGAAATCCATTTCAAGCCTCTTCTGTCCTATGTATAGGGCCTAGAAGTTTAACAATGTATCAGGCCTAGCACCCCTGTCTGTGGGCATCAGTGCCTGCATGGAGTCAGGACCATGGCAAAAGATAAAGTCAAAGGCACTCATAGAAACTGCTTTTCTGGTTGAACAGTTTCCAGGGCATAGGAATATTTGTATTGTAGGGAGTGATTTTGAAGCAACCAGCCAAAACAGCCCGTGTTTCACCATCCTCTTAGCTGAGTCCTGCATGGACACTGCCTGCTACAATATCCCATTTGGCTTTTGGGAGTAGCAGAAACCCTAGAGACAACCAGTCCACCACTAAGCCTGGTACATGAATCCTCCCAATAGAATTTTCAGCAAGTGCTCCCTGGCCTTTCCTTGAATTTCTCAAAATTCTATCTTCCACATGGCACTCCAGTTTTTAGAAAGATTTCCCTTCCATTAGGCCAAAAATCTCTTTACTTCCCTTACTTTCTAGGCAACAGAGATCTTCTAAAATAATATAGCCCCAGGACTAAGCCCCTGTCTCTTCTGTTAGAACACTGATGCTGACTAATCCTGTCATTAGCACTTGCCAACTCCCTGGCATACAGCAAGTACTCAATAAATGATTGGCAGACCACCCAAATACATGTTTTCTGTGTGATCATTGTCTACATTGCTTAATTCCACTGTCAGAATGATGACTGATGTCAAATTATCCCTAAATCTTTGGGTATCCCCCCATCACTTGCATGACCTCTGTGCAACATACTTCCTACTCTGTGTGTTCTGGCTGATCCTTGCCAGTCAGCCCTTCTCTACATCCTGAGAGGCACTGGGTAAGGATGTAGGAATGGGAAAAGTGAAGTTGGTACCAGATATAAAAGACCTTAAATTCCACAATTACAAACTTGACCACACCTCGGTAGGCCAATGATTCTCAGTTTGCACATGGTGACCTGTGGATGTACTAAGAACTCTTCCTAACTGTGCCTCCAGTTTCTACAAAATCTGGGTCTTTGTTGTTGTTGTTACATGTGATGCCAGCTGCTATCATAAAAAGGAATCATTAAATTTTCTTTGAGGAGGGAGGTGCTTCTTACCCACAACCCCCTCCTTTAGGGTATTCTCCTTAAAAACATAACAGATCCAATAAGAAGCCTGATCTTTGATATTTAAAATATTAGGCTTCTATTAAAAAGAATGAAATCATGTAATTTGCAACAACATAGATGGACCTGGAGATTCTCATACTAAGTGAAGCAAGTCAGACAGAGACAGACAAATGTCATATGATATTGCTTATATGCAGAATCTAAAAAAAATGACACAAATGAACGTATTTACAAAACAGAAACAGACTCACAGACTTAGAGAAGGAATTTATGGTTACTGGTGGGGAGGTAGGGTGGCAAGAGGGATAGATTGGGAGTTTGGGATTGACACAAACACATTGCTATATTTAAAATAGATATAACCAACAAGGACCTAGGGTATAATCAACAAGGACCTACTGTAACTCTGATCAATACTCTGTAATAACCTAAATGGGATAATAATTTGAAAAAGAATAAATACTTGTATATGCATAACTGAATCAATTTGCTGTACACCTGAAACTAACACAACATTGTTAATCAAAGATACTCCAATATAAAATAAAAATTAAAAAACATAAAATAAAATATTAGGCTTCCAATCCTTGGAACTGTAAACATGAACCTACAAATTAGTTGAGTCTCTCACAAGTATACAGTAGACAACAACAGGGTGCATTCACTTATCTCTAGAGGGAATAAGAGAAGTTTTCATTGTTGTTGTTTTGACTGCCATTTAGTTTTGTATGAAATCCTGTACAGAGTTTATAGTCTCTTGTGGGCTCCCTTATATGTGTAAATCTGGTGATGCTTCCTCACAGTGGAATTGTCTTCTCTCGTTCTTCTGTACTGGTACAGAGTAGTCCTTTTTTTTTGGAGCAGGACTGTTTTATTTACTCAACACCACAACTCTGTATGTCTGTCAGCTCTGAGGTGAGTGGGTTATGTGATGTCACAAATATCCGGGTACAAAAGTGCTATGAGAAAGAGGAAAATGTGGCTTATTTTTTCAGGCAGATACTCAAAGATATTGCCTCATGTATATAAAAGAGGGTGGAAAGGGCAGTAAACAGCAACACACTTCTAGAGGGTGACACTTGGAACAGTTTTAGGCACACTTTGAGACATTTTAATGCAGTCATAATTATCTTAACAGTTATTGTATTATAATTCCTATTGGCTTGTGTTATTCAAAAACTTTTAATTCCTTCGACTGTACTGAGAACAAAAACAAGTTGAGGATCTATTGCCCTTCAAGAAGGCAGAGCCAAGCACAACTTTGAATGACAACACCCACATTATTTTCTATGTAAATGGAACCCCCCAACCCCAGTAAGTGTGGTCAAGTTCTAGACATCATTTGCAGATGAGACAGAATGAAGTCAGCAAGTAAGTTACTGCAAGAGTCGTTTTCTGAGAAGTGGATGGAGCTGAGAAGTGGTGGTGGAGAGTACAAGGAGGGAACAGATTTGAGGAATATTTTGGAAGCAAAATTGAGCAGACAAGGGCATTTGATTAAATGGCAGGGTGAGAAAGAGAACAGTGATGGGTGCTTTTGGAGCTCTGAATGAGAGAATGAGAGAGAAGAAACATCATTTTTTCTGAGTCATAGAATTTTAGATGAGGTATAGATTTAAACACTAGGTAGGTAGGTGGCTTAAGACATGGTCCATGCTAGATGCCAGTGACGCACCCCGAAAGGCAGCAGGCTAGTCATGGGTAGATCAGCTCAAGAATAGAGTGGCATATTTGGAATGCAGGCAATTTATGTTTGTTTAAACTTTAGAAGTGGCTGCAGCCACTGAGTAGAGTGAACTGAAAGAAGTGACCAAGAGAGGGCCATAGGAAATGTCCCCTTTCTGTGACATCATTGAAGAGGAACTCCTGAATCAGAGCAGGAAGAAGCTGCTGGAGGAGAATTAGGAGGACCCTCATCTACTGGAAGCCAGAGAAGGAGAGTTCCAGAAGATCAACAGTGTTACATGTAACAGAACAAAAATAAAGACTAATAAAAATGTTTATTTTCTTTTGTATTTTTTTTTTCCTTTTTAGATCTTAATTTTTCTAATCCCCTCAATTTGAAGTTTTCCTAATTTTGGTCATTCTTTCATAGCTTCTTTAATTTATTAGAAAAATATATGTATTAGCCTATAACTTTCTATTATTTGGGGAGCATTTTTCTGGTATAATGTTATTGCTTGAGTCATTCTGCTTGTATTTTTTTTTCCTAATAATAGCTTACAATAATTTTGCATGGAAATTGACCATGATTAATTCTCATCGTCTTCTTCCTGTTCCTCCTCCCTTTGCTCTTCTCTCCTGTCTCTTCCTTCTCCTCTTCCTCCTCTTCCTTCTTTGGAGTCTCTCTGTACTTTTACGAAGGCGGATGGGTCAGAACAGTTTTCTTAGCATTATGGCTCTAGAGCTCCCTCTTCTGTCATTTTTGCAAAGTAGCTAATAACAACAACAACAAAATGACCTCACATTTACTGATAATGCAGCCTCTGTTCTTTTTCCCTATTCTTTTAAAACCAGTTTTTCTCTTTGCTTCGATTGTGGCTATTCTGATAAATTTGGGTTTCTCATCAGTGAGGCTCTTTGCCCTGGAGGGGACCGGCATTTGATTAGTTTAGACAGTCCCGGGGGTCCAGACTGCACAGCACTTGACTTCACTGCAGAGCCCTTGACCTCACATGGAATGGTTAGGCTGCTGATCCACAGTGGACCCACCACGCTTCAGTGGGAGCTGTGTGGCAACCTGAGGGTACTACTGGGCTTTGAGGATCTTAAGAAGATTTTTGCAGTGTACTCCATAATTTGCGTTTGTTTTAATAACAAAATAATGTTTTTAATGTCTTATTATTGAGTAAAATCCATATTTCAGGAGAATGTGCCACACACCATGATGTCATATGAGCCTGAAAGTGCATATATAACCCCAATGGACCAGCTCATAGACCTGTATTAGAAGTTTCATTACAGTTGTAGGGACACTGGCCAGACTTCAGTGGGCAGTATTATGTATCCTGCTTTTAAGAGTATACATAACTAAACATGAACCTTTGGTAAAGGAAATAATAGATATGATGCTTCAAAGAGAAACAGAATTGAGGGGGAAAAGAAACTTCTTTTAGAATGAAGGAGACCTTAATATTTGTTTGTTTGTTTGTTTTTGTGGTACGCGGGCCTCTCACTGTTGTGGCCTCTCCTGTTGCAGAGCACAGGCTCCGGACGCGCAGGCTCAGCGGCCATGGCTCATGGGCCCAGCCGCTGCACGGCATGTGGGATCTTCCTGGACTGGGGCATGAACCCGTGTCCCCTGCATCGGCAGGCGGATTCTCAACCACTGCGCCACCAGGGAAGCCGCTGTTGGTTTTTTGTTTTTTGGTTTTTTTTATATACTTTTTTAAGCATGAGAAAGAATTGGGAGAGGTTAGATTAAAAAGGCAAATGTTGAATAAAGAATACAGTCCAAAAGAATAAAATCCAAAAGAACTAAGAAAGGCTTTTTATAACAGGATTAGCTGTGCAACACACACACACACATACACACACACACACACACACGCACAAGAATACCTCCTCTTTTGTGATACCAAATTATCATCAAACTTTGTTTGACAATCTCCAGTAACGGGAAGCCAGTTACTCCAGATAAGACTCACTTACAGAGAGGTCCTTGTTTTATTAGTTGGACAACTTTTTATTTCCAGTAGTTTTGCACATGAGCTTTAATTCCTCTTTCTCAGCACCAGTCAAAGAGAAGAAATCAATTCCTGTCTACATGATGGTTTGCCTATAGAAATGTGAGCTTTTGGTGGGGAAAGAGGTAGAGATTAGTTTTCTTTTGTCCAGCACCAATGACACATCTGGGTGAGTGGTCAGTATTCCACAAGGGGAACATATGTATTAGAGGAAGAAAGTATGCAGGATGTAAAAGTTGATGGAGGAAGTGAGTTACAGGGAAGATTGATGTTAGCTGAGCTCCACTGATCCACTGTGGTAAAATAGGATATTATTCTGCAAATGTGTTTGTCTGAGGCCAAGATCTGTTTTGTGACAGCTGGAAACCTAAGCTGGAGTGTAACTTGGTTGATTCTACCCAAGAGCCATTTGGTCTGCAGCCAGGTCCAGCTCTTAGGAATATGGCAACATGACAATGCCTACAATTAGTATTCTTTCTTCTGTTTATTAAGCATTGTATTCAGTCACAAAAGGCTTAGACTTTAGGGAGTAAAAAGAGTAAACAAATGAGCAGACTGGGCTTTTATTAAACCAAAAATTGCGTGGCTTAGCTGAATAAGCACCAATTTATACTTACTAATGATAAATCGTTTCAGGCCAAGAAATACATTTCAGTTACACAGAAATTCTACCTGATCAATTAACACTAAAGCCTTGGAAAATATAGAGATTCCATGTCTACCAAACTCAATGACATTAGTTATGTATGCTGAAACTAAAACTGATCCTAAGGGATGATTTGTCAGGGAGAGAGGCGATTTAATCATGGGTTTGTGGAGCTTATTTTTCACCAAAAAAGAAATTATGGATAACATTCTGAGTAAGATGACACCAAACTTATTATATGAGGTATTTTCCTATACTTACAAACATACATACAACAATGAGACACAAAAGTGAAAAATAGAAAACCAGAAAGGTAGCTGGTCTAGAATCAAGAAAACAGCTACACAGAGTAGAAACACAGAATGATGTTCACAGTCCAAGTCCTACTCCAGACAGTTTGGGGGAACCAAGGCAGAAAGTGGTAGCTGGGAGTTAATCTATTACACGTTAAAAAAAATAAAGAGAATGTGGTATACTGCATTATATCATAATGTAAAATGGTCATTAACCCTCTTGGGGGAAGAATCTACTTTATTGTGCTATTGACGTTAGGCTTGGACTTATGATTTGCTCAAGCCAATGAAATGTGAGCAAAAGTAATATGACTCCTTATGGAAGAAGATTTAGTAACCACTGACCAGTTTCCACATATCCTCCTGAGCAAGAAAGAGAAAACCCCATCTTCCTGGGTCTCAGAATGAAGGTGATAATGAAGCACAGCCACATTAAGTGTGACAGCTGACATTAAGTGTGAGAAATAAAACTTTGTTCTTTTTTATGCCACAGACATAATGGGGTCATTGGTCACTGCAATATAAGCGACCTTATTCTGACTAGTACCTGGATCTACAAAGGCTTAATGTTTAAACCTCCCTTATTCTGACTAATATCTGGACCTGAGAAGGATAGAAAATGATGGGGGGGGGGTGGGAACTTTCCAGAGTTCTAGCTCCTGGGTAGCTGCAGGCCTAACGAGAAGGCAGTCAGAGACTCATAATCACATTGTAGGAAAATCACTACCTTTTTTTATGGACTATGGCCAGGACATCTTAGGCAGCAAAAAGTGAGCATAAGCAGAGAAAAAAAAAAGAGAGAGAATGAAACAAAACAATATCCTAGTCAAAAATGAACCAGCAAATCCAAATTCCAAAATTCATGTTGAAATATAACACTAAAATTATAACATCACATCCAACACAGAAGAAAAATTGACTACAGATGGAATGACAAAATTTCTAGGAGTTACGTTTCAAGAGAAAAAGTTGTTTTTTAAAGTCCAATTTTCAAAAGACAAGGGATTGTGGAACAAAAATAAAGATAAATGAAAAGTTGATTTTACAGGTAGATTTTAGAAAGAATTAATTAAATACACAGAAGATGAAAATAATCACTATTAAAAATAAAAAACGAGTCATGGTATAAGAGAGGTAAGTAAATGGAAGACAGTCTCACAAAAGGTTGACAATCATGATGTAGAAATTATAAAAACTAATGAAATAAAAAATATGTCATTGGAATGTGCAACAATCAAAATGATTTTCAGCAGGCAGAAGAATTCAGCAGGCAGAAGAAAAAACAGGGAATGTGAAGCCAAATCAACTGAGATAATCTAGTTTGAGGAATAGTGTACCTCATACCATAATTCACACTGACATGTGCATAATGGACATCTCAGAAGGCGAACAGAGAGAAAACAAAGCAAAAAAAATTTGAAGACACAATTGAAAATTCCCAAAATTTAATGAAAAAGTTTATACATTGAAGAAGCTCAATGAACTCCAAGGAGGATAAACTCAAAGAGATTCTATTCTAGATACATTATTATCAAATTGTCAACAGAATAAGACAAAGAAAGAGTCTTGAAAACATCAAGAAAAAAATGAGCCATCACATACAAGATATCCTCCATAAAATTATAGGCAGACAGTTCATTGGAAACCATCAAGGCCAGGATGCAGTGAGATGACATACTCAAACTGTTGAAAGGAAAGCAAAACTAATCAAGAATTCTATATTTAGCAAAAGTGTTCTTTAAAACCAAGGGGGAAATTAAGGCATTCCTACATGGCGGGGGGGGGGGGGCATTTGTCACTAGCAGAACTATCCTACAAGAAATACTAAAAAGAGTACTTAGGGCTGAAATCAAAGAACATTAGACAGTATCTCAAATCTACATGAAAAAATAAGGAGCAACAATAAAGATAAATATATAAATATTAAATACAGTACAGATTTTTGTACTATTTTATTCTAAAAGACAATTACATAAATTAATAAATATAAACTTTATTGATGAGATTATGATGCATACTTCAACCAGGGCACGAACCCATGTCCCCTGCATTGGCAGGCAGATTCTCAAGCACTGTGCCACCAAGGAAGCATGGGACCAAATGAAACTTAAAAGCTTTTGCACCACAAAGGAAACTGTAAACAAGACGAAAAGACAACCCTCAGAATGGAAGAAAATATTTGTAAATGAATCAATGGACAAAGGATTAATCTCCAATATATATAAACAGCTCACGCAGCTCAATATTAAAGAAAACAACCCAATCAAAAGATAAGCAGAAGACCTAAATAGACATTTCTCCAAAGAAGACATACAGATGGCCAAGAGGCACATGCAAAGCTGCTCAACATCAGTAATCATTAGAGAAATGCAAATCAAAATTACAATGAGGTATCACCTCTCACTGGTTAGAATGGCATCAACAGAAAATCTACAAACAGCAAATGCTGGAGAGGGTGTAGAGAAAAGGAAACCCTCTTGCACTGTTGGTGGGAATGTAAATTGATACAGCCACTATGGAGAACAGTATGGAGGTTCCTTAAAAAACTAAAAATAGAATTACCATATGACCCAGCAATCCCACTACTGGGCATATACCCTGAGAAAACCATAATTCAAAAAGACACATGCACCCTAATGTTCATTGCAGCACTATTTACAATAGCCAGATAATGGAAGCAACCTAAATGCCCATTGACAGATGAACAGATAAAGAAGATGTAGTACATATATACAGTAGAATATTAGCGATGAAAAGGAGCGAAACTGGGTCATTTGTAGAGACTTGGATGGACCTAGAGACTCTCATACAGAGTGAAATAAGTCACAAAGAGAAATACAAATATTGTATATTAACGCAGGTATGTGGAATCTAGAAAAATGGTACAGATGAACCAGTTTGCAAGGCAGAAATAGAGACACAGATGTAAAGAACAAACGTATGGACACCAAGGGGGGAAAGTGGTGGTGGTGGGGGGGGTGATGGTGTGGTGTGATGAATTGGGAGATTGGGACTGACATGTATACACTAATATGTATAAAATAGATAACTAATAAGAATCTGCTGTATAAAAAAAGAAAATAAAATTCAAAAAAATTAAAATAAATAAATGGGACCTAATTAAATTTAAAAGCTTTTGTACAGCAAAAGAAACCATAAAACAATGAAAAGACAACCCTCAGAATGGGAGAAAATATTTGCAAATGAAGCAACCAACAAGGGATTAATCTCCAAAATACACAAAAGCTCAGGCAGCTCAATAACAAAAAAACAAACAACCCAATCAAAAAATGGGCAGAAAATCTAAATAGACATATCTCCAAAGAAGACATACAGATGGCCGAAAAGCACATGAAAAGATGCTCAACATCACTAATCATGAGAGAAATGCAAATCAAAACTGTAATGAAGTATCACCTCATACCAGTCAGAATGGCCATCATCAAAAAGTTTACAAACAATAAATACTGGAGAAGGTGTGGAGAAAAGGGAACCCTCTTACACTGTTGATGGGAATGTAAACTAGTATAGCCACTATGGAGAACAGTACAGAGGGTCCTTAAAAAACTAGAAATAGAGCTACCATATGAACCAGCAATCCCACTCCTGGGCATATATCCAGAGAAAACCATAATTCATAAAGATATTTTCACCCCAATGTTCATTGTAGCAATATTTACCATAGCCAGGACATGGAAGTAACCTAAATGTCCATCAACAGAGGAATGGATAAAGAAGATGTGGTACATATATACCATGGAATATTACTGAACCATAAAAAGAACAAAATAATGCCACTTGCAGCAACATGGATGGACCTAGAGATTGTCACACTGAGTGAAGTAAGTCAGACAGAGAAAGACAAATATCATATGATATCGTTTATATGTGGAATCTAAAAAAGGGGTACAAACTTATCTACAAAACAGAAATAGAGTTACAGATGTAGAAAACAAACTTACTGTTACCAGGAGGTAAAGAAGGGGGAAGAATAAATTGGGAGCTTGGGATTGACATATACACACTATTATATATAAAATAGATAACTAATAACCACTCAGCACTCTGTAATGGCCTATATGGGAAAAGAATCTAAAACAGAGTGGATATATGTGTATGTATAACTGATTCACTCTGCTGTACATCTGCAACACAACATTTTAAATCAACTACACTCCAATAAAAATTTTTTGAAAATGTAAGTGGGTTAAACATTCATATTAAAAGGTAGATATTAGCAAAATGGATTTTAAAAAATGATCCAAGTCTTATGTCATCTATAAGAAACGTACTTTAGATTCAAAGAACCAAACAGATTAAAAGGACAGAAAAAACTACCATGGAAACATTAACTAAAATAGAGCCTGGATGGCTATACTAATATCAGACAAAATAAATGCTCAACAACGTGAAAAGAAGATACACAGAATGAGAGAAAATATTTCCAAATCATAAAATTAATAAGGTACTTGTATCCAGAATAGATAAAAGAACTCTTAAAATTCAACAAGACAAAAGCAACTCAATTAACAAATGGGCAAAGGATTTGAATAAATATTTTTCTATACAAATGGTCACTAAACAAACAAAAAGATGCTCAAAGTCATTAAACATTATGGGAATGCACATCAAAACAACAACACGGTACAACTTTTGCCCTAAAAATTAAATTAAATTTAAAAGTTAATAAAACTTGTTGGTGCACATGTGGAGAAATTTGAACCTCATACATTGCTGGTGGAGATGTAAAATGTTGGAGCTGGTTTGGAAAATTCTTTTCAGTAATTCGAAATGTTAAACATGTAGTTACCACATCATCCAGCTATTCTACTAGGTATGCACATAAAATAAATGAAAACATATGTACACATAAAGACTTGTACATGAATGTTCATAGCAGCATTATTTCATAAAGGCTTAAATTTTAAAACAACCCAAATATGTACTGACTGATTAATAAATAAACAATATCTTACATCCGTACAATGGGATACTGCTTTGTAATAAGAAGAATGCCACATGAGTGAACCTTAAATACATTATGCTAAATGCAAGATGTCAGACACACACACAAAAATATATAGTATGATTTCATTTATATAATATGTCCAGAATAGGCAAATCCATATAAACAGAAAGTAGATTAGGGGTTGTTAGGGGAAGAGGGGAGGCTATTGGGAGTGACTTCTAATAGATACGGGATTTCATTTTGGGTGATGAAAAATACCACAATTTGATAGTGGTGATGGATTTCACAACTCTGTGTATATACTAAAAAGAACTGAATTGGACAGACTGAACTTATATACCATGTGAATATCATCGTATGTAAATGATATCTCATTAAAGCTGTTATAAAAATATCATAGGGCTTCCCTGGTGGCGCAGTGGTTGAGAGTCTGCCTGCTGATGCAGGGGACACGGGTTTGTGCCCCGGTACGGGAAGATCCCACATGCCGCAGAGCAGCTGGGCCCATGGGCCATGGCTGTTGAGACTGCGCATCTGGGGCCTGTGCTCCACAACGGGAGAGGCCACAACAGTGAGAGGCCTGCGTACCGCAAAAAAAAAAAAAAAAAAAAAAATAGAGAAAATATAATTTTCTTAAAAAGGTATAAAAATAAGAATAATAGCAGAGTATTTCTTAGTAATATTAAATTCTAGAACATAGGACTTCCCTGGTGGTGCAGTGGTTAAGAATCCGCCTGGCAATTCAGGGGACACGGGTTCAAGCCCTGGCCTGGGAAGATCCCACATGCTGTGGAGCAACTAAGCCCGTGTGCCACAATTACTGAGCCTGTGCTCTAGAGCCTGTGAGCCACCACTACTGAGCCTGTGTGCCACAACTACCGAAGCCCGTGTGCCTAGAGACCGTGATCCACAACAAAAGAAACCACGGCAATGAGAAGCCTGTACACCGCAAGGAAGAGTAGCCCCCACTCGCCGCAACTAGAGAAAGCCCAAGTGCAGCAACAGAGACCCAACGCAGCCAAAAATAAATTAATTTTTTTTTAAAGTTAAAAATTTTTAGAACATAGTGGAAAATATTTTTAAAGCACTAACAGAAAATAACTATCATCCTCAAATTGGACACAAAACTATCTATCTAGAATAACATAAAGACATTTTCAAGGTTTTCAGAGACCATCAGTTTACCAATCTTGAACTTTTACCAAAAAATACCTTTTTAAATTTATTTATTTATTTATGGCTGTGTTGGATCTTTGTTTCTGTGCGAGGGCTTTCTCCAGTTGTGGCAAGTGGGGACCACTCTTCATTGTGGTGCGCGGGCCTCTCACTATTGCGGCCTTGTTGTGGAGCACAGGCTCCAGATGCGCAGGCTCAGTAATTGTGGCTCACGGGCCCAGTTGCTCCGCGGCATGTGGGATCTTCCCAGACCAGGGCTCGAACCCGTGTCCCCTGCAGCGGCAGGCAGACTCTCAACCACAGCACCACGAGGGAAGCCCCCCCAAAAATACCTTTTAATAAGGAAAAAAATGAGCCTAGTATACTAGGATTTTAGCAAGGATGATGGATAAAAGATTGACTTGAAAAAAATCCTATATACCCCAAATAGTCCACTGGAATATATAATGGAAAATGAGTACCATTCACAATAGCAACAATGTCTTCCTAATGTGGTAGGAATAAAATCAAAACATGTGCAAGATTGTTCTAGAGAAAACACATAGATAAATAGATAAAAATAGAGATTTATTAACAAGAACCTAAATAGAATGATATAACAGGTTCATGAGTGAGAGGAGTCAATTTTCTGAAGATAAAAATTTCCCTAAATTAATTAATAATTCCAATGAAAATTTCAGTAAGACTTTTCATAAAACTTGACAAATTTATTTAAAAATTTATGTAAAAGAGCAAAGGTCAATAATAAATAATATTGATGTAGAAAGGACTTGCCTTACATGATATTAAGGTATATGATAAACCTATAAGTGTGATAATAAGAGGTAAAAGAAAATATAGCAAAAAAAAAGGATAGATCACAAATGGACACCCCCTATATAGAATATTGATATATAATAAAGGTAGCTATAAATAATATTTGAAAAAATATAGAGTAACACCCTTTATTGTTAATCACCTAGAAACTTAGATGAGAATGATAATCATGGAATACAGCATCATGATTTTATTGATAAAGGGAATAGGGGAATATAACAAGGCAAGGCAGGAAGCTTCACATATAATTATAATCTTTTATTCTCTTAAATAATCCTTCTGAAATAAATATGGTTAAAATATTAACATTTGATAAATTTAGGTGGTGGGTGCATATGTATAACTCCAGTGAGGATTAAGTAAAGGAATGTACTTAAATTTACCAGTTCAAACTTCGACCTTAAGAGATATTACTTTCTTTCTCTTTTCAAATGACAGATATTTTATTCTCTTTTGGTAGTACAGCATCAAGGAAGCTTTAGTAATTTCTAACTTTTATATAATTTTATTTGCTGACAGTAGTAACATAAGATCAACCAAAAACTTCTTCGCCTAGTGATAATTTCAATTTCTCTTACTCTCAAATAAGGAAGCAACAATGACAATGCTATTTTCTCCAATTTCAACCAAAACAAAAACAACAAACATAAAATGTATAAAGTACAATCACTCTTGTTTGAGTGACTTTCTAAACTACTTTCACAGGAAATATTCTTAAAGGAATTTTCAACTCTATTTCTTTAGCTATATGATATAATCTGTCATTGTATGGCATAAAAATAAAGCTATTTTCATTAAGACTAGGTTCATTATGCCTGGAGTGAACTTTGACTAGAAAATAGTGACATAACCAAGCGGTTCTCTCCAGCATTGTAGCCTGCAAAAGCTGGGCTCAGAATTCAAAACAATCAGTGATGTAATTTGATACTCATTCTTCATTCCCACACACTGAAAAAAGAGTAGTAACAAACAAGACCAGGTTATGCCATGTGGACTCCAGGGAGCTACAAACTGCCAATTTCTTAGGACTGCAGAAGTAGCTTCAGCTTGGATTTGAAGACAGAAGGATAATGTCCATGGGGACAGAGGAACCTGTTCAGGCTCATTTTAAGAGAAAAAAAAATAAAAATAAAAAAAAATAAAACAGGTAGTATATCTATTATATTTGCCTGTATCCATGAAGTAACTTTCTACTGCCTGTAATGCCCTTCTGTAACTTCTAAGTCCTAGAGAATTCCTCCTCTTTTTTCATGGTACAGCTCCTACATAGACTACTCCCTGTTTGCCTAGATGTTATTATTAGTCTATTCTTTATACATTCATAGCATGATATACTCACCTAGAGCCTTTGAAAGTGAATTTCTGAAGAAGCACTTTGGTAGGTAATAAGGATAAAGTTGTGAAGGGCAATTTTGCCTTTAAAAGCTAGTGAGGGACATAGCTCAGGTAACTGGCCACTGCAGTAGGGCATAATACATGCTACAGTGAAAGACAAGAGGGCAAAAAATCAGTACAGCATCACCTAGTTTTGAGTGTGAGGGATAGTTGCAGACTGAGTCCTAAAATGAAAGCAGAGAAGTATGAAGTAAATACACAAAAAGGTGTGTGTGTGTGTGTGTGTGTGTGTGTGTGTGTGTGTGTGTGTGTGTGAGAGAGAGAGAGAGAGAGAGAGAGAGAGAGACAGAGACAGAGACAGAGAGAGAGAGAGAGGGAGGGAGGGAGGGAGGGAGGGAGGGAGGGAGGGAGGGAGGGAGAGGGAGAGAGAGAGAGGGAGTGAGATAGAGAGAGAGAAAGAGAGGGGGGGAGAGGGAGAGGGAGAGAGGGAGAGAGAGAAAGAGATATTTAGAGTGTGAGGTTTGGAGAGATGGCTGGAGGAGTTAGGTGTTTCAACCAAAGGAAGCAGCATGACCATAGTTCCAAAGATGGGAAAAGTCTAAAAATTCAAAATCAATTCTGAATGGCTTGCCTGAGTATAAGAAGATACACCAGGAGAGCTGAAGTTAGCAAAGCAGGCAGGGTAGAGATAAGGGCAGTATTTGAAAACCACTATAATGACATTTGCAGGGATTTTTTTGGTCCTGATGCATCCATTCCTCCTTTCTTTATGTAACATAACCTTTATTTTCTTTCCTTAAAGTCCATGTATTCAGGAAAGATTGATTCTAACCCACCCTTTAGGGAAGGGGAGTAAAAGGAAGACCTACCACACACTCAGAATTAACATTTGGTCAAAGTTATCTAATCGAAATGAAATCCAGGATTTTAGACTTTTTTCTTGGTGTTTGTGGGAGTCAAGGAAGATGTAAGGACATTGTCTTTGCCTTTGGGCATGAACCTGAATATGATAGATGTAAGGACATTGTCCTTGCCTTTGGACATGAACCTGAATATGATAGTCCAAGAAAAACTTGCAACCATCTCACAAACACCATGAGAGAACCAATCAGAAGCAAATTCAAGCAATTGGTTCTGGCCGCGTGGTTTGAGCTTAGAATAGAGCCTTTCCTGATAACTCTGAAATTCAGTTATAAAAGCCAAAATACCAGCTTTATTTTGAATTTTGTTTTACGTTATACACAGTAAAGAGTCCTACCTGACAAAGACAGATTAGGGGCATTGATTTTACCTGAGAGCATTGAGAATTAACTGAGGAATTTTAAGTAGAAGGTGCTTTAGAAGGATAGCCTTGATTTCTGGTGTGGATAAGACAACATAGACTCATTATTCTTTATTTCTCCCATCTTAGCACAACTATAAACCTGAAAATAACATGATAGGCTACCATAGGAGGACTCTGAAAGGTGGGAAGAGGAAAGAAAACTAGCTAGGGACCACAGGACTAGAGGAATGACATTATGCCCCAACATCTTCCAATTCCCACACCACTCCACACAACAGCAGATGATCCAGACCTGGTGTTCCCTGAATCCCAAACCGGTAGGAGTAAGCAGCCCAGGTAGGTCCCTTCCTTCCCTGATTGAACTGGGGTTCTACAAACAACAAGCCAAGGGAAGTACTCTCTGCCCTCCCCCTCCCTCCCAGAGACAACAGGCAGCCCAGAAGTTTGGCCAGGATAAAGCAAGAGCCCATAGACAATCAGAGGCCAAGGAAAATGCTTTCCCAGGCCCTAGAGAACAGGGAAGCCCAGTCTGGAGAATAACTATCTGCCTCACAGACGGCACCAGCAGGGATCAGAAAAAGACCCGTTGACACCAGACAAACTAAGCACATGAAAATAACATCTCAAAGGCTTTGAAAAATTAAGTTGTCATTAGAACTGGAGCTTTAAAAAGTAGGTCAGTATCTGCATGCTGAATGTCAAAAGGGTGATTGTTTGCTAAAATAGAAAATTTATCCAAAGTCTCCCAAACATAATAGTCAAAGTATCCAAGTCATAATTGAAAAGCACTCATCATGCCAAGAAGCAGGGAAATCACACAGTTTGAGTGAAAAATAGAAGATACAACATTAAGGTAACACAGATGTAGAATCACCTGACAAAGATTTTAAAGTAGCCATCATAAAATTGCTTTAATAAGCAACTACAAGTATCCTTAAAACCAGTTATAAAACAGATAATCTCACTAACAAATAGAAATATAAAAATAATCAAATTTAAGTTATGCAACTGAAAAATGCAATAACTAAATTTTCAAAAAGTCACTGGAGGAGCTTAATAGCAGAATGAACACAACATCAGAAAGGATCAGTAAACTTTAAGATAGAACAGAAAGATATCTTTGCCTATGGATTAGAGATCAGCAAGACTAGAGAGGTTGGTAGGGATATTACAGTAATAATCCAGTGAGAGAGGATGGTGGTCTGAAATGCAGTAGTGGCAATACAAAAAGAATCAGATTTTTGATGTGGTTTGGATGGAGTATAAATAAAACTTAGTGATTTATTTGGACACAGGTATAAGAAAAAGGGAGAAACCGAAGGTGAATTCCAAATTGGCTGAGGCAATACAGTCAATGTTGACATAGATGACAGAGAAAGCAGAACAGATTTGGGAGAAAAAATTCATGAGTGTAGTTTTGGATATTCTTTATTTATTTATTTATTTTTTATTTTTTTGCTGTATGCGGGCCTCTCACTGTTGTGGGCTCTCGCGTGGCAGAGCACAGGCTCTGGATGCGCAGGCTCAGCGGCCATGGCTCACGGGCCCAGCCACTCCGCGGCATGTGGGATCTTCCTGGACCAGGGCATGAACCCGTGTCCCCTGCATCGGCAGGCGGATTCTCAACCACTGCACCACCAGAGAAGCCCTTGGATATTCTTTATTTGAGGTGCTATTGAGCTGGATAGTTTGACATGTCAGCCACTTAACACAATAATTAATGAACTCTCCAAACACAATAATTAATGAACTCTCCATTGAATCAGGATAACCTAACTGAGCACCTGGAATTTAGCAGGTACTAATAAGTTTCATGAATGATGGAATAAATAGGGGAATACGTTTATTTTCCTCTGAGTTCTAAGAACATTTTCACCTCAGCACAGAGGAGCTTAGGCAGATAAATTCACATGATTGCCACACTTCTAAGGATTAGCTAGACTGCTGAGATATCAAGAGTCCACTGATAAATGAGACTGACCAGTTAATACAGGATGCCTTTACATATCCCAAAATGGAACTCAAGCTCAGTAATTGTAGCATCTAGCATTTAAATCCAGACACTGTATGCCATAGAATAAAACATTGGCCTAGTTTTTCATCTTCTTTTAAATTTTTTAACATTAGAAAGAATACTTCATACATATGACTAAATTAAATCATCACAGAAAGTTCATCAACAATATATCATATTTTATCTCATATTATTTCTGTTTTCTCCATGATTAACAACTTGTTTGGGAAGAAAAATAATGAAACTTTGAGAAAAATGTACCAGATTCTGGAATGTTAATCCATCTGGTACCCTTTGCTCCATCATAATTCACTTCAGTTAGATGTATTGAGCCCCTTGTGTGATCTTCCATTGCTATCCAAGAGCCAGGGATTAATCTTTGGATCATCATGTCAAGAATTTGTGCCTTACAAATCAGCAGGATATTATTCCTTCTGCTAGATCAAGCTTTCAGGGAGTCCAAGCCAGTATATCACCTGATACTTTTAGGAAGCAGCCACCTATTTTTTTTTTTTTTTTTTTTTTTGTCTCTCATTCTGATAAATGTCCCACTGTGAAGACCTAAACACCATTTCCCTAGAGCTCTTGAGTATTCTGTTCCTTCAACATGGCACCCAAAGGAGAGTCCTAATTTCTACTCCAGCTAGCCCCACAGAGGACACAGAGCTTCCTGCCAGCCCTTATCTCAAGACTGGCATCTATCTCAGCCTATATTCGCAATGTATCTACACTGCCCTTCTGAATTTATGGTCTATTTTGGTTCCATTCTGACAACGTTTGCCTAGAACATGTTCAGATTGCCAAAACACATTCCTAGTGTTTGTTTCTTTTCACCTCCTGTCTGAGGGATTTTCAGTCTTCCCTTGGCACTTCTGCTTTCAGAATGTCCCTCATCTCATCTGGCTGAGGAACCTAGGCCACCTCCTAAGAGACATATTTTGACACAAACCAGAGTTCCATTGTAATGGCCATTTAAAAAGATCATCATCATACTGGGCATTTACAGAAGATGTGCTCAAGGAATAGAGGCTAGAGTTAAAAAATGTGATTTTGTCCACATTAGGATTTTGAAAAGAAGGGTCATACTTGGAATAGTGTTTTGTAAACTATGCTCAGATTCTTGATATACCCTCCCATTTTTCTAAAGTACCTGAGCAGAAAGAAAAATAATGAAAGTTTTGAGGGGCTTTTCTAAATCACTATAATCATTAAAATTTAAAACTTTCACTTTTATAATTTAATGTAGTTAAAATACCATGCATATTCATGCCACTATTTGATTTTCATATTAAAAAAAGGACATAAGTAAAACAAATAAGAGTAATATAATGACCCATTTTAATTGTATTCATTAAAGAACCAAAGAACATGGTTGCTTTATATAGATTTATACTCTACACCAGGTGCAGAATATTTCAATTTTTTAATATCTCAATATTTCTAAATTATAATCTCAAGATTAAAACTTTACAGAAGTGAAGGTTGGGTCTGCATCATATTATAAATTAGCTGTTTCATAATACCAAGCGAAGATTCAACAAAGGAATCTTACAACTCTCAACCACTGCAATTCTCAACCACTGCATTGTTTACATGTGTGCATACAACAATATTATATTTGGTTATATTCAAATATTTAGTGAGCATTATCTCAATCCACACTTATAAAAGAAGAGAAAAGAGAGACAAGTTTTTTGACTCAATGCTAGTAATTTTCACACTCTGACTTTGCAGAGCTGGGACTTAAAATTTAGTCTTCTAATCCCAGTCTACTGCTCTTCACCTCACTGTGAAGAATAAACATATGTCAAAATCAACAGTCCAACTCAGATGTCTCCTAAATGAATATCACAGTGATAAGAACTATTTTATTCTTAAATCGTATTTAAGGGAAAAATCCAAAATATCTTTCAATATTGCAATCATTTTTGTATTCAAAATTCAAAAAAATATATGAAGTTGTTTTAAAGTTGACAGTTGCTATGGTTTGAAACTTTGTGTTCTCCCAAAATTCATATGTTGAAATCTTAATTCCCAGTATGATAGTATGAGGAGATGCAGCCTTCAGGAGGTCTTAAGTCATGAAGGTGAAGTCCTCATGAATGGGAATAGTGTTTTATAAAAGAGACCCTACAGACCTCCCAACCCCTTCCACCATGTGAAGACACAGTAAGAAGGCTGCGACCAGGACGAGGGTCATCCTCCAATCATACTGGCTCCTTCCTCTCAAACTCCTAGTCTCCAGAACTGTGAGAAATAAATTTCTGTTGGTTACAAGCTACCCAGTCTGCGGTATTTTGCTATAGCAGCCCGAAGGGACTAAGACAACAGTCACGATTCAGTCCAGAATTCATTAGAATAGACATTTGAAATTTAAGTCAAATGATTAAGCTTTTTCAAGTATATTTTTCTCAAGTTATCAGTCAAGATGGGTACAAAATATAGAAACAGGGATTTAGAATATATTAGTAGAGCTCAGTTTCTGCACTAGTGTTTGAGGTATTCTAGGATGAGAGCAGAAAGAAAGAAGCCACATGTAAATTATGTAATATCCTAGTATGTTATGCACCCAAAATTAGAACTATTCAAAAAAAAAAAAAAAGAACCACAATGTTTGGTAATGACAATCTATCTCACAAGGTATTTATTTCCATTTTCTCTATGCATTAAAATATTCTGAATGATCTAGATACAACTTGGAACATGTCGGCTTTAGTCCTCAAAAACTGACAAAGATGATGATAAAGGGCTCCTGTCATTTTTGACTGTTGGAATGTCCATTTTATTAGTGATTGCTTCTTTAACTATAGGATCTTAAATACATATGAAGACAATAGTTATACATGTTTTATTTTGTTCCATTATCAAATTGCTTGAGAGTTAAGTTTAAAATTGGGAGCAGACTTGAACTTCAGCAATCAAGGTACTCAAGAGCAAAAGCTATTTCCACTCTTGCAACATGGATTTTCTGTCAAAAGCTTTTGTCTTTGCTTTACATGGTTTAAGAATCTGGAAAAACTGTTTTAATCCAATGAAAAAGATACAATGAAATTCCACTTAAAACAAAGTGAAGCATTTTATATCATTAAAATAGTCAATGACATTAGTTGCTATCAATGGTAGAATATTTTTTAGTGAATGTGTTGTTTGCATCAATTCAGTAAATGATGTTGGGCACTATGGCTGAAAAAGAAAAAGAACATTTGGTCTGGATGCTTGAAGAGATTGGAATATCTACAATTACTTGGTGCTAGGCTGGTTATTTAAGATGGAGTTATAAATCTCTAGGATAATCTCTGCTTAAAGATGGGGGATTGACCACGTGCATATATTTTCTTTTCTTCCTAGGACCCAGTGAAAATGTTAAGTATAATAAACAATAGGTCATAAATCAACAACAAATAAGAGACTGGTAAAGAAGTATCAGGGTATAAGAAATTTCTATGAATTATGGAAGGCAGCAAGTTCATGGAAGAGCAGTAACTATTGCCCTGAGATGGAGGAAGTACCAGTGTGGGACATGATTGAGAAGTGAGACAGTATTCCCAGTAAAAGCACAGAGACTTAGGACTGAAAAAGTGCCTAGCACACATGAGAGTATAAGGAGGACCTGTGACCAAACACATGATGGTGGAGAGAAAGGGGAAAATACCATGTATGGAACTGGGAACATTCCCTACTCTGCCTTTAGATAGGAGAGAGGAAGGCAATTCCATAGAGAAATTGTGACTCCAATGACATTCGGACATTTAAGGGTCCTCAGAATGACACCAGCTCAAGCCAGGTATCCTAAAATGAAGACCCCAAGTCAACCAGCAGTACACGATTACACAGACCTCCAAATGAGCTTCTCATGTCTTGCTTTCAAATGTCAACAGAGGACCACAGAGAGAGAGAGATGATTCCCAGAGATTACAGAGAGGATTCACAGGAAATAAGAAAATAACAAATTACCTTTAGAGAGATGAAAAAAAGTATCTTATTCATTTTTGTGGCAAAATTCTTGGGGAAAGGAAAAGTCGGTGGATCTGAAAGAGCTTTTAGAGATTAAAATGCTGTGTTTAAAATAAAAATAATTAAAACAAGAGTAGGAAGATAAATAAATCTCCCAATAAATAAAGAAAATTGACAAATACTGGGAAAAGATGAAAGAAAAAATCACCCCAGGAAATCCAATAACCAACAAAGAGAATTTTAAGAAGGAGAGAACAGAAAACAAAAACTGGGGAGATGAAAATTTTCCAGAAAATAATAAAAGGTTTCACAGAGCAGACAGATCTAAATCTCTAAATTAAAAGGGCCCATCAAAAGAATTTTAAAATATCCCTGCTAGCATGAGCATAGAATAAGGACATATACAGAACACTAGTGATATTCAAGAAATGTATGCTCTTTCTTTGGTCGAAGAAGGGAAAACAAAATTTTAAACAGGAAGGCAAGAAAATCAGAAAGCAACATTTGCACGCCAGGAAAACAGAAATCATAAGTCCCAGGAGAACAGCTGGGCAGTGGATAGAGAGGGGAGCTGTGCAGAAGGGTGCTGGAGACAAAGGGATCCAGGAGAAAAGTAAAAATAATTGGTCGCTAGGGAAGCTGAGGATGTGGGGATTAAAAGAGCTGTTAGATACTCCAGAAAACCCGAGAAGTCTGAAGAAAGTAAATACTCTACTTGGCTTTGAGGTGCACAATATATTAGCATGAAAAGATTAATATTCTTCGTAGATTCCCAGCGTTAAGATATACCCATAAGGTAAGGAAGATGTTTATGGCTACAGAATATTTAAGTGTTAAAATACATGGCAGAGGGCTTCCCTGGTGGCGCAGTGGTTGAGAGTCCACCTGCCAATGCAGGGGACACGGGTTCGTGCCCCGGTCCGGGAGGATCCCACATGCCACGGAGCGGCTGGGCCCGTGAGCCATGGCCGCTGAGTCTGCACGTCCGGAGCCTGTGCTCCGCAACGGGAGAGGCCACAACAGTGAGAGGCCCACGTACAGCAAAAAAAAAACCACAAAAAATATGGCAGAAATAGGATGACAGAAGAGCAGAGGAGGAGAGATAAAAATAATAAGGCTACAACTATCCTAATTTAATAAAGTGAGGAGTCAAACAAATATTCTGAATGATGAATACACTTATTAATATTAGTATATACTTATATATGTATCCATATATTTTCTTTTTTTGAGCTTTATTGAGGTAAAACTGATAACTAAATATTTGAAGTGTACAACTTGCTAGTTTGATATATTGTGAAATAATCACCACAATCAAGCTAATTAACATACCCATCGCCTCACATAGTTACCATTTTTTGTGGTTGTGTGCGTGATGAAAACACTAAGGTGATTAACTTCTGGAGATCTACTGTATAGCAATGTGACTATAGTTAATACTGTATTCTATACTTGAAATTTGCTAAGAGGGTCATATTAAATGTTCTCATATACTGTTCTTTAATTCATGAAAGATATCAGTGAGCTACTTGATATAGAAGACTTATTTTCAGAATAAGAAGGAACAGTTTACTAAGAGCTGTACTACAAGAAAACTATACTCCCACTCTCAACTCCACTGCCAAGACCACATTATTGATCTGGAATAAGGGAAAGAATGTTGCACCAAAACATTTAGACCTATATTTAAATCATCTATTATCCTACCAACCAACTTCAAGCAAATCATAAAATCCATCCTCATCCTTAAACTATTTCTCAGATTAATTTCCACTCAATACAAGCAAATCTGAAAGAAAGTATATAATGTGTTCTTTTCCTGAATCTTTAACTAGTTGTGGTCATTTTTTTAATGCTTAGCCCGACCTCTTCAAACTTTAGTATCCACATTAAAAGTCAGTGTCACAATAAAAATGAGGAGGTCCACCAAAAAGTAAGAGGAAAAACTGGCACTAAAATGTTTTTCCTGCTTCGGAAAGTGGTTGTTGCCTGCTGTTTACTTTTGTATATTCACAATGAAAAAAATTTTAAAGCAAATTTTGGTTCATTGACTATCAAGAAAATATCAATAAATCTATCAAAATAACTACTTTTAGCAAACTCTAAAGCCTGCATCACTTTTTGCATTCAGAAGTAATTTCACTGCAACCATGGGCTCATATATCAAAAGAGCATTTAAAGAGATTTTTTTTTCAAAGAAATAGACACATCAAAGCAATTGAATAGGAAGTAATCATGTCTAACTTCTACAAAGCAATATTATCCTTTCTGAAATGAAAACCATGAACACACAAAATCTGAGTTGAAATCAAATCTGATATTAAATTTCATTACTTAGAGAAGACTTGCTATGTTGGTTAAGAGTTGACATTTCAAAATAATTCAAAAAATCATGTTCAGAGAGATGACATTTATTCATTCCACAAACTAAAATTTAGTCTACAAACCTTGTCCCACAGCACAAGAGAGCAAACATCTATATGCATACCATATTGTTAGCATTTCACCTCAAGATGCGTACTAAGTTCCTTCAGTATAATTTTCCTTCAAAGGGAATTGGCATGAGGGAAAGATAAGAGCACACTCAATTAATTGATAGTGTGGCATGGCTTTTTTCATTAACTTTATTGTGTCTTCCTTCCAAAAGATCTATCTTTGGTATTTGTTATCTCTCTCAGAAAAGAGTGATCATTTAAAGAATGGTGGTTTGTTTCAACTTGTGAGTAATTAGCATCCTTGAGTTCATATTTTCCTCACTACCCTTGAGGTTGAACAACTTGTCCTATTTCATTCTCCATGTATTTATTTAAAGTCTTTTCCACTATAATTCCAACATTCGCATCATGCTGGATTATGAATCCTTTAAACTCAGATTACATTTTTAAACTATTTTAAAACAATTTTTAAATATTTTTTTTGCTTTATCATATGCAAAGCTTTAGTCTCCTGAAATTTATTTTGTGTAAATTGTGAGAAAAAGTTATTTAATTTTATTGTTTTGTTAACACATAGATAGCCCAAGAGTAAATAATGTATTCTTTTCTAACTTAAAACATCACTTTTACCTTCTAATTTTCATATGTACTAGGTTTGTTCTGGAAAAAGGGAAGATAGTAATGATTAGTTTCCTAATTCATTAACCATTTTCTGACTTGCCTCATGTGTTTATTCTTTTAGTTTCACTTTGTTTTTATTGAAGTATAGTTGACCTACAACACTATGGTGCACACCACAGTGATTTGATATTTCCATATATTATAAAATGATCATCACAATAAGTCTGGTTACCACCTGTCACCATACAAAGTTATTACAATATTACCTTTATGTACCAGGCTGTACATTTCATCCCTGTGACTCACTTATTTTTATTTTTTTATTTTTTGTGTGGTACACGGGCCTCTCACTGCTGTGGCCTCTCCTGTTGTGGAGCACAGGTTCCGTACGCACAGGCTCAGCGACCATGGCTCACGGGTCCAGCTGCTCTGTGGAATGTGGGATCTTCCCGGACCAGGGCGCGAACCCGTGTCCCCTGCATTGGCAGGCGGACTCTCAACCACTGCACCACCAGGGAAGCCCAACTCACTTATTTTGTAATTGGAAGTTTGTACCTCTTAATGTCCCTCACCTATTTCACTCATTCTCCTACTCCCCTCCCCTCTGGCAACCACAAGTTTGTTCTCTGTATCTGAGTCTGTTTCTGTTAAGTTTGTTCATTTGTTTTGTTTTGTTTAGATTTTAAATATAAGAAGTCATATGGCATCTGTCTTTGTCTGATTTATTTCACTTAGCATAATGCCCTCTATGTCCATCCATGTTGCTGCAAATGGCAAGAGTTCATTCTTTTTTTATGGCTGAGTAATTTTCCAGTATTCTATACCCATTCATCTGTGGATAGGCACACTTAGGTTGCTTCCAAATCTTAGCATCTTAGCAATTGTAAATAATGCTGCAATGAACATATAGGGGTTCATATATGTTTTCAAATTAGTGTTTTTGTTTTCTTCAGAAAAATACCCAGAAGCAGAATTGCTGGATCATATTGTAATTCTACTTTTAATTTTTTGAGGAACCCTCCATACTGTTTTCCATAGTGGATGCACCAATTTACATCCCACCAACAGTGCATGAGGGTTGCCTTTTATCCGCATCCTCACCAACAACTCTGTTTTGTTGACTTTTTGATGATAGACATTCTCACAGTGTGAGGTGAAATCTCACTGTAGTTTTTTTTTTTTTTTTCTTAGATGTTGGGGGTAGGAGTTTATTAATTAATTAATTAATTATTGTTGTGTTGGGTCTTCGTTTCTGTGCGAGGGCTATCTCTAGTTGTGGCAAGCGGGGGCTACTCTTCATCATGGTTCGTGGCCCTCACACTATCGCAGCCTCTCTTGTTGCAGAGCACAGGCTCCAGACGCATAGGCTAACGGGCCTGCGCCTGTGAGGTGTGGCTCACGGGCCTACTTGTTCCACAGCATGTGGGATCTTCCCAGACCAGGGCTCAAACCCGTGTCCCCTGCATTAGAAGGCAGATTCTCAACCACTGCACCACCAGGGAAGCCTCTCACTGTAGTTTTGATTTGCATTCTTCTGATGATTAGTGATGCTAAATGTCTTCTCATGTGTCTGTTGACCATCTTTATGTCTTCCTTGGATAAATGTCTATTCAGCTCCTGTTTCCATTTTTTAATCAGGTTGTTTTTCTGATGTTGAGTGGTATGAATTCTTTGTATATTTTGGAATATTAATTTCTTATCAGATAAGATAGATTTCTTTATATTAAACTGTATCCTGCAACTGTAATGAATTCATTTATTAGTTCTAATAGCTTTGTGGTGGTCTCTTTAGGATGTTCTATGTATAGTAAAATGTCATCTGCAAACAGTAACAGTTTTATTCCTTCCTTTCCAATTTGCATTATTTTATTTCTTTTCCTTGTCTGATTGCTGTGGCTAGGACTTCCCATAATATATTGTATAAAATTAGTGAGAGTGTCATCCTTGTCTTGTTCCTGATCTTAGAGAAAATGCTTTCAGATTTTCACCACTGAGTATGATGTTGGCTGTGGGTTTGTCAGACACAATCTTTTTATGTTGAGGTATTTTCCCTCTATACCCACTCTGTTGAGAGTTTTTATCATAAATCGTTGTTGTATTTTGTCAAAAGCTTTTTCTGCATCTATTGAGATGACCACATAATCTTTATTCTTCAGTTTGTTAATGTGGTGTCTCACATTGTTTTATTTGCAGATATTGAACCATCCTTGTATGCCTGAGATAAGTGCCACTTGATAGTGGTATATGATCCTTTTAATGTATTGTTGAATGCAGTTTGCTAATATTCTATTGAGAAATTTTGCATCTATGTTCATCAGTGATATTGGTCTGTAGTTTTCTTTTATTGTGGTGTCTTTGTCTTGTTTGGGAACAGGGTGATACTGGCCTCCTAAAATAAGCTTAGAAGGATTCTGTCCTCTTAAATTTTTTGGAATAGTTTGCAAAGGATGGGTGTTAACTCTTTAAAAATTTTTTAGAATTCTCCTATGAAGCCACCTAGTCCTGGACTTTTGTTTGTTGTGAATTTTTTCTTTTTATTTACAGATTCAATTTTATTACTGGTAATCATTATATTCATATGTATTGTTTCTTTCTGATCCAATCTCAGGAGATTGTATGTTTCTAGTAATTTATCAGTTTCTTCTAGGCCCTCCATTTAATTGGCATATAATTGTTTGTAGTCATCTCATAATCTTTTGTATTTCTGTGGTGTTAGTTTTAATTTCTCTTTCATTTCTGATTTTTTTGGGGCTCTTTCTCTTTTTCTTTTTTGATGAGTGTAAAGATTTTATCAATTTTGTTTATCTTTTCAAAGAACCAGATCTTAGTTTCATTGATCTTTTCTATTGTTTTTTTAGTCACAAATTCATTTATTTCTGTTGGGATCTTTATGATTTCCTTCCCTCAACTAACTTTGGGTTTTGTTTGTTTTTCGTTTTCTGCTTCCTTTAGGTGTAAGTTTAGGTTGTTTACTGAGATTTTTTTTCTTGTTACCTGAGGTACGCTTGTATCACAATAAATGTTGCTCTTTGAAATGATTTTGTTGCATCCCAAAGATTTTGAATTTTGTGTGTCCATTTTCATTTGTCTCCAGGTATTTTTTTATTTCCTCTTTGATTTCTTCAGTGACTATTGGTTGTTCAGTAGCATATTGTTTAGCCAAACCATTATGGTTGGAAAATATGCTTGATATAATTTCAAACTTAAATTTATTGGGACTTATTTTGTGGCCTAGCACATGACATATCCTGGAGAATCTTCCATGTGCACTTGAAAAGAAAGTTTGTTTTGCTGCTTTTGGATGGAATGTTTTATATATATATATATATATTCATCTGATCTAATGTGTCTGTTAAGGCCAGTGTTTCCTTATTGATTTTCTGTCTGGATGATCTGTCCATTGATGTAATTGAAGTGTTAAAGTCCCCTATCATTATTGTGTTACAATCAATTTATTCCTTTATGTCTGTTAATAGTTGTTTTATGTATTTAGATGCTCCAAGATAGATGCATATATATTTACAAGTCTTATATCTTCTTTATCATTATGTAATATCCTTGTTACAGTCTTTGTTTTAAAGTCTACTTTGTCTGATATAAGTATTACTCCTCTAGCTTTCTTTATGTTTTCATTTGCATGGACTGACTACTTTTTTCCATCCCCTCACTTTCAGTCTTTGTGTCTCTTGTAGGCAGCATATACATGAATCTTGTTTTTATATTAATTCAGCTACTCTATGTCATTTGATTGGAGCATTTAGTCCATTTACATTTAAAGAAAGAATTGATAGGTATGTACTTATTGCCATTTTGTAACTGTTTTCCGGTTGTTTTTTAAGTTCTTTTTTCCCCTTTCTTCTTCTTTTGCTCTCTTCCCTTGTGATTTAATGACTGTCTTTAGTGTTATGTTTGGATTCCTTTCTCTTTTTCTGTGTCTATTATAAATTTTTGGTTTGTGGTTACCCTGAGCTTTATATAAAACAACCTACATATATACTTGATTTTTTTAGTTGATGATCTCTCAAGTTTGAATGCATTCTAACAATCCTGTATGTTTATCTCCCCCTTCCCACATTTAATAATTTTGACATCATATTTTACATCCTTCTGTGTATGCTTTAACTACTTATTGTGGACAGAGATGACTTTACTACTTTTGTCTTTTAGTTTTCCTAGTAGCTTTTTTTTTTTTTTTTTTTTTTTCCTAGTAGCTTTATTCGTGGTTGGTCTACTACATTTACTGTACATTTGCCTTTACCAATGAGGTTTTTTTTCTTTTCATAATTTTCATATTTCTTTTCTGTTGCACTTAGAGAAGTATCTTTAACATTTCTTGTAGAAAGTAGAATGAAGTATCTTACTTTTTTTTATACTAAGTTTTTGAATTACAGTATGTACTTTATACTTACAGCAGCACATCATAACTTGGATTAACTATATTTCATGGTACTTAACAGCCACATGTGGCTAGTGGCTACGATATTGGACAGCTCAGATATAAGAAATGAAATTATGGGAATTCCCTGGAGGTCCAGTGGTTAGGACTCCATGCTTTCACTGCCAAGGGCACAGGTTCAATCTCTGGTTGGGGAACTAAGATCCTGCAAGCTGTGTGGTGTGGCCAAAAAAATAAAATAAAATAAAATGAAAAAAAAAAAGTTCTTAATAAAAAAGAAATGAAATTATTTTTGTAGAAAGATTTTAAAATCAGCCATAATTTTAAAAATGAAAAGCTGTTTCTCATTTATCGTAGGGTTTCCAGCTAGCTAAAATGTAAATGCGTATATTGATAATATTCTTTATTTATTCCTATATTAATTGCTTTGGTTATTTGTTATTGCTTTGTTTAGCTGTCCGGAATAGTTTTATTTTATTTTGTTTTGTTTTAGTCTTAGTCTTGTTTTGAATCTAGGAGGAATTCCTGAAAATGCTACTGTTATTTTGATATTTGTCAGATTTCATGTGCTAATTTTGTTAGTTCTTTTTAGTTTTAATTATTTTCCATTTTCTCCTGAATTGTCTACATAGATAAATCATAGCTGCTGCAATTTAAAACAATTTTGCTTCATCCTTTAAAATCCCTTCCTCCTATTGATTTTCCTGTTATTAGGCTTGCTAGAAATTCCAATATTAAGTTGGATGGTAGAGATGATAGTGGTATTTTGCCTTTTCCTTTTTTTTTTTTTTTTTTTTTTGCGGTATGCGGGGCTCTCACTGTTGCGGCCCCTCCCGTTGCGGAGCACAGGCTCCGGACGCACAGGCTCAGCGGCCATGGCTCACGGGCTCAGTCGTTCCGCGGCATGTGGGATCTTCCCGGACCAGGGCACGAACCCGTGTCTCCTGCATCGGCAGGCGGATTCTCAACCACTGCACCACCAGGGAAGCCCGCCTTTTCCTTTTTTTAATAATTATGTTTCACTATGAATTATCAGGAGTGATTTTTTCTCTTCCTTTTCATTTAATTTATTATAATCTTCTTTTTTTGCTTTAAAACTTTCACATGCTTTCTATTCAAATTTTGCACATTTTTTTTCTAGAAATTTCTCATATTGTTCCTCACCTTATCTCTTTGTGGTTCATTCTGGGTTGAATTTTACATTTGCTAACACTATCTCATGGATGATTTTCTTACATGCTTTTCCTTATTTTTGTTATAAATTTTCCTGTGAGATCACTAGCTTTATTCATTAGGGACTGGATGTACCCTTGATTGTGGGCATCTCTATGGGAAAGCTTCCTATTTGTCTCTCTTGGGACCCAAGGTTGTGGAGTAGGTTACCTGCTACTCTATCAACTCAAAAGTAAGAGTAAATTCAAACTCCAAACCCTGGCCAAGTACTTATCTTTGGCTTTCTTTTTTCTGCAAAGACCCAGATAGGTCATATTCCAGTTGAGGGCACTGGATGGGATGTTTTCTAATTTTTATTTCACATGATATACATTACTTTGAAACTCATGGCTTTAGCCCTAAAGCTCATTTCCACCTGCTCATTCACATAGGGCCTTGGAATTTTCTCTTTGTGTGTTCTGTGCCTAATCTATCTATCTATCTTTCTTTCTCTTTCTTTCTTTTCTCTTTCTTTCTTTCTTTTTCTCTTCCTCCCTTTCTTTCTTCCTTCCTTCCTTCCCTCCCTCCCTTTTTTCCTCCCTTCCTCTGTCCTTTCCTCCTCCTCTCCCTTCCTCTCTTCCTTTCTTTTTTCCTTTAAAGATCAGATCAGGGCTTCCCTGGTGGCGCAGTGGTTGAGAATCCGCCTGCCGATGCAGGGGACACGGGTTCGTGCCCCGGTCCGGGAAGATCCCACATGCCGCGGAGCGGTTGGGCCCATGAGCCATGGCCGCTGAGCCTGCGCGTCCGGAGCCTGTGCTTTGCAACAAGAGAGGCCACAACAGTGAGAGGCCCGCATACCACAAAAAAAATAAATAAATAAAAATAAAGATCAGATCAGTATTATTATTATTATTATTGATTTCTATTTTTGAATGATAGGATGTATTGAGAAGATTTCTGTCAATGAGAGTTGGGATTTGTGGTTAGAAGTTTCCTTTGTCCCAAGGACTTGTGTGCCTATGTGTGTTATCCTAATTTTGCTGGAACAGAGACATTCTCATCACACTGGCTATGCGTACCATCCTTGGTCCCCCCCATTGTAGTGTGTGTCATCTGTGCCAAGAGCAAACCAGAAGCACCATGATCAAGCTCTCTGTGATATGAGCGCTCTGGCATTTGACAGACTTTCAGAAAGTTTTGGTAAAACACATTATACCCTTCTGTCCTCATGATTTACTCTTGTTTTCATTAATTGCTGCTGTTGGTTAAAGAAGTTAATCTGGCTTGACTGAAGGTAGAGGTGGTCTTTCACTCACACTAAACAGGACTTTTTTTTTCTTTTACATTAAATTAAATGGGTCAGCCCTTTGCCAAAACCAATCTCACCTGCTTATTATTTTAGAAATTTCTCTCTGTATATAGAGCATGTGAAAGACAGGTTTTCACTAGCCCTCCATGCTGAGATAGAAGTGCCTCTATTGCTCTGTTCTTTGCCAGGACAAGATGAATTTAGGATGCAGTAAAATGGATAGCTACAGATTGCTGACCTGGATCTTCATTATTCAGAAGGTGAGGGAGAGCAATCAAAAATCACTAGATTCCCTTTTGTTAAAACCCTGAAATCTTGAGAATGTTTTTTCTAGATTTTTAATGAGGATAGAGAGGGAAAGTTGAGTCTTATCAGAACCTGCAATGGGTTGTCATACATTTATTCATATTTTTAAAATTTTATTATTGAAAGGGAGAATTTGTATTCACTGAAGTATTTCCCTTCTCTGTTTTTATCTCTCTAAAACTATTTCCTCTTGTATTTCATGACTCATAAAAACCCTTCTATATTCGCTGATCTGGTCATTTATAATTTGGTATTTCATGACTCATAAAAACTCTTCTATATTCGCTGATCTGGTCATTTATAATTTGGAAAACTGTTTGACTTTGGGGTTTTTTTGGTTTTTGTTTTTTTTTTTTTTTCGGTATGCGGGCCTCTCACTGTTGTGGCCTCTGCCGTTGCGGAGCACAGCTCCGGACGCGCAGGCTCAGCAGCCATGGCTCACAGGCCCAGCCGCTCCGCGGCATGTGGGATCTTCCCGGACCGGGGCACGAACCCGTGTCCCCTGCATCTGCAAGCGGACTCTCAACCACTGCACCACCAGGGAAGCCCTGACTTTGGGTTTTAATTCTTAAAACTCTCTTAAAAACTTGTTTTCAAACCAGATGTTCTGTAAACTTCCTCATCTGACAGTGTCATCCAAGGGTATGCCCAACACTGAGCATTACAGACACTTGAAAAAACATAGATTCGGGAGGGTACTGGAGCATTAAGGTCAACCTCAAGTAAGACAATAAAAGCAGAATCAGGCTTGTAAACTTCAGCAATCTCCGTTCCACCTCAACTGCAGTAAATCAAAACTGCTTCATTTCGACATGGGTATGACAAACCATCTGAGGTGAAATAGTTTCAATTCACATGGGACATTTTGTTCAAGTTGGCTTTACTGATACTATTAGCATAGAGAAAGATTGAGAAAAAACTATTGTGGAGAGATTTACAACACTAGAGATAAAGACACTGACTAATATCATTTAAGCTGAAATTCCCAAATAAAATTACTTTGAAACTAAAACTCTATAGGAGTTTTAAATTTAATTAAAAACAATTTGTCAAGAAATAAAACATATGCATTCCATTCAACTGACAACAATTATTCCTCCGTTCAGTAAGTATTTACTGAGTCTTCCTTTCTCCTCCTTCTCAGTTATTCAAATGAATCAAAGCACTTCCTGTGTGAGGACTTTGAACAAAATGACCTCCTTCACCCCACTCCTAACCTTGCCCCCACGGGCATCTTGTTAACGAATGCACTACACATCTTTTAACTCTGCTCGAGCTTTACCTCCTCGGCAAACCCACCACATCTTTATACACTCTTCATTCCTTGCTGTTACTACTGAAGATATCCTCCTGCTTTTATCAAAGGGCAAAAGGGCAACCCTCCTACTTATGCACTAAATTCCACTCCACTTGCTTTCTCAGGAACTTCACGTAAGTAATTATTTTCTGTCTACAGGTATTTTATTATTTTAACATGGAAACGTTTCTCATAAAAAACCATAGCTAAACATCTTATAATGAATTTCTGTAGTGACTGCTTTCTACTTCCTTATATTAATACTTCTCTCAACCAATTTCAACTGGGCTTACTTTTCCTATCAACCCAAGACACTGCTCCTATGAAGATCACAAGTGCCCTCCATGTATCCAAATCTAATTTTCAAATATTTTTTCTTATATTACTTCAGCCCCTAGTGTCACTTAAGATAGTTGACCACCTTCTCTTTCTCTTGGTTTCTGTAAGTCTCGATCTTCCTGAGTTTTCTCACACCCCTTGCTGCTTCACTTCAGACTATACTTTCGCCTTTTCTACTTTATTCCATTTCACAACCTCAGAGAAACCTGGGACCTCCATTTAATTTTTTAAATATACGTATATTTTTTAACCTTTAGGCTCTTTCTAAGGGATTGCATCTTTCCCCTGACTTTAATCACTACCTGTATATATGCTGATGATTCACAGATCCATAAACCTCACCCTAATCTCTCTGCAAAACTCTAGCCTCCACACAAACAGGCATCTCAAACATGCTTGCTGAAGCAGAACTACTGATTCCACTCACTCTCCAGCTAAACCTTCTCAAGCTGTTATAGTTTCTGGATTGGGAATAGCATCCATCCAGTTGCTCAAGTGCAACTGGAAGTCATTTCTGATTTCCGTTTTCCCCTTGTTTCCCACATCCTTTCCACTGTCTAGTCCTGTTGACTTTGTTTCCAATATCACACTTTCCCCTATGTGTATTAATAACACTCTGGTTCAAAGCACCAAAATTCCTTGTTTTCTAACAGATGTCCATAATTCTGTCCTTGCCCTTCCCTCCTACATTTATCACACAGAAGCCAAAGAGATATTTTTAAACTGTAAGTGACTTGCATCACTCTGACTTAAACACCTCCAATGGCTTCACATCACAATTAGAATAAAAATATAAATAACTCACCCTACATTAAAAATATGCACATGATCTAGTCCCTGACTACACTACACTTGCTCATCTTCCCAGCCTAAAGCAGAAGTTCTCAACCTCAGCAACATGGGCAGTTTGGACCAAATAATTCTTTGTGTGTGTTGTTGTCCTGTGTGTGGTAGGAGACCTCTAGCCACCTGATGCCAAGCAACTTCACCCCCAGGTAGGGGTGACCAAAAATGTCTCCAGATGTTGCCAAATGTCCCCTGGTGGGCAAAATTGATCCTGGATGAGAAGCACTTGTCTAAAATGATCGTAAGTCCAGACTGTCCAGATAATCCTGCATGCCTATTGCCTAGTTACTATTACTCATAGCATCTACTTTCACTCTTAAAGTGTCCTGATTAGAAGGACATTTATATGGTCATCTTAGTCTTCATCCTATGTGTCATCATTCCGGCCTTTTAAACGTATGTGTATGTTTTATTTTGAACATATCAGGTTTACTCCAGGCTTGGGGTCTTGGATGTTTTCTCTTCATGGAATGCACTTCCCTCAAAGGCCTTTTTGTCTCTTGTTATTCAGATCTCAGTTTAAGTAATATTTCTTTTTTGATCAAATTGAAAATAAAATAGCAATCCAATCATTCTCTACTCAAATACGGCATCACTGCCTGTTAAGATTGTGTATATACTCATTACTCTATTTATTCTGAATCAGTATCTCACCAATCACATAGATAAGAATAGATGCTTTGCCTATCTGCTTAGAACAGTGCTTGGTCCACAACCCTCCTCCCAACAAGGTTCAATTTCTGCATCTTATATCATTATTGCATTCTGGATGTTTACTTCATGGCATTTTTCACAAATATTAATTATTTACTTATTAGTATAATTATTTATTCTTATAAGTTCCATGAGGACAGGGTCTGTATCTTTCTTTCTCAACTCTAAAAGGGAGAATCTGTAGTCCCTTGTAAAATGCACTGCTTATACATTTTATGTGCACAATCAAATAAATCAGTGAATCACAATTAGTGCATATGTATATAGGGCACAGGTGGGACATCCTTGGGAAAGCACATTATCTAACTGTAAAGTTCAATTTGAATTTTTCTAGATAAGTACACATTTATCCTTGAGAAGAATTTCACATACATTATTCTGTAGAATTTGTCATATGTATGGTTGCCTTCCTTTCTTTTCCCAAATGATTTTATAAACATTATAAGTCTTGGCTTCATCAGTAATTATAAACGATGGGGAAAATGTGTGCTTACTTAATTCCTTATATGAATTTCCCTTGCAAATATGTTTTTCCATTCTCTGATATTACATGCAAAGTAGAGAAGAAGATCAAGTTAGAACTGGTCAGGAAACCACTAACACACTAGCACGCTTCATAGACAGGCCTGTTCCCCTCAGTTGTTTCCACCAAATGATAAGGGGAACTCAGAGTCATTGTGGTACAGTCAGCATTACACTGGCCTCTGAGTGACCCATTTCCACTCACAATTGGTTATTCTTCTCTCAGGTTTACTGAAACTATACTACTTTAATGATAAAAGCAGTTGACAGAGACCTATAAATATAGGTTCAGAAACCTGAACATTTAGATCTTAAAAGGAAAAGATGCAAAGGCCAAAGAAGAACTGAATTGGGGGACGGAAGGAAGGGTTTGGTATTCTAGAGCAAGAGAAAAAACAGGAAAAGATTTGCCTGCCATTTAAAGATGCTGGTACAGGCATAACTTGTTTTATTGCCCTTCACTTTATCGTGCTTAAGAGATATCATGTTTTTCACAAATTGAAGGTTTGTGGCAACCGTGTATCAAGAACGTCTGTGGGTACCATTTTTCCAACAGCATTTGCTTACTTCATGTCTCTGGATCATGCTGTGGAAAGTTTTGCAATATTTCAAACTTTTTCATCACTATTATATTTCTTATGGTGATCTGGGATCAGTGATCTTTGATGTTACTACTACAACTCACTGACAATTCAGAAGATGGTTAGAAATTTTCAGTATTTTTAATTAAGGTATATAGATTATCTTTTTTTGAGATAATGCACACTTAGTAGACTACAGTAGAGTGTAAACATAGCTTTATATGCACTGGGAATCCAAAAAGTTCATGTGACTTGCTTTATTGTGATATCCCTTTTATTTCAGTGGCCTGAAACCAAACCTGCAATATCTCTGAGGTATACCTGTATAAAGTTATTCATGATTAAGATAAAATAAACTTAATCAGTGTGTTAAGTATAGTCATATTTTCTTTCAAGGAGAAGCAAGTTTTGTACAAAAGGCTGAACAGACATAAAAGAAGAGCTGTTGAAGTACAGAATGATGGATAAGAGAGCATTTCAGTACAAATGAGTTTTAGGGTCCCAGGCTAACTGGATTATATCCCAGATCCTGAGAGAGAGAACTTTGGACTGAGATCTAATCTACCATCTGCTTCCTTAGAGGATTCACTGCAAGACTGAAAACCATATATTTTCACATTTAGAGAAGAGAAGTGTATAAAGTAAACCCTTAGACTATAAATCAGTGAGCATGCTAAATACAACAAAGTGCAAAAACACATTTATGAGATATTGGTCAGTGCTAACAAGTGGAAGATGTTGGCCTCATTGAGGGGCAACCTGGGTTTATGAAGAACAAGCAAAGTCAAGTTTACTTTCTTCTTTGATTGTAATACTCAACTGGAAGATCAGAGAAATGTGAAATAAATGGGACACCTAGACCCAACATCAGATCCTAAGGACAAGTAGAAAATAAATTATGTATCAAATTTTGGTCTGTGGAATAAAACCTGTGATTGTTTATAAGTAGCATAAGTAGTTCATTAATGGCATGGTTTTCTCTATTTTTGTAGATACTTCTCTCATTTAATCTGTACAAATTTCCTTTGGTTGAAGTAATCCTCTCTCTTCTTTCAGGAATCTCCCCCTATGGAAGCCAAGGATGTCAGAGCTTTCCTTTCCCTGCCGCTAATACAGCTGTGAGTGAAGCTTATTGCTTAAGCCTCACCTAAAACTATGACCCAGCATCACACCTGCAAAATGGCAACAAATAATATCAATCTCAGAGGCTTCTGGGGCAGAGAGACAGGGATGAAATGAAATTAAGTGTGGAAAAATAAGAGATATTAGGTATCCAGTAAATGGCAGATCCCTTTCCAGGCTGACCATTTTGAGAAGAATACACAAACTATTATGAGATTATAGAAGAGCTCACATAACTCCATCAATGGTAGATGGAGTTATGACTACAAAAAAAGTATAATAATATCTGCTTATTTAGGACAAGGGAGGGTGGATACATATGACTATACATTCTGCTTCTGGGCACCACACAAACTGGGACACATGAAAAAGACAGTGGCAGATGGCCAAAAAGCACATGAAAAGATGTTCAACATCAGGAATTATTAGAGAAATGCAAATCAAAACCACAATGAGGTATCACCTCACACCTGTCAGAATGACCATCATCAAAAAATCTGCAAACAATAAATGCTGGAAAGGGTATGGAGAAAAAGGAACCCTCCTACACTATTGGTGGGAATGTAAATTGGTACTGTCATTATGGAGAATAGTGTGGAAGTTCCTTAAAAAACTAAATATAGAACTATCATAAGATCCAGCAATCCCACTTCTGGGCATATATCTGTAGAAAATCATAATTCAAAAAGATACCTGCATCCAAATGTTCACTGCAGCACTATTTACAATAGCCAAGACATGGAAGCAACCTAGATGTCCATCGACAGATGACTGGATAAAGGAGATGTGATACATATATACAATGGAATATTACTCAGCCATAAAAAAGAATGAAATAATGTCATTTACAGCAACATGGATAGACCTAGAGATAATCATACTAAGTGAAGTGAGTCAGACAGAGAAAGGCAAATACCATATGATATTACTTATATGTGGAACCTAATAAAAATGATACAAATGAACTTATTTACAAAACAGAAACAGACTCACAGATCTCAAAATCAAACTTATGCTTACCAAACAGGAAATGTGGAGGGAAGTGATAAATTAGGAGATTAGGATTGCCATATACATACTGCTATATATAAAAAAATAGATAACAAATAACGACCTCCTGTATAGCATAGGAAGCTCTACTCAATATTCTGTAATAACCTACATGGGAAAAGAATCTGAAAAAGAATGGATTTACTTTGCTATACACCAGCAACTAACACAAGATTGTAAGTTAACTATATGCCAATAAAAATTTTTAAAAATGCATTAAAATAGCAATGTGCACATTAAGAAAAAGAGTGGCATTCATATTTTTCTTTGCTGATAATGCCTTGAAGATTGTCCTGAATCATGCTTGTTAGGAATGGAATAGGAAGAATAAAATTACCTGAGTTATTCATGAGATATATCCTTCTGTCCCTGACCATTTCCCAGGTAAAGCTTTTTCTAAGCAACCCAGGGTTACAACTTGAGATATCATCTGGTTCTTCTCTATCAGCACAAAAAAGAAGTCAGTTTCACCGTTCTTTGATGTGCTGACCAACAAGAATGTTGAACAGTTCAAGTCCAAGATTATTAATAGCACAGTAGTCTGCAGTTGTACAATTCTTGGCATGTTTCTACTCATGCTCATCACATTAAATTATGAGTATCACTAACTTCTGATATTATGATAATATAGACCAGTAATGAGCCACTAATACATATTTGTTTTAGAAAATGAAACCTCCTTAAAAAGTGTAAAGTTGGAGGGATCTTATAAAGCAAAGAGTGCTATCAATCAGTGAGATTGATCTCTGGATGACAAGGTAGTTGCCAATTTAATGGGGTTAAGCTTGGTCCTTTGGAAATGTTGGCAAGTCTTCCTCCTGGCTTTTGTCTCTCTCTGTCTCTCTGTGTCTCTCTCTCTCTCTTCATCTCCCTTATTTATTTTATTTATTTAATTGTCACCTGTCTTCTTCTGCTTCATTAATTCATGGCCCATCATGGCTACCTTTAAATGTAACATACAGCCCCTAAATCTATATTACTAATAAGTTGTGGGTAGTGAATTAGTTAATGAAACCCAAATAGTCAGAAAATCTGGGGGGGTGGGTTTGGGTAACTGAAGGAGAACCTGCCACCTCCTATGTATTTTAGTTAAGAATATTATACAAATGGTCAATGACACAAAATAGGAAGATCAGAAATAGAACCAAATAAATATTTGATATTTAGTTATGCCTTTTATATTTTATTTATTTATATGTATATGATATTTAATATATAATGCCATTTAAGTCATGAACATATATGCTACTGATAATTATATTACTAACGAAATCATCTTGGGAATCTGTGTAATCATCTAGGAAAAAAGAAATCTACATGTTTCAAGACTTAAGCATAAAATTATAAAACTATCAAATTTAAATGGGAAAACTATTGAATAAAGTTAGTGAGAAAGATCTTTTCAAAGTATTACACAAAACCCAGTAGCCCCAAAAGAAAATAACTGATTAATTCTATTATACTATGAGAAAGAAAGAAGAAAACAGAAAAGAAGGAAGGAAGGAAGGGAGGAAGGGAGGAAGGGAGGAAGGAAGGAAGGAAGGAAGGAAGGGTGTTTCCTGCTTGGCACAAACTACTATAACCAAAGACAAAATGTAAATGTTAAAAGAAAAAAAAAAAACGATATCAACCTCATATCACTCACTATCAAAGGCCTAAATTCCTTTACATGTAAACAACTCCTACAAACCATTAAAAAAACTGAAAACTCACCAAGGGATATTAAGAGAGTTCACAGGAAAGGAAACCAGCTTTTAAACATATGAAAAGATGCTCCATGTCACTCATCGTAAAATAAATTAGATTAAAAACTACATGACTAGCACCCTTCTAAGTTTGAACAAAGATAAAGTAGTTTGATAAAACAATATGTTGTGTTGAAGAGACTGGGGAAACAGAAGGTTTGGAGAAGGTGTGAGAGTTTAAAATGGTACTACTGGAGGACTGACAATGAGGACAAGCCCAATATCTACAGAGGTACATATTTTGGACTCAGATGTTCCACTTCCAGAAATTTATCCCTCATACTGTTTAAAACAGCATACTGTAAACAAAAAATAACCTAAATGCAAATCCACACACAAGATGCTATTTGTCATATTATGTTACATGCGATCGATGTAAAAAGAAATAGGCTATTCAATTGTAAAAAGAATGCAAATGTTCTATAGGTACTGAAATAAAATTACCTTGAAGATCCATTGCTAAGTGGAAAAGCAAAATACAGAACAGTGTGTACTATCAGCTGTTACTTATACAAAAAATGGGGGATTTTTGGTTTATTTTGCTTTTAGAAATATTTATTTATATATAGTATATTATAAATATAGTATAATAATATATTTATTATAAATATAATATATTTATAATAAATACATTATTTTCATTTATAAATATATTATAAAATAACTATAAAGTTTTATAAGACACTAACAACACCGAATGCCTGTGAGATGAGAAATGAGTGAATGCGGAATGGGGTAGAAGACCTTAATTTTAAACCTTTTTATACTGTTTCATTTGAATCCTAGGAACGTATTACTATCCTAAAATTAAATTAAGCCAAAAATTGTATATTAAAATATTGTTACTATATTAATTATTCATAACATTTAGCAAAGTCGTAGACATTGAGTTGATACTAAATTTTGAAGTGGATGGACTAAAAAAAACATATTTAAAAATGAGATGTAGAAAAACATGTAAACTTGGACAAGTTTCTATTCCACTAATTCAATCATATATACTTCTATGTCTGATATGATGGAAGCATGTTAGGTACAATACTTGGGATATAGTGGTAACCAAACCCAACACAATCCCTGTTCTCCTGTAGAATCTGCATTTTATTTTTCAACAATCTGCTGATTAAATTTCATAATGAAACACACACACAAAAATAAAGAAAAACTAAAATAAAGGTTTAAGAAATAGTCTGAGGATTTTATTTGAAACTATAGTGAAATATATTCAAGAAACAATAGCCTTTTACAAAATATGTTCTATATTAGAGCATGCTATTTCTCTCAATTTGTCTTATTTCCACAATAAATCTCCATAGTTTTCTTCCTCTAGATATTGCCTACTTAGTCTTGTTTGTACTGTTCAAAAATAAATGGGGATAGAAATAACTATTTTATCTTGTACTTGTCAGAGTTAAATGATAACCTATATACTATATGTGAGTGTACCTGGCAAAGTTTCTTGCATGAACCAGAATAGGTCCTTAATAAATGTTATTTATATCAGAATTGGCTTACATTATAGAAATGTTTGTGTTTTAAATTCCTCATTGTTCATTCTTAATTGAGGGGCAACATTTCCAGATTATCCACAAAACACTCCGTTTGGGTCTGGAATGTGTTCCTAGACCACTGAGGTGGGCTCTGCCCAATGTCGGAAACTTCCCACAGGCATAATTACAGAGCATTGCTGGGAAGACAAGAAACAAGGAAAAACTGAAAATTTGAAAACCTCCTCATGGTTTAAAACACAGTGGAGAATCAAGTGTTTATCTGCCAGATCAATTCCACATTAATTTTTACACCACCGAACTTTCTTAAAAGGACTGAAGTTTTCAAGATTCCAAAGAAAATGGAGACAATGGAGGTACCATCCAGTAAAACTGAATAGTTAACCTCTATTCATAAGGGGAGACTGAAAAGTTAAGAGAGCCAGAAATTTAGAAGATCCAGTGCCTGTTCTCAAAAGTTTATTCTCATATAAAACAAATCATCAAAAATTCATTATAACTGCTCACAATTTCAAGTGCTTGCTGTGTGTTAGGAACTAGACTATGCACTTTGTTCTGTATAGCTTAATACAGCATTCTAGCCCAAACTGTACTAATTATGCACCCATCTTTTCACCTATCTTAAGTTGAATTTTTAAGCATATCACTAGCCATGATGGAGAATGCCTTGCCCTTAACTCCTCATGAAAAATCAATCAAGCAAACAATCAAAGAATAGAGAGTAGATCTATCTAGATAAATAAATAGATAAATAAATAAAAAGGCTCCTATTGCAACAAACAATCTAAAACCAACTTCTCTGTGTTACTTTGTCCTCGAAACGTCAGTTCCTTGGCTTAAAAATAAAAACACAAACACTTTATTGGTCCCTAAGAGAAAGTACTTGGAAAGCTAAAGGGTATAATCTGCAGATTAGAATTTAAATTCTTAGAAACTCAGTGATTTTGATGGGTTAATGAATTTCTCTGAATCTTAGTTTCCTCAACTATAGAATAACCCCAAGTAAGGGGTGGGTAATAAATGAGGAAGTAGAGATAGTGGCATAGACAATGTCTGCCATACAGTATGTCCTCATTCCATGAAAACATCTCTGTTGGAATTAAAAACATGACCTTAGTATTAAGAGAAAACCCATAACCCTGTGTCTCTGATTACTGACAAAAATGTGGTAGATTTTTATACTTTTCTGTCTCCTCTTTACAATCCACATTATGAGAGGCTATTTACAGTTTGCATGTCCAATTTTCAAAACTAGATAAAAAATGAAAGAGTGATGGTAGTACCAAATTAGAAATGAAGATGGTAATAGCTCAAATCATTCCATTTCATGTTAGTTACACAAGAGTGAAATTGCTCTCTCATGCTCTCTCAAAATAGCTCTCTCAAGGAAAGGGAGGGTGGCGGGTGTGCAGCTTGGTACAGCACTATATCGGTCATCTCCCAGCATCAGCATCATATAAAACACTTTCAAAATTAACAAGTAATTCTGCTGTTTATCTCCAAAACATACCAGCTTCTGTGCACAGGATGTAAATAAATAGATGCATTTAGGAAAGGCTTACTAACATAGAGGAAAATCATTATTTTTTTTCCTGTATTTCATAGAAGGTAGTGATAACCCTCTAGTGATGCATGTAATGTTATTAGATGTGATTTAAATTTATCCAAAATGGAGTATGAGGAGGAAGCACAAAAAGCTATGAGCAAGGTGATCTCAGTTGCCCTGTACACCCTTGGGAAAAGGCCAATTTAGTCTTGTGGTTACTGTTTCTTTGTTTTTAATCTTCAGATACTCTTGGCAAAACTTTCCACCATTTTTCTCTCAATTCTTCTTATGCTCACTCAAAGTGTACCGCTTGGAAACTTCCAAATAAAAAGGCCATTGGAATACTCACTAAAGGTTATCTCCACATAGATTTTCAGTGAAAATGGCAATACTTTATGGACACTGGAAGAAAGCCACACCAATATATAAATCTCTGGTGTGGAGGTGCCATCCTCATGCATAAGTAATTAGCCAAATATGACAAATATAGAAATAAACTGCAAAATACTGTGTATATAAAATTAAACTGTACTGAAGGCTGAACCTACTCAGGCTATCAACAGCTTGTGTGAGTAGTAAGAACCTTATTAAGAACCCTCAAATTGGAGAGGGTACGGGAAGGGCAGTGGGGGAGGGGTGGAACCAGAGCACCCATTCTGAACTGAAGCCTCCCAGAGCAGGTAACCCATGGGCTACTCAACTTCCAGTTTACACCCACCACAGGTGTAGGTGCCCTCTAGGCAGGGAAGGAGAGCACTGCTAGGATTTCCTGTTCAGAGAGGTAGGTATGGGCAGAGTGGAAGCCTCACGGCAGGATTAAAGACCTAAATGTAAGGTCGGATATTATAAAACTCTTAGAGGAAAACATAAGTAGAACACTCTCTGACATAAATCGAAACAATATCTTTTTTGATCCACCTCCTAGAGTAATGAAAACAAAAACATAAATTAACAAATGGGACCTAATTAAACTTAAAAGTTTTTGCACAGCAAATGAAACCATAAACAAAACAAAAACAATCCACAGAATGGGAGAAAATATTTGCAAACAAAGCAACCAACAAGGCATTAATCTCCAGAATATACAAACAACTCATGCAGCTCAATATCAAAAAAACAAACAACCCAATCACAAAATGGGCAGAAGATCTAAATAGACATTTCTCCAAAGAACACATACAGATGGCCAAAAAGCACATGAAAAGATGTTCAACATCAGTAATTATTAGAGAAATGCAAATCAAAACTACATTGAGGTATCACCTCATACCTGTCAGATGGCCATCATCAAAAAAAATCTACAAACAATAAATGCTGGAGAGGGTGTGGAGAAAAAGGAACCCTTCTACACTATTGATGGAAATGTAAATTGGTGCAACCATTATGGAGAATAGTGTGGAAGTTCCTTAAAAACCTAAACATAGAACTACCATATGATCCAGCAATTCCACTTCTGGGCATATATCTGGAGAAAAATCATAATTCGAAAAGATACCTGCACCCGAATGTTCACTGCAGCATTATTTACAGTAGCCAAGACATGGAAGCAAACTAAATGTCCATCAACAGAGGAATGGATAAAGAAGATGTGGTAGGGACTTCCCTGGTGGCACAGTGGTTAAGAATCAGCCTGCCAATGCAGGGGACACGGGTTCAATCCCTAGTCTGGGAAGATCCCACAGGCCGTGGAGCAACTAAGCCCGTGTGCCACAACTACTGAGCCTGCGCTCTAGAGCCCATGAACCACAATTGCTGAGCCTGTCTACCACAACTACTGAATCCCGTGCACCTATAGCCTGTGCTCCACAACAAGAGAAGCCATGACAATTAGAAGCCCGTGCACTGAAAGGAAGAGTAGCCCCTGCTCGCCGCAACTAGAGAAAGCCCGTGTGCAGCAATGAAGACCCAGTGCAGCTAAAAATAAATAAATTAATTTTTTAAAAAAAGATGTGGTACATATATACAATGGAATGTTACTCAGCCATAAAAAAGAATGAAATAATGCCATGTACAGCAACATGGATGGACCTGGAGATTATCATATTAAGTGAGGTAAGTCAGAGAAAGACAAATACCATACGATATTACTTATATATGGAATCTAATAAAAATGATACAAATGAACTTATTTACAAAACAGAAACAGACTCACACATCTTGAAATCAGATTTATGGTCACCAAAGTGGAAATGTGGAGGGAAGTGATAAATTAGGAGATCGGGATTAACATATACACACTGCTATATATAAAATAGATAACTAATAAGGACCTACTGTATAGCACAGGGAACTCTACTCAATATTCTGTAATAACCCATATGGGGAAAGAATCTGAAAAGAATGGATATATATATATGATTCACCTTGCTGTATACCTGAAACTAATACAACATTGTAAGTCAACTATATTCCAAGAAAAATTAAAAGAAAAAAATAACAGAGAACATCACCACAGGACATGCTCACTTACACCGTGGTAGGACTCCCTCACCCACCTGCCTTGGAGACCACCCTGTTCTGCCAGGGACTGAAGTGGCAGTTGGAAAAATAAAACTAGATAAAACCAGACGGCATTCTCCCTCCTTCATCCCAGCCCACAGTTTTGTAAAGGGACCCATACATATTGTCTCAGCAGATACCTCAAAGTCTAATACAGCAGAGTCTGAAGTGTCACCCAGAAAAATAATGATGTTCAAGGGAAGGGGACCAATAAGAGGAATCATAATGATTATAACTCTATGGGAAAGAGCTACTGTCAACTTTTGAGACTTTTTCATTTTTCATATTTAGACTGCATAACTTATGGGGTTCAAATTCCAGCCCTACCACTTACTTAAAGTGTATCCTTGAGCAAACGGTTTTACTCATCTTCGTCTCAGTTTCTTCACCATTAAAATGGGGGGTTTTATTGTATATACTTCAAAGGGCCATCTGAGGATTATCTGAAAAATGCTTAGAACAGTGCCTGGCATGTAGATGCATCAAAAAGTGTTTGTTATTATTATCATTCTTTTAATAAGTATTGTTAATAAATATGTATTGCAGAAAATTAGAAAAACAGAGAAAAATGTTGACAAGAAAAATTATGTGTAATCTTACCACATTCTGCAATGCATGGCTTACAAATTATTTTTTAAAGAACATATATTAAATGTATACATAAATATTTTCCAAATTTGGGTGACTATATCTTCCACATAAAAATTACAAAACAGTTGGAATGCTATGACCTAAAATGATTATTAGTGGTAAACTCTGAGTGATGTGATCATGAGAAATGTTTTCTTTCTTGTAACTATATTAATCTTCCTACTGTTCTAGAAATGGTGTGCATTTGCATGTTTAATTGGTAAAAGTTAGGTTAGCAATCAAATATCTAAAAACAGCATAGATCTGATAGAATTGATGGACTTTGTAAGATTCAAAGAGGCATGAACAAAAGCTGATAATTCTGGTACTCTTCTTTCAAGGCCAGAAAAAGGGTATTAAGAATTGCAAATTTTACATATGACTACATTCGACTAACAATGCTTTTATGGCTACTGGAGGGCAGAGTAATGTAGGGGACTTAAGTATTCTGAGTAGATTTCAATCTGGAAGACATCCCCTCTCATCAGTAAGGATTAATGGACCAAGAGCAAGTGGTTATTATTTTATGCTTCATGCCCTCAAGAACCTTCTGTTTCTCCACCTAACTTATTAATGGAAATTTCCTACCCAGGACCATGTAACCCATCTCTATAGAGAATCATTCACACTTTAGTACAAATGATATTTGTAAAGTTGGGCAGTGTGCAGCCTGTGCAACAGTACACAGCCACAGCACCCCATGTGAAAAACTCACTGCCATGCTCCTGCCTAGATAAGCCTTTCCTTCCACTTCATGTGAATTTTTATTTTCCCCCATTTTGATGATAGTTCCTTAAACTGTCTGCTCTTTTAAGTGTTATTTGTACTTGTTTGTACAATTTTTTCTTGCCTCCATGCAACTGAAGATATTTGAGGTCAGATAATATGTCTCATGCAGCAATACCACGTAGTTATAAAGGCAATAATAACAGTTAAGATAAAAAATAATGATAATACTAGATAACTTTTATTGAGTTTTCACCATGTGTCAAGCACAAACTACTCTGAATAGATTATTTTATTTAATCCTAACAATAGCTGTCTGCAGTAGAGACAATTAATATTTTATTTTATAAAGAAGAAAACCAGGACCCATCAAGGTTAAGCACCTTGTCCCATGTCAAACTATTAGTAAGAGTTGAATGAGTGAACGAAAACAACATTTTAATATCTTACAGACAGCACATTCTTTGGAGCCTACAATTCAATTTAAATAAATGCAGTTTTCTGGACTATGAGTTTATTGATGGTAGGATCCTTAATTACTACTGTTTGAATCCACAGCATGGTGTACTTTATATGTGCTTAATTACTCAGGGGATAAGTGAATGAATGAATAAAAAGATTATTTCAGCTGTGCATTTGACCTTACTTTTGAATGGCTTGCAAGGACAGCCTGCTCTGTACTGAGGGCTGTTTTCTTCTTTTAACCAGGGTGCCTGGAGGATCCTTCTACAGATAAAGAAACTGAGGCTTAACTGCACTGTGATTCACCCCAGGCCACACTGCTAAGAGCAAGTGGTCACAGGATTAGAATCAAGATCTTTTAACTCCTGAGTCAGAGGACCTTTCCTCATACCCTTCCATCTAGCAGTTGTCACACTGCACACTTTTCCATATACTACATGAAATCGGGAAAGGCAAAAGGGTGGCACATGGGTCTCTTTGGGAAACGCCCCACTGATACCCTTCAAGGAAACCTCTGCAACTGCTTAGCCAACTCCTGCCTGGGCTCCCAGGCCCCACATTGGTTCTTGGAGGCTCTCCCAAGTTTCCCTCTTCCTCACTGTGCCACACATGGCAAAGAAGCACCACTCTGCCCTGGGCTGACTGGTTTGGGCGCTGGGTAAGTGATGACCCAATCTATTTCCTGGTACACAGGGAAGGAGACCAATAGTGCTCAGACCTGATGAGTTAGCTGTCCCAGCAAACCATTCTGAAGCGGGCTCTGTGAACTGGTTCACTGCCTGGTGCTCCCTCTGTGGCTAGAACCACATGTCATGGCAAATTTACTGTTTGGATCTGCAAAGTGATTATTCCTGAGAAGTTGGGGTACACAAGCCCAGTTGGGAGTGATGGAAAGTCTAAAAACTCCTATCATATTTTTTGCTAGCCTTCATCTGAATAGTAGGCTGCTGGCATCTTACAAGGGCACTCTGAGAGCACAGCCTGGTTTCTAAGATCCAAGGAAACCAAAGTATGAATGTAAGACAGTACTGTTAAAGTTACCAGGTTAAAAGCAAGATGGAGTCACTCACGCTAAGTCTCATATCAGCAAACAAAAACTTAACTAAGTTTCTGTGCTTGGCTCTCCCAGAAAAGAAAGGCTTAGCTTAACCAACCAGTGCTTGCCTGCTCAGCACAAGTTACCTGACTTTCCTTTGCTCCATATAAGTGGTGTAACCTTGCTTTAACCAATAAGCAAACATCCAGTTTAATTTCCTTGTTCTTGGTCACTTTGGTCTTTAAGAATCTCTCATCTTATACAGTTCTTCAGAGCTCCTTTCTACCTGCTGGATTGGATGCTGCCTGATTCGTGAATTGCTGAATAAAAGTCTACTAGATCAGTAAACTGTCTGTGGAAATTTTTCTTTTAATGGTTTATGTAGACTAGAGATAGAAATTACCCTCCATCCTCCCATGAGGAAGAGCAGATGACACTGAGAGTCTAAGCTGTATAAGCCCCGTGCCAAACTTGGGGCTTGCAGACGCATCAGCTCCCTCCAGCCCTGAGGATACTGGGTATTAGATGCTGATGTGGAGAGGAAGGCACAGTGAGGACCGGAAATGGTTACCATTGGCTGTGTGTCAGGAAAAGGACCCTCACTGCAGATGCGTTTCTTTTCCACCCTGTACCATTCTTTGATTCTCCTCTTAATCCATTCTCTGGAGCTGCTCTCAGGCTTTCATTGGCCAAGGATGAGATCAGGATCTTGCTGATAACTCAGGCTGGTATGTGCACTGAAGCAGGGAGACCCAGGACAATATCTGCTTGAAACCTTGGCCAGTTCATGGTTCTTCAGTTCCATCTAGCTCTGCCTTAAGGCTAGAGATGGTACCTGACCTGGGTGGGTACTGGAGATAAGAGAAAACAGGAGTCTACAGGTCGATCCTGTGTTTGTGAGGAAAATGGATTTGTTCCAAAGCAATTTCATCAGAAATCATCAAGAAGATGAGGGCGCATCCTGGAAGTTCACAGTGGCTATCCATGTGTTGGCAGCAGTAGGAAGCAGGGTACAGCTATAAGCTCTTCAGGAATTCTAGATTAGCTGGTCCTGGCTCCTCCACAGAAGGCCATGCCCTCTTGATCTTGATGAAAGTCTGCTCCTCTCACTGTCTTTCTTCTGAACCCCTGCTTATTCATCCTTGTGATGGGAATGTGGCTTCCATACACTGGGTCCATATGAGGTTTTGAGTAATCTGACAATGCATTATACTTTTTCAAAAACTGACATCAAGACATTGTATAAGTTTGATTCTTATGTGTATACAAGTCTTCCTGAGTAGAGCTGACTACAGGTTCTTTGTGAGTTTTTGGAATAACAGGTCTGAAGACCCACCCTGAGGCCACAGTGCAAACACTGGTCCTATCAGCCACTGAGTTTCTCACAGTGACATCCTGGCTTTGCTTCCCTAAATGCATGTAACCTGAGGTTACTATTATTATTATTATTATTAATTAATTGACAAAGGTGCACATTTCTGATCAACTCTGCATCGCCTGGGGGAGAATAAAACAGCAGAGACTTCTACCCCCTGTTCCTTAGGATTTCACTAAATAGAACATGCAATCAGAAAATGGGGAGAGAAGAAGAAGGGAGAGAGAGAAGAAGAAGGGAGAGAGAGAAGAAAAGGGAGTGAGGAGGAAAAGAAGAGAGAAGGTGTTGGAGGGATGCTTATTTCCAGAGCAGAGTCGTTCCAAGATACCATGAGCAGCAAATTAAACGATCCTTCAGCAAGAATTTTGACAAGGAAATTTAATTAGGGATTTACATCTCTATGGAAGCTCAAGTTGCTGCATTAAGATATGAAAATTGTGCAAATATTTTTCCTTAGAATAATATTTGCTGCAGGTCATTGAGTTTCAGTCAATGAAATTTAGAGTGATAAATGTCATACTGAAAATAACTAGAGGAAGGAGGGGCCTAGGAAAGGAAGGAAAGAGCCCTGCAGTTGGGAGCTCAGGTCCCAAAGTCATGTGGATTGGAAGTTAGACTCCAGCATTAACTAGCTGTGGGACCTTGAGCAAGTTTATTTAATATCTCCGAGGCCTAATTTCTTCATCGACAAAATGTGGTCAATTGCCAGTAACTCTGCTGGACTATGATTGTGAGGGTTTAATGAGATAATCCAAGTAAAGTCCTTCGGCCCAGTGCCTAACACATGTAAACTCTAAACACATATTAGTATGATTACAATGATGAGCAAGGAGGTAGGCTAATGTTTACCTGGAACTGACCTCCGGTCAATCATGGTGATAGACGCCTATAGGTATTATTATTGGCATTATACAGATGACAAGCCTGAGGCTCAGGGGCTTAATAAATCTGCCAAGATCACAAAGGAATAAATGTTTCCACCAGAATCATGCCCATGCTTATGTGTCTACATGTTTTTCTCCCTCACTAGCCTTGGGGGCCTTAGAGCCTAAATCCTGTTTGTACACTTCTGTACAAACAGAATCTGACCAATTATAGATGGCCCTTGGTGGATGCTCAGAAAATATTTGGGGAAGGAATTAATGATTGCATAAGGAAATAGATGCATGCATGGATGAATGGGAAATAACTGCTTTTCCCATTTAAACTGTGTCACAGGGACTCATCCATAGGTTTCTCAATGTTTTGTTTTGTTTTTGCAATTTCAAGGTGTATGGTCAGGACACTCAAGATGGCTGTTCTCTGTACATCCCCTGCTCGACTAGTGCCTGCTTCACCTATATGCTACTCACCTGACTGACGTTCTTATATACTTGCCCCAGGCTCCAGCTAATGACTGACCTAGCTTTAGATCAGAACATCTCCACTCTGATAGCTTATGAGAGGGGCAGTGAGGAACAGGCTGCCCCTCTGCTGGTTTCCCTGGTAACCAGTGAGCTGACCTGATGTTAATTCCCCCTATAACTGGTAACCCTGCCCCCCACCCCAGCAAAGCTCGCCACCATGTTCTGCCCGCCATCTGCCACAGATGGTGGGGTGATGCTCCAGGACCTTGCTTCAGACATGTAAGCTTCCTCATCCATTAAACCACTGCTGTCTCTTGCTGACTCTGGGCTCTTTCTTTGGTGTTAAAGCTGGGCAAGTACAGGGCTTGCAGGCCTGTGTAGTGCAGCCCAACACAAGGCATTCTGGCATTTTGATTCACATAATGATGTGTCATTTTACAGAAAACAGGATAAAAAGGAAATTTTTTCATATACTTCTATAACCCCAATATTTAAAGTTCCCTTTTAGCATTTTAGTGTATGTTTTTTTCCACCTTTGGACCAAAGAAAGTTCTTATTGCAATCTTACATGAAAATAATTTTCTAGGGCTTCCCTGGTGGCGCAGTGGTTGAGAATCCGCCTGACGAGGCAGGGGACACGGGTTCGTGCCCTGGTCCGGGAGGATCCCACATGCCGCAGAGCGGCGGGGCCCGTGAGCCGTGGTCGCTGAGCCTGCGCGTCCGGAGCCTGTGCTCCGCAACGGGAGAGGCCACAACAGTGAGAGGCCCGCGTACCGCAAAAAAAATAAAATAAAATAATAATTTTCTAACTTGCTGTTTCACTTAATAGGACTATTTCATACAGCTCTTATTTTAATAATTTACTGGAGCATGATCGATGTGCCATATAATGTTCTACTTAAACATAATCTTGTTTTTTAGAAAGTGTTTATTTTTTAACCATTATAAGTATTGTTGAACTAAATATTTTTGTGTATGTGAGACCAAGGTTTTCAGGGTTGGTGACTCTGATCGTGGCATCATTTTTCTTTGAGGAGCACACAGTCCTTATAGTGGCCTCATTCTCAGCTTTTGCAGTGATGGACTATCATATTCAATTGAATGGCAAAGGTTTGATTAGACTGTGTAAAGAAAGATTATTTTACCCATTTTGTATCATATGCAAGCCCTGTCCCAGTACCCATACTGGACAGATATTCCACAGCTATATAGGAGAAGAGGGAGGAAGGAAGGAAGGAAGGAAGGAAGGAAGGAGGGAAGGAAGGAGGGTGGGAGGGAGGGGCAGAGAGGAAGCATAAAGGGATGTAAGAAAATAATAAAGAGAAGAAAAGCAAAGGGGACAATGAAAGGGAAGGAAAGAGAAAGAAAGAAGGGAAAAAAAAAACAAAGAGGGAAACTAAGTATAATATATCAAAGTGAATAAAAAGAGAAAGAAAGAAATCAGCAAACCCATTCTTCTTTGTAAGATTTCTAGTATTGCTAATTATGCATCTCTATCCACAACCATAACTTTTAGATATCAGCTTAGCAAGTGGCAAAAATCACAAGATAGGAAAGATTCAACACATTCTAGTAACTGCCCCCTACTTGGGAAACTCCTAGAGACCAGAGCCTCACATTTCAGAGAACACAGATCATGGCTAGCTTGGTTGCTGGCTTTTAGGCAACAACCACCTTTCTCTAGGAGAGCTAAATTTGCAAAAAAAAAAAGAGGAGTGAATGCTATACGGTGGCAGCTTGCCTTGACAAGATAAAACACAAGCAAACTGAATTAAACAAAAATTTCCTTCTTAAAAAATATTACATTTACCCGAGGAAACATAACTAAAAATTCAAGGGGGGAATGAGAATATGCATTTTGAAAAGGTGTTGAAGGATGGCTAAACATGGTCATTATGCAGCCATGTGCACATGCACAGACAGGGCGACCTCTGGCTGTTGTCAATGCATGATATTTTGCTAAAGTTTATGCTATGCATGTTTGGTATTCAGAAAACCAAAATATTGCCTTTACGATTTCGAAATGTCTGTCATTATCTTCACTGAACTAAACTTCTGATTCAATCAAAGTCCCCTTTTCCTTAGTGGCAATTCAATTGTAGCAGTCATTGAAAGAGCAGATTATTTACAGATAAAGTAAAAATTTCATGTTTGACCAGAATTGGGCATATTCATATAGAACATTACCTTTTACACTGTATAGAGAAACTGAGTGGCAAACTGTCTTCTTTCATGAATGGAAAACAGACTAATTTGTCATCGGTACAGTAATCGCTGATACTCGAATAGTGTTGCTAAAAATGAGGTTTTCACAGTTGGTTTGAAAACCTCTTATATAATTTTTTATGTGTATTTCCTTACTTTAGGAAGGTAAAGGTTAATAGGTTTAATATCTTCACAAGTTACCAACCAGTGGGTAAGAAGCAATACGATACTAAAGTTCTCAAAATACCCTTTAGGATAAATAATAAGGTCTTTTATGTTTCTATATTCTTGCTTTCATAATGGAGTGATAGTGGGGGAGTCTGAAAGCTAAGGGAGCAGGATTTGCTGCAGTTCCCAGCAGAGGGTAGTGGTAGAGATGAATCTGGAAATCAGGCCCCATCCCTGGAGAAGACCTACACCTGGACAGAGATAGTTCTGAACAAACTTTGAATGTGAGTGTCTGTCCCCAGCTCCCACCCTTAGCAGCATTCAGAGACACAAAACTGAGATACAGCCGTCAGTGAGTTAGCAACCGCGGCTCAGAGTTTTATACTGTGTTAGAGACAGAAGAAAAACGCTTGACCTACTTGGATCCGATAAGATGGAATCAGTTTTCGGCAGAAATTGATCACAACGGACTCCTTGGTAGCCTTCTTTGCACCTGAGAAAAGGGGTAAACGACAAACATATGCATGTGTTTGTGAATGGTTCGAGATTTCAACAAGCAAAGTAGCCACCAATTGTATCACCGTGAGAACAGTACATTCATGCTTTTGTATGGCTTGGTTCAGTCTGTTTCTAACATTAATAGTAGGTGAATTTTAGTCATGTCTGAGTAAAAAAACAGCACCACTTTGCTTTTATAGTTTTATAGGTAATATCTAATGAGCAAACTTAGTAGAAATTTAAGATGCCCCTCATAGCAGTATGAATAATGGTTACCCTCATAATTCTGCAGGATTCTTTATGCAACACACTGGTCTCTAAAAGACTGCAAATACCCTTTCAGAAAGCAAATTGCAAGTGTTATTTTCCTAATAAAAATCATTTTCTAACATAATTGATCAAATATTATCAGTAGATTTGCGCTGTTTATTTTCCTTGTGTTTTACTAGTTTGTTCATTTGCTAATTTTACCTGTTTTTTTTTTTTTTTTAACTTAGCAATTCCTCCAGTCAGTGCCGCCTAACTGCTGGGTCAGAAATAGCAGCACTTATTTCAGATCTGGCAAGATCTGAAAGGCGTCTACCTCTATGTGCAAGCCCTCTGTGTATTTTCTTTAAACTCCCATTTTTCTCTTATATTCAGCAAACAGGTGCAAAGTGCGTACTTCTGCAAGGCATTGTACAAGGCGACTTTCCTAAGGGGTGTGCAATTTGGAGGCAGGGAATTTGCCTGAAAGCCCCTGCAATGGGGCATATCGCTTCAACCCTGCCAGTCCACAGTCTTCTCACAGCTCGCTCAATCAAGGCCGCTTGGCCGCCTCGGCTCATCAGCTGGCAGTTCAAGGAACAAAATACAGCTGAGACTCCACACGCCTGCCTCTGAACAGTCTCTGTAAGCAGGGAGGTGGCATTTAGTGTATCTGCTTGAAGCTTAATCTGTCATGCTCAAGTTAAGCAGGGACACATCCATTGTTGCTTGTGGGATGAATCTGTCCTACTTACCGAGGAGGAAATTGTGCTGCTGGCATAAAAATCAGATTTACAAAATCAACAAAAGAATTCAAAGAGATCATTCTGTCAGAGATGGGAGCTGTGGATTCTTTCTTCAGAATATGTTTTGTTTTCTGAGTGTAATAAACACTTTATTAGATAAAGTCTATTGCAACTGGAGCAGTCACAGTGAAAGGCACCTAGGTAATTTTTCTACCTTTCATTGTGAGCTGAATTGGAATACAGGTAATGGGGCAGTCTCTCTTTAGCACCTTTTTAAGCCTGGAACGCTGGAGTGTATTTGGCAATTTTCCCTATAGATTGAGAACAAAGACTTCTGACATATGGACACCCCAAATACCCAACCGGCTATTGAGAGAATTTGTTTAGACAGACACATAGTTTCATAACCATTTAAAAAATTCATTTATTGCACTTGAAATAAAGCAGGCATATCACTGGTTCGATAATGGTACAAAGGCAGAAAATACTTAAGACTGAAGCATATTTGTGATGAAGAAATAAATTCCTGTTCTCTGAAAGTGCCCTAACATTGTTAGTTTGCCTTTATTCAAAATTACCTGAACCAACAGTGTTTGGTTTTCATTTTCTTGTAATGATGACTTAGGTGCTGGGTGTGTGCTGTAACATGCATTTACTCCTGAGGTTTTTATTTCCAACATATGTGAGGGATTTTAAGCACACTTCACTCTTTGTATCTTCATTTAATATGAAAATGGTATCCTAGGGAGATAGCTGCTTTTAAGGGGAAGTGCTTTTGTTTTGTTTTGCTTTTTAAGGGGTTTTTATCACTTAAAATGCATTATTCCGTTTGTGTGTGGAGAAGAAAATTAGGGAAAATGTTTGAAATTTTTCTACTCTTCAACTGATTTTCCATGACTTTGAGCCCACTCTGAAGTGTTCAGGCCTCATGGAGTATCAGGAGAATTGCACAGTGCATGCCTTCATCCTGCCTTCACACCTGTGTGCTGGTATGAAGATAATAAAGTGTGATGATGTTGGAGCAGCCTGGCCCAGGCTAGGAAACCTGCTGAGGGCTGTGACTGCATATGCAGCAAAGCCCTGCTCCTTTGTTAAGGTGTCCGCGTCGTCCCTGCTAATTGATGCTGGATTTTAAGAATGACAAATTAAAATTTCCACTTAAAACTCACACGTCACTTTGATAAGTTCAAATCCATCCAAATTTGAAGACAAAATGTGGCCAGCAAGTAAAGCCAATGAGGTGGATTGAATTTATGACACTGTTAAAGACATAAAGCAAAGGAAAAACTGTCTTAAGATGCACTTCTGTTGCACAGATTGAGTTTGGCAGACCTCCTGACGGTGTGATAAACAGCACATCTTTTGAGAAATATCATTGCATGTTTGTTTTGGTTTTTGTTAATTATGGGGGGATTTTGAGACTGTATTCTTTTTTTTTTTTTTTTTGCGGTACACAGGCCTCTCACTGCTGTGGCCTCTCCCGTTGTGCAGCACAGGCTCCGGACGCACAGGCTCAGCGGCCATGGCTCACGGGCCCAGCCGCTCCGTGGCATGTGGGATCTTCCCGGACCGGGGCACGAACCCACGTCCCCTGCATCGGCAGGTAGACTCTCAACCACTTCACCACCAGGGAAGCCCGAGACTGTTTTTTAAGATTTTTTGTTTGCTGAGAGATACAGGTATATGAACAAGAGAAATTCATGTAATAGAAAGTTCTTTCTGTTTGTTCATCTTAATAAAGCATGACAGAATTAGTAAAATTTTACAAGTACGTGTGTAATTTTTAATGGTAAATACATGTTTGGAGAAAAAAGCACAAATCTTGCCTTAACCAGGTTAAATACTCTATTATTTTTCTACTCTGCATTGCTTCAAAGCTGCACTGAATTCATCCACTGCCTGTTCTCTGAATTTATTTATCCCTGAGAAGGCTTGCATCATAGAAATTTTATTAAAAACATCAGTGTTCCCTGGTGGTCTTAACAGGTAAGTTTTGCTTCTACAACTAGATGGCCAAAGAGCAGGATTAGAAAAGAAAAAAAAGCCACGGTTTATAAACAGTTGGGTAAAGAAAATGGGAGATACATTATCGACAGCAGAACAACCACAAAGTAAACTCAGTCTGCAAGAGCTAAGAATTTTTTTTTTGAAAAAAAAAAAAAAATAGTCTTAAATTCTGTGTGTTCACCTATTCAGAGATGAAGGACTTGTCACTTCAGAAATCAGTAAGTTCTTGATTGTGTTGTGTGTTTTGTTTATTTACAAATTTAAAAGGCAGTGAGGAAGGGCATCATTGAGGAGACAATGTCCAAAGCAGGGTAGGGTGGATGAGGGGTTGAAGAGAGAACGGTGGTGTGGTAACCCTGAATAAGGGAAACTGGCCCCTGGCAATGAAGTGGGGTCAGAAATTGGAGAGTCTGAGCCCAGTTTTAAGTGTCAGCAAAGTATCTCTCCTGGTGAGCCTCAGGGCCAAATCGCAAACCAGGTCTCTCCCTTTCCACAGGGATAGGGCCAGCTGCATAGTTTCAAATGCAGATCTCACTTTTTCTACCCCTTACATCCTTCTGATTTGGCCCTCATGCCCCTCCCACTTGTTCAGCTGTACCTAAAATAACAAGCCACCCCTTCTATTCATGTTTTCCCCTTCTACATTATCCCTGAAGAAAAGCCCAGTTTTAGAGAAAAGTTTTAAAAGGCAATTCTTGGGCAAAAGAAAAGAGAATAATACTGGCAAAGATACGAAAATACAAAATGCATGATTGTCAGCTAGAAGATAATGCTTGATTTGTCTAGTGTGTTAAAGCAGAAGCAGTGAATCTAGCACTCAGCCTGGATGTGGAGGACCCCCAAGGAAGAGACTTTTTAAATGGTCAGCTCATGTGCTGATGTTCCCACAGAAATGCGCATCCTCTGGCCAGCTAGAAGTGGCTTCCATGGCCATCAGCCCACACTACTAACTTCAGACCATGCCCATCTCTTCTCTTACGATACTCACATGCCAATTTATTTCTTTGAACTCATTTTATGAATAGCAACAAATTAGAGCTAATATTAATGACTTTGAGTGAAAATGAAAGTACTCTCACTTCTCACCAACAGCCTCCCTACATTTCCAGATTATTCTTCCATTTCTCCTGCTTCCTCCTGTTAGGAGAGCAAAGCAAAGCAAAACAAAACAAAACAAAAACAAATAACACAAAAACTGTCCCAAAGGGGGAACTATATTATCCATCCTCTCAATTCTCATCTGTTGATTCCCTGGTCTGATTACTGATTACTGGAAGATGTGATCATTGCTTCACCTCCCTCTTCTCCATTGCTACTCTGTCTTCACTGTCACAGTCTCTGTTATCTACATAGATGCTCAGCCAACACAACGTCTCTTATCACTTCTTCCTCAACTATATCAGAATGATTAACGGTGTTGAGTTTATAGCTCACTTCTTCACTTAGTATTTGCAAGGATATACTTTACGCAAACCTTTTAATATCCCTGTTCCCCACTTTAAACCCAAACAAAATGGGAATGATAGCAGGAAGGAGAAAAAATGAACAAGCATGCATGATTGATATTACACACATGAATTTTGGCCATTTTTATGTTTAGGGACCTTCTACCTCGTGTATTTGCAGAGATTCATTTTACATAATTTACAGAGAGAAATATATGGAGGTTAGAAAAATGTTCAAATGTTTGCTTCAATCCTGGTGTAGGGCCTGGTCTCTGCATACATTTTAGAGAAAGTATACATGCTTCCTTCTTGGAAACTTGGTTTTAGACATAAAATTTAAACTAGCAGAAATCAATTAACTTCACAAGAGAAATGGTGGCAAACTGTATGGTTTGTTCCTGACTGTACCAACTTTTATTCATAGACCAAAAATTGGTAGTTACTCTTTGGTGTTACAGGAAAGTAGACACTTTGTCAGTGATATACAAGTCTGACAATTTTAAGGGGCCTATTAAATGCTGATTTGATAAAAGAACAATCCCTCCAGGTATTCTTCTTTATCTCCTGCCAATTCTCCTCAGCCTCAATGTCAGCCCTTGGTTGGGAAAAATGGAAAAAGCATCAGGCGTTTAAACTTTACACTTTAGAGTCAGGGTGGTTTGGAGCACAGCCTGGTTTTATATCTAGGATTGGCTATTTACTAGCTGCTTAGCCTTCCTCTGCCTCCTTTTCTTCATCTGTAACTTGGAGATAATAATAGTAGCTCCCTCCTAGAATTAATATTAGGAATAAATAACACCTGTTGTTCATGGTAAGCACTCAACACGTGTTAGTTTTTTAAAAATATTCTTTGAATTTGGAATTATCATCCCAGCTTTTCAAGTGAGGAAATGGAGGTTCAGAAAGGTTAAGCATCTTGTTCCAAAATCACACAGCCAGTGAGTACTTGAACTAGGTACAAACTCTGCTGGAGTTGACTTTAAAGTCCTTGCTTGATCTGTGGTACTTTCTGACATTCTTCATGGAAATTCAGTAGATACATAAATCATTGTTCACCCAGGTATCTTTCCTAAGATTAGTATTTAAAAATATGGCCCAAATATCATGAACTGAAGCCATGATTTATGGTAAGAATTAAAGACCTAGATTTGTAAGTTATTATCCAATTTCAAAATGTTCTTAAGCAAACCATGTCACAGAGGCTGGTCACTGATTTAAAGGCAAATGTCCTAAGCTTTGTGTTAATTTAAGGGGTAATCACTAACTGTGGATGGGAAGGCTCTTTAGGAGTATCACTCTTAAAGGATGACATTTCTTGATTGTGGACTGTCCTCAGTTTAAAAAAAAAAAAGAAAATGAGAATGAAAAAAGAAAGAAAAAAAAAAAAAAACAGAAACAAACCAAACAAAAACAGGATACAGTTTCAGCAAGGTGAATGAATTGCCCAGCATGGAAGAGATGGGGGGTTCTGGAGCCAGAATCCCAAACCAGGTTTCTATCTGAATGCAAATGTGTGCTGGGGGGACCAGAAACTTGTCTAGCTAAGGATCTGCAGCCTAGAGTTATAGGCTCAAAAATTATTAATCATGTTAGAACAAATTCCCTTCCCTGCCCCTCACTGCTGAAACTGAGATCTAGGTTTTGCTATGGAGAATATTGTGACACTGATTAAGGTGTAAGTTTTCTTTAGCTGAATTTAGAACTTAATTAAGTGGTCTTATTTAAAAGGAGCACTAATTAAGACAGCAAGATCTTTAAGTTAATCAACTGGAATTAGATTTACCTATAGCCTGGCTGTAGGTACAGTCTTTCTAAAATTCTTTGAACTACAGATGGAAGAATTTAGAATCAGAATATTTTAAATTGCAGAGCAACAGCTGTCTTCAAATCCATGAGGGTCCTCCAATGTGTTATCAACAGCTTTCAAATATATCACAGATTCCATGGCTGGGGCAACTGTTGCTTATAATGTCACTCACAACCATGATTATTCTTGCTAATGAAGTTATACCTGCAATTTTCAGAAAATGTAAAGATTTCTTTAAATTTCCCTTTAGCAAAGTTTGAATTCAAAAGTAGATGGAAGCCAATTACTTCATCATGAGACTGATATGATTTCAGAAGTGAATTTGAAAGCATCTGCTCAAATTCAAGAGGTGTGCTGCATTCAGTTAATATTTGAGCCCTAAAGATGAAAAGGAAAAAAATGATTTCAAGTCTGAGACATTAAAAAAATATAAGAAACATGTGTTTCCTCAACTGCAAGTTCCTCTCAACCATGTGTAAACATTAGGTGCCTGGTCCAGCAGTTACCCATACACTTCATTGGTCAATTTTAGTACCAGAGAGACAGAACCTGTTTACATTGTCCTCTTACTCCCATATATGGTACATTCATTTTTGAACAATCAGTGGCTAAGGAGTTCTCGTGTCAGTCTGAATAAATATCTTGGCCTTTATAGAAATTTCTGACCCTATTTGGTCAAGAGCCTCACTCAGCCTTACTACTTCATTAACAAAATTAAAACACATAACATGACATGAAGGTACTACGCAGCTTAGAGTTCATACCAATTGTATCCAAAGCAGCTTTGTGGGCTGAAAAAGCCATTCTATCTAACTTAGCTTTGATTTTTACTGCATTTAAAAGAAAAAATAATCTCTTTTTAGGCTAAGAAGGTAAATTAAGAAGTAATCTATTGGCCTTCTTGCAGGAAGACTAATTTCAATATCACATTAGAGGTAGTAAAATAATAATTGCCTTTATCAAGAACAAGACTTAAGGAGTAATAATGACAAGTGGAGGATAGATGGAATTTTGCTTTATAAATTCAAATTGAGAAAATGTTATGTTATTAATTTCCTAGTACACACAAATTCTAACATGACAAACGTGAGATTCTAGTTTTCAAGGGAGGTAGCCTGTTATGGTGGAAAAGGTATGTCCTATGAATGCGGAATGACCCCTAATTCTGCCACTTAGAGGAATGACAGAGGTCAGTGACCGACCTCTCTAAGATCTCAGGTGCTCATCTCTAAGTGGGGTTATGAGCCTTGATTTAGTGTGTGGTCTGTGCACATTGCACACACACAGACATAGACACACATTGCCCCCAATGCTTATAAATATTCTTAGTAATCAGAAAATTTAGGCAGGTAATTTAGGTTATAACATTAAAGTCAGAGGACAGTCGTGCTCTCTTCCCCCACTTCTTTAGTTAATTCAAAGTTCCCATGACTGCCTTTGATAGTTCCCAGCCAACAGTGGACCAGTATTTATTGTCCCATCTACTCCCTATGATTCCTCTATATTATTTTCACTTAAGATGTCGCTGAGATTGTGAGATTAGCCAATCACAGGCTTTCTCTGAGGCTTAAGGTTCAACTATTAGCAGATTCCTTCACTTTTTTCTCTCTACTTTCTTGAAATTAGAAGTGGAATTGACTCACATGTTGAGACTAGTCAGTGGAAGAAAAGTGACAACTGTCTTTTCCAGTTCACAGTTCAGCAAGAAATGTAAAACAGAGCCAGAGGAAAACATGCTAAACTTGCCATTTTAGTCAACTTGGGCTGCCATAAAAACATATCATAGACTGGGTGGCTTAAACAATGGAAAATTATTTTCCCACAGTTCTGGAGACTAGAGGTCCAAGATCAAGGTGCCAGCAAGGTGTGCATCTGGTGAGGGCTCTCCCCTTGGGTTGCAGATGGCTGCTTTCTGTTACCTCACATGGTGGAGAGAGAGATCTGGCTCTCCCTCTTCAGTCTCTCTCTGCCACTTCTTCTAAGGCCACCAATCCTAGCAGAATAGGACTCCACCTGTATGGTCGCATTTAACCTTAATTATCTCTAAAAGACCCTATATCCAGATACAATCACACTGGAATTTAACGCTTGAACATACGAGTTTTCAGAAGAAACAATTTAGTCCGTAACCGTTACTAAGCTGGGTAACATAGCTATAGAGTAGCAAAGACCAGAATTTGCATTCTCCCATATTTAGGGTTTCCAGATAAAATACAGAACATCCAGTTAAATCTGAATTTCAAATAAACATTTTTTTTACATCAGTGTGTCCCACATGTAATATGTGGGACATACTTATACTAAAAATGTATTCATTATTTATCTGGCATTTAAATTTAACTGGATGTCCTGTGTTTTATTCCCTAGATCCGGCAACTGTACCTACATGAGTAAAAGCATCTGAATAGTCAGGAGTAAGAACCATCAATAGGAACATCTAGATTAAAGTTAATGTATAATATTTTTGCTATCACTATATCTTGTTCCGATAAATTTAGCAATCTCTTGTTTTAAGGATAAGGAGCCTGGGCACATTATATTTATTTCTATCAACCATGCAAGGGACATAATGAGCTCACAGAGTCTGGAGAAGCAGAATAGGAATTTCAAGAGCTAGCTCTCTTAAATGACCAAAGCACTGAAAGGCTACTTCCAGAATGTGGTGAAGATCAAATGAAGTAATGTTGCTCATAAATGTTAGGTGCAGCTTTGTCACTTGATCATGTGCATCACTAGCTACTATTTTGCATAAATTGTGAATAAACTGTAAGAGCATCCTGGCCAGGAGCCCAAGTAAGACCAAAGGAAGAAAGAGAGCCCATTCTCCTTCCTTCATTCTGCAGCTCACTTTACTTAGGATCATTTTAATACTGAGGCACTCACATGCTGTAGAATTTGAAAAGCAGTGAACACAGATGTGGAATACAGGGCAACAATAACCTAAAATCAAAGACACAACATAAGAAGAGGCTCCTCTGGAGGACTGTGATGTCCTTTCTGGAATTCACTGCTCTCAGAAGGAGACAGTGAGACAGCATGATATCAACAAGAGATCTAACAGACCAGCCTTGTTCCTTGCCTGGGTAGTGTGGCTGATTCCCTGAAGCAAAGCCATACACAGCCTGATAAGGAAGAGTGAAAAGAAAAGAAATCTGAGAGATAAATCTTACTTAAAAGGCATCTTTATGATTGGCATTATAAAGCAGAGAAGGAGCTCATTAGCAAAAGAACTGATAAAACCACTCACAGCATGCTTCAAAAAGAAGTGGTAATAATTATTGCCTCTCTAAGAAAGGGGGCAAAATAGCCACACAATGTCATTCACAAATCTGTCTGCAGACGTCACAGAGCAAGCTGCAAAAAGTCCCACAGCTTTCAGATTTAATTAAGTGAAGAATGCAAAAAAAAAAAAAAAAAAAAAACTATTACAGCTCACATGCTTGGATCATAGAAATTTTACGTGAAACATGATTTTTTTTAAGCCATTTTAGAAACCCCTAGAGTTTGCTGAACCCTCATTCAACAGCATAATTTCCCCTGTTTCTCCCAGGATATTGTACAATCCACTAACGGTGCAGCGTTTCTGCCGGCTAAAGAAAGTGGGTAGCTTTGATCCGAATTACAATAATATATCTCCTTTGCGTGATAAATGATTTACTGCTGAGGATAAATGGATATAATCTTTCATTATGTAAGATATTCATCAATAACAAGGAAGCTTTGGACTGAATGGAAAGTGATTTCATATTAAAAGCCTCATGCAACTCAGACTGAGATGAAAGTGGGGTCTTGCCTTGAAAAAAAAAACGGCACAGGTTTATAAATTTAAACGGATGCTCAGTCTAATATAATTGTTACTGTAAGTTTGAAAATCTTTTAGGAGGAAACCAGGGAAATATGTGACAAGATCAACCTCAGTTTTGCACAAAAAAGCCCCATTTCTTAACCATACTATTCTACTTACTGAAATGTGTCATTAAGTCTAACTTTGAGAACTGAGAGTAGTGATAGAACCAGGTAGGGAGGGGTTGTGTAGTGACTTAAATTCCCATGATTATGGAAAGCCAATGTATCATAACTAAAGTAGATAAATAAAGAAACAGACACTTAATATGTTATTTAGAGATATGAAGTTAACAACCAGGAAAATAACAAACGAAAATGGTTTACTAAGCACGTCCAAGTATTTGGGGAGGGGTGCATGTTGGGGGAGTCAGGCATGGGGAATTAGTGCAAAAGGATAGGATCAAGGCTGGTGGCTTTTCATTATAAGCACATTTGTATTTTTTATTTAAAAAATATATACACTTAGATGATGAAGACATGTAAGTAATGCAAATCATTAATTTTAAAAATGATTCAAGTTCTTTGCTTCATTCACTCAGGGGCTTCCTGGTGGCACAGTGGTTAAGAATCCACTTGCCAATGCAGGGGACATGGGCTCAACCCATGGTCTGGGAAGAACCCACATGCCGAGGAGCACTAAGCCTGTGTGTCTCAACTACTGAGCCCACATGCCACAACTACTGAAGCCTGCGCACCCAGAACCCATGCTCTGCAACAAGAGAAGCCACCGCAGTGAGAAGCCTGTGCACCACAACAAAGCACAGCCCCCACTCTCTGTGACTAGAGATGCTAATGCATATACAAGGAATCTAAAAAAAAAAAAAAAAAAAAAATGGTACTGATGAACCTAGTGCCAGGGCTGGAATAAAAATACAGACATAAAGAATGGACTTGAGGACATGGGGTGGTAGGGGGAATCTGGGGCGAAGTGAGAGTAGCAGCAACATATATACATTACCGAATGTAAAATAGATAGCTAGTGGGAAGAAGCAGCTGCATAGCACAGGGAGATCAGCTCTGTGCTTTGTGACCACCTAGAGGGGTGGGGTAGGGAGAGTGGGAGGGAGGCTCAAGAGGGAGGGGATATGAGGACATATGTATGCATATGGCTGATTCATTTTGTTGTACAACAGAAACTAACACAGCACTGTGAAGCAATTACACTCCAATACAGATGTATTAAAAAAAAAAGGCAGGCCAAAGACCTTAAGAGATACTTCACCAAAGAAGATATACATATGGCAAATAAGCATATGAAAAGATGTTTCACATTGTATGTCATCAGGGACATGCAAATTAAAACAACAGTGAGATACTATACACACCTATGAGAATGGCCAAAATCCAGAACACTGTCAACACCAATGCTGGTGAGGTTGTAGAGCAACAAAAACTCTCATTCGTTGCTGGTGGGACTGCAGAATGGTACAGCCACTTTGGAAGACAGTTTGGCAGTTTCTTACAAAACTAAACATACTCATACCACATGATTTTGCAATCATGCTCATTGGTATTTACCCAAAGGAGTTGAAAAGTTATGTCCACAGAATAACCCCCACACAGATGTTTATAGCAGCTTTATTCATAACTGCCACAACTTGGAGGTAACCAAGACGTCCTTCATTAGATGAATGGATAAATAAACGATGGTACATCCAGACAATGAAATATTATTCAGTGCTAAAAAAGAAATGAGCTATCAAGCTATGAAAACACATAGAGAAAACTTAAGTGCATATTACTAAGTGAAAGAATTCAATCTGGAAAGGCTACATATTGTATGATTCTAACTGTATGACACTAAGGAAAAAGCAAATACTTTGGAGACTTAAAAAACCAGTGGTTGCCAGGGGTTGGGTTGGGGGTTAAGAAATGAATAGGCAGCGCACAGAGGATCATCCAGTGTTCTTTCTGCTATTTCACGTTTCCTCTTAAAAAGACATTCCTAAATTTGCATGCTATCTCTGATGCCAAATGTTTTAGTCATTCCAATGAAAGCATATGTTTTGTTGGAGATCAGTCAGCACAGTACAACTGGCTAGAGTTCTGGTAACCAAGCAAGGTCAGAAAGAGGAGGCGATATCAATGTCCCTAGCTTGGACAAGATCAGATAGTGAAATATGTTCTAAATCTGAATGTCATATGGAAACTGGGAAACTAACACAATGGCACGGGTAAGGATGGGTAAGCTAGAGAAGACATATGAGGGGGGATATTCTTCCTAATGGTGATATGGGTAAGATTCTTGACCTTTAATTAAATTGAAGGAATATGCAATCTGGTACAGATAGGTTGACAAAAATTAAGTAACTGTCCATAGTCAGCAAATTCAAAATAGAATTCAAAGGAATGTTATTTAACTGGAGTGTTTGGTGAGTTGAAATAGAAACTCAGGAGGTGAACAGTGACTTGAAATCGATAAAATATGACTATTTTCTAAAAAAGAGAGAGAGAGAGAGAGAGATTCAGTTAATCAAGTTATGGGTGATGTATCTGATATTCCTATATGTGTTTTACCTAGGACTAAATCAAGGAGAAAGTGCTATCAGAAAGCACTTCTACATCTTGTAGTGTAATAGATGAGCAGTCTGGGCTCCTTGAAGACTTCCTCTGCTCAAAGCACAGTACTGAGAGATTTACAAAGGTTAGACAAAGTAATCCTCATGAAACTGATAAAAAGGAGATGGGGTTAACATTTTTATAGATGAGGAGATTGCAGTTTTAGAGAAATTAACTTCTGTGTCCCAGGACACATGGAAAGAATGTGTTAGAACTTGGATTGGACAAGTTAAACCAACACTAGAGATCATACTTATTTCTCTACCGTGTGTCATTTGTGACTGTTCAGATTGCATTATGTATCTATTTAAAGTGCTCTACTTCATTAACTACTTTTTGAGGAGGAGAGGGCCTATCATTTTACGCTTATGGTACAAATAAAGATAAAAGTGAAACTAAGAGTTTAACGATTTGCCCACAGTTATATCATGGCATAATTGAATTAACTTGAAAAAGTCTAAAAGAAAAATACAGTGATATTTAATGTGGCTTTTTAAAAAAATGTAGACTCAATAATATATTATCACATCCTAATCGCTCAATTCATATGCTCATTCAAAATTATATATATTCAGAAAGAAAAAGTTGGTATATCTGAAAGCAGAAACCTCTTTAAATATTTGAAACCAGGAAATTTAATAGACAATTGATTGACCACGTGAAAGAAAGGGTAAGAAGCTAAAGAAAGAACAATAGGGTCACAAAGGAATTGACAACAACATGAAATCACTCTCACCCCTAGGCTGAAGGGATAAAGTCTGAGTCCAGGAAACTAGGAAAAATCCAGTGGGTCTATCAGACCAGAGCTGGAACCCTAAATGAACCTAGCTGCTGCTGGAAATAAACCAGGAAAGAGAGAAAACAGAAGGTAGAGAGAGAGAGAGAGAGAGAGGAAAAAATAGAACAGGAAATAGAGTGCTGCCTTCAAATTTAGTGCTTCCTACCAGCCAAATCCACTCAGAAGCCATTGGTCCAGAGAGCCTAAGAAATGTGGTTCTGAAACAGAGAACAGAATAAAAGATGGGCAGAGTATAGATGTAAAGCAAACAGGTAATCGATCAGTTGAGTTGGTTCTACACGGGGTACATACTCTAGATAGCACACAATTAGGTATATATCCACATATTCATATCTATATAACACAAACACCCATGCAATTTAAAACAAGCAGCAGAAGGTCATTATTCCCAATCATTCTAGACAACAGAAATCTTACTAACCCTGTAAAAACTATACTGTTAAGCCTTTTCATCAGTCTTCACTAGGAATCTTCCCTACTCCTTCCAATCTACACCCACCTCTACCACAAACACTCACTCACGGGCACCTAAATGCACATGCACGGGCCCAAACTCTCCTGTTTACATCCTGCTCACAGCACCTTAAGGGGTATAACTCACCCCTCTGGGCACTCATTTCCTCCTCTGCCAACAGGGCTAATCGCCCTGGCCTGGTGCACAAAAGAGAGCTGTACCTACTAATTTAGTTAAAGCTCATAAACTCTTTTGAAGATGAAAAGCTCTAGTTTTCTCATTCTGTTCCTTTGCTTTAAATAAAAAATCTACCTTATATAAAGGTTTCTGGGGGATTTACTACCAGACTTCTATCTAGAAAAAGTTGTACCACAATTACAACTTTAATGACCTACTCTAAAAATTCCCAAGGCTACGACATAATTAGTTCATTTTATAATCAATACTTAAAAAAAATCATTTGTCAGAAGGAAATAAGAAGTGACTGGGGCTCTTGGAAGTAATCTACATTATTTGATGTAGAAAAGGGAGAAGTCCTATTTATCAAGTACCTACAATTTTTCAGATTCTGTGCTAGACGCGGTACGCGGGCCTCCCACCGCTATGGCCTCTCCCGTTGCGGAGCACAGCCTCCGGACGCGCAGGCTCAGCGGCCATGGCTCACGGGCCCAGCCGCCCCGCGGCATGTGGGATCCTCCCGGACCGGGACACGAACCCGCGCTCCCCGCATCGGCAGGCGGACTCTCAACCACTGTGCCACCAGGGAAGCCCTATTTGTGGTTTTAAAGGCGAAAAATAGAGGTTTGGAATGATTAAGTAATTTGATCAAGTCACAAAGCTAGTAAGATTTGAAGTTGTGATTTGTGTCCAGGGCGTTTTGCCAGTGACTCCTCATTGCTGAACATTGGAGAGCTTGTAACTTACTTTTCCTGAGCCCACCGCTGTCAACCCATATATTAGAACCTTCAGTGTCAATAGTAACTTTTGCTATGAACAGGAAGTAGACATTGAACAGTAAAAGAGAAATAATCAGAATCAAGAAGACTGCCCTGTTCTTAGTACAAAGAAACCACACCTAGAATAGGTTTAATTGCAGACAGCACCCTTTAATAGGGAAACTGAAAATAAACTATTTAGAAGAACATGTTGATGAATGGAAGAACTGGAGACAGCCTCCTTTGAGGGGAGGAAAGTGGGGTTGTCATCACATAGTTGATGACTAGCTTGGGACACTTGTTATGGGAGGCCTTGATGTATACAATGACCTACCAATGAGTGGGAGTGGAAGGGACTAAGATGCTGGATCACGCTAAGGAAAGACTTTTTATTTTTTTTTCAAACATCGTTATTGGAGTATAATTGCTTTACAGTGGTGTGTTAGTTTCTGCTTTATAACAAAGTGAATCAGTTATACATATATATATATATATATATGTCCCTGTGTCTCTTCCCTCTTGCATCTCCCTCCCTCCCACCCTCCCTATCCCACCCCTCTAGGTGGTCACAAAGCACCGAGCTGATCTCCCTGTGCTATGCGGCTGCTTCCCACTAGCTAGCTATTTTACGTTTGGTAGTGTATACATGCCTATGCTGCTCTCTCACTTTGTCACAGCATACCCTTCCGCCTCCCCATATCCTCAAGTCCATTCTCTAGTAGGTGTGTGTCTTTATTCCCATCTTACCCCTAGGTTCTTCATGACCTTTTTTTTTTTTTTGATTCCATATATATGTGTTAGCATACGGTATTTGTTTTTCTCTTTCTGACTTACTTCACTCTGTATGACAGACTCTAGGTCCATCCACCTCACTACAAATAACTCAATTTCATTTCTTTTGATGGCTGACTAATATTCCATTGTATATATGTGCCACGTCTTCTTTATCCATTCATCTGTTGCTGGACACTTAGGTTGCTTCCATGTCCTGGCTATTGTAAATAGAGCTGCAATGACCATTGTGGTACATGACTCTTTTTGAATTATGGTTTTCTCAGGGTGTATGCCCAGTAGTGGGATTGCTGGGTCGTATGGTAGTTCAATTCGTAGTTTTTTAAGGAACCTCCATACTGTGCTCCATAGTGGCTGTATCAATTTACATTCCCACCAGCAGTGCAAGAGTGTTCCCTTTTCTCCACACCCTCTCCAGCATTTATTGTTTCTAGAGTTTTTGATGATGGCCATTCTGACTGGTGTGAGATGATATCTCATTGTAGTTTTGATTTGCATTTCTCTAATGATTAATGATGTTGAGCATTCTTTCATGTGTTTATTGGTAATTTGTATACCTTCTTTGGAGAAATGTCTATTTAGGTCTTCTGCCCATTTTTGGATTGGGTTGTTTTTTTGATACTGAGCTGCATGAGCTGCAGGAAAGACTTTTAAACAAAGTTTAAAAGTTCCACAGAAGTGGAACGTTACTGCAGTGGCCCAAAACCACTTGGTTGAAAAATTCAGTGTTCCTGTATACTTAAATTACTCAAAATCTGCTCTGTTTGGAGATTATGTAAGAGTTTTCTCTTATGCATAAGTCAATATTTTTCTACAAATCAGTGATATTGGATGAGTACACTGAAGAAGCAGATGATTCCAAAACATTTGCTTATAGAGTATTCCATCTTTAACAGTCATGATCACTGTTCTATATGAGAAATTATTTACATAACACAAAGCTCATGGTTTAGGATGAAGCATCAGTTGAACCAAACTATTTCTAGATGCAAAACTTACTAAATTTCAATGCACCTTTATATTTTTTTAAGGTATTATGTTTTTTCCCTTTATTTTGGTTAGGATTTGTTCCTGAGTTTAGCCCACATTAACTAATGAAAGAACTAGTAAAAACTAGTTCTAATTTTTAAATCTGTGATTTCATATTCATAAATTTATTTTCATTGATTACCTAGAATCCGCTTTCCTCAGTTAAAACATTTTTGAAAGATACTTACTTTAAAATTTCATAATTTGAACATCTGTATTCTTGTGAACAAACCATTTAAATTTCCTGTTATAGAGTAAGTTATTTTGATTACCAGCCCACTAGTTGTTTTCTATGGATGCTTTAAATTATATATAAACACCTTTGCAATCAATGGTAATCAGTTTCCACTCTAATTTGCTTCCCATGATGTTATTAGGCTTGGAATAGCTATAGTTTTGGAATCTCTAGAGCCTGTGATTTCTTTTTAACAGCTTTCCTCAATAATTTTAAGTGCCTTTCTTGAAATGAATTACCTTCAGTTTCGTATGGACAAAGAAAAGTTAGTTTCATCAGGTGTTACTGAAGCTGAGTTCAATTTTTGTTATCATTAGCAGGGCACATAGGACTTCTATGTCTATACCTCTCTTAGAGGACTTCTACAGGGTGACCAATCATCTAGAAATGGGTGTGCTCTGAGTCTCAGAACCAATGCTTTCATGAAGAAGGCTGTAAGTGATTCTCTCTCTCTCTGAGGTTCCCATCTGCCTTAATCTGAGATATATGGAGGGGTGTGCATGTGTGTGTCTGCGTGTGTATATACGCACACATGTACATACTTGGGTTTGGGTTCAAATAACTATTTTCATGTGAAAGCATATATCTTTGTATGATATGTGTGTGTGTTTATTATTTTTTCCATGGTGGTTTGGAGGTTGGGTGGGGTGGTTCTGAGGCTGGAAGCAAGGAACACAGCTTGAGGTGACTGCAGTGGTCCTGGCAGAGCACCAGGCTGTGGCGTCACAGTTCCCCATCCACACTGGGAGCCAGAGACAAGCAGATTCCCACTAGCTCTTCTGCTTTTTTTAAAAGAATTATGTCACTTTATCTCAGTGCTATACAATATGAGAAGATAGTATTTCCTCTTAGAATATATGCATGCTTAATAATACCTCCATTTACAAACTTACTTCTATGCTAATTATCTAAAATATTCTATATTCACCTTGAGGTCTTCCTGCTGTTGTTTCTAAATCATTATTCTGCCAATTAATCAGATTCTTGTATTATTTCCACAGAACTGCATTTATACCAAAACAACCTCAAGTTCACTTTTTTGTTTACATCTTAATATTCCAGTGACATTGTCTCTCCTTTATGTCAGAGATTTGACACAATTCTTTAAATATAACAAAAATAACTAATATTAACTGTACATTTGGAAATCAACAACAAAATACGCATTTTATATGTATTATCATTAAACCTCTGTCCTGTGATATTTCCAACTCAATTCCCATTTATTTGTTGAGGAAACTGAGTCAAATGTTTACATAAGTATATGGAAATAACAGCTAGAAACAGGAAAGATACAATGCACCACCCTCGAAGGTAATGTACTTTCTGTCACTGTAACACTCAAGCAGAGGTGGGATGGCAACTTGCCAGGATGCCACCGGAAAGAGTCAAGATTCACACTCAGGTCTTTAAACTCCTAAATCTGTCCTCTTTTTCCTCAACCCTACTCAAAAATATAGTCTCACTATTGAGACGCTAAATAGTGGTGATGATGCTGAGGGGAGTTACAGAATGAACTTCTCCTTTCTACTTAATATTCAGAATATCAAAGATAAGCACTTGGAGTGCTTACATTTTTCATTTTGATGTTTAAGAATACACAGTCAGAAATACTATAAAATATCGTTCACAGATGTTAATAATCAAGAAATGTGGACTTTTCTCAGTGTCATGTCAGTGAGCCACTGATTTGATTGGTGGGGAAAAGAATCATTTAAATATACTTAAGAGCTAGTGAATAAGAACTATATACATTGCTGATTAAAAAACCCTTCTCGGATATACCACAATGTCCTTCCTATTAGACTATTTGCAAATGCCATCACTTCCTGTTTACACTGGGTCATGTTCTGACCTTGAGTGAAACCCTGATCTTTAAATTAGTGCATGATATATTCCATATCCAGGGAGAATCAAAGGTAATCCTAGTTAAACTGAAAAGGGTAAGGCACATTTTATATAAAATAAAGAGTTGAGGTAAATCAGAAGAAAAAAATGTTTTTGGCGTTTTAGGAAGAATAAAAATAAATGCAAAGAAAAATAATTACTAAAGAAGCATGAGGCAGGGTACCTTCACAGTATACGCTTTTCTTTGCCCCTAAAACAGAGCTGGTTCTGCAGCTGTTCACACCGGGCATCTTAGTGTGGGAAGGGAAGTTCACTTTGTCAGAGGAGTCTTCCATTCCCATTTTCAGGAAAAAAAAAAAAAAAAAAAAAACAGGAGAGTTGAAATGTCTACTGTGTTTCAGAGGCAAGAATCAAGAGGCACCATACTAAACAAATCTAAACCATGGCAAACCTTAGGGTAGCGATATTCATTTTGAGTGGGTCTGGTGTACAGCCTCAGGTTTAACATTAGCCAGTCTTAAAATACAATTTATTTTTTTCATAGGGAAGTCCACAGTGGTCCCTAGTCCTTTAATAACCCTTCATAAAAAACCACCAGGCCCTCAGTACGGATTCAATAAATTCTCTGCATTAATATTCTTTTGGATATCCTCAGAACTTTTCATTCTCAGGGCAATGTGAAGACAGTTTGATTTCTTTATGTAAGTTTTCTCATTTGAAAGAAATATTCATAGTCAGGGGTGCTGTATCCTTGAATGGCTCCCAAGATCCTTTCTGTTGCTCAAGGAAGAGCTCTGGCAGCATCCATGACCCACTCCGTCTCCAACACCCCTTCTCCAAAGGCAAGAAAGGTGCCAGGCTTTAGCATGAACTCTGTGTAGATCCTACCACTTCTTCACACGACAACTGCTACAACTCTTCCATGGATTCCTGAAATGCCCCTTCCCTGGTCTCTATGCTTTTGCCTGGCTCCTTAATGACTATTCTCAACACAAAGATCAGATAATCCTTTAAAAATATAAGTCATATTATCTTACTCCTCAGAGAAACTCCCTACATCATGAAAATGAAAGACAGAGTCCTTTAATGATGAATAAGGTCCTCCTCTTGTCCTCCTGTCATCCCTCTAAGGTGTTTTTTGTAATTCTTCCCAAACCATACCACTCCAGTCACAGCAGCCTCCTTGAAGCTCGTCAAACATCATGTTCCCTCTGCCTGGGATGCTCTTTCTGGCATCTCTGTGGCAAGTCCCCTCATGTCCTCAAGATCTGGCTCAGATGGCACCTCCACAGTAAGCCCTCACCTGACCATCGTAACCTGCCTCCCACTCCAAGCCCCCAGGCTCTCTACCCCTCCACCTTGGTTTTCAAAGTGTGTTCTCTGACCTGCGGCAACAGCATCTCCTGAGAACCTGTTATACAATACAAATTATCTGCACCCAGCCCAGATTTACTGATTCAGAAACTCTGGGGGTTTCTGAGAAGAGTGATCTGTGCTTGCACAAGCCCTCCAGGTGTTTCTGATGTACCCTGAGGTCCGAGATTCATTGTCCTATAGTAACATTACTTAATGAAAAAATATTAGCTTTCCCTTTCAAGTCAGACGTAACAAGGATGCCAGGTTCAACCCCTCAATTAGGCAGTTTCTTAGTGGTTTTAGCCAGCAAAATATGAATAGAAAAGTAAATACAGTTTAATGAAATATACGAATTTACTATTTTTCCAAGACATTATAATCCTTTTTAAAAAATCAAACTCTTAAAATTAATAATGAATTTCATTAATCTTGCTGGCCAGAACACAGTATATAAAATTCTTGCTTTTCTATACCCCATGAGTAAATATTTAGAATAAGGAATTTTTCTGAAAAAAAAAATTCTATTCAAAGTGGCTACTAAAATTATAAGTGCCACAGAATAAACCTAACCAATGGTGCATAAGATCCTTTTGGAGAAAATTTTAAAATTTCATGAAGTATCTAAAACATTGTTTCTCTAAACAGAGAAATATGAATGTATATCATTTTCCTGAATGGGAAGAACGACACTGTAAAACAGCAATTTTCTCAAATTTATCTACAAATTAAATGCAGTTTCCCATGTGTGTGTTTACGTGTGTGAATGTATGTGTATGTGTGCGTGTGTGCATGATTCAAAAACTAAATAGGATACTAAAGTGTGACAGAAGTTAAGTTAGTAAATAAATATATAAAATTTTGAAGACACACAGGTAAGGGGGACTTGCCTTACAAGATATAAAGACTGGTAGTAAAGACACTGTGAGCTTGGTCATGTGATAAACAAACCAACAGTAAAGAATAGAGAGAACAGAAACAAACCTACATATACTTAGACATCACTATAACACTTAAGTAACATTAAAAGAAGTCAGAGGTGAGAGGAAAAATCATACACAGAGTTGGAGAGCCACTGATCATACATATGAAAGAATGAATTAGATGATGGTCTCACCACACACACACACACACACACACACACACACACATGCACACACGTACACACACATACAAATAAATCCAGTTTCATTACCTATTTAAATATGAAAATTTGTTTTTAAATATTTAGAAGAAAATACAGCAGAAAGATATCTTTATGAACACGGGCTAAGGAATAATTTATTGACTAAGATGCACAAGAAAAAAATGATAATTAAAAACAAATCAATTTGATTTCTTAATACAAAAACAAAAGATATTTCTGCACCATTAAAAATCACAAAAACAAAGTTTAAAAAGAAAGTCAAAGATAGTAAGACTATTGCAAAGCATATAACCAAGAATTTTCCTCTTATGATGTGTAAGTAACTTTTAAAAATGAGTAAGAAAGGAAAAATGCAAACATGTTAAAAGGACTTTAACATGTAAATAACAAAGAAGGAAACACAAATGACACACACCCCCAAAAAAACCCAAAAAACAATAATGAAACAAAAAGTTAAAAAGGATATTCTCTAATAATTAGAGACATGAAAATTAAAATGAGATGTCACTTTTTTTTTTTTTTTGTGGTACGCAGGCCTCTCACTGCTGTGGCCTCTCCCGTTGCGGAGCACAGGGTCCAGATGCACAGGCTCAGCGGCCATGGCTCACGGGCCCAACTGCTCCGCGGCATGTGGGATCCTCCCAGACTGGGGCACGAACCCGTGTCCCCTGCATGGGCAGGCGCACTCCCAACCACTGCACCACCAGGGAAGCCCGAGATGTCATTTTACATCCAACATAGGTACAAAAATGAATTCTAAATTGTGGTGAATTATGCGGAATAGTGTGTAAATTGGTGCAACAATTTTATAGAATATAAAATAAAAGTAAATGAGCATGCTTCCTATGACCCAGAGGTTCTATTTCTTGCCTTGTTATATGCCCACAAAGGAATTTCCACACTATCATCTCACAGAAGATATGTGCAAGAATGTTAATGGCAGCATTTATTTTAATTGTGAAAATTAGAAGCAGTCAAAATGGTCATAAAATGGATATGTATAAATAAACATAGATTGTTCAAAATTACAATGGAATAGAAGCCTACTGTAAAAGTGAATAAACTATTTTTAGGTCAAGATGCACAGAGTTCTTGTTTCAGAAATTCCTCTGCTTCAAGTAATTATTCACAATGGTTAAAATATAAACATGAAAATCTAAAAGCAGCTTCTGGTCTGAATACCAGAAAAGGAACAGAAATCCAAAGCATGAGTGGTTCTACAACCATGGACTTGCCAGGCTCAGGATCCAAGTGCAAATTCTGGGAGTCTAGACTTCACCTCCTTCAGGAAAAAAGGGCTAAAGGGGACCTCATGGACTATAGGAAGAGTCAGGCTCCCTGTCTGATACTTGGGGACCAGGGTATATGGCTCATCCCCTCCAAAGAAAAGCAGCTTTAAAAACTGCTGCTAAGGAAGAAAAAAAGCCTGGGATTATAACTCTAGAGCAGACATGGAACTGTCTGTGATGATGGGAAAGAACTGTCCATTAAGGTACCCATTAGACACAAATGGCTAGTGCTACTGGGAAACTGCATTTTAAATATTATTTAATTTAGTTGATTGGAAATTAAATTTAAATAGCCACAAGTGGCCTGTGGCTACTATTGGACAGTATTGCTCTAAGTAACCGAAAGGCCTAGGGAGAAGAAAGAACATGGACGTGGAATTCATGAGCTGATTAGACCTCTGCTGGGTTTTGGACTGAATCTGTGTATCCCCAATATCACAACTTTATAAAACCCAGTTCTGGACTGTCTGAATCCAGGGGGTCTCAGAGGCAACTGACAATAGCATTATAGAGATGGATGGGCATTAAGGAAAATAAGCAGGGAGAGGAGAGGATGAAGGTAGGAAGAGAGAGGAAACAAAGAAAAAAAAAAGCTATACACAATTCTCTGATTAAAAGGAGACTTAAAGCAAATACTGAAAACATATAAAGAAATTGAATCCTATAAAAGACAGTCAATAAAATTCACTCCAGAAGAAAATGATTTTATGGAACAAACAATTGTTTTGAAAGACGTTTAAAATGCTCAATGAGATAAAATATTAACTCAAATTAAAAAATAAGCATAAAACAAAAGCATCCTCCCCCTAAAAAACAAAAATTCTCGTCTTATGAAAGAGAATTAATTAAAATCATAGGGAAACTATAATATAATGTAAATAGATCACATACGTTAGAAAATGCATTCAATGGGTAAACATAACTGGATATAATTAAAACACAAATTAGTGAATTGAAAGATGATCCTGGGAAACTTACCCAGAAAATAACCCAAAGGGACAAAGGGATAAATCATACAAAACATGTAGGACAGATGGAGAGGCTGTAGCATATGCTCAACAGTAATCCCAGAAAAAAAAAAAAAAAAAAAATTGAGGAAATGACAGGAAAGCAGTATTTGAAAAAAAATAATAGCTGAGGATTCTCAAGATTGAAAAAAGATAGATGTTCTCTAATCAAAAAACACACTAAAAGTACCAAAATATATAACTTCTAAAATAAATCAATCCAGAGCTAGATAGGTTATAGTAAAATTGAAGAACATCAAGGATTAGGAGAAAAATCTCAAAGCCAATCAGAGGTTGCATTAAGGAAAAAATTCATAGAAGGTGAAATCTTAAATTTATCATGATGGCTACTTTGAGAAAGGATGAAATGAAAAGGAAATTTTCAAAAAGCTCTCAATTGTTTCTGTTGTTTTTGTTTTTCATTAAAAAACCCTGCAGTTAATATGCAAATATTTATATGATGAAACTGAGTGATGGGTGCCACTCAGTTTTTTATGATTTCTAAAATAGGTTATATTTTTTAGCATTTCAAATTTATACTTCTTTTTAATTGAGTGTTCAGAATAAAATAATCAGAAATAAATGAACTGAATATACACATATCATATCTAAATAGTTAGATTTATAAAGCATGCTGTAGTATGGAAAAATATAAAGAAAATAAGTTTGTATGGAACCTATCAGCTGAGCACCAGCCTTACATAGGGGCAAAAATGTAAATGCTTGTCCAGGATGATGATTCACAAGGAAGGAAAGTGATCTACACAGTGAAGGAAGAAAACGTTCAACAGAGATTAGCTTTGTCTATCATGTTTAATTTTTTTTAAAATACAATTTCTAAAGCAAATATTACTGATATTTTTAAGGAATCACTCCATTCTGGAGACATAATCAAAAAAGGAATGGAAACATTACACAAAATGATTTCAAATCCCCAAATTCTAATTAGGCAATCATAAGTTTTGCAAATTTCACATGTCCTCCAAGATTTTAATGTGTCATTTTGGGGAGGCAAGCTTTCTGTTGCCCTTACCAGCCACTGACAGCATTTAACTTTGTACTCTGATGAGGTATTTTAGCTGAAGAGATCGTCTCAAATACCTAAAATCTGCCTACGTGCAAAATGTTGAGATTCGCAGCTGAAGATTGAGAAAAAATTTATAAAGGGAGTGGGCCATCGCACAGGGTGGAAGCGGTGGGCTTGGGGGCCAGGTACAGGCTGTCCTGTGACTCTACATTCACATGTGGAACTCCAAAAAAATCCCAGATTCTAAATATGAGCCTGACCTTCCAGATCATTATCAAGGTAAGAGGGTAAGCATTTTACTTAATAGCTTTTACCTTGAATTATAACATTCAAGGTTTTAATATATGGTTGGCTTCTAGGGTTGCCCTTGGCTGGTCCCTAAAAAAAGTAGGAGGAGCAAAATTAGACACAGCCTCCATATAAGTGGTGGTTTGGGTGTCAATTGGCAGGCTAACTCTAGGAAAGATGAGTGGGATTTCACAGGTAAGCTTGGGACTCTGTCATGCATATACTAAAATAAGAAATTCTTCAGTCTGGGATGGATCACTTGAACAGATTTTTCTCAATGGGCAGAGCTGCCTTTTCTTGTAGATGGTAGAGATAAAGGTTATCTCTAAGTTTGCTTTGTTCTACCTCAGATAACAAATCAACACTATAAGCCCTCCTCAGCAGCATTGATTAATTCCTTTTGAGAGCAGAGTTAGGTAAGGTTTTAATCTCCAGAGAAAACAATTGTAGAGCTTGCAGCTTGGAATACAGGAGGGCATGGAAGTGATGGTAAAAGGCGAGCAATAGACCAGCTGACCTAAATGCACCTATTCACTTAACTAACACTGGAGTGGGCCTCACATTTGAGCTTATATTAGCATTCCCTGGAGGACCTGATAAGACAGATTGCTAGCCACTCCAGAGAACCTCTGATCAAGACCCCTGATGCTAAAAGCAAGATCCAAGAACCAGCAGCCTCAGCACTGTCTGGAATGACATGCAGACTCCTGGCCACCACCCCCAGATCTTCTAATCAGACTCTGCATTTCAACAAGTTCCCCAGGCAATTCAGATGCACGCAGAGGTGTCAAAAGGGCTATCCCAAAGGGCTTGTCACATATTATTGATAATGAAATGCAAATACCACAGAACCTGACTTTCCCTTTCCTACAGTTTTCTACTTTATGTGAATTATGGTTTCTTCCACTCTTGTTTCTACAGCAAACTAGTTCAATATGCATTTGATTTTCAGGATTTTCTGTCCAAGGATTGCCACCCCTACTTATTTGTGAGCACTATCATCAACTTATTCTTATTTTTGTATTATTTCTATCATTCAGTGATTTGGGTGGGATGGGGGGAAGATAGATGCCTTCTTGATGTAATATTATGAGCATATTATTTTATAAAGAAAAACTTGAGCAGCTATTTATTTGAATTATGAGTTAAGTCAGGCCTCAAATATCAATATTTTAAAAAATTAGGATGAATTATCCTTTACAAATGAACAAGTTGTAAATACCACTGAAAATAATTATGAATTAACAGTTGCCAAACCTTGGAAGACAAGAGAGCTGCCAATAGACTGGAGGGGGTCGAGTATGCTTACTTTGAAAAGATGAAGACAGACTTGTACCAATTAAATCAGGACTGTTATAATATAAAACTGTAAAGAATTATTACAAAGTTCTCTCATGGACTGGATTAATAGGAGAAACTAACAAAGCAAACTAGAAGAATGACAAAGAGTGCTTCTTGATTTTTAGCAGAAAATATGATGTCCTTGTGGGCAAGATAATGGGATATGATGCAGTTTGGATTTATAGATTTATAGTTAGTATAATCATCAATTGTCGCTCAAAAGTGCTAATATCAAGTTGGACAGAAGCCTCGAGCAGCATGCTGCAGGCTTTGCCCTTGCACTTGTGCTTCACCACTTTTATATTAGTGATTGAGATAAACACCTGGATGGTGTGTTGGTGTGTGTGTGTTTTCAGGAGGTATCGGGGATAACATGAAAGCAACCTGAGAGGAAGAGCTAACATGACAGATGATACACCACTCAACTTTCAAACATATTCTCAGCGACAAAGTCTGAAAAGAAGGATCAAAGGATAGAAGTTGACATTTCACAGGCATAGGTTTTGCAATACCACATTCAGTTGAATAACTCAATTATGCAAAGGTGGGATAGAGATACTTTGGGGGTAGAATTTTGTATCAATAAAGTCTCGGGGTTGAGTTAATGGCACATGACATATAAATCATAGAGTATTTAAAACAATTTTTAAAAGACAACTTGTTTGGTATTAACATACATATGCTTCCCTGATTGAAGACGGTAAGTGAATAAAGTAATAGTGAATTGATTAACAGGCTATTGAAAGCCGAAACAGAAATCTGATGTTCAGGGCCAAAAAGAAGTCTCTCACAGTCATAATTCCCTTATGAGGACTCAGTGTAATAACTGTATTTTTCACCAGAATATTTAGGCATTGTTCAGAGAGTATCTTTGCTTAGGTAGCTGGGCCAACTGCCTCAGCCCAGGAACTTATGAATTTCATAAGCAACATATTATAGCAAATCTCTTGATATAAAATGAATAAAAACCCTCTAGAAGTGCACACTGAAGGAGTCGAATCTGATGCATAAAAAGGTGCTCGTCATATGGTACTTCCTTAATTATCACTCAAGACTGACAGGACCCAAAACACATGTTCACCAATGTGTGTGGTTAGTGCTACCATGTTATTTCTCCAGTGCATAAAGGGTTAGAATAAACCTTATTTTCTTTTTAAGAGTGATTTAGTGAACACTAGTTCCTTGAGTTCTATTAGTAATACCCAAGTTAGAGTCAATGAGTATAAATTTGGAAAAAAAAACTGAGTCAAACAAAATTAAGCAGCTATTTTTAACTGCAAGGTGTGTCAGTGTCTTTAATCTGTCAATGTATACTGTGAATTTCTAAGGAGAAATATGAAATGCCGTATTTTCCCCAACTTACATAACCATGAAAACCCCCTTAAAAATATCTTGTGCAACTAATTTATTATAAAATACACTTTAGAAAACAACTAGAAATTGTCTGGGCTCCCTTACTAAAATTCTATATACAGTGTCTTTCTACTCATTCAGATGCCTATAAACAAACAAACAAACAGAGAAAAGACAGTAAAGTTACAAGAAAATTCACTAAGTCTCAGTGGTAAAAACAGAGTGGAACCTGAACACATCATTATTATACATATACCATTCTTCTTAATACTATGTCAGTTATTATGATTTAACGATTTGGCTACATTCAAAATATGTTTACCAATATATCTACATCTGATACAAAGTTTGTTTCTCTCATTATTTTTCCAGAAGATTCACTCTTGCAAAAGATCCCCAGCTTAGTGTATCTTGCTCACTAAAGGGATCATCAAGAGAGCCATGCGTTCTATCAGCATTTGAGTCAGAGATGAGAAAGCAAAACATCTATGCTGGCTGGAACTTACTGCTTTGGGAGACTTCTAATGTCCCATTCTAGGCTGAAACTCTTATGATCCCTGTGCTTCTGGCATCCAGTCTGCTCCCTTCCAGTTCTCACTACACCTGCCTCGTTGCACCCCCAAGCCCCCAGCATGACTCACCATCTTGTTAAGCTCCTGTTTTTCAATCACATGGTTTGTGTGTAGGGAGGGATTGTACAATATTCCCAAAATAAATGATTTCACGTATATTTGGTATCACTGGTTCAGTGGAAAGTCCTATATCCAAGGACAGCATAAAATTCCTAGGATATTATTTTCACCCTCAATTCCAAAATTAGTCTCTCTGGACTTTGAAATTGTAGAGGTAAAACTTTAAAACAATTATTTTCTAGAGACTGTTCTCAAACACCTTTTTCTTCCACCTTTTCAGTCAATTGATTGTCTCCATCTAACCTGCTTCCATGAAGAGAATGTAGCTGTTACAATCAGCTTGTGAACAGAGGAACCATGGGAACCCATGGGACAATTTGTTAAGTATGCCTCCACTTTTACCACATGAAATACATCACAAGCTGGCAACTGTAGTGTGACTTTCTCTTCAGCACAGCACTGCTCTCTGTCCTACAGTCCTCCCCTCACAGCCAGGATCCATCTCACAGAGTAACTCAGGCTGTAAGCATGGTGCTCAGACTGCAACCATGCCGGCCAAGAGGTCAGAAGACTCGGGCTCAAATCCTAGCTCCATCACTAATGTTTCTGTGGGAGTGGCCAAGTTCCTGAGCCTCAACTTATTCTGTTTATAAATGAAGACACTAACACACCCCAGTAGGTTGGAATATTACATGATAAGGAGAATGGGAAAGTTCTGCACTTAATAGGCACTCAAAATGTGTAAGCTAATATGAATTCTACGAGCTAATATGAGTTGTTTTCTGCCATAGCTTTCAAGCTTAGTATCTGCAAATTAAGACAAAATGAGCAAAACTAAACATTGTTGTGAGATAATCTGTTCTAAAGCACTTAGAATAGTAAAAGTGCTGTGCAAATATAAACAATAACACTGGGCTTCCCTGGTGGCGCAGTGGTAGAGAGTCCGCCTGCCGATGCAGGGGACGCGGGTTCGTGCCCCGGTCCGGGAGGGTCCTACGTGCCGTGGAGCGGTTGGGCCCGTGAGCCATGGCCGCTGGGCCTGCGCGTCCAGAGCGTGTGCTCCGCAACGGGAGAGCCCGCGACAGTGAGAGGCCCGCGTACCGCAAAAAAAAAAAAACCCAAATAACACTCTTACTATTACTACCAAAAAATTGTCCAACGAAGACTGCTATATTTTTTTATGTGAATTGCATGCCTTTGAAAATTTTCATCATCCATACAGTTTATTGAAATGTTGTAAGAGCATTCAATTGTGCTTAAAACTGGTCTCCTTGCTTGATCACAGGGCTCTATCCATACATTCCTGAACTAATAATCATGCTCTTGATCTTTCGATTGCTTCTGACCTATGAAAACGTAGCCAGACTCTTGAGATCTCAACAGGGCTCAAGTACAATCATGAAATGCTGATCAAGTTGAAGTCAGGAGTGTGACAGATTTTTGCTGTGAACATAAGTTAAAGTTTAAGGTAAAGGAGAAAAGAATCCTGAATACTCATTCTATAGCCATCAACCTTAGTAGCTTTGCAAAAGACTGGCTATGCTTCCAGATATGTGGGAAGAACCTACTACGGAAGAGGAATTTGGCCAATCACCAATGGTACACAATTGTCATTAAATGACTAACATTGGGCTTCCCTGGTGGCACCGTGGTTGAGAATCCACCTACCGATGCAGGGGACACGGGTTCGTGCCCCCGGTCCGGGAAGATCCCACATGCCGTGGAGTGGTTGGGCCCGTGAGCCATGGCCGCTGCGCCTGCGCGTCCGGAGCCTGTGCTCCGCAACGGGAGAGGCCACAACAGTGAGAGGCCCACGTACCGCAAAAAAAAAAAAAAAAAAAAAAAAAAAAAAAAAAAAAAAAAAAAAAAAAAAAGACTAACATTAACCTGCTTTCTAGTGCTTAATAACAGTTTATTGCAAAGATTAAAATGTATCCAACTGTTACTATTCTCATTTCTTTTGTATTTGAGTTTATAAAATCATCTTTAATGTATCATTATAATGTGCAGTTTCACTTGTATTGTCCTTTTACATTTGCGTTAAACTTAATTAACTCCATACAAAATCTCCCATTTTTATAACTCCCATTTTCAAACAGGAAAGTTGAGGCTCTGAAAGCAATGTGATCCAAAGCCCACCATTTTGGAAATAGAATTGCTTTTTCGTGAGAAAGGCTGGAGATAATATGTTCTTCAGTGTCTGAGAATCACTGATGCGACAGATGTATCTTCAATCAATTGATATTTGTTTATTTGCCAACCATTTCTTTATTTATTCTGTTGCATTCCCTGTATCCTTCCCAGACAGGTTAAAACTACCTTGTAGGACACAGGATGTAGAAACAAACAGAAGATAATGTTGAAAAAAAGAACAAACACTCTGCCTGCATATGGCTTATAAAGAAACTTTTATGACAAAACAGATGGTTTATAAAAAAGAAATGATTCTCCAGCCCAGGTGACATTATACTCATTATATGATCGGAAGGCACCTACCCAAAGTGACCTGATTGTAATACCAACATTTATAAAACATCATGTTTGCCTCCACCTCCCAACAGCTTCTGTCAAAACCTAGCTGCATGTTTTTCTTCAAGTTGAAATTCTTTATCCTTAAAATAAAAAGCTGTGTCCTCTCTCCACATCAGACGATCCAAGACATCCTCCCCTATGGGGAAAAAATGGAAATTCTTGGCTCACCAAAGTGATGCGTTAATAATCTTGGCAATCGTTCAGGTTAGTACAGGTACTTTCCAAACATCCACAAACACTTTTCAAATATCTAAGTCTCCTGGAGTGACAAGTCTTATATGATTTTCAAGCTAGTTTTCTCAGGTAGAAACTACCAGTGTATTCCTCAGTCTATGATATAACCTCAATGAATCAATTTCCAGTGTGTGATCTAACTTGGGACTTTGATCAAAATGATTTTCACTTGCAATGTCTGTCAAGCGCTGAAAACAGATTCACATGAGCTATAGCCAACTGGGCTTTCATGGGTGAAATACCATACTCTTAATTGTACTTATCCTGCTGAATTTCTTCTTGACGATGGACAAAGCATGATGGAATTATCATGCTTCACCATGTGTAACCTTCTGCCTTCTATACTGTTCTCTGTATCTGAATTGATGCAAAGACCAAGATATGCATTCTTAATGCATTTATTAGAAACTATGCCATGTACTTCAAATACACACTGCACACAAACATACACAATATACACACACATACACCACACAAAAATGCATAAATGTTTAAAAAGTCAGCAAATACTTATTTGTATAGTACTTTGTGCTGGAGAAGAATAATACATTAAAATTGCCTTCTTATTAGGGCCAGGGATTAGGGAGAAGGCACATATAAAGCATTAAACACAAACAGATAATATAAGTGAACACAGCAACTCTGTCTATTTCAGGGAGTGGGGCATTTGCTTAGAACCACTAGAGGTGGTTGCAATTCCCTAGCTAAGTATTAGATACAAAGCAAATTTTCAAGTAAAAAAAAGAATTGTCCAACCAGTTAGGAGGGAGGGTCAATGTCTTAATTCTAGTTTGACAATGCTAGAATGCAGCTACAAATTTGTGCAAAAGTGAGGGGATAAAGATAATCTTTGGCTGCAGCTAGACTGAGAAGAACCTTGAAACAATTTCAGCAAGAATGTCCTGGAGTGCTACAATTGACACTTCATTCCTTGATAGTATTTGCCTGCCTACCTGTGTTTCTTCCTTCCTTCCTTCCAAATGCATTAAGTGAGTACACAGTAGGGACTTGCCTGGACTAGAAAATCACTTCAAGTTCAATACAAGCTTATCTTAATGACATTTCAGGATCTCAGTATGCAGCTTTTTCTATTGCCCTTGTGTAGATATCCATAGTCCAGTCATATTTCAGGCAACTTGATTTGCCCTTGGCAAACCCACTTTCTTTATTGTTTTGAATTTAATTTTAGTTTTTTATACAGCAGGTACTTATTAGTCATCCATTTTATACACATCAGTGTATACGTGTCAGTCCCAATCTCCTAATGCATCACACCCCCACCCCCACCCCCTGACGCTTTCCCCTCTTGGTGTCCATACATTTGTTCTCTACATCTGTGTCTCTATTTCTGCCCTGCAAACCAGTTCATCTGTACCATTTTTCTAGGATCCACATATATGCGTTAATATACGATATTTGTTTTTCTCCTTCTGACTTACTTCACTCTGTATGACACTCTCTAGATCCATCCACATCTCTACAAATGAGCCAATTTCTTTCCTTTTTATGGCTGAGTAATGTTCCACTGTGTGTGTGTGTGTGTGTGTATATATATATATATATATATATATATATATATATACCACATCTTCTTTATCCATTCATCTGTCAATGGGCATTTAGGTTGCTTCCATGACCTGGCTATTGTAAATAGAGCTGCAATGAACATGGGGGTGCATGTGTCTCTTTGAATTATGGTTTTCTCAGAGTATATGCCAAGTAGTGGGATTGTGGGGTTGTATGGTAGTTCTATTAGTAGTTTTTTAAGGAACCTCCTTACTGTTCTCCATAGTGGCTGTATCAATTTACATTCCCACCAACAATGCAAGAGGGTTCCGTTTTCTCCACACCCTCTCCAGCATTTGTTGTTTGTAGATTTTCTGATGATGCCCATTCTAACTGGTGTGAGGTGATACCTCATTGTAGTTTTGATTTGCATTTCTCTAATAATTAGTGATGTTGAGCAGTTTTTCAAGTGCCTCTTGGCCATCTGTATGTCTTCTTTGGAGAAATGTCTATTTAGCTCTTCTGCCCAATTTTGGATTGGGTTGTTTGTTTTTTAATATTGAGCTGCAGGAGCTGTTTATATATTTTGGAGATTAATCCTTTGTCTGTTGGTTCATTTGCAAATATTTTCTCCCATTCTGAGGGTTGTCTTTTCATCTTGTTTGTAGTTTCCCTTGCTTTGCAAAAGCTTTTAAGTTTCATTAGGTCCCATTTGTTTATTTTTGTTTTTATTTCCATTTCTCTAGGAGGTGGATCAAAAACGATCTTGCTGTCATTTATGTCAAAGAGTGTTCTTCCTATGTTCTCCTCTAAGAGTTTTACACTGTCCAGTCTTACATTTAGGTCTCTAAACCATTTTAAGTTTATTTTTGTGTATGGTGTAAGAGTGTTCCAATTTCATTCTTTTACATGTAGTTGTCCAGTTTTCCCAGCATCACTTATTGAAGAGACTGCCTTTTCTCCATTGTATATCCTTGCCACCTTTGTCATAGATTAGTTGACCATAGGTGTGTGGGTTTATCTCTGGGCTTTCTATCCTGTTCCATTGATCTATATTTCTGTTTTTGTGCCAGTACCATATTGTCTTGATGACAGTAGCTTTGTAGTACAGTCTGAAGTCAGGTCGTCTGATTCCTCCAGCTCCACTTTTTTCCCTCAAGACTGCTTTGGCTATTTGGGGTCTTTTGTGTCTCCATACAAATTTTAAGATTTTTTGTTCTAGTTCTGTAAAAAATGCCATTGGTAATTTGATAGGGATTGCATTGAATCTTTAGATTGCTTTGGGTAGTATAGTCATTTTCAAAATATTGATTCTTCCAATCCAAGAACATGGTGTATCTCTCCATCTGTTGGCATCATCTTTAATTTCTTTTATCAGTGTCTTATAGTTTTCTGCATACAGGTCTTTTGTCTCTTAGGTAAGTTTATTCCTAGGTATTTTATTCTTTTTGTTGCAATGGATAATGGGAGTATTTCCTTAATTTCTCTTTCAGATTTTTTTCATCATTAGTGTATAGGAATGCAAGATATTTCTGTGCATTAATTTTGTATCCTGCCACTTTACCAAATTCATTGATTAGCTCTAGTAGTTTTCTGGTGGCATCTTTAGGATTCTCTGCATATAGTATCATGTCATCTGCAGACGGTGACAGTTTTACTTCTTCTTTTCCAATCTGTCTTCCTTTCATTTCTTTTTCTTCTCTGACTGCCGTGGCTAGGACTTTCAAAACTACGTTGAATAATAGTGGTGAGAGTGGACATCCTTGTCTTATTACTGATCTTAGTGGAAATGCTTTCCGTTTTTCACCATTGAGAATGATGTTTGCTGTGGGTTTGTCAAATATGGCCTTTATTATGTTGAGGTAGGATACCTCAACATAATATCCATTTGTTTTGTATCCATTCCCTCTATGCCCGCTTTCTGGAGAGTTTTTATCATAAATGGGTGTTGAATTTTGTCAAGAGATTTTTCTGCATCTATTGAGATGATCATATGGTTTTTCTCCTTCAGTTTGTTAATATGGTGTATCACATTGATTGATCTGTATATATCAAAGAATCTTGCATCCCTGGGATAAATCCCACTTGATCATGGTGTATGATCCTTTTAATGTGCTGTTGGATTCTGTTTGCTAGTATTTTGTTGAGGATTTTTGCATCTATATTCATCAGTGATATTATTGGTCTGTAATTTTCTTTTTTTTGTATTATCTTGGCCTCATTTTGGTATCAGGGTGATGGCCTCACAGAATGAATTTGGGAGTGTTCCTTCCTCTGCAATTTTTTGGAAGAGTTTGAGAAGGATGGGTGTTAGCTCTCCTGTAAATGTTTGACAGAATTCACCTGTGAAGCCACGTGGTCCTGGACTTTTGTTTATTGGAAGATTTTTCATCACAGTTTCAATTTCAGTGCTTGTGATTGGTCTGTTCATATTTTCTATTTCTTCGCAGCTCATTCTTGGAAGTTGTGCATTTCTAAGAATTTGTCCATTTCTTCCAAGTTGTCCATTTTATTGGCATATAGTTGCTTATAGTAATCTCTCATGATCCTTTGTATTTCTGCGGTGTCTGCTGTAACTTCTCCTTTTTCATTTCTAATTTTATTGGTTTGAGTCCTCACCCTCTTTTTCTTGATGAGTCTGGCTAATGGTTTATCAATTTTGTTTATCTTTTCAAAGAACCAGCTTTTAGTTTTTTGATCTTTGCTATTGTTTTCTTTGTTTCTATTTCATTTATTTCTGCTCTGATCTTTATGATTTATTTCCTTCTACTAACTTTGGGTTTTGTTTGTTCTTCTTCTCTAGTTCCTTTAGGTGTTGATGGTTCGATGGTTTATTTGAGATTCTTCTTGTTTCTTGAGGTAGGTTTATATAGTTATAATCTTCCCTTTTAGAACAGCTTTTGCTGCATCCCATAGGTTTTGGAACATCGTGTTTTCATTGTCATTTGTCCCTAGGTATTTTTTGATTTCCTCTTTGATTTCTTCAGTGATCTCTTGGTTATTCAGTGATGTAGTCTTTAGCCTACATGTGTTTGTGTTTTTTACGTTTTTTTCCCCTGTAACTGATTTCTAATCTCATGCCATTGTGGTCAGAAAAGATGCTTGCTATGATTTCAATTTTCTTAAATTTACTGAGGCTTGATTTGTGACCCAAGATGTGATCTATCTTGGAGAATGTTCCATGTGCACTTGAGAAGAAAGTGTAATCTACTGTTTTTGCATGGAATGTACTATAAATATCAATTAAATCTAACTGGGTTATTGTGTCATTTAAAGCTTCTGTTTCCTTATTAATTTTCTGTTTGGATTACCTTCGATTTGTGTTAAGTGAGGTGATGAAGTTCCCCATTATTATGTATTACTGTTGATTTACTCTTTTATAGCTGTTAGCAGTTGCCTTATCTATTGAGGTGCCCCTATGTTGGGTGCATATATATTTATAATTGTTCTATCTTCTTCTTGGATTGATCCCTTAACCATTATATAGTGTCCTTTCTTGTCTCCTGTAACATTCTTTATTTTAAAGTCTGTTTTTTCTGATATGAGTATTGCTACTGCAGCTTTCTTTTGATTTCCTTCCCCTCACTTGCAGTCTGTATGTGTCCCTAGGTCTGAAGTGGGTCTCTTGTAGACAGCATATATATGGGTCTTCTTTTTGTATCCATTCAGCGAGTCTGTGTGTTTTGGTTGGAGCATTTAATCCATTCACATTTTAGGTAATTATCAATATGTATGTTCCTATTACCATTTTCTTAGTTGTTTTGGTTTGTTTTTGTAGGTCCTTTTCTTCTCTTGTCTTTCCCACTTAGGGAAGTTCCTTTAGCATTTGTTGTAGATCTGTTTTGGTCGTGCTGAATTCTCTTAGTTTCGGCTTGTCTGTAAACCTTTTGATTTCTCCATCAAACCTGAATGAGATCCTTGCCAGGTAGAGTAATTTTGGTTGTAGGTTCTGTCTTTTCATCACTTTAAGTATATCATGCTACTGGCTTCTGGATTGTAGAGTTTCTGCTGAGAAATCAGCTGTTAAACTTATGGGAGTTCCCTTGTATATTATTTATTGTTTTTCCCTTGCTGCTTTCAATAATTTTTCTTTGTCTTTTATTTTTGCCAATTTGATTACTATGTGTCTCAGCATGATTCTCCTTGGGTTTATCCTGTATGGGACACTCTGCGCTTCCTGAACTTGGGTGGCTTTTCCCCTTCCCATGTTAGGGAAGTATGCAACTATAATCTCTTCAAATATTTTCTCAGGTCCTTTCTCTCTCTCTCCTCCTTCTGGGACCCCAAAAATGCAAATGTTGTTGTGTTTAATGTTGTCCCAGAGGTCTCTCAGGCTGTCTTCATTTCTTTTCATTCTTTTTTCTTTATCCTTTTCTGCAGCAGTGAATTTCACCATTCTGTCTTCTAGGTCACTTATCCGTTCTTATGCCTCAGTTATTCTGCTGTTGACTTCTTCTAGTGCATTTTTCATTTCAGTTATTGTACTGTTCATCTCTGTTTGTTTGTTCTTTAATTCTTCTATGTCTTTGTTAAACATTTCTTGCCTCTTCTCGATCTTTGCCTCCATTCTTTTTCTGAGGTCCTGGATCATTTTCACTATCATTATTCTGAATTCTTTTTCTGGAAGGTTGCCTATCTCCACTACATTTAGTTGTTTTTCTGGGGTTTTATCTTGTTCATTCATCTGGTACATAGCCCTCTGTCTTTTCATTTTGTCTATTTTTCTGTGAATTGCAAACCCACTTTCTCTTGGTAAGACAAGATGTTACAAAGGTTATATGGTCAAAATTTCATGTGAGTCATCACTAGACAAAAATGTCTATGAGGTGGCAGAGGGAGGAAGCTCCGGAGCCGCGGAGGAGAGTGCAGCCACAGGGTGCAAAGGGCAAAGCAGAGAGATTCCTGCAAAGGATTGGTGCCAACCAGCACTCACCAGCCTGAGAAGCTTGTCTGCTCCCCTGCCAGGGCAGGCGGGGCTGGGAGTTGAGCCTTGGGCTTCAGTCGGATCCCAGGGAAAGGTCTGGAGTTGGCAGAGTGAAAACACCCTGAAGGGGTTAGCGCACCACAGCTAGCCGGGAGGGAGTCCGGTTGAAGTCTGGAGCTGCCGAAGAGGCAAGAGACCTTTTCTTCCCTCTTTGCCTCCTGGTGCGCGAGGAGAGGGGTTTAAGCGCACCACGTAAAGGAGCTCCAGAAACAGGCACAGAGCTACCGAAGAGACAAAAGACTTTTTCTTGCCTCTTTGCTTCCTGGGGCGCAAGGAGAGGGTATTAAGGGCACCGCATAAAGGAGCTCCAGAAACGGGCGCAAGCCGCAGCTGTTGGCACGGACAACAGAGACGGGTGTGGGATGCTAGGGTTGCAAGTGCCGCCACCAAGAGGCCTGTGTGCGAGCACAGGTCACTTTCCACACAGCCCCTCCCAGGAGCCCGTGCAGCCCGCCACTGCCAGGGTCCCAGGATCAAGGGACAGCTTCCCCGGGAAAACAAACAGTGCACCTCGGGCCGGTGCAGCATCACGCCGGCCTCTGACGTCGCATGCTCTCCCTGCATCCGTGCCCCTCCCTCCCCCCCAGCCTGTGCCAGAGCCCCCGAATCAGCTGCTCCTTTAACCCCGTCCAGTCTGAGCAAAGGGCAGACGCCCTCAGACGACCTACATGCATAGGCGGGGCCAAGTCCAAAGCTGAACCCCAGGAGCTGTGCAAACAAAAAGGAGATGGGGAGGTCTCTCCCAGCAGCCTCAGAAGCAGCAGATTAAAGCTCCACAGTCAACTTGAAGTGCCCTGCATCTGTGGAAAACCTGAATAGACAGCTAACTATCCCAAGTTGAGGAGGTGGATTTGGGGCGCAAGATATACTATTATTTTCCCCTTTTTTCTTTTTGTGAGCGTGTATGTGTGTGCTGCTGTGTGAGATTTTGTCTGTATAGCTTTGTTTACACCATTTGTCCTAGGGTTAGACTGACCTTTTTTTTTGTTGTTTCTTTTTTCTTTAATAGAAATTTTTCTTCTTAATAATTATTTTTTATTTTAATAACTATATTTTATCCTACTTTATTTTGTCTTCTCCCTTTCTTTCTTCCTTTCTTCCCTTTCTTTCCTACTTCCCTTCTTCCTTCCTTCTTTCCTCCCTTCCTTCCTTCCTCCCTTCCTTCCTTTCTTCCTCCCTCCCTTCCTTTCTTCTTTCCTTCCTTTCTTTCCTTTCTATTTTTTTCTCCCTTTTATTTTGAGCCGTGTGGATTAAAGGTTCTTGGCACAACAGCCAGGTGTCAAGGCTGTGTCTCTGAGGTGGGAGAACCAACCTCAGGACACTGGTCCACAAGAGACCTCTCAGCTACACATAATATCAAATGCCGAAAATCTCCCAGAGATCTCCATCTCAACACCAATACCCAGTTTCACTCAAGGACCAGCAACGAAGAGTGCTGGACACCCTATGCCCAACAAAGAGCAAGACAGGTCTACAGCCCCATCCATTAGCAGAGAGGCTGCCTAAAATCATAATAAGGCTACCAACATCCCCATACACACCACCAGATGAGGACCTGCCCACCAGAAAGACAAGATACAGCCTCATCCACCAGAACAGAGGCATTAGTACCCCCAACCAGGAAACCTGCTCAACCCACTGAACCAACGTCAGCCACTGGGGACAGCCACCAAAAACAACGGGAACTACGAACCTGCAGCGTGCAAAAAGGAGACCCCAAACACAGTAAGATAAGCAAAATGAGAAGACAGAAATACACACAGCAGATGAAGGAGCAAGATAAAAACACACCAGACCTAACAAATGAAGAGGAAATAGGCAGTCTACCTGAAAAAAGAATTCAGAATAATGATAGTAAAGATGATTCAAAATCTTGGAAATAGAATAGACAAATTGTAAGAAACAGTTAACAAGGACCTAGAAGAAATAAAGAGGAAGCAAGCATCGATGAGCAACACAATAAATGAAATGAAAAATACTCTAGATGGGATCAATAGCAGAATAACTGAGGCAGAAGGACAGATAAGTGACCTGGAAGATAAAATAGTGGAAATAACCACTGCAGAGCAGAAGAAAGAAAAAAGAATGAAAAGAACTGAGGACAGTCTCAGAGACCTCTGGGACAACATTAAATGCACCAACATTCGAATTATATGGGTCCCAGGAGAAGAAGATAAAAAGAAAGGGACTGAGAAAATATTTGAAGAGATTATAGTTGAAAACTTCCCTAATATGGGAAAGGAAATAGTCAATCAAGTCCAGGAAGCACAGAGAGTCCCAATAGGATAAATCCAAGGAGAAACACACCAAGACACATAATAATCAAACTGTCAAAAATTAAATACAAAGAAAACATATTAAAAGCAGCAAGGGAAAAACAACAAATAACACACAAGGGAATCCCCATAAGGTTAACATCTGATCTTTCAGGAGAAACTCTACAAGCCAGAAGGGAGTGGCAGGACATATTTAAAGTGATGAAGGAAAAAAACCTACAACCAAGATTACTCTACCCAGCAAGGATCTCATTCAGATTTGATGGAGAAATTAAAACCTTTACAGACAAGCAAAAGCTGAGAGAGTTCAGCACCACCAAACCAGCTTTACAACAAATGCTAAAGGAACTTCTCTAAGCAAGAAACATAAGAGAAGGAAAAGACCTACAAGAACAACCTGAAACAATTAAGTAAATGGTAATAGGAACGCACATATCAATAATTACCTTAAATGTAAATGGATTAAATGCTCCCACCAAAAGACACAGACTGGCTGAATGGATACAAAAACAGGACCCATATATATGCTGTCTACAAGAGACCCACTTCAGATCTAGGGATACATACAGACTGAAAGTGAGGGGATGGAAAAAGATATTCCATGCAAATGGAAATCAGAAGAAAGCTGGAGTAGCAATAGACTTTAAAATAAAACTATTACAAGAGACAAAGAAGGACACTACATAATGATCAAGGGATTGATCCATGAAGAAGATATAACAATTGTAAATATTTATGCACCCAACATAGGAGCACCTCAATACATAAGGAAAATACTAACAGCCATAAAAGGGGGAATCGACAGTAACACAATCATAGTAGGGGACTTTCACACCCCACTTTCACCAATGGACAGATATCCAAAATGAAAATAAATAAGGAAATACAAGCTTTAAATGATACATTAAACAAGATGGACTTAATTGATATTTATAGGACATTCCATCCAAAAACAACAGAATACACATTCTTCTCAAGTGCTCACTCAACATTCTCCAGAATAGATCATATCTTGGGTCATAAATCAAGCCTTGGTAAATTTAAGAAAATTGGATTCATATCAAGTATCTTTTCCAACCACAGCACTATGAGACTAGATATCAACTACAGGAAAAAATCTGTAAGAAATACAAACACATGGAGGCTAAACAACACACTACTTAATAACCAAGAGATCACGGAAGAAATCAAAGAGAAAATCAAAAAATACCTAGAAACAAATGACAATGAAAACACAAAAACCCAAAACCTGTGGGATGTAGCAAAAGCAGTTCTAAGAGGGAAGTTTATAGCAATACAATCCTACCTTAAGAAACAAGAAACATCTCAAATAAACAACCTAACTTTGCACCTAAAGCAATTAGAGAAAGAAGAACAAAAAAACCCCAAATTTAGCAGAAGGAAAGAAATCATAAAGATCAGATCAGAAATAAATGAAAAAGAAATGAAGGAAATGATAACAAAGATCAATAAAACTAAAAGCTGGTTCTTTGAGAATATAAACAAAATTGATAAACCATTAGCCAGACTCATCAAGAAAAAAAGAGAGAAGACTCAAATCAACAGAATTAGAAATGAAAAAGGAGACATAAAAACTGACATTGCATAAATACAAAAGATTATTAGAAATTACTGCAAGCAACTGTATGCCAATATAATGGACAACCTGGAAGAAATGGACAAATTCTTAGAAATGCACAATCTGCCGAGACTGAATCAGGAAGAAATACAAAATATGAACAGACTAATCACAAGCACTGAAATTGAAACTGTCTTTAAAAATCTTCCAACAAACAAAGCCCAGGACCAGATGGCTTCACAGGCGAATTCTATCAAACATTTAGAGAGGAGCTAACACCTACCCTTCTCAAACTCTTCCAAAAGATAGCAGAGGGAGGAACACTCCCAAATTCATTCTATGAGGCCACCATAACCCTGATACCGAAACCAGACAAAGACTTCACAGAGAAAGAAGACTGCAGGCCAATATCACTGATGAACATAGATGCAAAAATCCTCAACAAAATACTAGCAAACAGAATCCAACAGCACATTAAAAGGATCATACACCATGATCAAGTGGGATTTATCCCAGGAATGCAAGGATTCTTCAATATATGCAAATCAATCAACGTGATACACCATATCAACAAAATGAAGGAGAAAAACCATATGATCATCTCAATAGATGCAGAGAAAGCTTTTGACAAAATTCAACACCCATTTATGATAAAAACCCTCCAGAATGTAGGCATAGAGGGAACTTATCTCAACATAATAAAGGCCATATATGACAAACTCACAGCCAGCACTGTTGTCAATGGTGAAAAACTGAAACCATTTCCACTAAGATCAGGAACAAGACAAGGTTGCCCACTCTCACCACTCTTATTCAACATAGTTTTGGAAGTTCTAGCCACAGCAATCAGAGAAAAAAAAGAAATAAAAGGAATCCAAATAGGAAAAGAAGAAGTAAAGCTGTCACTGTTTGCAGATGACATGATACTATACATAGAGAATCCTAAGGATGCTACCAGAAAACTACTAGAACTAATCAATGAATTTGGTAAAGTAGCAGGATACACAATTAATGCACAGAAATCTCTGGCATTCTTACACACTAATGATGAAAAATCTGAGAGTGAAATTAAGGAAACACTCCCATTTACCATTGCAACAAAAAGAATAAAATATCTAGGAATAAACCTACCTAAGGAGACAAAAGACCTGTATGCAGAAAATTATAAGACACTGATGAAAGAAATTAAAGATGATACAAATAGATGGAGAGATATACCATATACTTGGATTGGAAGAATCAACATTGTGAAAATGACTCTACTACCCAAAGCAATCTACAGATTCAATGCAATCCCTATCAAACTACCAATGGCATTTTTTACAGAACTAGAACAAAAAATTTCACAATTTGTATGGAAACACAAAAGACCCCGAACCTGAATATCCAAAGCAATCTTGAGAACGAAAAATGGAGCTGGAGGAATCAGGCTCACTGACTTCAGATTATACTACAAAGCTACAGTAATCAAGACAGTATGGTACTGGCACAAAAACAGAAATATAGATCAATGGAACAGGATAGAAACCCAGAGATAAACCCACACACATATGGTCACCTTATGTTTGATAAAGGAGGCAAGAATATACAGTGGAGAAAAGACAGCCTCTTCAATAAGTGGTGCTAGGAAAACTGGACAGGTACATGTAAAAGTATGAAAGTAGAACACTCCCTAACACCATACACAAAAATAAACTGAAAATGTATTAAAGACCTACATGTAAGGCCAGACACTATAAAACTCTTAGAGGAAAACATAGGCAGAACACTCTGTGACATAAATCACAGCAAGATCCTTTTTGACCCACCTCCTAGAGAAATGGAAATTAAAACAAAAATAAACAAATGGGACCTAACGAAACTTAAAAGCTTTTGCACAGCAAAGGATACCATAAACAAGATGAAAAGACAACCCTCAGAATGGGAGAAAATATTTGCAAATGAAGCAACTGACAAAGAATTAATCTCCAAAATTTATAAACAACACATGCAGCTCAATAACAAAAAAACAAACAACCCAATCCAAAAATGGGCAGAAGAACTAAATAGACATTTCTCCAAAAAAGATATACAGATGGCCAACAAACACATGAAAGAATGCTCAACATCATTAATCATTAGAGAAATGCAAATGAAAACTACAATGAGATATCATCTCACACCTGTCAGGATGGCCATCATTAAAAACTCTAGAAACAATAAATGCTGGAGAGGGTGTGGAGAAAAGGGAACCCTCTTGCACTGCTGGTGGGAATGTAAATTGATACAGCCACTATGGAGCACAGTATGGAGGTTCCTTAAAAAACTACAAATAGAACTACCATATGACTCTGCTATCCCACTACTGGGCATATACCCTGAGAAAACCATAATTCAAAGAGAGCCATGTACCACAATGTTCATTGCAGCACTATTTACAATAGCCAGGACATGGAAGCAACCTAAGTGTCCATCAACAGATGAATGGATAAAGAAGATTTGGCACATATATACAATGGAATATTAGTCAGCCATTAAATGAAATGAAACTGAGTTATTTGTAATGAGGTGGATAGACCTGGAGTCTGTCATACAGAGTGAAGTAAGTCAGAAGGAGAAAAACAAATACCGTATTCTAACACATATATATGGAATCAAAGAAAAAAAGAAGAAGAAAAAAAAATGTCATGAAGAGCCTAGGGGTAGGACGGGAATAAAACACAGGCCTACTAGAGCATGGACTTGAGGATATGGGGAGGGGGAAGGGTAAGCTGTGACGAAGTGAGAGAGTGGCATGGATATATATACACTACCAAATGTAAAACAGATAGCTAGTGGGAAGCAGCTGCACAGCACAGGGAGATCAGCTCGGTGCTTTGTGACCACCTAGAGGGGTGGGATAGGGAGGGTGGGAGGGAGGGAGACACAAGAGGGAAGAGATATGGGAACATATGTATATGTATAACTGATTCACTTTGTTGTAAAGCAGAAACTAACACACAACTATAAAACAGTTACACTCTAATAAAGATGTTAAAAAATAACCATTTTCTTAATCACTCTACTATGTCTCCACAAAAATAATGTATATAATAGAACTTATGCAAGTAAGTGAAAATGCTGTTTCCTCCCATATTTTTGCACTTAATTTTTTTTTGCAATTGTAATTTTTTTGGATTTTTAAGGTCTATGTTACAGAGTAAACTTTTTCCCTATTATATTCTCAGATACAATATACATATAATCTGTGTCTCCTTAAGCACCCTTCTCAACTACTTAGTCTTACAATAACATCAAGTTAATTTTTTTGTTTTTCATGCTCAAACCAGCAATTCATTTTTGTGGAGCTCATTTTATCTTGGTATTGTGCAAATGGTGCATAAGGCAATGTTTCCCAAGGGGGGAGAAAAGGAGAAAAAAATGGAAAAGTTCAGTTGTGCTGTAAATTTAAATACTTTTGGATTCTCCTTATTTACATGCTATAAGTAGGAAGTGGGAAAAATACAAGAGGTTACTTGAAGGTATTTTAAAAAATAGCTATTGAAGTACAGTTCTGTAGAGCTGAAAAACTGGTTGTTCTTGATTAATTTGGCTGCTCCCAATGTCAGGTGGATTTTCCTTGCCAGTCCTCTGCCTTTCATAAGGCAGGGCAGTCATACTTCACCTACAGCTCACTCAGTGCCAGGCTGTCACAGCCTCACAAAACTGCACATTGATCCAGAAAGGCAGATATTGATGGTTCCCCAGAACTCAGGCTAATTATAGAGTGATGAAACTAATGACTTTCTGAAATCAGGTCTGAAGTCCCCTTTTGCTTCTCATCCCCTCCCCTACAACTACTAAGGGTCCTCTTTTCTCTGCTCCCCACCTCTTCTCACATAGTGATGCTGATAAACCAATTTAAGAGTCATTAAAGTCATGTTGAAATGACAATATTCTACTTGCTGTTCGAGTTCCCATAAATTCTGCAGTTGGTTGGTAATAGGATAATTTATTCATCCAGTGTTTGAATATTTTGGACAACATAGTAACATAAAATTGGGTGTGGCATTTGTCTATACCCCTTAGCTCTGGTAGTGGAATATAAATATGCATGATCTTCTCTTCGAAGAGAGAGACCCCAGGAATGAACTCTTGGGGGTCACATCAAGATGGCTAGCTGCCTGGATTTTCTGGATGAGAGCAGATCAACTTGGGAACTCAACATCTCTATCATTTTTTAATACATCTTTTCTTCAATCTGACAGCCTCTCCCACTCTGGTTCCCTTCAGCAGTTAGTTTTCTGGACTTCCCTAACACTCTCTCCTACTTCATCATCCAATAATTTTGATCATATTAAAATTGTGTTAGTGCTGTTACTTTATGTCAACTGAATTCAACAAAAATTAAATTTGCTCATTATAAACATCTGTGTTTACTGGATGTTCCTTAAAAAGGAGAGTTACATGAAATTCAAAGTATGGAATAGTTTGTTTACTCATTTAATTCACATTTACTGAGTACTTGCCATGCATCAGCACCTGATAATTAGACCACAGCCTTTGAAGTTTTCGGCTTAGAAGAGGAAAACACACGAAAACAAACAAGTAGAAGAAGATGTATTGATAGAAGCACCTAAGGTATGTAAAGATACAGTGAAAGGAAGTTCATCATAGATTAATCATAGATAATGACCTTTAAGTAATCCATTTAATTTGCAGAGTGTCAGTAATCATACTGGACGAATATGCGGCATCAGTTGTAATAAAAAATCGGTAAAATTCACTAAGACAAAGCCAAGTCTCTCTGCTTGTGAGTATTCTATTTCCCAGGCAAAGTTGTACACATTCTTCTGAACACCCTCTCAAAGCTCCAGGCTGTTTGCTTGGTTCTTGGCATTGTTTTCCCCCCTTGACTGAGAGTTCCCCCAAAGTGGTATGTGTCCGGCCCTCTCCTGGCTGCTAGCACTACACATCATGCCTGTTGCTAAGAGAGCCTTAGAAAATGCTGATCAAATATTTAGAAAAAGGTATTTCTTTAGCCTGAGCATGGCTAGATCTAGGGAATATGGGAGTAAGTAAAAGAGTTTATTTTTTCCCAAACGACGTTTTCCTATGTGCTTTGTCCCTTCTGGGTTTATTACCGACCCTCATCCTGTTTCCTAACTCACCTCAAATAATTTCCTTTCAGCTTAATTCATTCTAAACAATTATGAATTACAAGGTCAAATGATATGACAATCTTAGGCATATATTTTAGATACATACAGGTATATTCTGATTATGAATTTGTCAATGACTCCTCTTTGCATAATGGAGAATTTTGCCACCATCATGGTCTCTGGGGAAAATACTTTGCATCAAAAACTCCGATTACACAAAAGAGCACAGCCTGATCTTAATTCTTGGGAGCCCTAACCCTGTTTAAAAAATAATAATCTTGCATGGAAATTCGGGGAAGATATCTCTAACATTGGTATATCTTGTTTAGCAAAGAAAAGTGATTCTCTGTTCTGTCTGAGAATGCCTGAACTTTGGAGAGGCAAATAATGGATGTAAGGGATGTGGTGTCAGCACCCAAGGTAGGAGCTGATGATATAATGCAAACAGACAACTGTCAAGGTGATTTAGTACGTAGTTTCTCATCCTGGACGACAGATGGAGGTGCTGACTCAAAAAGGCTCTTGAGGAAGCTCTCAGGTAAAGGCTTTAAGGGAGAGCTTCCTCCCACGAATATTGCACAATTCGGCACTTCAAAATGATACAAGTGGAGTTGTCATTTCTTAAATAAAATAAAATGGCGGCCACATGATTCAGGAAGGATCAGAAAACCTCTACTTGGGGGAATTTAAGAAAATATTTCTCAAACATTATATCAATTTAATGGGGTATCTTTATCTTCCTTACTATAAAAAAGTAAGTGGCATATTTAAAAATTTGGAAAATGAAGAATAATAGAAAGAAAAATGGGAAATTTTATTCTTCAGAAGTAATTACTATTAAAACTTACAGAATTTTCTTCAGTCTTTATATTTAGTACCAGATTTTTAAAACTATATTTTAGAAATTATGTGTGTGTGTATATACAAATGACACATGCAGTTTCCATACTAGTACCATGAATCACTGTGCTTTATTATATTTAGGCTTTCCATGAATATTTTTCCTCCGTGCTATATCAAGTTTTTGGTCTTATATATCATGCTGAAATTTACATTTTAGTGCATTTTTCCCTTTCTTCTTTATTTATTGTTTTCTTAAGTTAAAATATCAGAAATAAAATTACCCAACATTTAAAAATTGGATGAGATACTAAATAATTATGGATTATGAGGTCAGGTTATAGAACCATCTTAAATATATATTTAAAATACATACATATACATTCTTCTTATTATAAAATAATATCAACTTGATGCAGGAAATTTGGGAAATACAGGAAGTATAAGTAAGTAATAAAGTCATTCACACTCCTACCACTTAAACATAATCAATGATAATATTTTGGTGTATATCCAATGCAAATATATGTTTTGTTTAATGGGAATTAAAGTATATATACACTTGTATAAATTGTGTTTCCTAAATACCATAAAATGTTCCTATTTCATGAAGTTATTATTTGAGATGACAGTGGTTAAATGGCTGCTTTAAAATCCTATTGATGTGCCATATATTTTCTGTATATGTCCCTGTTGGAAATAATTTTGGTTATTTTTTGTCAGGTTTTTAATATATTAAAGAAGGTTCTATGAACCTTCATATATAAATATATATATATATCTTTTTCACAGTTTTGTGCATAACTAAAGTTTACAAAAATGAATTTATTCAAGGAATGTGTGCATTTTTAAGAAAACATATATCTTTAAAGTAAAACGTGGCAACAAGAAAAATTAACTTTTAGTAAGCAGTTACCATCTGCCAGAATTATGAAAAATTCTTTACCTATATTCCTTTATTTATACCTAACCATAACCTTATAAAATTGGGATTTTCTCCATTTTATAGTAAGAAAACTGAAGCACAGAGTGATTTGGTAACTTCCTCATGATCACATAGCTCGTAAAAGATGGAACCAGGATGTGAACTAGGACAGGCTGGCTCCCGTGCTAGCACTCTCCAGGTTGGAACAATTACAGCATACTCAAAATAGAAATATTCCTATCTAGTGTTGTTGGAAAATTGGAAATGCATAATGAATCCTTTACTCCTTTTTCAAAACAAATGGAATGATCATCAACAAACATTCATTAAATAAAAGATTTTTTCATTTTTTGAGTCTGGAAATTTGGTTAAAAAATAGAATTTCTAGCTGTAAAATATTTCATACTTGACAATATCCCATTGGCTTGACAACATGTACCACGTTATTTACATTAGGGAAAGTGTAAAAAGAAGTACTCTAGTGGGATTTTATGCATGGGGTAGTCAGGAGGAAAAATAATGTGATAAAGTAGAATGTGATTAATTACAAATTTGTAAGGAAGATCAAATAGGTCAATAATTAATTGTGAACAACCAGGACTCACAGGCATCGACAGAGATGACCTGTGGGACAGCAACACTTTTAGTGACGTCAGAGCAACAAACGTGTTTGCTGATTAGATGCTGTTTCCCACCGTGTGTTCTTACCCTCTGTTGACCTGCTTTCATGACCGTGAGTATTACAGCAAGGGAATTATCTCTACCTCATAGGCACACAAAGTACTATAAATATAAATATATATATATATTTTTTTTTCCTCTTAGTTCTAAACATCATGGTATAATTTTTAAAATGCTAAACTAGGTCTGGTCCTAGGTCTTCTTTTTACCAAGAGATGACAGATAAGCCATACACATTCTCTACAATCCAGTTTTCTCATCTTTAAAAATAGAAGTAACCATTGTCATTTAGCCTTCCTTATCAGGATAAGTGTACGTGGTTTAGGAAATGTAATGTACTGGATACATCTTATTTTAGGGGAGGCATCACAGTGCATGGGAAAGAGTAGATGCAATAATGTGTCAAGATTGGAATCCCTGCTCTATCACATGATAGTTTGTCTTTGCAACTTATTTGACACCTCTGGACTTTCGCTCTTCATCAATAGAAGAGGATCATCGCACTTCTTTTATAGGCTTGTGTGAGAGTTAAATAGGACAGTATATGTACTAGGTCTGGAGCAGTGCTTGACCCTGATTATGAGAGCATCATAAGTTTCATCCTCTTTTCTTAAGAGGGCTCATATTTTAATATAGGTATTAGAGAGAGAAGAAGAAAGTGGAGAGATCGTTGTCATCCACAAAAACAAACAGAAAAACCTGAGATTTATTGAGATTCTGTTCTGTTTCCATTTTTGTTTCTGGCCTGCTCTTAATATCCTGAAATATGAGTCTTGGCCCTATCACTCTAGACAGAGCCTACATTTACAGTGAGATCTAGCAGGTTGTCAGCAGCTAGGATTTCAATCTGAAACTCATCACAAGTGTGTATGCAGGGGAGAAGGAGATACTAGAGAAAACCAAATAAAGGTAATATCTAATTTTTGAACAAGAAAATAGCATTTGAATGGTGACAATGTCATAAAGCAACAGTTAGGATCAGAGCCAAGAGCCCATCAGTTGAATTACTAATTACTAACCCATTCAAATACTGTTAAGTAATTTTATATCTGATATTTTAATTTAAGAAACTAATAAATAAAGAAGGGAAAAATGCACTAAAATGTAAATTTGAGCATGATATATAAGATCAAAAAATTGAAATAGCACAGAGGAAAAATATTCATGGGAAGTTAAATATAATAAGGCACAGTGATTCAGGGTACTGATATGGAAACTGCATGTGTCATTTGTATATACACACACACACATAATTTCTAAAATATATTCTTAAAAATCTGTTATAAAGACTGAAGAAAAATGCATGTGTCATTTGTATAACACACACACATCATTTCTAAAATATATTTTTAAAAATCTGTTACTAAATATAAAGAGTGAAGAAAATTTCTTTAAGTATTTGAATGGAGACAATGTCATAAAGCAACAGTTAGGATCAGAGCCAACAGCCCATCAGTTGAATGACTAATTACTAACCCTTCATAGGCCTTGCATTATTAGGGGATTTTCTGAGGTGAGTGCCAGTAAGAAACCACGGGAAATTTGTATATCTTCAAAATGTTGTAAATACTTTCATTGAGAGCTGTTTAAAATCAGTTTTTTCTTTAAGTTGGTCATGCTTCCTGTTCCCAGGAATTCAAGTGAATAATAAGTCAGTTCCAGGCAAGGAGAGGGAGAACAGAAAGAGGGTGGAGGTGGGGCGGGGAAGAATGAATGGGCTGGGACTATGAAGGAGACATTGGCACTGAAAGACTGTAATGGCGATTTAAGAGATGAGTTCTATTTTGACATCGTTTTTCCAGTAACTAAAGAAATAGAGAACATACAGTAAAAATGGCCAATAATAAAATACTGAAGGTCAAGTAGGAAATTTGTGTTTCAGATGATGAAAACTTTTCAGGCAGTACAATGAAGAAGGGAAGTCCATAAGATCAGCCACATTAAGGTAGTGCGATGGGGCTTCCCTGGTGGCGCAGTGGTTGAGAGTCCACCTGCCGATGCAGGGGACACGGGTTCGTGCCCCGGTCTGGGAAGATCCCACATGCCGCGGAGCGGCTGGGCCCGTGAGTCATGGCCGCTGAGCCTGTGCGTGCGGAGCCTCTGCTCCGCAATGGGAGAGGCCACAACAGTGAGAGGCCCGCGTACCCGCGTACCGCAAAAAAAGTTAGTGCGATGGAGTGCTGTCAGTTTCATTTTACAGGATTCTGTAAGTTTTCTGTTTTTATATATCAATGAAAGTTTTGTTCAGTTTATATTATGACAGAATAAATAGAACTGTGACTTCTGCTTTATAACAGATAATGGTGTTTTCTCTCATATTTTTGATAGTAACACACTTGCTAGGGGGAAAACATGCAAACTAGAACCAATCCCTTCTCCATCTGCATGTAATCATATGCTGTCAATTTTTGAGGCTTATGTCTTTGGGGGAGCTGATAGGGAGGCAATCCTCACCCATCCAGGCAGAAAGAATGGATGACAATTGCTTCTGGAGTTAAGATTCCCTAATTTCCTATGAAATGAAAAGGGGAAAAGAATTGCCAATTTTAAGGAAATCACTCTATTAAAATCTAAATTTTCTCTAAATATAAGAGACTCTCTTTCCATATACAATACATGCTTTTTTCTGGGCCATTCTACTGTACAGCTGAAGCTTTCTCTCTGACACTGTAGCTCATTCTCCTTATGTGTGCAGAAATGGGTTATGAAAATGACGACAACTAAAGGGGAAAAATCCTGCCATGTGGACTTATGCCTCTTGGGGTAAGAAGTATCGGGAAAATTCTTGGTCTTCTGAAATAGTTTCGGGAAAGGGCAACCTTTGGGTTTCAGACTTTCATCTTGGTTTGCCCCAGTTAGCAATGTATCATGGGAAAATGTTGGCAGGCAAGAATGAAGAAATGTTAAGTAAAATGTACAAAGTCTACTATAGTCTTAAAATCTCTGGTAGAGATATCTAGTGCTCACCCATATCTGTTTTTCTTCTTTTTTCTCCACTCATTGTATTTCCCTTTTCCCTTGTAATTAAGTCAGACGATAGTTCTAGCCAATGAAATGTAACCGGAAGTGACATGTGTCATTTCCACTTGAAGCAATGAAAACCTGCATAGACCCTCCAATATTCTTCTCTTCCAAAATCTGCCCTGGAGTGTCACTCAGCCCACACCAACATTATAAGCATAACTTAAATGTTAATTGTGTTAGGCTGCTATGACTGTGAGGGTTTTTTTGTTACTGAAGCATAACATATCCTACTACTACAGGTGCTCACCTGAGGCTTGGATTATCAGTCCTGAGCATCTGGTGGACTGTCACAGTCATCACTAATAGTAGTTCTAATGGTAGTTGAGTTTCCTCATTTCAAATAGGATCAGACTAACATGCATCAACTGATTGATGGAAACCAGCCTAAATTTATTCTGCCTTGGTGTTCAAAGTGCAGAAGAACGATCCCTTGTTTTGCCAGATTGCAACTGCTGTTATGAACATACATCATATACTCAGTATGGCAACATTCACATCCTAGTTCTTTCTCAGATATCATCTGCAATTACCTGAAGATTTTGAGATTGATATTTTTCCTCCCAAAGAAGCGAACTGTAAATAGTAGGATGAATCATATGAAAGTGCCAACATTTGACCAGTTTTGATAAATAATTTTATAAGGTGCCACCTAGTGTTTTTTTTACTTTCAAAAATAGAGTATTTTATCGAATCAGGTTGGATTCCTTCTTAACAATCATAAACATTCTCCCTGCTGAAGGGAGAATGGAGAGGGTTTTAAAAGAGTAGGGATTCAGACACACAAATGAGAATGATGTATTTGGTGGGCTATTTCTATCATAGAAAATTACATCGGGGCTTTTATATGCTTAAACAACTTCAAAGTCTATCGGTAGCAGAAATCAATCTATAATATCCACCAACAAAAAAGTGTATGGAAATTATATCTAAAATCATTGAGGCTATGTTTTCATTTCTCACTAAAAAAGACTTATGGATTAGTTCTAGGTGAATGCCATTCTACATCACTTGATTTATAAACTTGTTACTTAATAAAACTCTAATTTATATGCAGAAAGTTATTTATTTCTTGGGAAATAAGTATTATGGTGATTCAGGAAACTGAAATTAGCTCATTAATTGGAAGCATTCAGTAAATCCTTTCTAAGTGAATGACCAACAACCACAGGAGTGATTTTCTATAAATAATTTTGGCCCTAAGGATCTTCAAAAGTATTTGTTAACCAACAAAACCTTGAAGACTGATTAAAGAAAAGTCTCCAGTAGAAAACATTAATTAAACAATAACCAGTCTGATTATACCACCAATTCTCAACATTTCCTAGAGTAGAAAATTGCAGTGATTCTCCACTCAAAGCACTTGGACAGATGTTGACTGAGCACCTACTACCTGCCAGGCACCATGAGAAACTTTAAGGGGAACATGGATGAGTAAAAACTTCACTAAGCTCAAGCCTAGGTGGCAGGTTAGATGTATAAGTGCATGTATAGAATAGGTTGTAGTAAGTGCTGTAACACAGGTATGGTCAAGGACACTGGATGCACATGTGGAGGAGTGAACAATTATGCCTGAGAAGGATACAGACTACGAGTTATATTTTATCTGTATGTTAAATACAGCATAGAAGTCCATAAGTGCACTCAAGAGGTGGAAGATTAGAGGGGGAGAATGCACAGGTGGTGACGTGGGGATAAGAATGCATGGTGAGTTCAATGATTCACATATTGTTAGCGGGGGCAAAATGTGAGATGCATGGTGGGAGAGGAATAATTGATGATTAGTTTAGAAAAATCACTTGTGCTGGGCCCTTCCGAGTTGAAAATGGCAGGAGAAATAATATGAAATTTAGCGGATGGCACTGGAGACTCACTGAAAGATCCAGAGTAGAGGAATAACAAAGATCATATCTGGGGAGGGGATTGTCTGCTGGATGGCTGGGGAGGGGGGTTGAGTTAAAGGTGTGGAGATTGGCTTATTCTAATGTATATCTTATTCTCTCACCCCTGCCCTTGATATTACTCTCTTAATCCATTGGTGCACCCTCTATCTACACATATCTACACACATCCACACCACCCAACCGGATTCCTGTCTTCTTATCTTTGCTCTCGAAACTCCCCTGCACTGCAGCACCCTTCCTTCTATCTTTCCAAACCATGACCACTCTTCAAGATTTAGTTTAACTTCTACTTCTGACAAAAAAAAAAAAAAATCACAGGAATCTACTGAAAGATCAGATTTATATGACAAAAACTTCAATCTGATATTCTTGAAGCATAGAGAAGAGCTAAGTCAGAATTATTAAAGTGATCTGATCTATTTCTGATGATCGAGGAAACAAAGACAGCATAAAGAATAACTACAAGCAGGAATACAGTGACATGGAAATGTTAATTGGGCATCTAGGAGCAGCTGCAAGGCTTTATTTGCCTTGCAGAGGAAAATATAAAAGCTGACAGTCAAATGGCTGCCTGCTGAGTAAAAGCATACAGCTTGGTAAGACTCAATGTGAACCAGGGCAAAGTACATTATGAAGCCAATTAAGCCTTAGGAAGACTATAAATAAGAAAGTCGTAAGATGAATCCAAAGTGGTTAATGAGGCCAAATGCCTCGATTGACTTAAGATGGCAGCTCCAGAGGGCATGATGGCTTACTTACTGAGAATGGAAACTTGTCAGCAGGAATGCTAAATTGATTCTACCTGCATCTCTTTAACATGAAGCCATCAGGACCTGAGTGCTTGGTTCTCTGGGAATCCAAGAATATGCCTTATGCTCCATCACCCATTCTTCACTGACATTTACATCTCCCAGCCAGGTTCACTTATTGTTCGCTTAGGAATCAAAATATTTACTTCTTTCATACATCCAAGACATATATACATTGATCAGATTTTAGGGATTTTGCTAAACCAAGTTTAAAGGGCATCTTACTGTGTGGAAAAGCAATAAAAAAAAATACATCAAAATGAAAGGCCCTTAGGATTCAAAGACAAGAATTTCAGATCCTGAGCTGACTGCACTGAGTCAAATATACATATTACTGACCTCTCTTGTATGAATAGTAATAGCAAAAAGTTCTGGAAATGTCTCATGCGCTCAAGCTAAAGGTTTACAAGTTTAATTCTTATTTAATTTTCACTTGATCCTATGTGGTAGTCACCATCACTACCCCATGTTACATATAGTTGGAGATAGTAGTACCTGTCTCAGAAAATTGTCATGAAGGGTAGGTGAAACATAAGTCTGATAGGACCATGCCTAACACAAAGTTAGTATTAATAAATATGAGTTGTTATTATAGTTGTGATCATTTCTATTTTCCAGACGTGGCTAGAAGTGCCTGCCTTTAGAACTCTCCTGATTTGGAAGGGAGCACAGGCACATGTACAAGCACATTTGGACATTGATAGAGACACATTCAATGCAAGGTAGCATTACAAAGGAGGGCTGTTAGCCAAGTAAAGCAAAGTGAGATATTTGTTAAATACTTTGAACAATACCCACGAGATAGTAATCACATCATAAACACGAGCTAGGGTGGTATAATGGGTCTGAGAGAGGACAGGATCAAAGAAGGCTTCCTGGGAAGATGTTTGCACTAGTATCTGGTCAAGGGTGACCACAGGATGATAAGGGGAAGGACGAAGTGAAGAAACAACTTGTGCATGGTCCTTTTGAAAGTAGCAAGTCTCTCAGTTGAACAAGACTCAGCTACAGGGCAGAAGAGGTCTGCAGGTGCTGGAGAATCCTGTGTGCCATGGAAGGGAAACAGGATTCAACTGTAGGACATGGGGAAGGGTCATCAAAGATTTTTAAACAGAAGTAGCAGAAATATTCTTGTGGCCAGGGTACGATACTGGAGAGAGAGTATTCAGGGGCAAGAAGTAGAGATCTGACCTTTAGAGGGAATGGTGACTAGACAATGAGGTCATTTTTTTCCCCTGTCCCTTTTGGCATCTCTGTACTACAAGTTCCTGAGGTCCTCTTCAGGCCACCAGACCAAGAGTACCTATTTTCTTTGAATTAAAGCAGAACTGAGTTTGAACTCAATAAGAAACACATGAGGCCATTTTCTCTCAATAAGTCCTTTCCTTCTATCATACTACAGTGTACTTTCCATAATTTATCCACCCCAGGGTACACTTACACAGTGCATCTGCTTCATCATTATTTTATTATTTCTTCTTGTTTTAAAATTGCATGAGCCACTGAGAAGCAGAGATGATGAATAGGGAAAATAGCTGGGCTCTTGCTAGATGAGACTGTGGTTAAGGGTTGGGCGGCCTCTCTACCTATCCAGTCATCTATAATCTTGTCCATTCATTTTTCATATTCTTCTGCTCATTTATCTTTCAATATGCAAAATTAAGCCCTTCTAATTTCTTACAAGATCTTCCTTCCCCTTCTCATATTCATTTTCCCAAACCCACTGCCATCAAGTCACACATCGATTGAAAAACACTGTAAATGTTCTGAAGTCTGATTCCTTATTATGGCACTCAAGGTCCTTAAGAATCTTCCCAATTCTAGTTCCTTGACACTTCCGACAATTCCAATTTAGTCAAATTGTTTCTGGAACAGTTTCCTGTACCTTTGCTACACAGTATTTTTCCTCATGCCCTCTCCTTCCTCACTCTAGTGCAAGACACAGATTTGATCCCACCTCCTCTATGGAATGTCTTCTGTCTCCTCAAGTTCTTTTAGAACTTTTATTAAGACCACAGTGTCTTTCTCCATCAGTTACTTAGAAGATGTACTTGGAATATAGTCAAGACTTTTACTAACCTTTTCTTTGGCTTAGAGAGCATCACACATAATGGGAGCTAATTATCAAAGGGAGAGGAATGAAAAGCAGTAATATTGACCAAAATTTGCAGTTTCCTCTGCTCCATTAATGATAATTACTGGCTTACTTCTAGAGCTCAACTTGAAATTTGATTTTTAATGGCAGAGAAAGAGAGATTTCTATTTAAAGATATATCCCCTAAAGCATTAACTAGCACTATATGTATTTGTCTCTTGGTTCAATTTTAAACATTTTTCAAAAATTGGTGATGATGTAAAAAGATATGTTAAATTGACTTAGTTTGGAATCATGCAGCCATCACTTTTGGTAGAAATGAAAATGTGAATTTCATCCAATGTGATGCAATAAAGACTTCTAATTTATCTGCTTTTTTCCAAGAGAATGATTACATTACCCATTATCCCTGAGGGAACAGGCTGCTTCCTCAATTCTTCTGCTTTAATCTCTGTATCTGTACTCATTAAAATATATTCTTATATCTAAATATAATAGGATTACACATCTATGGGAAGCTAATGTTACTTTATTGCTTGGTGAGATCTCTAACCCAATACTTAAAACAATGAACACAGGGACACTCTAAATGTACACACAGAAGCAATTTTGCAGGAAGCATCCTGTTTGCAAAGAGGTGAACTCAATTCGATAGTATGCAGATAAATTGTACCTCTGGGCTCTTGCCCATAACTAGCATTTTCCTCAATATCTATTTGCCTGTGCTTAGTTTAAGAAAAAGTAAAAAAATAAAATAAAATGAAATAGGCAAGCAAGCAAGCTGGTTTTCTAGCTCAATCCCTTAACAGTTATGCACTAAAACAACAGCACCTCATTCTTTTCTGAGAGCATAACAATTTCACCACAAAAACACAATTACTTGCAAAAACTACATATGAGAACACATATTTCAATAGAATGGACCAGAAAACTTAAACCAATTTACAGTGTTTTTTTAATCACTCTATGGATATGAAGAAGTCTAGGCTGGATCAACTAGTTATATTTCTCCCATTTATGGAACTTTGCTGAAAATCTCATCTAAACCTTCTCAAGCAATTTTTCTAATATTAGTTTAAAGACACCAGTTTACTTTGCATCTGTAGCAACATAATAATAATAATAATAAAAACAAAAAATTGAAAACAAAATAATAAATATAATGATAACAATAATGAAAAGGACATTTGCATTGAATGTTATAGTAGGGAACTTTTTATCCATTATTAATTTAATTCTTCTATCTCATGAAGCTACTATATACAAAGTTCTTTAGTAGGCACTGTGATCAAGGTGAAAAAAAGAGAAACAGGGAAGAGAAGGATGGAGGAAGGGAGAAATAAAATTAAAACGTGGTCTGTACCTTCACAGAACTATTTGGGAGGGGGAGTGTGTTGAACATCTATCGCTTTCTTCCTATAGCACGCTTTGCAAAGATTTTTAGTTCTTGTCCTATATAAAGAAACTGAAACTGGAAATTATAGTTTATGTGTATAGATTAAATTATGTGTACAGTTTATATAGATATATAGTGATTTTTGCAAGAAATTCAATCAGCAGGTCAATACTCAAGAAAGGCCTTAGATCTACCTCAAAAGACTGACTACTAAATTTATATGTTTAAAACTAACATAAAATATTTAAGAGATATGAATTTTCAGGATTTTTTTCTGCTTAATATAATTTTTAAAACCCCATACAAACAATGAATCAACTAATTAGCAGTCCTCATCCATCAAAGGGGTTATTTCTGCTAAATTGGACAATATCACTCAAATAGTATGTACAAGTGATACTAATTTACCCTACATCAGGCTGATTCTAAACTTCAAGACTTCGTATCACTAGATAAATATAAAATCATTCTCTATCTACCTACTAGATATCTTCTATCTAAGTGAACAGTATATGATGTTCACAAACACACAGGGAGCTCCAAAAAGGCCTGTGACAAGGACTTTGAGGGCACAGCCATGCTTAGGTTGGAATCCAGGGATAGCTGATAAACCATAAATGGTGAGAGGACATGGTGCTTCAAAGAGAAGCGTACTTCAAAGTTTTTTGTTTCCCTCCTCCTACTCGAGTCACCGTTCTGAATCTTTTATTCTCCAAATTTTCTTCTGAATTTATGGCTCTCATCACTCTTGAAAGCTATCAGTATCTTTAAGACCCCTCCTTCTCTTTCCCAGTATCCTGTTCAGCAAGTGGTCACTGAAAACCGAGGTCATGCCATAGCCTGTGCTGGGTACTGGGGAGAGAGAGATAAAGGGGCTTAGTATCCTATCGTGAGGAGCCTAACAAGCACTGGTATATCACAGGAGGTGCAAGCAATGGGAAGAGTGGATTGTAAATCACCCAATATTTATTCTGTACCTACTGTGGGCCAGGAAGTATTCTAAGCACTCTCTCAGTCATGGAGGAGAACATCTACCTGAGATACCTTCAGTTAATGTTACTAAGTCAGTTCACTCATGAACATATTATTAAATAGCAAGGATACCAAAGAGTAGCTCCTTCCTTTTAGAATATGTCACTTTTATTGACAAAAGATAAACATGTCATTTGTCGACTGCAGGACACTTTTATGTCCTAGAAAAGGGTAACAGAGCACAGGTATTCCACTAGTCCCAAATGAGGTTTTTAACAGCTCTCAGCCAAAAAACACTGGCCTAAGATTTCCAACTAGATTGAAGAGCAAAAGATTTCCTCTTATTCTGAAATTGCTCTTCCTGTCTATTTTAATTTTATTTAGCTTATAAAATGCTTTTGATAGCTAATATTTACTGAGACTTTCAGCACACTAGGTATTTCACATTGATGGCATCATATTCATATTACTGCAATCCTACGGCATAGACACCATTATAATCTCCAGTTTACAAAGGAGGAAAATGAGTCTCAGAAAGTCTAGTATATTGCCTGACATCAGTCAGTTGTTCAGTCAGTAAGTGGCAGTGAGAGGTTTCAAACCAGGCAATTTGGCTACAAAACCCATGCTCTTAATTATCGTACTGTAATGCCACCCAAAAGGCAGTTTTCTGCCCACATCATCTCTTATCACAAGAAAAACTTACCAACTAAGAATAATTCCCCAATTATATTTCAATGTTATAGTCTTCTTTGAAATATATAGTCTGGTAATATCTTGTCTAAAGGCTGGGCTGCAAGGCTACAGAGAACATAGCATGAACAATTTGGAAAGAAAGAAACTCACCCCATTGCCCGCACTTTAAACTCTTGCCCAGAACAGCTTAAAGCTTAAACTCTAGCAGCCACCATGGTCATGTGGCTAACACCCCTGGGTAAGGAGCTTTCCGTCAGGGATTGGATGGTAACGGAAATCGAAGCCGCTTGTAATTATTTGTGTAATACTGCACTTTCAATTCTACTGACGCTACATCATGAAACCAGGGCATTTTTTAATGCATTTCTAGTAAAAGAAATGGCTCTAAATAAATCTCCATCATATACACAGTCCTATTGCGCTACCTTGAATACTCAGAGCAAACATCAACTTTGTCAGTTCATACCATGATAAACGGCAGTTCATAAACACTGAACACCACGGAATATCTTGGTCTTTACTAAATAAGTCCAGAGACTAAAGGTTCAAATTATGACAAAGGAAGAAAAGGGTGGTCTGGGAAGGAGTTTAGGATTGGGGGAGGAAGTTTTTGCTTTTCTTAGAATATTTTTTAGCATTTTACAAGGAGCATGTATTCTGGTATTACTTGAATAAATAAAATTTTAATTTTAAAAATATTCAATCTATTCATTACTTCATCAAATACTGTTTGGTTATCTAGTGTGTCAGGCAATCTGCCAGTCATAATTCAGCAGTGGATAAAATTAAAAGGATGACATACATAATGCCTCTCCTAGTCAAGAGAGGACCAGAGGGTAGTATTTAAGATCCAGCCTCTGGCACCAGTCTACCTGGGTTAAAATTCCAGCCTCAAAAGTTGTTAGGCACGTGGCTTTGCTCAAAGCACGTATCTTCCAACTTCCTCATCTAAAATATGACAGCCATACTAGCACCAACTTCATAGAATGTTAGGGAAATGCATAGGATGTTAACATAGATAAGGTGCTTAGAACAGCCCTGTTTGGTACTTGGTAAGTTCCGTATAAGTTTTGGTGTTGTTAGCTACATGGATAATACTTTCCATTAGCTCTTTCTCAACTTGTACGAACCAGGGAACTGATAATTATGTCGATAAATATAGTATATTATATGACAATGTCAAAGTAGAGACTTTCATAGAGATTATTTCATAAAATAATGTAGCTAAAATGATTTTGAAGCTGAATGTCATTACATAAATGAAAAACTTCTTTTTTTAAGTAGATAAGGACACAGTCTCTGGACACAGATTACCTCAGTGGAATCCAGCTTCACCACTTCCTGTCTCCATAATCTTTAGTAAATTAACTTTTCCCTCTGTATCTCAATTTCATTATCTACAATGAAAGGATAGTTTTTATCTCAAGGTCTTGATGTGATGATTGGAGTATGTGACCTATGCAGTTATACACGGTTCTGTGCTTTGAAGGGCCCTGAACTTTGTTTAATACTCTGACATCATAAAATACTCTTAATCATTTTTGAACAAGGGCTCTGAACTTTTATTTTGTACTGGGTCCCAGAAATTATGTAGACAGTCATGACAAGAATTAAATGCACTACTATGTAAAAGATTAAAATAGTGACTGATACATAAGAAGTGCTATGTATTAGCTATTATATTATTTTGTTCTCTTTATTTTGATATTAGAGTCTTATTTCCAAGTTATTATAAAAATCCACCATTTCTGCTTCCCCTAGAACAGAAAAAATATATATATATGTACATAATTTAAATAGTTATTTACCTTAGTGTGAAATGCAATATACCACCTGCTATGAAATGTCATTTTCATGAAGAATATGCTAGTTTTATGATAGGCTTTGGTCACAAAGTTCTGCCTATGACAGCACACCTGTCCAGATGAAGGTGGGGCGTGGAAATGAGGGTGGGTCCCAGGAAGAAAAGATCTAACACTTACTGAACATCTCCTATGTGTAAAGCAGCACAACTATCGTCTCTTCCAACCCCTGCAGTGTTCCTATAAAGTAACATTATCCTACTTTTGTAGATGATGACACGAAAGTTCAAGGAGTTCTATACAACCCAGCCAGAATCACAAAAAACAAGAATATCAAGATTTGAACCCAGGTCATCCTGCTACAATTTCCAAATTCCCATTTCTGTCCACCTTGGAGAGTGAGTAAATGAATGGCATATTTATAAGTCCCTCATTTTATATATGTACATCGGACTTTAAGAAGTGAAAGGAAATTTCTTGAAAAAGCAATTACTTAAGAACTGGGAATAGCCCAGTGTCCAGGAAAATACAGGATGGTGCTGTGTTCTGAAGTAATGTCTTCACCTCGTCAACATTCTTCTGATGAAAGGAACTTCTCAAAGTGCAATAGGCACCAGAGCCCGTGGTCCTGGCTGTGCTAATGCCATGTGCATCATGAAGCAAGAGTGATCTCTTAGACAAGAAGGCTGGGTGTTTCCACTGTTGTTCTATAATTTAAGCAATGTTCAACTCTATGAAAAGATATTAAGGGAGGAAAATAATAAGAGGAAGAAAATGATCCATGGGGGAAGAAAAGCCCGAGAAAGAAATAGAAGAGGTTCATTTTCATGTCTCTTCACTTTTGAATAGAAGATCTTATTGCCTGTAAAGGTATCTATCAGTCACAAAAAGTGCAGAGTCACAAACCTACTCTGAAGAAAACAAAACAAAATGAAACTCTCAATGTCTACATGCAAGCTCAAATGAAAATGATTATTAAGAAGTAAAGGGAAGTTTTTTTTAAAAAGATTAAAAGAGACATTGGCTAGAGATCTTCTCAAGCACAAACACTGCACAAATTGGAAGAGTTGGGAGACCTAAGAAAACAAAGAAGCCTGATCGAAGCTCCCTCTGCTCCAGGATGACCCAGAGGCCAAAAAGTGCATTAACTCTCCCTAAAAACAGTTCAGAACTACAAAAGAAACATTGTTCAAGGACAAAATCAAAATTCAGGGGCTTGTACTAGGGAACAACCGATGGAAATGACAAAGAAAAGGACTTTCATCCTCTTCTTTGGTCCAGGGACATGGCTCCAAGGGGTCCTCTGATGCCTGTGTCCCCTTTAGAGCAACAAGGAATGCAAACATCCTTAGCAGAAGAAAAAACAAGTTGGTTTTCTATAAAGCAATCCAAATGGATGCTTTAATTTTCTATCAAAGTGGTACTTTATATGCTACAATTACTCATGCTCCAAATAAAGAGGCAAATTCAATTTTGTTATTACAATCATTTTTTAAATGCACACAGACTGTCTAAAGATTTTTGCTATTGACTGGAGCAAAATAAAGATATTTTGATGATACTGTTGAATGATAATACACCTCTTTAATTCCTACATTTTTTTCTCTTTCACTCTAAATGTCTTGCCAGCACAGCTGAATGCAGAGTTCCAGAAGCTTTCATGGGAATGAAATTATGGATTCATAGAGTTTTGCCACTGAATTCGACTTGCCCAGGCATGTAAACGAAAGATGAACTTCTCTGCCTGTTTACAAGTGAAGTATTGTATATCACATATAGAATGCAGAACTCACTGTGGAAACAACTGGCCTTCATCTGAGAGATTTGAGAATTTCCATCAAGAACAGAATTGGCACCTTCCATAAATACATTTCCCTCAGAACTGGTGCTCTAAAGGTTGGCAGATATGAGGAGACTTCTTGATGAGCCAGCCTTTTAATAGATTCAAATGAGTGGTATGCCTCATTTGAAGGACCATTCATTGCTAAGGTCATGAAGGGGATTGTATTCAACCACTTATTAAAACCCTAGAGGTTATAATGTTTAAGGCATATTTAGGTATCATTGAAAAGGCAAGTATAATTCTACAGGAGAATGAATAAGTGACAGACTAGGAAGACTGGCCACATGGAACAAGAAGGGTTTCAAATTCCAAGCTAAGAATTCCGAACTTTATCCTAGATAACTGAGAGCCACTGAAATTTTTCTAGCAGGAAAGTGGCAAAATGAAAAAAAAGATATAGCGTGGAAAGTTTAGGGAGCAGTATGTAGAAAGAGTTGATAGGCAAGCATGTAGATGAGATGGCATTTTCTGATTAATTCAATACTCTAAATTATTTTCTCTCCCTGTTCTCCTGGCATGTATATCTGTCATAATTCCAATCTGAATAAATCCAACTACCTTCTTTCCCTGATTTGCAGCCCAGAGTCCCAGTTTATATGTGTTGCCTTGGTATTCCATCTGGTTACCACCCTTTCATTCTTAAACATTTACCAGTTTGGACAATAAATCATATGACCACCCTAATGATAACAGGCACTATGGAGCCAACTTTTATGTTCCACTGATCAAATCATTCTCCTAAACTCCCCTTCTACTGTTAAAATTCCAAGGCTCAGTGTTGAGTCCTAGGCTCTCTCTCTTCTGGCTCTATATTCTTTCTCTTTGAGCATTTGCACTCATGCCTCTGGCTGAAATTGTCACCAATTTGAAAGAGACCATTCATATTGTCAGTGAAGACCTCTCCCTTGTGCTCCAGACCTAACTCTCTAGTTGGCATCTTCACGTAGGTACCTCAAAGTCACTTCAAACTCCACTTGTCTGAAAGCCAGATGTAAATGCATAGCTGACACTGCCCCCTGCCCGCAGTCCAATTCCCCCAAACATTGGATTGTCTCCAGTATGCCCTATCCCAGTGGGCCTTACCACCACACACCCAATTCCCAAGCCAGAAACCCAGGAGGCTTCCTTGACCCCTTGCTTTCCTTCACTCTCACATCTGATCTCTCAGAAATCTCTGCCACTTCGAATTCCAAATATCTTCTTCTTGAAACTCCTTGCCTGGCCAAGGCCTACTTCTTCCCAAGTTCTCAGTACTTCAAAGACAGTGTCCTGAATTTCTTGACTACGTCGTTTCCCCTATTTTACAAATTCACAGAATCCAGTTCTACTGGCAATATGCAAGCTACATAGAGTGAGGGAAAGAGGGCAGAAAGGAAGTCATTATCTGGAGATGCAGGCTATGGCCTAAGAGGTGGGCCTTAACTGGAAAAGCAAACCTGCAAGTGTCACTAATATTAGAGATATGTAAGGAGAGAATATATGAAAAAAAAAAAAAGTGCCAGAATAATTCAGGTCTGAAATTTGGGGAACATACCTACTCGGATATGAGACAGATGGAAAGACAGAGAGAAGAAGAGATTAGAAGTAAGCAAAAAAAGAAAGAGATCCCACTCATTTAATTAAACTCATCAAAATTTACCTATGAAAAATGTATGACAGCATTTCTTCAAGTTATTTTCGGCTGCTGCCTAATTATGATTTCCCAACTCATCTTGTGAAGCAATCACACATGTGATATGAGAGCATCCTAAGGTAGTTTTACTTTCGAACAGGTATGTAACTTCAGCTGAGTTCATTCACCAGTCTGTGATCAGCTCCTCCACTACTGTGAAGTGTCCTTAACCCCATTTTACAAAGGACAAAGTAAGGATGAGAGATATGCCCCAGGTCACAGCCAGTGAGTGGCAGGGCCAGGACTAGAACTCAGAACTCAGATCTCTATAAGCCCTGCACCCTGTACAGCACAGCCCTCAAAGGACAAGACCCACTAAGCCACTGCTCCTTGCACCCTCAGTGGTCCTCAGCATGCCCCAAATGACAAATTCAGGCCAGGGAAAAGCTCTTCAGGCCATCTGCTGCTGAATTAGCAGTCAAAGGCACTTGCTCTGGACAGGTCCTGAAAATTACCTAATCCCTACTTTGATAAAAACTGGCCAGAATTCTCTGGCTTCTGAGGCCACGTTAAGATACAACAATCTACGGGGGGACTGATACCACCCAGGGGAGGGACCCAGACAGAGGTTCATCCTCCTAGAACAACAGGGCTTACTGAGAGTGAGGTAACTAAGAGGAAGGTGCTGAAGTCCCAGGTGTTGCAGATGTTTAGAGGCTGCAGTGCACTGAAGCATGATGGGTTTGCAAGGTGCTGATGAGGACCTCAGGGCATGGGGACCATGGGCTGGCAAGAAGCCGGTCTGACCCACTGACAAGGGAATCTGTGGCCTCAGACCCATTATCATAGTCACTCTCCATCTGAGCAGGAAACTGGGAACTTGGGCATACTCCCCACCAGAGATGGATATACTGTGCAGGGGATGGAGCGAAAGTTCAGGACCCATCTCTTGTATGATCCCCTGAGGAGGCTGGGAGTTGATGGGAAATGCAGAGTGTTCTAGATGGAGAGGAGAAGCCAGGTTGCATTCAGGAAATTTTCTACGTAAGCATTTTTTAAAAATACATTACTTAAAAAGAGTGCAAAGAGGAGACCTGGATCTCCAAATCTCCAGTAACTTGTAAATTCTTTTTACATTTGTATTCTCTTCTTAAAGAGGGCCACAGAATTGTATAAGCTTTAGGAGCCACGGGGGAAGAGCCCTGTTTTGTGAGTCTTGAGTCTTATGACCCTAAGTTTCTCTTCAGTTTCACACTAAATATGCTCCTTAAATCTATTGCTAGACAAACAAGCTGAGGGAGGAAGGCAGTGACTAAAGCCCCTTAGTGGGAGTGAGGGATCTTTCTACAGGTTTCAAGAAAAGTAGGTATTCTGTCCCCAAATCTTTACAGCCATACTTGGTCATTTGGGTACAGAAAAATGACACAGACCCGGACAGCAAGCATTACTGAGCTAACTAATAATTACAAGTGTTACTCCATCTCTAACAATTCACTGTGAACCTGGGGAAAGTGAGTTTGTGTGTGTGCATGTGCACTTCTGCTGTATGTATCTGCATTTCTGCTGTGTGTTTGTATTTCTGTGTGTTTGTGTGTCTGTACTCTGTGTAGCGAAGTGGGGACTAAGAAGAATATTTATTGATTTATGAAGGAAAGATAGACACAAAGAGAGAGACTTAAACAGAGATGTGAAAAACCAGGGCAAAGAGATAGAAAGAGAAATGGTGAGGGTGGGAAGAAATGATGGATGAATGAATGGATGGATGGGTGGATGGAAGGAAGGAAGGAAGGAAGGAAGGAGGGAGGGAGGAAGGGAAGAAGGCAAGGAGAACAAGTAAGTGTTTTTCTAATCACCATAAGCAAAGTTATCTTGAACCTTTTAGGAAACTATTTTAATTCAAAAAAAATATTGTGGCTATTCTGACAAAACGACACTCAGTAAAGTAATCTTTAATTGGAAAAGTCTCTCGTCACCTGGGTGCCAAAAAGTGAAAAACAGAAACAAAAAACAAACAAACAAAAATGTTACAACCCTTTCATTCTTATTTCACATTTGTTTTTGTTTGTTTTTTCTTTTGCGGTACGCGGGCCTCTCACTGTTTTGGCCTCTCCCGTTGCGGAGCACAGGCTCCGGACGCGCAGGCCCAGCGGCCATGGCTCACGGGCCCAGCCGCTCCACGGCATGTGGGATCTTACCGGACCGGGGCACGAACCCGCGTCCCCTGCATCGGCAGGTGGACTCTCAACCACTGCGCCACCAGGAAAGCCCCCTTATTTCACATTTTTGATAAATGTGTCTCATATGGACCATTTCTGCCAATGGCAAACTTTCTTTATGTTTTGGAATTTGCTTTCCAGCAGTTACATAAAAATCTCACTACTGCACATTGTCAGGGAGTTCTGGAGTTCAGAAATAAATAAACCATAATTGGGAGGGAGTTTGGGTAGCAAAATTAAACTGAAGAACCAGGAAAATAAAGTACCAAAAGTTCACTCTTTGTTCAGCTCAAAAAAATGATATCATTAGAAAATTGTACACTGCCCCCAAACAAAGAACACTTTGTTCTGGGACTGGTGTCCAAACATCTTAACATCACAATAACTTTTTATTCATATTTCCACTGCCTAACAAGTATCGACAATTAGTAGGTGCTGAATCAAAATTGTGGAATGTTACCACTTTTGTCTCTAAAACTTCTTGCTTGTGTGTGTGTGTGTGTGTGTGCACCTTTGCACATAAAAATGTTAAATTATCTGGAATGTTACAAGCATAGTGTCTCCTGAGAGGCATTCTGGAGGTGAGTGAGGACTTCTGAGTGGAGCCATGAAGCCCTCCAATGTTCCTGAGTCCTGTCTTCCTGAGCTCAGAGTGACTGGTGGGAAGTAAGCACACATCAGCTTCCGGATGCCTTTTGCCAGGAGTGAGGCTTGACACTGCCCAGCCATTGGTGGTCTACTTTCTCCTCCTCTCTCAAGTACCACCCCCAATCCCCGCTTTTTTTTTTTTTTTTTGCCTCTCCTTTTCAGATTCTCTCCAACCTATGAGTTAGAAAAAAGACAAGCCTTTCTTCCCAGCTGGTGGCACTTAGAGTTAAAGCATCTGAGCTAAAGATCTCGTTAGAGTCTGTGGATGCCATGTGCTGAGCCTTCCACTGTTGAGAAACCTAAGTCAGTGGCAGCTGGAAAGCAACTTTAGCTTCAGATCATCGGGCCCGCCCCTTGTGGTGAGGACATCGTTTGTCCTGTCTGCCATGGACCTGAGGCAGTAAAGGGACACTTCTGGGCAGTGTTTATCCTCAGAATCCTCACACTGCCCCTAGGCTATTACATGTTTTTGTAGAAAGACAAAAATCTGTGTGCCACATAGGGAGGGGCTGGCCACGAGAATCTTCTCACAAGCCTGCCAGCTTCCTTTGGGCCTGAGGCTGTGCTTTGACCACTCCTCAGTTTAGTCCCTCATTTTCCTATCAGCGTTGGAACCCGAGGTAAGGAGACTGGACAGAGAGGCAGGGACCCTCTTTTGTGGACTCAGATGCACAGAACTCACTTTTCACTTCAATTTGGTGTCATTGAACCTCCTAGCAATGGAAAAGGATGTCTCTTCAGCACCACTGTTGCAGAAAAGTTGTTACATGATTTGCAGGGGCCTCACTAAACTACACATTTATTACGTAGCATGTATTTGTTAAGCCAATCCACACATATTCATTAGCATATTCACGTAAAGGTAAGAATGAACAAATGGTTAGAGTACTGAGAATAAGGAGATGTGGTACAATTTGCCTCTGGAAAATCCACCTGAGTAACCGGAAGCCACTGATGGGTTTTAACAGTGGAGAGTGAAGGGTGAGAGAGCCTGAGGTTCCCATCAGACTTGCAGTTTCAAAAGAAAACTAGCTACAGAGGAGAAAAGATGAAAAGGATTAACCATATGGCATTAATGGATTGGAAATTCTTCAGCATTAGTCCACAAAATCATAAACAGTAACTGACTATTATGCTGGAAACAAAGATGAAAGGAAATGGATGGATCTGACAGACTGGAAATCAAATTTTTTAAAATGGCAAATAAGGAAGAGAGTAGCATCAGAGAGGATGCTTAGGCTTTTAGTCTATGGAACTTGATGGTGATCGAGTGTTAGCCTGAGAAGTGAACACTGGAAGATACCCAGGTTAAATAGGGTTTCAGTTGTCAGCAAGTTGAATGTAATGTGCTGTTGAGACATTCATGGGAAGATGTTACGAAAGTCTAGAGTTCACAGGAGAGTCTGAGCTCTAGATAAAAATTTGGATGTCCTGTGCACATAGATGGTAAAAGCATGTTGCCAAGGAAGAGAGTACAAAGAGATATAAGAAAAAGACCTGAGAGAGTATGTGGAAGTACTCTAACATTTAATGGCTGAGAAGCAGCAGCTGAGCCTGCAAATGTGACTACAAAGTAGTAGCCAGGGGATAGGAGGAAAGTGAGTATAGTGCAATACACCATGGATGTCCAGTGGAAAAGGAAGTCAAAACAGAGAGGGTGGGGCTTCCCTGGTGGTGCAGTGGTTGAGAGTCCACCTGCCGATGCAGGGGACACGGGTTCGTGCCCCGGTCCGGGAAGATCCCACATGCCACGGAGCGGCTGGGCCCGTGAGCCATGGCCGCTGAGCCTGTGCATCCGAAGCCTGTGCTCCGCAATGGAAGAGGCCGCAGCAAAAAAAACAGAGAGAGTGGATTCAACAAGATAACATATTGCTGAGATTTCAATATTGTGAGATAAGGACTCAGAAGTGTTCTTTACGCTCTGTGATGTGGAGGTACACTGATAGTATTGTATTGATGGACCCAGAATCGAAGCAGCATTAAGGAGGAAATGAAAATATTAGGGCTGTTTGTCTGGCATACAAAAGGAGGGATTAAGAGACTAGAGATGCTCATGAGGTTCATAAAAGCAGACAAGGATAGGTGTAATGGAACAAGCCAGTCAGGAGGAGATGAAGATTTCTGAGAGCAGAGCAATGGAATTAGTATAGAGGTGATGATTATGTCTCAGGTGTGGTCATGGAAGTGGGTGGATGTGACGGAGTGACAGAAAAGAATACGGAGATGGGGCTTTCAAGGCCATGGTGTAGAACTGGAGGAACGCCAACACTGTCATAAAAGATGAGGTGTGAAAAAGTCTGGAGGTGACAATAGCCTAGATAGGATTCACTGTGTTATAATGTGTCTCAAAGAATCGTATTTTGTTTTTCCAGAACTGAAGGAATAAATGCTATCAGAAGTGCAGTGGGTAATCAGTAGGACACCAAACCTACTTTCAGAGCATGAGGGGCATGGGGTGAAAACATAAAAATCAGCTTTTCCTGGAGCAGGTGTGTCAACAGTGGACAGTCAGGTTTCAAGAAGGGAAGGGGTGGTGGAGGAAACACTCAGAAAAAAAAAATGGCTGAGAATGGGAATGGAAGGATATTTGTTAAATACAGAGGCACAATTCCAGACATCGCCATGGACGATTCTGAGAGAAAGGGAAGGAAGTGGAGGTCAGGGTGACCAGGAGGAAAATACGAATCGTGAACAGCAGAGGACGGAGGAGACGAAGGAGGCAACACGAACACTTTGAGAATTCTGTAGTAAGAGATGAAAAGAGAGAGCTAGTGGCACTAGTCCAGGTGTCTCTTCAGCTCAGGCCTTTGGCTCCCTTGGCCACAGGTCTGAGCCTCATAATGACAGATGACTGTACTGCCATGCAGTGAAAGCAGGTATATGTTGTGGGGCCTGGGATGACAGGGACCCCTGACACTACTGCGTACACATGTCTATCATCATGTACCCTACTGAGAAGTGGAGAAAGTTACGGAAGAGACTGTATCAAACTCTTTGAGTTCTTGGACCCCCTGAAGATGTTCCATCTATAAATCTCAATTTAATTACCATGGTCCACCTTATTAGGACTAAAGCCCGAGCTGCTTAATTTTGTTGCTAATATGCTCACTTTAAATAGCTTCTGCCTGGTGGGCTTGGGACACATTCCCAGCAATCACTAATCTGGATGAAACCAATCCTCCTCTCTATTAATTAAGAAGTGCCTTTTCCCCAATAATTAAAAGAAAGTCTTCATTGGCAAATTGTTAGTAATCCACCAGTGATGAAACAACAACTTTGGGAGTGTGTGTCTCAAATGTTTCACTGGTTACCAGATTTATTGGCAGGAGTTTTTTGTTTTCTTTTTTTTTAATTACCTAGTACTAAGAGGACTGATGGACAGGATCAAAATACATGAAGGAGAGGGTGTAGTGCAGAGAGTAATGACAAAAACTTTATGATGTTATTATTTAGAGCACTTACTAGTTCAAAGATTGAAGCAGCTTCAGTACAACTGTCATCCGTGGTGATATATATAATGGCCATAAAAAACTTACTTAGAAACATGGGGGTAAGGGTGTAAGAGAGAAGGATATTTGAGCACATGTAACTATCAACCAGTAAGCCTGGGGCTTTGCCAGCCCCACCACATGCAAAGCATCCCTAGGGAGTGGGCATGCCATGGGTTGGCTTAAGCCTAACCAGATTGATGGTTCAAGCTTCCAATGACATCTTACATTCAGACAAGGTCAGTGACTTAGCAGGTCAGTAGCCTTGGATATGTTTCCTAGCCCTGGAAATACCTCTTATCATCGATTTTTCAAAGCCCAGATAGGATTTGAGTATGGAAGGTTTGCTATAAACATACTCATCATTGGTAGTCGACCTGGAGCATGGGATGGCATGACTGCCTCTTCAAACATCTTCACACAGACCCCACGTTTCTAAGGTTCGTGGTGACGTCCCCAATGGCAAGAACACACCTCCCTAAAAGCTGCAAACCCTTGACAAGTTGCTGACCTCCTCCTTGAGGGTCTCACTGAGCTTAAGGCACACTGAGTTTTCAAAAAAGTCCCTTAGGTACCCCCTTTCCTGCTCCATGTTGACAGAGGCCAACCAGCTTAGCACTCATCAAATTCCTCTTCACCTTTTGTCAACTCCCTTTATGACATGAGGTTCAGTTGTGTGCTCATGGGGCAATCTGGGGGAAAAGATACCCCAGATAGGTGATAGTTCTCCTTCACATCCCCTTTCCACATAGCTCTTCTCAGGTCCATATTCCCTGCACACACTGGCTTTTTGTTCGTCTCCATCCAAACATTTTAATTCTAATTGGCTTATGTAATTCGACCCCTGTTAAACCCAATGGCAGATGAGCTCAAACAAACATCAGGCCCTGCTTAGGCTCAAGCTCTGACCTTGGCGGTCCACATATTTATCCACTTTCCTCACAGAAAACTGTCACCATTCTCTGGCTCGGTGATGATCTAGGTTCAGTGCATTCACCTCACTGAAACTCCGTTTTTAGTTGGGATACTTATTCCTGTCTGGCCAGAGACTGCTACTTATCGATTCAGTATTCTTCTCCCCAGTCATTTGGTTAGAGAACATGATTTTTTTTCATTGGAATGACAGTGATTGCCGCTAAGAGATTACAGGTAGAAGTCATGAAATGGGGCTTCAAGAAGCTCTTTTCACATAATTTTGTCCTTTCATTATTCCTACCTGGGATGCAGCTATAACAGCTGGAGCTGCAGTAGCTGCCTTGTGACCTTGAGGATGGAAGTCATGTGCTAGGATGAGCAAAGCATAAAGTTAAAAGGAGACGGTGACCCCACTGATTTTATGGAGCTTCCTTAATTGCTCTGGGCTGTTACCAAGGACCCTGTGTGAGAAAGAAATACACTTCTATCCCGTCTAAGCATCTTTGGTCAAATCATGAAAATCTAAATGATATGCTCCTTCCCAGTGATCAGATGAGAGTTAAATATGAGTGCATATGAAAATGCTAAGGCAGTAGCTGGACTCTGCACATGTCGGTTTCCTCATACTGTAGCTTCAGCCTGGCTCTCCTGAAACATCATGTGGCCATTTGAGCTGTGACTGACTCTGTCCCAGGCACTGGGAGTTGAGACTGTTTCCCTGAGTGGTTTTGAGACAAACGCCTTGATAATTTCAAAGACTGGCTTTGTGTCTACACATCTTTTAGAGGAAGGATACCCTAGGCCTTCTATTAATTACAAACACAATCTGTGAAGTGGCTCATGTGTATTCATGATTTTAAAAAGAAAAAAAGTATTTTAAAGCCTTGCTGGTAGCTTTGAAAGTTTTCTAAAGCAGAGTGTGATTATGTCTGATGGACAAACAACCTGTAGCCTAGAGGGCACTCATCACCACTCCCCCACTCCTCTTCATGTGTTCTTTTGCATTCACACATCAAAGTCACTTCAAAAACATTAAAAAATAAATGAAAGATAAGAAAATACACAGCCATGACAGCACACAATGCAAGTCTATTATTTTAGAAACAGAACTATGTAGATACAGCAAACATGATATCAGTATTGCCAGCAACATCAGTCACATTTGGCTTTGTGCTCCCTTACCTGGCTTTTAAGAGCCTGCTGAAATAAGGGTATGGAGAGAAGGAGGTGCTTGCTCTCCAAATCCTTCACAAAACATCTCCCACATCAAACAGAAAACCTAGCCCCATCTGCTGATGAGGCTTCTGAATATCTGTGTTTGTTAGTTCAAAGGCCTGAAGCGTTAATGACCCTGGGGTCTTTTTTACTGCTCTTATTTGGATCATCTCTTCTTGCTTCTTATTGAAGACAAACATCTGAGTAGAGTGTGTGTGTATTTTGTTTTGGAAAGCAGTGTATTCATTTCCATACCACCTCAGTAGGCCATTGCGACTTCCACAGACCTGCATATGTAAATATACCACATACATGGTCCTAGCTCTGGTGAGAGACTTAAAATCATTGAACCCCTGTCCAACACCACACACACACACACACACACACGCACACGCACACACACACACACACAGAATCAGCTGTATAAGCTCTCGAGATCCTCCTTCCTGTAACTCCTATTGGTCTGAGCACAACTAAAGGTAAACAGAATTGACAACTGAATGACATGCAACAGTTTTTAACTGAGCCGCTGTTACTGCTTGTCCAATGAACATTGCTATGCCCTGAGATTCTCCACATAAATCAGATACACACACACACACACACACACACACACACACACATCAGAGTACATAATAAAGGCATCTGATAAATTAAAAAACTACTCCTATTGAGTAGCACAGTAATAGGCAGATAAATTAAATTAAATCAAAAAATGTCTCTCTCTCTCTAAATACATATGTGTATTCTAATATAATATATATAATAGTATCTCCCATGTAAAAAATATTTGAATAAAAAAATTATCCTTTAACAGTTTTATCTAGGATTAATTGACATACAATAAACCTCACATATCTAAAACAAAATTTTGATAAGTTTTGAAATATGTATACACCTAAGAAACCATGGACTACAGTCAAGATAATGAGCATATGCCATAAACAAAATGAAAAGACAACCTATGGAAGAAAATATTTGCAAATGGTATGACGAACAAGAGCTTAATTTCCAAAATATACAAACAGCTCATGGAACTCAACAACATAAAACAAACAGTCCAACTGAAAAATGGCCAGAAGACCTAAATAGACATTTCTTCAAAGAAGACATACAGATGGCCAACAGGCATGAATAGATGCTCAACACTGCTAATTTTTAGAGAACTGCAAATCAAAACTACAATGAGGTGCTACCTCACACTGGTCAAAATGGCCATCATTAAAAAGGCTACAATTTTTTTTTTTTTGGCTGCGCTGAGCAGCTTGCGGGATCTTAGTTGCCCAACCAGGGATCGAAGCTGGGGCCCCTGCAGTAGAAGTGTGGAATCTAAACCACTGGAGCACCAGGAAATTCCCTAAAAAGTCTACAAATAACAAATGCTGGGGAGGGTGTGGAGAAGAGGACACCCTCCTACACTGCTGGTAGGAATGTAAGATATTGCAGCCACTATGGAAAACAGTATGGAGGTTCCTCAGAAAACTAAAAATAGAATTACCATATGATCCAACAATCCCACTCCTGGGCATATATTCAGACAAAACTATAATTCAAAAAGATACATGCACCCCTATACTCATAACAGCACTATTCAAATAGCCAAGACATGGAAACAACCTAAATGTCTATCAATAGATGAATGGATAAAGAAAATGTGGTACATATATATACGTACAATACAATAGAATACTACTCAGCCATAAAAAAGAATGAAATAATGCCCTTTGCAGCAACATGGATGGACCTAGAGGTTACCATACTAAGTGAAGTAAGTCAGAAAGAGAAAGACAAATACCATATGATACCACTTATATGTGGAATCTAAAATATGACACAAATGAACTTGACACAAATGAATATGACACTTATGAAATAGGAAGAGACTCACAGACATAGAGATCAGACTTGTGGTTGCCAAGGGGAAGAGGGGGTGGAGGAGGGATGGACTGGGAGTTTGGGATTAGAAGATGCAAACTAGTATATATAGGACGGATAAACAACAAGGTCCTACTGTATAGCACAGGGAACTATATTCAAAATCCTGTGATAAACCACAATGGAAAAGAATGTGAAAAAGAATGTGTGTGTGTGTGTAAAACTGAATCACTTTGCCGTACAGCAGAAATGAACAGGACATGGTAAATCAACTATACTTCAATAAATTTAGTAAATTTTTTCAAAAAGATAATGAGCATATACATCACTCTCAAAAGTTTCTAATCTTCTCTTTGTAATCCCTCCCTCCCATCCTTCCCCAGTCCCCCTTCTTCAGGTAACCACTGATCTACTTTCCGTTATTATAGATTAGATTGCATTTTCTAGTGTGTAGTCTAAAAAGAATCATTAAGCATTCTCTATCTTTGCCTCAGTGTAATTTTTTTTGAGATTTACCCATGTCATAATGTGTATCAGTAAAGTTATATGTTAATGGGCATTTGGTTTGTTTCCTGATTTTCCTTATGACAAATAAAGCTTCGGTGAATGTTCACAACAAGTTTTTGTATAGACATATACTTTTATTTCTGAGTAAATACCTATGAGATCATAGGTATAAATTTAACATTTTAATACATTGCTAAAATGTCTTCCAAAGTTATTGTACCATTTTATACTTCCACGGGGTGGATGAGACTCACTACCTACAAATCCTCCTTAGTGAAATGTCTCTTAAAATCTTTTGCCCACTTTTTAAGTTGTGTTGCTTGCTTATTTAATTTTGTGGGTTTTATATATATATATATATATATATATATATATATATATATATATATATATATATATATATAATTCTGGATACATTATGTGGCTAATCTTTTCATTACTTTAAGTGCCATTCTATTTACTTATTTATTCCTGCATATAGATGTCCTGTTATTCCAGTCCCTTTTGTTGAAAACACTATCCTTTCTCACTCACTTGACTGTACCTTTGTCAAAAAAACAGTTATTTGTATATGTGAGCTCACCTATTTTATTTACGTATATCTTTATCCTAATATAACACTTTTTCATTACTATAACGTTGCAATAAGGCTGGAAATCAGGTAATATCAGTCCTCCAATTTTGTTCTTCTTTTCAAGACTGTTTTAGCTATTTAAGGTCCTTTGCATTTCCTTACTCTGCAGAACAATAACTACATTTTATCTGGTTTGGGTTTTTTTTGGCCTTTTTGTCCCCATAGAAATATCTCTTTCAGTAAGAAAATATAAAACTAATACAACTTTGTCATCATGTTCTGTCATGGCACTATTTTTTTTAACACAATTTAAATCTTTGATCCATCTGAAATTTATCTGGTATATAAGAAATAAGGCAGTTTATTATTTTATTTTATTTTATTTTTTTATTTTTTTTGTGGTACGCGGGCCTCTCACTGTTGTGGCCTCTCCCATTGCGGAGCGCAGGCTCCGGACGCACAGGCTCAGTATATAATTTTAAACCTAAATAACTATATTTTATTCAATATATTTTATATAATAGTTGCAACAAATAAGCCTTTCTCAGGGAAAAAAATTCCTTACTACTCATTTAGACAATAACCTATTTTCAATATATAATTGTTTATACTTTTCAGATACTTCAGAGATTGTCCTGGTAATGTGTTTTGGTGGTAAATACATAAAAATACGTTTTTTTCCATCTATAGGCTTCTGTATTACCTAAAGATTTGGCCATCCAAGAAATTTCTTCTGATGTAGAGGAATTATTTCTCACGGTGTTTGTCTTCAACATACTATTTTTTGCATTGCTGTATAAACGTTTCCTTGCTGCCTCCTTAATAAACTGTAAGCTCCTTGGGAAAGTAACCACATTTTATTTACCTCTATATCAACAGAACAAGTCACACAGTGCAATTAATCAATACGTAATAAAAGAATTGATAGAAGTTTCTGATAGATACGTTGAATGAGGTCCAGCCACTTACTTATCATGCTCTGCCCACATTTAGAAAAAGTCTAAGATGACTATATAATAATAAAATTTCTTTTTACCTTAAGCATATCTGTTTGTCTAGAGTGAAAGTTTTTTCCAAAGGTTACAGGTTGCATGCTTCATGGATGGAACAACTGGTATTTCTAAATTCTTTTTAGCCCAAGGTTCAGTCAGCACCATATTCTTGCCCATGACATTAGAAAATGACACCAAGCTATGTTCATAAGCCTGCACACTACACAGTCAGTGAGCATACAAACTGTCTTTTAAAATGATTTTCATGGAGTCTTAACTACCTGCCAAAAAGCCTGCAATGAGAGATAAAATGCTTGAGAATAATAAAAGGTATTTTATTTTTTATTTTATTTTTTTTTAACATCTTTATTTGAGTATAACTGTTTTACAATAGTGGGTTAGTTTCTCCTTTACAACAAAGTGAATCAGTTATACATATACATATGTTCCCATAACTCTTCCCTCTTTTGTCACCCTCCCTCCCACCCTCCCTATCCCACCCCTCTAGGTGGTCACTAAGTACAGAGGTGAACTCCCTGTGCTATGCTGTAGCTTCCCACTAGCTATCTAATTTACATTTGGTAGTGTGTATATGTCCCTGCCACTCTCTCACATCGTCACAGCTTACCCTTCCCCCTCCCCATATCCTCAAGTCCATGCTCTAGTAGGTCCGTAAAAGGTATTTTAAATCCTCTCATTCAACGTAGCTCCTCCAACCTTTCCTTAAGAGGGAAGGAAGTCATGTCCAGTCTGTCACCAAAAATCACATCCCAAGAAACCTGGGGAAAAATGGTATTTGCATACTCAGCCATAAAAAAAAAAAAGAATGAATTAATGCCATTTGCAGCAACATGGATGCAACTAGAGATTATCATACTAAGTGAAGTAAGTCAGAAAGAGAAAGACAAATACCATCTGATATCACTTATATGTGGAATCTAAAATATGACACAAACGAACCTATCTATGAAACAGAAACAGACTCACGGACATAGAGAACAGACTGGTGGTTGCTAAGGGGGAGGGGCTTAGGGGAGGGATGGAGTGGGAGGTTGGGGTTAGCAGATGTAAGCTATTATATACAGAATGGATAAACAACAGGTCCTACTATACAGCACAAAGAACTATGTTCAAAAAAAAATCTATATTCAGTATCCTATGATAAGCCACAATGGAAAAGAATATTAAAAAATAATGTATATATATGTATAACTGAATCGCTTTGCTGTACAGCAGAAATTAACAGAGCATTGTAAATCAACTCTACTTCAGTAAAAAAGAAAAAAAGAAAAATGGTATTTGTAGTTCCATTTCACAAGCCCTAAAAACTACACATATAATGTAGTTCTCTTGTCTAACTGTTCTATGCAGCTTGCTATCCAGTTGCAAATCTTGGCTGCCCCGGGGTCTCTTTGAAAGATAAAAATCTGCAGTAGTACCTAATTTCTGGCACTGCATGCCGTTGCCCCACTCTGTGTGTGTGTACGTCTGTGTGTGTGTGTGTGTGTGTGTGTGTGTGTGTGTGATGCACTTTTAAGGGCAGGAGCTTCCTGCTTTTGTGATCCTGTGGTATGGCTCAAAGAAACCCTATCTACCCAGATGGTGGAACCCTCACTGTTAGGACACAGTTTATTACCACCTTATTCATTCTTTGTAGCCATTCCAAACAGTCTCCTTTCCCCTATTACTCTCATTCTCCATTCCCAGTATCTTCAATCTTGGTAGGATTATGGTGACCCTTTTTAAAAATTATTATTTTTTAACCTGTACAGTCCACACTAGAATGGAATCCTCTTCCCTTTCTTTAATTAACTATCTTATTAACATAACTCCTTCCCATCCCTGAGGTCTTACAAGAAGAAATGTGTCCCCTACAAAATCAAGCCCTTCCATCTCTTATTGGCATTTTGTTACTCAAATGCAGGATCTCTGGCCTCTTGCTAGACCTGTTGAATTAGAATCTGCATTTTCATAAGCTATCCATGGAATTTGCAAACACATCGACAGAGCACTGGCCTAGACCTCTTCTCTCACTGACATCTTCACTATTGGTTGAGTCCTCTGCTGACGTTTACAAAGATGTCAGCATCATCTCTAAAATATCTTTCTTCTGTCCTGCCAGCTTCTCAATCTAGCACCATCTCACTTCACTGCTTAATCTGTGAATATATGACTTTTCTCTACCTACTGATTCTGTAATACCTTGCAGCCTCTTTCAGACCCCTAATTTGTTCCTGGAAATCTTGACAGTTACCAGTGCCTTTCTGCCAAGACCTGTTAAACATACAAGTTTCAATTATACCACACCAGTGTTATAATTATCACTAGTTGAGGTTTTGGTAAGTCTCAGAAGCTACTATAATAAGCTCTATTGCCAAACCTGATATTTTGCAGAAATAGTTATTCATGTTCTTCCTATGCATTTTATGCCCTCCAAACACCCTTAACATTCCCAGCCAGATTCAGTTCCTTCAAATATATACTCCTGCCCAGAGACATATGTGGGGGGCTGTATTAGTTATCCATTGCTGTATAACTACCCCCAAGACAAAGCAGTTTAAAACCACACATATGTATTAGACTTTCTGAGAGTAAGAAATCTAGAAGCAGCTTATCTGGGTGTTTCTGGCTCAGCGTCTCTCATGACATTGCAGTCTAGCTGTCAGCAGGGCTATAGTCATCTGAAAGCTTGACTGGGACTACAGCAGGGTTTCTCAACCTTAGAACTATTGATATTTGGGGCTGGATAATCCTTTGATGCTGGGAGACTTCTTTTGTATTATAGGATGTTTAATAGCATCAGTGGCTTCTATTTTCTAGATGCCAACAGTACCTCCCCTTCCAACTGTGATAAGCAACACAGGACCAGACATTCCTAAGTCTCCTAGGCAACAAAATCATCCCTAGTTGCAAACCACAGGGCTAGAGCCTCTGCTTCCAAAATGGTGCACTAATAGATTGTTGGCTGAAGGCCTCTGCTCCTTGTTGGCTCTTTACTGGGAGGCCTCAGTTCCTTGCCTCAAATTCTTGGATTTAGCTGAGTCTTTGAGAAGCTTACAGGGATGTGGGTTCCTCCATAAGGATGCTGGGTGTTCCTATGACATGCGGCTAGCTTTCCCCAGAGTCAATGATCCAAGAGACAGTATGGAGGAAGCTGCCTTTATGACCTAGTTTTGGAAGTCACACTCCTTCAGTTCTATAATATTCTATTTATTACAAGTTAGTCCTTAAATCAAGCCAACACTTAAGAGGAATTAACCTCCATTTCTTGAAGGGAGGAAAGTATCAAGGAATTTCTGGAAATAGTTTTAAAGTACCACAAGGCACCCTATTAAAAAATGCCCTCCTCATATAAAGTATTCATGAACTTCTCATGAAATATCTGGTTTATCTCCCCACCCTACTTGTTATTCTTCCTTTTGTGTGTGTGATATCTCTTTCCTTTTGCCTACATTATGTGTCTTTATTTTGATATATTTTTCTTTCCCCCCTATTGTGAAATCTGCAAATCTCTATTTAATCTAAAGATCTTTAAAATCCTTTTCAGACAGACATTCCTTTGTTTCTCAGCCCATCTTCCTGTTCCAGACTTCCACAGCCCACGGAGGTCTCCCTCATCCAGACTCTCACCACCCTCATTTTATACTTTGTACATATTGCCTTCTTCTAGACAATCTAAACTAAATAAGAAAATTAAATAAGGGCACTGGAAACAGTTGGCCTCATTCCCTTACTTTCTCCTCCTTATCTCTCTGGGTTCCTGTTACCTCTGCCTTTCTCAACTACCAGCCTAATTACATCCTTCTATCAGTTAGAGATGTTTGCATGCAAACCTGAGCAAAAGCTTCTCTGGTTAGAGGTGGTAAAGTGTCTGAAAGAGTTTTTCCCCAGTGTGTGGACTTGAAATTACTGTATCAGGATCATTTGATAAAATGTAGAAATGGAGGCTCTATCTGGACAGTCTGACTCTGTCAGATATCTGGAGGTAGGGTGTCAGCATCTGCTCCTTTTATAAAAGCTAACTGATTACTGAATCTTTGGTTTTCCTTTCTATAACAATATCAAATAAACGATTATATGATTATGGAGACGTTCTTCTGGAATTCTAAGAGTAAAAATCGACATCAGATTCTGTATGCCTCTGAAAATGACTTGACCAGTTAATGACTATTACATAAACTAGGAGGATTCAGCAATTAACCTTCTGCATCTTACTTAGAGTGTCTAGGATACTCAAAGTCAGAATCACTGGAGATTTGCCCAGATATGAATCACTTTCTCACCAAAATTTGGATATCACTTGCGTGACTTTCTTTTTATTTGCTAGTGAGACAGAGATGACTCCCTCATGCTGATATAGGAGAGGTCAAACAAGCAACATTAGGTGTTTTGCTGTTGTTGTTGTTTTTAATAAAATATTATAAATTAAGAAGCAGCATATTAAATACCAGAATGTTTTAAAGTAATTCTTAGCTGTTGGGGAGTAGCTGTCAGCTCTAAACACAGCCCAGGGCCAGTTTCCTAGTTAATGTACAGTAGCCAAGGCAAACTCCTAAGTCAAAGTTGTTAGAGCAATTACAAAATACTAAGGGTTGGAAACAAAGCGTACAGCCTGAAAGGAAAACACACACACACACACACACACACACACACACACACACATATATCATGAAGTTCGAGAAGTTTGGAATTTGGGGAAGTAGGTCACACTAGTGTTGGGTTTTTTTTTAAATGTTTTTGTTGAATGTCAAATAATCTTTTTTTTTAACATCTCTATTTGAGTGTAACTGTTTTACAATAGTGTGTTAGTTTCTCCTTTACAATCAAATAATCTTACGGTACTACCTGGCCCCATGCTTATCTGGTTCGATTGACTGAACAGGGTTAATTTTCTGGGAATTCTTGGAATTAGCTGAGTCTTTGAGAAGCTTACAGGCATGCAATCTGCTTCAAAGATATTCTTTCACTGCAAATGTCCACCATTACACCAGTGAGGTCACCTGTGGGTTAGTCTAAAAAAGTGTTTCTACTGAGAATTGCAAAATACTCTCAGCACATAACCAGTCTATCCAATCTCCTGTACTACGAGGCTTGATGAAACTTTAGCATGGCTTCTAACAGCTTAAGGCTGTGTCCCTAGGATGAACCCGGTCCCTCTTAAAATGCCTGCCTGAGAAAGCTCAATGCTGCCGGGAGAATTTATTATCTGTTCTATCCAAAACATAGGAATAGGCTGATAGTCCTCTGAACTCTCACTTAGAGCAGATAGTTGAGAAAGCTTGTGATTACAGAGATCTTCCTTGACTTAAGATGGGTTTACGTCCTGGTAAACCCATCATAAATTGAAAATATCGTAAGTCAAAAATGCGTTTAATACACCTAACCTACCGAACATCATAGCTTAGCCCAGCCTGCATTAAAAGTGCTCAGAACACTTACATTAGCTCACAGTTGGGCAAAATCATCTAACACCAAGCCAATTTTATAATGAAGTATGGAACATCTCATGTAATTTATTGAATACTGTACTGAAAGTAAAACAAAAACAACTGAACAACAGCAACAAAAATACCCAGAATGTTTGTATGGGTACAGAATGGTTTTAAGTGTTTGAATTGTTTATTGTGTGGTTGACCTGGAGCTGTGGCTAGCTGCGTCGGCCCAGTATCAGGAGACAGTATCGTAATGCATATTGCCAGCCCAGGAAAGATCAAATTTCAAAATCTAAAGTAAGGTTTCTCTTGAATACATATCGCTTTCACACCATCATAAAGTCAAGAAATTCTAAGTCAAAACATTGCAAGTCATGGACCATCTGTAAGTCTTTTCTCTGCCCTTTGAGATATAAATCTACCACCTAAACTGTCTTCTCAAAGACCTAGGAGACTTCTCTCTTTGAAATGCAAACATTCAAGGAGATAGCACTCTCTCCTCATTCCTTCGGGAAGGTAAGGGTCTATCTTTTGTGGGCACTTTGCTCTAACTCACATCACTATTTCCTGTCTTAAAGATAGAAAATTTGTTTTCCTCCAGATAAGTGCCATACCCAGATAGCCCGTCACATGGACCAAACCACGCTTATTGCCCTTCAGAGGCTTTCCTTCAGAATACCCTAGCATTTAAAAAGTTTCCTGCTTTTTAGTCTGGTGAAGTGAAGCTCAGTTTCCACTGGACTCTTCCCGATTGCAATACATACTACTATATTTAAAACACATAACTAACAAGGAACTATTGTATAGCACGGGGAACTCTGCTCAATATTCTGTAACAACCTAAATGGGAAAAGAATTTGAAAAAGAATAGATATATGTATATGTATAAATGAATAACTTTGCTCTACTCCAATATAAAATAAAAATTAAAAAAAAATCTGTCTTGACTGTTTTTAACCATTAGCCCATCTTTGTTTATCTTTGACAGCATGATTTACTCTAATGGGACGTTAAGTTAATTTGTCTTATACTTGAAAATCAGGGTATATGTTATGATGTACTTCTAGAAAGAACATGAATATAAACCCCATGTGAACAGTAATAATGTTGAACTTTATATGAGCTCTGTATTCCTAGAAGCTGGGACACAGTGAAGGCTGAGAATTCCCCCACTCCATTCCTTTTTATTCCTAGAAATGAGAAATGGCTAAGTGCACATGACCACCCTGTGCTTGCATATTCCAAGATAAGACCCATTCCAAGATGACACATCTGTCCTCATTACTTCCATAGACTTGTTGATGATTTCCTTGTCTACTGGCCTCTGTAAAACCCCAGCCACATTTTTTCCCTTGAGCTGTTCCTCAAAGGGCGGAGTCAGTTGCAGAGCCTAGAGGTAGCTGGGATGGGAGGAGGAGAGGAGCACACATCCCAATTCCCAGGAATATTTCCTGCTTGGTTCCCTCCCATTCTTTCTCATGGACAATTTTTTTTCTTAATTTCATGTAAGTGTCATTAAGAACACTGTTTTAATATTCACCCAGCCTCATTCCAACCAAACTGCTAAACTTAAGCCTGGATTTTTTTTTTTTTTTTTTTTTTTTTTTTTTTTTTTTTTTTTTTTTTGTGGTACACGGGCCTCTCACTGTTGTGGCCTCTCCCATTGAGGAGCTCAGGCTCCGGACCCGCAGTCTCAGCGGCCATGGCTCACGGGCCCAGCCGCTCCGCGGTATGTGGGATCTTCCCGGACCGGGCACGAACCCGTGTTCCTTGCATCGGCAGGCGGATTCTCGACCACTGCGCCACCATGGAAGCCCTAAGCCTGGATTTTATAGAAATTCTGGAGCAAGCCACTGAACTATGTTTAAATTACCTTTTTTGCAAGCTGACAGCTTTTATCTCCAGGTGCCACAGCTGGGGGAAGGGGAGTTGCTCCGTGACACATGAAAATTATCACAGAAGAAAGGGATTGGAAAAATGGAAGAGATTTTGAGGCAGAGCTCAACACAAAAGTCTTATTTGCCTTTTTTTTTTTTTAATACCTACAACCATGAAGGGCTGCAAACTTCTTTTGCAGTCTTAGTAGAAGACTCAAGGAGAGGACTGTAAAATGCATTCGTCTTCAAAACAAAGTCTATATTCACATATTCCGTAAGTCTTGCTCTGCCCTGAATTTGTGTACCGGCAATCAGAAACAGAAACAGCACAAGCAATAGAAATATATTTGCCCAGCTGATGATGGTAGAGGCAGAGATAGTTTACACACTGAAGAACTTTGGAGCAACTAAGGATGAATAATTTCTGAAAGGAACTGGAACACTGATGGCAGCCTGGGCTGTAAAATTCAATGAGAAGGATGAGCAGACCATAGAGGTGTGGCACATTAATGCAAATATAATACTGATCAAGCCAGCACAGTGACTTTCACCAGCCACTTCAGGAATAAAAAAATTCAGTGATGCACTTCATCTATTTTTTTGATCTGGTGCACAGAGAGAATAATCCCACACCTTGCAGAAGGTGCTGGAAGAGGAATTATTCTCTGGCAGTGACAGATCCTGAGTGAAGTAAAGCCTTCAATTATAAGTGAAAGGCTTTTCAATTATTGTTTAAATGTTAGTAAAACCACATAGATGCGATATTTCTAAGAGTATCTGAAATCAGATACTTGTAATTTAATAGTTTTGTTATGGCACCTCTGACTCATTAAAATGCTAGGGAGGAAAAAGGAAAGTATGAAAACATATGGCTGAAAAATGGAAGTCAGGTAACCTTTGTTATAATATCAACAGGCCCTCCTAAAACTTTCAATTTGATTATTCTGGATTGAGAGAAAAACATGTAGGATTCACTTCATCATATAGAGCCCAACTGGAAAAAAAGAAAAACAACTTAGGCAGTTGAATCCATGCCTTTATCCTTGTTTAGGTCTAACAGGGGGGAAAAATTGTGTTTCGTTGGGAAATGATGCATTGTTTTAGCACACTCCTGCGATATCTGATTTTGATTCTGTGGGAGTTATTTTATAACTCTGTAAATTGCAGATAACTCATAGCAATGCAAAATGATTCTGGTTTGTAAGCATACACATTGTGTCCTGTCTGGTAGAGTTTCCGATTGATTTTCCTCCCCCGCTGTGGAAGACACTAGTTTTGCCTCTACTTGCACATTCATTTCAATACTCCTGAGTATAAATAATGTTCTTTGGTTCTTCTTTCATCTGGTTGTAAGGTCTCACTAGTTTCCTCATTAATAAGTTAAATAAAATTTAACATGCTGAGGGTCATGATTTTACCTTCTTTTACAGATTACATCTTACAGCTCAAAACCTAACTTAAACAACTTTAAAAAATAGAAAGAAAAGGCATGAGCCATCAAGCTTTAAAGAAAATAAGCAGAGATATGAACAGTTGTTTGGAAGCAGAAAAGTTTCTAGTTATAATTGATTTAGGAAGTGAACGCCTTAGAAACCTAATAACTATGCACATAGAAAGGGAAGCCAAAAAGAAAAAGCCATTCCCATACGTGAATGGAAAGCATCAGGAATTGAAGGAATCCAGGTACCCTCTGAAGGTGGAGTAGAGCTGAAAACACAGTGGTGTAAAGCTTGTGAAAGGAGAATTAGATACCCTATGCCTCGCCTAGAAAGCTGGCAGCCAAGCACATAAGGCAGAAGACTGGAGGATTTACTGTTGTAGAAATTGATCGGTCAAAGAGAAAAGACCTACTGCTGCTGGTGAAACCCAACAGACCCTACATCCAGAGTATCCAATCAGCTTTTTTAGCGCTTTTAAATATAAATGGTTAATTAAGGATCAGATATTTGGGAAATTCTCCAGTGAGAAAGAGAGACACAGAGAGAGAGAAAACAAAAGGAATCAAAAAAAGAAAAAAGGAACTAAATCAGAGAGCCAGTTAACTGACAAATAAGTGGACTCCAAGATTAGCTCAGGGACATATTGGAGAAGAGAAACTATACACAGTATTTTTGAATGTAGCAAAAGAGTCATTCATTATAACGAAAAAAGGATAAATTATTTTAATAATTAGAGTTTGGGGGCTCCCCTGGTGGTGCAGTGGTTGAGAATCCGCCTGCCGACGCAGGAGACACGGGTTCGTGCCCTGGTCTGGGAAGATCCCACATGCCGCGGAGCAACTAAGCCCGTGAGCCATGGCCGCTGGGCCTGCGCGTCCGGAGCCTGTGCTCCGCAACGGGAGAGGCCACAACAGTGAGAGGCCCGCATACCGCAAAAAAAAAAAAATAAATAATAATAATAATAATAATTAGAGTTTGGAAAATTGATAACTTTGGAGAAAAAATGCAATGAGTTGGAACACAAAGGTTCTAAATGGATTCAAGTATTTTCTAAGGTGACACAGTTTATAGGTTTATAGTTTATAGGTCTTAGATCTTAGGATCCACTTAAAGAGCATTAATAGATTATTATTCACGCCATGGGATACCTTGGCAATCATATCTTCTAAGATTATTTTGTTATAAGGAAGAATAGTCAAGATCTGCACATATTTTTAAAAATTATATAACTTTAAAAAATATATAAAAGTAGGCAAGAATATAATAAACCCTATCATCCATTTCAATAATTCTCTTGTGACAAATTTGATTTCATCTTCTGCCTTCCAATTATTTTAAATTAACCTCATACCATTTTGTTAAAATACATTTTTAGAATCTACCTCTTTGTGAAAAACATCCTTTTAAATATAGATATATGTATATATATATATATATATATATATACACACACATATATATTCATACACCATAATCACATATAAAATTATTAATACTTTCCTAAATAGTCAAATATTCAGTTAGTGTTCACATTTCTAATTGCCTCATACATGTTAAAAACAGTTTACACATTTTTTTTTTTTGCTTTGAATCCATCTTAAATAAAGTTTGCTCATTGCAATTGGTTGATATTTCTCTTAAGTTTCATTTACCCTACAGATTTCTCTTATTTTTCTCTTCAGTAAAACCAAGCTTTCTTCCCCTGTAGATTTATTTCCCTACAGTCTTATTTTTGCTAGTTTCAGCCATAGTGTCACCTAACATTTTCCTCCATTTTCTGTATTTTCTGTAATTTAGTAGTTGGATCTAGAGGTTTGATCAGAACCAGGTCATATTTTGTCAATCAAGACTAATTCATAGGTGGTGTATATTCTTCCACCATGAACTACATGATGCGTGGTTGTCTCTCATCTATTGATTTTAGCAGTTGTTAATAATCAATGCTTAGGTCTATTAATTCATTTGGAGTTGCCAAATGGTGATAGTCTATCAGTTCTTTCTCACTTGCTAGCTAGAATACTTAGAAAGAAAAATCTTCCTCAGTATACTGTTTGGTTAACCCATTGGTTAAGGAGATAAAAGATAAAATAAGATAAAAGCTTGGTTTTCTCTATCCATGGGTTTATTTTTTTTTTAAATCATGAGTTGATTCACAAGCACCCTGCGATGATAAACAATACATTTTGTTTTCTTTTGTATTACTGTGAATCCATGGATTTTAAACATATTTGATGTGTTTTGATTGATTCGTTTATTAACAATGCTCAAACTGTCTGACATTTGGCCAGTTGGATTCTGTCTCTGCTGGGGCTTTGGCTCTAAACTGGCTCATGAGTGCTCTTAATGGGCTACTGCAGTTTCTGGTTTCCTTACTACCTGTCATTAGAATGTTGCAGGCTCATAAGTAATGATACTTAATATATTTAAGTGAATATGACATATTAGACATTATATACATAAGACTTCAACTTTATAAAAGAAACACACACACACACACACACACACACTTCATAGAGTCGAGCCTAGGAGGCCAAATAAAAAATTCCAAAATGTTAACATAGATTTGCTCTGGTAGTTTAATGATTAACAATGATTTTTACTTTCATATTTATAGGTACCTATATTTTATAATAAGCATATATTACTTAAAGGAAAGAAAAAGCAGACTAAAAAATAAAAAGTTCAGATTTTGTAGTAAGGATTTTGTATTATGGCAAATAAAATTAATCTAACAATTCCTGCTAAATCATACAAGCTGTCCTTGAAAGAATGGTGCAAGTGAATTAGTTGATATTTGCAAGGCATTTAGAAAATATTAGGTCTGTGTGGCATTATTCCATTTAGCTTATGACATATTAATAATGCATTTTATTTATCTGGCATTTTAAATAGAGCTTAATGAATTAATAAACATAATACCTAAACATGTTTAATAAAGACCTTTCAAATGACTCATCAAAATGATTCTATTATAATTTTATATTAACAACTGCATTTATCACATTTATTGCATTTGTTCCTTGAAAGTATTTTGCAAACACCTAGTTAGTTAAAACTTAATACATCCATCTTCAGGTAAAATGGATAAAAGGTATCCTTGCTCTATTTCTACTAATAGTCCAGTCTAGACAAAAGATGAGCCGAAAAAAATCTGCTCTTGTCCAGTTTTTAGAGAAAACTCACTACTATGTGATTCTGGATTTGAGTTCCAGATTAAACATCGGTAGGGCTCAGAAAATGATGTTAAGAAATGCTGTCATAGCAATATAAGTATAGCTTCTCTGGTTTTCAATGGGAGTGTTAAAAAAGTCCAGAACTTATGGCAGCTTTGAATAATTTCACCAAAAATTGAGAGAAACATATCACCCAAATTCTCCCAGCTAAATTTCCCATTGGCTTTCTACAATGGATGCAACTGACCGGTATTGTGGTGACTGCCTTCATAATCACCAGCCTGCTCTTTAGATGGGTAAATGGTATCCTGTGCTCCATTTAAGGGTCTTCATACATAAAGATACACTGTGTAGCTTATTCAATTTGGTCTTTTCATAAGAAGACAACAGAGTTCAAGGGAATGATTCCAAATAAAAGATTTCACTTTGACAGGCTTACCAAGGTAATGGTTATATGATAACTTAAAAAAAAACCCATCTGATTTCAGGAATCCCTTGGAGTGTGATTTTAGATATTCAGATCTCAGGTGTCTGGCAAGAAGGCATTCACAGTAATGGATAAAATCTAATCCTTGCCATAATGTGGGAACACCAGCTGGGACATTAGTCACAAATCATTTCAGAATTTATTTCAATTCTGAACTCCCTAGGTCAGAGCAGGCAAATGCAAGCCTGTCTTAATAATAATTACCTTTAATAGTGAGTGTTTTAAAGATTACCAGAGTATTTCCAAGGACGTGGTGCAATATAATGTTTTACTTTTCATGAGAGTACTTACATTCAAAATAGAACCAAATTCCAAAATTAAGTCCATCAAATTGTTTTACGCTTAGGCTAACTCCAAGTCTCCAACCTAGATGTAATGTACATTGCATAATCAATTTACCTTTGAACATAGTGTGGGAAATGGATATGTTGCTACTATTAACCTTTATGAAGAAATTGCACCAGCAGCATCTGTAGCAAAAGCATGTCATCCCAGAATAGCACTTGTAATGTGACGCATGCACTTAATTCAGCATTGTATCTTTTCCCACTTCTTTAGTTTTGTTTTATAATATTAAAACAACTCAAAAGTTATAGGAAAGTTGCCAGTACAGTACAAAGAATTTTTTTTCCTGAAAATTTTGAAAGGACGTTGCTGACATGATCTCTACCACCCTCAAGAACTTTACTGTTTATTTACAGTCATTTATTTACAAGGACATTTTTGTACATACCATAACATGACTGGAAAAATTAGGAAATTAACTTTGCTACATTATCACCTAATACTCAGACATCATTCAAGGTTTATCGATTTTTGCAATAATGTGTTTTGTACAAAAAGACCCAAGTCAGAATTAAGTATTACACTTGGCTGTCATACCTCTTTAGTTTTCTTTAGTTTGGGACATTTCTTCAATTTTTCCTTAACTTTCATGACTCTGATACTTTTGAAGATTTCAGGCCAGTTATCTTGTGTAACATCTCTCTTTTTGAGTTTTCCTGATGTTCCCTCATGATTAGATTCCGGTTCTACATTATAGATGTATGTAATGTCCTATTCCTCTGATTACATCCTATAGGGTGGTGAATTTGTCTCAATTGCTAAGGATGTTCACGTTGATTACTTGATTAAAATGGTGCATGACAGGCTTCTCCACCATAAATTTACTCTCTCCTTTTGTGATTAAAAAGTACTGTGTGAAGAGGCACTCTGAAACTATGTAAATATCCTGTTCCTCATCAAATATTTATATATCAGTTATTTATATTAAAAGGCATTCATTTTCTCCTATTTTATTCAATGAGCTATTATTTATTACTATCACCCTACATGTGGATATCTCCTCACCCCTTTAGCTCTGACATCCTATACCAGGAAAGCCCCTTCCCACTGCATGAACTCTTTCTTCCCACTTGTACTCCAAAATCGAACCTTAGTCCACTGTGGTGTCCCCTCTCCAACCGTCCTGGACACAGCCACATACTTCACCCTGCTCCACCTTATGGCTTTAGGACAGAATTGTTTGAGAAAGGAAGGGAAAGAAGAGAAGGTTCCAGTTTTGTTTGGTAATGCTCATATTGTTACACTACACGTAATACTATGCATGTCTAGTCTGTTGTTTTATGGTAACAGCATTTACTCCTGATATTAGTGTCATGTGTGTATGGAACAATTCAGACACTATGAGGAAGTGTAAAGCTCAGCCAGGAAGGGACATATTCCCCTCCAAAAGGCAGACCATGAATCGTGCCCCAGCACAACAGAAACCTATTTTATTTGAGCTTTATATATGCATCCCACAGAAGGACACTTCCTCAGCTCTACTGCCTCCTCAGAAGACAGGAACAGGAACCTTCTCGGGGAATGGGAAACACTCCAACAGCTCCAGCAAGGGCATGTATTACTACAGAATCCCAAGACAACAAAAGTAGCTAAAGCGGGACAAAAGCCCTTGCATTTGGGGTCATTGAAACTTTAGAAACTGAGTCAAGTTTGAATCTTTCATTGATGAGAGAAAACTTTTCAAATAAGAATATAGGTTCTGACCCAAGGCAAATGTAAGACAAGATAGAATCATAGGACAAAGGAGAAGACAAGAGCCACATGAAAGCCGTAGTAAGGGACCCTAAAGAGGTTTAATGTACAATCCTGGCCTCTCCTAAGATTCATGTCCCTGAACTGCCTGGGGTTTGTTGCATACAAAGCCATGTGGATAAAGGTTTTTCTTCAAGTATTTTCAAGTGATCTTATGATCACCTTGATACATTTCAAGGATATAAATATTCTTTCTAATTTGGTTAAGAAGAAAATTCTAGACCAGTTTAAACCAACCCATATACCCAGTAGCTCTCCCAGGGCCCAAATGAGCAGGACGAGACTGACCCCAACCTCTTTCCTCATCCCAACCCACACTTATAGAAAGGTGCCTTTGAATGCTTCTCTTGTCTTCTGTCCCCTACAATTTGTAACAATGTAACATTGTAACTTACAGCACTCTATCTACCCTCCATCTGCTCTGCATATTGAAAACAAATGACTAATTAAAGATGTGCTGATTAACAAATGTGAAATAGGTTCTGTTCTCCTTTAGTGGCTCCTTAACACTTTCTCCAAAGTCCTTTGCACTGATCAATGTTTGACATTCTTTTCAGGACAAAGTATCAGGCTGAATTCTGCCAGACTTCCTGAGTATATTCCTCTGAGCAAGAGATTTTCATATATTTGGGGGGAAGTTTTGATTCTCTTCTGAGTTCATTTCATGGGATCTCTAAAACCATTGATGAAGCCTATTTTATTTCAACTTTCTATATGTAGGCCCCAATTTACTTTGAAATTAGATATCTATAAACATCTATAAATACAGGAAGATCACAAAAAGAATAATAAAGGGATTCAATAATTTCGTTTTTATGTGTAATACATACATACATAATTATATATACTGCATACAAAAACACACTTGTACATATACATTGCCAAGCCTTGTTTTGTGTCTTGTTTTTCCTTTCCTCCTCTTCTCAACCTGCTTTACATTGATCACCCAACCATGACTAAATGCTCTCTCCAATGCACTGCTGTCAAAAGAAAAATAACTCCACCATTACCTTGCATATGGCTCATTCTTGGGCAACCCCTCCTATAATTTGGAGGAATTTTCCTGACTCTTAGTCCAATACTCAGATGATCCAACACGAAACAACCTTACTGCTAATGTATCATAACCAATTGGATGTTATGACACATTCTCTATTTCTGCCCAAGTTCCAATCACTGTGTTTTTGTTACCAGTATTTTTACTATCTTTCTTAATAATCTGACTAGAAATGCAGCTCTTTTTCTAGGATTGGTCTCCTGCCTTTATCTTGCCAGTTTTCCTTTCACAATTTAGGACAACATTTACCAAAATGTATTTAGCTGGATTACACTTATGAGCTTCTCTGTGGACTTAATCTATGCTCAAGTCAGTTTGGGAAACACTAACCACTACAAACTCCTCTTGTAAATTCACAGTACATATTGGTGCATTAACAAGTCCAAATAGCTCCTCTCCCAACCTTGGCTATAGCCTCCATTTTTCTAACAACATCTATGGAAAGAATGATCCATGAATACTTTGGATAATCTGGTTAAGAGTCCTTCACTTTTGTAAACACCAGTCTGCTGACACATTCCTGATGCTTGCAAATCTGAATGTTTCCATTTCAAGATTTCTAGGCCACACTTCAAACCTTTACTGGGCCTCGCTAATACTAATTATCTCTATAAAATGCATCTATTCCCTCTCTTCTCATCCTCCAGACAACGGTTAATGGTGTTTCCTTGGTCTGCTTTTTCACCTCCCAACTCTATTAGAATATTTGGGTTTTGTGTTGGGCTCCTGCACCAGTCCATTGATTTGTGACTGTGTCATACAAGTTGACCAACAGGATAAAGTGGCCTTTCAGCTCTGACACAGCTACTTTCAGACGCTGTTACTTACTAACCAGGAACTAATCCCTCCTTTTCTTTGCTAAGAGAAACTTAGTTTTGTTTATGATGATACTGGGCCCAGTCTAGATACAATTAATGATTGGTTTAAACAAATCATGGAAATTCTACTCTTCTATGTTCCTTTTGTCACTAAGTATATTTATGTGACACACTTCCATTAAATGCACTGTAAGAAGTCTTCTGTATAATTTATAGGAAACAGTTTCCTCCTAATAAAAAGAAGCCTCCTTTACCTTTTGCTTTTTTCCTTAAACATGGTTATATAAAGATGTGATGCTTGGAGCTGTAGTAGCTATCCTGTGACCATGAGTTGATAAGCCTGTGGACGGCAGAGTGAAAAGACAGACCAAGTCCAAGAACTTGATGACATTGATGAGCCACCGCATTCAAGACAAAATCACCTATATTGAGATATCTTAGCTGCGGGTTTTCTGGTACTGCAGCCAAAAGCATTCCTAACTGGTGTAAGTTTCCACTCAAGCCACTGTCACAATAGCCTGCAGAGAGTAAAAGCTGTATTAATTGTATTAAATGTAACCAGTCATAATCACCAAGAAAAGATTAAACAATAACAGTGTAAGTGGAAAAGAGCAAATGGCTTGCATTAGTATGGTTCAAAAGCATTTTTGGATACATAAAATGTGACACCCACTCTACTAATTGCTAGATACAAAGGAAAATATTGTAATACTGCATAGGCTCTTTCTTTTGAGAAGCTTACCACCTGACACGAAACACACAGGGGAAAACAGCCATATGGTATGAGTCATTGTAAAGGAAATTTTTGCCAGGGAAAAGTTCAGAGAAAGTCATAAATATGTGATATTTGAACTGATCCTTGAAACATGAGTGCTTTTAGTAAGAGAAAATGTGGTATTAAGGAGGAATAGAAATTGAAGAGCACGCAAGGTAAAGGGAAGAACATGGAGATATAAAATCTCAGTCCTCCAGGTAAAACAGACGCCTCAAAGAAAGTCTCTGGACATCTTATCTAACTAAATGTGGGCAAAGCATATCTCCAACTCTCTGAAACAGTAGCTACTGTAGGCCCAGAGGCCACTTTTCATCAAGGGACATCCACCTGCTTTTTAAGTTGATGCTCCCTATGCACATTACTAGCACATGGGAGGAAACACACACTGAAATATTTACAGACAAAGGGCCACTGATGAATTTTTTTTTAAAGTTTTATATTGATCAACTGATTGATAGACTGCAAATGATAAATGAGGTAATATGTTATCAATAGCTGAGTTTAGGTAAGAGTATATGACTGGTCTTTGAAATGCTTTTATTTTTGCACCTTGTCAGTAAGTTTGAAATTATTCCCAAAGCAAAAGTAAAAAATGACAACAGCAGCATATCCAAAAACAAAAACAAAAACAAAAACCCTGAACACTGTCAGGGCTGCACTGAGCTATCCTGTTTTATAGGAAGATAAAATCTAAAAGGAAACTCTGAGCCAATGTGCAAATAGGTGTTAACTATTAATTGTACTATCTGTAGACTAAAGAACAAGCTGAAGGCACCTAGTGATGCCTCCAGTCACATGTGAGACAAAGCTGAAGGGGAATTAGACAGAGGAGTTTCAAACATCATCTCCAAGATTATGTAAAGTCCATCTTTCCCGTGAGATTATGGAGAACTCATGCACAGAAAGGTTTATTCCTGGAGAACACACAGAGCTGAAGGTGGGATCCTGAATTAGAATCAAGGGTTCTCATGGGCTCACACATGAGAAATATGGGGCATGGCAGATGCAGCAGCCCAGAATCTTCCAGGAAAGCTCAGGAGCTAGCTGGATCATATTTAGAAGAAATCATATTCTCTAGCAGAAGAGTGCTCCTGTGTCTGTGGAATTTTGGTATCTGTCACATAGATTAATGACATTTCTTAGTCAACACTGCAGTAAGGGCAATTCTAGTCCCTCTCTGACTAGGGAGTTGGGAGGCTTAATTAGCACCTTTCTGCAAAGTGCTGTATGTTTGTTCTCTTCCTCAGGAGACAGATTAATGACTAACTCCCAGAATTTATCCTGAAGGGAAGGTTATAGCAACTACCAAACTCCTTCCTTAGAGAGGTGCTAAAAAGTCATGCACTGTATTTGCTTATCTGAATGCAATTTGAAAACTCATTGTAACATTATACCTCAAAACCTTGATTATATTCATATCCAGTAACTCCACTCACTATTAGTAGTATAAATTAAGGAATAAAAAAGAGCTTTGTGAACAAAAATGTAGTTTTTAGGGTTTTTTTACTAGTAAAAATAATGGAGGCAAACTTCATTGCCCAACAATAGGAAGATGAGAGAATAAATTAATATGCATCTAATGTGTTAAGGTATACTATATTAAATTAAATTTGTATTTTTAAAGGGTTTATATTATAAAATTATATTTTAAAGGGTTTATAATAACCAAGAGAAATATTTTGGAATCAGATGAAAATAAAATATAAAACTGGCCACTGAAAATGTTTTTAACTAAAAATTCTTACTTTGAAAACAGTGGGAGGAAATAGCCCAAGTATGAAGAGTTGCTCTGTTTGGAAGATAGGACTATAACTGACATATCCTATTTCTACTTTTCTTTCTGGTCCAAATGTCTTAAGTTACCACAACTATTTTTATTAAGAAAACCAAAGCAATGAGAAAACTGTCTATTTTGCCTCTGCCCACACAGTCTGGCTATGCTACCCTATGTTGAAAAGCTTTCCATATTGCTATTATTTCTTAAGATTATCTCTTTCTTTGCTTTTCTCTGACTTTTTACTTTCTGGCCCCTTACATTTTCTTCTTATTTATTCTTATTCCTAACTAATATGGGATTTGGAGTTCAAATCTGCCAACTAAAAATTGTCACTTGCCATCTGCCTCTACAAGAATTAAGTCACTAGCCACTACAGTCACTGACCTTCCACACACCCTAAAAGTTCAGGGTGGAGATCAGGAATGAGGCCTTCTGTGCTCTGGGAAAAACTGGCAGAACAGGCCTTCAGACAGATGTTTTCAGGAGAAGATTTTATGAGCCCAATTCTTACATCTCCTCATGTCTAGATAAGCGCTAAAATCGTAAATGGTGACATATGCCCCTCGTGACTAGCAGTAACCTTCTGCAAAAATGTGTGTCTGACTGCATGTACTCCACTTCACCAAAATCTCATATATACTGACCTTCCCCCCCACCCCCCGCCTCTTTGGAGCAGTTTCTCAGAGCTTTCTGACATGCTGTCTTCTGTGATACAGTCCTCATTTTGCCCCCGAATAAAACTTAACTCACAACTCTCATGTTGTACATTTTCCTCAGTTGACAAATCTTTTTGCTGAGATGTGCACTGGAATAGCCCCATCCGTTTGTGTTGGCTTTTGTTCGTGGCAGCAGAAATGCCATACTCCCTACCTGGAGCTGTGGTTTGATTGCTACCAGACCCCTCCCCCCATTTACTGCTACTAACAGAGGGTGATCTGTGGCTCCTGCTCTGTGGGTTCCCTTTGGTTTCATTTCCCCAGAACTGTGCTAAAGCACATCCTCCACTGGGATGGCTGCTTAAACACCTTTCACCCCGTTTCTCTTCACTGACAAAGAGGGAATATTACATTGAGACTACCCGGGAGGCAAAGGCATTCTTGAGAAAACCGTTTTATTCTGTTTCTGTCCCAATCGTCAAGCTTATCTTTGAGAATGCCCTCAGTTTTAAATGTGATTATTCACAGATACATCTTTACTTCTCCCAGTTGTTAACTCCTAGAATGTAATGGAATCATGATAGACAGGAGCTTTTAAAATCTACTTTTAGTTCATTTCCCCATTCTGAATGGAGATGCTCTTTGCAATATCCTCACCCAGGTATTGCTCAACTCATCTTTAACCAACTCCAGCATGCATTCATAGTAGGAATCTCATTACCTCACGAGGATGCCCTTTTAGGGGCAACTTGCTTGGAAAGTTCTACCCTGGACGAAAAGTCTTCCCCCCATATCTTCTGCTCACTGGCCAAGGTTTCATTTAAGATGTTACATATTTAAAACAATTTCTTTCTCACTGACCAGATTGGTGTCTACATTTTTTGCAGATTGTAACCATTCTTATAGGTTAAGAAATTGTCTCTCGGAGGTAACATGAAAATGCACACATTACTCAATTTATTGTTATGTTTCCAGCTCCAGTTTCCTAAAATCCGGAGAAAATGTATGCAATTCATTGTAATCATGTGAATCCCTTAATAGGCTATGGGGAGAAGAGTAGATATTTTCATTTTTCATAAAGTTTTCATGAAGTTCAAATGTTGGAAGTAATTTCATAGGTTTAGTGTCCTTTTGAGTTCCCATTTGACACTCCCAGAAAAAGGCTGTACGGCCTCCTCCATCCCTTGAGTGCTCCTCCCTAATGTTAATAGGAGTGCTAAATGCTTTATCTTTTATTTCTTCCTGACTATAAAACAGTGATATTATTATCCTCATTTAACATCTGAGGAAGTGAATTTCAGACAGGCTCAATGGCTAAACCTCATGGGAAACTTCATGGGAAGACAGCAGCAGGGCCAGGGTCCCAGCTCAGCATCAAGTGTCCAAATGAAACTCCTGTGCTCTTTCCAGTACACTATGTGACCATTTTATATTCTTAATCTCAAGCCAAATCTACTTTCTCTTGTTTTTCCTGTACAAAATAAGTCTAATCCTTATGCCACAAAGGAGCTGTTCAAATCACTGAACTACAGTAGTAAATAATGTCCTCAAAAATTCATTTGTACTCTCATTTCCTTAACTGCTCCCGGAAATGACAGAGTTTCCAGCCCCTTCTCTGCACTGGGTCATCACTTCTGAATGCTGCCCAGAGGGTGCCTAGAACTCAACAAGATATTACGAATGAATAGTGGGAAACCACTATTTTCCTTGCAATAAAGTCAATATCCAAACTCAGCTCAGGGCAGTGGCATCACCAGAGGGGTGGGTGAAGAGAAGTCAACAGGGACCCTGTCCTGTTTGGGCTAAGATTATCCTTAGATAACCTATAAGTGAGTTTTGAGTCACTGTTTGAATGATGGGTAAGACTTGCAGAGTTGTAGAGGAAGGATTGAGTGTGAACATTCATTTGGCACTTGTGTTAGAATAATTTCAAGATCAGGACACTGTCTGTGGGCTTCTCTGGAGAAGAAAGGTAAATTTTTGTGAATGTTCTGGTAAAGAGACTTAAAAACGATTCTTTCAGTATATAATAATTTGAATGTGCGATAAAGTTTATCATTTTGATTCCAGGAAATTGCATGCCATCCTACTTTAAACTGTGTGGGGTTTGGGGGTTATTTTTTTTCCAGTGTACTACTTTTTTATTCTTTTATTTTTTTCTACAACAAAAACAAGCCAATGGAATTTTTTTTCCCTGCTCTTCCTTTCATGCTGTTGACTGCATGCAGTCAAGATGCTAATTACAAACACCTAATTTAAATGCCAAGTTTACCCTGAAATAGATCCCAGTAATTCTGCAAAATTACTACTGGGCATGGAGGATGCAAAAGATATGCTCAAATAACCTGTATTTTGCTTAAAGTGATTTAAATGAAGAACTCTAGCATTTTCAGCTTCCGTGCCCAGCAGATTACATTGAGAGTGTGCAGGAGGGTAACCATGGCTGGAAGTGCACTGATGGAGGCAAAACCCACCTCTAATGGCAGAGTCCAAAAAACCTACTGGGGCTCCTCACTTTATTTTTGGCATAACCATCCAGAACTTCTGTCAGAAGCAGCCTTACTAAAATATAACCGAGTTATTAAACCGCAATGAATAGCCATATGATTAAAGAGTGACTAAACCAATCTAGGAATAGTCTTCTGTCTGATAATAAAAATAAATGTATGGAGTACAATGGAATTGAGCAGTATGGGACTATGCCAGAGAGCTAGTAAAACTGACATCTACAAGCCAACTTTGAGTCTGATAGAGGAGAACTTCCTGGTATTAGCAGAACCTAGCAGAAGAAAAGGTCTCAAGGAATAGGAGTGAGCAGGCCTCTGCTCTTAACTATCATGAGTCAAGAACTGGCTGATTGTCAAGTCAATCAACAATTGACTGATTGTCAAGTCAACTGGATGATGTCAAGTTCAATATTCTGGGAACAATAGGATTTAGAAGTTACTCTGTGTGGGGGCGAGGAACAGTAACTCAAGCATTGGATGGAAGGAAGGGTCAGGTTAAATTCTTCCTAATATCCTTTATAGCTTATTTAAGCTATGATTTTAAAAGTTAATGCCCTTTACTCAAGTGAATTCACTTCTACAGCCCAAAGAAAGAGTTTTTTAAATGATTTATGTGCATGGGGATATTTCTTTATTCCTGCCTTTTTGCACACTCTCCCTGATAATGATTGAGGCTGTGGGTTACTGAAGAAGTTCAGAATACTCTTCACGGTTACAGAAGACTTTCCTGGGCTCTACCCTTCCCCAGGGCACACACATATTTCCATCATTCCCAGGGTCCATACAGTTGGTAGATTACCCATAGATGTATTTGGGTCCTTTATCTTTTTCATGATGACTAAATAGCTTGAATGACCTCAAAAGGAAAACTGCCAGAGTCCATCAAAAATATCTAATCAATTCACAAATATTGATTCATCATCTACAACTTGCAAGGATCTCCTTTTCAGTTAGCTGATTCACAGCATGCGTAGAGTCATTCAACCACTAATGGTGAGTCTGAGTAAACTGATGATGATTAAGGTCCCTGAATGTAGGGCCCATCAGCTTCAGTGATGCCAATGCCCCACCTACACAAATAATCACAGACTCAGCTCTATCACCAAGTCGGCATATTAAAGCCTGTGAATGACAGAATGCAGAGTCCAATCCAATTAGCTTTGCAATGGTGTTTATCACCTATCAGGATGCCCATAATTTCCACTGCATGTTTGACAACCTCTACTTTCTCTTTCTTATCTTGTGGACCCAAACATATCACAGTAAGGAAATTGGAAATGCACATTTGCACTGTCCCCTTTTGCAACATCGTTGCTGCTACAATGATGACACATTTCACCATTTATATATCTTGTGACCCTATTAACCAACATTCAGTATGTTTCCCTCTTTAATTTAGAAATGCTTTTTGACATGCCACGCATCTGCCACCAACTCAGGTAAGACTGACGATAAACGGCTGGGTCAGTAGTGCATGAAATCTAACTGAATGGCTCAGAACTCTTGCATTTACATCTGTTCTACCTTGCAAAGCCAGAGAGATAGAAAACAAGGATGGAGGTTGAAATAGTCTCTGAAGTGCCCAAGCAAAACTGGGCCCTATATTAGAAAAGCATTGCCTCAGATTAAATGTTTACTTCCAAGGATGCAATGCCATATTTTACAAAAGTTATTTTTAGACACTGGTCTTTCTGCATTTCTATCCATAAAGGGCATATTAATTAAACTGTCACATAAACCAACTCGGTAATAGGACAGTTATTTGTGTATTTAATTGAATTCTGGATTATAAACTCACTGTCCATTGTTACAAATGGTTATTATAGATTTGGGATGCATTTTTTTTTTTAAACAAAAAGGAGTGTGGGAAATAGAAAAGTACACGGGCTAGGTTCACAGAGCATATAAGCCTCTTTCCACCACTTACTAGCAATGAGAGGGAAAGTTAGCCTTGAGAGCTACAGGCTCCTTATCCTTAAGTGAGCATATTAACACTTTAAAAGTGGGGTTTCTAGAGGATTCAAGGAGGCCAAGACTGTGAAGCAACCAATACACTATCCAGAGAGTACTACACGCACTCAACATTCATTAATATCACTTCTGGTCTGTACAGAGCGGGAAAGATCTTTAAGGTCCTTTGAAGCTCACTGATCTAGCAACTCCTTGATATGTATTCAGGTTCAAAAATGCTTTATCAAATGTACATATTATACATTTGTCCTTTCTTGAATTTAATAAGGCATTTGTGGTTCCCAAGTACTAAGTTGGGTCTAATATTCTATGACTTTATTAAGCAGTCGATTTCATTTATTCTTTATAAAAAACTAGAAAAAAGCGTCAAGCTGGTACATTATGGTTATTTTAAAATTAACATTGGATTAAACACTTTATATGTATATGTATGAGTATATTTAACAGCAGAAATAATAGCAAATATAAGCTTATAATTTCCTACAATAAAAAGTTGTTAAAAACACTGAATTTTTAAAAACTGATTCAAACATTTTCAACTAATATTCCATTTCGTAATTTATGTTCTCACTAGTGTAAGGCAGAGTATGACGTTACTATGCATCCTAGAGGTATAGAGATATCTTACTGCATCACCAGATTTTGCCACCATTAGAGCAAAAGAGTTTCTATCTCAAATGTTAAATCTTGTGGCTTCAAACACAAGCTGCATAGCAATTCAAGAAAATAGAAAACTTATGAAAGAGGTGATTTTTCTTGCTGTTGATTTTAATGAAACACTTGAGTTGACTTTTTCGAAAGTCAGACTAAATAAAGAAATAATACTCATACACCTTAAGTGCTGGAGGAATTTTACATGTATTAACTCATTTAAAATTTACAATAGTGCTGTAAAGGTGTGTCAATTATCCAGACACACATTTAGTATGACAAGAATAAGGCATGAAGTTGTTAACTAAAGTCATGAAGGTAGTAACAAATGTTGGGTCTTTCTGTCTCAAAGCCCAGGATAGCCCAGTGCCTTCTAGGGAATCCTGTTAGGAGTGGCTAGGAAAGACCAAGTAGGAGTGTGAAAATTTTAATGTGGCTGCAGGAAGCCTTCTAGGGTTCCTTCTCCACTCCACCTGTCTCTGAAAAAGATCATGTAACTATGGGGGAAGCAAAGGCAATAGTCCAGGCAGGGCCATAGTAATGAGTTTTTTTTTTTTTTTGGTTGGAACTGAGACTTCTACCCTGTGCACATGCAAAAGTATCCCCAAAACACTGCGCAGAGCTTACATGCTTAAAAATAATTTTCACAATTATTTAAAGTCCATTGCCTATTTTAGAAGGAAAAGGTTTTACCTTGCAAATATCTGCCTCTTCCACTTTCCTTCCTGCTTTGCAAGAGGTGCTAAGTCTTTCTGTATCACTACGACTGTACTGTGACTTGGCTGAGAACTCCAGGAAGGCTGGGCCCATGTCTACTTTGTTGAACCCTGTATCTATCCCTGAAGCCTAACACGATGCCTGGCACAAAGAAGATGCTAAAGTAAAGTGCGTGGGAAGGATCGATAAATGATAAGCAAGTAAAATTCTGAAAATCCTGGGAACCAGGAGAACAAATCTGATTGAGAGTCCTCACTGGAGGAGAGATAAATGAACTAAACAGATTTTGGAGGCGTTGCCTAGGCAAACCCAAAAGAGCAATAATACACAGAAGCATAGGCCCTTTACAAAAGGCAGAAAGAACCTGGGGCTGAGCGATCATTTCGGGCATTGTGGTGTTAAAAACAGAGCTCCAGAATGCTTCAGCCCTACTCCCAAATTTGACAAGGAGGAATCCCAAAAGTAACAACTTTTCACATCCTTCTTTATTTGCTGAAGGAGTACAAAGAGAAAGAACAGAATATCTAGAATCCAATTCATGTTATCACTATGATTATTGGAACCCCGCATGAACACCGCAGTCTCATTCAAATACAATGAGGAAGCCCAAAGTTTAAATAAAGTCCTGGCAGAGATTATAGAGTAGAACTATAATACACACATAGTTTTTCATTTTAGGTTTGAATCATCAATAGAAGAGGGGTTGGAGATAATGGAATGAACATGGTATTCGTCTCGGGCAAATGATTTTTTATCAACTCCACTGTTACACTCTCTCTGTATCTTTTCTCCAAATAAATTAACACAGCCCCCCAACCCCCGCAAAAAAAAAAAAAAAAAGACAATGTTGTTGTGACTTTCAGAGGGATAAAATTTCTTGTTTCAAGAAAGACAATTTGCTTCCAAGTCAGAAAAGGAAGGACCATCACTGTATAGAAATGACATTGCCCTTATGACAAAGAACACAGCTAATTTCTTAGGTCCTTACTAGCTTTATAAATGTGAAATTATATTTTAGTAAAAGGAAATGCCAGAGATAACATATACGCAGTTCGATCCCCTTACAGAATATGCTTTGAAAGGATGTTAAATGTGTTCGGCTCTTTCTCAGCCACAGCCAGTTTTTGGCCATCTGCTGACCCCGATGAAAAAAGGAACTAGAAAATTCTGTTTTCCTTGCCACATCTTTTATTGACATGTGAATTGAGGTAGGAAGAATGAAGCCTGGGAAACCATGGTTAATGCTTGTGTTCTACTTCACCAACCCCAGGCACAGGCTCTGAGAAAACAAGACAGACATATGGACATGCTGGCAATTAACAGATTTGAGTCAGGCTTTGGCTGCAGTAGCTGTGAAAAATATGGATGTTGGTGTCAGACATGCCTGAGCTTCCAATAGTACTGTAATATCTAATAGCTGTTTGACCTTGGGAATTAACTAAGCTTAAGTTCAATCATCTTCAAAAGGAAGTTGGTAAGGATAGCTTCATCTTAGGTTTTCCATGAAGAGTAAATGAGATGTTTTACTACTTCACCCCAGCCTAAGCTATTTCAAGTTAATCAGATCAATGTTATTTTATAGTCAGTGGGAAAGTGTTAATGGCTTTTAGTGGGATCTCTGTCTTTTGGGAGAATAACCAACCCTGTGTAATCTCAGGTAATACTAATAGTCGACACATACTATTTATTCTGTCAGCCACTGTGCTGTTTCACAGGCATCCAATCATTCATTCATCACACCTCCATAAAGTGGTTACTATCCTCATTTTAAAGGGAAACAAATGAGGCTTCTCTGCCAGAAAATAGAGCTGGTCAGTTGTTAGAGCTGGGGTTTTCCCAAGGTCTGTTTGTCTCCAGGGCCCCTATATTAAGTTTTGCTGGGGAAAGATGAGAGAGGCCCATGAATCCACTTTTTACCATCATCCACAATGTCAGCTTCCAGCAGGTCTGATTTTATCCTGATCAATAAGTCTTTAACTAGAGCAAAAGGGGAAGCTTGAAGAGGCAAACTTTTAAGTTCCCCAAATCTTCAAGATTCCAACTTTCCTAATTTACATGTGGAATAATAAAAAACTTAAGTGCAATTGTCATCTCAACACTGGGGCACCAGTTCTCAGTGACACTGGACAATTTAATTAAGCTCAGATGCTCTAAAATGAAATTAAGAATCTCCATCTCACTGAGATGCTATGAATATTAAATAATATATATATATTATACCATTGATGTTGCCAATTGCAATAAGCACATAAGGGATTGTTATTAACCTGTAGATGACAAAAGACCAAAGGCACTTACAGAAAAAGAATGAAGGCTAGTGCTTCTTAATCTTATAAGGCAGTGGTGAGTAGGATGACTTAGAGATTGTATTCATGCTCTAGAGCTGCCACAGCAAACTACTACAGAGTTCATGGCTTAAACAAAGGCCAGAAGTTCAAGATCAAGGTACTTTCAGGGTTCATGTTTTCTGAGACTTTTCTCCTTGACTTGCAGGTGGGGTCTTCTCCCAATGTCCACATATAGTCTTCCCTCTGTAGTGTATGTGTTTCAATATCCTGTGCTTGGGATACAAAATTAGTGAACAGAAATCTCTTGCATTCCTATACACTAATGATGAAAAATCTGAAAGAGAAATTAAGGAAACACTCTCATTTACCATTGCAACAAAAAGAATAAAATACCTAGGAATAAACCTACCTAAGGAGACAAAAGACCCGTATGCAGAAAACTATGACACTGATGAAAGAAATTAAAGATGATACAAATAGATGGAGAGATATACCATGTTCTCTCTTGATTAGAAGAATCAACATTGTGAAAATGACTATACTACTCAAAGCAATCTACAGATTCAATGCAAACCTTATCAAAGTATGAATGGAATTTTTCACAGAACGAGAACAAAAAATTTCACAATTTGTATGGAAACACAAAAGACCCTGAAAAGCCAAAGCAATGTTGAGAAAGAAAAATGGAGCTGGAGGAATCAGGCTCCCAGACTTCAGACCATACTACAAAGCTACAGTAATCTAGACAGTATGGTACTGGAACAAAAACAGAAATATAAACCAATGGAACAGGAATAGAAAGCCCAGACATATACCCACGCACCTACGGTCAATTAGTCTATGAAAAAGGAGGCAAGAATATACAATGGAGAAAAGACAGCCTCTTCAATAAGTGGTGCTGGGAAAACTGGACAGCTACATGTAAAAGAATGAAATTAAAACACTACCTAACACCATACACGAAAATAAACTCAAACTGGATTAAAGACCTACATGTAAGGCCAGACACTATAAAACTTAGAGGAAAACATAGGCAGAACACTCTATGACATAAATCACACCAAGATCCTTTTTGACCCACCTCCTAGAGACATGGAAATAAAAACAAAATTAAACAAGTGGGACCTAATGAAACTTAAAAGTTTTTGCACAGCAAAGGAAAACATAAGCAAGATGACAAGACAACCCTCAGAACGGGAGAAAATATTTGCAAATGAAGCAACTGACAGAGGATTAATCTCCAAAATTTACAAGCAGCTCATGCTGCTCAATATCAAAAAAACAAACAACCCAATCCAAAAATGGGCAGAAGACCCAAATAGGCAGTTCGCCAAAGAAGATATACAGATTGCCAACAAACACATGAAAGAATGCTCAACATCACTAATCATTAGAGAAATGCAAATCAAAACTACAATGAGGTATCTCCTCACACCAGTCAGAACAGCCATCATCAAAAAATGTACAAACAATAAATGCTGGAGAGGGTATAGAGAAAAGGCAACCCTCTTGCACTGTTGGTGGGAATGTAAATTGATACAGCCACTATGGAGAACACTATGGAGGTTCCTTAAAAAACTAAAAACAGAACTACCACACGACCCAGCAATCCCACTACTGGGCATATACCCTGAGAAAACCATAATTCAAAAAGAGTCATGTACCACAATGTTCATTGCAGCTCTACTTACAATAGCCAGGACATGGAAGCAACCTAGGTGTTCATCAACAGATGAATGGATAAAGAAGATGTGGCACATATATACAATGGAATATTACTCAGCCATAGAAAGAAACAAAATTGAGTTATTTGTAGTGAGGTGGATGGGCCTAGAGTGTGTCATACAGAGTGAAGTAAGTTAGGAGAGAAACAAATACTGTATGCTAACACATATATTTGGAATCTAAAAAAAAAAAGAAAATGGTCGGAAGAACCTAGGGGCAAGACGGGAATAAAGACACAGACCTACTAGAGAACCGACTTGAGGATATGGGGAGGGGAAGGGGTAAGCTAGGACAAAGTGAGAGAGTGGCATGGACATATATACACTACCAAACTTAAAATAGATAGCTAGTGGTAAGCAGCCACATAGCACAGGGAGATCGGCTGGGTGCTTTGTGATCACCTAGAGGGTTGGGAAGGAGATGCACAAAGGAGGGGATATGGGGATATATGTATACACATAGCTGATTCACTTTGTTTTACAGCAGAAACTAACATACCATTGTAAAGCAATTATACTCCAATAAAGATGATTAAAAAAAATTATCCTGTACTTGTCAGGACACCAGTCATACTGGATTAGGGTTCACTTTAAATGACCCCATTTTAACTTAGTTTCCTCCTTAAAGGTCCTATCTCGAAACACATTCCCATTCTGAAGTACCTGGGATTCGACTATCAACATTTGAATTTGAGGGGTTCATCCAAGGAAGGGAGACGAATTAGGAAGTTTTGAGCATATGAAAGTCTGTTAGATGGAGGAATTTCACATTTTCTTCAGGTATTTTTCTTTTTAACCGTTTAGAGGAAATCTCTACTTTACATGCACAAATACCAGTCCCTGTTACTTGGGTAGTTTCCATAGTCCCTATGAAAACAAAAACTGGAAGAATCTTGTTGCAGAACCTATGTTTCAGTCTTAGTTCTTTGTCAAGCCACACCTTTCTTGCTCTCCAGCTCTCATGGGTTCTATAGGCTCCTCCCACCTCCATTCCCTTCAAAGGACAGCTGGGAGCAAATGTGCTTCTGCCCCTTAAAATTCACAGGGTGACAGAGGATTTCCAAATTTCTGGAGCAGACATTTAAAAACTTTTATATCCTACATGTTTTTTTCCTAAATATTAAGCCACCATATCCTCTAACTGATATTGGTGGAGATTGTAAGTATTGGAGCCATAGTAAAATTTAAACAGAAAGAATACCGATAATCCTTTGCCCCAACATAGTAGGTTAAAGTAAAAAACTGTGCCCCTTTAATGTTAATGACCAAAACTTCACTCATTCTTTGATTTGTACTAGAATTTCTTTAAACAGTTTTTTCTGATTATAAATTATTATACCTTTATTAAGGTAGAAATTTAGAATATGTAAATGTTGAAATGATAGTAAAATAAATAAGAAAAATCACTCCTCATCTCTCTTTCCAGAGAGAAACACCATTAAAATTATGCACTATTCCAGAAAGACTTCAAACATGTACATGGACATTGTTATACGATTAAGTGGTGTAAAACTGGCATTGTACCATTTAATATCATGCTTTTTATACTCAATATTGTAATTATATAATTATGACACTACAATTCACTGAAAATTAGAGTTTAATGAATAACATTTCATGATATAAATACAGTTTCATTTATTTCACCATTTCTCTAAAGTTTGGCACTGAAAGAATTTATACTTGGTTTTATTTGCATATTTTTTCCATTGTGAGTAACGTGCTCATTCCTTTCCCTTATTTTTGCTTATTTTTCTGTTATGTTTGGTGATAACACATATATTCAAGCCTATGAATGTATATATGGATATCCTTAATGACATACACCACATTTTGTTTTAAAATGTTTAATTTGTTACCTCATTATAAGCAGTGGGAAACAGGTTCGAGGTGACATAGGCATAGTCCTTCCTAAACCAATTAATAGAAACTCTCTGGCAACCAGGAAGCAGGGCTACTACTTCATTTATCTTGTCACCTCTTGACTATTTCTTAATGACCATTGGATTGACTTTGTGCATAAAGGGCTCTTTGTCCACCCCTCTCCTTGTACTATCACTTGCTCTCCCTACCAGAGCCCCTACGCGTGCACACAAACAAGCACACGTATATGCTATCTGGTTGGGCTGTCATTTGTGCAATGTCTGGCACCATAGCTCCAACTCACTGGCTGGAGATGATGACCAGGAGGCAAGCATCCTGGACCTAGAGTCTGTCATACAGAGTGAAGTAAGTCAGAAAAACAAATACTGTATGCTAAAACATATATATGGAATCTAAAAAAAAAAAAAAAAAAAAAGGTCATGAAGAGCCTAGGGGCAAGACGAGAATAAAGACGCAGATGCAGACCTACTAGAAAATGGACTTGAGGATATAGGGAGGGGGAAGGGTAAGCTGGGATGAAGTGAGAGAGTGGCATGGACATATATACACTACCATAGGGTGGATAGCTAGTGGGAAGCAGCCGCATGGCACAGGGAGCTCAGCTCGGTGCTTTGTGACCACCTAGAGGGGTGGGATGGGGAGGGTGGGATGGGGAGGGTGGGAGGGGATTTAGGGATATATGTATACATATAGCTGATTCACTTTGTTGTAAAGCAGAAACTAACACACCATTGTAAAGCAATTATACTCCAATAAAGATGTTAAAATAAAAAAGAGGCAAGTGTCCTGCCAAAGTCAAAGACAAATGTCGCTCTTGTAATAAAACTCAATTATAGCCAAATTAATCACAATAATGTTGTGGCCTGTTAAAGAAAATGGAGCAATTTGGAGGAAATCTGTCTAAAACATTGGGGGAAACATATAATCACAGAAGCTCGAGCAGCCCCAATGGGCAGGAGACACAGATCACAGGTGGAATTGTTGGCCAAGACATGGGTCCTCACTGAAGGCCTGAGAAATACTCTTCTCTTCCGTAATGATATTTTAGTTGACTACTTTATTAGAAACAGTGAATAATCAGAATTAAGCAACCTCACGGAACTTTAGAAATGTTTGCCCGGTGTAGACAGATGGACTCTAGCTCCCTACATCAACAAATCCCCCAAACACAATTGAAGACCTGAGGAAACATTTGCATGGTGCAGAGGAAGAAACTGTGATTTCCGTGCCAATCAGCGTGTGGCTTATGCAACCCTCTCCTATTGCCTCGCCTTGGTCTCCTACCAAGGGGTACAGGGAGCTCACTTTTACATTGTTTTTCGTAAGAAATCTCATTTCTCTTAGCAATTTGTGGTTTTCTTTTTGGATTTCATAGGCAGATTCCACAGAGAGAACAATCAAGAGGAGACTATCACACCGGGCATTTTACTAATCCCCAGCAGACGTTTATGTTGCATGTTGCAGCCTTGCAGGCTCCCCAGAGGTCCTCAGCCTCTCCTCTCCTCACTCACTGGTGCCAGACTCCTCTCTCCTTCATGCTTCATCCTTCTCCATGAACTTTGACTGGGTGTCTCCATGCACGTGTGTGTGTGTGTGTGTGTGTGTGTGTGTGTGTGTATGCGCATATGCGTATGCATAGCATCTGAGTATCTTCCCCAGGCTTGCACAGGCAGAGCCCTTACCCATTACAGCATTGGCAGAGAACACCCCTCAACCAGGGCACTCAGAAAAAACAGTGGGTTTCTAATCCTCCAATGCATATTCACAGAAATACATTTTACCTTAAATTTTATAATCTAAACAATTTACTTAGCTTCTCAGGGCTTCAATCTTTTCATGTACAAAGTGAAAACAATTCATGCCGTATAAGACTCTAGCAGAGCTTAAGAAAGATAACCTATATATGTGCCTAACAGAGGGTTTGGGCCAGCAATCGTACTCAGGGAAAATCAGCATTCTTCCCTCCCTGTTGATGGAAAGAGAGAGAGACTGAGACTACAGGAAACAGAAGGAAACATTCAAGAAAGATACAATCTCCTGACATCAAACATTATATGCTATGATATCACTTTTTAAAATAAATCAATCATTCCCTTTTTTGCATAATTTTATTTTATTTATTTATTTATTTTTGGCTGTGTTGGGTCTTCGCTGCTGAGCGTGGGCTTTCTCTAGTTGCAGCGAGCGGGGCCTACCCTTCACTGCAGTGCGTGGGCTTCTCATTGCGGTGGCTTCTCTTGTTGCAGAGCACGGGCTCTAGGCACACAGGCTTCAGTAGTTGTGGCTCACGGGCTCTAGAGTGCTGGCTCAGTGGTTGTGTTACATGGGCTTAGTTGCTCCATGGCACGTGGGATCTTCCTGGACCAGGGATTGAACCATATCCCCTGCATTGGCAGGTGGACTCTTAATCACTGCACAGCCATGGAAGTCCCTATGATATCATTTTGAATGAATGCATTATGAAAATGCTGCAGGAGGAAATGAAGAACATAAGTGTAGAATGGTAGAATGATTTATCAGGGAGGGCTTCACGTGGGAAGTAGTGCTTTGAGCTGGGACATGAGATAGGTTGGGCAGATGGAGGTGAAGAATAAGGCCATTTAGTTCTGAGACTTGATTTCAGATAAGTTCCCTTGTTTGTGGAAGCCTGGGGTTAAGAGAGTAGAGAAAAGTCTTCATACCATTACTTCTGGCCACAAGCAGCATTCAGTCTGTCTACACTGTGGGCATATGGGTTTTAAAAAAAAGTTGGGCAAATGTAGAAAAAACCATTGCACATAAATGGACAATATTAAAAAAAACACTTCTTTCGAATGAAATGTTGGTACCTGTTCCTCGGTGTTTATATCCAAGGTTGTATCTCCTTCAACATTAAATAAGAAAAAAAACAAGTGCATCTAATTAAAGCCATGTAATAGGACAATAAAATAATCAATATCCTGAATAGCAACTGTAGGTTGTTTTAATTTTGAGTACCAATGGCTTTTGAGTTACTATGGCAATAGTGTTCTCTGGGAGATTATAACAGATTTTTAAAAACATGTTGAAGGGCATTGCCTTGGTGAAGTTTTTCACTGTGTGCTTGCATGCAGACAGGTATGTCTATGTGTGCACCTCTGTATGTACAAGTCATGTGAGTGCATGTAGCATATATGTATCCTGTTTAAAAGAGACCATTGTTAAGGCTAAGTACACTAGTATTTAAAATGATATCTAAAGCACATTCTTGGTATTCTCACTAGCCTTTTTATCTCACACGAATAGTTAGTTGCAGGGAAAGCTCAGGTAATCAGTAACAAGTAATTATTTTCTGTTTGCTTGTTTGTCTATTTAATGGTACATCTTATCTGCCCCCCTTTCCCTTTTTCATCTCCCTCTTCAAGGATTAAATGGCTATTTTTTATCAGATTCCCCCACATACAGAATTTTGCTATCTCTTTCTGCGATTGTGATGAGTCTTAATGCCTGAAATTTATTAAGCACTCTCGGAAGTGAAGGATCTGGCCTATCACAGAAGCACCACTTCTAATGGTATCTACTGAGGTCCCATAGCATTGTGTTTCCTACTAAAATAATTTAAAATCTGCCTAGATAGATTTGTAGTAAACCACTTAGTTATGTTTAAATGTTGGGGATGTTAACTAAACATGTAAATAAATACTATAAGAAAGTGTTTATTTGAAGAAATAGGTATACCTAAAAAGTATAAAATAAAAAGGACAATACTGAAAAATTTGTATACTCTGAATAGTCTACAGGTGATGTAATAAAGAAGGAACATACAATTAACAATGAGGAACTAGAAATAAAGATATAAAGTTAATTTGAGTACGTATTCGTTAAGTGGAGTCCTTGCATCCGAAGACTCTAGATATATTCATGGCCAGACATTTTCCTTTATTTACTTTCCTATCATCAGGTATATATCAGTGAATTCTCTAGGATACATTTCTAAATTCACAAACTGTGTCTAGACTGACTGAATAGCTCTGCACAGCTACAGTAATGAATAATAAATTAATCAATTAGGACTTTTATGTGATAGGTAATTAGCGAGAGCTTTAAGAAGGTGCTAGAATACTTAACATCATCTTCAAATCAATGACATCTGGACTCACAGATTTCCAGATCTAACTTAACCAAAACAGGTGTATAGAATAATAATAGATCCCAAAGGCTATTTATCAATAAACATTAGAGACTATACAACAGCTGTTTTCAAAGTGTGGTCCCTGGATAGGTAGCATTAAGATCACCTGCGACATGTTAGAAATATAAATATCAGGACTGAATCAGAGACTCTGGGAGTGGGGTCTAACAATCTGTGTTTTATATAAAAGCCTTCTAGGAGATATGGGTGCAGTAGGAATTTTGAGACTCACTGGGATTAAAGGGAAGGGGAGAAAATGCGCAGTTTTATCGCAGGTAGAATAATGATTAAGACTGTGAGCTCTGAACAAAAAGTGGATTCAAATCTTGCTTCTGGGATTCCCTGGTGGCGCAGTGGTTGAGAGTCCCCCTGCCAATGCAGGGGACACGGGTTCGTGCCCCCGTCTGGGAAGATCCCACATGTCACGGAGCAGCTGGGCCCGTGAGCCATAGCCTCTGAGCCTGCGTGTCCGGAGCCTGTGCTCCGCAACGGGAGAGGCCACAGCAGTGAGAGGCCTGCGTACTGAAAAAAAAAAAAAAAAAAAAAAAAAAAAGTCTTGCTTCTATCACAAATTTCTGAACTTCATGCAAGCTATTTCTCTTTCCTTAATTTTAGTTTCCTTTTCTGTTAAAAAAACTCATAACAAAGCATTAACTGCACATAGTTAATGCTCAGTAAGTAATGATTATTTCATTAATGATTTTTCTAAGCCACAAAATTAGAGCTGGCAAATGCTTATTAAATTCAATTTGACTTTTTAAAAAATCAATTTATTCACATTTTCCAATTTGTAAAAATGAATTCTGGCTATTGGCATAAAGCTCTAATATATATACTTCTCTGCCCACAACTTGTGAAATAAACAGATTTAAATGAACAGAGTATAAACATGCCAAACTCATTGTAAAATGCTGTTCTACACATCTGCACTAAAATAAAGGTTTTCAAACTTGGCTCCCATGAAACACGAACGTTCCACAAAGTGGCCAAGGTAGTCTACTGTTAAAATAAAATACTAGTGCCCCTTCTGTTTTTTTAATGATTGACTAAATATTCAAATATAACTAAACAAATGACAACTTACAGATATGAGCTCCCCCAAACATTATATTCATTACAGGAAGAAGTACATGAATATAAAATAGAAATATTTTCTAGAATATATGCATTATCATCTCATAAGATGATTAGCTATACCAATGTCTCTGAATATTTCACAAACTACCTCCTGAATTGCAGCCTCTCAAAGACTGAGAAGTACTATTCTTAAAGGGTATTCATCTCTAATTGGATGTAACATTTTCTTGTTTTTAATCCACTAATCAACAGCAATGTCAATACCATGGATGTTAAATCTTATTTTTCAAATTAATGGACTCAAACTCTATGATCTAAATAGCTACAGAGAAATGTTGAGAACCTAGAATCACAATGACTTTAGAAAACAAACTCATTTTATATTCTAAGAGATATTAGTAACGCTTCATGCTTCATGGCCACAAAGCATTTCCCTCAGCACCCAGCATTGCTAAGCAGTACCTTTGGAGTCAGAAACATATTTTAGAATATTAATACATATTTTCAATGTCGAACTTTCCAGCCAAGAAATGTAGGCTTGCCAGCACTGCATATATATTTGAAATGTACATTACAAAAATATGACAGTGTACAAATCTTATAGCATATCTAAGAATAAAGTTCTGAAGAGACTTGGGAAATGCCAATAATTCATAAATAAAAGAGTGTATCTCACTAAACATCAGATATTTTTTTCCAAAAAAAGACATTCATTTTAAACTTCTGTGCACAGAAGTTTAAAATTTTCTGTGAAAATTTTTTCAATAATATTAATTTTGAGAACTTCCAGAATCTGTGGCATTATTTGTCCTGGTAAATTAATGCTGCATATCTTTTCACTAATTCAAAAATATTTGTACATTACTGGAATAGATCCCATTAACAGCACTTGCTTCTACTTTGGGATCCAGAATGAGAAGTATATTGACTCTTCATTTAATGTCAGTTTTCATATGTGTGTGTGTGTGTGTGTGTGTGTGTGTGTGTGTGTGTGTGTGTGTATTTTACCACGGTCCTACAATATTTTTTAAAGGAAAAAGGAAAATAGGAGAGAAGAGAAAAAAGGAGAAGAGGAGGGGAGGGAGAGAGGGAGGGAAGGAGGAAGGAAGGAGGAAGGAAAGAGGAAGGAAGGAAGGAAGGAAGGAAGGAAAGAAAAGAGGAAAGAGAGAGGGAAGGAAAGAAAGAAAAAAAATGTTAAAAATTTTAAAAGAAGACAAATCTATTCCAGATGAAAACTCGTTGAAAACAGATAAAGCTCTTTGACAAATGGCTGCTTAATAAGATATAAAATATCTTTAAAAACCATTAGCCAGTATTCTAATTAAAGTATATTCATCATTTATTCTGGGGCTGACATAATAAAATAGACATTGTTGTAGAAGACTGGTGGGAATTTAAACTAGGACATTCTTTCTGGGTAGCAATTTGACAATAAATATTACTAATCAATAACAGAGTTATATTTTAGTCCTAGCAGTTCCCCTACACAAAGGTATATATCCAAAACATTACTAAGTTGTATACAAATAATTTCAAAAATATAGATTTGGTTAAAATGTCTCTCCTTCCTCACAATGGAATACAACACAGTCATTAAAAACCATACCTTGTTCAGACTAAAGCAAAACTTCTCAGTCTTCTTCTTGTCAAGATGTATACCCTGAATAACATTCAGATAAAAGTCACTCCCAGCTCCCAGCATGAGAGCCGTGCCCTTTTCCTCCCTCTCAAGAAAGCAAAAAGGAATATAAATTAGTAAGAGTGACTCTGTATCACAAACCTTGAATCTGGGATAATTTTTAAGATAGTAAGTCATTCCAAATTTATGTGTTTTATGTATCATGGGTATGAAATTATGCGGCACTCCTCACTTCTAACCAAAACACACCAATGTGCTTGGGATAAAGGCCACGGATGAAGACTGAACAGATTATTTCAAAATATGTAAAGATGTCACCCACATTGTTTAGTGAAAAAATCACTTATGAGGCATTCTATTTGTCAGGAATTACATACTAATGAGTGCATTAAATACAATCAAATTGAGGGACATTAAAATGTGATATTACGCAGAATGCCCCCAAAATAGTCATACCCTATTCCCTGGAACCTGTAATTTGGAGGTAGAATTCATGGATTTTAAAGTAGAGAGATTAGCCAAGTTGGCCCAATCTAGTCACTTAAAAGCCTAATCACTTAAAAGCAAAGAACTTTCTCAAACTAGAGGCACAGGAGATGCAGCAGCAGAAGTTGGAGTGATTGAAGCATAAGGATTTGAAGCACCATTACTGGTTTGAAGATGGAGGGGGCAGCACAACAAGAAACACAGGGGCACTAAGTGGATGAGAGACGCTCCAGCTGACAGCCAGCCAGGATTTAGGGACCTCAGCCCTACAGCCACGAAGGATCTGAATCTTCGACTTGGAAAAAACCTGGAAGCAGATTCTCCTCCAGAGCCTCTAAGTAAGAGCCCAGTCCAGCAGACACCTTGATTCCAGCCTTGTGAGATTCTAACCAGAAGAGTCAGCCAAGGCCACCCAGATTTCTGACCTAAAGAACTACTAGATAATAAATTTGTTTTATTTTAAGCTGCTAAGTTTGTGGTAATTCATCATGGTATTACTAGAAAACTAATATTGTAGGTATATCAGGGTTGTGAGATGAAGTTAATTTTACTTTCTCCTTTACCCTCTTGACTTTCTAAATGTGCAATGAGGAAAAAAATAATTAAATTTTAACTTAGTTAAACTATATCAGCTTTTCACTGAGATACGGTTTAGTGCATTTATGGAGATTCCGTTACCAGATCAACTGTGATTCTTAGTAGGTGATTTTTTTCAAATAAAGCTTTATGCAATTTGCTCTTCCGTCTCTGAAAATACGATGCACTGACATAATATAACCCTTCAATGTTTAAATCAAAGTTGTTCTGTAATTTTCCCAACTGATTTGTCACCACTATTCTGGCACAGAAAATAACACTTCTGCAGTTATAAAGTAGAAAAGATAAACCTTTCTTTCTGAATACATTGTTGTCCTGAGTACTCAGTGTTGTGATGTCACAAACTAAATCAATGCTATTCAAAGTCTGGGCCAGGAACTGGCACACTTTGAAAGGTACTGACTTCTTTCATGGATAGAGTCTTGTTCTCTTCCATTTAATATAATTACAAAGGAAAAGTCAAGGAATTCATGAAGCTCATTATAGAGGCTTTTGAATAGGTCATGTTGATACTTCAAATCTTATTTCCTGGCATACCTTCAGAGTTGGCTTCTTTTTCTAATGTTGTAAATTTGCAAATACATATGGTAAAATCTCAGGACAAAAAAGATAATGAGATCTTATCATAAAAAAGGAAAGAGACATTGTAATAGAATAATGTATTTTTTAAATTAATTAAAATCAAGAGGACTACTGGGGTAGGAAACCTCAGTGTGGACACGTCTGAGAATTAACATGAGAGAGGCGTTATGGGGGTTCCACATGGGGTTATGGGGTTCCACACTTTTGTGAGTTTTACCTACAAGATCTCTACTAGTTTCTCACAGTGAAGACTGGAGAAAAATTCCTTGGTGCTTCTAGCAGGAGAGAGGAGAAACTTAGTCATTTTGAAATATGTGCAATGCATTCTGTTCCTAAAAAGACCTGCCCTCAAGAGAAACTATTTTGCCAGAGCCTAACTGACCTGGTGGAAGGAAAATACCCAACTACAATTTAACCTTCTATATGGGGTGAATTTGCATAGTAATTCTATGAGAATTACTTGTGATGTTAATAGTTCAGAGGCACAGATTCACTAAAAGACTGAGATCCAATAAAAGGACTATGGAAGTCTTCCCACACTTACCACCACATCAATGGGGGTAAATCTTGTACAAGATGGGAGACAAATCAAGGACACCAGAGGAGGCTGCAGCCTAGACACCTACAGCTACGGCAAGCAGTATAATGTCATTTGAAAGAGGACTTGGATTAGTTGTAAATCTATACTGCAAACTCAAAGGCACCATTTAAAGTCAAAAAAGAAGTATAATTGATATACTAAAAGAGGAGAAAAAATAAAATCATTTATGAGCAGTAATACTCCTCAATTAAAGCCACAGAAGGCAGAAAAAGAGTGGAAGACAAAAAAGAAAAAAGAGAGAAAGGACAAGGCAAATAGTAAAACTATGGTAGATACGAATCCAACTATATCAATAATCACTTCATTTTCCCAGCTTTGTTGAGGTATAATTGACAAAAATACATCAATTGTCAATGTCATTTGTACATTTGTGGTGTACAATGTGGTGTCTTGATATATGCATACATTATGAAATGGTTACCACATTAAGCTAATTAATGTATCCATCAAGTCACATATTTAACTTTTCTGTGCCTGTGGTGAGAACATTTAAAAACCACTTTCTTAGCAAATTTCAAGTATACAATACAGTATTATTGATTACAGTCACCATAGTATAATTATATCTCCAAAATTTAATCATCCTGTATGTCTGAAACTCTTTGACAAACTTTTCCCCATTTCTGCCTCTCTACAGCCTCTGGCAACCATCATTTTTACTGTCTGTTTCTGAGTTAGACTTTTTTTGATTCCATATATAAGTGAGATCACACAATATTTATGTTCTTGTGCCTGGTTTATTTCACTTAGCATAATATCCTCCAGTTTCATTCGTGTTGTTGCAACTCAAAATAGATTAAAGGCTTAAATGAAAAACTTGAAACTATATAACTACTAGAAGAAAACAGAGAAGATGCTTCTTCACCTTGGTCTGAGCAAGAATTTTTTGGATATGACCCCGAAAGCACAGGCAACAAAAGCAAAAACAGACAAAAGTATTGCATCAAACTCAAAAGAGTCTGCACAGCAAAGGAAACATTCAACAGAATGAAGAAATAACCTATGGAATGAAAATATTTGCAAATCATACATCTGATAAAGGGTTAATATCCAAAATATATAAGAAACACAAACAACTCAAAAGCAAGAAAAAGACACTTGGTTGAAAAATGGGCCAGTATCTGAACAGACATTTCTCAAAAGAAGACATTCAAATGACAACAGGTATATGAGAAAAATGGTCAATGTCACTAATCATCAGGAAAATGCAAATCAAAGCCACGAGATCACCTCACACCTGTTAGGATGATTATTATCAAAAAGACAAAAGATAGATGTTGGCAAGAATGTTTCTTCAACAAAGACCAGTTGACTATATTTTTATGGTTCTGTTTTTGGGCTACTCATTTGTCTATTTGCCTGTTCTTTCTCCAGTACAATACTGTTGTTATTACTAGAGCTTTACAGTAAGTCTTGAAGTCAGGCAGTATCAGGATGATCCAGCAATCACGCTCCTTGGTATTTACCCAAATGTGTTGGAAACTGTGTCCACACAAAAGCCCACATGTGGATGTGTGTAGCAGGTATATTTATATTTGACAAAATGTGGAAGCAACCAAGATGTTTTTCAATAGGTGAATGGATAAACAAACTCTGGTACATCCATACAATGGAATATTATTCAGTACTAAAAAGAAATGAGCTATCAAGGCATGAAAAGACATAGAAAACCCTTAAATGAATATTATTAAGTGAAAGAAGCCAATCTGAAAAGGCTACATACTGTAGCCTGTACTCCAACCATATGCCTTCTGGAAAAGACAAAACTATAATAAAAAGATCAGTAGCTGCCAAGAGAGGAGGGAGAGTGGAATAAATAGGTGGAGAACAGGGGACTTTTAGGGCAATGAAACCATTCTGTGTGATTGGATTCACACTGTTATGCGTTTGTCAAAACCCATAGCATGTCCAACACAAAGAAGAAACCCTAATATGAGCTGTGGACTTTAACAATAATGTTTTAATATTGGCTCATAAATTGTAACAAATATACCATGCTAATGAAAGATAGGGGAAACCGGTAAGTGATCTGGTATATACGGGAACTTTCTGTATTTCCGGCTCAATTTTTCTATAAACCTAAATTTACTTTAAAAATAAAGTACATAGATAGATAGATAGATAGATAGATAGACAGACAGATAGATAGGGGTGTGTCCTTTCCTCTCAAATATACCATTTGCATGAGATCCATTTCCAGGTGTATTTAGAAACTTAGCAACTCTTCTGCTTTCATGTTGCATCTAATTTATTTTACCTAATTACTCTATGTGAATTAATTCTAAATAGGAAAACAATGATTTCTAATAAAGTTTAGGTGAATAATAAAAAGTAACCTCACCCTACACTATTTTTCAGAAACATTTTTATTATAGCATCAACTGTTACTTTCTCTTAAGCCCAGACTTGATCAGCAAACACTGGCGTTCAAAGATGAAACTGTGGGTGATCACAATTAAAAGGAAAGTACTAGGGCTGAAGCTACAGGAAATGTGGAGACTGGGATTTCTTTCTGGACGACAATTAAAATTTACTACATATTGACTCACAGTTATTTGCCATTCCATAAAGAAAGTTTAAGTGATACTGAAAGATGCCCAGTTTTGAGACACTTTCCTTTGTGAATTATACAAATGAGGAAAATCTTTCCAGAACATATAAGGAAACAACCTCAGCCATGATACAAAATGATGTGAATAAAAAAGAAAGATAAACTACTTTTATTTAGGTCAGCTAGGTAAATATTACTGATTCTGCCCCACTCATATTCTTGATGACACATCATCCTAGCCCACAAAGTAGGTTGATTCCCATTAAGCATTCTTTCCCTTTGTTCCACTTACCATAGCTAAGATAACATTGAAATATAGAAAATTTACTGCATTAGAGAAGTATACATAAAGCAATACACATAAAAACAATATAATAAAAGACATATTTTACAAGTACCACTTTCTAACTTTAGACCTCAAAAGCTAGCAATATTTATCAATTTGCTTGACTGCTTGCCCTCATACCTCCTATCACCTCAGTGATCAGCTTTTTAACCTTTTTTGCCACATGGGAAGAAGAATTGGTTCATTGATATTCCTGTTGTCTCCTTAAAGAAAGACTGTAGAACCATGGTCAAACTCAATTGTCCTCCTAGAGTTCTGAAGACCAGTTTGGCTTCCAGAAGGATGAATGGCCATCCTCCATAGCCAAAGGGCCATGATGTGTTGGCGGACAGGAGGATGTTATTCATATGTAACTCAGTACCCTTCCACTTGCTCACTCACTCTACTCCCTAGGGAAATGGGCCTTGTTAATTACATATCAAGGGGATAGAGCCAGATAACTAATATATATTGAGTACTTACTGTGTCCCAACAACTGTAATTGGATCCTTGTATACAATCTCATTTAATTCTTAAAACGACCATATTAGGTGGACATAGTTTTTCATAGTCAACTGTTGTGAGGCTTGAAAAATTTTAAAGCATATATCTAAGCTAGGAAATGGTAAAGCCTGTATCTGAATTGAGTTTTATTTGTTCTCAAAGTTGAAGCTATGATGAACAAATAAATTCAATAAATATAACCTACACATGATAAGAATCTCCACAGGGCTTCCCTGGTGGCGCAGTGGTTGAGAGTCCGCCTGCTGATGCAGGGGACACGGGTTCGTGCCCCGGTCCGGGAGGATCCCACATGCCGCAGAGCAGCTGGGCCCATGGGCCATGGCCGCTGGGCCTGCGCGTCTGGAGCCTGTGCTCCGCAAAGGGAGAGGCCACAACAGTGAGAGGCCCGCGTACCGACAAAAAAAAAAACCTCCACACATAATATAAGAGGTGGGTCATTCTCTAACAGTTAATGTACTATAGTTTCCCAAAACAGCATTCTCCTGTGATGTGATTAGAAATGTACCATATTCTTTTATCTCTAGTAAGTCTTAAGCAAGCATGGGATATAGAACATAATAGCAAGAATGCAGGTACAAAATTATTACCACAAATCTCACTGCAAACCCAGCAGGCCAGAAAAGACAACATATTGGAGGGCAAATTTCAAAGAATGGATAGCAGACAGTGAACTAGACATTTAATCCTTAGTTAAGAACAAAACGCCTAGAAAAAGAATTGTAGATACTGTGATCAGATACCACCTCTTACTTTAAAAAATACATTCCTTACAGTGGGAAGGATGCCTAAGGGATTGAGACAAGGAAGAAATGAATACCCTATAGATTCAACTATGATCAAACGCCCATTGCTCATAATAATGTAGTGAAATTAGGATTCTAATAAATTGCCAGTAGAGGTAAATTGGTACAACTTTCAGAAAACAATTTGACTAAATGCATTCAAAGCATGACAATAGCCATGGCATTTGATTTTATACTTCCATTTCTAAAAGAAAACTTTAACTAAATAATAATGCAAATGTGAAAAAGTTCTATGCCTGAAAGTGTTAATTTTAGCATTTTTGTGATAGCCACAAATTGTAAACCTAATTATTTTCAAAATGAAGAATATCAGAGTAGTGACTATTATAACTGTGAACAAACTCAGAAAAGAATTGATGACATAGTGCTAACTGAAGAAACAGGATACTAACTTATTTATAAGCTCAAAAATTTACCTATATAATACAATATATTCAAATAAGAAGACTTTAAGAATATAAGGACACAAAGCTGATCTCCTTATATTCTTAAAGTCTTCTTATTTGAATATATTGTATTATATAGGTAAATTTTTGAGCTTATAAATAAGTTAGTATCCTGTTTCTTCAGTTAGCACTATGTCATCAATTCTTTTCTGAGTTTGTTCACAGTTATAATAGTCACTACTCTGATATTCTTCATCTTGAAAATAATTAGGTTTACAATTTGTGGCCCTAGAGGGGTGGGATAGGGAGGGTGGGAGGGAGGAAGACATAAGAAGGAAGAGATATGGGAACATATGTATATGTATAGCTGATTCACTGTGTTATAAAGCAGAAACTAACACACCATTGTAAAGCAATTATACTCCAATGAAGAAGTTAAAAAAATTAAAAATAAACAAATCAGCAAAGCACACACACACACACAAAAAAGAATATAAGGAAAACAATCCAGTTATTTGAAATATAGCAAGGGAATTGCTATTAAATGCCAAAGGCATTTAACAATACGACAAACCTGTGTCTGTGCTGGGAATAAGGAAAACGCAATCCACATGCCAACAACTTAAGGAATTTATACAAGATGCTTTGCAACCAATTCAATCATGCAAACACTAAGATGGTGTTCATCAGAGGATACCTGCACATTACTTTTTTTTTTTTTAAAGAACAGTAAATTAAGAATGTATCGACAGAATTTAGTACCCTAACTTGGATAGCACTGGGCTGTTGCAGGAGTTGATGGAGCGTCTCTATTTGAACCAGCGGAGAATCACTTTGTCATCACAGATCAATGGCTTTTGAAACAGCTGCTGAAGGAGGTCTATGAGCATAGGCCATAGCTACAAAATGGAAGCTGGCAAATAAAGGGCCTTCTTCCTGTTATACCAGGGCTTAATCCAACACTGGGACAAGGTACCATGAAAGTGATAATAAGACACCACCATGTTGGGTATAGAGAGAAGATGCTTTAACCAATTGTAAATTAGGTTTGAGAAACTGGTTTCTCTCCCCCATTTTTTTTTGTTTTGTTTTTTTAATGCATGGAGGAGAAAAGAAGTAAAATTCCCATATGACACTTACAACACCAGTTTCTATCAAGTGACTGGACTACTGAACTGTTAATAGGAGCATCTACAGAGCAGTTATCTAGTTACTATTTGGCACGGGGCTTCTCACAGGATCAAGGTGGACTGGGAGACATGAGAATATACCCTATGGATAAAATATCAGCCTGGTTTCACCTTCCCCCTTCCAGCAGGAGTCAACATAAATAGTATGCATACAGCTGATTCACTTTATTGTACAACAGAAACTAAGACAGTATTGCAAGGCAATTATACTCCAATAAAGATCTATTTTAAAAAAAAAGATTATACAATATACAATTATGTAGCAAATTCTAGCACTTCAGAAGGCTTGAGCATTTTTTCCCTAAAATTTTGAAAAGGCTAATCTGCCCTAGAATTTTATATTTATTAACTTTATAACTAAATTACAAACTCAAAAGCACAATTAATTGAGTCAATTTATTTACACAGATCCACAAACTTTCCATCCTAAAAGATAATGGTATTGCTATACTTCCAATTTTCCCATCTTTTTCTTTCTCTTTCCTACTTGCATCCATATGATTTTTGGCACAGATTTTTCTTGTGAAAAATTTAAATATATAGAAGTATTTAAAAAATAACTTGTACAGTGAACACCTATACAACACCTGGATTCTACAATTCATATATGCATATGTAAAATATCCATATATATATATCCCTTATCCATTTATAACTTTGTTTTTAATGAATTTCAAAGTAAATTGCACATATCAGTATATTTTACTCTTGCACACTTAATGTGCATATAATTACCTACTATTTAATATTTGCTTACGGTATTTTTTTCCATGTAAAACTTAACATTCAGTAAAATACACAAATCGTACTTTGGTTTACTTTGTTTTTTTATAACTTTTCTAGGACTTCACTTTATACTTATATGGGATAACATTTTTCTCTCTCACTTGATATAATGTGATCCTTCAATATTAAAAATGAAAAAAATCAGTTTCCTTATGCTTTATCCTTAGTTTTTCCTCTCAGCATCTCCATATCCTGCTTTTTGTTAGTTTTATTATTAATTCAATGTTGTCATGGTTTATTTTTGCTTCTATAACTATGATTCTTAAAAACATTTAGCTTTAGTCCTACATTTAAAAGAAGTCAACAGTATCATTTTTTATATCATTGCTTTACCTTTCATATGTTGCTTGGCTTGATTAGTTCTTTATATCCATATTTCTGCAAATAATACCTACTGTCTTTGTACCTAATGTAGTTTATACTTGGTTTGTACTGTAATACTCTCAGAGAGGACAACTGCATCCCTCATGCTCTCTCTTCAAAGTTCCAGCTGCTCCGGGTCTCCTCCCTGCTGATGACCTTGTTGAATCCATCACTAATAGTCAGGTGAGAATGACCTCATCTTTCCACTACTAGTTCCACCAAATTACATGCATCTCCACCTATCAACTTTACTTTTCATCATACTAAAATGAAAGGACATGTGTGCTCCTTCTGAAGCCCAAACATTCCCTATGTTCTTTCACATTTTACATGCATGTATACATGGTCCTATCTCCTTGTCCACTCACTACCCTATTTCTCAATTATCCTCAGAAAAATTCCACAACTAATCCCCTGCTGTACTTACTGTCCTTTGGTTTTCTTCTTACCATTTCCAATTGGACTTTCATACTCACAACTCCAATATAATACTTCTTATCAAAGCAACCAAAGACAATATTTTGCCAAAACAAATGGTCAACTACCTGTTCTCATCTTTTATTTTTTCTTTGCAGCACTTGATATAGATGACCACTCCATCCATCCATCAATCCATTTGTCCATCTATCCACCCAACCATGTAAAACCATCTTCTCTTGGCTTCTGTGACACTGCATTTGCCTGGTTCTCTTCCTACTTCATTGGCTATACCATCTCTGATTCCACCGCAGGCATTCTCTACTCTGCCAACTTTCTGAATGTTGTGTGCCCAAGAGATAGGAGTTATTTAAAGAATCAAAAGATTTACAGGAAACTTCACTTCCATAGGCACAACCTTGGAATACATAATATCCTTTCACATTCATGAAGTTTCTGTTTTCCTTCGCTATGAACCATTCTCTGTGAAGAAAAGAGTCAGGCATAATTCCATGTAACTGCCTTCTATTAAACCTAGTTTGATTGCTCATTTGTATTATTATTATTATAACATAAGAGTATAGATTTATCTACCTGAAAGAGAAGTAACTGGGATGTCTGCTAGCTATCTTGGTCCAAGGACAGTTTTCAAAATAAGATCTTTAAATTTGAGTAAAATTTCAAAGAATATACACTGTCAAATTGTTCAGGCTTGTCTATAACAGTGATGACTTTAAAAATTTCCAATCTTTTTTTTTTAAATTTCATTTATTTTTGGCTGTGTTGGGTCTTCATTGCTGTACATGGGCTTTCTCTAGTTGCGGAGAGTGGAGGCTACTCTTCGTTGCCGTGCGCAGGCTTCTCATTGCAGTGGCTTCTCTTGTTGCAGAGCACAGGCTCTAGGCACATAGGCTTTAGTAGCTGTGGCATGCAGGCTCAGTAGTTGTGTCTCACGGGCTCGAGAGTGCAGGCTCGGTAGTTGTGGCACACGGGCTTAGTTGCTCCATGGCATGTGGGATCTTCCCGGACCAGGGCTGGAACCCGTATCCCTTGCATTGGCAGGCGGATTCTTCACCACTGTGCTACCAGGGAAGCCCAATAATTTCCAATCTTAATGACTCAGACCACTGTATTAACACAGCATGGCTCTTGGAGAGTCATGTGCAAGCCTCGAAAGATCACAAATCACACCTTATCATCCAGGTACATGCATTATAAAGTGCATTGTAAGGTCACTGTCATAAATTAAAGCAAGTAGTTTTGAAGAGCACATGACAAGAGAGATAAAAAGCAAAAGAACAGTTTAGTAGCAAAGTACATGAAACAGTTGACTGAAGTTACAATGTTTTGTAAAGGAAACTGCCCCCCACTTCTAACTCACCCAGGAACCCAGACCTTTATTTATATAATCTGTGATAATATAAATAAATAGGTATTCTATAGAATACAGATATTTTATAGATAAATTATGGATATCCACTATCACTGCAAACACAATATGTCAAAAACAGAAATAATTCTCTTCTCTCCAATCTGGTCCCCAGCACCACCATTTCCACACTTGGCAATGGGTACCAATATAATTCCAGTCTCTCTCCACTCCCACCCACCACTGAAAGTGTTTGAGTTACTTTTAGCTTCTCCATTTTCCTCTATTGCCAAGCAGTCTTCAGTATTCAGGCCTTTCTACTCATTGCTGTAAAATTTCTCTTAAAAGTTGATACCACTGTCACTTGTTTTTGTTTGGTTTGCCTCTTGCTGTCCTTCTCGTCTCATTTGTTGGTACCTCTTCTTCTGCCCACACCTTAAATAAAGGCTTTCCCTGAGGTTCAGGCAGAGTCTTTTCTTTGTTCACTGTTTATTGTCTCTCCAGATGATTCCATTCATTGGAATAGTTTTCAACTATCATTGACATTTTTTTTTTTTCTTTTTTTGGCCATGCTGCACGGCATGGGGGATCTTAGTTCCCCAACCAGGGATGGGACCTGTGCCCCCTGCAGAGAAAGCTTGGAGTCTTAACCACTGGATCACCAGGAAAGTCTCTACCTTTGACTCTTAAAATGATAGCAGAAGGGCAGATTATATATCCTGCTGTATATCTCCCTCCAATAGATCAAACTCAACATGAACCAAATGGAACATGTTATCATCCCAACCAAACCTATTCTTAATGACATGGATGGAACCATCATCCACCCAGGGGACCCAGATAGACATCTGTATGTTGCCCCTGCCCTTTTGCTTTTCCATCACCCACATCTAATCAATAATGAAGCTATACTGATTCCATGGAATACCTAGCTCATAAATCCAGCCTATCCTTTGCTCTCTGTCATCATTTCCTCTTGCTCAGAATGCCCTTCACTTGGCAGCTGCTTTTGGTTCATACTGACACTATAAGAGTCTAAACGGCAAGAAGAGAGGCCAGGTAAGCCAGGGAAAGTGGGGAACCATGTATGTGGTGGATACTGCCAAGAGATTTTCAAAGCTGTCTCATTTCTTCTGTAGGAACTTACCTCCTAAGTCCTTTGGAGGTATTCTGGCTGAGCCCTCTCTGACTGTTCGTCCATGACATGGAAATTTCCTCATCTGCAGCTGCTGCTTCTAATTTCCCCAAAACTTCTTCCTCTGACATTCATTTCTTAGCATTTTACTGCTGGAATTCCATTAGCCTAGCAACATCTTTCTTGAATAGGATCCCTTTAAAAATAATCCTGGGCTGATAAACCTACCCTGAGTTTTATTTCTAGTATGATATTTGAACCTTCAACCTATCATCAGAATTGATTGTTCAGTGAATTTTCCATTTGCAATCAGGCCTGTATCATGTGGTCAGGGTTTGTTTAGCCTTCTCAAGGGTAAGTCAGACAAAATTCCCTATGGCCCCCAACCACAGAGGACAAACATCAAGTGAGGACATTCAGAGAGTGGTTCTGTTGAAGCCCTTCTTTACAGTCTTGAGGAGAAGAGATAGAGCATGACTTTTTCATATATATAAACTTCTCATAACCTCCCATCCCTTTAAAAAGCTAATCTACATTCTCTTTATTTTTTTATTATTATTATTTTTTTTTGAGGTACGCAGGTCTCTCACTGTTGTGGCCTCTCCCATTGAGGAGCACAGGCTCCGGACGCGCAGGCTCAGCGGCCATGGCTCACGGGCCCAGCCGCTCTGCGGCCTGTGGGATCTTCCCGGACCGGGGCACGAACCCGCGTGCCCTGCATTGGCAGGCGGACTTTCAACCACTGCGCCACCAGGGAAGCCCCCTACATTCTCTTTAAATGATAGAAATGCACAAGGGGTTTTAAGAGGCTTGGAAAAGCTCTGCATTATTTCCTCTGTAAGTCTGCATTTATTCTAATACATGACTTGGAAATTGTTATCTATTATAAACTTAAATTTATCTTCTTCTCACACTAGCCTCATGCAGGTTGCCAAATCCTTCCTACCTTAACCTGTCTCTAGATTTCCCTCACCCTCCTTCATCACAGAAACATATACACATAAGAAAGTGCACACTTAAATGCTTCCACTTGTTGCTTAAGATTTAGGGAAGATCCCTTTCATCTCTTTAAATTAAGATTCTAAACTCAACATTGGAAATTATTTTGTTAAAACTGGTGTGGTAGGGAGGGAGAAATGGAGAAAAATATGCACAGAAACAAAGGGTTGAAAGATGATACTGTACTGATGTTAGAAAGAGCCCTGTGAGGGAAGACTGCCAGGAGGTGTATAGAGTAAATTCAATAGCAAGTAAAGGCACTGTAAAGCCTTCCTCAGGAGTCAGAGACAGATAATTGAAGGCAGCAAAGGGATAGGGAAACAAAGGCATTTGAAATCATTGACTATATTTGTATTGTGACTTTTGCAGTCTCTTCCTTTGGAGTGTTGCCACTGACTTCTCAAAGGAAGACACACAGTCAGATTTGCACTGCAATAAACCGACCTCTGTTCTCTGATTGTCTTATATGCCCCTGTGAGGATATGCATTTATGAGGAGAGACAGGAAGGAAGATACACAGGCTGGATTTCTTTATTAGATTAAAACCAAACCCCGAAAATCTTTTGCTTTGTTCTGTGTGGACTACAGTTAAATAAGTTGTCCAGTTCACATCCTCCCCAGGTGCTGCTGAATGCGTTACCCCAGGGCTTGAATTTTTCATCCATCTAAGATTCCTCCTGACCAAAATGAGCCCAGTCAGCATGAAGCAGTCAAACCTTCCCCTCCTACCCCAAGGAACAGAGAACAACTACTTTACAGACACCAAAATGACTCTGCCTCACCTAAATCTTCATCTTTTTGCTCATTATTACCTACCATGATGCAACTGCCAATCATGAATCTTCCCCAAAGAACCTAGCCCTCTAGTTCTCCATTTCAATTATATGCTGGTCCAACTTCTCCAGTTTCAAAAATTAAATGGAGAACAGCAGTATTTTGGTGTGTGTGTCTCCTGACAGTGTGGTAGGGACTTAGCCTCTTATCAGCTGTATAGCATTCTCTGGGAGGCTGCAGAAGGCTCCTTTTGCAGGCAAGCATGCTTATTTTAATCAGGTCTAGGAACCCAGGGAAGCCACATATATTTAGACATGAGAATAATTTGAATACCATTCATTCATTCATTTATGTTACTTTATTAAGTGCTTAAGAAGTTCCTTCTACTACAGAAAATAATAATAATTATTATTATTATGATAGTATTAAGACACAATTAATGAACCATAGCCACACCATTTTATCATTTGAGCCTCTCAGTAATTTGTAAACTTATGGAGCAAATGTCTCTAATTGGCAAGTAGGTCTAATAGAAGTTAAATGATTTGCCCAAAGTCAAACAACTAGTAAGCTGAATTAATATGACTTAAGATTCCAACTTGTTTCCCATATAACATGTTGTGCAACTCTGTTCTATAATACATAAGTCCTCTCTTCAAAGATCTTATACTCTAACTAAAGCAATCTGACAAAAACTAGAAGACTAAGTACCCAATGACTGCAAGTAAGATTCTGACCAAAGCAGTACCTAATTGGGTGATAGAGGTAAGAAATAGGATACGTTAGCTCAAGGATATATTAATTTCAGCATCTCAGGGTTTAAGAGATTCTGTGAGAGTCTCAACCCCTCTGTAGGGAGTAAGTTTACTACACACAGGAGATCTATTCCATGACCAGTTATGTGAGTATGAAGCTTTCGTCATAATAATAAAATATATATTTTTCCTTTCCCTAGAGCAGCTACTCATAACCTCTGGAGTCTTGAGCAATAAATTGAGTGTCTCTTACATATAATCATTCTTCTATTTTGGAAAACATCAAATTTAGACCTTTTGATGGACTCTGATCATTATACCAGAACTCAGTTTCTGGAGCAAGACATCCTAGATTTACAGTCTAGCTCCAACAAATCATGTACTATATAATCTAGCATATTACCTTTGTTTCCTCTTCTATAAAATGGGATTAAAGAGGATATGTATATAGCTCAGACGGATGTGAAACTAATGTATTCAAAGAGTTAGCATAATAGTTGCATGCTATCTACTTTTTGGAGTTATAAGTCATAACTTATGCATGAGAAATATAAAAACCATCAACAATAGAAAGATTTGAATACTTGTATTAGATACATCTAATAAATCAGCTTAAAATTTTAATGGTAAAGTTTTTCTTGATAAATCCTTGTACTTGTACTCTAGTAATTATAAGATATGTTATGGGAACAATACTTTTCTCTACTGAGGAACACAAAGAACTTACTACTATGACATTCCTTAGATAGTTTATAATTCAATATTAAAATTGGTTTGGCTAGGGCTTCCCTGGTGGTGCAGTGGTTGAGAGTCCGCCTGCCGATGGAGGGGACACGGGTTCGTGCCCCGGTTCGGGAAGATCTCACATGCCGCGGAGCGGCTAGGCCTGTGAGACATGGCCACTGAGCCTGTGCTCCTCAACGGAGAGACCACAACAGTGACAGGTGATAGGCCCGTGTACCGCAAAAAAAAAAAAAAAAAAAAAATTGGTTTGGCTAGACATGGGCTACCATGAATTTATGTAGAGATGGTGTTATAGTCTGACTTTACTTACAGGCACAAAGTTAATAAAATACAGGCTTACTTCTTACAAATCCAAATTCATCTTGAAGGAATCGTGTACCTCCTTTGTATTCTCAGTATATATTACAGCCATTATTCTAGCAATCCATAACTTTGGGTTTCTTAGTTGGAAAATAAGTTTGCCAAGAGTCATTTTTCCACCCCGCTGTAATTCTTTAAAGCCTCAGAAAACAACCTGGGCACAAATCAAAGGTGTCCTGAGTCTGGCATAAAACAAAAATCAGTTCTGGGATGAAAATTATCTATTCAAAGAAAGTAGATTTTCAAAAATCTTGAAAAATATGATTTTAGATATCTAAAATGACTTGGAAATGAAAAGGTTTCTAACTTTCAGGGTAGAGTCATCAGCACTAGAAACTTAGAGAGTTGTACAGTCCTGTTATAGTCCTATTCATTAAAACAATTATGTGTAGTATAAAATACTCAATATGTAATTATATATAGTATAATATTTAGTGGCATCTAATGATATATGGGCAAAAAATGACAAAAACAGAAGCTCTCTCTTGGAAGTATCTATCCATCTATTTCTTCAAATCATTGACAGTCAATAATAATAGTGATCATAATGGACTACTATGCTAAATGCTTTACATATATTAAATCATTTTAATCTTAAATCAAGCCCATCAGGTAGATATTATTTCTAACATTTTATAGATGAAGACTGAGGCCAGACATGTTAATTAATCCATTCAAGGTCACACAGGAAGTCTGATCAATAGTAACTTGAGCCCAGTTGTGACTCAATGACTATTTCCACCACAGCATGTTTCTCTTTATAAATAAAGGGAGCTTGACATATAAAGCTTAAACACTTAAACAAGTGTTTAAGTCTGAGCCAAAGCCACTTAAACTCAGCACTAGATAGAAAGGATGATTTGGAGTACAGCACAGAGCACATTTTTATGCTTAAACCCCCCTCTTCCTGCCAACCCTCCCCCCTGACATTTACACACTAAAATTTGTAAGTAGGCAAAAGGTCTTCAGTAAAACAACAGTGCAAGTTCAAAGATCTGTTTCCTCCAATCTTCAAAAGCTCAGCTGAACATGGTGAAGGTTTGTTGTCACTGTATAGCTAGCTGCATGAGGGTCACCCTGTCATTGACACTGAGCATCACAGTCTTGCCCAGGTCACTGTCAGCAGTGGAAGTGGTCTTGTGGAAATGAGTAGTGTCAGTGGCTGCCTCTGCTAGGTTTTGGTACCACTGCTTCCATTTGGGATACTGACAGTGTCACAGGCAACACTAGTCCATCAAAAATGCTATACACTGGTGCAGCCTCCATGGAAAACAGTATGGAGGTTCCTTAAAAAACTAAAAATAGAGTTACCATATGATCCAGCAATCCCACTCCTGGGTATATACCCAGAGGAAACCATAATTTGAAAAGGTACATGCACCCCAATGTTCACTGCAGCACTATTTACAATAGCCGGGACATGGAAGCAACTTAAATGTTCATCAACAGTGGAATGGATAAAGAAGAAGTTGTACATATGTACAATGGAAAATTACTCAGCCATAAAAAAGAATGAGATGCCATTTGCAGCAACATGGATGGACCTAGAGATTTTCATACTGAGTGAAGTAAGTCAGACAAAGAAAGACAAATAACATATGATATCGCTTATATGTGGAATCTAAAAAAATGATACAAATGAACTTATTTACAAAACAGAAATACACTGATGTGTATAAAATTGATGACAAATAAGAACCTGCTGTATAAAAAAATAAATTAAAGGGCTTCCCTGGTGGCACAGTGGTTGAGAGTCTGCCTGCCGATGCAGGGGACACAGGTTCGTGCCCTGGTCCGGGAAGATCCCACATGCCGCGGAGCGGCTGGGCCTGTGAGCCATGGCCGCTGAGCCTGTGCATCCGGAGCCTGTGCATCCAGAGCCTGTGCTCCACAACGGGAGAGGCCACAACAGCAAGAGGCCCGCGTACCGAAAAAAAATAATAATAATAAAATAAAATAAATTTAAAAATTAAAAATAAACAAACAAACAAAAACAGAAATAGACTTACCGTTACAGAAAACAATCTTATAGTTACCAGGGGAAAAGGTGGGGAGGGATAAACTGGGAGATTGGGATTGACATATACACACCACTATACATAAAATAGATAACTAATAAGAACTTACTGTATAGCACAGGGAACTCTACTCAGTACTCTGTAATGACCTATGGGAAAAGAATCTAAAAAAGAGTGAATATATGTATATGTATAACTGAGTCACTTTGCTGTACAACAGAAAGTAACACATTATAAATCAACTATACTAAAAATATAAAAATTTTAAAAATGAGATGCAAAAAAAATATGCATTTCCTCCTTTCCTGGGAACAAGGCAAACTATATTCCTTTGCCTGCCTAGCAATTTGGTTTGCCATGTGACTGAGTTCTAGCCAATAAAAAATGAGAAAACATCATCCATTCACAGACTAGCCATTGGGAAACACCTGACATGTGCTCAGCCATTATTCTCTTGTCCTTTTCACTGGTTGGGCTGGTGATCCTCAGAGAGACCTTAAAAATCATATGCTAAAGATGGCAGAGCTTCTGTCATCCAGAATCCCTGAATAATTGTTTGACAAGAACCCCTATTTTTCCTGCCCTCTGCTTTACCTGGAACTTCTCTGAATTATTTTGGAGAATATAAATAATCTTATATATTATTAAGCTATTAAATATATGGGTGTATTTATTCCTGCAGCTTTGTCTACACTTACTAATTCACATAGTGACCACAGAAAACCAGAGCATAAAGGGAGGGGAATGGCATAGAGTACAAAGTAGCAAATGAGGTTTAGTCACAGAGGACAAAGGATAATTCCTCTAGGGCTCCCCTGAAATACTTGGTTGGCATTGGAGGAAGGCAGAATGGGATCAAAGTGAGAGAAACGTTGTTTTGTGACCATTTCTATCACTGTATTTTTATCTACAGGTTCCTAGCACCTGTAAGATACACAATAATTGAAAGAAAAAGTGACTAATGAAAGGAATGTTCCTGCTCTAAACATCTAATACCTAACAACTGCCTTCATAATAACATTCAAAATCCTTGGGAAATGGTAGAGTACTGCAAAACTTTCAGAGAATTTTTGAAAAAGCTGTGTTTTACAGAAGATTGTATGGCCTTGGAAAAGTTCCTTAACCTCTGTAAGCCTTGGTTTAATCATGAGGCTAAGAATATTTACCTCATAGTGTGGGTACAAGGGTTTAAGGAAAGGATACAATCAAGGAAAGTCAATATTTCTAAGACTTTAGCATATTTAAAAGAAAAAAAAAATGTAATTCCTTAAGAACACACAAGGTATTAGAATTGCTCAGGATGTGACTTTGGATGGAATTGAAAAGTTTTTGGTTGTTACCATAATTTAGATCCTATTAAAATTATAAATGTTTATCATGGGATCCTGCCAACTTCGACCACATTTTATTTTGCACCATTTTTTCCATTTAATTTATGAAAGTGGCAGTGTTGGGAGCTTATTCTCCACATAGTGCTGTAATTTGGAGCTGTTATTAATTGGGTTGTGTGTGTCATGTTTCTCCACCTTAGGCTGAATAGGCTGGAGCACTGGCCCCAGCCAGCTCAGCTTTCAGGACTCAGTGGAAACCCATCGCCCAGGCTACAATTCCAGCAGAGCCTGAGAATCCCTTTCCCACCAGTGAGGAAAGTCTAGAATGTGGTTCACAAGGCTGAAAATTCAGGTGTCTCAGGTGAACCCCAGGCATCCTCTAGCCCTAACCCAGACTATGTGGCTTCGGTCCTGAAGCCACTTTTATCTTGATGCCTTGATTACTTTTCAATCACCCATTTTGGGCTATATCACTGCCCTGAATCTCACTTTGGTGGACTAGAGCCTGACAGGTTCTTGGCCTTTGTGTGGTCCCTGCAGGGGTGGGACCTCTCTCCCTTTGTCACTGACTATCCTTGAGTCCTTGACATTTCATTGAAACTTTTTGGTCCGAAGTCCAAGTAGAACACCAACCTGGCCCCTACCTGGCACTGAACATCAACAGTGCCAAATTCCTAGTTGCCTCAACTATCATGCCTGTTGCTAGCCTGCTGTGCTCCACTCCAGCCCAGACTGAGCAGAGATGCACCATAATCCCCTGTTAACAGAGCTTTGCACTGTGTATACAAACCAACATAGGCAAATCATTAAATTAACTCAGTAGGACTGAGATTCTACTTTTCTAATAAGCTCTCTGTGGATGCCAATGCTGCAGGTCCATGGACCACATTTTGAGTAGCCAGTATTTCTCTTACTTCCCTCTTTGGTATCCACCAGGCTGTGGGATTAGTTCCTCAGCTCCACGTGGGGCCCTCTTAGAGTGTGTCACTGGAGGAAGCTCTCACAGCTTAAGTCTCAGCATGTCTCATAAGAAGTTACACCCAAATGTTGATGTGCTCAGATGTAGAAACATGAACTCTTTCTACACATATGCCCATTCAAGGGCCATAATTCATACGTGCAAGATTTTTGATTATCCCTCTTAAGTTTTGCTAGAGCTATAAATTAAATATCTCACCTAGTTACTATTCCTCCCATTGGAGGACAGGTTTCCCTTACAGGCCAGCACAGACATCAATAGTTGGCATTTACTTGGATGGGACATACAGTAATACTCCTTGCTAAAGCTTTAGTTCTCATTAAAGTATTGAAAAACAACCTAAAATGTCACTAGCAATTAACACAGGTGGAAGGTTGGAATTATATGCAAGAAAACTATTTTTCAGTGACTGTTCTGCAACTACATCTGGGTTCAAGCTATTATACTCTCTGAACATTTCTGGAAATAAGCCCCTTCAACGGCTGCAGAACAGAAATTTTATACTGATTTTATATTATGTTGTAGTTAAAGAGAAAGACAGACTTTTAAGTTCGCTCTCTGGAATTGCCAATTATCCCAGTCAATGGGAAACTGCAAACCTACAATATATGAAAAAGTGAATCCCGTGGTAGTGTCAGTGCTGAAGATACTGTTCTCTCAGCTACCTGGTTGACTGTGTTTTCAGGCTTCTGGAGTTGGCATTTACCTTCCATCTAAAGGAGGGAAAATCAAAGCCCTTTGTCCACCTACTTAACACATTTTTTTTTCAGACTCAGAGGGGTGTCTTTAGCAGAAGGTTCTCATAGCAAGTTATATAAATATCTAAATCAAGTAGAATTACCCCTCATTACCAGTCCTTCAGCAATGTGATCTCACACCTGGAATGCTCCCCATCTGATGTTTCAGTAGGTTCATTATGAGAATCAGAACGGTAGAAATGCATCCTCAGTAGTGACTCCATGTGCCTGAATGAACATCTGGTTGAGAATGCAGCTGGCAATGCCTCAATTCCTAATTGGGTGATGCACCTTCAATCAATTTGTGCCATTTCCTCAGGGTTTGAGCTTGTATTTTGTTTTTCCCAGGTGCGTGCTCAGAATCATAGCAAAGAGGTATATCTAACCTCATAATTAACAAATGCCATGTTGGGTTGGACTTTGTTCACCATTTCTTACCTAAATTTTTGAAACTCACACATGGTTTCCAGACCAAGATTGATGTGAACAGCAGCAGTTTTCCAAGCTGTATGTGGGAGAGACCAGGGTGCTAAGGAAAGCACGGTGGGTAAGGCATAGTGGAGGTGGGCCCCCTTTACAACATGAAGCCTGGAAATACTGAGTTGAAAAGAGCAGAACCAAACATGCAACCAATTCTTGGCCAACATTAATGAAAAAAAAATAACTAAACATGAGGGACCTTGAATGAGGGAATGGCTTTGGGCGATCAGGCTGCCTCTGTGGGAATGGTTCTTCAATGGTATTAGAAGGTTTGGAAGGATGTGGCCATGGGGCTGGTTGATAGGTACTTAGCACTGAGAGGTGATGAGGAGGCCTGTCTTTACTTGTACCTGGCCCCCAAATTTCTAACCCAGCAGTCTCTCAATTCAAAAGAACACTAACTCAATTATCAAAATTGTATTGAACTGTCAAATGCATGTAAATGTACATTAATTATGAAAATATGTAATAATTTGACACTGTAAAACAAAACAAACCACATATATCAAAATGGAAATAGTTTTAAATCTCTGAGTACCATCACATGGACTACACATACTTTTACATCACAATTTATCTGTGCCTACACACTATTTTAAATCTGTATTGCTGGCAGCTTTCAAGTATCATAACCTCTGGTTAGACCATATTACTCCAATCCATGGTTTTTTACCACGGTCTCTAGAGAGAGCACCCCAATGGTTCCTGGTTCACAGCCTACCCGCCAGTTGTACCAATGACTCTGGAACTGGAAGGAACAACTAAATGCTCCCTTAGTCTAGACAGGGTGGGGCTGGGTGCACTGGGTGCTGCTGGACCTGCATCTTGGCCTTTCCAGAGGCTTGTTTAACTCTGTGAAAATACCTGTCCCAGATGGATTTCTAAGAGCCTAGAGATAGTCTAATGCAGCAGTTCCCCACAGTTTTGGTCCTAAAAACCCCTTTAATACTCTTAAAACTTATTGAGGCCTCCAAAAAGTTTTCATTTAAGCTAGTCATGTCTATTAATCATTACCACCTTCAAAAATTAAAAATTTGAAAACTTAAAATACAGTTGACCCTTGAAAACATGGGTTTGAACTGCACGGGTCCACTTACACGTGGCTTTTTCAAGAAATGCATACTATAGCACTACACGATCCGTGGGTCATTGAATCCGTGGATGTGGAACCGTGGATAGAGAGGGCCACTGTAAAGTTACATGTGGATTTTCCACTGTGTGGTCAGCACCCATAACACCCACGTTGTTCAAGGGTCAACTGTACTTATTAATTCAATAAAAATAACAATTTAAACTCATTATATGTTAATGGAAATAATATATACTTTTATAAAAATACATTTTCCCAAAACAAAATTAGTAAAAAGAGTGGTACTGTTTTACAATTTAATGAATATCCTTAATGGCTGTTTTCAAAGAAGACACTTGGATTCTCGGATCTGTTTCTACAGTTTTTCCAATTTTTGCAACGTCACAGATCATGGAGACTCTTAAAAATACAACTGTACACTCGACAGATAATGAGAATGAAGAAGGCAAATAACATCTCAGTATTACTATGAAAATAGTTTGAACTTATGAGCTCTCTGAAATGGTCTTGGAAACCCAAGACATCCCTTGGTCACACTTTGAGAACCTCTGGCCTAATGCATAGACTTCAGTATCACTTAAAGAACATTAACATGAAAATACAAAACTACAATTCACAATTGTCCCACTGATTCCCTGTTAAAGATCTTTTTTCTGTTCTATTACATTCAAAATCATTAACAATTATTAACTATATGGATAAAATCTAAAAGCCAGAGCATGTGAATGATGGCAAAAGTTAAAGCAGATATGGGTTGTACAGTTATGATGGCCTGATACTAGAATTTTTCATTTTTATTTCCAAAGCAGGTCTAGAAAAATAAAGATAATGAAGTCAGAGAAAGACAAATATCATATGATATCACTTATATGTGGAACCTAAAAAAAAGGGTACAAATGAACTTATATACAAAACAGAAATAGAGTTACAGATGTAGAAGATAAACTTATAGTTACCAGGGGGTAAGGGGAGGGGGGTAAATTGGGAGATTGGGATTGACACATACACACTACTATATATAAAATTTATAACTAATAAGGACCTACTGTATAGCACTGGGAACTCTACTCAGTACTCTGTAAGGGCCTATATGGGAAAAGAATCTAAAAAAGAGTGGATGTATGTATATGTATAACCGATTCACTTTGCTGTACACATGAAACTAATACAATATTGTAAATTAACTATACTACAATAAACATTTTTTTAAAAAGGTAATGAATAGGAACTACATAATTCAACATCCTAAGAAACATACTTAATACTTACAATGTTGAATACTGTTCTAAGCAATATTTTCACAGTTACTCATCATAACCGCCCTATTAGATTATCCCCATTTTATAACTGAGGAAACTAAACCACAGAGCAGTTAGGTATTTGCCTAAAATTTCATGCTAATTGGTAGAACCAGCCAGTATTTGAACCCAAGCATTCTGGCTCCAGACAGAGTAACCAAGACACCATGCAGCCCAGCCCTGTGGTTATTACTGACGGTCAGTGTGGTTGCCTTCTGGGGCCATTTTTTGGGGATTTGCTCTTTAAACTGAAGGAAACTTTGTTTGTTGTGGCATCAAACAATGCTCCCCCTCCCTATCTTTTTCCAAGGATAATAAAGATATTGTCAAGTATCTTTATTTTTCTTGGTTTTGAAGTTTCCTTTGCACTTATGCTCCATGATCTACAGATCAATATGCTCTTTAAAAACAGGAAATATTTTTTATAACCATGTGACAAGTTCCCTGATCCCAGTGTCTTAAAGGTATAAACTTTTAGTTACCAAATAAATAAGTTAGGGGGATACAATATACAGCATAGTGACTATAGTTAGTATAATACTGTATTACGTACTTGAAAGTTTCTTCCCTCTTTTACTCACTTTAGTAATTCACTTGACTAGTTCTGAATTAACTATTTAAAGCACTGCTTTTCAAGTCATCTTACTGCAATAGTTTGGACATGTTATGTCAATATCAATAAGAGTAATATTAAAATTATACCTATTATAATATGCCAATATTAATATTGTAATATGTTTAGAAAATATTTTGGTTTATATTTTTTAAGCTTCATCAAAACAGTGCTTTGAAGGCAGCTGGGCAGAGATGGTTGTCATTCTGCTGAGTTTACAATTGAATTAACTGAGGCTTAGGGAGACTAGGTGAGGCATCTGCAAGGTTGCAGAGAAGAAATCTGCCCTCAAAAGCTGCTCTTCAGGTTGGACTTGAGTGGATGCAGCACTGGCTCTTTAATAATTTGCTGTGGCTCCAGAAGGTTCACTACGATCCAGAACTAAGAGGGAAATGTCTCTGACTGGGACAGCATACTGTGTACATTTGTAGTCAGGAAAATACTCAAGGCCAGCTGTACTTCCCAGGACTGCTAGCTCATTCTTGGGGAAGCAAAAAAGTCTATGGTCATTTAACCCAAAGGTGACTAGAATCTGGGGAAACTGGTTCATGAACCTAAACTCCCATAGGCTTGGTTGCATAACAGAGTTTGGATAGGCCATAGTCCCTATTTTATTTACATTTTTCCACTAAAAATCTTATGGCCTTAGTTTACTAATCTTAATTGATAGGAATCAGCTAACTAAGCCCCCAACATTCAGGTTCTGTAACTTGAATTATGTATGTTGAAGAATATTTCTTTCAATTAGAAAAGCCTATTTAGAAAAGGAATTACGATTATAGAAGCAGAGAGTAGAATGGAGGTGGATGCCAGGGACTGGGAGTAGGGGAAATGAAGAGATATTGGTCAAAGGGTATAAGCACCCACTTATATGAGGAATAAGTTCCAGGGATCTAATGGACAGCATGGTGACTGTAATTAACAATACCGTGTTGCATATTTGAAAGTTTCTAGGAAAGCAAATTTTGAATGTTCTCCCCATAACAACAACAAAATGTAATTATGTGAGGTGACGGATGTGTTAGCTAACCTTACTGTGGTAACATTTTGCAATATATGTGTGAATCAGCTCATCAAACTGTACACCTTAAATGTATACAATGCTATATGTTAGTTATATCTCAATACAGCTGAAGGAAAAAAAAAAAAGACCAGAAGACTTATGATTTGAGAGTAGGACTCAGGGTATCTTTGGGCCAGTCTACACAATTTCCATGCCATCTCCCCCTCAAAAGTTCCCTTGTTTATCTTTGCTGTAGTTTTATTAATTATACTCACATATATACCCCAATTCCCCCGAAACAACAATTGCTTCAGCAAGATGGCCCCTAGTAAATCTTGATATCACATGGTCTTTTATAACCAAGTGACAAGTCCCCTGATCTCTGTCTTAAAGGTACAAAATTCCAGTTATAAAAGAAGTTATGGGGATGTAGTGTACAGCATAGTGACTACAGTTAATAATACTTATTGCATATTTGAAAGTGGCTAAGAATAGATCTTAAAAGTCTTCATCACAAGAAGAAAATAATGTTTGTAACTATGTATGGTGACAGATGTTAACCAGACTTGTTGTGGTGATTGTTTCACAATATACACAAATATTGAATCACTATGTTGCACACCTGAAACGAATATAATGTTGTATGTCAATTATACCTCAATAGAAAAATAATAACCCACCCAAGGGGAAAATTAAAAAAAGGAGCACTGTGTCTTCATCTTCCATGCAGAGGGTACCTTCAAAGTAGGGCAATTATAGCAGATAAAGATGATTCATAAGAAAATATTGTTACAAGTGAATGGCTGGCATTTTACAGAATTGGCATGCAAAGTGCATTTATATTTCTGTACTCCTTCTTGAGCTGAGTTTCCCTCTCTAGCATAACAACCTATGTTTTGATTATGGGTATAGGGGATGGCTTAAGTAGATAAACTGAAAAAACATCATGAATTAATATTGAGGCCCTGATGAAGATCTGGGAAAATAAAACATACGTAATACCCTATGAAAGCTAGAACTTGCAAAGTATGATCTTGGACCTTTCAAAGTGAGGCTTTAATCATCAACTCAGAATTTTAGGCCTAATTAAGATACATATGATATCTATTGCCTAGAAAGGAATTTAGTCTCAGTTTTCCTGGCTAAAGGTTAAGAGGAAGTTACCAGAAATAAAGTGGATAAGAAGAAACCAGAGAAAAAGGGGGATAAAATCTTAGCTTTATTGTGTGCTTATCAAGTGTCAGCCATTGTGTTAGGCTAGGGTCACATGACTTACACATGACTTAATGCTGTGCTTCAACCTTGAAGTGTTTCCTGCTGAGTCTAAATGGGCTACCAGCATCCCTACACATTTTTCCAGGCAACTGTCTGCAGTTGGCTGCTGAGATAAAAACTGTATTTGTCTTATGCTTGCTAAGCTCTTTATATGTTTTGTTGCATCCAAGCATCGTTACAGTCCTGTGGAGTAAATGGTTTTCATCCCCATTTTATTAATAAGTAGAACAGGTTCTCTAAGGTCAACTAGCTTGTCTAAGTTCTTGTGGGTATAAGGTCCTGGGAAGAAATTGAAACCTTGTTCTATTTGTCCCTGAACTTTTTATTCCAACATACAAGACCAGCTACATGATTTGTGAGGCCCACTGCAAAATGAAAACATGGGGCTCTTGTTCAAAAATTGTTACGAATGGCAAAACAGTGATAGCAGGACATTAAACCTAGTGTGAGGCCATTCTAGCATGAGGCCCTGTGCAGAGAATGAATATCACGCCCGTGAACACAAAGTAACCCCACTCAAGAGTCCCATGCTATAGGAAGAATACTGTGCTTCATTTTTTTTTTTACAGAACATAAAGCTTTTTAATAGAAATAATAAGAAAAGTGTCTGAACCCAAACTGTAAGACATTGGCTTACAAGCAGTTATGAGAATCATGGGACCAAATACTGCAGATTCAAACAAATCCAGTCATGCACAAACACAGAATTAACAAAAACAAGGTAAGAAATCTCAGCTTTTTCCTCTCTTGTCGATACCCTACTCATCACTGTTAACTTTTAATGGTGAAAAATGGTGTGCCCTCATGGAGTGAATTATTGATGGCACTGGGAGGAAAAACTCATTTGGGATTTAGATTGTTACTGAATCAGTATTGTGGTTTTTTTTTAATAGAGCAAGTCCTAAAGGAAAATGTTTTCATATCACTTTACTATTAATTGTTTTGTCAAACTGAAAAACACAGATATTTTAGGTACTGCCTTTGATGAACAATGGTATGCTTTTTCTTTTCAACTTATTTTGGCTACGGCTCCTCCCTTGCCTTCCAAGTATTTGTAGAACACATGCCTTTTAAACACAAATTCCCATCAAACCCATTGAAATGTTTCTTTCCCCAAACCGCCTAAGTTCAGAATTTGGTATGCTGTTCATATTTCAAGTCCTTATCTGTCATTTGATTTGCTGGATTCTCAGTCTGCTGGGCAAGATTTAATGGCTTCTTATCTGTCCTAGAGGAGAAAATGACTTGCCAGGTAAAAAATATGTTCAAATATTTGAATTCCCATCCCCCAAATAAACTTCTGCCTTGATGTTAATTTAAAAGAGGCAGCTTCTTTCCCCCATTGGATTAAATAAACTATTCAATGTAAAAGCACTTTGAGCTTGATGCTATATAAATGCAACCTTTTATCATAAATATTACTAAGATAGGAAATAATAAGCAAATACATGTGTATATGTGTGTGCAGGTATGTGTGTAATGTGCATACACATATCTATATCTATATAGATATAGATATATAGATATGTAGAGTTTTTTTCTCTTTGGCACCCCTTTATAGTCCAGATGCAGGTATATATTGTAATTATTTTTAAAAATAACACTACCTTTGATGAAGTTGTTAGAAATCTGGCCAAGCATTTCCCCCAGAACATCTGATTTTTAAACTGAGCAGATGTTTGAGGACCTATCTAACTGGGAAAAAGAAAAAGAATAATGCAAGTATGGAGTTGTACCACTTGACAAAATGGTCAGCAGCCACACAGAAGAGACTGTAGCCATATTCACGTGCTCACTCAGCTCCCACATCCTTTTGAAAGCAACAAGTTACACATGATATGCTTATCACTTCCTGCAGCTGCTATAATGTAGCTATATGTCCTTGACTCCCTTTTGATTCCCCATTTTTCTTCTGATATGGAACTTGAACTATGAAGCTCTTCCATTCATGATGTCAAGTACTTTTGCACACTCAAATCCATCCTGCTCATAGCAGCCCAAGGAACTAAGAGTGGGAAAGAAAACTGTTTGCAGACAAGTGTTAATGTTCAGACAAATCCACCCAAACTATTTCATGGATACTAAATTCCTAGGAATGAGGATATAGCAAAATGACTTTTAAACATAGGCATTTGGTGGGCTTTTCAATTTGGAATTGTTGATTTGAAACTATAAATATCAATAAATAAAGTAGCAAATAAAAAGTGAATTTATGTGCTGGAATAACTGGACATCTACATACAAAAAAAAAATGAATCCAGATGCTGACCTTACACCTTTCACAAAAATTAGGTCAAAATACATCACAGACCTAATGTAAAACACAAAACTATAAAACTTCTAGAAGATAATATAGGAGAAAATCTTGGTGGCCTTGTGTTTGGCAATGAGTTTTTACATAAAGTATCAAAAGCACAATCCATGAAAGAAAAATTGATTAGTGGGACTTATCAATTCAATTCAATTCAATTCAAATGTAAAACTTCAACTCTGTGAAAGATACTGCTAAGAAAAGGCAAGCCACAGAGTGGGGAAAAATATATTTGTAAAACACATATGTATCTGAAAAAGAACTTGAATCCAAAATACACAGAGTCCTTAAAATTCAAGGATAAAAAAAAATAACCCAATTAAAAAGTGGGCAGGGGCTTCCCTGGTGGTGCAGTGGTTGAGAGTCTGCCTGCCAATGCAGGGGACACGCGTTCGTGCCCGGGTCTGGGAAGATCCCACATGCCACAGAGCGGCTGGGCCCGTGAGCCATGGCCGCTGAGCCTGCGTGTCCGGAGTCTGTGCTCCGCAATGGGAGAGGCCTTAACAGTGAGAGGCCCGCGTACCGCAAAAAAAAAAAAAAAAAAAAAGTGGGCAAAAGATCTAAACAGATAATTCACCAAAGGAGATAGGCAGATGGCAAATAAGCATATGAAAAAAATTTAAACATCATATGTCATTAGGGAATTACAAATGAAAACAACAACGAGATACCACTATACACCTATCTGAATGGATAAAACCCAAAACACGAACAACATCAAATGCTGGCTAGTATGCAGAGCAACAGGAACTCTCACTCATTGATGGTGGGAATGCAAAATGGTACAGCCACTTTGGGAGACAATTTGGCAATTTCTTACAAAACTAAACATATTTTTACCATATGATCCAGCACTCACGTTCTTAGACATTAACCCAAATGAGTTGAAAATTTATGTCCACACAAAAACCTACCCATGAATTGTTTCAGCTTTATTCATAGCTGTCAAAACTTGGAACTGACTAAGATGTTCTTCAATAAGTGAAATAAAATAAGAAGAAACAATAAGCTATAGGGGAGCAAAATTTGCTACCCCAAAATGTTTCTCTTTGGCATGAGGATTAATTTGAGATTGATTCGTTTTAAGAAACAGAAGACTTGAAGTTTTTCTTGTTACCTCCATCTTAACTGCCAAAAAGAAATTAGATAAAGGGCCTGTTCCCAGAATAGAGCTATCGCTAGAGATATCTGTGAAGAATACGGGCTAGGTGTGGTGGGGGAGGCCGACAGGGCATGGAGATTAGAGTCCATTCTGTGTTCCACTGTTTATGAGCAGCCCAGCAAATTTTTGTTCACCAAATATTTGCTTTTCCATCTTCATGTGAATTGCCTTCCTCCCCTTTGAAATCCCAAACCACTACCCCCAACATCCTCTTTTGTCTTTAGCTGAAGATTAAATTTAAGGTAAGAGCTTCAGCCAGTTTTGGCAAGTTACTCAGTTTTCCCGGGCCTCTCCCATGTATACGTGTTATTAAACTTTTGTTTGATTTTCCCATGTTAATCTGTCTCATGTCAATTTCATTCTTAGACCAGCCAAAAGACCTTAAAACAGTAAAGGAAAATGTCTTCCTCCCTAACAGAACAAAGTGTACTACATCCTTGCGATTGGATATTATTTAGCGATAAAAAGCAATGAACTACCATACCATAAAAAGGCATGAAAGAATTTTATATGCATATCACTGATTGAAAGAATCAGGACTGAAAAGGTTACATACTCAATAATTTGAAATACATGATAGTCTAGAAAAGGCAAAACTACACAGAAGGCAAAAAGGATCAGTAGTTGTTAAGGGCTGGGGGAAAAGGGGATGGATAAATAAGTAGAATAGAGGAGATTTTTTAGGGCAGTGGAACTATTCTGAAACCATTCTGTACAACACTATAATGGTGCATACACAACATTATGCATTTTACGAAGCCCACAGAACCGTACATCACCAAGAGTGAACCCTAATGCAAACTATGGACTTTAGTTAATAATAATATTTCAATTTTGGCTCATTCTCTGTAACAAATATTAATAATAGGGGAAACTGTGTGTGTGTATTGGGGGGTAGATTATATAGACACTATGTAATTTCTGCCCAATTTTTCTGTAAACCTAAAATTGTTCTAAAAATAGTCTATTAAATTTTAAAAGTGAGTATATGTTTTAGCACGCTTAAAAGTAACTATGATGCTTATAATCTATCACTTAGCTTCCTTTTCCCAAACAGCTTAACCCAGTATTTTAACTATTATTAAGAAGTAAAGAAAAAAAAAGGTTTTTTCCAGAATTATTATTTTTGTAACCATATCCACTAATACACATGAACAGAGGCAGAAACTCAGAAAGAGGCTTATGTAATTAAAAATAGTTTTGAAATTAGAAGATGAGTCACCTGAGACTGCCTGGGTAGGGGGAAAAAAAATCCTACAAATAGGGCTGTAAGTCTTAGAACTAGGAATCAGGGAAGAAAATGCTCCTGACAGATGCTTTCTCTCCCTGAGGTAAATTCCCAGGCTTTCCTAGACCCATGAAATAAGATTATGCGGGAAATCACTGTCACTACAAACTCGGGGAAGACGCAAGAATTGAATATTTAAGCACCAGGCACCATGCTAAGAATTTTACCCATATTTCATGGAACACACACTCACAGGTGTGCATGCAAACAACTCACACATGCACATGCGCTCTTGCATATAGACATACAAATGGGACAGCCTAGCAAGTTTACTGAGCCCTTATTTGAGAGAATCAAATCTGTGCCCCAAACTTTAAAATGAGAAATCAAACGGGTGGGGGCAGGAGAGATGAGGCAAGAGTGTCAGTTACAAAATCTCCAGGGTTTAACTGAATTATATTTGGTCAGATTGAATTAAACCACATTGCCATATGCATTTTATCCGTATTCAAGGTAAATACTTTTCTTCATGTTATGCTAATTTAAACTCATTTTTCAATCCAACAGAAAAAATGAGTCTTGTAGTATACAGTTTCCTTAATTTACAGATTAGTAATTACTCTTCTATTGGCACTGGTTGTTATTTTTTTAGGATGATTTTAATTAGAAATTCTAATTAACTGCATACCACAATCACCCTTTTTGCCTCTTCATGAAATTCCTCCTCATAAAGCAAAGCGAATGGAAACTAAGTTACAATCAAAGTAAAATTGTAGATTAACAAATATGCATTGCAAATCTGGAAGCATCCACCAGAATTCAGAAGTTCTTTAAGCAAGCATGGTCCTTTATGTATTCGTGATGTCACTGGGGTCACATTTAAAGAATGATTTCATTATTTCAGTCACTGAATTAAGTAGAATAAGTTAATTTGAACAAAGATAGAGTCACTTTTTCGTTGTCCTTAGAAAATTTTCTTAGATTTCCCAGGTGTGGGTTTCTCATTTGCAAATAGAGAATGCTAATTGTACCTACCTCATAGGAATCTTATAATGTAAATGAAGTAATGGTCACAAACAATTTAGCTGCTGTTGCAAGCATGGATGTATGCTAGTTATTGCCATCAGATAAGCGTAGTGTTTAGGAGTCAGGCTTTACAACGAGGTAGACTAGGTTTGTGTTCTGATTCTACCTGACCTTGGGCTATTTAAATTCTCAGGATCTCCATGTGCTCATTTGTAGAATGAATACTACCTTTGCCTTATATTATTACTGTAAAAATTAAATTCAATGAGATGTACAAATTTCCAACTGCCTAAAAATGGGTTGGAAACTACAGGCTAGGGGCAATTCCAGCTCATTGCTTGCTTTTTAAATAAAGTTTTACTGTAACAGCAACACCCATTTGTTTTACTTATGATGAGTAGTCACAACAAAGACCATAGGACCTGCAAAAGCCTAAGATATTTACTATCTGGCCTTTTACAGCAACGTTCACTGACAGCTGGACTAAAATATCAATTTTACTCAGAGAAAGCATTCTCATACGAGTTTACACTAATTAACTTGTAACATTTATTTATTTCTAAATCACTGATCAAATCACTGTACAGTTTGTACTTTTTTTTTTTATACTGGATATAAAAAAATCTGCTTGCATTAATGAATTAAATCTTTAATGTAGGCAGCCCTGATCACCTTTATTGTAATAAATGTTTGTTTGTGCATTAATTCCTTATTGGTCTTTGTTTGTGTTTATGTGGTAGCATTGGTTCTACCTCTTTATGAGAATATGTGTAGAGCTTATTATGGTTGCCATGGAAATACAGCCTGTCACTAGAGTTTGCTGTGATCAATTTACTATGACTGTTTTTTAAAAGCTTGACAAAAAAATTCTGTAATAAAGCTAATTTAATAAAACCATGAGAGAAAAGGTCCAAATAAGAAATAGTGGAGGAAAATAAGCTACAAATACCGCAAAAGCTTAGGTCAAAACTAATGTTATCACGAATTGCTTATTTATCTTTTACTGTTGGGAACAGTGGTGCTTAAGATGTGGTTTATGTGTCAAAGGGAAAGGACTCAAGGTCTTCCTTCTTCTTTTCCATTAATGCTTAGATGAACAGCAATATCTCAAATATCCATGGAAAACCCTTGAGAGAGGCTGTTGAGAGGAAATATTGAATAATTTCCATTTTCCAATGTTCTCTGAGTTCAAAATCATGGAAAGATTTTTTTTTTAAACTATCCTAACAAATCAATTGGATTACTGTCTCCTAAATATGAGGCCAAAAAGAAAATGAGGACACTTCAGATATGATAAATCTTCCCTTCCCAGACAAATAGTATCTAAGTATTAATGTTATATTCAACTTCACTTTTGCTTCCATAGACTTTTCCTAAATTCTTCTGGTGGATATATTTGACTGTATAACTCTTAGATTAACTTGTACTTTATAATGACTTCTATGACATTTTTTAACAATTTTTTAAAAAATGTTATATCGGAGTATAGTTGATTAACAATGATGTGTTAGTTACAGGTATACAGCAAAGTGATTCAGTTCTATGCATTAAAAGTATCCATTCTTTTTCAAATTCTTTTTCCATTTAGGTTATTACAGAATATTGAGCCGAGTTCCCTGTGCTATACAGTATGTCCCTGTGGTTATCTATTTTAAATATAGTAGTGTGTATATGACATTGGTTCTTATTCATATTGCTGTATAAGTTTTTGAATAAAAATTCAGTTTAATTCAACTCAATTTAACTAAAATACTTATTGAGGACTTCTACTAAATCCTGTGGGGGCCCTGGGATAGAAAGTTTTCAACATGATGCCTGCCATCAGGTAACCTAATGCAGAGTTAGAACAAAAGACATACTACTTCGAAACAAAAGATGCTATTAACGCCTAGCCAAGGGAATAAAACAGCTGATCTTGGTATAAGAAGAATGATGTAGTGGCATTTAAACTTGAGGGTGATTCAGAGAAGAATTCACTAAGAATGTAGCACTTAATCAGACTCTTGAATGTTTGCAACCAGTAAAGTGGAAATTGGGGAAATAAGAGACATTTAGAAAACCATTAGATAAAGCACAGAGTTACGAAATATGAGACACTCAGTCCATTGGGTTGGAGAGGCCAACATGAATTAAGAAATAGGTATCACTAGAGTGAAGGGGATTAAGAGTGAATCTATGAATAATAGCTTCAGCCTTCTGCTAAAATTAGGCATGAGCATGTGCTGAGAGACATTTATTTGTTTATTAATTAAGACACCTATTATGTTCCAAGGTACTGGCAATGTATCAGTGTCCTAAGATAAAAACCTCACGTAATTTTCCACCTCTCCAGAGGCTTAGCGATATTTACAAAACAGAAATGAGAATGTATGGTGATGGACTAAACACAAAAGATAGTCATCTACAACATCAAGTTCTTCAAAATAACATGGGGAAAATGTAACTATGTCATTTTTGAGAGATTAATTTATAAGTTTTTCCATTTTTCTGCATTTCCTCAACTATGGTCCCTCACATATTTCAACCTATATATTTCTTTCTTCTGGGACTTGTGCTGGGAGGCAATTAAAAACACCCCATCAAGTGGTTCTGCTTGCTTTTGGAAACACCGAAACCCACTGTAAAGATATTTCATGTCTAAGAGGCAAGAGTAGTGGGAATGCTTTTTTGAGGCACAAAAGAAGGAAAAGGCCAGTGGAACAGTAATGGAAGAAAAGCATTTGGGGTGGGGGAGAAATTTATACAGAGATGCTCAATAAACAGTTGACTCATCAACCTTAAGCTCAGCAGAAATATCCAAACTCAAAATTCAAATGTGATAGTTATGTATTCATAGGAGACAGCAGACTACAAACAGGCCCTAGGACTGACTCCCTGGGAACTAAGACATTTAAAATGTAGGGGAAAAAAAAAAAAAAAAAACAGATCCAGCAAAGGAGAATATTGAAGAAGAGTCCATCAACATCAAGAAAGTAAAGCACTGGAGAAGAAATTGCCTGAAAGCTGATTCATGGCTTCTCCTCTCCCACTGTACTTTCCCCAGACTCACAATATTGGTTCAAATAATAATAATAATTTCCCTGAAGAGTACAGTATAGTCTTACACTTAACTTAGAATTATGTGGCTCTCTTCATACCACAAAGATGGCTCTTACATTTCAATCTTCCTCACTTTAGTAAAAACAACACAGAGGCTCAGAAATTTATCCATTTATTCCACAAACATTTACAGAGAGTTACCTATGCATGAAGAATTGTTTTAGGCTCTTGGCATACATGGAACTTACATCTAACAGGAAAGGAGTGCCTTGTCCAAAATCATGTACCTCAAAAATGAGAGAACACGAAAGTAGACCCAATTCTTAACCTGCATTGCCCTTTTGAGTTTGATCCCATAGGGAATGCTCATAGGAAGTTTTTATAGTATAGACCCATAAAGAAACTGCTGAAGGAACAATGTCATCAGAACGATTTTTCTACATTAGAAATCTGCTATCACTCCTGCTTAGAAGTCTGCAAATGGCTCTCTGCTCTCTTCATAATGACATCTAAGAACACAGGACTTCATAAATTGTTTACCTGACCATGTGTATACTCTTCACACTTATTGTTTGCCATTCTCATGCACCTTACTCTCCCCCAAAGCCATTTAAGACTTGCTATTCTCCTAAGCCCTCCAAGCCTGCCAGAGCCGAATCTTTATCCATGCCTTGCCCTCTGATTGGAATGCCAACCCTTCCTGTTTTGTCAACTTTACAAGTGCACGAGCAGCCATGAAGTTTCACCACAAGTGGTGTCTTCTCTCCACTTGCTCCAGCCCCTTCTCCCAGGAAGCCTTGCATACTGCAACTCTCAATAGTGCTTCCATTGTGTCTGGCATGACCTTCCAGTGTGTGACAACTACACAGTACCATGGAGGTGTGTTATCTATTTTCCCTCTAGTCTTTGAGCTCCATAAAATAAGGATGTTTACCTGTGGGTCCTTGTAACGTCTACATCCCCTATGCTCTACACAGTATATGACAAATGGTAAGTGACAAAAAGTGTGTTGCATATGCAACTGAATCTGGAAATAGATTTGTGAAATAATACAAAAGAGCCACCTACTATGGGGAGAGATGTAAATTGAGAAGAGGTTCCAATTAAATCTTCTCAAAATATTTTAAATGGTATTTTATAAGTAAGTTGTTATAACTGTAAAATTTGTGGGAAAAAAATAGCACAGGCACCAAAAGACATCTCCTCTGAGAATTTGAGATGAGGAAAAAGTTTTAGGAACATTATTTAGCTTGATTAACAAGCCTATCTTAAAGAGACTTTCAAAAAATAAAACCAGCAACTTCTCAAAACTGAGCCAAGGGTCCATTTAGAATGAAAAAATACTAGGTCCTCTAAGAGGCTGACTTAAAGAGCAAAGTGTTATCTTTGCCCCAGGGATCAATCTTGGGGCTCTAACAAAGGGGACTCAATAGATTTAGGGAGCACACACAATTCTACTTTTCATTCAGGATTCAGCAATACATACCAAGATCAAAGAAAAACACAATCTCATGTCACATATTCTCAAGTCCTTCCATTGCCAATGTCTGTCTTCTAGCTTTCTGGTCACAATCCTATGCCATATTCCTTAATGCATTCCTGAATGGCAGCTGCCTATCTAATGGGATCTTTATTTCCTGCCTCCCACTCTGCTTGGGCAAGCTGTACCTTGGCATCAAACTGAATGCCAGATAAGCAGAATTCTTACATGTGCAATTAAGAGCCACTGGAGTGGAGATAACAGCATCCCATGGTTAGCTGAATAATTCATGGCAAAATGTTCTCTCTTTATTCATAGCTCCTCACACCCTTGACTTGTTAAGCAGCTAGCACTCACACCAAAGTGCTGGTTTCAGCTGAGACATTTCTTAAGCAACTCATCTGATCAGGTCTTTTACATTTTTAAATGTTTTTTACGAGAATCTCTGAAAAAATAAAAAGGAAAGAGAAATGAGGACAAAAACAAACAAAAATAAAGAAGCCTAATGAAACGTGGAAAAAACAGGTTCTGGTTTTCTTTTAAATTAGTGCTTTAAATTCAAAGCACAGGAAATATCTTCCAGGGTTTAAGTTGTTTATTTCTGGCTGTTTATCACTTGGCCACTTGTTCTTAAAGCAGTGATCATGATTTTAAAACACTATACTTTGTTTGCAGGTCAAGGGCGGTAGAAGAAATATATAATACTGAATTCAAAAGAGGTATAGATATGTACTATTACTGCAGAGATCACACAAAAATCACAAAGATAGATAAGTGAGGGCATTTATTCCTTTTCAGGGTCTATAACTGAGTTGACTCTAAGTACCCTCAAAACCAACTACCAACTGTGGAGAATATTATAATCCTTTCATTTAAAGGGCTGCCTTCAATTTTAGGTACACAATTCTAAAATATAGAGAACTTCCTCACAGCAGAATTAGCAACTTAATAAGGATGTATTCAGTGTGTGAGAATACAGGAAGGAATGAAAAAAAAAATGCTAAGGGTAACCGTTCAAATAAAAGTGGAGGGCTTCCCTGGTGGCGCAGGGGTTGAGAGTCTGCCTGCCGATGCAGGGGACATGGGTTCGTGCCCCGGTCCAGGAAGATCCCACATGCCGTGGAGCGGCTGGGCCCTTGAGCCATGGCCGCTGAGCCTGCGCGTCCGGAGCCTGTGCTCCGCAACGGGAGAGGCCACAACAGTGAGAGGCCTGTTTACCACAAAAAAGTGGAGATTATCTACAATATTAAATATGTATTAGTTTAGAATCCACTTTTATAAAAGGAGGAAGAATTTTAAAACTCTTTAGCTTTAGAATTTTTTCATAAAAAGGTAGGAATTAAAATAGCTTAATATCAAGGTTTTAAAAATTTTTACAAAAAACTTGACAGTAATACCTCTACTTAGTAAAATATATTTAAACAATATTTGTAAATATAAAGATATTTACAAAGTGAAAAAAATAAGCTACTCTTCCCATATTTTCCACCTCCACTTCTTCTCCCCAAAGGTGGTCATTTTCAATATATTTTTATAATGTATACTTCAAGAAACATTGTTTCATGTGTATTTTTATATAAATATATATATACTTTAAAAAATTCAAAGTAATCATCAGTTATTTACCATGGGCTTTTCCTATATTCCTGTTTCTTAGTGACTTCTACATGAACTCACACTTCCCTATTTCAATCATTTCAATTAACTGATATTCTGTATATTGTTTACTGACCAAATCTATACGACTTATCTGACTACATCTCTATTAATGCTTATTTAGCATTTTGCCAACATTTTTTATTTGACAGTTCAAAGAGCAGTAAAACAGAAATTCCTACAGAAGTATCTTGATGTGTTTTTTTAAAATACATCAGTTGGATAAATCCATAACCAAGAACGGCAGGTACAAAGGCATATGTACAGATTTTGACAGATATTTTTAATGTATTCTTCAAAATTCTATGTTAATTTGCAGTCTGAAGAATGATGTATAATAATAAATATGTCTCAAAAACCTAGATAAAATATTTGTTTCTAACCCGAGCGGATGAGAAATCTTGTGTGTTTTGATTTGTATTTCTTTAATTATGAGTGAGATAAAACATTTTTTCTTCTAGAATTATGTATACTTTTTCTGTTTAATCCTTTGTCTAGTTTCTTGGCCTGTTTGTATATTTTCTACTGAACAGTATAAATCCTAATAAGTTAAGGGAATTACCCCTTACATTAAATGTTTTCCAATTAATACAATTTAGAGAAGGCTTTCCTTAATAGAATTTAAAACGTGGAAGCCATAAAGAAAATATTAATAGATTTGAGTAAATATGTATACATATATATGGCAACAATTATAATAACCTAAGCCAAAGACCAAAGTGCATTTAAAAAAAATTCAATGCTTAATGAGAAGATAATTCCAGATCCATCTATCTATCCATCCAAACACACAATACATATACATACATACACATACACACAATTTTTATAAATCACTAAGAAAACAATTTTTTAAAATGTACTATGTGTAAGGCAAGATGTTATAAAATTTCCAAAAATTAATCATATTTAATCCTGACATTACTATCGATAATTATTTTTGTTGTCATTCTCTGACAGCCTAAATCATGAAGAATTGATCAGCTGTTATTATTTTTAAGTTTTATTATTTGAAATACAAACTTTTCCATAAATGAGAGCCTTGTCCAAAAATAATTAATATTTTAAATGAATCAATGGATTATTGCTCTGGTAGGAACAGGGATAGAGATTTCCTCTCCAATATTGATCTTGGCAATGGCTCATGAATGAGCTCAAACCCATAGAGTTCTTTGAATCACAGCCTGAAAGCCATCAAACTGAAAGGTAATGAGCCAACTAGATCTTTATATAAAGTTTAGAATATCTAGTGATAGAGTCATAAGGTGGGAAAGTAGTAATGCTAATTGCACCCACAATGAATATATAAACTAAGTACAAGTAAAAATGGATAGCAATTTGCGTGGCCAGACCAAATATCAGGTAAGAGGGATACAATTTTTGCAATTGATGCAGGAAACATACTGATGGCCTACTGCCTATTTACTAGTCAGATGACCTTGAGAAAGCCACTTAATCAAGTTTAGCCTTAGTGTTCTTACCTCATAGTATCATTATAAAAATTGAGGGACATTTAAAAATACTGAAAATAAGGAACACAGTACTTGGTACATACAAAACCACAAATAAAGAAAAGTTTACACTATTGCTCTGAGCACAGAAAAGGAAAATTTATATTATTGGAAATTTCTCTAAAATTCTTAAGATATATACGAAGATATATATATGAAGAATGAGACATATATGAAGAAATGTGTGGTCACTGACAGAGAACCTGTTACAGGGAGAGAAAGATAACAATAAAGAGCAGATATAAGCAGATCATGCAAATTCTTGAAGGCCATGTTAAGTAACTTAACCTTTAACTGGAAACAATGTGGGAACCTTTTTAAGTAAAAGCATAAGATACAGTTTTAAAGACGTAGTATAAATAATAAGTTGACAAGGGATAGAAATACCAGTTAGTGAAGTATTTCTAAGGAACCTATGACACATTGCAAGGCTTTCTGTTAGAATACTGTTAATGGAAATAGCTATGGAATGGTTTGTAGTATTTCAGTACTTGTTGATATTGTGGATGAGGCAGGTAATCTAGATTTTCAGGCTTAAAACTAAGTAGACAGCGGTGCCTTTTGCTGAAAAAAAAGCTCTGGAAAACAGCAACGTTTCTGAGGGCAAATGTGAATCAAAGGCATGGTTTTTGCAACATTGTGCTTGAGATATATTGACATATCCAAGTGGAGATATCAAATAGGCAGTTAAATTTAAAGATCTATCACTCATATGAGAACTCTGGGCATGAAATAGCTATTTGTGAGTTATCTGTATATAGATGAAAATTTATATGAGTAAGAAACAACTCATCTAGCAAAAGAGTACACAATAAAATGTGAAAAAACAAGAGAGAGGGAGTTAGTGGTGGCTAAAACCAGGCTTTGAGAAACTCCAAAATATAATGACCAGATAAAGGAGAGGTAGGCAGAAAACCAAGAGTATAAAATGTCCCGAGACTCAAAGGATAAAAAGGTTGTTTTGTGAAGAAAAGAGTGGTAAACAGAATTAAATACTGCTGAAGAACCGATCAATTGAAGACTTAAAATCAGAGTTCTGCTTTTGTATAGCATAATGAAGACAATTTATACAAAGTACTTTCACATACTATGATCTCACATCTGGCTTCCATTTTCTAATAATATTCTAGGAAACTAAGGGACAAGGCAGTTATAATTACCTCCATTTTGCAGATGAGGAAGCTAAGGTTCCAACTGGTAAAGCACCTTGCTCAAGGTAATATTATTAGTGACTGGGCAGCAAGTAAACTCCAAAATTTCTTATCCCTAGTCCAATGCTCATTTTGATATAGTGACTGTCTCCTCAATTAATTCAACACTATTTACTGAACTGCTATGAGTAAGACACCCATAAGAGGAGCTACACAGATGAATCAGGCATGGACCCTACCTTCAAAGAGTTTACAGGATAGAATGGGGCATAATCCTCTAATATAATGTTGGACCTCATAGTATTATAAAAGTTAATAGAATATTGCTATTATGGAGGTTCAAAGTGGGAATGGAAATTTAGAACATTTGAATGCAATGGGTAGAATTGTGAGAAGGTATATGACCTGTGAAGACCATGTAAAAGTACTTAAGTTGAAGTAATAGTATAAAGATATAGAAACAAGCAATGATTGATAGGAAAAGTAAATAATTCAGCTTGTATTGACCAGAGGTAAAGTGAAGAGAAATAGAAGAGATAAAGAAAAACATAGGATTTACATCATGAAGGGTGTTAATGACAATAAGGAGTTTGGGTGTTATAAGGAAGGTAGAGCAAGGGCAATAAAATAATTTGAACAGAGAAATGGAGTGATCAGAATATTCTTTAATAATAATTAGAGCAATTAACAATGTATTAGTATGTGTGTATAGACTTTACCATGGCCTACCAATATGCCCAACTCATCTCTCCTGAGCACACTAAAGAGACTGCACTTCTCCAACTTTTTGAAGATGGGTATGGTCAAGCAACTTGCTTTGGACATTAAGCCATGTGCAGTACCAATACGTGTCACCTCAAGGGATAAGTGTTTTAGAGCTGATGGACAATCCTCCAGCCTCCCTTCCCCAGCCAAGTCCATCTGTCTAAGAATTGAGAGTCAAATGGAACTGTTCACAGACTTTATGTGGGTAAGAAATAAACTTTAATCTTATTAACACCTAGAGCTTTGGGTTTTACTTGCTACTGCAGCATTATCTAACCTAGGCTGATAGTACACTGTTCAGTGTTTCCAATGGGTTAAACTAAAGCTGATGTTCAGCTGATAGGTAGTTTATATTAAAATTAAACTACTGTCTACAAAGCTACAGTAATGAAGACAGTATGGTACTGGAACAAAAACAGAAATATAGATCAATGGAACAGGATAGAAAGCCCTGAGATAAACCCACGCACCTATGGTCACCTAATCTATGACAAAGGAGGCAAGAATATACAATGGAGAAAAGACAGTCTCTTCAATAAATGGTGCTGGGAAAACTGGATAGCTACATATAAAAGAATGAAATTAGAACACTCCCTAACACCATACACAAAAATAAACTCAAAATGGATTAAAGACCTAAATGGAAGGCCAGACACTATAAACTCTTAGAGGAAAACATAGGCAGAACACTCTTTGAGAGAAATCGCAGCAAGATCTTTTTTGACCCACCTCCTAGAGTAATGAAAATAAAAACAAAAATAAACAAATGGGAGCTAATGAAACTTAAAAGCTTTTGCACAGCAAAGGAAATCATAAACAAGATGAAAAGACAACCTTCAGAATGGGAGAAAATATTTGCAAACAAAGCAACTGACAAGGGATTAATCTCCAAAATATATAAACAGCTCATGCAGCTCAATATTAAAAAAAACAAACAACCCAATCAAAAAATGGGCAGAAGACCTAAATAGACATTTCTCCAAAGAAGACATACAGATGGCCAAGAAGCACATGAAAAGCTGCTCAACATCACTAATGATTAGAGAAATGCAAATCAAAACTACAGTGATGCATCCTCTCACACCAGTCAGAAGGGACATCCTCAGAAAATCTACAAACAAAAAATGCTGGAGAGGGTGTGGAGAAAAAGGAACCCTCATATAGTGTTGGTGGGAATGTAAATTGATACAGCCACTATGGAGAACAGTACGGAGGTTCCTTAACAAAACTAAAAATAGAACTACCATATGGGCCAGCAATCGCACTCCTGAGCATATAACCAGAGAAAAACCATAATTCCAAAAGCTGCATGCACCCCAAAGTTCCTTGCAGCGCTATCTACAATAGGCAGGACATGGAAACAACCTAAATGACCATCAAGAGAGGAATAGACAAAGATGTTGTACATATATACAATGGAATATAAAAGGAACGAAACTGTGCCATCTGCAGAGATGTGGATGGACCTGGAGACTGTCATACAGAGTGAAGTAGGTCAGAAAGAGAAACAAGTATAATATCGCTTATATGTGGAATCTAGAATAATGGTATAGATGAACTTATTTGCAAAGTAGAAATAGAGACACAGATGTAGAGAACAAATGTATGGATACCAAGGGGGGAAGAGGAGGTGGGATGAACTGGGAGACTGGGATTGACATATATACACTACTATGTATAAAACAGATAACTAATGAGAACCTACTGTATAGCATAGGGACCTCTACTCAGTGCTCTGCGGTGACCTAAATGGGAAGGAAATCCAAAAAAGAGGGGATATATGTATACGTATAGCTGATTCACTTTGCTGTACAGCAGAAACTAACATGACATTGTAAAGCAATTATACTCCAATAAAAATTAAAAATTTAAACTATTGAACTGCCCCTGTATTACTGATTAAAAAACCATTGTCCAAACCTAACGTAACCTCCTCCATACCCTTGCCTCCTTAGTCCATTCTCAGACATGCTGCCAGAACCTCCCGTGACCCAGAAATTAAATGTTCTTAGTTGGTACATCAAGTGTCTGCTAAGGACTGCATCTGTTCTAATTCATTTGTGCCATGATGCACCAATTGTAAATTATTCCCATTATCCCTGCTTTTAAGCCTATGAGGTCTTACTATCTCCCATTTAATGGATGATAAAGCTAGGGATAAAAGTTAAGAAAATTATCCAGGGTTGTAGGTTGTCTCACTCCAGAACTTTTATGCTGAACGATAATGGTCTACTGTCTCCAGCCTTTAGTGGATGATTTTGGTAGCTGCTTAAGAAGAGGTGCTAGAGGAAGGCAGACTACACATGATTTCACTAATTAGTTCAAAGGTGAAATGTGAGGTCCTTGATTAAGGAAAAAGAAAGAATCTGGGATGGTGAAAAACAGCTATATGTAAAGAAATACTTGGAAGCAGTATCAACAGGAGTTCGGATGGCTCAATGATGGGAAAAGGAGGATTAAGGTCTCAGAGTTGGCAAGGAGGGGTGTGGAATCATTTGTGGAGGTAGAAATATCATGCACAGAAGAATGATTTTCATATATTTGCCTCAACGTAGTATCTCCCCAGGTGAACTATTAGAGTTGGTTTTGAGCAAGCAAGACAAATGTCAAGTGTAACTAGAAGTCTACACAGAGAACAATGACAAGAGAAGCATCCTGCCACTCATACATGTATGGGAATGCATGTCTATGTGATACAACAAATTTTTTATACCCACCAGACACATAAGTCTAACTGTATTTAGTGTCGATTTTTCCAATTTAAGGACCCTTACTGCAGGCACTGGTTAAGTAAAGATTTGTTAGGTAAGTTTCATAAACCGCGATTAGTAATCATTGAAATTGCAGATACCAGATTCAGGTCCTTTAGTCAAAGCTTATATTGATCTTTATGTGGTCAAGACAGACTTAGAGAATTAACTTATGGTTCCCAGGAGGGAACGGTGGGGGCGAGGGATAGTTAGGGAATTCAGGACTGACATGTACACACTGCTACATTTAAGATGGATACCAACAAGGACCCACTGTATAGCACAGGGAACTCTGCTCAATGTTATGTGGCAGCCTGGATGGGAGGAGAGTCTGGGGGAGAATGGATACATGTATACGTATGGCTGAGTCGCTTTGTTGTGCACCTGAAACTATCACAACATTATTAATCGACTATACTCCAATATAAAATAAAAAGTTTTTAAAAAGAGAGAGAAAGAATGCTCTGTGTTCCCTTTACCACAGGAAGACAATACTTCCAAGATTTCCATATAGGTAGGATGGGGCCACAGCAATAGATCTTGGGAAACAGGAGTATGACAGTAAGAGACGCCTCATTTCCGGGATGAGGTGTGAAGAAGCAGGGGACCTCCTCTATCTCCCTCTGCTTTGCAAAGGTGACATGGAGGAGTCAGAGATGAAAATAGCATGGATCCTTCGGGAACTGCTTGTAGGATGTTTGGTGTGAAGAGTCTCCAGATCTGCAGCAACTGTGTGTGAACAAGAAATAAACTGCCTTGCTGTTAAACCACGAAAATGCTGGAATTTATCTGTTACCACAGCAGGGCAAAACACCATTTCGAGTCATTATCTTATATCGACCTAAACGACCTCCTGCTAACAAAGCCTATTATGTTTTCAGGCGGCTGTTTTTCTGGTTTTTTTTTTTTTTTTTTTCTTTAGAAAGTTCTTCATTTTATTGATTTAATATCTACCACCAGGTGAGTTAATGCATCAGTCTTAGCTCTCTAGTACAATCAAAATACTATATTATAATACAGACAAAAACTATCATTCTTGCAACTATTCCCTGCATTGTCTTTACTTTTAAAATCTAAGTTGATCAGAATACCTGGGGATAGAAATATGTCTTTTCAAGTAATATTTTTTCCTTTTTTACCCACTAAATGGGTAATTTATAACTTCATAAACCAAATTACATGTTTGAGACTTCCTCAAACCATTAGTTTCAGACTCTATAGCCAGATCTATTTTTTCCTTTTTCACAGAACTTCTTAAAATGTAGAGGATAAGCCTTCCCTTCTTAAATATTCCAACACCTAACATATCATTCATATGCTATTCCATGCTCCCTTTTTCCATGTACACCTTTTTTCTTCCTTCCTGAGGATTTACCATATTGAGTATATTATGTACATATATCTCCCTATACAAAATAGTTAAAATTTTAAAATAATAACTACTATCCAATGAATGGTTAACAAACAAATAAAAAATCAAACCAAACAAAAAAGTCAAAGGGAAACATGTTTGCCATCTTTTACTAGGATTACAAACCAAGTCATGAACATAAAAATAATAGTTTATTAGATGCTTATTAAGTACCAGGCACTATAAAAAGTAGTTTTACATGTATTATTTATTCATAACAGAAACACTAAATTCATTTTATGGATGAGAAACTAAGTCACTAGTTTAGTAACTTGCCGAATATACTCTATCACTAATAAGTAGCAGAACAAGAGGAATTTCAATCCAGCTCTTGCCCTCAAACCCATGCTTTGAAAACTTACATCATATTATCAGTTGAAGTCTGGGTTTTTAGTTTGTTTGATTTAATTTTTCTGTTTGTTTGCTTCTCTTTGAGACAAACCCAAACTCCTGGGTCTGGAGTGCCTTAATATCACAACAGAGTTCCATACTTTCCCAGTCCCGGGAGCCCCCTAGTCCTGAGTCAGGAGCTCATGGCACTATTTCCATGGCTGGAATCAAATCATCTGTAGGGAGCCAGGCCAAGGACTTTCCTGGTGTCCTGGGATTAAGGACAAACATTTCCCCAAGGTCTCCAATCTCCTATGCCTGAGAGCGCCACTGCCCATCAAAAAGCAAAAATCAGACAGAAAAAACCAAAGCTGATAGATGTCTGCTACACTGTTTGCAGTGGTCCACTGGAGAGTGACTTACGTGCCAGCATTCATCTTTCTGTATGGGGAAGTAACATGGTGACTACATAGCTCTGTAAGTTCTGTGGTCCATGCTTTCAGAAAACACAGCCTGGGGACAGGGACAGGGACAGCACTGGTTCCGTAAAGATCAGGTGTGTTTTGTTTGTTTGCTTTTCTTGGTGAGAGGTTGGGGATACAGGTCAAGGCTCTTAAACACAGTTCACAGGAACTATGACCTGGACCCTCAGTATGAACATCCTTTAAAGTTCTTGCAGCTTAGCTCTCATTTACTACTAATGAGGTTCAGAGGCTGAATCCGCTGGAATTAGACCTAAGGGAGTAATTTGCGGGCTGTCAACAGCCAAATGAGAAACAATATTAGCCCTCAGTGTGCTCAGAGTAACATGCCTAGAAGACCAAAGATGTAAGGAAAGAAGAACAATGATTCTCTGTATTAAAGCTCTGGCTATCTGTCCTGCCTATCTGATATTTTGCCCAATACTTCACACTCAGGACTTCACACAATTTATGGTTTCCCATGTGCTTATATTATTTCCTGTTGTTTCCACTCTTCCTGATGCCTCCTCTGCCTGGAATGCCCATCCACTTCTAACCTATCAGCTTTCTGTGAACCATGTCCTAGTGAACCACTGGCTTTCTGTGGACTCTTCTGGAACCTTGCTCACAGCAGTGTTCCCTGTGTCCTTTCATCACGTTGTATCACAGTCATCTTAGCCCACAGAATGGGCATTGCTCTTTCCTGCATTTCCAGGATCTCACTAGAAGCTGGCACCAAAGTGGCACTCAATACTTAAGTCAAGAATGAAAGAAAAAAGTCACAAATTAGGAAATTGACTTTTGCCTTCCATTCTTTCTGGAAGAGAGTATTCCTGCTGAACGATGAAGATTGTGAGCACTCAGAGGATAGCATCTCACAACAAAGAAGCCATCCCTGTATTTTTCTCCTTTAGTGGTGATAGCTATGCTCTGACACACTCAGCACAATGGATCCTATTATGGAAAATTGGCACTCCTGTGTCTGGAGCCATTCGTAATCTGAAGAGCAAAAAGCTGGAGGAGTTAGAAGCTAAGAAGTTCCATTCTGAATGTTCAAGATGGAAATGCAGGCAGGAGTTCAGGTAAGAGAGTTTAGCAGTGAACTTCTCACTTGAATGAAATTTCCCAGTGTTATTCTGGGAAATCTTGAGCTTCAGAGGTTAATTCTATTTTACTAGCTCTCAAAGAGGTTCTCAGTTTTAGAGCGTTGACCTGTTACAAGACTTTAACCCTCTCCCAATGCATGTCAAAGAGTATAAGCTTAGCAGTGCTAATAAATGGTACAGGGATCAACACAAATGGAAAACCCCCATCTCCCACCTAGTGTGCTTCCTTTTTCTTATGAATGCCCTTGGGAAATGATGCATCTGAACGTCCAATCAAAACAGAATTTCTGAAGCAAAATTTGAATTCTAATAGACTATAAAATGCGAGTGTTAATCAATTCAAGAGAAGCTCCATCCAAAGAAATATGGAAAATGAATCAACACACAATATAATTATGCAAAATAATATCACTGACAGCCTCAGTTCAAGCATTCACAAACACTTTTCCTTCCTCCAAATGAAGTTCTGACTGAAAAGATGAGACATCATCAATCAGTTGTTTATCCAAAGACTGTGTACATATGAAAAACTGATTACTGAATTTTACTCATCACTTGAACTTTTTAAGTGTTACCTAATACCTGAGAAAACAAAGTAACAGTTTCTCCAAAAATAACCTTTTTTTATTTGTTAAGAGTTTATAGAAGCAGAGGTACGTTTTAATTTATTTAATACTATTGAACGTATGTTTAAAAAATTTAGGAACATTACCAAATTGTATGATCTCTATTCAAAATGTTACCTTAATTAATCAAATCTATAACACGTTATTAAATATTTTCTAAAATATTGAAATTATCAAAATATCAACAAGATGATATAGAAAACAGAAATTTAACATAAGCTCAAAAATTAGAGAAAAAGCTCAGAAAAACCAGTTGATACCAGAGGTGGAAATAGTGATATAACATGGATGATTAAATATAATAAAAATCACCTAGATAATGATCATTGTTGTGAAAAATTAGGTTCCTAATTAATTCAATCATATCTTATTTTAATTAATGTGAATACATATTATTTAAGAATTCCCAGTGGAATCCTGAGGGGAAAACAGGTCAACAGCATTCCATTGTTAAGCAAATACATATTTATCCCAGGTTTTTCTCTCCTACACATGTGGGCAAAAATGTAAAATGACTGGGAAATAGAATAATTTTGACTTAGTAAGTTTTCAATAAGGATGTACAATTTTTCTTTCTTTGTAATTTTTTTAAAGTTAAAAAAAGATTATTTATGGACTTGGATGTTATGGCTTAAATCCTTACTTAATTGTTGCTGGCTTTTCTTATAAATGGGTGTACAATTGCCTCTCTGCATCTTGAATACACAGGAAGGCTGACTGGAGTTATCAGGAGGCTGAAATACACAGTGACATGTGGCCATGTGACTAAGTTCTGACCGCTGAAATGTAAGTGGAATTGACGCATGCCATTTTGAGACTGAGGGAGTAAAGAGCCAGGGTGTCCTCCCTGCACATTCTGTCCCTCATTCTTGCAGCTGGAGGTGAAAGAATCCAAGACAGCAGAGCCACAGGATGAAAGGAGTAAACCCCCATATCACACCAGAGGGGAGCTGCCCAGAAGACTGATAGGAGTGAGAAGGAAAATAATAAAAATAAAAAGGTTTATTATTTTTAGCCATGGAATTGGTCGTTTATTTATTATAGCTGCTAATGAGAGCTACCCTAATAGAACTACCATCTTTTAGAAGTAGATGTTATCTGCATATTACAGGAGGTCTGATTGTGTTTCAGAAAATGTAATGCCAAATTTTTCTTAGTTTTATCAGAAAAAAACCTGTAATGATAGCAATTAGAATACAGCATTTACAACAGGCAAGAAAGAGACCTTTTAATAAATATATGTAAAAGAAAAACAAAGCAAAACCAAAATTTGAACAGTCCACATCAGTTGGTAGCAGAACAGATCTTGAGTTCTGCCAGCCAGCTATGCTCTTATTTCTCTCCCCTTTGAAGTCTGTGGAGAAAACCCTTATGTCTCATTAACAGGACCATGTTCATATATGTCTCTAACATCAGGAAAATAGAAATGATGTTGAGGATGAAGATACTGATCATGATGATGACTGACTATACCAATTTACTGAGTGTTCACTTACTGTGTACTAAGCACTCAACACGTAATTTATCATGTTATTCTTTAGATGTCCCATGTGAAAACAAAGTTAGTATCCTCGTTTTAAAGATGTGGAAACTGAGGCTTAAAGTCATAAAGCTAATAAATGTAGGAAGGCCGATATAACTCTAAGACTTGTGCTCTTAGCCACCACTTTAAGACAAAACAATTAGATAATTTAAATAAGCCAGCCTCATCAAGCAACTTCATGCTTAATATAATTCTGTGCCCTACCCTCATTGCCTTCATATTAAAGTCCAAATGGCATATCACGGTTTAAAGGCCTTTCAGAGCTAACCACTCCTCACCTCCAAAACCTTTCCTCTCAGTTTTTCTAAATATAACATTTAAGACTATTTTACAGCAAAACAAGATGGCAAATTTTAAAAAAATAATAATTGAGAAACTAGTTAAGGTGGTTGGATATAAGATACATTTCCAAAATAAATAACTTCAGTCTATACTAGCAATAACCAGATATAAGTAGAAATGGGAAACATTCTGTTTTCAAAAGGCAAAACTATAACCTATGTAGGAATTAATTTAATAAGTTAGCATCTATAAGGTGGAAACTATTAAACCTTACTGAAAGACAGAAAACAAGGTCTGTACTTAAGTAATGGCATATCTTATTCTTAGATGCAAAGACAGAATAAAAATGTCAACCCACCTGGAAATTTATTCACTTCTTAATATATAACTTCAAATAGAATATTAACCTTTTTGAACTGGATAAATAAGCTAATAGTTCACATATGAGCATAAAATGTAAGATATGATATATTGACACTTATTTCTACTTATTCCTCGAAACAAAAATGAGAATAAAGTTAGTAAAGATATTTTTAAATATATGAATACATGAAGATAGATAGGATGATGCCAGGGGACAAAAGATGTCATCAAAATTTTAAAAGTCCAAGGAAGACGGAAGAGTGACAGATGACTTTCAGACCCAATCTCATGCCATCTATCAAAACACATTGTAGATGGATTAAATGCTTATATTTTAAAACATGCTATACATTTTTTCTTTACAAGTGTATTATCTTATTTTATATTTAGGTCTTTAAGAGAATTCCCAATAATATAAAATAGAGTAAGTTTTGGTATTTAAATATTATAAAATATGGTGTCCCTTGAAAGGAGTGAGTTATGTATTATTTCACTTGGGTGGATTCTATGATAATACTAAGTAACAAAGCCAGATTCAGAGTAGTGTATTTAAAATGATCTTCTATTTGTAAAAAAACAATGACCAAATCCCAAATTTATGCATGTGAATTTGTATACTGCTACATAAACATGGAGAAAGCTATGTGTTGCTCAGATCTTCTGCTATAAAAATCAGACCAGCTGTTGTCCTCCTGGGTCTAACCCTTGTTTACGCTGAGGCCACACTTTCTGCAGGCTGCTGTCAGCTAATGACTGGGTACAACACGGGTAATAAAGTAGACCCATTCCTACAAGTTGTCAGCTAGGTGACTTTTGCTCATTGAGCTCCTAATGGTTTAGCTAAACTTTCTTGGAACTATACTGCAGCTTCAGACTATTTCTACCTTACTCTTCCCCTTCTCAGCAGTTAGACTTATCTAAAGGCTCTTCCCAACTTCTCCTGCGTCCTTCCCTTTATCTTTCACAGGTGTTTTTCTTAACACATCTGTTCACATGTACTCCTGTCTTGGCATCTGTATCTTGAGGACCTAAACTAAATGGAAGGATGCACTGTAAGATATTAACAGTGGTTACTATATTTGGCTGGGAGGAAGTGGGGAGAAAAAGGAAGCAAATGTAGACGAGAGGGAAAAAAATGAATCAGAATAAAGATGTCCACAATAAAAATAACATTGATAATATGACCCCAATTGAATATAACTGCATGTATATATAAAAGCATATATGTATGCACAAAGAAATGCATGTATATTCAAGGAGGTATTGATGATGTTTATTTTAGAGTGGTGTGATTTCAAGTGATTTTTGATTTTTGTTACATTTTTATGTATTATTCAATATTTTAAGGGGGATGTGTACTATTTAAATAAACAGAAATAATAGCTTTGTCTCCTCTATAGAAATAAATGTAAAAAAATATATCCAATAGTGAGAAAAAAAGAAAGGTCCAAGCATATGGTGTTAAGCTCAGAATCAGTCTTCTCAGATAACACAAACTTGACAAAATAAGTCAAATAGTACTTGTAAAATTAATGAAAACATTGAAAAAAGCATGTCTACATCTCAAAATTATTCTATACTTTACAGATACACCAATTTGAGTTCTATGTATCATGACTCGTCATGAACCTTGTCCCTGCTTTATCAGATCATGGCACATTAATTGGCCTGCAGATAGGGTAATTAACTCATGCTGGTTTGTCTGGGACTTTCTTTTTCAGCACTGAAATAATATAACCCAGGACCCCACACAGTCCCAGACAATCTTAAACTTTGTTTACCCTGTCTTCAAATGATATTCAAAAGGACATGAGGCCTGAGTAATGGGGCACAGAACTAGGCTTAGGCCATCTGGATTCTTCTACAGGATAGATGAGTCTTGCTTTGGAACTTGAGCATAAGATACTTTTGATTTCTTTGGGGTTTTCCATAATTACAGAAAATATGAGCTGAGAGTCACCTGAGAGATTTTTGTCATCGAATGACCTTTTATAAGCAAAATCAGCAAGAATGTTGAGTTGGAGAAAGCTGGCACTCTGGGTGAGCCTGTTAATCACCAGGCCAGTGTCTTTGCCTCACACTGACCCGTCTCCTCACAGCAGCACGAATACAAATTATGTTCTAGCTACTCTGAACTTCATCTTGTGCCTCATGATTACCACGCTTCCCTGCCTCTGCAATTTGCATGTATTTTTTCCTTTGCTGAAAGTGTTCCTATTTCTCTGACAGAAATGTCTTATCCTTTAAAGGCCTAGTTCAAAGGGTACTGCCTCTTTGCCACTCTGGGAATCTTTCCCAGGCAGAGTAAGGACCTACCACACTGTAATGTGGCAATTACTTTGTCTCTTCTCAGGAGCTGGTAACCTCAAGGACTCTGGAGCCAGATCTTCTTGGTTCAAAGCCAGCTCTGCCAGGTAGCAGCCTTTTAGCCTTAGGAAGCCAATTAAAGTCTTACTGAGTCTTAGTCCCCTCATATGTAAAATGTGGTCATTGTAAAAATGTAAATGTGGTAGTTCATCTATCACAGGGCTTAGGAACAGTCCTGGCACAGAGTAAATTCTATACCAGGGTTGCCGTTATTACTGTCTCTACCCTCAAAGCCCAGCTCAGTGCTTTGCTTGTGACCAATAAAGATTTGCTGACTGAAAATCGCAATAGCAAGGCATACTTTCACCAGAGCAAAGAGAAAGGGCAAAGTCAGGCCACACACAGCTGAAGCCATCCGGCCAGTATATCCCACCAGGGCTGGCACCTGTGCAGCTAGCATGTTCCCCTCTCACAACTATGTCCATGCATTACCCTGGTGTCCATGAGAAATGAAGTAGTTCTTAGTGGCTTTCCAAAGAGTACTATGAAAATTTGATTCACACTCAACTGTACTGTTGAAGGTAACAGGTATACCAGAATGATTTGAGTAGCCCTAGAACACAACCAAAAGTACCTTCACCATTCCTAAAACTCTAACATATTTAGAACCCTGGGATACAATGAGATAACACAGAAGAGGGCAAAATACAAGGAAATGGAGGAGGCTGTAGAATTATTTTTTAAAAAAATTAAGATTGGGAAAAGGAAAAGTAGCCTTCAACTTATATTGTGAAGCAATAGCCTGACAGCTAGGAAGGATCCACAAAAGTGAGATGTAACTCAGGTTAAGACTAGAGAGTATTTTAAATAGGAGAAAGTCATCAAATGTGTCAAAAGAAGCTGAGAGGTTAGAAGATGAAGACAAATACAGGGCAATTGAATTTAGTGACCTTGACAAGAGCAGCTTTATGCAGTGGTTTGGATGAAATCCCAACTGCAACAGTTGAAGAATGAGGAGAGGAGATTAGTGACAGAATATATAAAGGATTTTTTCAAGAAGTACTGGTATAGGAAAAACAAACAGCCAGAAGAAATGGGGTGGTAGCCAGAGATGTACGAGAAGCAAATGAGTTTCTTGTCCTTCTTTTTTAAGAATGAGAAATTCTGAACTATGTTTGTAAAATGTTATCGATGACTATTTGAGAAAGCTATTTTTTATGTTTCAGCAAAAAGAGAGGGCAATCCAATGACTGAATCCTTGAGAAAGTATGCAGGAAAGATCTGGAGTTGGAAGGGTTTGGTCATTGGTAAATGGCAGGACAATGAATTTATTTTAACAGAAGGGCAAAAAAGAGAAAACAGATGTTGAGGAAGTGTAGTTTTAGGTTTGTCATTGGGAGACTAAGGGAGTTTCCATTTGAAGTCTTCCATTTTCACAATGAATTATAAAGCAAGCTTGACAGTAAGTAAAGTGAGAAAGCCGAGATTGCCCGTGAGTTTTAGGGAAAAGGAGGATTTATGAATTAGTTATTTTGGGGAGTAAAAGAATAAGCTTATTAGCCAATTGTGATAAGACTATTAGACAAGCTTGACTCATTTTGTATATAAAGTAAAGCTAATCTGGCTTAAGAGGTTTTCTGCCAGCAATGTTCTGCCCCCTTGGGTGTGGAAAAGATAAAATGTACAGGTGGGTTCAACCATAATGGAAAGTTGGCCACTCTAGAACTAAAAAGAAACAGGCAATTTGTGTTTGCAAAGATATGATTATGATGGTAGATCTTGGGATATAACTAAAATAAACAAAAAGATTAAAAATAGGAAGAGGGGTCTCTGTTCCAGTGAGAAATAGTGGTAGCAACAGGTTGGAGAGCTTTCCATATCTCCTCTAAAGATGAACTGGCCATATCTCAATCAGTTTGTCAGATACCAAATATTTGGAGCTAAGACATTTGAGTTTTTAAAGGAAGAGGACCAATATGGTGAGGGAATGGAGGAAGGCAGAACACTTAGGAGGCCAGATCATTGCTGGGAGGCAGATACGAAATGCAACAGCATGTAGCATAAGGACAGTCTGTGTAAGAAAAGAATTGAACTATCATACACACCATCTTTTTACCTGACTTTTTCACATAAAAATACACATTCGTGTCAATAAGTACAGGTATCCAGCATTGCTTTTTAATGGTTGCATAATATCCAACCTGTATTAAATTAATCCTCTGTTAGTGGATATTTATTCTGATTCCATGTTGGTAAGTTACAGCTAGAATTGTGAGGACCTTCCTTATACATTCATATTGGAAGATAATCTCATGCAGCATTTCTGAGTATGTCTGAGTTCCCTCAGGGATCCTCAGATTATTCCTCTGTATGGTCATGAGAACCTCTGAAGGAAGGGAACATTAAAAAAATGTCACAGATTTCAGGAGAGGCCATCTGTTCCAAGGGTGAGCTGGGAACAGACCCCTTGCACTTTTGTAGTTTAAGATTCTATCCCGGTGACATACCATGAGGTCATTATAGATGCTTCAGAGTAGCTAGTTTGATTTCTGAAGGCTAATTTTCATTCCCAAGATAATTCCACTTGAAACCTACTGTGCAATCAAGAAGTTCATCTACTCCTCAATTTTAATTCACCTTCATTGGAAAACATAATTCCACACTTTAGGAAGTACAATATTTTGACGCGTTTGTTTGGTGTAAACCCACGTTTCCAATGCCCTATGTAAAAATGTGCTAAC